>NC_063166.1:14138623-15376956 GCF_023159225.1 Perognathus longimembris pacificus
CCAGCTTCTGTAGCATCCCAGAGAACATTTCATTTAGAGGGGCGGGGGGAAATCCAATCAGAAACAATGGGGTGGTTGGGATGGGATTAAGAACACTTTGGGCCCATTAGTACTCTTAGGAAAGGACCAAAGGAAAGAAAGAAGGCAGAGACCTCAACAGACCAGAATAGGCTTTAATCTCTGATGGGAAGGACTCCGTGTAACACAGAGCAGTCGAGGAGGAAAGGGAGGGGGGAGGATAGGTTTTTGTATATTTGAGTGTGAAGTTTCTTTTGAATGTCTTTGTAGTTGTGGCAGACAGTGCACTTTCAGATACGGTCGATACGGTCGGGTTTTGCTGAGACTAACTCAAGGACAGGGATAAGATTCTGGGGAGGAGAGTTTCAAGAGGGGGTGAGGGGGTATGAACAGTGGACCACGAGAGCAGCATTGCATTATGAGAACACAGCAGATTCCCATCAAATACTACTTGTGAAAAGTTGTGTGGCTCTCAATCCCTACCATTTATTTTTGTCACCTGGAGCTGAATCTAAAACCCTGTTTCTGCTTTGGGGATTCAGAGCTCTCTCTCTCTCTCTCTCTCTCTTTCTTTCTTTTTAAAATCTTGGGGCTTGACTCAGGGCCTGGGCTCTGTCCCTGGCTTCTTTTTGCTCAAGGCTAGCACTCTGCCACTTGAGCTGCAGCGCCACTTCTGGCTTTTTCTGTTTATGTGGTGCTGGGGAATTGAACCCAGGGCTTCGTGTATGCGAGGTAAGCACTCTACCATTAGGCCATGTTCCCACCTTCAGAACACTGTTCCTGACAGCTCACTGCAGGTTTCACAGCGCTGTTTCTTCCCGCCTTTCAGCAAAGCAGGATTTGATTTAGAGTAAGCCCTTTAGGCCGGAGGTCACCTTGACCACCGCGCTAAGGACCCCGTGGGAACGCTCAGTCCCTCCCCCACCCCCACGCTTCTTTTTCGCGCGTCCACGGAGAGGTGTCCAGAGAGAAGTCCTGAGTGGCGAAAACCTAAAAGAACAGGTGAACTCATAGAGAACAGGATAAAAATGAAGAAAGATAACCGTAGGAAAATACTTTACTTTTATGTCTTACTGACAGTAGCGGAAGAGTTAGAAGTGGCTTGATTTTTTTTTTCTGACTGGCATTATCGAAAGACAGCCCCGGAGCGCGCGCAACTATAGAGCTGCTAAAGGTCCTTACTCCCGCACCGTGCGCCTGCGCTCTGACTTCTGAGAAGGCGGGAGGTGGGGGGGGGTAGAGGAGAGCCTGGAACCGGAAGTGAAGGAAGGTTCTCTCTTTCGTCTCTGTTGCCGCCGCCATACACGCTCGCCCTGCTAAGGTAAGCTTTGGCCTTCGCTAGCATCCGCCTCCATCTGCCCCTCGCCCAGGTCACCCTGTCATCTAGGTTCTTGATACCTTTTCCACAGTCTATGGTCCAGTTGCTAAGGCCCAGTTGGGTTGTTATTTCCATTGTTTTCTCTCATTGCGAGAGTAAAAGCTTTTGGGGTGAGGTAAGGAGAGAAAGGGGGGCCCAATCCAAGATGGTGGCTCTGGCGCCATTGTGTTCCCTTTGCTCCCGATTTCTCCATTGGGTCCCCAGGCTACCTGAGGTCCCTGCAACCTCGAGAGGCGGTGCTAGACGTCCCCTAGTCCTTGGCATTTGTGGAGGGCGGGGCTTCTCTGGCCTTCACTCTTGGCCTTGTCTCGTCTCTTGGCCTTGTCTGGGCGGGTGATGGGTTAAGAGTTTTGCGTTTGGGTCCAGTTGGATATTCCTCAAATCGACTTGCCCGGCATTTGGAGGGATTTCTAAACGCCTGTGAGTGCTGTTATTGCGTGCTTCTCGGAAAGGTATCTGAGGAATAGTGCGAGAGTGGTGTTAAGGCCACTTGGCAAACATTGTTAAGCCGAAGCAGGGGTACCTAAGGAAGAAGGGGCTTCCTCCTTTCTTACTGTGGCTACTATGATTTGTTATTTCTTGCAGCGCTCAGGACTGAACCCAAGGCCTGGCCCCATAGGCAAGCCCGGTATCTCTGAGCTCACCTCAGCTCGTTTTTGTCTTTTGCACTCCGCTCCTCATTGTTAATTACGTGGGACTCTTCAGTTTTTATTTGAAACCGAGTCTCGCTATCTTCTTCACGCTGACCCTCTTAGCTCCTCATATTCCAGCCTGGATTACAGGCAGGCTTGAGCTGGCACACCGGTGTTTCTTAAACAGCGGGAGGATACTGGGGAGCGGGGAGGCTAGAGAGCTGTGGGTGGTAAATAGCAGCCACATGATGTTTCATTGTGAGAAGTGAGCGCTTTGCGCAGTGCTGACCTTAATCTATCACCCTAGACTGATGGCTGCTGTGGGTGTTTGGGACTGATACCTCATAAACTTGGTCTCCTGTCAGATTAGTTCTTGCTAGTGTGATCCTAAATCTTTTATTAGGAACCGTATCTCCTGAGACCACTTTTCTCATTAAAAAAAATTATATTTGCTGTTCATTTTTATGTTTGGCATTTCCAGTAAAGGTTGCATAGTTGGGGGAGCAAAAAGAATTGGTGAAGTATATGCATGACTTATTAAATTTTTTGGTCTTTCCCCCCCCCATCCTACAGCTCTTCTGTTGGAAATTAGTATCTACCCTTTTCCTTTCTCAAGCCCTCCCCCCACCCCACCCCTTGTTTTTCACATATTCTGGGGAGAATTTCTCCAGAGATCTCTCCCTTTATCCCCTTACCTGTGTGCCATAATGGCAGAGAACGATGTGGACAATGAGCTCTTGGACTATGAAGAGGATGAGGTGGAAACCGCAGCTGGGGGGGATGGAGCTGAAGCCCCCGCCAAGAAAGATGTCAAGGGCTCTTATGTCTCCATCCACAGCTCTGGCTTTCGAGACTTCTTGCTCAAGCCAGAGTTGCTCCGGGCCATTGTCGACTGTGGCTTTGAGCATCCATCTGAAGGTAAATTTTCTGTTGGGCATAAAGTGCTTATTAGGTACTTCAGGGATATTTTAAAAAGGTGTGTCTGTTTCCTCAGGTGATAAAGATTTATATTTAGGGTAGATACTTACATTTGATACTGACATTTAGGAAAGAAGAACAAGAGATAGGAAGAAGTACCAAAAGTCTTCATAGAAAAGGCTTATGGTTTGTCTTTCATGATAGCATAAAAGTGTTAGTGATCCAAAATGACTTAGAGAACTGCCATTTTTTTCTTGTGCCTGGCTTTTCTTGTTTACCTTGTTTTTAAATTTTTGTCATTTTGCCTGTTAATCAGTTTTCAGAAAGGGTCTGGTTGGACTTTCAGACTCCCTTTTTGGGGCCAGACCAATTCTGGTCTCTGGAAACCATACTGTCTGGACTAAATATGGCTGGTTTGGGGGTCAAGTACCAAGTCCTTCATTTTGTTTAAGGTTGCAAGGTTATGTGACCCAAAGCACGGCAACCTAAGTAGGAGAAATGGCCTGTGGCAGGCATTCAAATGTCATGGATTGTTACAGTTTTAAGAAAAATAAGGACAGCCAGAAGCACTGAAGGTGAGCTTTTGGTAGGTGCACAAGAGGGTTCTTAGCACTACTGGGGAGGCTTGGATCTGGAGGAGGCAAGAAGTTAGAAGGAGCTAGAAGGGTCTGATTTGGGGATACATGTGATTGAAGGGGCAGAAAGAGAAGGGATCTGGAAGTTGGCCAGAATACATAGAGGATTGAGTGGGAAGAAGTGCATTTAGCATGGTGAGGGCATTTAGGAGTACCTGGAGTCTAGTCTAACTTACCTTTTTTGTTTGTTGTTTTTTTTTGCTTTTTGTTTTAGTTCAGCATGAGTGCATCCCTCAAGCCATTCTGGGAATGGATGTCCTGTGCCAGGCCAAGTCAGGCATGGGAAAGACAGCAGTGTTTGTGTTGGCCACACTGCAACAGTTGGAGCCAGTTACCGGACAGGTATGTTTTGGGAGAGTGCTGGGGAGGCTGTTTTGGTTGCAGTTGAGAGCCATGAGCTCCGCTCATTCAGGTCACTTGTCATGCTTAACAACCAAGTGAGTGTGGGCTTAATGGTTGATGGCTCAAAGTAATTTATGATCTGCCAAGACTGCTTGTCTGTTTCTTACTCTAGGTGTCTGTGCTGGTGATGTGTCACACTAGGGAGTTGGCTTTTCAGATAAGCAAGGAATATGAACGCTTCTCTAAATACATGCCCAATGTCAAGGTAAGCCAAGAGAGATACCTGGGAGAAGAGCTTAGGGACTTGTAGGTCCAGTTTCCCATGTTCCATTAGGATTAAACACTAATGTCCTAAATGTCATGGACAGAAAGTTTCTGCAGATTTTTGGTACAGGTCATTTTACTTAAAATGTAGGTATGGTTAATTTAGATTTGGGTTACAGTTTCAGAGAAGCTTACTGTATATTACATTTGGGGAAAGTTAGGTTTGCTTTAGTTTTATATTTATTTATTTATTTATTTATTTATTTATTTATTTATTTAGGCCAGTCCTGGGCCTTGGACTCCGGGCCTGAGCACTGTCCCTGGCTTCTTTTTGCTCAAGGCTAGCACTCTGCCACTTGAGCCACAGCGCCGCTTCTGGCCGTTTTCTGTATATGTGGTGCTGGGGAATCGAACCTAGGGCCTCGTGTATCCGAGGCAGGCACTCTTGCCACTAGGCTATATCCCCAGCCCTGCTTTAGTTTTACATAATGCATATATTACATTTGGGGAAAGTTTGGTTTGCTTTAGTTTTACATAGTGCAAACAATTTTTTTTTTTTTTTGCCAGTCCTGGGGCTTGAACTTGAGGCTTGAGCACTTGGAGCCTGGCTTCTTTTTGCTCAAGGCTAGCACTACCACTTGAGCTACAGCCCCACTTCTGGCCTTTTCTATATATGTGGTGCTGAGGAATCGAACCCAGGGCTTCATGTATGCGAGGCGAGCACTCTACCACTAGGCCATATTCCCAGCCCTGCAAACAAATCTTGCAGCATAAAATTCATGACTGAGCTCTGGATGATGTATCCCCCATCCCCATAGCTTCACGCATCATTTGGTTGTTTTTGTTTTTGTTTTTTTTTTTGTTTTGTTTTTTGCCAGTCCTGGGGCTTGGACTCAGGGCCTGAGCACTGTCCCTGGCTTCTTTTTGCTCAAGGCTAGCACTCTGCCACTTGAGCTGCAGCACCACTTCTGGCCGTTTTTTTTCTGTATATGTGGTGCTGGGGAATTGAACCCAGGGCCTCATGTATACGAGGCAAGTACTCTTGCCACTAGGCTATATCCCCAGCGCTTCACGCATCATTTGGGAACTTGGTGGAAATATAGATTATTTGGGTCCTGTCCCAGACCCACTGAGTATAAAACGCATTCTAACAGGATCCCTGTGTGGTTGGAGGTTGAAGAATACTGATATAACATTCTGGTTAGAGTGAAGAGTAATATTTAGTTCAAATTTCCCGTGTACTGATTGCTTTTATTTTTTCTTGAGAAATGATTTTTATATGTAGTCTTTTCAAGTCCAGGTTGGCTATAAACTTTGGAGGTGATTCTTCATCTCCAAAGTATTAGGATTACAGGCTACAGGACCTGGCTTATTGTTTTAAAGAAAGAATACTTGGGTAGTGCTAAACTTAAAACTACTTAAAAAATTTTTTTTTTTTTTTTTGCCAGTCCTGGGCCTTGGACTCAGGGCCTGAGCACTGTCCCTGGCTTCTTCTAGCTCAAGGCTAGCACTCTGCCACTTGAGGCACAGCGCCACTTCTGGCCGTTTTCTGTATACGTGGTGCTGGGGAATCGAACCCTGGGCTTCATGTATACGAGGCAAGTACTCTTGCCACTAGGCCATATCCCCAGCCCCAAAACTACTTAAAATTTAAAGTAGCGGGTTTACATATTATTAAAAACATGCAAACCAGGTGCTACTCAGGAGGTGAGGCCTGAGGATTTTTTTTTTTTTTTTTTTGGCTTGGACTCAGGGCCAGATCCCCAGCCCGGCCTGAGGATTCTGACTTGAACCTAGCCTATGCAGGAAAGCCTGTGAGACTCTTATCTCCACTTGATCATCAAAAAGCTGAATGTGGAGGTGTGGCTCAAGTGGTAATGTACTAGCCTTGCACACAAAAACTGAGGGACAGTACCCAGGACCTTAGCTCTAAAACCCCAGGTCCATCATAAAAATAAGTAAAATACGAGTTATTACTAGCTGTACATTCCTTCTGCTCAAAGACTTGAAGAGACTGAGCTAATTCTACAATAGCCCATTCTGGATGTGTCTGGTTACTTGGGTTTGGGTTTTTTTTGCCAGCATGAAAATTGAGCCCAGGCCTCTAGCACTCAAGCTATTCTCGGTGTCTTTAATTTTTTTTTTTTTCATTTACTTTTGTGCCGGTCCTGAGGCTTGAATTCAGGCTCTGGGTGCTGTCCCAGAGTTTATGCTCAAGGTTGGTTGGACAGGAGAGTCTCACATACTTTTCCTGTTCAGGCTGGCTTTGAACTTTGATCCTCTGATCTCAGCCTCATGAGCCACCTGTGTCTTTTTTTGTTTTAAAGATAAAATCTCACTCACTTTTCCTGGGCTGCCCTTCAACTCAAGTTCCTCGTCCCCCAGTAGCTAGGATTTTAGAAGTGTATTACATAATATTCCACCTTCTACTATAGCTTGTAAACTAATTTTGAGAGTGTTATTTTTGTTATTTTTTTTTTTTGAGGGTTTTTTTTTGCCAGTCTTGGGGCCGGCCTGGGCACTGTCCCTGAGCTGCTTTTCTAGTATTCTATCACTTGAGCCACAGCACCACTTCTGGCTTTTTCTGAGTACTTTATTGAAGAATCTCGTGGACTTTCTACCCAGACTGGCTTCAAACCGAGATCTCAGCCTCTTGGGTAGCTAGGTTCATAAGAACCGCCAGTGCCTGGCTCTGAAAATTTTAACATTGGAATTCAACATTTTGGGCAGGAATATTCAAAACTGGTGGTGTGTTTCCTATTTTGCTACAAATTAACTTACACGTTGTTAGTAATTTGAGGTTTGTCATAAAACCAAAAAAGATTTCTTTGATTTTTCTTTCTCACCTTGAAATAGCAGTTTTCTGGTGTTAGTATACAGGCTGGAGAACCGTTTATTTTATTACACGGGGCTTTTGTGATGGCTCAATTAGGAAAGCTTCGTGTTCATGCACTTTTGTGTATGTGTGTGTTTGTAAAGGTGATATACAGAGGGAGTTACAGTTACATAAGGAAATGGGTATATTTTTGTCAAACATTGTTACTTCTTTCCTCCCCCTGACTTTTTGTGGTATTTGACATTCCTCTGATGATTTTTTTTTCTGCCAGTCCCTGGGGCTTGACCTGCGGGGGGGTGGGGGGGGAGAGGCTGGACTCTTGTTTCCGAGCCTCTCTGTGCTTAAGGCTTTACCACAGTGCCACTTTAAGCTTTTACTGTTTATCTGGTACTGAGTAATTGAACCCAGGGCTTTCATGCGTGCTAGGAAAGCACTATACCACTAAGCCACATTCCCAGCCCCTCTGGTGATTTCTTTCTTTCTTTTTTTTTTTGTCTTTTTTGGTACTGGGGATCGAACCCAGGACGTTGCACTTGCTAAGCAAGTGCTTTGCCACTGAGCTATATCCCAGCTCTCTGATGATTTTTTTTTTTTTTGCCAGTTCTGGTGCTTGAACTCAGGGCCTGAGCACTGTCCCTGGCTTCTTTTTGCTCAAGGCCAGCACTCTACCTCTTGAGCCACAGTGCCACTTCCGGCTTTTTTCTACATATGTGGTGCTGAGGAATCGAACCCAGGGCTTCAGGTATAGGAGACGAGCATTCTTTCACTAGGCCATATTCCCAGCCCCTCTGATGATTTCTTGATACCCTTTTTCTTACAATAGCTCTTAGCAGTATGTAAAGGAATTGGGCAGGCTAACTGAACTGATATTCTGTTTATTTGTTTTGTTTTTTTTGTTTGTTTTGTTTTTGTTGCCAGTCCTGGGGCATGGACTCAGGGCCTGAGCACTGTCCCTGGCTTCCCTTTGCCCAAGGCCAGCACTCTACCTCTTGAGCCACAGTGCCACTTCCGGCTTTTTTCTACATATATGGTGCTGAGGAATCGAACCTAGGGCTTCAGGTATACGAAGCAAGCACTTTACCACTAGGCCATATTCCCAGCCCCTGAACTGATATTCTGTAACTTGAAAGAATAAGGACTCTAGGATAGTTTGAATCTTTCCTTCTTTGTGAGACTTTTTCCCATGTCCTGGCAGGTCGCAGTGTTTTTTGGTGGTCTGTCTATCAAGAAGGATGAAGAGGTGCTGAAGAAGAACTGCCCGCATATCGTCGTGGGGACTCCTGGCCGTATCTTAGCCCTGGCTCGTAATAAGAGCCTCAACCTCAAACACATTAAACACTTTATCTTGGATGAATGTGATAAGATGCTTGAACAGCTCGGTGAGTTGTAGACCGTGCTGGGGATGTGACTGGTGGTCTGGGCTGTTTTCCTTTGGAGCCAAATGATGTTGGTTTTATAATGGAGCACTTCAGTGCAAAGACGACTCTTCATCTATCACCCATGACTGATGGCTCTGAGTTCTCTAGACTATCTTATCCCTGTCCGCCATGCTAAGTATCAATGAACTCTAGGCCTTGAATGTGCAAAAACACAAGTCCTACCACTGAGCTATATCTCCAGCTCTGTAATGAATGGCCTATTACAGATATAATTTGAGAATAAGTCACTAATTGTCTTAGATAAACATCCCCACCCCCCTACCCTTTTCCTTACAGGTTCCTATAGTATCATAGGGGAGAGTCAATCCATAGTCTTGATTTGCTTGTATAGCACGGATGATCAGAAATTATAGCTGAATAGGTTTTTAAGTCTAAGATTAATGTGGAATCTTACATAGTGTGGTAGTCTAATGCTAAGTGAGAGTAGTACAGTTTTCTATTAAGAGCTAAATTTTGGGAGATGTTATTTCAAATGATCTCAGGTTATTTAAGATGGCAAGTTGCAAGGTGGGTTCTAGATAGGTCTTACCTGCCTTGCTCTGTAGGGAAGTCTGATCTTTAAGTCACAAGCATTGATTTTCTTCTGTAATTTCTTGCAGACATGCGTCGGGATGTCCAGGAAATATTTCGCATGACCCCCCATGAGAAGCAGGTCATGATGTTCAGTGCTACCTTGAGCAAAGAGATCCGGCCAGTCTGCCGAAAGTTCATGCAAGATGTAAATACCCTTCTACCTTCTCTCCCTCCACTCCCCGCCCGCTGCCTCCTCCCCTTCCTCGCCCTCTTCCTCCAGACTCCCTTGTCCTTCAAGCATCAAGAAGGGGGCTCATGCCCATTTGGGAGCGATGACTCCTTGAAGATACACACAGAGTCAGAGACAGCTAGCGTTAGAGTCTGCGCGGGTGCCAGGGAAAATCCGGAAGACTTGGTCGGGCTAACGTGAGAGCGGGTAGTGTTCAACATTTTTTTTTTAAATCCCACCTTTTGAACCTCTTCTCCTTTTTGGGGGAGGGCAGAACTTTCTGCCCTACCACCCACCCATCATCTCATACACACCCCCATACAGCCATGCACCCTCAAGGTGGCCTTGAGCACACAGCTGGAGTCTTCTCACCAAAACTCCCACCTCCCAGAAGCAGGAGAGCTAGAGAGGGACAGTCAGACGGCAGGGCATGTCGAAAGAAGAGCAAACGGCACCAATGCATCTGCCCCCTCCCCGCCTCTAGGGGTGGGGGCCTCTGGCACCTCAATCCCCAGCCCCTACTCCTTCCTGTCCGAACGTCCTTACGCCCATCGGAACCTCGGTTGACGTGAGCTGGCAGCAGAGAAGCACCGTGGCACGAAGAGCGAGTTCAGACGGCACCAAGCGGTGGATGGCCGCAGCAGAAGCCACAGGAAACCTGACCAGGACGCTGAGGACCAAACCAGCCTATTTTTTTTTTCTTCTTTTTCCTTGTTCCGGTTTTGGGGGTTTTGGTTTTTTTCTGTTGTTTGGGTTTTTGTTTTTGTTTTTGATTTTAATTTTTTTCCTGAACCTAACATGCTTTGCCCCATTCCCCCCCCCCATATGTGTTCGGGGAGGTGTGTCACGAATGGGGTGGTAGATTTTTTTTTTTCCTTTAAAAAGTCCTTTTTTAATGCTCAGGAGAGGGTTATGGGAAGGTAAAGTGGGGAGCTCCACTTGGATGTGACCAGGTGGGTGTTAGGGTTGGGGCTGGCTGAGCCCATTGAATGAGCGGTGGAGTGCTCCTGCTCTCCGTGTGCTCCTTCCCTTGGGAGCCCTTTCTCTTGGATTGTACGGGGCCTAGAATTAGATTTGAAGGAGGCCATTGCTTTGCTTGCTTGCCTGCCTTCTGTTTTTCCCCCTGCACTACATACACATTTTGTTCCCTGGTTCTTTGTTAACTGTTCCCTGAAATAGTATGGAGAATGTTAGGAAACTTTGGCTTTGGAGTTGCCTTGTGTCCCGTTTTTGTCTTTCATGCTATTTTCCTCCCCTTCAAGGGTTGTGTGTGAAGTTTCACACACACATACACACACACATCCCCTTTAAAGATTACTTCCTGTCTGCTATGCTGTTGGTGTTTTTGGACTACTTGATACTTGCCTTGAAACCTGTAGGTGGTTTGACTTGGCTCTGAGACCAGTCTCATCTTGAGCAATTTTTGCTTCCTTGAAATAGCTCTTATTTTACTTTTGAGACAGGGTCTTGCTATGCAACCCAAGCTGACCTCAAGCATTTTAATTGTTGATCCTTCTCCCTCAGCCTCCTGAGTGTTGGGAATACTGTACCACCATGCCTGGCTTTTATAAATGGTATATTACCATGTCCATTGCAACATTCTGATCTTAAAGCTATCCATTTAGCTAATGAGTGTCTAATGCTACTTTCTTACAAGATTTTCATAGTTAGGAGAAAACTCAAATGGAGCAAACCTCCTTTTCCCCATGTTGTTACAACTACTTTGGAGTTATTCTGACCTGGAGCCACTGTTGCCTATCATTACCCCCGTGTTCCAATCATGTTCTCCCCTTGAACACCATCTCCCCTTGCTTTCTACCACCTTTTGAGGATGTAATGGCATCCTGCCATTGTGTGGTTTCACTGCTATTACTTTGCAAAGTTTCTTTTGTCCCTGATGGTTTTCAGTTGAGGGGTAGTGTTAAAACTCAACTGATGGGAAAGAAATTAGATCTTATGTGGAAGAGACCAAAGTAAAGGGGGTATTTTTGGTGGTGGGGTGTGGTTTTCAAATTTTACTCTTCTCCCCATCCCCTCATGGGGTGTATTGGAGATCAGCTTCCTCCACCCCCCCAGGTTTAACCCCCCCACTCTGCCCTCCCGTTCCCTACCCCCTTCCTCCCCCTCAGCCAATGGAGATCTTCGTGGATGATGAGACGAAGTTGACGCTGCATGGATTGCAGCAGTACTACGTGAAACTGAAGGACAACGAGAAGAACCGGAAGCTCTTTGACCTTTTAGATGTCCTTGAGTTCAACCAGGTCAGTCATTTAAGGTCAAGTAGGAGGATGCATTGGATACATCTCCAGCTTATAGAGATGTGCAGAGATGAAGACTGTATTAAATATCCTATTAAGGGAGCCGCATATGTGTGATAGGGAGAATGAAGGTGAGATTCTCTTTAAATGAGAATGTACATACCTTGAGTACTGAGCAAGGTAAGCTGCTTTTCAGTTCCATGACTGATATGTATAGATAACTCAGTAAAAGCTCAAGTAATCTGGAAGTCAGTGCCTTGTACCTATAATCCTAGCTACTCAGGAGGCTAAGATGAGATGAATGTTCAAAGCTAGATTGTGCTTGTGCAGAAAGATCTGTGAGACTCCTCACCATTAAAGGATAAAATGTAGGAGTGGCAGTGCATCTCAAGTGAGAGCTTGAGGCCCTGAGCTCAAGCCATGCTGTCACACATAACAAAAGATGGCATTAAGCCCCACGACTGACAAAGGATTTCAACTAAAATCTCAAAAGGTAAAATCCTTGAAGAATGTGTGCAAATACTGAGCTAGTAATCTGTTTACCTGATGTGTGCACTAACATTTCTAGAATAATAGATCCCTTAGGTTCAGTGTTTGGGTTTTTTTGCTGGTCCTGGGGCCTGGGCACTGTCACTGGCTCTTTTTGCTCAAGGCTAGCACTCTACCACTTGAGCCACAGCACCACTTCTGGCTTTTCCTGTCTATGTAGTACTGAGGAGTGAAACCCAGGACTTCATGCATCTATCTAGGCAAGCACTCTACCACTAAGCCACGTTCCCAGCCTCTTCTCAAAGTGTCTACAGTGTGAGTTACTGTTCTTCATGCCATCTCGGAGGTCGGCTCTGCAGAAATCAGAGCCAAGAGAATAAAATGGGCTGTTGAGAGCAGAAAAGGTGTGATTGAGGATAAAAGGGACTTAATAACTCTTAGAAGAATGATTCCTGAAAATTTTGTCTCCCATTCATTCCTTCTCTCCTAAACCCTGTGGGCCCGCCTGCCGCCCCGCCCAGGTGGTGATCTTTGTGAAGTCTGTGCAGCGGTGCATCGCCCTCGCCCAGCTTCTGGTGGAGCAGAACTTCCCCGCCATTGCCATCCACCGTGGCATGCCCCAGGAAGAGCGGTGAGCTGGACTTGGGGAAGCGTTTTGTGTTCTTGGGAGAACTAGGGACCACGGAGAGAAAAGAATCTGAACATTTTTAATTTTTTTCCCACACAAAGGCTTTCTCGGTATCAGCAGTTTAAAGATTTCCAACGGCGGATTCTTGTGGCCACCAATCTGTTTGGCCGAGGCATGGACATTGAGCGGGTGAACATCGCCTTCAACTACGACATGCCTGAGGATTCTGACACATACCTGCATCGGGTAGGTCCTCACTCCCATGTCCTTTCTCCAGTGTCTATGTGTGCCTTACATCTCCCCTCTTTGGGGGTATCAATCTGACCCTTTTTTTCTTCAGGTGGCGAGAGCAGGCCGGTTTGGCACCAAGGGCTTAGCCATCACGTTTGTGTCAGATGAGAATGATGCCAAGATTCTCAATGATGTGCAGGACCGCTTTGAGGTCAATATTAGTGAGTTGCCTGATGAGATAGACATCTCCTCCTACAGTGAGTATTGACCTCATGAACCTTTGCCTCTTTAGATACTTGGTGTGTTTGTCTTGCATCCCCTTGTAGATAGTGGGTACTTGAGGCATAATGGCCACTTGGCCACTTCCTGTCCCCTGGTCTTCAGTGTTGTTAGGATGTTTCTTGATATCCATGTGGGGTCTCTTATGTCATCAGATGATTACTTTTTTTTCACTACCAGGTGTGTCTTCTGAATGCGTGTTTTGTGTTGATTTACTTTCTGTGCTAAATTGTAACTGCTGGTATCCTTTGTAGTTGAACAGACACGGTAGAGGCCTCACCGATTCTGGAATGTGACAGTCTCTTCAGGAGAGGACACCAGGTGTAGGGATGGAGACACTACTGCCACCTGCCCCCGACAGCCAACAGCCCCCCCCCTACCCTGAGGCTTCTTCCTTTTGCATCACCATCACTCCTAAACCTGTTCTGATTTATCAGAATTTTTTTTAACAAAACTAAAAATGAAACACAAATGTGTCTCTGGTATCTGTAAGTGTTCTTCCTTCATTGTGTTTCTGCTGAGTTGATTTGAGACTGTGAGGGCCGTGCTGGGGGTGGGGCCAAGCTGGGAGGTGGGACTAAGCCTGCAGAAGCCAAGGCTTCTCAGCCCCTACTAACATTCCTACATGTAGCTTACAATTTTCCATTGTGTCCATTATTTTGGTGGCCTGGTAGAGGCTGGGCTATTTCTGTATATGAGGCAAGCACTCTTGCCACTAGGCCATATCCGAGGCTGGACTATTTCTGGAAGGGCTCTTGGAGGTAACGGGCAGTAAAGCTATCTCCCAGGCTTTCTCGGTATATCCTTGTCTTCTTGAGCGCCTGGGCCTGGGCATCCCAGGCCCCCTCTTGCTCTTTCTGTAATTCCTGGTACTGCTCCAGCTGCTGTTTCAGCAATTCCTCAGCGTGGGCCAGCTCATCTGTGTGGTGGGGCTAGGTGGAGTGGGGATTGAGGTATGGGCCAAACCCCTTGTTACCTTTGAAAACACATTCTGGATTGACAAAGAAGATGGCCTCTCCTAAGAAAAGAGGTCTAAGTCAGTGTCTCTCAGACTTGGGGCTGTGAGATGAAGGTTAGTCCTCATTAGCTGACCTGTTTCCACATCCAATAGAAAAAGAACCATGAGGGCTGGGAGCTCGGTGGCAAATTACTTGCCTAGCAAGTGCAACATCCTGGGTTCGATCCCCAGTATGAAAAGAAAAGAACCATGACTCCTTGTAAAATTTTATTGGGGAAGGTTTACTCTTCGTAGTGATCATATGTGTAAATCATTTGAACCAGTGTTTCACACATGCAGGATGTCCAAACTATTGTTAACAGGTGTGAAACTATCCAGTATGTGGTTAAACAACAGATGTTGCAGCTGAACTATGTTTATAAAGGAAAAGCAAGATCAGGAATAAACAAGAATTCTTTTTAATCAACTTTTGCTGAAGACTAACTAGAGGTTTCAAGCTTATCTGGTTGGTGCTCTACCACTTAAGCCAACCCCTCCAGCCTTTTTGCTGGTTACTTGGGAGATAAGTCTTGACTTTACCCTAAGCTGATTTCAAACAGTCATCTTCAGGATTTCAGCCTCCTAATTAGGATTACAGGCATGCGCCACTGTAATTTACAATACTTTTATTGAGACTTGTCAGCTTTAATTTTTATTTCATCTATGAGAATAAGGTATTGGGCTTTGGGTCACTTGGAATCTTTTGAAGAAGCTGTGAACCAATCCTGAAAAATAAGGAATGAAGACAAGTATGCATAAGCAAGATCACCTAGTTTAATGTTACTAGGCAAGCGCTGTACCATTAAGCTACAGTCCTCGCTCCAACATAATTTGAACAATTAACCAGCAAAAACTTGGGAGTGAAAGTATGGCTTAAGTGGTAAAGCCAACCTTGAGCAGAGAAAACTAAGCAAGGGTGGGAGATTTGGAGTTCAAGCCCCAGTATTGGCACACCTGCCTACAATTCCAGGAAGATGAACATTTAGGGTGGAAGTGGGGTGGGGCAGATAAATGGAAGTGAGTGATTATGGTCAAAATCGATGTACATATGTGAAAATGGAATTAGCAAGGGGATGGATGGGGTTGGAGATAGGGGAGAATGATAGAAGGGGTGACACCGATCAAGATGCACTGTACTCATAAGTTAACATGTTGAAATACCCTTGTACAATTCAAAGACAAGAAAAATTAATGGTAGAATGCTTGCCTAGCACTGGGTTCAACTCAGAAAAGGCTGCAAGGGCACAGTGGCTCAACTGTTCGAGTGTTAGCTTTGAGCAAAGCACAGGGTGAGATAAGCCAAGAACAGACAGTGTATGGTCTCCCTGATACGCAGGTGTTAGAATTAAAATGCAAAGAGATGGAACAAAGTAAACAGGTCTCAAGGTACCAAAACACAGTAAGACGCAAAGAGGACACAATGAGTGGAAAGTGTGTGAGAATAGTAATAATATAGTAGAGGGGATCATCCGTATCTCAGACACAGATGAAAGGGAACTAAGCAACTCATGGGTGGGACTGGGAAGGAATGAGTGGAGGGAACCGATGTGGCTAAACAAAAATGTATCATCGGAAATGGAGAAAGTGTATTGTTAAAGATCATAGACTTCATAAGCTATGTAGAGTAGAATGACAATTTTTATCATTGTGAATGTTAAAGTGTATTCTGTGAAATATATGTAATAACTTACACCCAATTAAAAAAAAAAAAAGGCTCAGGGACATGGACCGTGCCCAAACCCTGAGATTAAGCCCTGTGACTGGCAAAAAAAATCCAGCTGGTGGCTCATGCCTGTAATCCTATCTACTTAGGAGACTTCAATTCACTTCCAGTAACAGCTTCTTGGTATTCACATAAACCATCCAGGGAGATGAAGCTATTTTTCTCTGTATGGAATGATGAATGTTAAGAAAGCTGATACTGCCAGCAGCAGGATGCCTCAGTGTCCAAAACAGGACTATCCTCAAACATGGTATAGGGGATAAGTTCAGATCATCATGCTTTTTTTTTTTAACTCAGGGCCTGAGCACTGTCCCTGGCTTCTTTTTGCTCAAGGCTAGCACTCTGCCACTTGAGCCACAGCGCCACTTTTGGCCGTATTCTATATACATGGTGCTGAGGAATCGAACCCAGGGCTCCAGGTGTACGAGGCAAGCACTCTTGCCACTAGGCCATATTCCTAGCCCTCATCATCCTTTTTAAGTTTTTATACTATTAAACTTAATTGTTTTCTGCTTTGTGTTTTCAGAAATACAACTTAATGTAGTTGTCTTTTTTTTTTTTTTTTGCTAGTCCTGGTGCTTGAACTTAGGGACTGAGCACTATCCCTGGCTTCTTTTTGTTCAAGGCTAGTACTCTGCCACTTGAGCCACAGCACCACTTCTGGCCATTTTCTATATATGTGGTGCTGAGGAATCGAACCTAGGGCTTCATGTATGTGAGGCGAGCACTTTACCACTAGGCCATATTCCCAGTCCAGTCTTAATGTAGTTCAAAGAACTTTAAGATTATGTCTCCTCTTCTTTTTGGCAGTACTGGGTTTGAACTCGAGACCTGGGTACTGTCCCTGAGCTTTTGCTTAAGCCTAGGGCTCTTATCTCTTGAGCCACAACACCACTTGTAGCTTTTTTTTTTTTTTTTTGCAGGGGCCAGGGGTGGATAATTTATTGGAGATAATTCATGGGTTGGGGATTTAGCTCAACGGTAGAACATTTGCCTGGCAAGTGCAAGGCTCTAAGTTCAATCATCACCTAGGAGGGGAAAAAAACGTTTCCAGGTGGCTCACACCTATAATCTTAGCTACTCAGGAGGCTGAGATCTGAGGATCACAGTTCAAAGACAGCCCACGCAGAAGTCTGCAAAACTCTCATCTCCAATAAACTACTCAGAGAAAGCTGGAAGTGGCACTGTAATTCAACTGGTAGAGCTGTCCTTGAGCAAAAAAAGCTCAGGGACAGTGCCTGAGTTTAAGTCCCATGGCCAGCAAAGAAAAAAGTCTTAACAGACTTTCCTGCCTGTGCTAGCTATGAACCATAATCCTCGAATCTCGGCCTCCTGAGTAGCTACGATTACAGGTGTGAGCCACTGGCACCTGGCTCTTTTCTCTTGCCATTCCTGGAACTTGAACTCTGGGCCTAGGCACTGTCCTGAGTTACTTTTGCTCAAGGCAAGCATGTGTATCACAATGCCACTTCTGGCTTTTTTGAGTAGTTCATTGGAGATAGGAATCTGACTTTCTTGCCCAGGCTGGCTTCAAACCATGATCCTCAGATTTCAGCTTTGTCAGTAGCTAGGATTACAGGCATGAGCCACCAGTGCCTGGCTCTAACATATCATCCTTATGATACACACTTGTTCTAATTGGTTCATGGGTATTACTATACTTCATATTGCAACTTTTTCTATTTAACAACTATTTAAAGTCACAATTCAAATGATCTGGGGCATATTACTTTACATACATTTCACAAAGTCTTGCTCTTAATTTTATAGTCTCCTGTAATCTTGGATTCTGTGCAAAAAAAAAAGATGAAGACCTAAAAGTAACATTTCAGAAAGGAAACCGATGGAAGTAGCTAGCCTTAAATTCAGGTCTCCATTAGTAATGCAGAGATAAGATACAGGCCTACAGGCTGGGAATATAACCTAGTGGCAAGAGTGTTTGCCTCTTATACATGAAGCCCTGGGTTCGATTCCCCAGCACCACATATATAGACAATGACCAGAAGTGGTGCTGTGGCTCAAGTGGCAGAGTGCTAGCCTTGAGCAAAAAGAAGCCAGGGACAGTAGTACTCAGGCTCTCAAAGCCCAGGACTGGCAAAATAATAATAAAAAAATACAGGCCTACCAGCTGCTTGAAAAGTGATTTAGAGAAATTAATAAAGAACCCTTCTGTTGCATTAGAGAATGATGTCTGCATACACTTGAGATCCACTCACAAAAAGCATTACCTAACCTAGATTTATTTTAGTATAACAGGGTTAAACAGACAAATATAAAAAGAACCATTTCCTGCTCCTCAGCCAGGAAATAGAAGACTCCAATTCTCCTATTTTATACTTCAGCATCTGCTCTGCTCCTGATTGAGACTTTTTTTTTAAGGTTTATAAGGTTTATTAGTGGGGCCATAGCTCCCACGGGAGAGGGAGCTACATGGCGTCTACACCTTATCCAGGTTGCAGCTTCTCTCTCTGGGTGTAAAAGGGAAGTAGGTAGGTTGGTTGTTTCTTTTTTTTTTTAATTTTTATTGTCAAACTGATGTACAGAGAGGTTACAGTTTCATATGTTAGTCATTGGATACATTTCTTGTTTGTTCCCTCCTCCCTCATTCCCCCCTCCCCCTTTTCCTTCCCCCCCTGAGTTGTTCAGTTGATTTACACCAAACAGTTTTGCAAGTATTGCTTTTGTAGTTGTTTGTCTTTTTACCCTGTGTCTCTCGATTTTGGTATTCTCTTTCATAATAAGTATATGTGCATATGGGAAAACATTGAAGTATAGAGTCTACAGTGGTTATCCTGGATTCAATAATTTATTGGGGATCATGGGGCCAATAGTGGTTTCTAGTGGAATAGGAGAGGACTGTAGTATTTTACCACATGGCGTTTTCTTAAACTCAAGGCTATGAGATGAAGATGTGTGTGTATGCAACATGTGCGTGCAAAGGTACTGGCTTGAACTCAGTGCCTTGCACTATTGCTTGGTATTTATGATCAAGGCTGGCACTCTTGCCACATCTCCCATTCTGGCTTTGTTTTTCCTCTATTTTTGCTAGTCTTGGAGCTTGAACCCAGTGTCTAGGTGCTACTCTGGAGCTTCTTCTGCTTAAGCCTAGTGCTTAAGCACTAGGCCTACTACTCAAAGCACAGGTCCTCCAGCTATGTTGGAAAGTTCATAAGACTATCTCCAGCCTTGGCTGGCTTCCAACCGCCATCCTCAGACCTCAGCCTCCTGAGTAGTTAGGATTATGTGTGTGAGCCACCAGCACCCAGCTCCAAAATTGTTTCTTCCATATTAGACTCCTCGACCATTCTAATGTAGCAATCTTTGCTGCCCACTTCTGATTATAAACAGAAAGGGAAGTGGTTCCTATAAGGTTTATTAAGTTTATTATTAAAGTAGCTAGTAGTGCCTGTGGCTGGAGAGAAGGGACGACCCCTGGCACAGCTGGCTGAAGTGATAGAGCGCTAGCCTTGAGCACCCTGGCCCTAAGGTCAAGTCCAGGACTGCCCCCTCCCCCCCAAAAAAGATCTTCTTTGTGTAATATAAACAGCCACAAGAAAATATTAACCTCTATTTGTAGAAAAAAAAATTCCGCTGATTTTTTTGTGTGCCAGTAATGGGGTTTAGGCCTTGTATACTTAGCTTTTTCATTCAAGGCTGGTACTCTACCACTTGAACCACACCTCCATTTCTGGCTTTTAGCTGGCTAACTGGAAATAAGAAATACTCTCAGATTTGTCTGGCTAGTCTGGCTTTGAACCCTGATCCACCCTGCCTTATCTACGGGAGGGGCAGGGAGTTGTGGCCAGGTGGATTAGGATGTGACCTCAGGGAAGGGGTAAGTAACAGCTGTGGTGTGACGGTTACCCAGGTAACTGGGTGGAGACTTAACCAACTGGGGCAACTGCATGGAGCCTTCCCAGGTGGACCTTACATTTCGGCCTTTTAATAATTATGGAAAAGGACCAAGATTCTCTGGCTACTTCCTGCTGGCAAGGGGTGTCGATATTAGGGGTAAATGGCGGAAATGTGGCCCCTTCAGGAGAAGGCCAGCAGCAGCTGTCCCTTGATGGTAGATGCCAGTCCTTGAATGAAGCCTGGAAGAAGTCTCATTAGACAGGGGCTGGAAAATTTTTTAAAAATTAAGGCAAAAGGAAAGGTTTAGGGCAGAAAATTCAAGTTTTTGGCATAGAAGCCCTTTTTTATTCCCAATTAAAGCAACAAGGAGACCATGAGGACTAGAGCTTACCTGCACCTTGTCAAGAATTGAACAACAAATACCTGCCATAATTCTGCAATGACAAAACTCAATAGATGTGATGAGTTTTAGCATAGATTTATAAGCTAGATGGACATACAAAGAATGACACTGGTTTTACATCAGTGTTTACATACCAATTTAATGAGCTTTATCTTTTAAGACATACTCATACCATCCCTACCCTTTGTTTCTTCAATTCCCTTTTCTAAGACTTTCTTCACTAACAAATGACGTTTACAGAGACATACACACGGAACACACATGCACAGGTTTTACATGGCACAGAATTGAATTTCTGCCATAGACTCTTGGAATTCCAGCAGTAAATGATATTATTTTTCCCAATACTTTAGACCCATGTGGTCAGAAAAACAAAAACTTTGTTAGCAAACAAAAGTTTTCAGATTATAAAATGGAGAAACTATATTTTGATAAACCAATTCAGCTCAAGTGGGATGACATGGTGACTGGAGGGGGGCCAGGAGAGAGGACATGAACAGAGAACACTTGCTACTGCATAATGGCGCCTGAGCAGGTGCCACGATGGTGCCTGTTAAACCCCAATATCCAGGGAGCTGGGAATGTGGCCTAGTGGCAAGAGTGCTTGCCTCACATACATGAAGTCCTGGGTTCGAATCCTCAGCACACATATATAGAAAATGGCCAGAAGTGGCGCTGTGGCTCAAGTGGCAGAGTGCTAGCCTTGAGTGTGAAGAACCCAGGGACAGTGCTCAGGCCCTGAGTTTAAGGCCCAGGACTGGCAAATAAATAAGTAAATAAATACATACATACATAAGATATCTTTAGTGACAAAGCACATTGGTGGTCAAGCCTGTTTCCAAGGCCTGTGAAAAGAGGCAGCTTTGTTAGCAAGGCACATTATCAGGATAGTATGACTTGGAGTTTTATAAAGCAAGCAAGCAGGTAAATGAGAAGAGAAAGGAAGAGAAAGAGAGCCTGAATATAAGCAACTTTTGACCATTTACCATTGCAGCGGCAGAAACTGTATCTGTGCGAGTATTTCGAGCAGGCCTCGTTGCACTGGCAAGAGGTAAGCTAGCAGGGTCCAGGCTTGGGTGTGACTGTGACCCCCCAAACCCATTAAAGTGCGGGAGGTAGGCGGCCTGGTGAGTGAATGAGAGCTTACCGGGCAGAAGCAGCGTCCTGACTTCCCCCAGTGCCCTCTGGAGAGAGAGGAGGCCAACCCCCCAAAGCCAAGTGTCCTGGGCCCCGGAGGTGACAGGGCCCTGGGCCTGGGGAAGTCCTCTGGCAGCGTGGTACAGAGCTACAGAGAACCTGAGCAGCAGCTTCACTCACCGGAGTAGAGAAGTGGTGTGGACGTGGATGTGGAGGCCAGCAATGGTGAAAAGTCCCGCGTGGCGTCTTGCAGCAGTTCGGTTCTCGGAGAAAGGGCCACCAGGACTGGGGATACTCACAGAAAAATGGAGAAAAACAGAGGGGAATTCCGCCTGTCCTGACTCAAAGCCCTTCCCGGGTCATGGCACCATACATGTAAGGTTTATTAAAGTATGTAGCCGGTAAAGGACGCCACGAGGTATTCAGGCGGAAGAGAAGGGACGACTCCTGCCCAGCTTACCTTATTTAGGCAGAGGCTGGAAGCTGAGGCCTGGTGGACTAGGATGTGCCCTCAGGGAAGGGGGAGTAACTGCCTCTAGGTGTGCCGGTTCCCCAGGTAACTGGGTGGAGATAACCAGGTGGGGGCATCTGCTTGGAGCCCTCTGGGGTAGACCTTACTGTTCCTACAGGGATCTCGGTTGGTAGCTGGTACACTTTCTCTACACTTGCAGAGAAACTCTATTCTCTCCACTGGGTTCCCAGCTGACTCTCTGGTGTCATATCCCTACTGGAGGGTGCTTTCATCCAAAGACAAGCAGAGAGGACGCTGTCCAAGAATAGCTGGGTCAGAGCAAAGTCCCAGGTCCTGAGCTTGTGTGGCACTCAGGGACTTGGGGCAGAGGGCACTATTAGGGGTGCGGAAGCCCAGCGCTGAGGACTTCGTTTGCCTGGTAGGTCACTACATGTCACCGCGGCTCTAAGTTGCAAAGCCCCCCCAGACCTGCAGGGAGGCCTACAAATCTCAAAAATGGGCATTGTAAGCTCCACCCCGGAGGGAGGGCTCCAAATAACTGCCCCCACAAGGCTATGACTCCACCCAGTTACCTAGGTAACTGGCATATCTAGAGGCACTTACTCCCCCCTTCCCTGAGGTTACAAGCTAGTCCACCTGGCCACACCTCCCTGCCCCAGTCCTAGATAAGGCCCTGCTGTAATCAACTTTTCTCTCCTGCCAGAACATCCCAGGGCGGTCTCCATTATCGGCTACCTTCTTTAATAACTCTTACAGGCATGATGCCCATCTATGCCTTCCTGTTGCTGCTCTGGGGGGCCCTGGCCCCGAAGCAGACCTGGGCACGTGAGTAGCGCTGGAAGATGAAGGACCCCACTTGAGAAGGGGCCGAGGAGCCTCTCCACCCTGGCGTCTCCGCGGGTCGCTATTGGGGATGGTCTGTCCTGACCTTCCCCCCAAGTTTTCCACACCCCTCCTCCCTCTCCTACTTGTAGCTCTTCTTGTCCGCCTCCCTCTTCCACCTCCTGAACCCTGTGCTCTCTCTCCGGTCACATCAACCCTGGGACCCCGGGTGTGTGTGGCGCCCTGGGCGCAGCGGGGCTCAGCCGCTCCCGCCCGCAGGCTTCCACTCCCTGAAGTATTTGGACACCGCGGTGTCCCGGCCGGGCCGCGCGGACCCACGCTTCATCATCGTCGGCTACGTGGACGACACCCCGTTCGTGCACTACGACAGCGAAGCCCCGAGTCCGAAGATGGAGCCGCGGGCGCCGTGGGTGGAGCCGGCGGGGTCCAAGCACTGGGAGCAGGAGACGCAGATCTGCAAGGCCAAAGCGCAGATTTTCCGGGATCAACTGCAGACCCTTCTGGGTTACTACAACCAGAGCCGGGACGGTGAGCGAGCCTGGGCCCCGGTGGGGCCCGAGCTTCCGCACTAGGCTGGGGACCTCGGTTATGCCCGGGCGAGGAAAAAACGCGGGAAACCTGACCAGAATTCGTTTTCAGTTTGGAGGAAAATCTCGCGTCACCAGGGGCGGGGGTGGGGAGGAAGGAAGTGGGATGGTGGGCGGGGCTGATCTCCGAGCCCGCTGTTGGGCGGGGCTGGCCTCGGGGCAGGGCCGAGGAGGTGGGCGTGGCTGACATCAGGGGCGGGGCCAGGCTCTCACACCTACCAGAGGATCTGCGGCTGCGACGTGGGGCCCGACGGACGCTTCCTTCGCGGGTACAGAGCCGAGGCCTACGACGGCGAGGATTTCATCTCTTTGAACGAGGACCTGAACTCCTGGACCGCGGCAGACACCGTGGCTCAGATCATTCGGCGCAAATGGGAGGCAACAGGTGAAACCGAACAAGAGAGAGCCTACCTGGAGAAGGAGTGCGTGAAGAGGCTCCTGAGATACCTGGAGAACGGGAAGGAGGCGCTAAAGCGCGCAGGTTTGAGGGGCCACCGGGCGACTCGTTTGTCTTGTCCTGGGTAAGGGGCTCATGTCACTGGGATAGAGCTGGAATCCTGCCTGCCTCTCTCTTGCATGGCAACGGAGAAGAGAACTCTTGGGTTTTCCAATCCAGCGTCAGAGAGTGACTTAAGCAAAGGCTGTCCCTTCTCTCGGGACGATTAAGAGCGCCAGTAGCTCATGCCTGTAATCCTAGCTACTCAGGAGATCTGAGAATAGGAATTCAAAGCCATCCTGGGCAGGAAAGGCTGTGAGATTCTTATCTCCCTAACTAAACTACCAAAAAAGCCAGAAGGTAAAGCACTAGCCTTGAGCAAAGAAGCTGAGGACGGCATCCAGGACTTGAGTTCAAGGCCCAGGACCATCACAAAAATTTTTTTTTAATGAAAATAGAGTAGATTTAAAGAAATAAACCTAGCAATAGTTTCCTTTGACTTTGGAGCTGATTTTGAAACTTGATCCTCTCAGGCCTTGTATTCTGACCCTCACCCAGTGCCATTAGAGGGCTGACTTCAAATATGCTGAATTTCTCAGTGACCACTAGGCCAGAACCAGGAGTACCTATTCTTCTAGTCAAAGACATTGAATCTTTTACTTTTGATTGGCTCACTCTGATTCTATTTTTTTTTTTTTTGTCAGTCCTGGGCTTGGACTCAGTGCCTGAGCACTGTTCCTGGCTTCTTTTTGCTCAAGGCTAGCATTCTGCCACTGGAGCCACAGCGCCACTTCTGGTTATTTTCTATATATGTGGTGCTGGGGAGTCGAACCCAGGGCTTCATGTATATAAGGCAAGCACTCTTGCCACTAGGCCATATTCCCAGCCCCTCACTCTGATTCTAAAGCTTTTCTTGGATTCGATTAGCTCACATGCCCATGTGTTGTGCATTCATATCCCAGTTTCCATTCACAGGAGGGTCACATGAGTGGTGCTGGAGTGGCTGAAGAAGAAGGCAAATTTCCTGAACTTCCCATCTTTTCCTCTCAGATCCCCCAAAGACAAATGTGGTCTACCACCCCACTTCTGACCCTATGGTCACCCTGAGGTGCTGGGCCCTGGACTTCTACCCTGCGGAGATCACCATGACCTGGCAGCGTGATGGAGAGGACCTGATCCAGGAAACAGAGCTTGGAGAGACCAGGCCTGCAGGAGATGGAACCTTCCAGAAGTGGGCAGCTATAATGGTGCCTTCTGGGGAGGAACAGAGATATACATGCTATGTACAACATGAGGGGCTGCCTGAGCCCCGCACCCTGACATGGGGTAAGCAGGGGGACTTGGCACAGTGGCTTGTTATCAGAAAAGCAGGAGCTGTTTCAAAGACCCCAATTAGAGTCAGAGCTGAGCGATGGGGGTAGGCCCTCTCACTTTCTCTTCTCTCCCCAGAGCCACCTCCAAAGCGCAAATTTCCTGTCACAGAAATTGTCCTTGTCTTGGTTCTCTTTGGAAGTGCGGTGGCTGTTGCAATATGGAGGAAGAAAAAAGCAGGTAGGGATGAGACAGGACCATTATTATTATTATTATTATCATCATCATCATCATTATTATTTGTGCTTGTCCTGGAGCTTGAACTCAGGGCCTGAGCACTATCCTTCAGCTTTTTTGTTCAAGGCTAGCATTCTACCACTTAAGTCACAGCTTCACTTCTGGCTTTTTTGGTAGCTAGTTGGAGATAAGAGTCTCATAACCCAGGCACTGGTGGCTCACACCTGTAATCCTAGCTACTCAGGAGGCTGAGATCTGAGGATCTTGGTTCAAAGCCAGCCTGGACAGAAAAGTCCATGAGACTCTATTCTCCAGTTAACCACTAGAAAACTGGAAGTGGTGCTGTGGCTCAAAATGGTAGAGCACTAGCCTTAAGTTGAAGAGCTCATGGGCAGTGCCCAGGCCCAGAGTTCTACAACCAACAAAAAGAAAAAAAAAAGTCTCATAGACTTTCCTGGGGTTGGCTTTGAACTGTAATCTTCAGATCTCCTCCTGAGTAGCTAGGATTATAAGTGTGAGCCACTGGCACTTGGCCTTTACCTTTTTTTTTTTTAATCAAAGCAAATTTTATTTGTAACTCAACACCAAAATAAGACATTTGTTAAAGATATTTGTTATAGCAAATTCTTTTGTAATCTTAAAATCCTAGATAGTCATAAGTTCATGCTAACCATTTCAGCATTATTTCTAACAGACAAA
The DNA here is from genome assembly GCF_023159225.1 of Perognathus longimembris pacificus. Taxonomy (NCBI): domain Eukaryota; kingdom Metazoa; phylum Chordata; class Mammalia; order Rodentia; family Heteromyidae; genus Perognathus; species Perognathus longimembris. Next base: position 14,164,413 of record NC_063166.1, read on the forward strand.
GGGTTAGCTTTCTTTCTAGTATATTCATAACATAATATCCAACAATATTTGTAATGATTTCATAAAATCTGAAATGTTGCCAGGTGCTGGTGGCTCATGCCTATAATCCTAGCTACTCAAGAGTCTGAGATCTGAGGATCACATTTTATTTTGTTTTTTGCTAGACCTAGGGCTTGAACTCAGGGCCTGAGCACTGTCCTGGGCTTTTTTTTTCTTTCCCAAGACTAGCGCTCAACCACTTGAGCCACAGCGCCACTTCCAGCTTTTTCTATATATATGTTGCTAAGGAGTCGAACCCAGGGCTTCATGTATACCAGGTGAGCACTTTACCGCTAGGCCATATTCCCAACCCCTTAAGTTCTAGTTTTATGACTACTTATAATATAGTTGTGTCCCCTCTTCTTTGCCCCCAATTCAGGCCCTACAGGGCTTTACCTTCTTGCCATGAGAAATGCACCAGAGCCCTGGACGCTGTCAGCTCAGGCAGAAAGGTCCTTGAGACTCTTATTTCCAACTAGCCACCAAAAAATGCCTGAAGTAAAGCTGTGGTTCGAGTGGTAGAATGTTAGCCTTGAGCACAAAAGTTCAAGGACAGCACCTAGGCCCTGAGTTCAAGACCTCAGACCAGCACCAAAAAAAAAGAAGAGGCTACACCCCGGATGCAAATCAAATCAGTGTGAGCAGGTACACTGAGACTTGTGGAGTAGTGTATAGAGAGCTCCAAGAGAAATCACCAGTCCTTGCATCCTTCAGCTGTGCCTTCCCTGGGCTCTAAGTATGCCTTATTCTTTTTTTCCACCCTAGGTACTGATGGTTTCCAGGGCTCTGATGCATCTCTCATGACAAGAAGGTAAAAAAGTTATCTTTAAGTAGTTGTACAAAAGAACTGCCATTTAACAAAGCAGTTGATGACTACAGTGCTTCTCCGTCAATGGCACCCCTTTCAGCATTCTCACCCCCTCCTCCCACCCCGGCCCTTCCCTGGAACTCTTGTAGTGAGTGGTGGGTTGGACAGAGTGTTGCCATTATAGCAACTGAACTGAACTGGCTCATCCCTTCTTTTTCCCTAGTATTAAAGAGCTGCCTGTGTGGGACTGAGTGGCACAAGATTAGTGCAAGTCTCTCCGTGGTGACGTGAAGATGACTGCATCCTTTTTCTGCAAAGATGTATAAGTGCATCTGCATTCCTATAGGCATGGTGTGAAGAACGGGGGAGGCCAGCCCCCCCCCCTCCACCAGGGCCATTGTCCCCATACTGACTGACCTACCTTCTCCACAAACTGCCTGTTCCAGCAGACCAGGGCTGGGGCGTCTCCTTATAGTTTTAATGGTACATTTGGCTACAACATCTGACAGTACATAGAAAAAATACAAATCTCAATGTAAACTTGTAAATCCTTAGTGTGAGGGTTTGATGAGTTAATTTTAGGAAAAGTTTCTTAAAGCCAGGTCCAGTGGCTCTCGCCTGTAATCCTAGCTACTCAGTAGGCCGAGATCTGGGAATCCCAGTTTCAAGTCAGCCTGTGCAGAAAGTCTAAGACTTTTTTTTTTTTTTTTGCCAGTCCTGGGGCTTGGACTCAGGGCCTGAGCACTGTCCCTGGCTTCTTTTTGCTCAAGGCTAGCACTCTGCCACTTGAGCCACAGCGCCACTTCAGGCCATTTTCTGTATATGTGGTGCTGGGGAATTGAATCCAGAGCCTCATGTATATGGGGCAAGCACTCTTGCCACTAGGCCATATCCCCAGCCCACTAAGACTTTTTTTTATCATATGTTTATTTTTATTTTATTTATTTGCCAGTCCTGTGGCTTGGGACTCCGCCTGGGCGCTGTCCTTGGCTTCTTGCTCAAGGCTAGCATTATTCTTCTTGAGCTACATCCCCACTTCTAGCCTTTTCTGTTTATGTGGTGATGAGGAATCGAACCCAGGGCTTCATGCATGCTAGGCAAGCCCTCTACTATTGAGCCACATTCCCAGCCCCAGAAAGTCTAAGACTTTTATCTCATTTAGCCACCAAAAAAGCCAGAAGTGGAGCTGTGATTCAAGTGGTAGATCAATAGCCTTGAGCAAAAAAGCTGAGGGACAGTTCAAGCCCTAGGACTCCACACAAAACCCACATCAGCACAAAATATGGTCTCAAATGGAGCACCCTGGTAATCATGGGGTTTTTCACTTTACCTGGGGATAAAGGCTGCCTAGCTAAGGAGAAGAGTAGTCAGGCAGAGTTCCTTTGAGTTTTGAAAATCAAAAAGACAACATTTGGGAAGTAATGAAGGACCTAGAAATATCCCGGGAGGCAAAATAGACGGCCAGGACTTCTGCTTGCCAGTTGCAGGCTCCTTACCATTGTTAGCCATGACTATTTTTAGTATACAGGAAGCAGAAGGGAAAGGAGGCAGAAGAGCAATTGCTGCTGCCCTGACATGGGGAAGCACTCAAGGAATCTGCCCCCACATCTTCCTGAATAAAGAGTTCATGAATGAGCTGGGTGTCTGTGGCTCACGCCTGTAATCCTACCTATTCAGGAGGCTTGAGATCTGAGGATCACAGTTCAAAGGAGACGAGTATCTCCAATTATCCACCAAAAAGCTGGAAGTGGAGTTGTGGCTCAAGTAGTAGAGCATTGGTCTTTATAAAAAGAAAAAAGAAAAAAAAAAAAAACCCAGATCCTGAGTTCAAGCTTCACAACCAAACTATTAAAAAAAAAAAAAAAAAAAAGGCTTAGGGACAGGCACTGAGTTCAAACCCCAGGACTGGCAACAAGGAAAACAAAACAAAACAAAAAAACAACCATAAACAGATCAGAACTCTCAGAAAATGTACGTTGGAACTTGGAGGTGTGGCTCAAGTGGTAAAGCATTCACCATTAGCAGAGTGAGAGGCCTTGAGTTTAAGCCTTAGTACTGGCCCACATACACAAAATGTATAGGTAATATCTAACTTTCATTTCACAATCAGAGAAAACTTAAATGATGGGCAAGCTTTTGAGTTTTATGTTGTTTGTATATTCTTTCCCTCAATAGAGTCTTTTTATTGTGTGTGTATGTATAATAAATCATAAATGGTGAACAGTGCTACACTTGAAATAGACTATTATATCTCCTGCAGGGCCAAAGAGGAAAAACAACAGCCAGGTGCTGGTGGCTCACACCTGCAATCACAGCTACTCAGGAAGCTGAGATCTGAGGATTGTGGTTCAAAGCCAGCCTGGGAAGGAAAGTCTGTGAGAGTCTTACTTCCAATTAATGACCAGAAAACCAGAAGTAGAGCTGTGGCTCAAAAGTATAGATAGAGCCTTAAGCAAAAGAGCTCAGGGCCATGCCCAAGCCGTGAGTTCAAGCCCCACAACCAAAGTGAACTGCAGTGGGCTTGGTGGCATAGGAAAGGGATTTGGGAAGTCTTTTCCCAGCTCCCTTTGGTTCTAGATTCTTGCCATTGCATCTTGAGGTGATTAAACAGCTCTGGTGAAAGCATACAAAATAATATTTGTTTCTATGGGCTTCTTGGTGCATTTGTCTCTACTGAGACCTGAAAAATACTGTCAAAAGACTGAAAAGGTGACTGAGCTGTAGAGTGTTTGCCTAGCATGCATGAGACCCTGGGTTTGATTTCTCAGTACCACATAAGCAGAAAAAGCCAGAAGTGGTGTGGTGGCTCAAGTGGAAGAGCATCAGTCTTGAGGGGAAAAGCTATGCTAAAATATGAGGCACGCTGGGAATGTGGCTTAGTGGTAGAGTACTTGCCTAGCATGCGTGAAGGAAGCCCTGGATTCGATTCCTCAGTACCACATACAGAGAAAAAGCCAGATGTGGCACTGTGACTTAGTGGTAGAGTGCTAGCCCTGAGCAAAAGAAGCTCAGGGACAGCACCCTGGCCCTGAGTCCAAGGCCCAGGACTGGCAAAAAAAAAAAAAAATAGGTGAAGCAGGAAGGTGAGGTCGCCCCAGGAGACCAGGACCCATCACTGCAGGAACACAGGAGATCTAGAAACAGTGATGGAGACAAGCATGAACGCAGGAGATCTAGAAACAGTGATGGAGACAAGCATGGTGGCCACTCACGCCAGAGGAGGAGCTGTGATGAAAGGCCCAGAGGTGGCGGGGATGGAGATAGCCAGGACTTGCAGGCTCTAGAGGAGGAGCGGGAATTTTGTAATGCCAGGCGCCCAGATCACCGCCAGAAGAATGAAATCAGTGGCAGTGCTAATGAGGCTCGAGAGATGGCTCCTCAACCTGGTGGCAACAGCAGAAGCAAGGAAGTGCCCGTTAAAGAAAAACCAAGCTTTAAGCTTTCTGGGGCTCTTCTCGAGGACACTAACACCTTCCGGGGTGTGGTCATTAAGTACAGTGAGCCCCCAGAAGCGCGTATCCCCCCAAAATGCTGGCTTCTATTCCCTTTAAAAAACGATGGGGTACTTCCAGTCATGTACATTCATCGACAGAGTGCTTAACTTTTGGGTCAACACCGGCGCATTGCAGACATTTCCATTGATCATCCCTGTCGTTCAAAGCAGCATGCAGTCTTTCAGTTTCAGCTTGTGGAGTACACCCATGCTGAGGGTACAGTTGGCCGGAGGGTAAAGCCCTACATCATTGACCTTGGCTCAGGAAATGGAACCTTCTTGAATAACAAGCGTATTGAGCCACAGAGACACTATGAACTGAAAGAGAAGGATGTACTTGTTTGGATTTAATAGCAGAGAGTATGTCTTGCTCCATGAATCATCGGATACCTCTGAACTAGACTGGAGGGAAGATGAGGAGGAGGAAGAGAAAGCAGTGTCTGACAGCTAGCAAACTAAGAAACCATTCTTTTTTTTTTTTTTGGCCAGTCCTGGGGCTTCGACTCAGGGCCTGAGCACTGTCCCTGGCTTCTTTTTGCTCAAGGCTAGCACTCTGCCACTTGAGCCACAGCGCCACTTCTGGCCATTTTTTATATATGTGGTGCTGGGGAATCGAACCCAGGGCCTCATGTATATGAGGCAGGCACTCTTGCCACTAGGCCATATCCCCAGCCTGAAACCATTCTTCTTGAAAGGTTTGGGATTGACTTCAAAGAGCACCCCGGTGCTCACTGTAATGCCTCTCATTGCCTTAAGCCTTTCCTCTGTTGCTGACCAGCTTGTGTTAAGAACACTGACCTAGGTTTTGTTGATTTGTTCTGTGGCACATCATCATGTGCCCACCCGTGGTCATTTGTTTTTAGAACAGTCTCACCAGTTAAGTACATGTGTTTTAGTAGGAGCATTGTGGCTTTAGTTGGTGGCTCAATCTCACCCCCCACCCCTGCCCCTACCACCACCTCCAGGAAGCTCAGGACCTCACCAGGGGCCGGGACTGCCCCTGGCCAGAGCGCTGCCAGGCAACAAGGCCCCCAGTGTCCTGTCTAGGGAGCTGGCTAACCCTGCCGGAAGCAAGGGCAGAGAGCCACAACAGAGGTTGGGAATGCCGCTTAGTGGTAGAGTAGTAGAATGCCGCTTGCCTCGTATGCATGAAGGCCTGGGTTCGATTCCTCAGCACCACATAACCAGAAAAAGCCGGAAGTGGCACTGTGGCTCAAGTGGTAGAGTGCTAGCCTTGAGCAAAAAGGAGCCAGGGATAGTGAGTGCTCAGGACCTGAGTTTGAGGCCCAGGACTGGCAAAAAAAAAAAAAAAAGTGCAGTTCCACGGACAACTAAGGCAACGCAATCTCTCGAGAGGAATAGGCAGAACCCCATGAGGACCTCGTCTAGAAGAGAGCCCAGAGTAGCAGAAGCTGTCAGAAGAGTGGCCGCGCTCGGTGTCCAGCATCTGGTGAGACTGAGGATCAAAGAGGGAAAGCGATCTATCCAAAGTCACAGAATAATTGATAAAGCTGGACAAGAATCAAGCCTGTTACTGCAGAAACTGGAAAGCTTTCTATCATACTCATAGGAAAGATTCTAAGATCCTTGAAAATTATCTTATTAGGGGAAAATGCCTAAGGTAAAAAGAAGCCAGAAAGCTCCCCCAGATGGCTGGGAATTGATTGAGCCAACACTGGATGAATTAGATCAGAAGCTGAGAGAAGCTGAGACAGAGCCTCATGAAGGGAAGAGGAACCACCAGAAAACCCGCCATATCTTTGACCTCTCTTACAAGCGGAAAGCCATCAGCAGAGAACTCTATGAGTACTGCATTAAAGAAGGCTATGCGGACAAGAACCTGATTGCCAGGTGGAAAAAGCAGGGCCATGCAAATTTGTGCTGCCTGCGCTGCACTCAGACATGGACACCAATGTTGGGACAAACTGCATTTGCCGGGTTCCCAAAAGCAAGCTGGAAGTGGGCCGCACCATGGTGTGTATACACTGGCTGCCTCGGCTGCTCCAGCTGAGACCCCTGGCTGGGACCCCCTTCTCCATCCTGGACCTTGGAGGTTCCTTCCCACTGTGCCACTCCTTCCTAGGAAGGCCTCTCATCAGGGCCCCATTTGTGGGTGGCCTTTACAGGTGAAAGTCCTGGCATTCACCAGCTGTGATTTGTAAAAATAAAACCTTTCCACCTCCTGAAGAACCTGAGCAGCCATTGCACCTCTATATTGTAGCTTGGGCCTGACTGGGCCCTGAAGCTTCCTGGAATAACTGCAGAACATGTCAATGTGAAAATGCAGTCTAAAATAATGAAGGTAGCCAGAGAGACTTCATTTGACCAGAGGTCAGTTAAAGTTAGAATGCTTCAGCCATTGTGGCACAAAGGAAATGTATTGAAGTGTGGCCAGTGTGTTTTGTGTTCCTGAAACATGGTTAATGTGTCCCCTCAAGCTAAGGATGACTCCAGGCGCTACCCTTGCGACCCCACCCTGATCAATACATAACAGGAAATACTTGAAGTTCCAGATGTCCCCTCAAGCTAAGGATGACTTGGCCACCCAACCCAGATCATATGTCTAAACCAATCTTTTCGAACCCCATAAGCTAGCCAATCACCTTCACCAGGCCTGTTCTCGCCATTGATTAGGCCAATCATTCATAAGAATAATTTTCCAGCGATAAAAAATGATTTGCTGCAAGTTGCTATGCGGTTTTATGATTTTCCCGTGGTGTGACATGACTTGCTGTGTGATGTGACATATGGAATGTCCCCCAAACCCTATAATAACCCTGCTGAATGGAGGGTCGGGGCTCTCCACTCAGACCTGCTGCATCAGTGACCATCGTGAACCCAGGCTCGAGCTTCAATAAGGACTCGTGTAATAAAATCATTTTTTGTTTCAGGGCTTGGAACTCAAAGCCTACTGCAGTTAATAAAAAGAAAGCATCTCTGTAAGCATCTTGTGGTGTTGTGGGCACACCTTCTCCAGGCTTAAAGAAAGCTTTGCCCACTGCTGCATTCCTAGGCCAGCTCACTTTCTGGTGTCATATTCCTAGTGAATTGAACTTGCTTCTAGAAGAGTCCTGAAGGGTAGTTGGGGAGGAAGAGGCTGAGTCCCGCCTACAGCTCTTTCCCCTGGTTTCCTCATACAGCCAATTGGCCAGGGCTAAGCCAGGAGAGGCGGGGTCTGGGATGGGGAAGCCATCATCTAGAATTTTCACTTTTTTTTTTTTTCTTTTTGTCAGTCCTGGGGCTTGGACTTGGTACCTGAGCACTGTCTCTGGCTTCTTTTTGCTCATGGCTAGCACTCTACCACTGAGCCCCAGCGCTACTTCTGGCTTTTTCTGTGTATGTGGTGCTGAGGAATTGAACCCAGGGCTTCGCGCACGCTAGGGGAGCACTTTACCACTAAGCCACATTCCCCGCCCCCCACTTCCTCTTTAGCTTGGATACTCGCAATACCAGTTCTCACTCCCATTGGTTTATCACAAGAGTCAACCCGAGCCCCGCGGTTCCACTTCCCACGCACCTCTCCAGAACTTTCCCGGATCTTGAAGATGGGGGTCATGGCGCCACAGACCCTCCCCCTCCTGCTCTTGGGGGTTGTAGGTGTGGCCGAGACGTGGGCCGGTGAGTGCGGAGTGCGGGGGGGGGGGGGGGGAAACGGCCTCTGCTGGGGCGGGGCGGGGCGACCGTCAGAGGGGAGAGCTGCTGCAGTTCGCGGCGGAGTCGCCCTCGCCAGGCCCACTCCCGGGCCTGTCCCCTCTTCTTCCACCCTCGAATTCTCGCCCAGTCCGCGCCCCCTCCTCCCTTCCGGCTCCTTCCACCCCGGTCCCGGGGTCCCGCGCCGGGGCTCAGCCGCTCCCCGTCCCCAGGCGCACGCTCCCACTCCCTGCGGTATTTCGACACCCTGGTGTCCCGGCCCGGCCGCGGAGAGCCGCACTTCACCCTCGTGGGCTACGTGGACGACACGCCGTTCGTGCGCTTCGACAGCGACGCCGCGAGCCCCACGATGGAGCCGCGGGCGCCGTGGATGCAGCTGGAGCCGCGCGAGTACCGGGAGCAGCAGACGCGGAACGTCCGGAGGCACGCGCAGACCTTCCGGATCCAACTGCAGACCCTGCTGGGCTACTACAACCAGAGCCGGGACGGTGAGCGAGCCTGGGCCCGGTGGGCGGCCACCGCCTCACCCCCAGCCCGCGCCCCACCCCTACGCTGGGGCCTTTGGAGACCCCTGGGGGGGAAAACCCCTGGAAACCCGATCCGGCTTGGCTTTCAGTTTGGGAGAAACTCAGGATGGCCGGGGCGGGGCTGGGGCTGGGGCTCGGGGCGGGGCGGGGCTTGTGTGGGCGGGGCTGATCTCGGGGGCGGGGCCAGGCCCTCACACCTACCAGAGGATCTGCGGCTGCGACGTGGGGCCCGACGGACGCTTCCTTCGCGGGCACCGAGCCGACGCCTACGACGGCGAGGATTTCATCTCTTTGAACGAGGACCTGAACACCTGGACCGCGGCAGACACCGTGGCTCAGATCACTCGGCGCAAATGGGAGGCAACAGGTGAAACCGAACAAGAGAGAGCCTACCTGGAGAAGGAGTGCGTGAAGAGGCTCCTGAGATACCTGGAGAACGGGAAGGAGGCGCTAAAGCGCGCAGGTATGAGGGGCCACAGGGCGACTCGTTTGTCTTGCCCTGGGTAAGGGGCTCTTGTCTCTGGGGAAGAGCTGGAATCCTGCCTGCCTCTCTCTTGCATGGCAACGAAGAAAACTGGGTTTTCAGATGCAGCATCAGAGTGACTTACCCAGGGGAGGAGGTCAGAGATGGGGTGATGGATCGTGGGTGCCTTTGAAGATAGCGTAAGAAGGGGAGGTGAAAATTTCATTCATTTTTCATTCTTCCTGGGCCACACCATTCTAAGACAAGAACAGGAAGATGGAGGAGGAGGAAGGATGGCATGTATGCACAACCCAGATACTAGTATAAACATCAGGGCTAATCGAATGCTTAGAAAGTTCTAGAATCAGCATGAGCTAATCCAACGGAGCAGGATTACACCTATAATCCTAGCTACCTGGGCAGATGTATTCTGAGGATTATGGTTCCAAGAAAGCCTGGTCAAGAAAGTCTCTGAAACTCTTATCCCCAATTGACCAGCCAAAAATTGGAAGGGGAAAAGTGGCCTGTGGCTCAAGTGGTAGAGTGCTAGCCTTGAGCAAAAAATAAATAAACAAACAAACAAATGTCTTTTTTTTTTTTTTTGGCCAGTCCTGTGGCTTGAGCACTGTCCCTGGCTTCTTTTTGCTCAGGGCTAGCACTCTGCCACTTGAGCCACAACGCCCCTTCTGGCCATTTTCTGTATATGTGGTGCTGGGGAATTGAACCCAGGGCCTCATGTATACGAGGCAAGCACTCTTGCCACTAGGCCATATCCCAGCCCCAAATAAATGTCTTTATTACTGGCTGGGACTGTACTGGGCAATGAGGTGCCGCAAAGTGCAGTCATGAGTCCCTTTTTAGGAGTGCTTTTAAGCAGAAATTTACATCCTTGTTTGCTCAGGGGTGGAAAGTCCCTAACCGTTCTTTACTTGTAAGTGCAAGCCAAGCAGAAAGTTACAGAGTGTAAGTAAGCAAGCACTGAGCATAGGCAACATGACCCCTTTTTGTGATCATTATTTAGGAAAATAAATGAAACAGTGGCTACATATATCTTTAATTGTCAGACTATAAGGAACTAGTCTCATGGGTTTGAGTTACAGAGGCTAAGAGTAAACTGTAAGATAGTGATGTTTAACAAGCCCTATTACAGTAGGATGCCAGCCTTGATTGAAAAAAACTAAAGGTCAGCACCCAGGTCCTGAATTCAAGCCCCCAGAACCATAACACACACACACACACACACACACACACACACACACACACACACACAGAGTGCCTGTCTCTAGATGGAAGTAGGGAAGATTCAAGAAATAACTCCTTGGCTCTGCAGCTGATTGTGGACCTGGGACCTTCTTGGATCTTGTTTTCTGATCCTTACTCAGTGTTGTTAGAGGTCTGATTCCAAGTATGCTGACTTTCTCAATGACCACCAGATCAGAACCAGGAGCACCTATTCTCTTGGTCAGAGACATTGAGTCTCCTACTTTGGATTTGCTCATCCTGATTCTAGAACTTCCCAAAGATTGGATTAGCCCAGATGTCTATGGGTATACTTGTGTCTTGGTTGTACATGCATCCCCCTCCCATTCTCCTTTTCCATGGTCCAAGAAGGATGCATAACTCCTGAATTTTTTTCATCTCTTTTTCTCAGATCCCCCCAAAACACATGTGACCCGCCACCCTATCTCTGACCATGAGGTCACCCTGAGGTGCTGGGCCCTGGGCTTCTACCCTGCGGAGATCACCCTGATGTGGCAGCGGGATGGAGAAGACCAGACCCAGGAAATGGAGCTTGTGGAGACAAGGCCTTCTGGAGATGGAACCTTCCAGAAGTGGGCAGCTATCAGGGTGCCTTCTGGAGAGGAGCAGAGATACACCTGCCAAGTGCAGCATGAGGGGCTGCCTGAGCCCCTCGCCCTGACATGGGGTAAGGAGGAGATGTACACATGGAGCTTATGATCAGAAAAGCAAGAGCCCTTCTGGAAAGTTCATTAGGGTCATGCCTGCGAGCTGGGGATCAGTTTCTCTTCTCTTTCCTCCTCCCTTTCCAGAGCCTACTTCTCAGTACATCATCCTCAGCATGGGAACCACCATTTTCCTGATTCCCTTCGGAGTTGTGGTGGCTGTTGTGTTGTATAGGAGGAAGAAGGCAGGTAGGAAGAAGCAGGGTCTTAGCTTTCCCCTTACTACTCCTTTTAGAAGTGAGCTCTTCTCATAAATAGGAAATGCCACACACACACACATATGCACACACGCATTCACACATACACATGCTCACTGAGCCTAGGGTCATGTGTGCTGATTCTTACTCTAGTGGAAAGAGCATGGAAAATGAAGGACAAACTTATTGCATTAGTGAAGGTGGTGTTTTGGGGGACCTATTCCTATCAGGGAGAGGAGGCCTCTGCTTGAGAAGGACAGTTGGTCCAGTCCCTGCAAATGCCCTTCCCCCCTGATTTCTGATCCTTTCCTGGGTCTGCTGTCAGTTATGAAAACTTTCTTGGAGCCCAATAAATTTCTCATCTTTTTATTTATTTATTATTGCCAGTCCTGGGGCTTGAACTCAGAGCCTGAGCACTGTCCCTGGCTTCTTCTTGCTCAAGGTTAGCACTCTGCCACTTGAGCCATAGCATCACTTCTGGCTTTTTCTGTTTAGTGGTGCTGAGGAATTGAACCCAGGGCTTCATGTATACGAGGCGAGTACCCTTGCCACCAGGCCATATTCCAAGCCCAATTTCTGATCTCTTACAGTTTTTTTTTTTTTCTCACAGGTTAAAAAATGACCAGGGGCTAGGAATATGGTTTAGTGGTTGTTTGCCTAGCATGCATGAAGCCCTGGGTTGGATTCCTCAGCATCACATAGACAGAAAAAGCCAGAAGTGGCGCTGTGGCTTAAGTGGTAGAGTGCTAGCCTTGAGTAAAAGAAGCTCAGGAACAGTGCCTAGGCCCTGAGTTCAAGCCCCAGGACTGGAAAGAAAGAAAGAAAGAAAAAAAGAAAGAAATAATTGTGGGCAAGCATCACTGAGACTTGTGGGGAAGTGTAGATAGAAGCCACCAGGTCATCTAGTCCATACTTCCTCCTTCAATATCTTCTTAGGGCTCTGAGTACATCCTGTTATTCTTTCCACCTCAGGTTCTGACAGTGCCCAGAGCTCAAATGTGTCTCTTACAGCAAGAAGGTAAGACCTTGTAGGACCTGAATTGGAGATACAGAGGGGGACTTAACCCCTCTTCTTCTATGACAAATAGTCACAAATTTAAACTTTTATTGAGTGAAGGGTTGGTCAGAATGTTGCCATTATAGGAACCGCACTGAATTTGCTCATCCCTCTTTTTTTCCTAGTATTAAAGAGCTGCCTGTGTGGGACTGAGTAACACAAATTAGTGCAAGTCTCTGTGGTAACATGAAAATTCCTGCATTGCTGGGCACCAGTGGCTCATGCCTATAATCCTAGCTACTCAGGAGGCTGAGATCTGAGGATCTGGGTTCAGAGCCAGCCCAGGCAGGAATGTCTCATCTCCACTTAACTACCAGACAAACCAAAGTGGTGTTGTGGCTCAAAATGGTGGAGTGCTAGCCTTGAGCTGAAGAGCTCAGGGACTGCTCCCAGGCCCAGAGTTCAAGCCCCAGGACAGGCAAAAATAAATAAATCCTGAATTCTCTTTCGGCAAAGATGTCTGAGTGTGTCTGAATTCCTATAGGCATAGTGTGAAGAAGTGGGGAAACCCGGCCTCCCCTTCCCACCAGGGTCACGGTCCCCACACTGACTTGCCTTCTCCACAAACTTCCTGTTGGAGTAGAGCAGGGCAGGGACATCTGCACCTCCTCACGCTCTATGGTCCACTGGGACACACCTGACTACACTGAAAAGTAAGAATCTGATTGTAAACTTGTTACTGTAAATCCTTAGTGTGAGGGCTTGATGAGTTAGTGTAAGGAAAAGATTCTTAAAATTGGATGGACAAGGGGCTGGGAATGTGGCTTATAGAGTGCTTGCCTAGTGTGCACGAAGCCCTTGGTTTAATTCCTCAGCACCACATAAACAGAAAAAGCCGGAAGTGGCACTGTGGCTCAAGTAGTAAAGTGCTAGCCTTGAGCAAAAGAAGCTCAGGGACAGAACCCAGGCCCTGAGTTCAAGCCCCAGGGACTGGCCACAAGCAAACAAAAAACCTTGCCCCCATGGGACCTGTCATCATGGAGACTTTGACACAAACAGAGCCTTGTCCTGTCTTCAGGACCATGAGCAGCAAAGGCTTCCTGTGGCCAGGCTGTCCTATGCTCAGGCTTCCATGTGGTCATCCATCCCCTTCTTTTGTGTTGATTTCTTGTCTCTCCGTTTCTATGGAGGATTCTGCCTGCTCTTGTTCTTTCAGTGGATGCTGCTCTCATTCCCCTTTGAGGGTCCCCTGGCAGTGGCAGCAATAAGAGGTGTTTTTCCTGTCAAACCTTACACTTTCCCAAAAGGCCTTCCACACAGGAGGCTCTGGAGAATTAAAGGATGAATTTTCACCATGCACTGGTGGCTCACTCCTGTATTGCTGGCTACTCAAGAGGCTGAGATCTGAGGATTGAGGTTCGAAGCCAACCTGAGCAAAAAATTTTGTGAGGTTCTTCGCTCTGGTTAGCCAGTAAGAAGCCAGAAACTGAACTGTGGATAAAGTGTTAGGATGAGCAAAAAAGCCAAGTCAGAGCATGAGGCATGTGACCTGAACAAAAGAAGAGAAAGGCATGGGACTGGGAATATGGCCTAGTGGTAGAGTGCTTGCTTCACATACAGGAAGCCCTGGGTTCGATTCCCCAGCACCACATGTATAGAAAAAGGCAGAAGTGGCACTGTGGCTTAAAACCTAGAGTGTTAGCCTTGAGCAAAAAGAAGCCAGGAACAGTGCTCAGGATCTGAGTTCAAGCCTCAGGACTGGCCAAAAAAAAAAGAAGAGGAAAGCAACTGGTTGGAAGAAAGCTATGAGTTAAGAGAATAAATGACACAAACTAGACCACACTGGGCCCGTCCTGTAGAGCATCCCACCTCAGGGATCCAATGTTAGATGTCCTAGGTTGGGATGGGGTCTCACAAAATGGCAGAACGTGTGGAAGGGGCAGGTGTAAGGTTAGAGTGCAGCCCAAACAAACAAGGCTTCATACTCATCACCTGGGGCTCCTGCAGCTCACAGAGTAGCTGCTAAACCCGTAGGTGCTATGGGGTGATAGTTTGAAGAGCCTGAGAAAAGTTACAGGAATAACAGAATTAGCCAGAATCCATAATGATACTGAGAATTTGGCTCCATTTCATACTGAATCCGGCTAATTTCTGCCATCTCAGCAGCAGTGGGAGAAGGAAATGCTGCCCCACTCACCAAATGTGAACCCACTTCTTCTTGCTACTTGGCACTATCTGCTTCTGTGCTTCATATTACATCCATTAACTTGCTTCAATATGCATGTGCCAGATTTAGAGCCACTTTTGTTCCCCCTGGCCTGCTGGAGAGTTCCCGGCGAGGGCCGCCGCCGGCTCCCGGGGCGCCTGGTGAGCGTGCTCAGAGGTTGGTGGCCGAGCGCTTTGAAGAGCTGGGCGAAGCACCTGCGAAGCGGCCGCGAGGGGCAAGGACAGACGCTGCAACTTGGCTTTTTAATCAGGTCTTTCGAAGGGACCACAGCACCATTATTTTATACATAGCATGTGCTTGAGCTTTGAAGACACTAGAGGGCGCTCTGAACATGCTGAAACCCCAAATGGTATAAGGCGCCAACAGTCCCTGTAGAACTGGACTTAGTCAGAATGCCCTTCACTAGACAGATTGTCTGTGTTCATTAACTGTAACATTTTTTTAAAACTTTATAGCAATAAAAAATGTATCAAAGGGGGCTGGGGATATAGCCTAGTGGCAAGAGTGCCTGCCTCGTATACATGAAGCCCTGGGTTCAATTCCTCAGCACCACATATATAGAAAAAAGCCGGAAGTGGCTCTGTGGCTCAAGAGGTAGAGTGCTAGCCTTGAGCCAAAAGGAGCTACGGACAGTGCTCAGGCCCTGAGTCCACCCCCCAGGACTGGCAAAAAACAAAACAAACAAACAAAAATGTATCAAAATGAACTCCAGGAAATGGAAAAAAGTAACATGAAAAATATATATAATGAAAGATGACATGATTAAAAACTCCACAGGATCTAGTGGTAGAACTTCAGCTGAGTGAGAGCTAAGACACTGAGTTCAAGCCTCAGTACTAGCATACAAAAAAAGCACACAACAGCTGGCCATCAGTGGCACAAGCCTGCAATCCTAGCTACTCGGGATGCTGAGACCTGAGGATTGCAGTTCGAAGCCAGCCAAGGCAGGAACGGCTGTGAAACTATCTCCAATAATCTACTCCAAGAAAAAACAAAAAACAACCCAGAAGTGGAGCTATGGCTTCAGTGTAGAGCACTAGCCTTAGCAAAAGACATTCAGGAACAGCACGTAGTCCCTGAGTTCAAGCCCCAGGAATGGCTCCAAAACCAAGGAAGAAATGATAATAAACATACTCATTTAAGAAATGGTGTAACTCATGGACAGTTGTGTTTTTTTTTTTTAATAACAGTACTGGGATTTGAAGTCAGGGCCTGGGTGCTGTCCCTTGGCTTTTTTTTTTTTTTTTGGTCGTGGAGCTTGAATTCAGGGCCTGAGTGCTATCCCTGAGCTCTTTTACTCAAGGCTAACTCTACCACTTTGAACCATAGTGGCACTCCTGGTATTTTGAGTGGTTAATTGGAGGTTAGAGTCTTACAGGGACTCTTCTGCCTGGGCTGACTTGTAACTGCAGCCCTCAGATGTCAGCATCCTGAGGAGCTAGGATTACAGCTGTGAGCCACCAGCACCAGGCTGACCACTAGCTTTTCATTCAAGGCTGGCCCTCAGTCATCTCAGTCACTGTCACTTCTCTCAGACTTGGCTAGTTAATTGGAGATAAGAGTCTCAGATTGATCTGGCTGGTTCTCTTTGAAGCCGTCTTTCAGATCTTAACTTCCTGAGTAGCTAAGATTACAGCTGTGAGCCACCAGCAAGACTACAATTCTCTATTCTCATTCTTGCACCTAGAACTACTCTTTTTCTTTTCTTTTTTTTTTTGGCCAGTCCTGGGGCTTGGACTCAGGGCCTGAGCACTTCCCTGGCTTCTCTTTGCTCAAGGCTAGCACTCTGCCACTTTCTATATATATGGTGCTGGGGAATTGAACCCAGGGCCTCATGTATACGGGGCAAGCACTCTTGCCACTAGGCCATATCCCCAGCCCTAGAACTACTCTTAATAAAATGTGTTTAGTAAATACATAGGAATTGACCAAATTAAATTTTTTAAAGAGTGGAAGGAAAGTACTGCAAGATGAAAAATGGACAATGTTGAGCATGAATAAGTGACATTTGGGTTGAATTAGGAGCTGGAAAGAGAAGGGGAATGGAGAGGACAGGGAGGGTGAATGGAGGAGGACTAAGACAGGGTTTCATGAAGCAAACCCTGTGGGCGGGGCTATGTTGAGGTGGGGCTGCATGCTGAGCATTCTTCTTTAGCTCCAGTGCTTAGAGGGAGAGAATTCCTATTTGTTTAGCTCCTACCACAGTCTTAGAGCAACCTGCTGAAAGAAGTTTGAAAAATGGAAAATAGTGGGGCTGGGAATATGGCCTACTGGTAAAGTGCTCACCTCATATACATGAAGCCCTTGGTTCGATTCCTCAGCACCACATATATAGAAAAAAGCCAGAAGTGGTGCTGTGGCTCAAGTGGTAAAGTACTAGCCTTGAGCAAAAAGAAGCCAGGAACAGTGCTCAGGCCCTGAGTTCAAGCCCCAGAACTCGCAAAAAACAAAATGAGAAATGGAAAATATAGCTTTGCGCTGATGGTTCATGCCTGAAATCCTAGCTATTCAGGAAGCTGACATCTGAAGATCGCAGTTCAAAGCCAGCCAGGGCAGGAAAGTCCATAAGACTCTTACCTCTAATTAACCACCAGCAAACTGGAAGAAGTGCTGTGGCTCAAGTGGTAGAGCACTGGCCTTGAGCTGAAGAGCTCAGGGACAGTGCCTGGGCCCACAGTTCAAGTCCCAGGACCAACAACAACAAAAAGGAAAAAAAAATGAATTCTATCCTGGCACCAATGGTTCAGCTATAATCTAGCTACTCAGGAGGCTGGGATCTAAGAATCACAGTTCAAAGTCAGGCAGAAAGTTCTGAGACTCCAATCTTCAATTAAACACCAAAATGGTGGAAGAGGAACTGTGGCTCAAGTGGTGGAGGACTAGCTTGTCCTTGAGCACAAAGCTCAGGGACAACACCTAGGTCCTGAGTTCAAGCCCCAAGACTGGCACCAAAAAAAAAAAAAAAAAAAAGAATTCCAACAGTTTGGGGTCCTTCCAAGAAAAGAAGCCCTGTGGCCTGGTTTCTGATTGAAAGGCAATTGTGTGAAATTCCTCAGGACTAGTCCTTACAACCTGGGTATTTTGGATAATGTGTGAAAAAAGAAAAATCAGGTTTTAGGGGCCCCTCACAGGAGGGAGTGAATGAGATTCATGCCCAGAGGCTTTACCCTCCTCACCCCATGGTGGCCAAAAAGAAAGAGGTAAAGAGGAATTGAGGGCTGGGGATATAGCCTAGTGGCAAGAGTGCCTGCCTCGGATACATGAGGCCCTAGGTTCGGTTCCCCAGCACCACATATACAGAAAACGGCCAGAAGCGGCGCTGTGGCTCAAGTGGCAGAGTGCTAGCCTTGAGCGGGAAGAAGCCAGGGACAGTGCTCAGGCCCTGAGTCCAAGGCCCAGGACTGGCCAAAAAAAAAAAAAAAAAGAGGAATTGACCTGGCAGCTTCAAAAGAGGAGGCCTGAGTTTCCACCAGGGCCCCAAAGCCATGCTCAGCAAGCTCAGCTTGACAGGTGTGTGACAGCGACACAAGGCACCACAGAAGAATGTCCAGCCATCCAGACCCTTCTGCCCTCAGAACCTGTGCACTCCCAAGACCGAAGCCAAGAAAGGCAAGAAAGTGGCTAGAAGCTCGTGCCTGGATGCCAGGGAGCCAGGGCTGTACCCCAGGCCCCTCAATACACTGTCCTGCCAGCCCAAGCTATAACCCAGTGGTGCCTTTGGTTGTCACAGTCTCTTCTCTCTCACAACCTCAACTCTATCCCCTAATGCATGAAGTAGGGAGGTACAAAGTTTTCTGAGAGCGTGATTTTCTGCCAGGTACCTGTGGCTCATGTAGGTAATCCGAGCTACTCAGGAGGCTGAGATGTGAGGATCGCAGTGAAGTCCATGAGACTCTCATCTCTAATTAAACACCAGAAAGGTAGAAGTAGAGCAGTGGTTCAGGTGGTGCAGCCCCATACCTGAGGGGGCTGGACCTCAAGGGAAACCACCCTGAGTTCAAGCCCCAGGACCAGCACCAAAACAAAATGTCTCAAGAGGCTGAGGTCTAAGGATCTTGGTTAGAAGTCAGTCTGGGAGACAAATCTGAGAGACTCAACCCAATTAACTAGCAGGAAGCCAGAAGTAGAGGTGTGGCTCAAGTGGTAGAGTGTTAGCTTTGAACAAAAATGCCAAGCAAGAGTACAAGGCTTTGTGTTCAAGTTCTAGTATTGACACACAAAAAAGACAACTGTGGGCTGGGAATGTGGCTTAGCTGTAGAGTGCTTGCCTTGCATGCATGATGCCCTGGGTTTGATTCCTCAGCACCACATAAACAGAAAAAGCCAGAAGTGGTACTGTGGTTCAAGTGGTAGAGTGCTAGCCGTGAGCAAAAGAAGCTCAGGGACATTGCCCAGGCCCTGAGTTCAAGCAAAAACAAAACAAAACAAAACCTGGCCAAAAAAAAATTCGGAGCTTGCTTGGGGCACAGTTAGAATCTCAAAGGCTAAGAATGTGGCTTTTAGTTTCTTGGTACCACATAAACAAACACACAAACAAAAATAAAAATATTCCCAGTCAAGAATGGGGTTTTCGTCTGCAAGGCCAGGGATCTGGCAGGTGCAGGTCAGGCAGGGAGGGGCGGGTTATAGGGCTGGGAGGAGTGGGTTCTGCACGCTTGCTCATGCACTCTGGCCAGGTTTGCGGTTTGCAAGAGAAGCCAGCACCTGGGCTCTGCCTGGCCTGCCGTGCACTCTGGCTAGCCAGGACTGGAGCAGTCCTATCGAAAGAACCTTGGCGTCTACTACGACCACAGCGAGTTCGGCGAGTCATTCTGGTCTGACTTCGAAGTCTGGAACCCTCCATGTCCTCCAACGCACTAGGCTTAAGGGCTTGGACGGGAATTCCCAGGCTCTCATTTTCACTCTGGGCCTAACTCCGAAACTGGGCGGGGCTTACTGTCGGGGCGGAGTCGTGGGCGTGGCTAGAGGCAGGCGGGACGCATGGGAGGGCGGGGGGGCGTGTGGGCGTGGCTTGCGTTGAGTGGGCTGTGCCTGGTGAGGGTTGGCTGCAGGCTCAGCCCTGTGGCTGAGATATAAAGATATCCATTCAAAATCAGCACGGGCAGGAATATACATGAGATTCCTATCTCCAACTAACCAGGAAAAAAACAAAAATAAAACAAAAAACAGGGCTGGGAATATGGCCGAGTGGCAAGAGTGCTTGCCTCATACACCTGAAGCCCTGGGTTCGATTTCCCCAGCACCACATATATAGAAAATGGCCAGAAGTGGCGCTGTGGCTCAAGTGGCAGAGTGCTAGCCTTGAGCAAAAAAGAAGCCAGGGACAGTGCTCAGGCCCTGAGTCCAAGGCCCAGGATTGGCCAAAATTAAAAATCTTGGGGCTGGGGATATGGCCTAGTGGCAAGAGTGCCTGCCTCATATGCATGAGGCCCTGGGTTCGATTCCCCTAGCACCACATATACAGAAAATGGCCAGAAGTGGCGCTGTGGCTCAAGTGGCAGAGTGCTAGCCTTGAGCAAAAAGAAGCCAGGGACAGTGCTCAGGCCCAGAGTCCAAGCCCCAGGACTGGCCAAAAAAAACCAAAAACCACATGTGGAGCTATGGCTCAAGTGGTAGAGCACCAGCCTTGAGCAAAAAAGTTGAGGAACAGCACCCAGGCCCTGAGTTCAAGTCCTGGAAAACACACACACACACACACACACACACACACACACACACAGAGTCTGAGAGCCTCATCTCCAATTAACCAGTAGGACATCAGAAATGGAGTTGTTGCTCAAGTGGTGGAGCACCAGTCTTGAGCAAATAATCAAGAGCATGAGGCCCTGAGTTCAAGTTCTAGTACCAACAAACTAAAAATAAAGTAAAATAAAGTTTTTTCCAAGTCAGGTGTGATGTCTTACACCTTTAATTCCAACATATGGGCGTTTGAAACAGAAGAGTCCAAAGTTCAAGGCCAGCCTAAGCTATAGAGCTATATCATGTCTCAAAAACTTCTCCTAAGATTGTGAGATATGAGGATTGCAATTCAAAGCCAGTCTGGGCAGGAAAGTCTGTGATGCTTTTATCTCCAGTTAACACCCCCAAAAGCAGAGAGAGGAGCTGAGGCTCTGCTTCAAGTGGTAGAGTGCTAGCCCTGAGGACAAAAGCTCAGGGAGAATGCCTAAGCCATGAGTTCAAGCCCCAGGACCAGCACAAAACAAGAACAAACACCACACACACACACACACACACACCCCAAAAGCACCCAAACCAAAAGAAACTAAAAACTAGTATTTCTCCTAACATGTACTTATTAGTTATTAATATTCTAAACAAGCATCGTAAACACTTATTTTGTCTAACATATTGAATACTGACAGAATCCACATGATACAAATGGCCTTGGGGTCCCCAGGATGTGTGAGTGTGCAGAGGTCCTGGAAGTGAAGGCCAGGAGAACAGCTGACTTGGCCCCGGGCCAGGAACCCACAAGAGGCTGGGACAGAGGGCTGGAGCCAGAGGACAGGGATGGGGTAAAGGCCCCGGTGCCCCAGCCTAGAACTCAGGGTCTCTGGGTCGGGAAGTGCAGCACTGGGGATCACCAGTCTCCTACCCTTGTTGGCGGCTTCTACCTGGACACTGGGGATGCGGCCCCACTTGTAGCTTCTACTAGAGGAGCCCACCCCACAGAGCCACCTGACCCAGACTCACCCCAGATTCTGAGGCTGGGGGCCTGGCGCCCTGAACCTACTGCTGCTGCTGTCAAGTGTGGTGGCAGTGACCCAGACCTGGGTGTGTGTGTGCAGGGTTGGGAGATCTGTGTGGGAGGAATGAGAGGAAGGGGACTGTGGGGGGGACAGGGCGGGGGAGGGGACAGTGTCTTTGCTCCCCCTACCTGCCTTTGCTCTACTAATCCTGGCACAGCTTCTGCCAGGAGATGAATGGACTCCCCTGCTCTACCATGACCATTCCACTAAGTGGACTCACTCCCTGACAGTTAATTTCAGCTCATTTGGCGGGAAGGGGAAGAGAGCAAGGAGGGATGGAGGTCCCACAATCCCTTTTCAAAGTCAATCCCAATAGCCTAAGGCCCACCCACTAATTTCTACATCTCAGAGGTTCTGTTCACTGCCTTGAGGACCAAGCCATTTTTAATTTTTATTTTGTATTTATGTCCCTGGCTTTTTGCTCAAGGCTAGCACTCTGGCACTTGAGCCACAGCTCCACTTCTGGCCATTTTCTGTATATGTGGTGCTGGGGGATTGAACCCAGGACCTCTTGTATACAAACAAGGCCAGCCCAAGGACCAAGCCTTTAAAATTTGGGTCTTAAGGAACACTTTTCAACCTTACTACACCAGTCAGATGAGAGAGGATCATAAAAGACAGTGTGAAGAGGGAGCAATACACAAGATGCACCAATGCCAAGAAACTGGGCAAAAAAAAAAGATGTATTTCATCAGAAATGAAAATCTGGAGAAGCGACGCGCTGGGATGAAGATGGAAGAATTCCAGGCTTCAGAGGAAACTTCTTTTGTGGTTGACGAAGTGAGCAACATTGTCAAAGAGGCCATTGAAAGTGCCATTGGTGGTAATGCCTACCAGCACAGCACAGTCAATCAGTGGACTACAAATGTTGTAGAGCAAACCTTAAGCCAACTCACCGAGCTGGGGAACTCATTCAAATACATCTTGACCTGTGTAATTATGCATAAGAATGGCGCTGGATTACACACAGCAAGTTCCTGCTTCTGGGACAGCTCCACTGACAGGAGCTGCACCGTGCATTGGGAGAACAAGACCTTTGGGCTGTCCATCTGTCCCCCACGCCCAGCCTTGGGCCTCCTATGTCACGTTCTACCCCATCTTCTAACCAAAAGGTGTGATTCAGTGAACACCTTCCTCCTCTTTGCGTGTGTTGTGGCACTCTTCAAACATGTAGAGAAATAAACCAAATGACTGTCCTGTTATGCAAACTGCACCCTGTGGCTGGGAATATGGCCTAGTCGCAAGAGTGCTTGCCTCACATACATGAAGCCCTGGGTTCGATTCCCCAGCACCACACATATAGAAAACAGCCAGAAGTGGCGCTGTGGCTCAAGTGGCAGAGTGCTAGCCTTGAGCAAAAAGAAGCCAGGGACAGTGCTCAGGCTCTGAGTCCAAGGCCCAGGACTGGCCAAAAAGACAAAACCGAACAAACAAACAAAAAAAAAACTGTACCCTTTTAAGTCAGTCAATAGTTCTCTGTAGTAGCCAGCAGCCTGTCTTGCCAAGTCTTAGCTCTATATTTCTTTTCAAAGGTGCTAAAAACTGAAATCTGCTAGTGGGAAACTTTCTCTCCTTTCTGAAAAGATTCAAGTACACTAATTTTCCATACTTTATACTTTTGTTAGAATAATAAATTTTTCAAATTAAAAAAAAAGAAAACCTGTCTCACTACCCCGCACACACTGTTTTAAAGAAATGTACGTTAAGCATACCTGGCCAGGAAAGTCCCTGAGACTGATTTCCAAATACCTACCAAAAGGCTGGAAATGGAGCTGTGGGGGAGTGCTAACTGTGAGCTGAAGATTTCAGAGACAGCACCTGGGCCCAGAGTTCAAGCCCCACGATTGACAAAAAAGTAAAAAAAAAATTTTTTTAAAGATCACTTTATTTGGGCTGGGAATATGGCCTAGTGGTAGAGTGCCTGCTTCACATACATGAAGCCCTGAAATCGATCCCTTAGCACCACATATACAGAAAAAGCCAGAAGTGGTGCTGTGGCTGAAGTGGTAGGGTGCTAGCCTTGACCAAAAAGAAGCCAGGGACAGTGCTCAGGCTCTGAGTTCAAGCCCCAGGATTGGCAAAAAAAAAAAATTGCAATTACAGAGTACAATTTATAACTGAGAGAAACAGTAAGCACACAGAAAGGCCCACTAAGGACATCAAGACACTTGGAAATGGCATGTGTGCACTCACATATACACACACACAAAGAACAAGAAGAAACCAGGGTGATCCTGTCAGTATCAGTGCCATGACTAGTGCCACCATGGTCTCCAGGGGCTGATGTGCAGATATGAATATCATAAGCAGTAGGGATAAAGAAGAGCCATCACTACTGTCAATCTGCCAGAATGGGATAACAGAGCCAACAACCTTCCCAACACCATCAACTTCAGGATCCTGGGAGAAATAGGGCCAAGTCATTAAAAGAAAAACAAAAGGCCAGGTGCCAGTGGCTCAGGCCTGTAATCCTAGCTACTCAGGAGGCTGAGATCTGGGAATCACAGTGCAAAGCCAGCAGGGGCAGGAAGTCTACCAGACCCTTATCTCCAATTAACCACCAGAAAACTGGAAGTGGTGCTGTGGCTCAAGAGGTAGAGCTCAGGGACAGCGCCCAGGAACAGTGCTCAAGCCAGAGTTCAAGTCCCATGACCAACAAAAAGAAAGAAAAAGAAAACCAAAAAAGCCAGAGTGACCCCAAGGACCATGTTTGCTGGGTGGTAGGAGTTGCAAACATATGGGAAAAGACAGGGATGAAACCAGATCCATCTGAAGAGCCAGGCCACAGCCTAATCCACATTCCAGGAGCCTAGGATGGAGTTCCCAGCAAGGGGCCTGGGTCCTGCTCTCAGGGCTCATGAAGAGCATGCAAGAATGCTACTTCCATAGCAATGAGTCTGAGAGGAGAAGGGGAATGAGGGTCCCCTGCTGAGCCTGAGGTTTCACACTCAGCACAGCTAGCAGAGAGGCTGGCTAGGCTCCAACCACAGCAGCACAGCAGTCCCTCTCTTCTGGGACCAGCCAGATATTGTGTGTATATTACCCAATTGGCCACTGGTGTAGAGAAGGGCATATACTTGGCATACCTCAACAGCTGTCTTTTTGTTTCACTTTTGAGAAAATAATATTGAATCAGCTGAGTGTCAGTGGCTCACACTTGTAATCCTGAAGAGACTGAAATCTGAGGATTATGGCTTGAAGCCATCTTAGGGAGACAAATCTGAGAAATCAACAATTAACCAACAATTACCCATCAAAAAGTCAGAAGCAAGTTGTGATCCTAGCTACTGAAGAGACTGAGAGGTGAGGATTGAAGTTCAAAGAACAAGTAAAGACATGAGTTTTTTTTTGTTTGTTTGTTTTTTGCCAGTCCTGGGCCTTGGACTCAGGGCCTGAGCACTGTCCCTGGCTTCTTTATGCTCAAGGCTAGCACTCTGCCACTTGAGCCACAGTGCCACTTCTGGCCATTTTCTGTATATGTGGTGCTGGGGAATTGAACCCAGGGCCTCATGTATACGAGGCAAGCACTCTTGCCACTAGGCCATATCCCCAGCCCCTGTCAAGTATTTCTTTTCTTTTCTTTTTTTGTTTTCTGCCAGTGTTGGGGCTTGAACTCAGGACGAGTACTGTCCCAGGCTTCTTTTTGCTCAAGGCTACCACTCTACGACTTGAACCACAGTGCCACTTCTGGATTTTTCTATATATGTGGTACTGAGGAATCGAACCCAGGGCTTCATGTATATGGAGGGAATACTTTACCACTAGGCCATATTCCCAGCCCCAAGTCAAGTATTTCTTGTTAGGTTTTTAAAGTAGGTAGCAGGTAAAGGAGAACACCACACGGTATTCAGGCAGGAAAGAAAGTTTATTACTGAACTGCTGGCCTGTGGCCAAGATGATCCATGGCCGCTGGAGAGAAGGGAGAGAGAGAGAGAGGGACCCCCACCCAACCCTGCCTTATATCTAGGGCAGGGGCAAGGGGTGTGGCCAGGTGGATTAGGATGTGACCTCAGGGAAAGGGGAGGTAATTGCTTCCAGGTCTGCAGGTTACCTATGGAGACAATGAGGTGGGGGCATCTACATGGAGCCCTCAGGGAGAGGACCTTACATTCCAGCCTTTTAATAGTTATGTATAAGGGGGCTGGGGATATGGCCTAGTGGCAAGAGAGCTTGCCTCCCATACATGAAGCCCTAGGTTCGATTCCCCAGCACCACATATACAGAAAACGGCCAGAAGGGGCGCTGTGGCTCAGGTGGCAGAGTGCAGGCCTTGAGCTGGAAGAAGCCAGGGATGGTGCTCAGGCCCTGAGTCCAAGGCCCAGGACTGGCAAAAAAGAATAGTTATGAAAAAGGGCCAAGACTCTCTCTGGCTGCTTCCTGCTGGCAAGGGGTGTCGGCATTAGGGGTAAAAGGCAGAAATGTGGCCCCTCCTGGAGAAGGTGAGCAGCAGGGTCCCTTGGTGGTAGATGCCAGTCCTTGAATGAAGCCTGGAAGAAGTCTCATGAGGCAGGGGCTGGACAAAAAAAATATTAGGGCAAAAGAAAGGGTTTAGGGCACACAGTTAAAAATTGGATGACTTGGATAGTTCTTTTTTTTGGGGGGGGTGCGGGGGGGCTAGTCCTGGGGCTTGGACTCAGGGCCTGAGCACTGTCCCTGGCTGCTTCTTGCTCAAGGCTAGCACTCTGCCACTTGAGCCACAGTGCCACTTCTGGCCATTTTCTGTATATGTGTGCTGGGGAATCGAACCTAGGGCCTCATGTATACGAGGCAGGCACTCTTGCCACTAGGCCATATCCCCAGCCCCTAGATAGTTCTTATACTCAGGTATGGACATTAGATGGACAAGCTACTATCTCTTGATCCCCGGCTGATTAATTTTGAAAGGGCGAGACAAAGAGACTCTATTTAGGATGTGACATAATTCTCCTCTTACTCCTTTCCATGATCCTTGTTCCCTGAACTGGCTGAGTCCCAGGGGTCTAAGTGCTTGTTGCTGGGATGGCTTGCCCCCATTGGCATTCACGGGGTTTGAACTCAGGGCCTGGGCACTGTCCCTGAGCACTTCTGCTTGAGGCTAGCACTCTGCCACTTGAGCCACAACATCACTTCTGGCTGTTTTCTCTATATGTGCTGCTGGGGAATCGAAACCAGGGATTCATGTATACGAGGCAAGCACTCTTGACACTAGGCCATATTCCCAGCCCCTAAAGTTTTTTTTTATTAATTAAATTTTATTCACAAAGTGATGTACAGAAGGGGTACAGTTACATAATAAGCTAGTGAGTATATTTTTTGTCATATTTATTACACCCTCACCCATTTTTATTTCTATTGTTGTTGTTGTTGTTGATGGAGGACTTGAACTCAGGGCCTGGGTGCTAGCCCTGTGCCTTTCCACTAACAGCTAGCACGTGGAGTCACAGCCCCACCTCCGGTTACCTGGTGATTAATTGGAGATGAGTGTCAGGGACTTCTTGCCCAGGCTGCCTTGGAATCTCTATCCTCACCTTTAAGCATCCTGAGTAGCTAGGATTACAAGACATGAGGCACCTGCTTTCCGGGCAGTTTCGTGTGTAACGTGGTGAATACCGACAGATAGAATACACACGGGGCAAACAACTTTGGGGCCCACAGGAATGTTGTGTGTGCAGAGATCATGGAAGCAAACCCATTGAGACCCCTGAACTGATCCCCGGGACAGGAACGCAGAAAATTCTGGTACAGGGTGCTGGAGCGGGAGGACAGGGATCAGGCCAAGCCCGGGTTCCCCCGGCACAGATCTCAGGGTCTCAGACCCAGAGGCGGCTCTGGGTGCGGAAGCTCAGCGCTGGGGATTCCCGGCCTCCCCAGTTTCACTTCTTCTCCAACCTGTGTCGGCGGCTTCTGCCCGGACACTGGTGACGCGGCCCCGCTTCTCGCTTCCATTGGCTGCCACGGTCTGGAGCAGCCAATCAGTGTCACTGGGGTTCCGGGTTCTAAAGTCCCCGCGCAGCTGACGGGACTCAGGTTCTGCCCAGATTGAGAGGCTGGGGTGATGGCGCCCCGGTCCGTCCTGCTGCTGCTGTCGGGGGCCCTGGCGCTGACCGGGACCTGGGCGGGTGAGTCTGGGAACAGCAGGAGAGCGAAGTCTGCAGGGCAGAGCGAGAGGGGAGGGGGGGGGAGGGTGGGCAGCACCCTGAAGCCGCGTCCCCGTCTCCTCCGCCCGCACCGTCCTGGGGTCCCCTCTCCTGGGCGCCGCCGGGGTCATCCCACCGCCCCCTTTTCATCTTCCGAGTCCCGGCCCTTCCGCCGAGCGGTCCTGGCCCCGGGTCTCATCCCCCCCCCCCTCCCCGCAGGTCCCCACTCCCTGCTGTATTTCCACACCTCCGTGTCTCGGCCGGGCCGCGGGGAGCCCCGCTTCATCGCCGTCGGCTACGTGGACGACACGCCGTTCGTGGGGTTCGACAGCGACGCCGCGAACCCCAGGATGGAGCCGCGGGCGCTGTGGATGGAGCAGGAGCCGGGCGAGTACTGGGAGAGGAACACGCGGATCTGCAAGAGCCACGCACAGGTTGACAGAGAGAACCTGAAGACTGCGCTCCGCTACTACAACCAGAGCGGGGACGGTGAGTGACCCGGGCCGGAGGTCACGACCCCTCCTCGACCTCCCCGCCCACCAGCCCGAGCCCCCGGGGTCTCAGGACTGAGGGTCACCCAAGGCTGGGAGCTGCGGGGGGACCGGCATCCCGGGAAAGAGCCGCGGGGTCGGGGCCGGGTTCATCCGGGTTTAGGCCGAAGTCCCCACGGCGTGGGGCTGACCGTGGGGGCGGGGCAGGTCCTCACACCATCCAGAGAATGTCCGGCTGCGAAGTGGGTCCAGACGGTCATCTCCTCCGCGGGTACTATCAGCACGCCTACGACGGCAAGGACTACATCGCCCTGAACGAGGACCTGAGCTCCTGGACCGCGGAGGACATGGCGGCTCAGATCACCAAGCGCAAGTGGGAGAGGACCGGGGTGACTGAGCAAAAGAGGGCCTACGTGCAGGACACGTGCGTGGAGTGGCTGCACAGATACCTGGGACACGGCAAGGAGACACTGCTGCGCACAGGTACCAGGGGCCGGGGTCTTCCATCTCCTGTGACTGTCCCCCACCAGTCCACAACTAGAGAGGAGAATGGGACGCACCCCAGCACACCCTCCCTCTGGTACAGAGGGCAGTGCGCCCTCCTGCCTTTCACGTATGGAGTTTGAGTGGCTGTGAGCTCCATCTTCACCTCAGGACAGTAAGGGGAGACACTTTGCTGTTCTCCATGCACGGAGGGGAAGTCTGTCCCTGAAACAAATGTCCAGCAGGTCCCTTCCACTCTCGCGGTGGCCCTGGGCACCACCAGGAGCTCCCAGCATTTGTCCTCAAACAGGACCCTGTGTGGCTAGAAGTCTCCTCCAGGATTTTTAGAGAAAATCTGTTGTCTCTAGCCAGGACAGAGACAGAGTGACTCTTGAGAGGCTGGGGGCTTTGGGTCATGGGTCATCTCAACCTCACTCTACAGTTTTGCAAAGTTTAGGAGATTATTCTAGACACCTACTTGCAGAGGCTGGGAATATGGCCTGGTGGCAAGAGTGCTTTGCCTTGTATACAGGAAGCCTTGGGTTCGATTCTCCAGCACCACATATACAGAAAAAGTCCAGAAGTAGCACTGTGTCTCAAGTGGCAGAGTGCTAGCCTTGAGCAAAAAGAAGCCAGGAACAGTGCTCAGGCCCTGAGTTCAAGGACTGGAGAAAAAAAAGGAAACCTACTTCCAGGCTGTATCAGCCATCCTTGCCCCCCTCCCTCTTGATGTGCTGTCAGTATTTAGTCTGGTCACCAGAGCTGGCAAAGTGCCCCTTGGGAGGCAAGGAGATCAATCTGAATTTCTGGGTTCTTCTCAGATCCCCCAAAGGCACGTGTGACCCACCACCCCACCTCTGACCATGAGGTCACCCTGAGGTGCTGGGCCCTGGGCTTCTACCCTGCGGAGATCACCCTGACCTGGCAGCGGGATGGAGAAGACCAGACCCAGGAAATGGAGCTTGTGGACACCAGGCCTGCAGGAGATGGAACCTTCCAGAAGTGGGCAGCTATCAGGGTGCCTTCTGGAGAGGAGCAGAGATACAACTGCCAAGTGCAGCATGAGGGGCTGCCTGAGCCCCTCGCCCTGACGTGGGGTGAGCAAGGGCTGAGGGCACAGAGCTTGTGGTCAGAGAAACAGGAGGCATCTGGGGCCCTGAGCAGGTAAGCACTGAGAGCTGGGGTCACACCCCTCATCATCCTTTCCCTTCTCTTCCCAGAGCCTCCTGCTCAGCCTGCCATTTCTATCATCGGACTTGTCATCGGCCTGGCAGTTCTGGTTATTCTAGCTGCTGTGGGGGGTTTTATGCTGTGGAGGAAGAGGAATGAAGGTAGGCAGGTGGAGCTCTGAATTCCCGGACCACTGGAGGGGTTTCAGGCTCCAGGTAGCAATGTGCCCTGCACACATAACGGGAAGCTGCTCCACCCTCAGGGCCTTCCCCAGCCTGACAGCTCCTGTCCTGCAGTCACCTGGAAAGTGGAAGTCACAAACTCCCCTCCTGAGGGTGGTGAGAGGAAGCACATGCCAGCACTCAGGGCCACAGGGAAGGTCCCCACTGAGGCAGAATCCAGGAGGTCCTGGGGTCTCTCTTCCCAGCAGTGGTGCTCATTGCTCCCCATGCTCCTTGGTTGTGTAGTCATATTTCTGGAAAGTCCTCAGGAGCTCAAGGCATGGGATTCATTCAGGTCCTGGTGTCATTTCCTGTACCCCACCTCTCACAGGTCCTTTCTCCTTACAGGTGAGAAAAGAGAAGGCTATGACAAGGCTGCAAGTGAGTATCACAGGGGAGGGGAGGGAGGTGACCTTTGTTGTGGTGCAGAGAGCTGTGGAGCTCATCCACCCAGAATTCCTCTAGTGCCGCCTGTGGGCTCTAACCAGTTCCTCTCCCACCACAGGAGACGACAGTGACCAGGGCTCTGATGCTTCCCTCAGAACAGAAAAAGGTGACAATCTGGGGCCCCTAGGTGGGGGCAGGGCTGGGGTACAAGGAAGGCTGTGTTATGGTTGTAGGGCCCATGGATTTGGGGGTTAGGTGGCTGCTCAGAATGTGTCTCTCACAGTAACTGATCTGAATTGTTCTCCTTGTCTTTTCTCCTGTAGTGTGAACGGCTGCTTTGTGTGGCACTGAGAGGAATAACATTTGTTCCTGCCTCTCCTCCTCCTTCTTGGACACCATGAGCTCCTGACTTCTCTTCCTTCACCTGAGATCTGAACATGTGCAGGTGTCTGTGTCCTGTCAGCATCCTGTGAGGAAATGAGGAGCCCAGCCCAGCCCTGAGCACCGACCCTCCCCACACTGGGCTGGGTGTCTTTCTCCATCCACCTGCTGCCCAGCAGAGGAGGAGCCAGGGCGTCCCCATCCCTGACTGCACTTTAGGTTGCTCTGAGCAGCAGCTCCTCACTTCCCCATCGATAAAGAAAATGTGGATGTGGGTCTGTTTTTTCAATTGTTGTCATGAGATAGGGTTGAAGAGTAAATATATCAAAGGATGATTTCTAAAACTTGAGATAGAAAATAAAACACAGATGTTTCAGAATCATGACGTTTGCTGGGCTGAGTGTTTTGTTGGTGGGGACAGGGTTGCCTGTGATCAGCGGAGTGTGGATATTATTGTGTTTGGAGCTTTGATGGTCACGTTGTCAGTCCTTACCTGGGTTGTCTTTTGTGCTCCTTAGTCATGTCCCTTTTCTAGAACCTTCTCCCTGAGAACTTGTGATCACAGACCTGAGAGATTCCCAGGGCTTTTTGTCTAGGATACAGCACAGATTGCCCAGGTGAGATTCAGGTCAGGCCAGAGTCCTATATTCATGCTTTGCTCCCAAGTTATTCCCCTTCTTGTCATCCTGCATGGGGTCCTCTCGCCCTTCGGGGTGTCCCTCTGACAGCAGCAGGAGATGTTTTCCTGTCACTGCCTCCCACAGCACAAGGCAGCCTGCACGGGTGAGTGTGGAGTGGAGCAAGGCAGTTTGAGGCCGCTTCCTTTCCTTGGAGCACTGCTTCCTGGACAGTGGTTCTGTCCTTTCCCCAGTGCTCTTCAGGGAGCCCGCTGTGGGAAGAGCAGAGAGCTGGGACCTCAGGGTTCTCCTGTGAGCTCCCTTCCTGATCCTCTCCACCTTCCCTCGACCTGCCCTGAGCTCTGGCTAGTGCCAGCTCTGCTCCAACCCCAGTTCCTGCATTGAAAAGCAGAGTGAGGTGGAGACTGTGGTGCTGATCTTTATGGACTGATAGGACCTGGGAAGTTAGTAGAGCTCCTGTCCCCTAGTGTCTGTCAGGGCATTTCTAGGAGAATTGGGTACTGAGCACTCTACCTAGTGTGTTGTGGATTCGAGTGTGAACAGAATTCTATGGGGGCTGGGGATATAGCCTAGTGGCAAGAGTGCCTGCCTCGGATACACGAGGCCCTAGGTTCGATTCCCCAGCACCACATATACAGAAAACGGCCAGAAGCGGCACTGTGGCTCAAGTGGCAGAGTGCTAGCCTTGAGCGGGAAGAAGCCAGGGACAGTGCTCAGGCCCTGAGTCCAAGGCCCAGGACTGGCCAAAAAAAAAAAAAAAAAAAGAATTCTATGGAACAGTGTAACTAGGGGCCCAATTTTGTGTGGGGTTCTTTGGGTGTTGTGTTTTTCTCTGGTCCCTGACTGTGACTGCCCTGCTCTGCCTCCTGCTGCCATGAGGGGCGCTGTGCCTCCAGCTCTGCCCTGCCCTTTCTGCCAACCCTGAGCAAACACATGGTTAGGCCCTGCACAAAACGACATAGACATCCAGGCACAGGGAGCAAAGAAAACCTTATTGCCGGCATAGGGACTGGCAAGGCTCTTTCTTACAAGAAAAGAAACACTTGCCATTTTCTGAGGGGTCTAGTTATAATCTAGAGGTGGGCCAAGGAGGCAGAGGGCTTGGTATGGACATGTAGTCCAGGGACTTCATCATGGAGGGATGGGATTTATCCCATCTGCCCTAATGGTAGATGAGGGGTCTGCGGCTGCCCACACTAAAGGTCACTTTAAGGGGTCTTGTTACCTTATGTGGTGGTAACTGCTCCAAGGCAGTGCCAGCTCAAGTGAAGGGGAACAGTCCCGTTATTTGCTGCCTGAACCAATTGGCCCTGTGAATGACCTCTCTGGGGAGTTGCCTGCCTGGTTCTGGGAAAGGAGCTGAAGCTCTCAGAAAGGAGGCCATTGGGCTGACACACACCCTTCTGCCTAACTTCTTCCTCCAAATCCAAATTAATATGAGAATCCCCTGCCAGAGACTGGGTGATTGCACTCTCTGATTACTGAACAGTGTAGTTCCTTTTATTTCCCTTCTTGTCCAGTCCTGTGGTTTGAACTCAGGGCCTAGGCACTGTCCTGGGCTTCTTTGCTGAAGGCTGGCACTCTACCACTTGGCCCCAGCATCACTAGTGGGATTTTTTGTTCATGTGGTACTGAGGAATAGAACTCAGGACTTTATGCATGCTATGCGATACTCTTCCATTAAGCCTCATTCCCAGCCCAACAGTGTTCTTAAGACATTGGCATCTGTTTGCAGATGCAGGAAAGTCATCGTTGTGGAGCATGTGTTCTGGTGAGGAGAGGCCGGTGCTGGCTAACCAAGAGAGTAAGGAAGGAACATGTCATGCAGGAGGAAGGCAGTGCCACAGCACAGGTGACAGTGTGGGTGTAGGGACAGGGAAGATGACTGTGGTTCTAGGTGTTCACCACCACCTTGGAGGGAAGTGTTGACAGATCTGATGGAATTTGCTAAGTGGATATCTAGGGTAAGTTTAAATGAACCATCCCCTTGTGTAAACCTCAATGCTTCATCTTCTCTGTTTCTGCTGATAGCCAGGAGGACTCTGGGATTTGCTGAGTAGATTTCTTTGAGATGAGTTCTGAAGAAAAGATTCTTACTTGAGGAATTTAGTTTCGCCAGTTCTGGGGTTTGAACTCGAGGCCTAGGTATTGTCCCTGAGCTTCATTTGCTCAAAGCTAGCCTTCACTAATTGAGTCATAGCCCCACTTCCAGCCTTTTCTGTTATGTGGTACTGAGGAATGGAACCCAAGGCTTCATGCATGCTAGGCAAGCACTCTACCACTAAGCCACATTCCCAGCCTAAAAAAAAATTTGATGGGTGCCCATCTGGGGTTTGAATGCAGGACCTGGGTGCTGTCGCTGAGCTTGTTCTTGGTCAAGGCTAGTGTTGGGCCAGTTGAGCCACCCCTGGAAATCCTGCATAGTGTTGGACACAAAGAGGCTTTGAAGTTCGCAACATTTGATTACAATAAACACAGGATGAGGTTGATTAACATAGGAATGTACTCCAGTGGACATAGCAAGGCGCAGACATAGCAAAAGACATAGCAAAGCAATTCCGGATAGTGGCTGTGAACAAATGTCCTTGCATCTAGCATATCCTGGTGATAACAGCACAGCCATAGGTCAGAATGAATTTAGCTGCAAGTTTGGCTCCCCACACTTCCAGCCTTTTCTGTTTATGTGGTATGGAGGAATGGAACCCAAGGCTTCATGCATGCTAGGCAAGCACTCTACCACTAAGCCACATTCCTAGCCTAAGGAATTTTTTGATGTGTGCCAATCTGGGGTTTGAATGCAGGACCTGGGAGCTGTTGCTGAGCTTGTTCTTGGTCAAGGCTAGTGTTGGGCCACTTGAGCCACCGCTGGAATTCCTGCTTTGGGGAAATCCCACAGCCTTTCCTGTCAGTGCTGGCTTCAAACCATGATCAGAAGATGGCAGCCTCCTGAGTAGCCAGGAGTCCAGGCATGATCCACCAGTGTCTGCTTTGATGGTGTTTTTCTGTCTTGTTATTTTTTTTGGTCCTTGGGCTTGAGCCCCAGGTCTGGGCCCTGTCCATGAGCATTTTTATTGAAGGATAGCACTCTACCAGGTTCAGCCCCAGCACCACTTCCAGCATGAGCCACTGGTGATCAGCTGACTTTTTTTTTATAACTCTCAATCAAGATGGAGTACAGGGTAAGTATAAAAATTTCCCAGAGTATGGTTTTAATTCTTCCACGACTGTAGCTTCCACATTTGACCACTCGATGTTAATATGAGTCTAGCTGCTTTGTTGTTGGTTGTCACTGTCATATTAGAATCATGTAAATAACTACTTAAGCTTGGTGCTGTTGTTTCCTGCCTGTTACCATAGCTACTCAGGAGACTGAGAACTGAGAATCACCCTTCAAATCCAGCCCATACAGAAAAGCCCATGAGACTCTTTATCTTCCTTTGAACACCCAAAAATGGAAGTAGAACTGGGGCTCAAAGGGTAGAGCACAAGCCTTGAGCAAAAACTTTCATGGCTGGTATCATGGAACTGAGTTCAAGAACTAGAATAAACCCCCAAAAGACCTAAGAAGAAAGGAAGATGGCAACTTTTTTTACTTTTTTACTTTTTTACTTGGTCAGACTTTGGTCTGTGTGGATTTTGTGACTAGGAGGATAGTTAAAGGCCAAAGCCTTCTAAAATCTTTTTAACGTTGTCACCTTGCTTACACCAGTAGGGTACCAGCCTACAAAAGCCAGAGTACTCAGTGTAAGCAACCAGGGACTATTGGGAGATTTCAAATGTCTTTAACCAGTCTGTGTAGGAATTTGCAGGCAACCCAGCAGGAGGTGTGAAAATCTATCCGGGGGACTCTAAGAGATGCCACTCCAACCTTGCCCAGATCCAACCCATCTCTCCTGCCTGTCTCCATTACACATGACTAATGAAGCCTGCTGATTCAGGATGGAAGACACAGCCACCTCAGATCTGCTGAAGCTGATTGTCCTGACCCTTTGCCCTCTTGATTGTTATTCATTTGTGTTCTCTACCACCTGCCAGTAAGGTTAAATGACATGCTTTGATTTGATGGCACATGGATCTCATTCAGTCTGCTGTTCTCTAAGTGTTACAGCAGAACTCTGGTAAGTATTTGTTGGTCAATTCTCAACAAATTACAGGTAACCTCTACTCCTATTGTTCTCCTGTTGCTTTAATTGGAAATAAAAAGGGATTTTATGGCTAAGACTCCTTGGATTGCAGTTTGAAACCAGCCCAGGCAAGAAAAAAATATCCCTCTAAAACCCATCTCCCAACTAACCAGCAAACAGCCAGACTGGAAGCTTGGCTCAGGAGAACCAGCCAATTGCTGAAAACGACACTGTGGCTCAAGTGGTAGAGCACTAGCCGCGAGCAGAAGTGCTCAGGGGAGAAGAGAGATGGCGCAGACTCAGTAGGGAGGCACCCCGACTCGCTCCAACTGAATAGCCAGCTGGGAACTCCAACACCCAACGCCCTATCAAGAACTCAGCAAAACCAGCTGCCAGAAGCAGTGGAGATACAGAGGAAAACACAAAGGAGTAAAAAAGAAGAGCCGAAAACCTGGGCTGGGGATATAGCCTAGTGGCAAGAGTGCCTGCCTCGGATACACGAGGCCCTAGGTTCGATTCCCCACCACCACATATACAGAAAACGGCCAGAAGCGGCGCTGTGGCTCAAGTGGCAGAGTGCTTGCCTTGAGCGGGAAGAAGCCAGGGACAGTGCTCAGGCCCTGAGTCCAAGGCCCAGGGACTTGCCAAAAAAAAATAAAAATAAAAAAGAGCCGAAAACCTACTCTGAGCCGGAGAATCTCCGGGGCCCCCTACCCCTACCAGACGACCCTGGCCCCACACACACAGGGCCAGGGTGGGAAAGGGGAACCTGGTGATCGGCAGCCAGGCTGCCAGGAGCGCAGAATTCAGACAGCAGGAGACCCCACGGTCACTAGGGAGGGTGTGGACCAAGACATACGATGGCAGCGACAAGAAGTTCGGGTCCACACCAGGTTCGGACAGACGGCGGCGCGGCAGAAGGAGGGAACCGGGGAAGCCACCACAACACTTCGCCACCCCCTGAAGGACCAACGGCTGCGCGGGACACACACACAATCCAGGATCAGTGAGTCCCCCATTACCCCCTCACCCAACGGGAGACCAGCTATCAGAGACCCAAGCCCTACAAAGAAGCTAGATCTCCCTCCCTCCCCTTCCCCACCCCGAGGGAACCCCAAAATCAGGTGGGAAGCTCCCATCAGGCGCTGGGAAGTCAGTTTAGCAGGGGAAGGGCGGAGCAGCCCCAAGGCCACACAGTTTCATGACCTGGCCTAATTGGCCCTGCCCCCTTCCCAACAGGGGCGGGGGGGGGGGGGGGACGGCCGGCAGTGCAAGCCCCACCCGAGGCGCCTGGACCTCACGGACTCTTACAACTAAAATCACAGGCGCTGGTGGGCAATACCAGCACAGCAGGGACACTTGGGCCTGATATCCCCCCCCCCCCGCAGCGGAGGCGAGGTCTGAGAGTGCTATCCCACGCACGGTCAGTGCGCCCCCACACAGTGGGCCCCACACATACTGCCCCCCACAACAGATTCGCGGGAGGGAGCAAACACAACCCAACAACCTGCTCTGGGAGGCGTACCCCGCTAAAGTGGACAGGGCACAGCGCCAGTGCCTGTTGTAGCGGGCACACAGCGCACAGGTGGGCGGGGCCCCGGCGACAGTGCCCACTCCGGTAGGCATACCCCGCACAGGTGGGCGGGGTCACAGCGGCAGCACCTGCTCTGGTAGACTCGCCTACACAGGAGGGAGGGCAGAGCCACAAACCAAACCTGAGAAGCTATCCACAGATCTCCAGATGCGCAAATCACAAAGAAACATAACACAGTTCATCAAAGAGCAAGCCAACTCGCAGCTCCAAAAAGCAGCACGACTGAAGAGGAGATGGAGAATAAAAAAGCAAATGAGGCCATGTTAACAGCAATGATAGAAAGCATCAGAAATGAAATCAGAAAACAATTCCAGGAGTTTAGAGCGGGAATTTTGAAGGACATCCAGGAAGCCAAGAAAGAAATGGAAGCAAAAATGGATACAATGCAAAACTTCTTTAAAGAAAACCTTCACATCCTGAGAATTGAAATGCATGAAAAAATAGATTTAAAATACAACTCTTTTTTTTTTTTTTTTTTTTTTGCCAGTCCTGGGCCTTGGACTCAGGGCCTGAGCACCGTCCCTGGCTTCTTCCCGCTCAAGGCTAGCACTCTGCCACTTGAGCCACAGCGCCGCTTCTGGCCGTTTTCTGTAAAATACAACTCTTTAAAGAAAGAAATTTCCATAAATAGCTCTTTGACATCCATAAACTCCTCAATTGAAACCATAACACAAAGAGTGGACCATATGGAATCCAGAATCTCTTGCCTGGACCATGAAGCAGCTGACAACAACCAGAAAATGACCACACTCCAAGAAACAGTGAAGCTTCAGGGCAGACTAATCCAGGGACTAATGCACAAAGACAAGAGATATAATCTGCGCATAATTGGAATAGAAGAAGGAGCCAAATACAAGAGCAGAGGGCTTAAACATGTTCTCAATAAAGTTATTGCAGAAAACTTCCCCAATCTCACAGGGGACCCCATCCAGGTAACCGAAGCCTATAGGACACCTGGCAGGCCAGACTCCAGAAAAGCCACCCCAACGCACATAATATTCAAGACTTCAGACCTCAAGATTAAAGAGCAAATTCTGAATTCAGCCAAAGCAAAGAAAGAAATTTTCTACAATGGGAAGAGGATTCGAATAACAGCTGACCTCTCCACACAAACTTACCAAGCACGAAGTGAGTGGAAGAACACCATGCAAGTACTTCAGGCTAAAAATATGCAACCTCGGATCAAATATCCAGCGAAATTGGAGTTCACATTCGAAGGGAAAACCAGATCTTTCCACACCAAAGAGGAGCTAAAGGAGTATGTGAATAAAAAAACAGCCCTACAGCGAATTCTAAGAGGGGAGCCCCACCCAACAGAGATTGTACAAGACACACAGACAGAAACAGAAAGAAACTACAATAGCCAAAGTCCAACAGAAAGAACAACTCACTAAAGACAAGAAGAAAAAAAAAAAAAAGAGGAAAAAACAGCCCAACAAGAAAATGCAAGGAGAAAAAATACCCTATCCTTGATCTCTTTAAATATAAATGGTTTAAACTCTCCAATAAAAAGGAGCAGACTGGGGCTGGGGATATGGCCTAGTGGCAAGAGTGCCTGCCTCGTATACATGAGGCCCCCTGGGTTCGATTCCCCAGCACCACATATACAGAAAACGGCCAGAAGTGGTGCTGGGGCTCAGGTGGCAGAGTGCTAGCCTTGAGCAGGAAGAAGCCAGGGACCGTGCTCAGGCCCTGAGTCCAAGCCACAGGACTGGCCCCCTCCACCCCCCAAAAAAAGAGGAGCAGACTGGCAGGATGGATCCACAAACAAAAAGTTGACATCTGCTGCCTACAAGAGACCCACCTTACAGCAAGAGACAAAAACAGGCTCCGAATGAAAGGATGGAGCAAGATCTACCAAGCAAATGCACCTACTAAAACGGCAGGTGTAGCCATCTGATCTCAGACAAGCTGGACTTTTCATTAAAATCAACTCAAAAAGACAAAGAAGGGGGGTCTGGGGATATGGCCTAGTGGCAAGAGTGTTTGCCTCGTATACATGAAGCCCTTGGTTCGATTCCCCAGCACCACATATACAGAAAATGGCCAGAAGTGGCGCTGCGGCTCAAGTGGCAGAGTGGTAGCCTTGAGCAAAAAGAAGCCAGGGACAGTGTTCAGGTCCTGAGTCCAAGGCCCAGGACTGGCAAAAAAAAAAAAAAAAAAAAAAGAGAAGACAAAGAAGGACACTACATATTAATACAAGGAAAAATCCAGAATCAAGACATCACCGTGATAAATGTATACTCACCGAACAAAAGAGGCCCTACATATGTCAAGCAAATTCTCACAGAATTACGGAACTAGATAGACGCAAACACAATCATAGTGGGTGACCTTAATACCCCATTTTCTCTAAGAGACAGATCCAACACCCAGAGGATTAGCAAGGGAGCTGAGGACCTAAGTAACACCATATCCCAAATGGATTGACAGACTTACACAGAATCTTCCACCCTACAGAGACCCAATACACCTTCTTTTCAGCAGCCCATGGATCATATTCCAAAATAGACCACGTCATAGCCCACACAAAGAACCTCAGCAAATACAAAAGTATTGACGTCATCCCATGTATTATATCTAATCACAGTGGATTGAAGGTAACCCTCAACAACAAAGGATACCACAGAGGCTATACACACTCTTGGAGGCTAAATCCCACACTGCTATCCAACACTTGGGCCACAGACCAAATTAAAGATGAAATCAACGAATTCATAAGCCACAATGACAATGAAAATACATCACAAAGAAACCTATGGGACACAGCTAAGGCAGTACTGAGGGGCAAGATCATTGCCCTCAGCACTCACATTAAAAGAATGGAAGCAGAGGGCTGGGGATATGGCCTAGTGGCAAGAGAGCTTGCCTCGTATACATGAGGCCCTGGGTTCGATTCCCCAGCACCACATATACAGAAAATGGCCAGAAGTGGCGCTGTGGCTCAAGTGGCAGAGTGCTAGCGTTGAGCAAAAGGAAGCCAGGGACAGTGCTCAGGCCCTGAGTCCAAGGCCCAGGACTGGACAAAAAGAAAAAAAAAAAAAAAAAGAATGGAAGCAGAGCAGGTGAATAAACTCACGATGAAACTAAAACAACTAGAGAAACAAGAAATGACAGAATCTAAAACGACTAGGAGGGGAGAGATCACAAAGATTAAAGAAGAGAAAGAAGAGATAAATCTGATTGAAAATAGAAAGACCATTCAACAAATAAATAAGACTAAAAGCTGGTTCTTTGAGAAAATAAATAAAATTGACAGACCCCTTGCAAGACTTACAAGAAAAAGAAGAGACTCATATAGGTAAAATCAAGGACTCCGCCGGAAAAATTACAACAAGTACACACGATATTCAAACAATCATAAGGAGCTATTTCCAAAACCTCTACTCAGCAAAAAACAATAATTTTACAGAAATAGATCAATTCTTAGAGAAGTACAAACTGCCCAAACTGAACCAAGAAGAAATAAATCAACTAAATAAACCAATAACTTACAGTGAGATACAGGAGGTAATCAAGAACCTCCCAACAAAGAAAAGCCCAGGCCCAGATGGATTCACCAATGAATTCTACAAAACCTTTAGTGATGAGCTAATACTAATACTCCTCAAACTCTTCCACGAAATAGAAACAGAGGGAGAAATTCCAAACTCATTCTACGAAGCTAATATCATACTCATTCCCAAACCAGGCAAAGACCCAAAAAAAAAAAGAGAACTACAGACCAATATCACTAATGAACACAGAAGCAAAGCTCCTCAATAAAATATTAGCTAACAGAATCCAGAAACTGATCAAGAAAATCATACATCATGACCAAGTAGGCTTCATCCCACAGTCACAGGATGGTTCAACAGCCGTAAATCAATCAACGTAATTCACCATAAAAACAGATCTAAAATCAAGAATTACATTGTTATCACAGTCGATGCCCAAAAAGCCTTTGGCAAAATACAACATCCATACCTATTAAAAGCTTTGGAGAGAACAGGAATAGATGGAACATTCCTCAAAACAATAAAAGCCATATACAACAGACCAACTGCTAATATCATATTAAATGGAGAGAAACTTAAATCATTCTCCCTAAACTCAGGAACAAGACAAGGATGCCCACTCTCCCCACTTCTTTTCAACATAGAGCTAGAATCTCTAGCCATAGCAATAAGGCAAGAGGAGGACATCAAAGGGATCCACATCGGCAAAGAAGAAATCAAGTTATCCCTATTCGCAGACGACAGGATCTTATATCTGAAGGACCCAAAAAACTCAGTACCCAAACTCCTACACCTAATAAACCATTTTGGCAAAGTAGCAGGATACAAAATCAATCCACAAAAGACAGCAGCTTTTCTGTACACCAGCAATATATGAGCAGAAAAGGAAATTATGGAAACAATTCCATTTACAGTAGCCAACAAAAGAATAAAGTACCTAGGGATCAACTTAACCAAGGACATGATGGACCTATTTAATGAAAACTATAAAAATCTAATAAGGGAAATCAAAGAAGACACAAGGAGATGGAAAGACCTCCCATGCTCATGGGTAGGCAGAATCAATATAGTGAAAATGGCCATATTGCCCAAATTGTTATACAAATTCAATGCAATCCCCATCAAGATCCCAGCTACGGGCTGGGGATATAGCCTAGTGGCAAGAGTGCCTGCCTCGGATACACGAGGCCCTAGGTTCGATTCCCCAGCACCACATATACAGAAAACGGCCAGAAGCAGCGCTGTGGCTCAAGTGGAAGAGTGCTAGCCTTGAGCGGGAAGAAGCCAGGGACAGTGCTCAGGCCCTGAGTCCAAGGCCCAGGACTGGCCAAAAAAAAAAAAAAAAAAAAAAAAAGATCCCAGCTACGTTCTTCACTGAAATAGAGAAAGCAACCCATAAATTCATATGGAACAACAAATAACCTAGAATAGCCAAAACAATTCTAGGCAAAAAAAGCAGTGCAGGAGGTATCACAATACCCGACTTCAAGCTCTGCTACTAGGCCATCATAACAAAAACAGCCTGGTATTGGTATAAAAACAGACTGGAAGACCAATGGATTAGAATAAGATCCAGAAATAAAACCGCACTCCCACAGCCAGCTGATATTCGACAAAGGAGCTAAAGACATGCAATGGAATAAACATAGCCTCTTCACCTACCGGTGCTGGGAGAACTGGGCAGCCATATGCAGAAAACTCAAAGTAGACCCAAGCCTATCACCATGCACCAAGATCAACTCAAAATGGATCAAGGACCTCAATATCAGACCTGAATCCTTGAAACTACTGAAGAACAGAGTAGGAAAGACACTAGAACTTACAGGCACAGGAAGGAACTTCCTGAATAGAGTCCCAGGGGTACAAAAAATAAGGGAAAGACTCAAATGGGACTACTACAAATTAAAAAGTTTCTGCACAGCTATGGACATAGCCACCAAACTAGAAAGACAGCCAACCATATGGGAAAGGATCTTTACCAGCACAGCAACAGACAAAGGCTTGATATCTGTCTTCTACAGAGAACTCAAAAAACTAAGCCCCTCCAAGCCCAATAAACCAATTAGGAAATGGGCAAAGGAGCTAAAGAGAGACTTCACAAGAGAAGATATAAAAATGGCAAAGAAACACATGAGGAAATGCTCAACATCCCTGGTAGTAAAGGAAATGCAAATAAAAACAACCCTGAGATACCACCTCACCCCAGTTAGAATGGCCTATACTCTGAACTCAGGCAACAACAAATGCTGGAGGGGGTGCGGGGAAAGAGGAACCCTTCTCCATTGTTGGTGGGAGTGCAAATTAGTACAACCACTTTGGAGAACAGTATGGAGGTTTCTCAAAAAGCTCAATATAGAACTACCCTATGACCCAACCGTATGGCTGGTGGTATCACTCCTAGGCATCTATCCTAAACAGCAAACCCCAAGATATCAAAAAGACATTTGTACTTCCATGTTTATCACTGCACAATTCACAATAGCCAAAATATAGAAACAACCCAGATGCCCCTCCACAGACGAATGGATCCAAAAAATATGGTACTTATACACAATGGAATACTACATAGCGATTAGGAATGGTGAAATATTGTTATTCGCAGGGAAATGGTCAGAACTCAAACAAATAATGTTGAGCGAGACAAGCCTAGAACACAGAAAACAAAGGGGCATGATCTCCCTGATATATGACTGTTAACAAAGGGAGACGGAGAGACAGTAGAGACCAAGTCTGTGAAACCAAAAACTGCTTGTCAAAGAGTATTGCTCACAGTATTGGGGCAGCGACCCAACAGTATGTAACTAAAACCAAACAATTACTCAACGTATAAAGGTCAAAAATTGACCTCTCAGGGGAATACAATAGCTCAAAAGCTATGTATGTACATTCATATAAGACTACTGTCGACATATGGTCTAATATCGACATTACATTTAAAGCCCTAGGCGAACATTCTTGGGCGTGGCCACGTGGATACTGTATATGTTCTTGATACATTGTATATTGTATATATGTCTACCTGACCTAGAAAAGGGAAAGAAAAACAGGGTATAAGATATCACAAGAAATGTACACACTGCCCTACTATGTAACTGTACCCTTTTTGCACAACACCTTGTCAAAAAATTTGTGTTCAATTAATAAATAAATTAAATTAAAAAAAGAAGTGCTCTGGGACAGTGCCCAGGCCTTGAGTTCAAATCCCATGAATGCCAACTGGGACAAGCTATCCAAGCAATGAGCACCTAGACCTTCAGGATGAGGTCAATCCTGACAACGAGGAACCATGGAGAGGAGTAAGAGATGAATTCAATTAAATGGAGTCAATTTATACTTGCCCTTTCAAAATTAATCAGAGCCAGGAGATCAAGGGGAATACTTGTTTACCCACCTAATGTCCATACCTGTCCATTTTCCATCTGGACAAAAACTTGAGTTCTTGCCTTTGTTACTTGATATATATTAGCTTCTGACTGGTTGCTCCCAACCAGTCCACTATCCCTAAACACTTCCTTCCTGCCCCCAGCCCAGTTATTCCTCCTTCCTTGTAATGGCCACAATTGGGTTTATGTTCCAAATGGAACTTTTCTGGCTTGTGCCCAGGGTGTGTTCTCCTATGTTGTTCATGTTAACTGGTCCTGTGAACTTGTCAGCATTTTACCTTTTCAAAAGTCTCTTTTAACAGGATAACATCCCTCACCCAGGTCGCCACCTCAGAACTTGCAGTTCAAGGCCATCCTCTTACTACACTTCTCTGCCCAGCACAGATCTGGACCCTGAAGACCCCAGGCCCAGTGACTCCTTGATGTGCCCAAGCTGCAGGAGGTAGCCAGAGGAGACCATGACAGCCATTGGCCCTGATAACCATTCTCGTGGAAATGATGAGGACTTTTACCAACCAAACTGTCAAACAAATACTTCTTGGATGGTACCAGGCCAAATGACGATTCAGGGACCCTTGACTACTTTGCCCCTTTACAGCAGGAAGTAGCTCCAGAAGAAACAACCTCTGCCCTTACTCCCAGCCTGGTACCCCTCCCACTAGCCCCCAGATCCACCCTAATGTGTTACTCCTACTCACTACCTACCTACTTCCACTTGAGAGAGAGAGAGAGAGAGAGAGAGAGAGAGAGAGAGAGAGAGAAGCTGCCACCTGGATAAGGTGCAGACGCCATGTAGCTCCCTCTCCCGTGGGAACTATGGCCCCACTAATAAACCTCCTTATGAACCTTCTTCTCCTGTCTGTGATTATCTCCACATGGTCCTCTGGCATGGCAGGAACTGTCCTTTCACAAGAGACAAGCATCTTCCTTCTGGGACAACTGGTAAGTGTTTTGGTCTGTGTACTTTGGAATTGGTGGTAGTTCCTCCATCACTCCTCATCAATGAAATTTTACGGCTCTTTTTGTTGTTTATTTTTGGTGCCCGGGATAAACCTAATGGCTCCAGCGTTTGAAACAAATGCCTTATTCCTGAGCTTCATGTCCAGCTACCTACATTTTTCTATGTGTGGGCTGGAACTCAGGGCCGGGGTGCTGTCCCT
Source organism: Perognathus longimembris pacificus (assembly GCF_023159225.1). NCBI lineage: Eukaryota > Metazoa > Chordata > Mammalia > Rodentia > Heteromyidae > Perognathus > Perognathus longimembris. The sequence goes on from NC_063166.1 coordinate 14,209,173, forward strand.
GGACTTTCTTCACCTCCCTTACCCCTCGACACCTCACTGTACCATGTGAGCCACACTTCTGCTTCTGGGAGGTGGGTAATTCATAGGAGATAAAGGACTCTCTGACTTTCCTGCCTGGAACACTTTGAACCATGGCCCTTAGGTCTCAGCCTCCTGAGTAAGTAGTTAGGATTACAGGCATGAGCGACTAGTACCTGGCAGTTCCTTACTTTTTTTTTTTTTTTTTTTTTTTTTTGCCAGTCCTGGGGCTTGGACTCAGGGCCTGAGCACTGTCCCTGGCTTCGTTTTGCTCAAGGCTAGCACTCTGCCACTTGAGCCATATCACCACTTCTGGCTTTTTCTGTTTATGTGGTGCTGGGGAATGGAACCCAGGGCTTCATGTATACGAGGTGAGCACTCTTGCCACCAGCCATATTCCCAGCCCAGTTTTCTGATCTCTTAAAGTTTCTTTTTTCTCATATGTTAAATAATAATCGGAGGCTGGGAATATGGTTTAGTGGTTAAGGGCTTGCCTAGCATACATGAAGCTCTGGGTTGGATTCCTCAACTCCCCATAGACAGAAAAAGCCAGAAGTGGCGCTCTGGCTCACGTGGTAGAGTGCTAGCCTTGAGTAAAAGAAGCTCAGGGACAATGCCCAGGCCCTGAGTTCAAGCCCCAGGACTGGCAAAGAAAGAAAGAAAGAAAGAAAGAAGAAAGAAAGAAAGAAAGAAAGAAAGAAAGAAAGAAAGAAAGAAAGAAAGAAAGAAAGAAAGAAAGAAAGAAAGAAAAGAAAGAAAGAAAGAAAGAAAGAAAGAAAGAAAGAAAGAAAGAAAGAAAGAAAGAAAGAAAGAAAGAAAGAAAGAAAGAAAGAAAGAAAGAAAGAAAGAAAGAAAGAAAGAAAGAAAACAATAATTCATTGTGGGCAAGCATCACTGAGAGTTGTGGGGAAGTGTAGATAGAAGCCACCAGGTCATCTAGTCCATACTTCCTCCTTCAATATCTTCTTAGGGCTCTGAGTACATCCTGTTATTCTTTCCACCTCAGGTACTGACAGTGCCCAGAGCTCAAATGAGTCTCTTACAGCAAGAAGGTAAGACCCTGTGGGACCTGAATTGGAGGCAAAGAAGAGGGGGACATAACCCCTCTTCTTCTGTGACAAATAGTCACAAATTTAAACTTTTATTGAGTGAAGGGTTGGTCAGAATGTTGCCATTATAGGAACCACACTGAATTTGCTCATCACTCTTTTTTTCCTAGTATTAAAGAGCTGCCTGTGTGGGACTGAGTAACACAAATTAGTGCAAGACTCTGTGGTAACGTGAAAATTCCTGCATTGCTGGGCACCAGTGGCTCATGCCTATAATCCTAGCTACTCAGGAGGCTGAGATCTGAGGATCTGAGTTCAAAGCCAGCCCATACAGGAATGTCTCTTATCTCCATTTAACTATCAGACAAACCAAAGTGGTGCTGTGGCTCAAAATGGTGGAGTGCTAGCCTTGAGCTGAAGAGCTCAGGGACTGCTCCCAGGCCCAGAGTTCAAGTCCCAGGACTGGCAAAAATAAATAAATCCTGAATTCTCTTTCTGCAAAGATGTCTGAGTGTGTCTGAATTCCTATAGGCATAGTGTGAAGAAGTAGGGAAACCCGGCCTCCCCTTCCCACCAGGGCCACGGTCCCCACACTGACCCGCCTTCTCCACAAACTTCCTGCTGGAGTAGAGCAGGGCAGGGACATCTGCACCTCCTCACGGCTCTATGGTCCACTGGGACACACCTGACTACACTGAAAAGTAAGAGTCTGACTGTAAACTTGTTACTGTAAATCCTTAGTGTGAAGGCTTGATGAATTAGTTTAAGGAAAAGATTCTTAAAATTGGATGGACAAGGGACTGGGAATGTGTCCTAGTGGTAGAGTGCTTGCTTCACATACAGGAAGCCCTGGGTTTGATTCCCCAGCACCACATAAACAGAAAAAGCCAGAAGTGGCACTGTGGCTCAAGTAGTAAAGTGCTAGCCTTGAGCAAAAGAAGCTCAGGGACAGAACCCAGGCCCTGAGTTCAAGCCCCAGGGACTGGCCACAAACAAACAACAAACCTTGCCCCCATAGGACCTGTCATCATGGAGACCTTGACACAAACAGAGCCTTGTCCTGTCTTCAGGACCATGAGCAGCAAAGGCTTCCTGTGGCCAGGCTGTCCTATGCTCAGGCTTCCATATGGTCATCCATCCCCTTCTTTTGTGTTGATTTCTTGTCTCTCCGTTTCTATGGAGGATTCTGCCTGCTCTTATTCTTTCAGTGGATGCTGCTCTCATTCCCCTTTGAGTGTCCCCTGGCAGTGGCGGCAATAAGAGGTGTTTTTCCTGTCAAACCTGATACTTTCCCAAAAGGCCTTTCACACAGGAGGCTCTGGAGACTTAAAGGATGAATTTTCACCAGGCACTGGTGGCTCACTCCTGTATTGCTGGCTACTCAAGAGGCTGAGATCTGAGGATTGAGGTTCGAAGCCAACCTGAGCAAAAAAGTTTGTGAGGTTCTTCGCTCTGGTTAGCCAGTAAGAAGCCAGAAGCTGAAATGTGGATAAAGTGTTAGGATGAGCAAAAAAGCCAAGTCAGAGCATGAGGCCCCTGCGTTCAAGCTATGTGACCTGAACAAAAGAAGAGAAAGGCATGGGACTGGGAATATGGCCTAGTGGTAGAGTGCTTGCTTCACATACAGGAAGCCCTGGGTACGATTCCCCATCACCACATATATAGAAAAAGCCAGAAGTGGCACTGTGGCTTAAAACCTAGAGTGTTAGCCTTGAGCAAAAAGAAGCCAGGAACAGTGCTCAGGATCTGAGTTCAAGCCCCAGGACTGGCAAAAAAAAAAAAAAGAAGGAAGAGGAAAGCAACTGGTTGGAAGAAAGCTATGAGTTAAGAGAATAAATGACACAGGGGCTGGGGATATAGCCTAGTGGCAAGAGTGCCTGCCTCGGATACACGAGGCCCTAGGTTCGATTCCCCAGCACCACATATACAGAAAAAACGGCCAGAAGCGGCGCTGTGGCTCACGTGGCAGAGTGCTAGCCTTGAGCGGGAAGAAGCCAGGGACAGTGCTCAGGCCCTGAGTCCAAGGCCCAGGAATGGCCAAAAAAAAAAAAGAGAATAAACGACACAAACTAGACCACACTGGGCCCGTCCTGTAGAGCATCCCACCTCAGGGATGCAATGTTCGATGTCCTAGGTTGGGGATGGGGTCTCACAAAATGGCAGAACATGTGGAAGGGGCAGGTGTAAGGTTAGAGTGCAGCACAAACAAACAAGGCTTCACACTCAGCACCTGGGGCTCCTGCAGCTCACAGAGTAGCTGCTAAACCCGTAGGTGCTATGGTGATAGTTTGAATAGTCTGAGAAAAGTTACAGGAATAACAGAATGAGCCAGAATCCATAATGATACTGAGAATTTGGCTCCATTTCATACTGAATCCGGCTAATTTCTGCCCTCTCAGCAGCAGTGGGAGAAGGAAATGCTGCCCCACTCACCAAATGTGAACCCATTACTTCTTGCTGCTTGGCACTATCTGCTTCTGTGCTTCCTATTAAATCCATTAACTTGCTTCAATGTGCATGTGCCAGATTTAGAGCCACTTTTGTCCCCCTGGCCCGCTGGAGAGTCCCCGGTAAGGGCCACTGCCCGCCGGCTCCCGGGGCGCCCGGTGAGCGCGCTCAGAGGTCGGTGGCCGAGCCCATTGAGGAGCCGGGCGAGGGCGGCCCCGGGGGGCCAGACAGAGGCCGCAACTTGGCTTTTTAATCAGGTCTTTCCAGAAGGGACCACAGCACCATTATTTTATACATAGCATGTGCTTGAGCTTTGAAGACACTGGAGGGCGCCCTGAACATGCTGAAACCATAAATGGTATAAGGCGCCAACAGTTCATGTAGAACAGAACTTCGTCAGAATGCCCTTCACTAGATAAATTGCCTGGGTTCATTAACTGTAACTTTTTTTTTTAAACTTTTTTTTTAAACCTTTTTAGCAATAAAAAATGTATCAAAGGGCTGGGAATATGGCCTAGTGGTAAAGTGCTCACATCGTATACATGAAGCCCTGGGTTCGATTCCTCAGCACTACATATATAGAAAAAAGCCGGAAGTGGCTCTATGGCTCAAGAGGTAGAGTGCTAGCCTTGAGCCAAAAGGAGCTAGGGACACTGCTCAGGCCCTGAGTCCACGCCCCAGGACTGGCAAAACACAAAACAAACAAAAAATGTATCAATGCTGGGGATATGGCCTAGTGGCAAGAGCACTTGCCTCTTATACTTGAAGCCCTGGGTTCGATTCCCCAGCACCACATATACAGAAAATGGCCAGAAGTGGCGCTGTGGCTCAAGTGGTAAAGTGCTAGCCTTGAGCAAAAAGAAGCCAGGGACAGTGCTCAGGCCCCGAGTTCAAGCCCCAGGACTCGCAAAAAAAAAAAAAAAAAAAGGAAAATATAGCTGGGAGCTGGGAGCTCATGCCTGAAATCCTAGCTACTCAGGAAGCTGAGATCTGAGGATCACAGTTCAAAGCCAGCCAGGGCAGGAAAGTCCATGAGACTCTTACCTCTAATTAACCACCAGCAAACTGGAAGAAGTGCTGTGGCTCAAGTGGTAGAGCACTGGCCTTGAGCTGAAGAGCTCAGGGACAGTGCCTGGGCCCACAGTTCAAGGCCCAGGACCAACAATAACAAAAAGGAAAAAAAAAAGAATTCTATCCTGGCACCAATGGCTCAGCTATAATCTAGCTACTCAGGAGGCTGGGATCTAAGAATCACAGTTCAAAGTCAGGCGGTAAGTCCTTGAGACTCCAATCTTCAATTAAACACCAAAAAGGTGGAAGTGGAGCTGTGGCTCAAGTGGTGGAGGACTAGCTTGTCCTTGAGCACAAAGCTCAGGGACAACACCTAGGTCCTGAGTTCAAGCCCCAAGACTGGCACCAAAAAAAAAAAAAAAAAAGAATTCCAACAGTTTGGGGTCCTTCCAAGAAAAGAAGCCCTGTGGCCTGGTTTCTGATTGAAAGGCAATTGTGTGAAATTCCTCAGGACTAGTCCTTACAACCTGGGTATTTTGGATAATGTGTGAAAAAAGAAAAATCAGGTTTTAGGGGCCCCTCACAGGAGGGAGTGAATGAGATTCATGCCCAGAGGCTTTACCCTCCTCACCCCATGGTGGCCAAAAAGAAAGAGGTAAAGAGGAATTGACCTGGCAGCTTCAAAAGAGGAGGCCTGAGTTTCCACCAGGGCCCCAAAGCCATGCTCAGCAAGCTCAGCTTGACAGGTGTGTGACAGCGACACAAGGCACCACAGAAGAATGTCCAGCCATCCAGACCCTTCTGCCCTCAGAACCTGTGCACTCCCAAGACTGAAGCCAAGAAAGGCAAGAAAGTGGCTAGAAGCTCGTGCCTGGATGCCAGGGAGCCAGGGCTGTACCCCAGGCCCCTCAATACACTGTCCTGCCAGCCCAAGCTATAACCCAGTGGTGCCTTTGGTTGTCACAGTCTCTTCTCTCTCACAACCTCAACTCTATCCCCTAATGCATGAAGTGGGGAGGTACAAAGTTTTCTGAGAGCGTGATTTTCTGCCAGGTACCTGTGGCTCATGTAGGTAATCCGAGCTACTCAGGAGGCTGAGATGTGAGGATCGCAGTGAAGTCCGTGAGACTCTCATCTCTAATTAAACACCAGAAAGGTAGAAGTAGAGCAGTGGTTCAGGTGGTGCAGCCCCATACCTGAGGGGGCTGGACCTCAAGGGAAACCACCCTGAGTTCAAGCCCCAGGACCAGCATCAAAACAAAATGTCTCAAGAGGCTGAGGTCTAAGGATCTTGGTTAGAAGCCAGTCTGGGAGACAAATCTGAGAGACTCAACCCAATTAACTAGCAGGAAGCCAGAAGTGGAGGTGTGGCTCAAGTGGTAGAGTGTTAGCTTTGAACAAAAATGCCAAGCAAGGGGGCTGGGGATATAGCCTAGTGGCAAGAGTGCCTGCCTCGGATACACGAGGCCGTAGGTTCGATTCCCCAGCAACATATATACAGAAAACGCGCTGTGGCTCAAGTGGCAGAGTGCTAGCCTTGAGCCGGAAGAAGCCAGGGACAGTGCTTAGGCCCTGAGTTCAAGGCCCAGGACTGGCCAAAAAAAAAAAAAAAGAATGGGGTTTTCGTTTTCCTAGAGGGCTGGCCTTTTCTGCAAGGCCAGGGATCTGGCAGGTGCAGGTCAGGCAGGGAGGGGCGGGTTATAGGGCTGCAAGGAGTGGGTTCTGCACGCTTGCTCATGCACTCTGGCCACGTCTGCGGTTTGCAAGAGAAGCCAGCACCTGGGCTCTGCCTGGCCTGCCGTGCACTCTGGCTAGCCAGGACTGGAGCAGTCCTATCGAAGGAACCTGGGAGTCTACTACGACCACAGCGAGTTCGGCGAGTCATTCTGGTCTGACTTCGAAGTCTCGAACCCTCCATGTCCTCCAAGGCACTAGGCTTAAGGGCTTGGACGGGAATTCGCAGGCTCTCATTTTCACTCTGGGCCTAACTCCGAAACTGGGCGGGGCTTACTCGTGGGCGTGGCTAGAGGCAGGCGGGACGCATGGGAGGGCGGGGGGGGGGCGTGTGGGCGTGGCTTGCGTTGAGTGGGCTGTGCCTCGTAAGGGTTGGCTGCAGGCTCAGCCCTGTGGCTGAGATATAAAGATATCCATTCAAAATCAGCACGGGCAGGAATATACATGAGATTCCTGTCTCCAACTAACCAGGAAAAAAACAAAAATAAAACAAAAAACAGGGCTGGGAATATGGCAGAGTGGCAAGAGTGCTTGCCTCATACACCTGAAGCCCTGGGTTCGATTTCCCCAGCACCACATATATACAAAATGGCCAGAAGTGGCGCTGTGGCTCAAGTGGTAGAGTGCTAGCCTTGAGCAAAAAAGAAGCCAGGGACAATGCTCAGGCCCTGAGTCCAAGGCCCAGGATTGGCCAAAAATAAAAATCTTCAGGCTGGGGATATGGCCTAGTGGCAAGAGTGCCTGCCTCATATGCATGAGGCCCTGGGTTCGATTTCCCCAGCACCACATATATACAAAATGGCCAGAAGTGGCGCTGTGGCTCAAGTGGCAGAGTGCTAGCCTTGAGCAAAAAGAAGCCAGGGGCAGTGCTCAGGCCCAGAGTCCAAGCCCCAGGACTGGCCAAAAACAAACAAACAGCCACAAGTGGAGCTATGGCTCAAGTGGTAGAGCACCAGCCTTGAGCAAAAAAGTTGAGGAACAGCACCCAGGCCCTGAGTTCAAGTCCTGGAACACACACACACACACACACACACACAATCTGAGAGCTTCATCTCCAATTAACCAGTAAAACATCAGAAATGGAGTTGTTGCTCAAGGGGTGGAGCACCAGTCTTGAGCAAATAATCAAGAGCATGAGGCCCTGAGTTCAAGTCCTAGTACCAACAAACTAAAAATAAAGTAAAATAAAGTTTTTTCCAAGTCAGGCGTGATGGTTTACACCTTTAATTCCAACATATGGGCGTTTGAAACAGAAGAGTCCAAAGTTGAAGGCCAGCCTAAGCTATAGAGCTATATCATGTCTCAAAAACTTCTCCTAAGATTGTGAGATATGAGGATTGCAATTCAAAGCCAGTCTGGCTCTTATCTCCAGTTAACACTCGCAAAATCGGAGAGAGGAGCTGAGGCTCTGCTTCAAGTGGTAGAGTGCTAGCCCTGAGGACAAAAGCTCAGGGAGAGTGCCCAAGCCATGAGTTCAGGCCCCCCAGGGCCAGCACAAAACAAGAACAAACACCACACACACACACACACACACACACACACACACACACACACACACACCAAAAGCACCCAAAACAAAAGAAACTAAAAACTAGTATTTCTCCTAACATGTAATTATTAGTTATTAATATTCTAAACAAGCATCGTAAACACTTATTTTGTCTAACATATTGAATACTGATAGAATCCACATGGTACAAATGGCCTTGGGTCCCCAGGATGTGTGAGTGTGCAGAGGTCCTGGAAGTGAAGGCCAGGAGAACAGCTGACTTGGCCCCGGGCCAGGAACCCACAAGAGGCTGGGACAGAGGGCTGGAGCCCAAGGACAGGGATGGGGTAAAGCCCCGGTGCCCCAGCCTAGAACTCAGGGTTTCTGGGTCGGGAAGTGCAGCACTGGGGATCACCAGTCTCCTACCCTTGTTGGCGGCTTCTACCTGGACACTGGGGATGCAGCCCCACTTGTAGCTTCTACTAGAGGAGTCCACCCCACAGAGCCACCTGACCCAGACTCACCCCAGATTCTGAGGCTGGGGGCCTGGCGCCCTGAACCTACTGCTGCTGCTGTCAAGTGCGTTGGCATTGACCCAGACCTGGGTGTGGGGGGGTAGTGTTGGGAGATCTGTGTGGGAGGAATGAGAGGAGGGGGATGGGGGGCGACTGGGCAGGAGAGGGGACAGTGTCTTTGCTCCCCCTACCTGCCTTTCCTCACTAATCCTAGCACAGCTTCTGCCAGGAGATGAATGGACTCCCCTGCTCTACCATGACCCTCCCACCAAGTGGACTCACTCCCTGACAGTTAATTTCAACTCATTTGCCAGGAAGGGGAAGAGAGCAAGGAGGGATGGAGGTCCCACAATCCCTTTTCAAAGTCCATCCCAATAGCCTAAGGCCCACCCACTAATTTCTACATCTCAGAGGTCCTGCTCACCGCCTTGAGGACCAAGCCTTTTTTTATTTTTATTTTGTATTTATGTCCCTGGCTTCTTTTTGCTCAAGGCTAGCACTCTGCCACTTGAGCCACAGCGCCACTTCTGGCCATTTTCTGTATATGTGGTGCTGGGGGATTGAACCCAGGACCTCATGTATACGAGGCGAGCCCGAGGACCAAGCCTTTAATATCTGGGTCTTAAGGAACACCTTTCAACCTTACTACACCAGTCAGATGGGAGAGGATCGTAAAAGACAGTGTGCAGATGGAGAAATACAGAAGATGCACCAGTGCCAAGAAACTGGGCAAAAAAAAGATGTATTTCATCAGAAATGAAAATCTGGGGAAGCAACGTGCCGGGGTGAAGATGGAAGATTTCCAGGCTTCAGAGGAGACTTCTTTTGTGGTTGACGAAGTGAGCAACATTGTCAAAGAGGCCATTGAAAGTGCCATTGGTGGTAATGCCAACCAGCACAGCAGAGTCAATCAGTGGACCACAAATGTTGTAGAGCAAACCTTAAGCCAACTCACCAAGCCTGGGAAGCCATTCAAATACATCGTGACCTGTGTAATTATGCAAAAGAATGGCGCTGGATTACACACAGCAAGTTCCTGCTTCTGGGACAACTCTACTGACGGGAGCTGCACCGAGCGATGGGAGAACAAGACCATGTACTCCATGGTTGGGGCCTTTGGGCTGTCCATCTGACCCCCTCGCCTAGCCTTGGGCCTCCTATGTCATGTTTCTACCCCATCTTCTAACCACCAGGTGCGATTCAGTGAACACCTTCCTCTTCTTTGCATGTGTTCTGGCACTCTTCAAACATGTAGAGAAATAAACCAAATGACTGTCCTGTTATACACACTGCACCCTGTTAAGTCAGTCAGTAGTTCTCTGTAGTAGCCAGCAGCCTGTCTTGCTGCCAGCAGCCTGTATTGCCACGTCTTAACTCTTTATTTCTTTTCAAAGTTGCTAAAAACTGAAATCTGCTAATGGGACACTTTCTCTCATTTCTGAAATGATTCAAATACACTAATTTTCCATACTTTATACGTTTGCTAGAATAAAAAATTATTCAAATTAAGAAATAAAAGAAAATCTATCTTACTACCCCCGCCCCCACTGTTTTGAGAAAATGTACATTAAGCCTGCCTGGGCAGGAAAGTCCATGAGACTCTGATTTCCAAATACCTACCAAAAGGCTGGAAATGGAGCTGTGGGAGACTGCTAATCGTGAGCTGAAGATTTCATAGACAGCGGCCAGGCCCAGAGTTCAAGTCCCATGATTGACAAAAAAATATAAAAAAATCACTTTATTTGGGCTGGGAATGTGGCCTAGTGGTAGAGTGCTTGCCTCACATACATGAAGCCCTGAAATCAATTCCTCAGCACCACATATACGGAAAAAGCCAGAACAAAAAGCCTTCAGCAAAAAGCCTTGAGCAGAAAGAAGCCAGGGACAGTGCTCAGGCTCTGAGTTCAAGCCTCAGGATTGGCAAAAAAAAAAATTGCAACTACAGAGTAGAATTTATAACTGAAACAGGAAGCACACAGAAAGGCCCACTAAGGACATCAAGACACTTGGAAATGGCGTGCGCGCACACATACACACACACAAAGAACAAGAAGAAACCAGGGGGAGCCTGTCAGTATCAGTGACCTGACAAGGGCCACCATGGTCTCCAGGGGGCTGAGGTGCAGCTATGAATATCATAAGCACCAGGGATAAAGAAGAGCCATCACTACTGTCAATCTGCCAGAGGGGGATAACAGAGCCAACAACCTTCCCAACACCATCAACTTCAGGATCCTGGGAGAAATAGGGCCAAGTCATTAAAAGAAAAACAAATGGCCAGGTGCCAGTGGCTCATGCCTGTAATCCTAGCTACTCAGGAGGCTGAGATCTGGGAATCACAGTGCAAAGTCAGCAGGGGCAGGAAGTCCACCAGACCCTTATCTCCAATTAACCACCAGAAAACCGGAAGTGGTGCTGTGGCTCAAGAGGTAGAGCTCAGGGACAGCGCCCAGGACCAGTGCTCAGGCCCAGAGTTCAAGTCCCATGACCAACAAAAAGAAAGAAAAAGAAAACCTAAAAAACCAGAGGACTCTGAGGACCATGTTTGCTGGGTGCTAGGAGTTACAGACATAAGGGGAAAGACAGGGATGAAACCAGCTCCATCTGAAGAGCCAGGCCACAGCCTACTCCACATTCCAGGAGCCAAGGATGGAGTTCCCAGCAAGGGGCCTGGGTCCTGCTCTCAGGGCTCATGAAGAGCATGCAAGAATGCTACTTCCATAGCAATGAGTCTGAGAGGAGAAGGGGAATGAGGGTCCCCTGCTGAGCCTGAGGTTTCACACTCAGCACAACTAGCAGAGTGCCTGGCTAGGCTCCCACCACAGCAGCACAGCAGTCCCTCTCTTTTTGGACAAGATAGATATTGGGTGTATTTTACCCAATTTGCCACTGGTGTAGAGAAGGGCATATACTTGGCATACCTCAACAGCTGTCTTTTTGTTCCACTTTTGAGAAAATAACATTGAATCAGCTGAGTGTCAGTGGCTCACACTTGTAATCCTCAAGAGACTGAAATCTGAGGATTATGGCTTGAAGCCATCTTGGGGAGACAAATCTGAGAAATCAACAATTAACCAACAATTACCCATCAAAAAGTCAAAAGAAAGTTGTAATCCTAGCTACTCAAGAGGCTGAGAGGTGAGGATTGAAGTTCAAAGCCAGTCAGAACAAGTAAATCCATGAGATTTTTTTTTTTTTTTTTTTTTTTTTTGCCAGTCCTGGGCCTTGGACTCAGGGCCTGAGCACTGTCCCAGGCTTCCTTTTGCTCAAGGCTAGCACTCTGCCACTTGAGCCACAGCGCCACTTCTGGCCGTTTCCTGTATATGTGGTGCTGGGGAATTGAACCCAGGGCCTCATGTATACGAGGCAAGCTCTCTCGCCACTAGGCCATATCCCCAGCCCCATGAGATTATTATTTTTTTTTTTTTGGTCAGTCCTGGGCCTTGGACTCAAGGCCTGAGCACTGTCCCTGGCTTCCTTTTGCTCAAGGCTAGCACTCTGCCACTTGAGCCACAGCGCTACTTCTGGCCGTTTTCTATATATGTGGTGCTGGGGAATTGAACCCAGGGCTTCATGTATACAAAGCAAGCGCTCTTGCCACTAGGCCATATCCCCAGCCCATGAGATTTTTATCTCCAAATGAATCAGGAAAAAAAAGTCAAAAGTGGACCTGTGGTTCAATTGGCAGAATGGTAGCTTTCAGCAAAATAGCTAAGGGACAGCCCCCCAGGGCTTGAATTCAAGCCCCAGTAGTACCACCAAGCAAACAAAAAACCCCAAAGAGAAAGAAAAAACCCTCACCAAAAGACTAGTAAACAATTCATTCTGTTAACTTGAAGTTACTTATTAATTCTCTAAACAAATCAGCTATTTTTTGTTGTTATGATAAAGGTGGTATACACAGGGGTTACAATTACAAAAGTCAGGTAAAGAGTACATTTCTTTTTGGACAATGTCATCTTTTCCCTTGCTTTCTCCTGTCCCCAGACATAAGTTGTAGAGTTCATTTTCAATATTTGTGTCTAGTGAGTGCCAGTGCTGAATTTGTTTACCCTTTGTCACCCCATATCTGTCAAGTATTTTTTTTTTTTTTTGGCCAGTCCTGGGCTTGAACTCAGGGCCTGAGCACTGTCCCTGGCTTCTTTTTGCTCAAGGCTAGTACTCTGCCACTTGAGCCACAGCGCCACTTCTGGCCATTTTCTGTATATGTGGTACTGAGGAATCGAACCCAGGGCTTCATGTATATGGAGGGAATACTTTACCACTAGGCCATATTCCCAGCCCCAAGTCAAGTATTTCTTGTTAGGTTTTTAAAGTAGGTAGCCGGTAAAGGAGAACACCACACGGTATTCAGGCAGGAAAGAAAGTTTATTACCGAACTGCTGGCCTGTGGCCAAGATGATCCATGGCCGCTGGAGAGAAGGGAGAGAGAAAGAGTGACACCCCACCCAGCCCTGCCTTATATCTAGGGCAGGGGCAAGGGGTGTGGCCAGGTGGATTAGGATGTTACCTCAGGGAAAGGGGAGGTAACTGCCTCCAGGTCTGCAGGTTACCCAGGTGGAGACTTAATGAGGTGGGGGCATCTACATGGAGCCCTCAGGGAGAGGACCTTACATTCCAGCCTTTTAATAGTTATGAAAAAGGGGGCTGGGGATATGGCCTAGTGGCAAGAGAGCTTGCCTCCCATACATGAAGCCCTAGGTTCGATTCCCCAGCTCCACATATACAGAAAACGGCCAGAAGGGGCGCTGTGGCTCAGGTGGCAGAGTGCAGGCCTTGAGCTGGAAGAAGCCAGGGATGGTGTTCAGGCCCTGAGTCCAAGGCCCAGGACTGGCAAAAAAGAATAGTTATGAAAAAGGGCCAAGACTCTCTCTGGCTGCTTCCTGCTGGCAAGGGGGGTGTCAGCATTAGGGGTAAAAGGCAGAAATGTGGCCCCTCCTGGAGAAGGTGAGCAGCAGGGTCCCTTGGTGGTAGATGCCAGTCCTTGAATGAAGCCTGGAAGAAGTCTCATGAGGCAGGGGCTGGACAAAAAAAAATATTAGGGCAAAAGCAAAAGAAAGGGTTTAGGGCACACAGTTAAAAATTGGATGACTTGGATAGTTCTTTTTTTTGGGGGGGGGGGGCAGTCCTGGGGCTTGGACTCAGGGCCTGAGCACTGTCCCTGGCTGCTTCTTGCTCAAGGCTAGCACTCTGCCACTTGAGCCACAGCGCCACTTCTGGCCATTTTCTGTATATGTGGTGCTGGGGAATCGAACCTAGGCCTCATGTATACGAGGCAAGCACTCTTGCCACTAGGCCATATCCCCAGCCCCTAGATAGTTCTTATACTCAGGTATGGACATTAGATGGACAAGCTAGTATCTCTTGATCCCCGGCTGATTAATTTTGAAAGGGCGAGACAAAGAGACTCTATTTAGGATGTGACATAATTTTCTTCTTACTCCTTTCCATGATCCTTGTTCCCTGAACTGGCTGAGTCCCAGGGGTCTAAGTGCTTGTTGCTGGGATGGCTTGCCCCCATTGGCATTCACGGGGTTTGAACTCAGGGCCTGGGCACTGTCCCTGAGCACTTCTGCTTGAGGCTAGCACTCTGCCACTTAAGCCACAACATCACTTCTGGCTGTTTTCTCTATATGTGCTGCTGGGGAATCGAAACCAGGGATTCATGTATACGAGGCAAGCACTCTTGACACTAGGCCATATTCCCAGCCCCTAAAGTTTTTTTTTATTAATTAAATTTTATTCACAAAGTGATGTACAGAAGGGGTACAGTTACATAATAAGCTAGTGAGTATTTTTTTGTCATATTTATTACACCCTCACCCATTTTTCTTTCTATTGTTGTTGTTGTTGTTGTTGTTGATGGAGGACTTGAACTCAGGGCCTGGGTGCTAGCCCTGTGCCTTTCCACTAACAGCTAGCACGTGGAGTCACAGCCCCACCTCCGGTTACCTGGTGATTAATTGGAGATGAGTGTCAGGGACTTCTTGCCCAGGCTGCCTTGGAATCTCTATCCTCACCTTTAAGCATCCTGAGTAGCTAGGATTACAAGACATGAGGCACCTGCTTTCCGGGCAGTTTCGTGTGTAACGTGGTGAATACCGACAGATAGAATACACACAGGGCAAACAACTTTGGGACCCACAGGAATGTTGTGTGTGCAGAGATCATGGAAGCAAACCCATTGAGAACCCCTGAACTGGGCTGGGGATATAGCCTAGTGGCAAGAGTGCCTGCCTCGGATACACGAGGCCCTAGGTTCGATTCCCCAGCACCACATATACAGAAAACGGCCAGAAGCGGCGCTGTGGCTCAAGTGGCGGAGTGCTAGCCTTGAGCAGGAAGAAGCCAGGGACAGTGCTCAGGACTGGCCAAAAAAAAAAAAAAAAGAGAGAACCCCTGAACTGATCCCCGGGACAGGAACGCAGAAAATTCTGGTACAGGGTGCTGGAGCGGGAGGACAGGGATCAGGCCAAGCCCGGGTTCCCCGGACACAGATCTCAGGGTCTCAGACCCAGAGCGGCTCTGGGTGCAGAAGCTCAGAGCTGGGGATTCCCGGCCTCCCCAGTTTCACTTCTTCTCCAACCTGTGTCGGCGGCTTCTGCCCGGACACTGGTGACGCGGCCCCGCTTCTCGCTTCCATTGGCTGTCACGGTCTGGAGCAGCCAATCAGTGTCACTGGGGTTCCGGGTTCTAAAGTCCCCGCGCAGCTGACGGGACTCAGGTTCTGCCCAGATTGAGAGGCTGGGGTGATGGCGCCCCGGTTCGTCCTGCTGCTGCTGTCGGGGGCCCTGGCGCTGACCGGACCTGGGCGGGTGAGTCTGGGAACACCAGGAGAGCAAAGTCTGCAGGGCAGAGCGAGAGGGGAGGAGGGGGGGGAGGGTGGGCAGCACCCTGAAGCCGCGTCCCCGTCTCCTCCGCCCGCAGCGTCCTGGGGTCCCCTCTCCTGGGCGCCGCCGGGGTCATCCCACCGCCCCCTTTTCATCTTCCGAGTCCCGACCCTTCCGCCGCGCGGTCCTGGCCCCGGGTCTCACCCCCCGCCTCCCCGCAGGCCCCCACTCCCTGTTGTATTTCCAAACCTCCGTGTCCCGGCCCGGCCGCGGGGAGCCCCGCTTCATCGCCGTCGGCTACGTGGACGACACGCCGTTCGTGGGGTTCGACAGCGACGCCGCGAACCCCAGGATGGAGCCGCGGGCGCTGTGGATGGAGCAGGAGCCGGGCGAGTACTGGGAGGGGCAGACGCGGAACTGCAAGAGCCACGCACAGGTTGACAGAGAGAACCTGAAGACTGCGCTCCGCTACTACAACCAGAGCGGGGACGGTGAGTGACCCGGGCCGGAGGTCACGACCCCTCCTCGACCTCCCCGCCCACCAGCCCGAGCCCCCGGGGTCTCAGGACTGAGGGTCACCCAAGGCTGGGAGCTGCGGGGGGACCGGCATCCCGGGAAAGAGCCGCGGGGTCGGGGCCGGGTTCATCCGGGTGGGGCTGACCGTGGGGGCGGGGCAGCTCCTCACACCATGCAGAGAATGTCCGGCTGCGAAGTGGGTCCAGACGGTCGTCTCCGCGGGTACTATCAGCTCGCCTACGACGGCAAGGACTACATCGCCCTGAACCAGGACCTGAGCTCCTGGACCGCGGAGGACATGGCGGCTCAGATCACCAAGCGCAAGTGGGAGAGGACCGGGGTGACTGAGCAAATGAGGGCCTATGTGCAGGACACGTGCGTGGAGTGGCTGCACGGATACCTGGGACACGGCAAGGAGACACTGCTGCGC
Organism: Perognathus longimembris pacificus; assembly: GCF_023159225.1. Classification (NCBI taxonomy): domain Eukaryota; kingdom Metazoa; phylum Chordata; class Mammalia; order Rodentia; family Heteromyidae; genus Perognathus; species Perognathus longimembris. The sequence continues at coordinate 14,225,213 of NC_063166.1, forward strand.
ACAGGTACCAGGGGCCGGGGTCTTCCATCTCCTGTGACTGTCCCCCACCAGTCCCACAACTAGAGAGGAGAATGGGACGCACCCCAGCACACACCCCCCTCTGGTACAGAGGGCAGTGCGCCCTCCTGCCTTTCACGTGCGGAGTCTGAGTGGCTCTGAGCTCCACCTTCACCTCAGGACAGTTAAGAGGAGACACTTTCCTGTTCTCCATGCACGGAGGGGAAGTCTGTCCCTGAAACAAATGTCCAGCAGGTCCCTTCCACTCTCGCGGTGGCCCTGGGCACCACCAGGAGCTCCCAGCATTTGTCCTCAAACAGGACCCTGTGTGGCTAGAAGTCTCCTCCAGGATTTTTAGAGAAAATCTGTTGTCTCTAGCCAGGACAGAGACAGAGTGACTCTTGAGAGGCTGGGGGCTTTGGGTCATGGGTCATCTCAACCTCACTCTACAGTTTTGCAAAGTTTAGGAGATTATTCTAGACACCTACTTGCAGAGGCTGGGAATATGGCCTGGTGGCAAGAGTGCTTTGCCTTGTATACAGGAAGCCTTGGGTTCGATTCTCCAGCACCACATATACAGAAAAAGTCCAGAAGTAGCACTGTGTCTCAAGTGGCAGAGTGCTAGCCTTGAGCAAAAAGAAGCCAGGAACAGTGCTCAGGCCCTGAGTTCAAGGACTGGAGAAAAAAAAGGAAACCTACTTCCAGGCTGTATCAGCCATCCTTGCCCCCCTCCCTCTTGATGTGCTGTCAGTATTTAGTCTGGTCACCAGAGCTGGCAAAGTGCCCCTTGGGAGGCAAGGAGATCAATCTGAATTTCTGGGTTCTTCTCAGATCCCCCAAAGGCACGTGTGACCCACCACCCCACCTCTGACCATGAGGTCACCCTGAGGTGCTGGGCCCTGGGCTTCTACCCTGCGGAGATCACCCTGACCTGGCAGCGGGATGGAGAAGACCAGACCCAGGAAATGGAGCTTGTGGACACCAGGCCTGCAGGAGATGGAACCTTCCAGAAGTGGGCAGCTATCAGGGTGCCTTCTGGAGAGGAGCAGAGATACACCTGCCAAGTGCAGCATGAGGGGCTGCCTGAGCCCCTCGCCCTGACGTGGGGTGAGCAAGGGCTGAGGGCACAGAGCTTGTGGTCAGAGAAACAGGAGGCATCTGGGGCCCTGAGCAGGTAAGCACTGAGAGCTGGGGTCACACCCCTCATCATCCTTTCCCTTCTCTTCCCAGAGCCTCCTGCTCAGCCTGCCATTTCTATCATCGGACTTGTCATCGGCCTGGCAGTTCTGGTTATTCTAGCTGCTGTGGGGGGTTTTATGCTGTGGAGGAAGAGGAATGGAGGTAGGCAGGTGGAGCTCTGAATTCCCGGACCACTGGAGGGGTTTGAGGCTCCAGGTAGCAATGTGCCCTGCACACATAACGGGAAGCTGCTCCACCCTCAGGGCCTTCCCCAGCCTGACAGCTCCTGTCCTGCAGTCACCTGGAAAGTGAAAGTCACAAACTCCCCTCCTGAGGGTGGTGAGAGGAAGCACATGCCAGCACTCAGGGCCACAGGGAAGGTCCCCACTGAGGCAGAATCCAGGAGGTCCTGGGGTCTCTCTTCCCAGCAGTGGTGCTCATTGCTCCCCATGCTCCTTGGTTGTGTAGTCATATTTCTGGAAAGTCCTCAGGAGCTCAAGGCATGGGATTCATTCAGGTCCTGGTGTCATTTCCTGTACCCCACCTCTCACAGGTCCTTTCTCCTTACAGGTGAGAAAAGAGAAGGCTATGACAAGGCTGCAAGTGAGTATCACAGGGGAGGGGAGGGAGGTGACCTTTGTTGTGGTGCAGAGAGCTGTGGAGCTCATCCACCCAGAATTCCTCTAGTGCCGCCTGTGGGCTCTAACCAGTTCCTCTCCCACCACAGGAGACGACAGTGACCAGGGCTCTGATGCTTCCCTCAGAACAGAAAAAGGTGACAATCTGGGGCCCCTAGGTGGGGGCAGGGCTGGGGTACAAGGAAGGCTGTGTTACGGTTGTAGGGCCCATGGATTTGGGGGTTCGGTGGCCTGCTCAGAATTTGTCTCTCACAGTAACTGATCTGAATGGTTGTCCTTGTCTTTTCTCCTGTAGTGTGAACGGCTGCTTTGTGTGGCACTGAGAGGAATAACATTTGTTCCTGCCTCTCCTCCTCCTTCTTGGACACCATGAGCTCCTGACTTCTCTTCCTTCACCTGAGATCTGAACATGTGCAGGTGTCTGTGTCCTGTCAGCATCCTGTGAGGAAATGAGGAGCCCAGCCCAGCCCTGAGCACCGACCCTCCCCACACTGGGCTGGGTGTCTTTCTCCATCCACCTGCTGCCCAGCAGAGGAGGAGCCAGGGCGTCCCCATCCCTGACTGCACTGCAGGTTGCTCTGAGCAGCAGCTCCTCACTTCCCCATCGATAAAGAAAATGTGGATGTGGGTCTGTTTTTTCAATTGTTGTCATGAGATAGGGTTGAGTAAATATATCAAAGGATGATTTCTAAAACTTGAGATAGAAAATAAAACACAGATGTTTCAGGATCATGACGTTTGCTGGGCTGAGTGTTTTGTTGGTGGGGACAGGGTTGCCTGTGATCAGCGGAGTGTGGATATTATTGTGTTTGGAGCTTTGATGGTCACGTTGTCAATCCTTACCTGGGTTGTCTTTTGTGCTCCTTAGTCATGTCCCTTTTCTAGAACCTTCTCCCTGAGAACTTGTGATCACAGACCTGAGAGATTCCCAGGGCTTTTTGTCTAGGATACAGCACAGATTGCCCAGGTGAGACTCAGGTCAGGCCAGAGTCCTATATTCATGCTTTGCTCCCAAGCTATTCCCCTTCTTGTCATCCTGCATGGGGTCCTCTCGCCCTTCCGGGTGTCCCTCTTGCCCTTCGGGGTGTCCCTCTGACAGCAGCAGGAGGTGTTTTCCTGTCACTGCCTCCCACAGCACAAGGCAGCCTGCACGGGTGAGTGTGGAGTGGAGCAAGGCAGTTTGAGGCCGCTTGCTTTCCTTGGAGCACTGCTTCCTGGACAGTGGTTCTGTCCTTTCCCCAGTGCCCTTCAGGGAGCCGCTGTGGGAAGAGCAGAGAGCTGGGACCTCAGGGTTCTCCTGTGAGCTCCCTTCCTGATCCTCTCCACCTTCCCTCCACCTGCCCTGAGCTCTGGCTAGTGCCAGCTCTGCTCCAACCCCAGTTCCTGCACTGAAAAGCAGAGTGAGGCAGAGATTGTGGTGCTGATCTTTATGGACTGATAGCACCTGGCAGGTTAGTAGAGCTCCTGTCCCCTTGGGTCTGTCAGAGCATTTCTAGGAGAATTGGGTACTGAGTGCTCTACCTAGTGTGTTGTGAATTCGAGTGTGAACAGAATTATATGGAACAGTGTAACTTGGGGCCCCATTTTGTGTGGGGTTCTTTGGGTGTTGTGTTTTTCTCTGGTCCCTGACTGTGACTGCCCTGCTCTGCCTCCTGCTGCCATGAGGGGCGCTGTGCCTCCAGCTCTGCCCTGCCCTTTCTGCCAACCCTGAGCAAACACATGGTTAGGCCCTGCACAAAACGACATAGACATCCAGGCACAGGGATCAAAGAAAACCTTATTGCCGGCATAGGGACTGGCAAGGCTCTTTCTTACAAGAAAAGAAACACTTGCCATTTTCTGAGGGGTCTAGTTATAATCTAGAGGTGGGCCAAGGAGGCAGAGGGCTTGGTATGGACATGTAGTCCAGGGACTTCATCATGGAGGGATGGGATTTATCCCATCTGCCCTAATGGTAGATGAGGGGTCTGCGGCTGCCCACACTAAAGATCACTTTAAGGGGTCTTGTTACCTTATGTGGTGGTAACTGCTCCAAGGCAGTGCCAGCTCAAGTGAAGGGGGAACAGTCCCGTTATTTGCTGCCTGAACCAATTGGCCCTGTGAATGACCTCTCTGGGGAGTTGCCTGCCTGGTTCTGGGAAAGGAGCTGAAGCTCTCAGAAAGGAGGCCATTGGGCTGACACACACCCTTCTGCCTAACTTCTTCCTCCAAATCCAAATTAATATGAGAATCCCCTGCCAGAGACTGGGTGATTGCACTCTCTGATTACTGAACAGTGTAGTTCCTTTTATTTCCCTTCTTGTCCAGTCCTGTGGTTTGAACTCAGGGCCTAGGCACTGTCCTGGGCTACTTTGCTGAAGGCTGGCACTCTACCACTTGGCCCCAGCATCACTAGTGGGTTTTTTGTTCATGTGGTACTGAGGAATAGAACCCAGGACTTTATGCATGCTATATAATACTCTTCCATTAAGCCACATTCCCAGCCCAACAGTGTTCTTAAGACATTGGCATCTGTTTGCAGATGCAGGAAAGTCATCCTTGTGGAGCATGTGTTCTGGTGAGGAGAGGCCGGTGCTGGCTAACCAAGAGAGTAAGGAAGGAACATGTCATGCAGGAGGAAGGCAGTGCTACAGCACCGGTGACAGTGTGGGTGTAGGGACTGGGAAGATGACTGTGGTTCTAGGTGTTCACCACCACCTTGGAGGGAAGTGTTGACAGATCTGATGGAATTTGCTAAGTGGATATCTAGGGTAAGTTTAAATTGAAACATCCCCTTGTGTAAACCTCAATGCTTCATCTTCTCTGTTTCTGGGCATAGCCAGGAGGACTCTGGGATTTGCTGAGTAGATTTCTTTGCGATGAGTTCTGAAGAAAAGATTCTTACTTGAGGAATTTAGTTTCGCCAGTTCTGGGGTTTGAACTCAAGGCCTAGGTGTTGTCCCTGAGGTTCTTTTGCTCAAAGCTAGCCTTCACCAATTGAGCCATAGCCCCATTTCCAGGCTTTTCTGTTTATGTGGTACTGAGGAATGGAACCCAAGGCTTCATGCATGCTAGGCAAGCACTCTACCACTAAGCCACATTCCTAGCCTAAAAAAATTTTTGATGGGTGCCCATCCTGGGGTTTGAATGCAGGACCTGGGTGCTGTCGCTGAGCTTGTTCTTGGTCAAGTCTAGTGTTGGGCCACTTGAGCCACCACTGGAATTCCTGCTTTGGGGAAATCCCACAGCCTTTCCTGTCAGTGCTGGCTTCAAACCATGATCAGAAGATGGCAGCCTCCTGAGTAGCCAGGAGTCCAGGCATGATCCACCAGTGCCTGCTTTGATGGTGTGTTTCTTTTCTTTTCTTTTCTTTCTCATCCTTGGGCTTGATCTCCTGGTCTGGGCCCTGTCGATGAGCATTTTTATTGAAGGATAGCACTCTACCAGGTTCAGCATTAGCACCACTTCCAGCATGAGCCACTAGGGGTCAGCTGACTATTTTTTTTCTTTTTTTCTATCAGCTTACTATTTTTTATAACTCTTAATCAAGATGGAGTACAGGGTAAGTATAAAAATTTTCCAGAGTATGGTTTTATTTGTGTTTCTTTTTTTTTTTTGTTGCAAGTCCTGGGCCTTGGACTCAGGGCCTGAGCACTGTCCCTGGCTTCCTTTTGCTCAAGGCTAGCACTCTGCCACTTGAGCCACAGCGCCACTTCTGGCTGTTTTCTGTATCTGTGGTGCTGGGGAATCGAACCCAGGGCCTCATATATACAAGGCAAGCTCTCTTGCCACTAGGCCATATCCCCAGCCCCCTCTAGAGTATGGTTTTAATCCTTCCATGCCTGTGGCTTCAGCATTTGACCAGTCCATGTCAGTATGAGTCCAGCTGCTTTGTTGTTGGTTTTCACTGTCATATTAGAATCATGTAAATAAGTACTTAAGCTTGGTGTTGTTGGTTCCTGCCCGTTATCATAGCTACTCAGGAGACTGAGAAGTGAGAATCACCCTTCGTATCCAGCCCATGCAGAAAAGCCCATGAGACTCTGTCTTCTTCTGAACACCCAAAAACTGGAAGTAGAGCTGTGGCTCAAAGGGTAGAACACAATACTTAAGTAAAAACTGTCAAGGCTGGTATCATGGAACTGAGGTCAAGAACCAGAATAGACCACCCCCCCCCAAAGACCTAAGAAGGAAGGAAGATGGCAACATTTTTACTCGGTCAGCCTTTGGTCTATTTGGATTTTGTGACTAGGAGGATGGTTAAAGGCCAAAGCCTTCTAAAATCTTTTTAAATTTGTCACCCTGCTTAAACCAATAGGCACCAGCCTACAAATGCCAGTGTACTCAGAGTAAGCAACCAGGAAACACTGGGAGATTTCAAATGTCTTTAACCAGTCTGTGTAGAAATTTGCAGGCAACCCAGCAGGAGTGTGAAAATCTATCCAGGGGACTCTGAGAGATGCCACTACAGTCTCGCCCAGATCCAACTCATCTCTCCTGCCTGCCTCCATCACACATGACTAAGGAAGCCTGCTGATTTGGGATGGAAGACACAGCCACCTCAGATCCACTGAAGCTGAGACTTTTACATTGTCCTGACCCTTTGCCCTCTTGATTGTTATTCATTTGTGCACTCTTCTGCCTGCCGGTAAGGTTAAATGATATAATTTGATTTGATGGCACATGGATCTCATTCAGTCTGCTGTTCTCTAAGTGTTACAGCACAACTCTGGCAAGTATTTTTTGGTCAATTCTCAACAAGTTACAGGTAAGCTCTACTTCTATTGTTTTCCTGTTGCTTTAATTGGAAATAAAAAGGGCTTTTATGGCTAAGATTCCTTGGATTGCAGTTCGAAGCCAGCCCGGGCAAGAAAAAAATATTCCTTTAATACTCCATCTCCCAACTAACCAGCAAACAGCCAGACTGGAAGCTTGGCTCAGGAGAACCAGCCAATTGCTGAAAACGACACTGTGGCTCAAGTGGTAGAGCACTAGCCGCAAGCAGATGTGCTTAGGGAAAGTGCCCAGGCCTTGAGTTCAAATCCCGTGAATGCCAACTGTGACAAGCTATCCAAGTAATGAGCACCTAGACCTTCAGGATGAGGTCAGTCCTGACAACGAGGAACCATGGAGAGGAGTAAGAGGAGATGAAGTCAATTAAATGGAGTCAATTTAAACTTGCCCTTTCAAAATTAATCAGAGCCAGGAGATCAAGGGGAATACTTGTTTACCCATCTAATGTCCATACCTGTCCATTTTCCATCTGGACAAAAACTTGATTTCTTGCCTTTGTTACTTGATATATATTAGCTTCTGACTGGTTACTCCCAACCAGTCCACTATCCCTAAACACTTCCTTCCTGCCCCCAGTCCAGTTATTCCTCCTTCCTTGTAATGGGCCACAGTTGGGTTTATGTTCCAAATGGAACTTTTCTGGCTTGTGCCCAGGGTGTGTTCTCCTATGTTGTTCATGTTAACTGGTCCTGTGAACTTGTCAGCCTTTTACCTTTTCACAAGACTTTTTTAACAGGATAACATCCCTCACTCAGGTTGCCACGTCGGAACTTGCAGTTCAAGGCCATCCTCTTACTACACTTCTCTGCCCAGAGCAGATCTGGACCCTGAAGACCCCAGGCCCAGTGACTCCTTGATGTGCCCAAGCTGCAGGAGGTAGCCAGAGGAGACCATGACAGCCATTGGCCCTGATAACCATTCTCGTGCAAATGATGAGGACTTTTACCAACCAAACCATCAAACAAATACTTCTTGGATGGTACCAGGCCAAATGACGATTCAGGGACCCTTGACTACTTTGCCCCTTTATAGCAGGAAGTAGCTCCAGAAGAAACAACCTCCGCCCATACTCCCAGCCTGGTACCCCTCCTCTGTTATTAATAAACAACAAATGGGGGAGGGGCTGGGGATATGGCCTAGAGGCTAGAGTGCTTGCCTCTTATTCATGAGGCCCTGGGTTCAATTCCCCAGCACCACATATACAGAAAATGGCCAGAAGTGGCGCTGTGGCTCAAGTGGCAGAGTGCTAGCCTTGAGCAAAAAGAAGCCAGGGACAGTGCTCAGGCCCTGAGTCCAAGTCCCAGGACTGGCCAAAAAAAAAAAAAAATATGGGGGAATGTTAGCATTTCCCTAGCCTCAGAGAAGCTGCTACCTGGATAAGGTGCAGACGCCATGTAGCAGCTCCCTCTCCCGTGGGAACTACGGCCCCACTAATAAACCTCCTTATGAACCTTCTTCTCCTGTCTGTGATTATCTCCACATGGTCCTCTGGGATGGCGGGACCTGTCCTTTCACAACAGACAGGCATCTTTCTTCTGGGCCAACTGGTAAGTGTTTTGGTCTGTGTATTTTGGAATTGGTGGTGGTTCCTCCATCACTCCTCATCAATGAAATTTTACGGCTCTTTTTGTTGTTTATTTTTGGTGCCCGGGATATACGTAATGGCTCCAGAATTTGAAACAAATGCCTTATTCCTGAGCTTCATGTCCAGCTACCTACATTTTTCTATGTGTGGGCTGGAACTCAGGGCCGGGGTGCTGTCCCTGGACTTTCTTCACCTCCCTTACCCCTCGACACCTCACTGTACCATGTGAGCCACACTTCTGCTTCTGGGAGGTGGGTAATTCATAGGAGATAAAGGACTCTCTGACTTTCCTGCCTGGAACACTTTGAACCATGGCCCTTAGGTCTCAGCCTCCTGAGTAAGTAGTTAGGATTACAGGCATGAGCGACTAGTACCTGGCAGTTCCTTACTTTTTTTTTTTTTTTTTTGCCAGTCCTGGGGCTTGGACTCAGGGCCTGAGCACTGTCCCTGGCTTCTTTTTGCTCAAGGCTAGCATTCTACCACTTGCGCCACAGCACCACTTCCGGCTTCTTTCTATATATGTGGTGCTGGGGAATGGAACCCAGGGCTTCATGTATACAAGGCAAGCACTCTTGCCACTAGGCCCTATTCCCAGCCCAGTCTTTTCACTCTTTTTTTTTTTTTTTTTTTTTTGGCCAGTCCTGGGCCCTGGACTCAGGGCCTGAGCACTGTCCCTGGCTTCTTCCCGCTCAAGGCTAGCACTCTGCCACTTGAGCCACAGCGCCGCCTCTGGCCGTTTTCTGTATATGTGGTGCTGGGGAATCGAACCTAGGGCCTCGTGTATCCGAGAAAGGCACTCTTGCCACTAGGCTATATCCCCAGCCCCAGTCTTTTCACTCTTGATAAACATTTTTCTTTTTCCAGTTTAATACTGCAAATAGGTATGGGTAGTTCAGTGGTAGACTTCTTGTCCTACATGCACAATAAAAACAACACAAAAAGACTATGCCAAGCATTCCTTATCATAGGTATTTTCTTTCTTTCTTTTCTTTTTTTTTTTTTTTGCCAGTCCTGGGCCTTGGACTCAGGGCCTGAGCACTGTCCCTGGCTTATTTTTGCTCAAGGCTAGCACTCTGCCACTTGAGCCACAGCGCCACTTCTGGCTGTTTTCTGTGTATGTGGTGCTGGGGAATCGAACCCAGGGCTTCATGTATAGGAGGCAACCCCTCTTGCCACGAGACTATATTCCCAGCAGGTATTTTCAATTATGTTGTCAGAGTAACTTTACCAACAAGAGAAGCCCTGTCTACATTCTATAGTTTCTTGTCTCATATCCTTACCCCTGCAGTTCTCTTTATCAGCCTTTAGTGTTAAATATTCAGTTGAGTGACCTTTTGTAGGTTTGCAGGCCATTTGGGTTTATAGGTAAACCTTTGAATGAGGCTGATGTGTCAAGTTTATCTCCATCTCCAGGTAACTCATCAAGTCTCCACTTCCTTTGTCCACAGCCTGACTTGAGAAGGTAGCTGGAGCCTGACTATCTATCATGAAGATCACAAGAACTCAGCCCGGAGCTACAGGAACTAAAAGCCTCATGAACTTTCCTGCCAGACTGGCTTCAAACCTGGATCCTCAGATTTCAGCCTCCTGAGTAGCTAGGATTACAGGTGGAAGCTACCAACTCCTGGCAGAACATCTCCCCCGCCCCTCCCCCTGAAATGTGACAAATACTAGGGACCTAATAAGTTTTGTTGATTGTGCTGTTACTAATAATACACCTTTTAATGCATCTGCTAGTCATAAATTCCAATTTGTAAATTGTAAGTCTAATTTGTCTTAATCCTAATTTGTTTTTGTTTTGTTTCCCAGGTTTTTGTTTGTCTTTATGGCTCTGGGAATAGAACTCAGGGCCTCACATGTACTAGGTATACATTCTACCACTGAGCTACAAACTCCAGCCCATCTTCCTTAACCCCAGACGAGGAAAACGAGGCATTCATCTAGTAGGTGTGCTATAATCTGGGAATTACACATGATGCTGTGCTACTAGCACAGCTTTCAGAGGGTTCAGTGTGGTGGGACCTGCAACTGAAGAGAAGCCAGTGTGGACAAGAGCCTAACCATAGCATGGCAAGAGCAATGCATACTGGGAACACAGACAGGAGCCACCTGTGCCAGGGGCAAGAGGGTGAGGTACAGCATGATGGAGCTGGACTCTTGGAGCAGGAATGAGGGCTTATCAATCAGAGGGGAATTCCAGGTATTTGGAGAGGTGGTGGGAGAGGTGGAGAGCCGCTGTTTTGCTTGGCTGTAACTTTGGAGTGCTGGGGTTTGGTGTTTTAGAGTCACACACCAGACAGACAACAGTGTATGGGGCTCTACCTGTGGTAGGCGGTGATGGGCTGGACAGCTGTGGTAGGCAGTGATGGGCTGGACAGCTGTGGTAGGCAGTGATGGGCTGGACAGCTGCCAGCCTGGGAGACCTCGACTCCGACTCCTCCTCCTCCTCCTCCTCCTCCTCCTCCTCCTCCTCCTCCTCCTCCTCCTCCAGTCCTAGGCCTTGGACTCAGGGCCTGAGCACTATGCCTGGCTCCTTTTTGCTCAAGGCTAGCACTCTGCCACTTGAGCCACAGCACCACTTCTGGCTGTTTTCTGTATATGTGGTGCTGGGGAATTGAACTCAGGGCTTTGTGTATATTCTTGGTTTTTTTTGGGGGGGTAGTTAATTGGAGATAAGAATCTCATAGATGGGCTGGGTATATGGCCTAGTGGCAAGAGTACTTGCCTTGTATACATGAAGCCCAGGCCCCAGCACCACATATATAGAAAATGGCCAGAAGTGGCGCTGTAGCTCAAGTGGTAGAGTGCTAGCCTTGAGCAAAAAGAAGCCAAGGACAGTGCTCAGGCCCTGAGTCCAAGGCCCAGGACTGGCAAGAAAACAACAAAAAAAGAATCTCATAGACTTTCCTGCCCTAGCTAGCTTTGAAATTTGATCTTCAGATCTCAGCCTCCTCTGTGGAGTAGCTAGGGTTACAGGTGTGAGACACAAGCACCCAGCTTCCATTTCTAGGGCCTGAACTCTGGGTCTGGGCACTGTCGGTGGGCTCCTTTGCTCTAGGCTAGTGCTCTTATCACTTAAGCCACAGCACCACTTCTGGCTTTTTCTGTGATTAACTGGAGATAAGAGTCTCTTGGACTGGCTTCAAACCCTGATCCTCAGATCTCAGCCTCCCTTCCTGAGTAGCTAGGATTACAGGAGTGAGCCTCTGGCCCCTGGCCCATTTCAACATCTGATTATGGTGTTACAGTCCGGTAAACCTTAGTACTGGGGAGGCTGAGGTAGGAGGATCATAAGTTTGAGGCCAGCTTGGGAATTTAGGAAGATTCTGTCTCAGGAAGGAAGGAAGGAGTGGCACATGCCTTGTAATACAAGCTGCTTAGGAGGCTGAGATCTGAGAATCATGGTTCAAAGACAGCCTGGATAGGAACATCCATGACTATTACCTCCAGTTAAACACCAAAAACACCAGAAGTGGAGCTGTGGTTCAAGTGGTAGAGCACTAGCCTTGAGCACAAAAGCTAAGGGACTGTGCCCCAGGACTGGCACCAAAAAAAAAAAAAAAAAAAAAAAAAAATAGGAAAGAAGGACGGAGAGGAAGAAGAGTCTATTTTATTCTATTTTATTCTGTGTCCTGTGTGAGTCTATTTACACTGCTGATGCACTAGCTTTCCTTTTCTCGCACGTTTTCAGCCAGACTTTCTGCACTTGGGCTGTGTACCTAAGGCCACTCATATCACCAACAGTGATCACGGAATGTGGGAAAGTCCCTGGGTAGAACCCCGTAGCTGAGTTTCTCCCAGTGAAGGAGGCTTTTTTTTTTTTTGCTGGCCCTGGAGCTTGAACTCAGGGCCTGGATGCAGTCCCTGGGCTCTTGCTCAAAGCTAGCATCCTACCACTTGGAACCATAATTCTTTTTTTTTTCCTGTTCAATTCTTTTATTATTAATTTTCTTTTTTAAATTATTTTTTTGTCAAAGTGATGTACAAAGAGGTCACAGTTTCATATGTTAGGCATTGGATACATTTCTTGTACTGTTTGTTACCTTGTCCCTCTTACCCCCCTCCCCCCGGAACCACAATTCTTATGGGGGACTTTTCTGCCTGGGTTTACTTCAAACCACAATCTTCAGATCTCAGCATCCTGAGTAGCTAGGATCACAGGCTTGAGCCACCTTCGCTCAACAGGAAGCTGGTTTTGAGCTCTTCTTTGTCATAGCTCATGCCTGCCCTCCTGGTCCTCAGCATGTAGCAAAGCTCCTGAAAGGGGAGCCTATCCCAACATTCAGGCTTCTACCTTCCAGGATGCACAGATCTCAGCCTCCTGAGGAACTAGGTTTAAGAGTGCGAGCCATTACCACTCTTGACTGATGGAGTACGTAGTGGGTGCTGGGGTTCTGCCTCAGATGAGCAGTCAGCATGATGAGGAAAAGGCAGAAGAGTTCTGCTGCTCTGTGGGGGGGAGGGGGCACCTGCTCCCTTCCCTTGTAGAGCCTCCCCAAGATAAGGATCCCCCAATCTGGATTTTCTATTGAGGTGCCAGACTTTGAAGTCAGGCCCCACCACGTGAACCCCATTTTAGAATCGAACCCTGAGCCAATCAGATTTGTACCTGTGTGCTAATCTTGCTTGCACAGCTGATTGTTGTAACCTTGTTCTTTGCCTTTATAAGCCCTGTGTAATCACAGCTCGGGGCTTCCTCCTAACCTCCGCTGTGTCGGTGGGTAGGACGAGGCCCGAGTTGGCAGCTCGTTAAATAAAGCCTTGCCTTGCTTTTGCATTTCGGAGTGTCTGAATCTCGGTGGTCTTCTTGGGGGTGGTCTTGCAACTTGGCACAACATTTGGGGTTTCGTCCGGGATAGCCCCAGAGACCCTGAGATCCCAGACTCCGAAGGTAAGAAAACAGCGCTGTTCATTTGTCTTGTCCTGTAATTTGTCTGTTTGTCTGTTTTGCTTTTGCTTATACTTGTAGGGCGTGAGTCAGTTTGGTTTTTGGCCGGAACTGACCAGGAGGGCCTCCTAAACGAGACTCAACCCGCCCACCTTGTACTTGGGTCTGCTCCTTCTGCTTATCTGGCAGGAGGTTGTGGGCCAACTTGGGAGATCTCCAACTCGTAACTCGGGTCCACTCCTTCTGCACCCTTGCAGGAGGTTGTGGGCCAACTCGGGTCCACTCCTTCTTACAGGAGGTTGTGGGCCAACTCGGGTCCATTCCTTCTGCACCCTTGTAGGAGGTTGTGGGCCAGCTTGGGAGATCTCCAACTCGTAACTTTTCTTAGGCCTGTGTGTTTTCCTCCTTTTGTATTAATTGTTTTGTTTTTGTAGCCTTTTGGAAGAAATTTTGAAGTAAAATTGTCCTAAATAATTATTGCAAAGTGAGAAAAGAATTATGGCTACCAAAATGTTTAATTGCCATTCCAGCTTCTTTGTAGGTTTTTTTGTAACAGTTTCCAGCAGGCCCACAGAGAAGCACAGGTGATTCCTACAAGTTTGTCAAGATCTAATACTGACTCTTAATAAGTTCCAGGTAAGAGAGCATGCTTAAAAACTACTTCTGTGTGGACCACCTTGTTGCTTATAATTGGAGTAAAGTGGCCCCTTATAAGACTCACTGATCTGGGCTGGGGATATAGCCTAGTGGCAAGAGTGCCTGCCTCGGATACACGAGGCCCTAGGTTCGATTCCCCAGCACCACATATACAGAAAACGGCCAGAAGCGGCGCTGTGGCTCAAGTGGCAGAGCGCTAGCCTTGAGCGGGAAGAAGCCAGGGACAGTGCTCAGGCCCTGAGTCCAAGGCCCAGGACTGGCCAAAAAAAAAAAAAAAAAAAAAAAAAAAAAGACTCACTGATCTGAATCTGCAGTTCAAAGCCAGCCCGGGCAAAGAAAGGTCCCTGTGAGAGACTTGTCTCTAATCAGCCAGCAGATTGCTGGGAATGGAGTGGTGTGGAGCTCAAAAGTGGTACGGTGCTAGTCTTGAGCTGGAGAGCTGAGGGACAGCACTCAGGCCCTGAGTCCAAGTTGAAAGTCACTCCTCCTGGGACAAAAGTGATGGAGCATCCAGAGGCAGTAAGCCACTGCTTGGATGGCAGAGATGATGTCAGATCCTAGAGTCACTACTGTTGGCCTTTCAAAAGTTAAAGCCGGGAAGTCCTAGAAGAATAGTTCATAAGCATGCCTTTCCAATGCCCATGTCTGTCTACTGGGCAGGAATTTGCCAGTCATCTGTGATAGTGGTTAGTAAGGGTAAGTTTGTCAAATGAGAGGATAGATTAAAATCTCACCCCCCTCATTTACTCAAAGCCCTGACTGGCAGTAAGAATTTTAAGTTGATACATCTGTTTAGGAAAGAAAGCTTGTAGACCTGAGATTGTGTTGTCCTTATTGAGATCTGTTAAAGGCCTGTCAGCTTGCCAATGCCCCCAATCAACAGATTAACCATGGTGGAGGGGACCCTGGATGGCATCGCCACTTGGGTTCATTGCTTCCACGCCAGGCCAGCTGACCCCTTTGCCCTGGATGACAACTACCGTGATGGAACACGGGAGGTCTCCAAGCACCCAACTCAGCCGCTTTGCCTTCGCCTCAAGACTGAGACTAAGGTTATAGGTTCCTGGCTAGGTAAGGTCTACGCCCCTGAGTCAGCCTGAAGAAGTTACAGAAGATGGATGATCTTCACCCATCAGCCCCCCTTTAAAATCAAGGGACCAGAGTTGTTTTTGGGAAGATGAGGCAGGATAAACTAGAGGCATGCAAAACAAAGGTACAGAGACTATTATTGAAGAAATGGTGACAGGCCCTTTGGTTACTACATTGGGCCCTACTGGCCCATGCCTTACCTCTATATCATCCCCTAGACATGCAAGCCATTGAAATGGACAGAATGGAGCCATGATTGGCTCCCAAGGTACCAAAAAGAAAAAGGGGGAAATGAGGTGCCAGACTTTGAAGTCAGGCCCCACCACGTGAACCCCATTTTAGAATCGAACCCTGAGCCAATCAGATTT
This sequence comes from Perognathus longimembris pacificus, assembly GCF_023159225.1. Lineage (NCBI taxonomy): Eukaryota > Metazoa > Chordata > Mammalia > Rodentia > Heteromyidae > Perognathus > Perognathus longimembris. The sequence continues at coordinate 14,240,387 of NC_063166.1, forward strand.
GTACCTGTGTGCTAATCTTGCTTGCACAGCTGATTGTTGTAACCTTGTTCTTTGCCTTTATAAGCCCTGTGTAATCACAGCTCGGGGCTTCCTCCTAACCTCCGCTGTGTCGGTGGGTAGGACGAGGCCCGAGTTGGCAGCTCGTTAAATAAAGCCTTGCCTTGCTTTTGCATTTCGGAGTGTCTGAATCTCGGTGGTCTTCTTGGGGGTGGTCTTGCAACTTGGCACAACACTATGGCCACCTGGATTCTGCAGTGCTCTGAGCTGCAGATATCTTCCTCCGGATAAAGAATAGGATAGCAGATCTGTTCATGGTATTAGAGCTGAACAGCAGCGCCTTAAAAATCACCTGGAAAAAAAAGTCACTAGGTTAATTAGAGATTTAAAAAATCACAGGTTTTCCTGCCTGGACTGGCATTGAATACTGATCCTTTGCCTCTTGAGTAACTAGGATTATCGGCTTGAACCACCAGCACTGGACTTGGGAATTTCTTTTGAGACAGAGTCTCATTATGAAGCCCAGTCTAACTTATATAGCCAAGGCTAGCCTTGAACTCACAATCTTCTTGCCTTAGCTTCTTCTCCGTTTTTTTCTTCTTCTTTGCCAGCCCTGGGGCTTCAACTCTGGGCCTGAGCACTGACCACTTCAGCCACAGTGCCACTTCTGGTTTTTTTCTATATATGTGGTGCTATGGAATTGAACCCAGGGCTTCATGTATACGAGGCAAACACTCTTGCCCCTAGGCCATATCCCCAGCCCCTATTCAGGGACTTCTTTTGCTCAAGGCCTAGTGCTCTACCACTTGAGTCCTTTCCAGCCCCCCCCCCTTTTTTTTGATAGTTTATTGAAGAGTCTCAGAGACTCTTTGAACTGGGTGCGATCCTCATATCTCAGCCTGGAGTAGCTAGGATTACAGGCGTGAGCAGCCAGCACTTGGCTTGATGTTGCATTTATTTATTTATGTTTATTTTATTTTTATTTTTATTTTATTTTTTTTGGCAATCCTGGACCTTGGACTCAGGGCCTGAGCACTGTCCCTGGCTTCTTTTTGCTCAAGGCTAGCACTCTGCCACTTGAGCCACAGCGCCACTTCTGGCCATTTTCTGTATATGTGGTGATGGGGAGTCGAACCCAGGGCTTCATGTACATGAGGCAAGCACTCTTGACACTAGGCCATATTCCCAGCCCACTGATGTTGCATTTAATAAAGCCAGATGTGGAGACACGGTGAGTCTCAAATTAGACACTCTCAAATTTGAGAGTCACAAATTAGTTTGGGGGACCTAAGGGTTTCTTTTGTTGTTTGGTAACTTTCTAAGACCCAGGGAAGGGAAGAAAGCAGATAAAACGGCTCCTCCAGAGGTGGGGCCCCCTCTTTCAGCTTTTCTCCAGGTGCAATGGGGGCAGACAGCAAGTGGGCCAGGCCAGGAGTTGGGGTGGGGGTGGGGGTGACGGTTCAGGTAGAATAGAAGCCACCAGCTTTTCAGGCCTTACAGAGGGTAGAGGAGGGGAGGGAAGCCAGTCTCAGCTTCCTGGCAGTCCAGAGCACCCCAAGAGGAGGCCTGCTAGAACTCCAGAGAAATTTAACTTGACCCTAACGTTGAGACTTCAGTGCCTAGGGCTGACCTGGCTTAAGGCAGCCAGAAGCCTCCAGGTGCAGGTCTCTCTTAGCCATGGGCCTCTGGAATTACCAGTCATTTATCACCCCGATCAAGTACAAATTGTAATCCCCCAAACAAATGGTGGTGTTGAGTGGTGGTGAGCCGCGGCTGGGAGGAGGGGGGTGGGGGCCACGGGGGTGGGCAGCAGAGGCTTAGGGTGGAGGCTCCCAGGAGCCCCGGTGCAGGAGATTTCGGATGCAGCCAGTGCTCGCCCATCCCCCTCCAGGAGGCTGTCTTCTTGGCAGACAGCAGATAAATGCATGACAAAGGCTCGGAGATGGCTCAGTCACGGGGGCTGGGAAGATGGCTGGGGAGGGGCTTCCTAGTTCTGAAGCCCAGCTCTCCACCCCCGCCAGGTTCCTTACTCTACCTACCTGCCTTTGGGGCAGTTCATGGCGGAGTGGCAAATGTAGCTCCAACCCCTCTGTCAGTACATCTTCAGATTGACCTATGATGACGAATGGGCATTTATGTGTGTGGTTAGTTGCAGGAGCAGCTCCACTGTAGATTCAGACAGGGAAAAAGACTCGAGTACCACCGAAGGCAGAGCCACCCACACCAGCAAACTCCCTCAGGCATGGCTGGGCCTGCAGTACCCGAGCTCCACGCCGCAGGCTCAGAGGCCCGGGGCGGCCTTCCACACTCCAGACCCCCATTAGGAGCCTTGTTGGAGCTCCCTGATTTATCCCTGGGGCCTTTACTGAAGCCAAGTTTTGGGAGCAGACAGAAACATCAGGCAGCACAGACAGGCACACCGAGAGCTATTCTCTTGCAAACAGAACCAAATAGTAGGCCTGCTAAGTGAGCCCACAAGACACCCCGGATCAGGCCCGGAAGAATAGGCTCACGGGGAAGGCTTAGGGCAAGCTTCCTGCACCCCATCCTCCAAATCACCATCTCTTCAGTATCTTTCCGACAGCCAGCTCCCCTAAACAAAGCGCATCCCATGACCTGGGGGGTTGGGGGTGGGGTGGGTGATGAGGCTGGCTTCTGGAGGCTCCCGAGGAAGTGGGGGAGCAGGAGCCCGTCTGAGGCTCAGTCTTTGAGGGGCTTGGGGAGGAGGGCTTGCTGGCAGCTCTGAAGGGGTTCGGTGTGAGGGTATAGGGACTAGGGGGGTTGGGGAGCAGGAAGTTGTCCCCAGGGGAGCCATCCAGGCCCATTCAAGGGTTGAGCACTTGTTTAGGGATAGAGTTGCCCCCTCTGGGGACCCGGATTGTCCAGCCAAGGCCATTGTCCTGCCCCCTCCCCCCAGTCCCTCCCAGGCCTCTTTGAACCTGAAGTCAGATATTTTTTTTCTCCACACACTTCCCACCCCTAGGTTTTCTCCACCCAGGAACTAAAGCTGGAGGCTTAGGATGGGGTAGGTGGGGGAGGGAGAGCCGGCCTAGCTGTGGCTGGGAGCTGTTGAGTACCTACAGAGCGGGGATGGGGGATCTGGGGTTCAGGTGTCGCCATTGGGGGGACCTGTGATGAAGTTGTCATTTTCCTTGGTCAGGATGTAGGTTGGAAAACTCAGGCTCAGTCAATCCCAAGCCAGGACCTATTAGGGAAGTATGTGTATGTGGGTCCATCACTTGGTGGGTTAACCGAGGAATCTCTGGAGTCCCAGAACTGAGGAAAGCGAGCCTTGTCCGTTCATCTGCTCTAGGAGACAGACCTCGGCAAGCTGGGCAGATGGAGGCCTAGCCACAAGGTTTTGAGGCAACTGGATTTGGATGGGAATGCCTACATTTTCGAGGGGGGTTGAGTGTGTGTGAAATGGGCGGCTGGCTTGTGTGATCCTGTTCATGAACTGGATTAATGAACTGAGTTCATAAATTCTATTAATCAATTGAGGGGTGGCCCCATATATGCCCCATAGACATTTGAGACGGGTGGTGGTGGGGCCTCTCGTGAGGAGACATGTGGGGGGCTCTTTGGTGTGGAGGGTACACACCTAGTTCCTAGAGAATGTGGAGGTATCCTAGAAAGACACAATTCTGGGATGCACAAGGCCCTTTCCCAAACATCCCAGCCAAAACAGGCAAACAACCTTCGCCTCAGTTTCTCCCACCCCCACTCCGGCCCCTCCACCCATCCAGGGGGCGGGGCCAGAGGTCAAGGCTAGTGGGTGGGATTGGGGAGGGAGAGTGGTGCTGAGTAGTTTTCATTTCTTTAAGGGCCCCGGCTCGGGGTGCCCTTCTTCCCCATGGCCGGACACCTGCCTCCGGACTTGGCCTTCTCGCCCCCACCTCCGGGTGGGGGCGACGGGCCTGGAGGGCTAGAGCCGGGCTGGGTGGACCCTCGTACCTGGCTGAGCTTCCCAGGCCCTCCTGGTGGGCCAGGAATCGGGCCGGGGGTTGGACCGGGATCCGAGGTCTGGGGGATTGCTCCTTGCCCTCCGCCATTTGACTTCCGTGGAGGAGTGGCATACTGTGGACCTCAGGTTGGAGTGGGCCTAGTGCCCCCGGTCGGAGTGGAACCCTTTCATCCAGAGGGCGAGGTGGGAGCTGGGGTGGAGAGCCACCCCGAGGGCGCTTCTCCTGGGCCCTGCTCTGCTCACCCTGGTGCTGTGAAGCTGGAGAAGGAGAAGCAGGAGCAAAACCCTGAGGTGAGGCAGACATCATGGGGACAGGATAGGAGAAATAGCTAGGTTGGCAGGGGCAGCAATGGGGGGTGGGTAATGATGGCCTGCAGCTGCCCAGGCCTGGAACCTGTAGGGATCAAAGTAGCTCAGTCACCCTAGGTGGAGATGGGGGGGGGGGTGACTTCAGGAAGTTTGGGGAGGTTGGGATTAGCTTGAAATGGGAATTCCAAGAATCCGAAGCTAGCAGAGATGGTCTCTTGCTCCTTCTGGTCCCTCGCTTCGGCCTGGACTTCGTTGGTTACTTGCTAAGTACCAACCTTGCACTTCTCCAGGGTCTGAGCCTCTTCTCCAGTCCGTCATCCTTTTGGAAAAATTGGTGGTTCCGTCTCCGACCTCTGATCTTAGCCTTAGGGTTAGTTATGGCCGCTGGGTTAAAAGGACCTTATCGGGGGTCATTGTTCCTGAAAGGCTAGGGTGTGACTGGTTTCTGATTGGAGGTGGAGTTTGGGCGGTGTGTGTGGAGTGGAGTTGGGTTTGTCTCAAGTCAAGTTTACTGGACAGGTGGGCCCTCCACCTTTGTAAGGAGCCGGAGGTACTGATTTGATCGATTCTGGTCTCTTAAGCTGTTAAAACAAAAACAAAAAGGAACTTCAGGAGAAGTTCCCCCCGCCAGTCTGTCCGTAAATTGCAGGTTCATTTGAGCACCAGCCCTGCTGGGGCTATTAAAGGTGTGTGTTCCACATCTCCGAAGCAACAAGTGCAGGCAATTAGAGATGAAGTACCAAAACCCTTAACCCTCCTTGAAGGTGTGAGCGAGTTCGGGAACCTGGGCCCGGGAGAGAGTAGCTCCGGCTGCTTTGCAGGAGGTGACTGCTGAATGATAATGGCTGCCAATTGGGGTCCTCTTCCTAAGTGCCTGGCTGTGTGCTCAGTTTAGTCATCATTATCTCATTAGCCACGCCAATCTCCCAGGGAGGCATTATTAGCTTATTTCACGGGTCTTAACTGCTGAATGAGACCAGGACCTTATTCCAACCCCCCCCCCCCAATAGATTGGGAAAGGCTCAAAAGACAGCTGAGGGTGTTTCTATATAGGTGTGAGTCCTGGGAGAGCAGACATTTGTGAATGAAAATTTGCCTATTTGAATCTGACAGCATCCAGTACTTTTGAGATACTTTTTGCTTTCTTATTTTAACTTTAAATTTTTTTTTGGTGTGGTACGGGGATTTGAACTCGGGGCCTTGCAGCTCACTTGGCTTGTAGGCTGGTGCTCTACCACTTAACCCCCCTTCCATGAAGAATTCCAGGATCGATTAAAGACTGTTGTCTGCCCGCTGCTACTCAAGCTTTTTCTAGAGTGCCCGGGGCTTCTCATTCTTACAGCCTGAACTACTATTTACCCTTCCTTACTCTCATCCACCTTCAAGGATCACATGCTATTTAGACTTCAGATAACTTGAGTTTTTCCACCTTTTGTGAGGATGCCCTGAGCCACCTCCTATCTCCTTGGGGTTGAATTCGACAAGAGCTACCTTTTTTTTTTTTTCCCCCATTCAAATCTTGTATTCACTTGTGAGGAAACATTGTCATCTTTACCTTCTACACGACAACCTGAGCGGGGTACTGGTGGCTCACACCTGTAATCCTAGCTAGGTACTAGCGGTAGAGTGCTAACCTTGAGCGGAAAGGAGCTCAAGGAGTGCCTGGGCCCAGAGTTCAAGCCTCCAGACCGGCAAAAAAAAGACAACCTGCCCTAGTCACATCCTACCTCATCCTAGCCACTAACATCCATGCTGGGATTAAGGCGGCAGCTTCCCTGCAGCATTGTCACATTACAAGAGCTGATGTTTTAAAATATGAGATCGCTTCATTCAGCTACTTGAAGTTACCATAGCTGCTGCTTTTTTTTTTTTTTTTTTTTTCTTTCCTGGGGCTTGAACTCTGAGCCTGGGCGCTGTCGGCTAGAGCTCTACTACTTGAGCCATAGTACCACTTCCGGCTTTCTGGTGGTTAATTGGAGGTGAGAGTCTCACGGACTTCCCTGCCTAGGCTGGCTTTGAACTGAGATCCTCAGATATGAGTCTCCTGAGCAGTTAGGATTACAGGCGTGAGCCACCGGCGGCTGAGCGCCGTTGCTTTTGGGTCTGTATAGCTTATCTGACCTCATTAAATAGCACCTTTCAATTCTGCTTATTTACTGTGCTGGTCTTTGGGCTTGACCTTGGGGCTAGGTGCTATCCTTTAGTGTTTTTTTTTTCTTTCTCAAAAACAGCACTATATCACTTGAGCCACAGCTCCACTCCTGGCTTTTCTTCCCTCCCTTCCTTTCTCCCTTTCTTCCTTTCTCTTTCTTCCTTTTTTCCCTCCCTCCCTTTCTGTTTCCTTCCTTCCTTCCCCTTCCCTTTTCTTTGTCTGGTACTGGGGCTTGAACCCAGGGCCTGGGTACTGTCTCAGCTTTTTTGCTCAAGGCCTGTGCTCTACCACTTTGTTCCCCAAGCTAGGGATGACATTCAAAGCCTCAGTCTTGACTATTGAGTTAGGCACTGGGAGTTCACTGTGTAATCCAGCAGGTGTTCTCACAGAGGCTAAGAGCTTGGTTTTCCGCCCTTCCATAGTAATCTGTCTACTGGGTATGTCAGTTTCTGGGGACTTAGCTTCTTGTCATGAGGGGCTATGAAAGGATGGGTGGTTGATACTGAAGTCGTTCGAGCAGAAGGCCTGGGTGGGAGGGGGCTGTTTAGGACCACAGTCAGCTTCTCAAACCCTGAATAGAAAAGGTAAAATTGAAGCTGGGTGCCTGTGGCTTAATACTGTTACCCTAGTTACTCAGGAGGCTGAGATCTGAGGATCATAGTTCAAAGCTAGCCCTGGGCAGGAAAGTCCACATGACTGTTATCTCCATTCAACCACCACAAGGCCAGAAATGGAGCTGTGGCTCAATGGGAGAGTATTAGCCTTGAGCAAATACGGTCAGGGACAGAGCCCTGGCCCTCAAGCCCCAGGACCACCCCCATACACAAAAGAGTTGATAACTGGAATGTCTGTGTTCTTACAAGTTCTCTGCATTTTCTTTTTATTTTAATGCAATCCCAGGACATCAAGGATCTGCAGCAAGAACTTGAGCAATTTGCCAAGCTGCTGAAACAGAAGAGGATCACCCTGGGATATACCCAGGCCGATGTGGGGCTCACCCTAGGGGTTCTCTTTGGTGGGTCCTTCCCCCCTCTTCCTGTTCTCATACCACAGGGACCATCTTTTCCTTGGAAGGAGTATTTCCTGAATTTAGGCTTTCCACCCCAGTGAGGGAAGGGAGGATGCTTCAGGAGGCTAGTCTCCCCACTTGGGGCTGGGACTGCTCTGGAAGGACGAGCTGGTGTCGTGGGGTGGGGGCTGTGAGGATGGGAAGAGGGGCCTGATCGCTGCTTCATGTTGCTTCTTTCCCACCTGGCCTCCCCCAGGAAAGGTGTTCAGTCAGACGACCATCTGCCGCTTTGAGGCTCTGCAGCTTAGTTTCAAGAACATGTGTAAGCTGAGGCCCCTGCTGCAAAAGTGGGTGGAGGAAGCTGACAACAACGAGAACCTTCAGGAGGTGAGGAGTGTGTGTGTGTGTGTGTGTGTGTGTGTGTGTGTGTGTGTGTGTGTGTGTGCACTTGCATCCTCTCAACCCCACATCCATTGCTTCCGTCCTTGGCTTGCAGCTCTCCCTTTCCCGGTTGGGGGCTGGGGATTAGAACCTAGGGCTTTTACTTGCTAAGCCCGTGACTTCCCAGCACTGGGGAGATGTCCCTTGAGCCATGGTTCTCAAGTAACTGTCTCCGCAGATGGTGGTGATGTTCAGCACATCCAAAGCCCTGCTTTTGTTTCCTCTTCTGCACCTGCCCAGATATGCAAAGCAGAGACCCTCATGCAGGCCCGCAAGAGAAAGCGAACGAGTATTGAGAACCGCGTGAGGGGCAACCTGGAGAGCATGTTCCTGCAGTGCCCCAAGCCCACGCTGCAGCAGATCAACATCATCGCTCAGCAGCTCGGGCTCGAGAAGGATGTGAGTGCCCTGTGCCCAGCCCTGTGTTGCTAACCTCCTTCCTCCCTTAGGGAAGGGAAGTCCTGTTGCTCCAGGGCTGTTGGCCTTAGAGGAGCGACTCCTGTCCAGAGTTTATTGATCTAATGTCACTTTCTCCTGTGTTGTCAATTCCCAGGTGGTCCGAGTGTGGTTCTGTAACCGGCGCCAGAAGGGCAAACGATCAAGCAGTGATTATTCCCACCGAGAGGATTTTGAGGCAGCAGGGCCTCCTTTCCCAGGGGGATCTGTAACCTTTCCTCTGGCCCCAGGGCCCCATTTTGGAACCCCAGGCTACGGGACCCCTCACTTTGCCACACTGTACCCCGTCTCTTTCCCCGAGACAGAAACCTTTCCCCCTGTCTCTGTCACCACTCTGGGCTCTCCCATGCATTCAAACTGAGCTGCCTGCCTGCCCTTCCTAGAGATGGGGGAACAGAAAACGGGAATAGCTAGGGAAGGAGGACTGCGAGTCTGTGCCAGGGCTTTTGGGATTAAGGTCTTCATTTACTAGGAAGGAATTGGAAGCACAAAGGGGAGGGGGGGTTGGGGGGAAGTGGTTAGAGGAAGGTGAAGTTCAATGATGCTCTTGATTTTAATCCCGTTATTCAACACTTTGTTCTAAAATAAAGAAGCCTGGGACACAGTATAGATAATTCTGTCTCTAGTTTATCCTTCAGTTCCTGAAGAGGGAGCAGAGGTGGAGAAAACTAATGATCCATACTAACTGCTTTCACACCGTTCTGAAACTGAGGCACCACCTAAATTGTTTTGTGCATGTGCACGCACACACACGCCACATCAGTGCTGGGCCTTACACTCATGTCCTTGCTTGGGTTTTTGGTTCAAGGCTGGGGCTAGAACCATTCCTCCGTTTCCAGTTTCCAGCTTCTTGACCACCATTTTTCCCATCTCTGCTCACCTTGCCTGTCTCCCCCTGACATCCCCAAGAACCTGACTACATTCTTTTTGTTGTTGTTGCCAGTCCTGGGCCTTGGACTCAGGGCCTGAGCACTGTCCTTGGCTTCTTTTTGCTCAAGGCTAGCACTCTGCCACTTGAGCCACAGCGCCACTTCTGGCTGTTTTCTCTATATGTGCTGCTGGGGAATCGAACCCAGGGCTTCATGTATACGAGGCAAGCACTTTACCACTAGGCCATATTCCCAGCCCACTTCTGGCCTTTTCTATATATGTAGTGCTGGGGAATGGAACCCAGGGCTTCATGTATAGGAGGCAAGCACTCCTACCAGTAGGCCATATTCCCAGCCCCCCTGATTACATTCTAAGAGCTTTCTAAGAACTGGGAAGCCAAGAGTAGAAATCCCACACACGCTTTTCCACAAGAAAAATAAGTACCCAGGAGCAAATGAAGTTGCTTATTCTTTATTTTATTTGGAAATAAGAAGCAAAGCTTTGAAAGGCCAGTCCAGTGAGATCATGGTTAGTGACAGGATTAGCCACAAGATGAAGTTTAGGGGTTGTGCTGCAAATTTTCTCCAAGTGCTTTAGGTGATGCCAGCTATCAGAGCATTGACGAAGCTCAGTGGTAGAGCCTGCCTAGGAGCCAAGGCCCTGGCTGTGATCCAAAACTCTTCTGCTGTCTTGGCCACCAGTGGTCCAGGCCTGAGTCAACACATTCATTCCCTCCTGTTGGGGGGAAGGGAAGAAGGGAAGCATCTCTTAAGATCCAGTGTGTGCCCCCTCTATGTCTAATCATGGATGGGATGTGCCAGCTATTTCCTTTGGTGACCCGGTGGTGGGCCTTAGGTCTGGAGCCAACGGGGCACCCTGGGCATTGGAAGTCATTGGCAGCCTGCATGCTGATGCCAACACAAGCCATATATATATATATGGTGCCACACAGCACAACCACCACCCTTAACCCAGGCCACTGTCTTCTTGGGGTAGGCTGCAACAAGGTTCTGCACAGGGCTCCTCACTTCCCACTGAAGGGGTGGTCAAGGAGTTCCTCATGGGTGCTTCTGAGGCCACACTGTTAACTGAAGGAAAGCCTAATTCTTTTTTTTTTTTGCCAGTCCTGGCGCTTGAACTCTGTCTCTGGCTTCTTTTTGCTCAAGCTAGCACTCTGCCACTTGAGCCACTGCACCACTTCTGGCCGTTTTCTGTATATGTGGTGCTGGGGAATTGAACCCAGGGCTTCATGTATATGAGGCAAGCACTCTTGCCATTAGGCCATATTCCCAGCGAGCCTAATTCTTAAAAGAACTGGAATGGGATTATAGTCTTGAATGCAGGAAGCAATCTTAGGGCTGGTGTAGTTTGATAGAGAAAGATATCCTGGTTCATTCAGCAGGGCATGGTGTACATATTCATAATCCTAGAGCTGGGGAGGCTGAGGCAGGATATTCCAGTCTGATACAGTCCTGAGTTACATAGTGAGACACTGTCTTAAAACATAATACACACCCTGACTGTCAGATGGACATGGACAGGCCTGCTTACCTAACAGACTAGTGCATATGTCAAAACTACCCAGTGTCTTTTTGTTCTCTACCTATCCTCACTTCCCAAGCTGAGGCTCTAAGAAGGAATCAAAAAGCCAGTCAGGGACACACTGAAGAGGCTGACAGGACAGGATGCCACTTACCCACTGGGTGGCAGAGGGCTTTTCTCCACACGGAGTTTCTTCCTAGGCCCAATAAGTACTGGTGGGGGGCTCTCATCATCCAACTCTGCCAGCACTCGGTGAGCTGACTTCCGCCGGTTCCGTGGGGGTGGGGCAGGTGGGCTTTTTGCTTCCCTGGGTGGAGTGGGAACAGGCAGGCTGTGTGGCCCACCCCCTCGGGAGAAGGTGAGGGGCTGGGTCCTGAGCTTGCTGAGGCTGCCAATGGAGTTGAGGATCAATGTGGCCTTGGGGGCAGGGGAAAAGGTGCTGAGGGGCCTCTGTGGGGCCCCCTGGGAAGGCAGCATGGGCTGGAAACCTGCCCCAGCCCTGGCCTCTCCCTTAGACCGGGGGATGGTGATGGCAGCAAAGTCCTGAGGTTTGACCCGGACTTGTTGGAACATGAAGTAGAATTCTGAGGAGCTGGTTCCTGGGGGCCCTTCAGGGCCAAAGCTCAAGAGGTCACCATCGCTCAACTCCAGCCTGTGACCCTTTGGGAGTCGGACATTATTGACCAAAGTCCCTGTTGATGGTGCAGAACAAAACAAGAACAGAAATGACCAGTCAGGAGTAGAGAATCTGGCTGTGCTTGGTTTTTCCCCTTGCAGGTGACACCACCTATAGTGGGAGATAAGTTTATTTTTTAATTTATTGGTGCTAGTCTTGGAGCTTGAACTCAGGGTCTGAACATTGTCCTTGAGCTTTTTTGCTCAAGGCTAGCTGCTACCACTTGAGCCATACCTCCACTTCTGGCTTTTTAGCGGTTAATGGGAGATAGAGTCTCACAAGCTTTCCTGTGTGGGCTGGCTTCTAACTACAATCCTCAGATCTCAGCCTCCTGAGTAGCCAGGACTACAGTCACCAGCATGGGGTGACAAGTTTATTTTTCTGTGCTCTCCCATGGATGGATGGGCTTCTATTTCAGTGTTCGTAGGTCAACTCCTACTCAAAGAACAGGGAGTATAGCTCAGACTAATTCAAGTCCTGGCTCTACCACTTACCAGCTTGTTTTTTTGTAAGTCATCGGGCTTGACCTCAGGGTCTGGGTGCTGTCTCTGAACTCTTCAGCTCAAAGGTAGCACTCTTGAGCCAAAGCACCACTTCCAATTGAGTTGTTAATTGGATATAAGAGTCTCATAGGACTCTTCTGCCCAGTCTGGCTTTGAATCATGACCCTCAGTTCTCAGCCTCCTCAGTAGCTAGGATTACAGGTGTGAGCCACTGGCACCTGGCTGTTTTTTGTTTGTTTGTTTGAGGCAGGATCATACTATGCGTGTAGCCTTGAAGTCTCAAATTCAAGATCTTCCCACCTCAGCCTTCCAAATGCTGGGATTACAGGTAAGTGCCACCAAACTCATCTATGTTTTTTGTGTTTTTTTTTTTTTTTTTTTTTTTTTTTGCCAGTCCTGGGGCTTGGACTCAGGGCCTGAGCACTGTCCCTGGCTTCTTTTTGCTCAAGGCTAGCACTCTGCCACTTAAGCCACAGTGCCACTTGCAGCTTTTTCTGTATATGTGGTGCTGAGGAATTGAACTCAGGGCTTCGTGCATGCTAGGCAAGCGCTGTACTGCTAAGCCACATTCCCAGCCCCCATCTGTTTCTTAACCTCTGTGCCTTATTTTCCATTTTTGTAAATAAGACATTAATTTGATACACTTAAAACAGTGCCTAGCACATATAAAAACAGCAAATTCTCCAATGAATGTTGGCTACATCCCTTAACATCCTAGAATAGAGAATTCACCAAGCCTTGTGTTTTTTACCTAAGAGCAAACAAAGTTCTAGAGAGGTAAAGTGACAGGTCTGAAGTTTTGCCAGGGTCCAGTGGCAGAACTCAACTGTGAACCTGGGCATCTTTTTTCTTTTTTTTCTTTTATGCCAGTTCTGGGGCTTGGAATCTGGGCCTGGGCACTGTCCCTGAGCGTCTTTGGCTCAAGGCGAGTACTCTACCGCTTGAGCCACAGCTACTTCTGACCTTTTCTGTGTAGCTTATTGGATTTAAGAATCTCACAGACTGGCTTCAAACCGCAATCCTCAGATCTCAGCCTCCTGAGTAGCTAGGATTACAGGTGTGAGCCACCAGCGCCTGGCAAGTCCAGATCTCTTGAGGCTGCCTTGAATCACAAAGAAAGATACATGTCCAGGTTTCTACAATCCACAAGTGCCCTAACACAGGAACGTGAGCTTAGGCTCACAGTTCTGAGCTTAGGCTCAGAGCTGTCACACTGACATTTCCCTGTTGATGTTTCCAGATCTTGGATCTACCTCTTAGCCTTGCAGAGAGGAAGACAGAGGACTAGATCACTACTATCCCACCAGGTAGGGACTCAGTAGATAACTTTTATTCATCCAACCTGCAGCTGCCCAGCTCATGGCTCACCTTGGCTGCTGTGGTCCTCTAGGCTGACCCTCCAGTCATCACCTCGGCGTTCAGCATGCAGCTCTGCGTGGACCCCAGAGATGAGGCCTGGCTCCTTCTGGGGTCGCAGGGCCACATCACACAGGTCAGCCCTGCAACCCAAACGATAGGTGCAGCCAGTTCCGGTAGGGGGGTGGAAGGTGTAGAGATCACCACCCCTGCCGCCGCCTATGCGCAGCAGCTGGAAGCAGGGCAGCATGGGTGGTGCTTCATCCGCACCACCTCTTCCACTTCAGGAATCCATCACCTTTGCCAAGCACTTGGCTTAAGTTCACTTCTCAGTCTGATGCAAATGAGCTGTGAGAAGTGTAACCTCACCTTGGGGTACACACCTGAATAGTGAGAATTCAGTGTGCCAGCAGCCTAGGAATGCAAAGCAAAACAACAAAAAGGCTGTTATGCAGATTGACAACTTAAAAAAAAAATCTACCGAGCAAGTCCAGATGTAATGCAAAACCAAGAGCACTTCCTAGGGCACCTCAGTTGAGCTGGATCCCCAGGTGGTAAACATCTGGGAAGCCTCCAATCTGAGTAAGACAATGACACATTAGGCGGCTTCGGGACGGAGGGGTCGGTGCACAACGTCCGTGCAAACGCGCCCTTCTCATCTCGGTGTAACATGGAGAAGAGAAGCCGGCTGTCAAGCTGGTTTATCCAGGGAGCACCCCTCCCGCTGGCCCGCGCCCCACTCTTCGGGCCAACTCCTTATTCACAACTAGTTTGAATCCCTGGGGGAAGTGATCCACCGTGTCACCCCAAAAGGCAGTTAGAACTGCAAACAGTTCGCTAAACGCTGCAACAAAGCGGACCACATCCCTTGCCATCCCGGCTACTCAGGGTGGGATTAAAGACGGAGAAAGGACCTACTAACGATCCCGCAAGGCAAACTCCGTCCGCTCCTCACCTATCCCAGTTCCAGGTCTACCTGCGCCGAGCCAGTCTCCGAGTGCTCTGGGTTCCGGGCAGAGCCTTGGGGTTCTCGAGCCTGGGAGCCGCTTGCTCCCGGGTTGCAGTTTGACAGCCGGGAAGCCGGGGCTGGGAGGGGCGCGGCCGGAGCGCGCGGGCAACGCAGGCCCCGCCTTCGGAATTCCCGGGTCGGACTTCGCGCCCAGCGAGCCCGCCCCCGTCCTGTTTCCGATTGGCTAGCTCACTTGCTCTCCTCTGCGCCATTGGACGGCCAGCTGGGTAGGCGCTCGATCTCCCGCCTTCTCCCTTTTCTGATTAGTTCTCAAGTTTTCCCGGGTTCTGGGAGTGGGGCGGAGCTGTCAGGGCGCGGAGAAGTCTCGGCGCATTAATGAGGCCCAGCCTTCGACTCCACTGCGCTTGCGTGCATCTTCCGCCCACCTGCTTCCGTCGCAAAATAAAGCTTGCAAGAGCCCGCCAGCCTAGCCGCCTTGCGCATGCGCAGTCAGGGGCGGAGGACGCGCCCCGAGCGACGCCTAGGGGGTGTGGCCAGAGGGCCGGAGGGGTTTCTCGCGCTGGGTAAGGGGCGTTCGAGAAGAGTCAGTTGGGGGCGGGAAGGGGCTGAGCAAGGGGGTCCTGGGGTGGGTTCAGGGGACACATAGGGAAGAGGGGTGCAGGAGCCGGGTAATGGAACAGCTGAGGTGTTCAAAACAGCCTTAGCGCTCAGGGTCCAGCAGGGTGAAGAACTTGGGGTGTTTGGGGGGAAGAGGGAGAACAGATCAGGCATTAGCTGAGAGCGAGGGACCAGAATAATTTGTTTTTCCAAGATAAAAGCAGACTAGGATGTAGGAGGGGAAATCTCAAGCTTCTGTAAAAAGTATTTTTTTTTTTAAACAAAAGATGAGTTTGGGTTGGGAGGGCCAGAGCCAGGGCCAGCGATGCTCTTAAAAAACCCAGGCTACGCTGCTGTAGGACTCCAGAGAAAGGGCAACAGGGATGGAAACGGAAGGGATACTGGAAAAAAACTAAGGGGGAAGCTGCACAGAGGTTTGGATAAGATGTCAGGAAGCTGGCTTCTCTGCCATGGGCTCTAGGCTGTCTGGATTTCCGGGGGGTCCTAAGGAGGCTTGTAGCCCTGCATGTGGACACATTCTCCTGGCGCCCTGCCTTGGTCCAGCGCTATGATGGGGAAAGACCCTGGAGTCAAGGCTTGGTGGTGCCTGGATGGGCTTCCTCAAGGCCCTGGCGAACCATGGAGAGAACTCTGGAGATTGGGCTCAGGACCCCTGCGCAGTGTATCACCACTTTTCTCACCTCCGGCCTGGAACAGCGGGGATTATAGAGATTTACAGAGGAGGAGGGTAAAGGCACTGCCCAGAATCCTATAAGTAACCAATAAGGCCTCTGTGTGTCTCAGTAAATTGTTTCCACATCATGGTTATTGCCCTGCCCTATCAGGAGTCCAGTTGAGACAAGCAAATGGTCTTGGGGGGTATTACCTGCCTCTATTGGGAAGTAGGAAGAGAGGGGCTGAGAATTGGGTGGACCTCCCTGTAATTTAAGGATTGTGACTTTGTTATTGTAGGGGATTTCTCTTTGGAAGGTGACCTGAAAATTGAACTGGAGTGTCCTTATTTCTCCTATTGTCCAGGGGAAGATAGATGGCTGGAGGGAGAATCTAGCGTCTTCAGATAAAGTGGAGATGTTGCCACCATCAGGTCAGTAAGGCCAGGCAAGGAAACCAGAGATTGCCTCTCCCTCAGAAACTGATCGTGATTGCCCTTGTGATTCCTCAGGTTTCTCGGGGTTGATGCCCCCTTCCCACTTCCAAGCTCGGCCCTTTTCAAATTTGCCAAGAATGGCTCCCACCTGGCTCTCAGACTTTCCCCTGGTCCAATCTCCAACCCATGTCTCGGAGAGGCGGATGGATGCTCAGAGGCCTCCAATGACTGTGTGGGAACAAGATATAGCTGTCAATGTGCAGGGGCCAGGGCGGAGAGGCAGGTAGGTAATCTGTACACAGACTTGTTTGCTACTGTCCTTCAATGAACAGATTCCGTAGGCTGCACATGATGGTGCACACTTGTGAACAACTGTAGCTACTGGGTGAGTGAGGCAGGAGGAGCAAGGCTGTGGGTTCATTCTTACTCTGCTTTGGCCTTTGGGTTTTGTAACTGTGTGTGTGTGTGTGTGTGTGTATTTGTATTTGTTGCTGAGGATGGAATCCAGGGGCTTACCCATGCTATGCAAATACTACATCTCCAGCCCCAACTTAATATGTTATTGGTACTTACGATGCATAAACAGTAAGTTAGTAAACTAGACACTGGTGATGGCTATAACAAAAATGAGTAAATGAGATTCTGACTTAATAATTCTCAGTAAGAGCCAGGTGCTGGTGGCTCATGCCACCAGCTGCTCAGGAGGCTGCGATCTGAGGATGGCAGTTCAAAGGTAGCCCCGGCAGGAAAGTCTGTGAGACACTTATCTCAACCACCAGAAAACCAGAAGTGGTGCTGTGGCTCGAAGTGGTAGAGCACTAGCCTTGAGCAAAAAGTGCTCAAGGACAGAGACCAGGCCCAGAGTTCAAGCCCCATGACCAACAAAAAGAAGTAAATACATAAGATTTTTCAGAAGGCTCTGTTCTCAGTGAAGGAGCTATTTTAGAAATTGTGTGACAAGACAGTTTAAACTTAGGTGAAGCTGGATGCTGATGGCTCATGCCTGTAATCCTAGCTACTCAGTAGGCTGAGATCCAGAGGATCCTGGTTCAAAGCCAACTAAGGCAGAAAAGCCCTGGAAACTCCCTCTCTAAAACAATCAGCAAAAAGCTGGACTGGAGGCATATCTCAAGTTGTAGAGTACAAGCTGAAGAAGCAAGCCTAGCAAGTTCAAGGCCCTGAATTCAAACCCTAGTACCTACAAAACAACAACAACAACAACAAAACAACAGAAAACATATGTGACTCCAATAGACTGTTTTCCAAAGGTTCAGAGTGATACACTGGTGTACTGTCCTCATACTCCTTATACAGTATGCCACAGGCTTGATACAGACCTTTATCTAGCACTTGGCCTTGCTATATTGATACTGGAAGCTCAGGAGCTCCTTATCTCCATGTTACCTCATGTTTACTTGCCCTTAAGTCAGCATTTAAAGTCTCTGGGCTGGGAATGTGGCTTAGTGGTAGAGTGCTCGCCTAGCGTGCATGAAGCCCTGGATTCAATTCCTCAGCACCACATAAACAGAAAAAAAAAAAAAGCTGGAGGTGGCCCTGTGGCTCAAGTGGTAGAGTGCTAGCCTTGAGCAAAAGAAGCTCAGGGACAGTGCTCAGGCCCTGAGTTCAAGCCCCAGGACTTGCACAAAAACAAAAGTCTCTGCATCTTCTGTTCACTCAT
The DNA here is from genome assembly GCF_023159225.1 of Perognathus longimembris pacificus. Lineage (NCBI taxonomy): Eukaryota > Metazoa > Chordata > Mammalia > Rodentia > Heteromyidae > Perognathus > Perognathus longimembris. Next base: position 14,258,015 of record NC_063166.1, read on the forward strand.
GATATGTGGGCTCATGCTGTGCAATTGATGTTTAATAAATATATCTGGAAAGATCATGTTCCTTAGTCTCACTAACTCTAAGGTCCTCTGAGCCCAGACAGTGGACTTAATGTGTTTAGTAAGGTCCTTTTCAGTCCTTCTTTTCCTCCCTTTTTCCTCCCTCCTTTCTTTTCTCCTTGACATAGTCTTGCTCTGTATCCCTCTTCCTCCTGCATCAGACTCCTGAGCGTGTTGCGATTACACCAGGCACTGCCTTCTTAGGGATGTGGTGAATGCTGCTGGTGCAGTGTTACAGCGCTCCCCTTGCCTTAGCTTCCTCCACCTTCTTTCTGTGTCCATTTATGTCCTCGGTCACCCTCCCAACACCAGAGACACATCTTGCCTGTGCTAACCTGTCTTTGAAGGTCTGTGGAGTTGGAGGGGTCTCAGGCCCTGAGCCAGCAGGCTGAGCTGATCTCTCGGCAGCTGCGAGAGCTGCGGCGGCTAGAGGAGGAGGTCCGGACCCTACGGGAAACCTCATTGCAGCAGAAGATGAGACTGGAGACCCAGGCCATGGAACTGGAGGCTCTGGCGCAGGCTGAGAAGGCTGGCCAAGCTGAAGCTGAAGGCCTGCGGGCTGCCTTGGCTGGGGCTGAGGTTGTTCGGAAGAACCTGGAAGAGGGAAGCCAGCGAGAGTTAGAGGAGGTTCAGCGGATGCACCAAGAGCAGGTGACTGTGAGGGTGGGAGAGGTTCAGATCCATGTCAAGGTAGCAGGGCAGGAGCTTCCTAGCAACGGGCAGGCATCACAGAAGGACTTCCTTGAGCAGCAAAATTAAGAAGTCTTTGGTGAAAGAGGATAGCAGGTGGCCAGGAAGAGGCAGGACTTGGGTATTTGGGTCTTAGTCAGACTGCATTTGTCTGTCAAGTGACTTTATCCCAGTTGAAACCCCCCTTCCTCCAGTAGCATTTAGGTTTCTTCCCTACTTTGTTCTAGGTTCCCGCTTCATCTGAGAGTGTGGTGAGAGAGTAAAGTGAGGAAGATAGACATGGGGAAAGAGAGATGATTATTCAGTGAGGAAACTCAGTGTTTTTCTTTGCCTTCACTGAGACAGGAACTGGGCACTTAATCAGACTACCTGAGTTCCTGCCCTTATAGATGGAGCTATCAGCCTAATGCAGGACTCACGTATTTAACATTGAATATGATCACGGTTAATAAACTGCAGTTGGGAGAAGTGCCTTGAAGGAAAAAGGCAAGGGAGCACTAAGGCTGAGGTTAGGAAAAGCTACCGTAACCAATGAAGATGTCAAGAATTGAAACCATCAAGGTATTAGGAGAAAACAGGGGTGAATTATATATACTCTTGGGGTGGGGAAGGCCTTTCTACCTTTAAGCCAAAGTTCAGAGGCCATAAAAAAGTTAACACATTGGCTTTATAATATTAACATTCAAGTGACAGGAGAGTAAAGAATAAATGATAAGCTAGAGAAGAATATTTATAGCTCATGGCATAGGAAAAGGTTAATATTCCTAGTATGTACTATGCACCTGAGAATTGGTGAAGGGGAAAACCAGCAATGCTTGTCAGAACATGTACAAAGGAAAGATAGTTTAAAAATATACAATTCATGAAGGAATTTAAGAGAAAGGGGACATTTGTGCTGTACAGGAGCTGGCTGGTGAAATGGCATATAAGTTGGTAGGGGAGCTGGTGTTGAACACTCATTACAAAAGTGATGAGGGGGCTTTGGGGGCGGCTGCAGAGCCCGAGGCATTGGGGCCAGCTGAGAACTAAATAACCTAAGAATACCAAGAGCCAGATGCTGTTGCTTCACACCTGTAATTCTCTCAGGATCCTGAGGGCCACAGTTCCAAGCCAGCCAAGGCAGAAAAGCTCAAGTGGTAGAGTACAGATCAGCAAACAGGCTGAGAGAGCATGTGTTCAAACTCTTAATACCTGGGGCTGGGAATATGGCCTAGTGGTAAAGTACTCATCTTGTATACATGAAGCCCTCGGTTCTATTCCTCAGCACCACATATAGAGAAAAAAGCCGGAAGTGGTGCTGTGGCTCAAGAGGTAGAGTGCTAGCCTTGAGCAAAAAGAAGCCAGGGACAGTGCTCAGGCCCTGAGTCCATGCCTCAGGACTGGCAACAAAAACAAAACAAAACAAATAAACTCTTAATACCTCAGTATTGTTAAAAATAAATAAATAAAAATTATGAGACACGAATGTGGTCTTGCATACTTATAATCCCAACTGCTCCAGAAGCTGAGGGGAGGGGATTGTTTGAATTTGGGAGTTTCTAGACATTTTGGGGCAGTACAGTAAGAACCTTGAAGCCAAACCCCTCAACCATTCTTTCAGGGCCATTTCTTTTCTTTTCTTTTTTTTTCTTTTTTTGCCAGTCCTTGGGCTTGGGACTCAGGGCCTGAGCACTGTCCCTGGCTTCTTTTTGCTCAAGGCTAACATTACCACCGCCACAGCGCCACTTCTGGCTTTTTTTTTCTATATATGTGGTGCTGAGGAATTGAACCTAGGGCTTCATGTATACAAGGTAGGCACTCTACCACTAAGTCATATTCCCAGCCCTCAGGACCATTTCTGTATTTTTATTTATTTATTTATTTTGGTTGGTCATAGGGCTTGCACTTGGCCTGGGCACTGTCCCTGAGCTCTTCAGCTCAAGGCTAGTTAGTGCTCTACCACTTGAGCCACAGCAGCTCAAGGTTAGTTAGTGCTCTACCACTTGAGCCACAGCGCCACTTCTGGTTTTCTGGTGGTCAATTGGAGATTAGAGTCTCAGGGACTTTCCTGCTTAGGCTAGCTTTGAACTGTGATCCTCAGATCTCGGCCTGCTGAGTAGCTAGGATTACAGGCGTGAGCCACTGGTGCCCAGCTTCTGTAATTTTATACTAGAGAAATTTCTCCAAATATGTATAGCACCTAAACCAAACAAACTCTGTAACCATATTCAAAAATATCTACAATCAGTATGGATGAGAATTGCTGATTTTCAAAAGTTATAAGACTGCCAACAATAACAACAAAAAAGGTAGTTAACAATTGAAAGGTTTTAATAAGGAAGATGATAAGAGCAGATTCGTTTTTTTCAGGTCTAAAAATATTGGTTTTGTGATTTATATCACACCTTTATTGTGGTATGGAGTCAGGAAGGGACAGGGGCGGAAGGAAGGTGGCCACCTTTCTCACTCATCCATCCCACAACTTGGCTCTCATACCCTGAGCACTGCTCAGAGTGAGGAGAAAAAAGAGTCCTCCCTCCTGAGAGGATCCATGGGGTGTGGCAGATGGTGAGCACACACTGAAGTAGGAGAGTGTCACATGGTACCAGTGCCCAGAAAGCTGAGCCAGTGATAGGCCAGAGTGGGGCCGTGGGGCAGGAATAAGGGCTAGTGACACCTTCCTGAGGAGGGACGAGTGTTCTCTGCAGACTTGCCATGGCTGGCACGGAGTGCTGTGGGAAGGAGCTCAAGGAAGCAGGCCTGGCTTCACAGGGTTTGGTCTGAGTGTCACAAAAAGACACTGAGGAATTTTGAGGACCAGTTAGGAGATGGTTGGCATTGTCCAGGCTTACCTTAGATGGTTGGGAGTTGACATGAAGAGGTAGAGAAATGAAGATGTTTTGGGAGGCACTGTTGATGGATTTGAAGACAAGGATGGTCTCCACAGGCCCCAAAGCTGGGTGATCTGGTGGGTGGTTCTCATGGAGTGGCACAACCAAAGCGGAGAGGTTTGGAAGGTCGGCGTGGGCCCTGCTGGCCGCTACTAAGCCTGCTCCCCTCTCCACAGCTGTCCTCCTTGACCCAGGCCCACCAGGAGGCTCTTTCCAGTTTGACCAGCAAGGCCGAGAATTTGGAGAAGTCTCTGAATAGCCTAGAAAGCAGGAGGGCAGGGGAGGCCAAGGAGCTGGCCACGGCCCAGAAGGAGGCTGAGCTGCTGAGGAAGCAGCTGGCGTAAGTGGGCAGAGTGGCCTGGGGGGGCTGGGGGTGGGTGCTTCGGAGGTTCCCCAGCCTCCCTGATGGCTGCCACCTTTCCACCCAACCCTAGCAAGACTCAAGAAGACTTGGAGGCCCAGGTGACCTTGGTAGAGAATCTGAGGAAATATGTGGGGGAACACGTCTCTCCGGAGGTCTGCCACCAGGCGTGGGAACCTGAGCGAAAGGAGCTTCTGGACACTGTGCAGGTGGAGGGACTGGAGGGGGCCAGCCCTGGAGGGGGCATGGTGGGGAATCAGGTCAGGAGGAGAACATGGTCTGAAAGAGGGAGGAGAGTGCTGTCCAGGGCCCAGGCTGGCTGCTGTGGAGGGCAGCTCTGGAGGCCGTAATTGCCACTGTTCTCCCACCACTTGCAGCACCTGAAGGAGGAGCGGACCAGCCTCCATGCCACCAAGGAGCTGCTGCAGGTGCGCGTACAGAGCCTCATGCACATGCTCACCCTGCAGGAGGAGGAACTGACCAGGAAGGTAGGGTTCTTTTTTTTTTTTTTTTTTCTTGTTGGTCATGGGGCTTGAACTCAGGGCCTGGGCGCTGCCCTTGAGCTCTTCAGCTCAAGGCTAGCACTCCACCACGTGAGCCATAGTGCCACTTCCGGTTTTTCTCATGGGTTTTGAAGATAAGAGTCTCGTGGACTTTCCTACCCTGGCTAGCTTTGAACCACACTCCTCAGATCTCAGCCTCCTGAGTAGCTAGGATTACAGGCTGAGTCACTGGCACCTGGCAAGGTGGGGTTCTTTCTAGGCAGTCATCACTTGATCCTAAGGTTGCTGCCTGGCCTCCCTCCCTGTGGGTCCCTGCTACAACACCTGCTGGGATCTTCCTTTCCCCAAACTCCTCGTGTGTGTGTGTGTGTGTGTGTGTGTGTGTGTGTGTGTGTGTGTGTGTGTGTGTGTGTGTTCTGGAGCTTAAACTCAGAATCTAGGCACTGTCCCCAAGCCTTTTTGCTAAGGCTAGTGCACTTGAGCCATGGCTCTACTTCTGGCTTTTTGGTGCATAATTGAAGATAAGAGACTTTCTGCCCTAGGCTGGCTTTGAACTGTGATCCTTATATTTCAGTCTTCTTAAAAGCTAGGATTACAGGTGTGAGCCACTGATGCCCAGCTCAAGCTCTTCTCTCTGCTTCGGCTTCACTGCTCAAGGCAAGGCAGAAAAAAAAGCAAATAGGGCCCTTCCCTTCTTTGCTTCTCCAGGACTCACACCTCTTCCTGCCTTTAGGTTCAACCCTCAGACTGCCTGGAGAATGAATTTGCTGTGAAGTGCAAGTCCCTGCTGCAGCGCTGGCGAGAGAAGGTGTTCACTCTCATGGTACAGCTTAAGTCTCAGGAGATGGAGCACAGAGATTACATGAAGCAGCTGCAGGGGCAGGTGAGTGGCCGTGTTTCTCCCTGCACAAGGATGGCAGTTATTCAAAGAAATACTTACAGCTGGGTGCCAGTGGCTCACACCTATAACCCTAGTTACTCAGGAGGCTGAGACCTGGAGGATTATGGTTTGTAACCAGCCAGGGCAGAAAAAGTCCATGAGACTCCATCTCCAATTAACCACCCAAAAATGTTGGACTGGAGGTGTGGCTGAAATGGTAGAGCACAAGCATGAATAAAAAGGCTGAAAAGCTGAATGAGAGCACAAGACACATAAGTTCAAGCTCTGGTACTAGTACTAAAAAAAAGGTGTTGGTCACTGCTGAGTGCACAGCACTGAATAAAGCAGATGTGTACTTGCTTTCGTGAGGTTCAGATTCTAGAATGACTTAGCGAACAGTTGAATAACATCAAGCAATTATATGTGTTACAAAACATGGTGTGAAAGACGATGTGGCAGAGACTGAAGTGAGTCAGCCTTTGATGGCATAGTCGGGCCAGCTTCTCTAGAGGGTGACAGCATTTGAGGAGGGATGGTAAGGTCAGGAGGTATGGCTTTGGGGGTGGGTCAAATGGCAGTTCCTCAAAGTGTGGGTATAGGAAGCATGCTTCTGGAAGGACATTTGGGCTAACTGTCCTTAGGAGGCCCAGCTTCTTATCTCATGGCATCTGTGTGTGAGTGTGTGGGTGGGTGCGCGCGTGTGCATGGGTGCGCGTGTGTGTGCCCCAAGGCTTGAACTCAGGGTGTAGGTGCTGTCCCTGACCTTTTTGCCTAAGGCTAGTGTTCTACCACTAGAGCTATGGCTTCACTTCCAGTGTTTTTGGTGATTAACTGGAGGCAGAGTTTCACAGACTTCCTTGCCAGGCTGGCTTCAAACCGCAGTCCTCAGATCTCAGCCTCTTAAGTGGCTAGGATTACAGGTGTGAGCCACCAGCGCCCAGCTCATGGCATTTCTTAAGAGATCTCTGCCCCTGTCCCATAACCCCTATTTCCCCTCTCTCCAGTAGCCTTTGGCTCTAGACTGTACTGCCTAGCTCCTCTCTTCTCCCAGGTGGCGGAGCTCCAGGAACAAGTGACGGCCCAGAGCCAGGAGCAGGCCATCTTGGAGCGCTCCCTCCAGGATAAAGCGGCAGAAGTGGAGGTGGAACGGATGGGCGCCAAGGTCTGAGTGTGAAGCAGAGTCTCAGGGTGAGGAAGCCCCTGGCCGGGGTCTGTGTGCCAGGCACAGGAGAGAGACTTATCCTTTACCACTTCCTCCCAGTCCCTGCAGATGGAGCTGAACCGGGCTCAGGAGGCCAGACGGCGGCAGCAGCAGCAGACGGCGTTGGCTGAGGAGCAGCTGAAGCTTGTGACTAGTGCCGTGAGCAGGTATCTGCAGTGGAGGAGTGGGCGGAGGGGCACTGCTGCTTCCCCGGCCTCTGGCCATCTTGGAGAACCTCAGGCAGGAGAGGCCAGAATGCAGGCAGCTAGGAGATTGCCCTCTGTTTGGTTTCTGCGGGGGCAGCTCCCTCTGCATCACACTAGGCCTACTGGCTGTGAATTCCACTGTGCTCTGTGGAATGGGGCCCCATCTCCTGCCTGCTGCCTGTAATAGCAGTTTGAACTAGAGATCCTTCTGGCAGGATCTCTACCTTCAGAAGTATTCAAGGAGAGTGAATAGATACATGCTCTCTCTCTCTCTCTCTCTCTCTGGCATTTTCTGTTTACTTAGAAAAAAAAGGTTAATCTGTTTATTTGAAGTTATCCCCTATTTTCTCACTAGATATTCATTTAAAATAAATGCTAGGAGCTGGACACTGGTAGCTCTTGCTGTAATCCTTGCTACTCATGAGGCTGAGGTTTGAGGATCGAGATTTGAAGCCAGCCCGGACAGCAAAGTCTGAGAAACTCTATTTCCATCTAACCTCCAGACTGGAGGCATGGTTCAAGTGGTAGAGTGCCCCCTGTGGGCAAACAAGCTGAGTGAGAGCTCTAGGCTATCAGTTAAAGCCTGAGTACCGGCACAAAAATAAATAAACTATCTATAAAATAAATATCAGGGCTGGAGATGCAGCTGAGTGGTAGAGTGTTCCCCCAGCATGCCAGAGGCCCTGGGTTCCATCCCCAGTATCAAAGGGTGGGGTCTTTTAATGTTCATGGAATTCAACTAATTATGAAGAAGTACTGCCCAGTGTCGACCCACTGCAAGTGCCTTGTCCCCCCAGGAGAAAGGGAAGGTAAGCCTTTGGCAAGGAGATTACAGAAATAGTTCTTATTATCACTTTATTACCCCCAAAGCCTTCCAGGTGTAAAGTAATCAAAACTCTAGGCTGTCAGGTTTGTTAGGGAGTCTTTATAGGATCTGTAGAACTTCTCAGGAAATGGCTACAGTAAGAGTCATAGTAGATGTTGATGAAAGTGATCTTTACTGTGCTGCCGCGTGTCATCATTTTTCTGTGGGAAGAGACTTGGGTGGTTCTCTGAGATTTCAGCCTTGCCCCTGGATCCTCATTGCCCCTCCCTGCAGGCCTGTTTCACTTCTCAGCTATACTGAACTGCGTGGGTCCTGCTCTACCCCAGCCAGTTGATAAAGCACTTGGAGCGTTGTTTCTTCATTGCTGTCGGGGAATCTGTCCTTCTGGGCTCACTCCAGGGGTCCCATAGTTCTTGTGTATCATAGTGACCAAGAAACAGGTCGTAACCAGATGTAGTAGCCCATGCCTATAATCCCAGCAGCACTTGGGAAGTAGAGGCAGGAAGATTTTGAGTTCAAAGCCAGCCTAGGATAAATAGTAAGAGTTGTCTCAAAAAAAAAAAAGAATGAGCCAGGCACTGGTGGCTCATGCCTAAAATTGTAGATACTCAGGAGGCTGAGGTCTGAGGGTCATGGTTTGAAGCCAGCCCTGACTTGAAAGTCCGTAAGACTCTTACGTCCAATTAACTGCCAGCAAAGCTAGGAGTAGAGTGGATCCTCAGAATCTGAGGATCTGTGATCTTCAGGATCTCAGCCTCCTGAGTAGCTAGAATTACAGGAATGACACCAGCATCTGGCTCCACTTTTATGTATTTGTTTAAAGATGAGGACACTGGATCATTTTTACCTAACAGTCACTAAAAAGCCTCAAACTCCCAGGCTTCAGATTCTCTCCCCCGCCCCTCTCTTTTAGTCTACTTAGGAACTTGGGTATGATTCACAGGGGAGCTCCAACACCAGGTCTCACACTAAGGTTCTGCCACTCTGGCTTCCCCTCATCTTTTCCTAACTCCTGTCCCCTCCCCTGCCTCAGTCCCTCAGTTAACGGCAGAGGATAGAGATGTTGGCAGAGGGCCCCACAGGTGTTCCAGGGAGGGGTGAGGGTGGAGGCTCAGTGACCTGTGCCTTCCCCAGCTCTCAGATGTGCTTGCAGAGCAACATGATAAAGGTGGAGCAGGCTGTGGCCCGGCTTCCCAGCCTCAGCAACAGACTCAGCTACGCCGTGCGCAAGGTCCATACCATTCAGGGTAGGTAGAGCCGTTACGGCGTGCTCAGTCCACCCCAAAGGCTCGAGCCCTCTTCCCAACCTGGTGCTCCAACCCCCCATCCGTCATCCACTCCCTGCACCACGTTCGCCTTTCTTTCCCCACTTCCCCTGTCAGCCCCTGCAAACTCATCTCTTCTTCTCCGCCTTTTCCCTCCCAGGCCTGATGGCTCGAAAACTAGCCCTTGCTCAGCTGCATAAGGAAAGGTAAAGTTTGGGCACTTTGAGGTGAAGGGGGTGCTGTGTGCATTTGGGGAACATTTGGGTGTTAACTGCAAGAAACCAAAACAGCACTTATGAGGGATGGAGGGTCAAATGATCATACGGCTGGGGGATTTTTCCTGATTCTTTCCCTTCTCTGTCCCAGCTGCCCCCCACCCTTACCCCCAACCTCACTAGATTCAGACATGAGCCTTGAGTTAGAGCAGCTTCGGGAAGAACGGAACCGCCTGGATGCAGAACTCCAGCTGAGTGCCCATCTCATCCAGCAGGAGGTGGGCCGCGTCCGAGAGCAAGGTAGGACTGGATAGATGGGTGGGTGGTGGATGGGTGGGGTGGTAGATGGGTGGATGGGTGGGTGGTGGATGGATGGATGGATGGATGGATGGGTGATAGATGAGTGGATGCATGGATGGATGGATGGTGGGTGGATGGATGGGTGGGTGGTGGATGGATGGGTGGGTGGTAGATGGATGAAGATATGGGAAGCATGGGAGATCTGAGGAGAGCCACGTCCTCCTCCTAGGGGAGGCAGAGTGTCAGCAGCTGAACAAGGTGGCCCAGGAGCTGGAGAAGGAGCTGCAGCGCACCCAGGAGTCCCTGGCCAATGTGGGACTGCAGCTAGAAGCAGCTCGCCAGAGTCAGCAGGAGAGCACCAAGGAAGCTGCCAGTCTCCGGCAGGAGCTGACCCAGCAGCAGAAGATCTATGGACAAGGTGTGGGGGGTGGGCATGCTGCTGCCATGGAGGTGGGGGGGGGGCGCTCCTCCTGATGCTCCCCATTGCACCTGTTTTTTCTTTGTGCCAGTCCTAAGGCTTGTACGCAGGGTCTGGGCACTGTCCCTGAGTTTTTTTTGCTCAAGGCTAGTGCTCTACCACTTGAGCTACAACTCTACTTGTGGCTTTTTGGTGCTTAATTAGAGATAAAAGTCTCATGGAGGGGCTGGGAATGTGGCCTAGTGGCAAGAGTGCTTGCCACGTATACATGAAGCCCTGGGTTCAATTCCCCAGCACCACATATATGGAAAATGGCCAGAAGTGGTGCTGTGGCTCAAGTGGCAGAGTGCTAGGCTTGAGCAAAAAGAAGCCAGGGACAGTGCTCAGGCCCTGAGTCCAAGCCCAGGACTGTCCCCCCTTCAAAAAAAAAAAAGTCTCCTGGACTTCCCAGCCTAGGCTGACTTTGAACTGTGATCCTCAGATCTCAGCCTCCTGAGTGGCTAGGATTACAGGCATGAGCCACTGGCGCCTGGCCCCACTGTACTTTTGATTCCAGCTCTGCAAGAGAAAGTGGCTGAGGTGGAGACTCGGCTGCGGGAACAGCTCTCAGACACAGAAAGGAGACTGAATGAGGCTCGGAGGGAGCAGGCCAAGGCTGGTGAGATGGGGGTTAGGGCGGATGTGGGCTCCTGTTATTTTTAAATGTCTTTACTGAAGCATGCAAGTTAATAAATGGAGGAGTGACACAAATGCATTCTCAGTAAGAAACAGATCAAGAAACAGCATGTGAGCCAGGTGTTGGTGGGTCACACCTGTAATATTGAGGAGGCTGAGATCCACTGGGTCTTGGTTTGAAGCCAGCCTGTGCAGAATAGTCTGGGAGACTCCATCTCCCATGAACCAGTAAAAAGCAGACAGGGAAGTGTGGCTCAGTCCTGCTGAGAAAGCAAGCTGAGTAAGGGCCAGGCCCTGAGTTCAAGCCAGAGTACTCCCCAAAAGGGCTAGTTGTGTGGTTAGTTGCAGAGCCTCTGGACTGTGCAGATCTGATCACCATCTTTCAACAAAGGCCACAGAATCCCTATCATTAGCCACTTCCTCCTAAACAAAATCCTCAAACAGCTGCATGAGTTAGAGTCCTGTGATGAGTGACTGCTCATTTATCTAATTCAAGTAGATAGGACAGTCACCACTTGCCATATTTGCTCTCTCATTTATTTCCTCACACACTCATTTTCTCTTTTTTACTTCTTATTTCATTTTTCAGTTATGGGGCTTGACCTTGGGGCCTGGGTGTTGTCCCTGAGCTCATTTATTCAAAGCTAGCACTCTACCACTTGAGCCACAGCGCTACTTCCAGCTTTTTCTGAGTAGTTTATTGGAGATAAGAGTCTCACAGACTTTTCTGCCCAGGCTGGATTCAAACCTCTATCCTTAGATCTCAGCCTCCTAAGTTAGCTAGGATTACAGGCATGAACCACTGGCTCTTGGCCACACATTTATTTTTTATTTTTCAGTACTAGGCTTTGGCCTTTTGCTTGGTAGGCAGGTGTTCTATCATTTAAGCCATGCCCCTAGTCCCTCATTTATATAATTTTAAGTTATCTCAGGTCTTTTTTTTGGGGGGGGGGCAGTTGGTAGTGGGGCTTGAACTAAAAGCCTAGGCTTTGTCTCTTAGCTTTTTTCACTCAAGGCTTAGCACTCAGCCAGTTGAGCCACTTCTGGCTCACAGGTTGGCTTACTTCTGGCTTGAACAAAGGGCCTAGGCTCTGTCCCTTCGCTCTTTCACTCAAGGCTGGTACTCTACCACAAGGCCACTTCTGGCTCTTGACGGTTCATTAGAAGTAAGAGTCTTAAGGACTTTCCTGCCCGGGCTGGCTTAGAACTGGGATTCTCAGATCTTAGCCTCCTGAGTAGCTCAGATGGTAGGTGTAAGCTACCAATGCATGGTAATATTTTAATATTAATATGCATTCATTGTACAAGGGCAGGGAGAAGGAAAACGCATAGATGCACAGGGTCCTGGAGCATCAGCTCCCCTTTTCCCCTGTAGTAAAGCGATACTGAGAATAAGAGAGCAGAGTCATTTCCCAGCTGGGACCCAGTGTTCCTGACTCGAGTTTGTGATAGATGGCTCCCCTGGTCTGACCCACATGTACCTTGGCTTCTCTGTAGTGGTCTCCCTGCGCCAGATCCAGCGCAAAGCCACCCGGGAAAAGGAGCGGAACCAGGAACTCAGACGTCTGCAGGACGAAGCCCGGAAGGAAGAGGGGGAGAGACTGACTCGAAGGGTGCAGGAGCTGGAGCGGGACAAGAACCTCATGATGGTAGGAGATAACAGACCAGAGCCCATGTCGGACTGGTTGCTGGGTAAAGAGGTGGCAGTAGGTGGGGGAGGCTCTGCTGGGGCCAGGTGGCGTTTAACCCTCTCCTTCCCAGGCCACCTTGCAGCAAGAGGGTCTCCTCTCCCATTACAAGCAGCAGCGACTGTTGGCGGTTTTTCCCTCCCTGTTGGATAAGAAGTTTGCGGAGTCCAGCCCGAGGCCTTCAGGATCCACCGCCTCTGCGCCTGCTGCCACAGCCCGGCCCATCAGGAGACACACAAGAGGTAATGGGCTACGCAGAGGGGGCGGGGCGTCAGGAGTCTCCTCCCTCCCGTTCTCCTGCCTGTATCCTAGCGACTCTGGGGGCTGAATTCTGGAGATGGAGGTTCCAGGCCAGCCCTGGCTACAACGTTCTTGAGACTATTTTCAAAATAACCAGCAAAAAGCCAGGCTGGAGAGAGCCAGGGATAGGGTGACATTGTCCAAAAAGAAATGTACTCTTTACCTGATTTATGTCATTGCAACCTCTCTGTATATCACCTTTATAATAACAATAAAAAAGCCAGGCTGGAGGCATAGCTCAAGTGGTAGAGCACTAGCGGAGCAAGTAAGCCAAGCAAGTGTGAGGTTTTAAGTTCAAACCCCCACACTGTTAACAAGGGAAACAAGAGGGGATCATTTCCGGTTATCTCACTCACCTTAGCCCCTCCCATCCTGTGCGCAGTCCAGAGTCTTCTCTCGCCCTGACGTCTGTCCCTCTGCGTCTTCTTCCCTAGGGTCCCTCTCTCTCCTGCTTGATAACCTGCAGGGCCTAAGTGAGGCCATCTCCAAGGAGGAAGCTATTTGCCAAGGGGACAACCAGAACTCTCCTGCTCCCGTCCGTGGTTGAGTGCTAAGCGGCAGAACTCAGAGGGAAGCCAGCCTGGGGCCGGATCCCCAGGAGGAGAAGAGGATCCAGGAGAAATGGAGTGGGGGGGGGGGTGCAGCCCAGCCCCAGCCACCACCCAGCCTGGGGGACATGAGCAGCCACCGCGTCTGAATTCTCTTGCACTAAATAAAGATGATTACAGTAGAGCTATGGTTTGAAATGTCTCCGGAGGTATGCAGCCATCTTCCTGGGCTGTGCCAAGAGGCACCCACAGTCACTCTGATGGTACCTTTATCCAAACCCCTCTCCAAGCAAGGCTAGTTGGTGTTTTGAGAAGCTTCTATCTTTATTTTATTGGTTGATTGATGCTGGTCCTGGGATTTGAACTCAGGGCCTGGGCACTGTCCTTGAGTTTCTTTTGCTCAAAGCTAGCAGCTCAACCACTTGAGTCACAGCTCCACTTCTGGCTTTTTTTTTGTTAGTTTATTGGAAGTGAGGATCTCAGGACTTCCCTGCCTGGGCTGCCTTTGAACCACAATTCTCAGATCTCAGCCTCCTGATTAGTTAAGATTATAGGTGTGAGCCAGCAGTGCCCTGCTTTAAACTCTTCCTCTGGAAGATGACTAGTGCCAGAAGCCGGGCGTTAAACATGCCCTTATTCAAGAATCCCAGCCAGACTGTCCTAGCTGAAGCCACAGTGGTTGATGGGGCTAGCCCTGAGCCCAGGCATGTACATTCTAATGGGAGACAGACAAGTACCTCGGGACAAAGAGGCCCCAACAAGTGCTAGCAAGACAGAGTGAGGCAAGGGAAAGGATTTGGCAGCATTAGATGAGGGCAGGAGAGGCCACTCTGAGATCCTGTGCTGAGCGCAAGGGCTTCGTGTGTCAGAGGACGCTGGGAAGAAAAGGCCAGTGCTGGCAAGGAGTTTGGGTTTTATTCCAAGTCAGTAGAATAAATACTCAGGGGAGCAAAGTGGTCTGACTTGCATTTTTTAAATTAGAATTTATTTTTGCTTGAATTCTGGGCTATCCCTGAGCTCCTTTTGCTCAAGGCTAGCCCTCTACCACTTGTGCCACAGCACCACTTCTGGCTTTTTCTGTGATTGATTGGAGATAAGAGTCTCACAGACTTTTCTGCTCAGGCAGGCTTTGAACTGCCATCCTCAGATCTCAGCCTCCTGAGTAGCTAGGATTACAGGTGTGAGCCACAGTGCCGGCTCTGACTTGCCTTTTAAAGAGCGGAAGAGGAGGAGGAGGCTGGGGTGAGGTGGTCTGTGGCCAGAATGGGGGCTTGCAGGTGGGGTGGTGAGGGAAGGCATGTTGGTCCCCACAGGAGCCATGGGTGTGACATCCGTGTCACTGTGGAGATGCTGGCTGGCTGGCAACACCTTGGGAAGGAAATGGGTTTTAGGAGGAACTCTGAGCCACGAGTGTGCTGAGACTTAAAGGATGAGGATGGTACACAGAACTGGGGCCCAGGACCAGGGTGGGGTCAGGAGAGGGAGGGGGTCCTGGGGTTATGGGTAGGCAGCTCCTTCCCAGCCTCTGCTGGACCTGGTGCAAGGAGCTCTGCGTGGGGAGAGGAAACCAGGATGTTCTTGTGTCCTTCCTCTCCCACAGTCACCCCAGGGTGGCTCCCCAGTGGAATTCCTTGGGTGTCACTGCTGGGGAGTCCCCTTATGACCAAAGAAGGCCTGTGCCAGTCCCGAGGGAGTGCCAGGCAATGGATGAAGGCAACCCCTTCCCTACTGGTCCCCCCCCCCCCAAGACAAGGGTGAGGGGTCCAGGCTGGAGTGCTAGCTCACCCTGCCTCACCAGTGTCCCAGGGTTCAAAAGCACCCCCACCAGCTCTGGCGTCCTGCTTCCTGCCTTGTAATTAATGGGGCTTCCCCACGCAGGGTTTGCCCCCATTGTTTTGGCTTCAGTAGGTAAGAGGGATGAAAGGTCGATGTCCCTGTGATTATGGAGATGAATTGGTTGCTGTAGGGTGTGGGTGGGCAGGGTGTAAAAACAAAGGTGGGTGACTCAGGGTCTGGGTCACTGATAGGGGAGAGCTGGCAGTGGGGTACAGGGCTGGGGGACTAAAATGAGAGACGCCATGCTATGTTAGCTAGGGCCTTCCAAACGGGTTCAACCAGTTAGGTTCTGATAGGATTCCTTGGTCACTAGTCTGGCCCCTCCCCTCAGACTGACTTCCTCTTCTTCCTCCTCCCCTATAAATCCTCTTGGGGTTCCTAGGCACCTGGACTCAGTGCACCCCACCTCTGGGGGCCGGTGGACAGCCATGATGCTCAGCTGGAAGCTGCTGGGGCTCTTGGTGCTCTGCCTGTGTGCTGGAGGTGAGCTGGGGCGAGGCCGGGAGAGGGTTTGGTGGGATGAACATGGTCTGGACGACCCACCTTTTGCTTAGTGAGGGGGGACCACAGGAAGGAACGGGTTGAACTGGGTGCTCAGGGATGAAGGGGATTCTGGGCATTAAGGGGAAGAGCTGTGCTTCGTTCAGGCAGAGCTGGGTGGCAATCTCAGTGTTCAAGGGTGTGGGGCTGGTCTACTTTGGAGCTGTCATTAATGATGGCGGGGTCTCTGTGGAGTGGGGTCTGTGTGCTGCATGGGGCCAAGGTGTTGACTGCTTTGGGTGCTGATGAGCCTGGCCAGGGGGTGGGAGTGGGGCAGGTGGGGATGGGGAGGGTCTCGATGGGTTTCTCAGCCATGTTGAGATGGAGCTGATTTGGTGGGTTTCCGGGCGCCTCCAAGCAGGTCACCTGAACGGTCCAGGTCTGTCCAGGGTTTTGATGTCATCTTAAGATGGCTGGGGTGTATTTGGTAAATGTTTACCGGGAACTTGAGCTTTGTTTATGGTGTCTGCTCAGGCTGGGTCCCTCCCAGAGAGGCTCTGCCTTCTGGGTGGAGGGAAGTCCGGCCCTCGCCATCTCTTACCTTTTCTCCTTCCTCTTCTCCAGGCATCTCAGGCAGTGGGGACCAACCCCCGACCCCACCCACAGAATCTACAGAGGAGGAGAGCTCCCCAATATTGCCTCTGGGTCCCCCAATCCCTGGTGACCCCTGGCCAGGGGCACCCCCTCTCTACGAAGACCCTCCACCTCCAGGCCCTAACCGTCCCTGGAGAGACGTACCTGCAACTGGTGTCTGGCCCCCCGAACCCCCCAGTACTGAGCCTCCTCAACCTCCCAGGCCTGACGACCCCTGGCCAGCAGGGCCTCAGCCTCCAGAAAACCCCTGGCCTCCTGCCCCCGAGGTGGACCATGGTTCTCAGGAGGAGCCAGACCTCGACCCACCCCAGGAAGAATACAGATAATGAGGATCCCCTACCCCCACCCCCACCCCCACCCCGTGACTTGGGCCTCCAGGCCCCTTCTGCTTCCCCTTAAAATTGTCCCAGTTTTGTCTAATTCCCGTCCTCATTCCCTCAACTGTATTCCAACTCAGATGGTGTCCTTCATATTGTTGGTTCTGCTTTCCACACACTTGCAGCTTCCCACCTTCCCTCCTCTTTCCTCTGACTACAAACGCACACATTTCTACCTTACCTGAGCTTCCTCCCCACTCCCCCTTCCCCATCCTCTTCTTCTTCCTGGTCTTCCCCGAGGTGGGAACTCCAGGGAGGCCCGGCAACGTTGTGCTCGCTGCTGCCACCTGGTGGCCACCAACTAGAACGTATCTGTTGCCAAGGATGGTGCTTCCACGAACTGGAAAAATAAAAACCATGGTTTCTTAATTTTGAATCCAGGCTGCTTCTTTACCAGTGCTTACATTTTTAAAAAATAGTCAGACGCCATCTTCGCAGCTCTAAACTGGAAGCGATTTGAGTTCCTTTCTTGTCTATATGGTGTGCCAGTGGATGGTGGGGCTCAGCCAGAGGAGGGGGGGAAATGAAACAGAGGTCACAAGGATTCTCATGGGGCGTGGGATGGCAGACCCATGTTCCTTCACTTCTGGGACCCCCACTGAAGAAGGAGAGAATATGTTAGGTCTTTCTTTAATGGCATTTGATTTCCTACCTTTGTTCTCTGCTATCTTCCTCAGGGGTGTGTGGGTAGGTTAAGGGAACCCATTTCCAGATGGATGTGGACCTTCTCCTGAATTTCTTCCCACCAGGGAGCTGGACAGGAGCTGCCAAAGGCTGATAGGAATACAAACCTGCCATTTTCTGAGCTGCAGTATGGCCTAGGTGGTAGAGGAGGCTTTGAGTCCAGTCCGTATACAGAAAAAAAAAATGTGTTTCAAGCCAGGCACTGGTGGGCTCATGCCTATAACCCTAGTTACTCAGGAGGCTGAGATCTAAGGATCATGGTTCAAAGCCAACCCAGGCAGGAAAGTCTGTGAGACTTTTACCACCAATAAACTACTCAGAAAAAGCTGGGAGTGGTGGTGTGGTTTGTGCTCAAGTGGCAGAGCACTAGCCTTGAGCACAAAGAGGCTCAGAGACAGCACCCAGGCCCTGAGTTCAAGACCCAGGCCTGGCAAAAAAAAAATGTGCTTCAACAAAAGTTTATTTATGTCTATTCATTATCAACGTTTACAGCTTTGATAAATTTTGTCTTAGAGTAATTGTAATATGAAGCTGGAGATGTGGCTTAAGTGGGCTACGGCAGGCTGTGACCCTCACGCGCAATGCAGGTGCTGAAGCTCCCAGGTAACCTACAGCCCACTGCAGGTTACCAAAGCAGACAGGCCCAAGAGCACTTGTGCGCAGGCGCCTGCAGGCCTCTGCCTTTGCAGGCGCTCTTCCTGGCATGGCCCGCCTCCCTCAGCCAGGTGCTTCTCTGGGGTGCTTCTTCATGTACCACTGTCCATTCCCACCTGAGGCCTGCACCGCTTCAGAGAAATGATGGATTCCTGGCTGTCTTCTCCTCACAGCCTGGGTTCTGAATAGTTCTTTCCTTCCTAGCTTTTGTACTGTTTGTGCTACTGACCCCCAAGTGTGTCGTACGTGCCCTGTGTCCCCACCTCTGCTCCTGCTCTGCTGTGGAGCTTGGAATTGCCTGAAGATTTCCCCTCCCACATCCTCACACCTTCCCCCACTTTCCCACACCCCCATCCCACCCCTAGGCCTTGTCCAATGACTGACAAATGTGCAAGCATCCCTACTTGAAGTCCCTGCGTGGAATCTGCCCTCCATGAGACTGCTTGGCCCAGCCATTGCTTAGTCCCTTTCCTTCTACATCTCACTTCCCTGTTCTTCTCTTCCTGCATCACTTTTTTTTTGTTTTTTTTTGCCAGTTCTGGGGACTGAACTCCAGACCTGAGCACTGCCCCTGACTTATTTTTGCTCAAGGCTAGCACTCTACCACTTGAGCCACAGCGCCACTTCCAGCCTTTTCTATATATGTGGTGCTGAGGAATCGAACTCAGGGCTTCATGTATATGAGGCAAGCACTCTACCACTAGGCCACATTCCCAACCCCTGCATCTGTGTGTGTGTCAGTTGTAGGTCTTGAATGAACTCAGGCCCTGGGTGCTGTTCCTGAGATTTTCTGCTCAAGGCTAGCACTCTACCGCTTTAAGCCACAGCGCCATTTCCAGTTTTCTGGTGGTTAAAAGGAGATAAGAGTCTCCTGGGCTTTCTTGCCTGGGTTGGCTCCCAACTGTGATCCTCAGATCTCAGCCTTCTGAGTAGCTAGGATGACAGGTGTGAGCCACTGTTGCTTGGCTGAAGCTGTCATTTAATATTCACAATAGCCTATGGTTAACACCATTCTGAGAAAGAGAGGAGAGGGGCTAGAGAGACACAGTGACGCAGGAAAGGTCACACGGGACAATTACAAGCCTGGATTTGAACTCTGGTCTATGCTGTATTAATAACTTTGATCTCAACCATGATATTAGTCTTTGTTTATGTGAGCCTGACAAGAATACAGTGCCTAAGCCATATTGCATATATAATGTGTTTGATGAAGGGCCAAATTCATTAATAAATGGCAGATTTGGGTCTCAGAGAGCAGATGGAAAAGCTTGCAGAGGGGATTAGAACCAGGAGAAGAGGGGACACTGTTGGAGAGGCGGGTTAGGGAGACTTCGGGGAGGTCTTGGCACCAGGCTTGGGAGCTCATATCTGATTCCTCCCTCCTTTGTTAGAACTATGGATAGGAGGGAAGGACCGGCACACACGGGGGTCCTCGGGAGGCGGGAGGTGTGGGAGTGGGTCCTCCCACGAGCCCTTACACCACGCTAAGTCAGTGAGGTGAAGCTACTTGGGGAAGGGCAGAGAACAACAGAATCCTTAGCAGGAAAGACTGTGAGACCTTTTCTTTCTTTCTTTTGGTTTTGGGGCTTGAACTCTGGGCCTGGGCACTGTTCCTGAGCTCTTTTTCTCAAGGCTAGTGCTCTGTCACTACAGCCACAGTACCACTTCTGGTTTTCTGGTGGTTAATGGGAGATAAGAGTCCCACAGACTTTCCTGCCTAGGCTGGCTTTGAACTGTGATCCTCAGATCTCAGCCTCCTGAGTAACTAGGATTACAGGTATGATCCACTGGTGCCTGGCTAAAATCAAAATTCTTAAAGGAGAGAGGAAATGAGAAAACAAAACTGAAAACCTGAATCTGTAATGTGGCTAGGACTCAGCATTATGCTGCTTGTTTTCTTCCCTAGTTTTTTTTTTTTTTTTTTTAAATAGTCTCTATGGGTAGCCTAGCCTAGCTTTGAATTCATGATACTCCTGCCTTAGCTCTTGGAGTTCTGGGAGTACAAATGTGAGTCATAATGCCCAGCTTTATGTTGGCTTCCATGTTTTTCTGTCCTTATAAAGTCTCTGCCTCCTGAGAGCAGAGCTAGGGCCTCATCCATCGTTGTATCTCTTCTCTCCTAGTACTCCGTACTGAGTAGATGTTCAATACAACAGGTTCTTAATTCCATTTTGCGAATAGGAAACTACCTTGAAACCAATCGTGGTGGCACATGCCTGTAATCCTAGCCACTTTGGAGATGAAGGCAGAAAGATTGTCAGTGGCAGGCCAGCATGGATAACGTAGTGAAACTGTCTCAAGAAAAGAAAGAAAGAGAAAGAGAGGAAGGAAGAAAGGGAGGGAGGAAGGGAAGGAAGGAAAGAAACAACAAAACGGAGAGGGAGAAAGGAAGACAATAAACAAATAAACAAACACACACACAAACAACAAACTATGCTGAACTCCTAGAGAGGTAATACTCACCTGCTCAAGACATGTCATCAAAGCCAAAGCTAGGTATGAAAATGCCTGGCTCCAAACCAGTTCAATTGAACAGGTGGGTGAGTGGGAGAGACAGAGGGAGAAGGAGGAAGCATGAGGTCATTGGAGATTTTCATACCTATTAATAGGCCATGGGTTTGGACACTCCAGCATGCCATGTTTTATTAGCTGGGGAGGAGCTGGAATGAGACTGGATGTGTGACGTGCAAACACAGGGAGCCCCATTGTGCCCGTGTATCCATTCAGCCTAGACAATGGCCACTCCCCTCCATCTGCCTGGGATAACCTGACCTTGGAGTGAAAGAGGCACTGCACCTTATCTTCTGTCAACATGGAGCTATAGATGGAAGGGACAATAGCCCAGTGCTTCGGACATGGCAGATGGTCAATAAAAGCTTGGCCAAGGAAAGAAAAGATCCCAGAACTGGTTTGGTGGTACAATCTAATTACAGAAGCTGCGTTACTCAGGGAACGCATCGGGCACAGCCCTCGGCCTTTGGGCAGGTGAATACCGTCTTTGGATAGGGCAGAGAAGATGGTTGTCGGCCCTGCTTTGAAGATCTCTAGGCAGAGAAACTCCAAACCACTCATTTGTTCCTGTTTGCCCACACCTCTAGCACTTACTGAGCTTCTGCTGTGTGGGGTGCGGGTGACCATCCCAGGACACAGTTTCAGTCCTCCCTACCCTCAAGGAGCTCTGGGTCTAGGGGAGAAACAAACACATCAGTCATGGCAACAAGATGGGACGCAAGTCCAATTAGAGACAGCACATCCGACGCAGGCGCCCAGGAGGGAAGTCTCAACCCTTCTGCCAGTTTCATGTTCAAATGCATTTGCTCAGAGAAGACGTGCCTTGATAGAAGCTTAGCTTCTCTTACTGTTTATGTATATTTTCTTCCTAATCTCCTTTTGTGATGATAGGGCTAGAACCCAGGACCTCATGCATGCTAGGCAAGTGCTTTACTGTTGGGTTATATTTCAGTGTCTATTACTATTATTCCTCATTATTATTGTTCTTGTTATCATCATTGTTATTCTTTAAAAAAAACAAACATGGGGCTGGGGATATGGCCTAGTGGCAAGAGAGCTTGCCTCGTATACATGAGGCCCTAGGTTCGATTCCCCAGCACCACATATACAGAAAAAGGCCAGAAGTGGCGCTGTGGCTCAAGTGGCAAAGTGCTAGCCTTGAGCAAAAGGAAGCTGGGGACAGTGCTCAGGCCCTGAGTCCAAGGCCCAGGACTGGCCAAAAAACAAAAACAAAAACAAAACAAAACAAAACAAAAAAACATGGACTTAAACTGACTCCACTCTAAGTTTCTAAAAGGCAGTAAACCATTGCTCCTTAGGTTTCCTTTTTGTAGCGCCATTTCAACTGCTCTCATAGTGGTAAGAACATCAGATGGTCTTGTTCCTTCTCTGCCCTCTCTTCTCTGTGTAATCTTGAGGTGTGATACTTTCCTCCCTCCCTCCCTCCCTTCCTCCCTCCCTCCCTCCCTTCCTCCCTTCCTCCCTCCTACCTCTTCCACCTCCTCCTCCTTTCTCTTCCTCTTCTTTTCTGGTACTGGGGCTTGAACTCAAGGCCTCACACTCACTCAGCTTTTATACTATGGCTGGTACCCTACAACTTGAGCCATGCCTCCAGTTCTGGCTTTTTGATGACTGACTGGAGATGACAGTCTCTCAGATTTGTCTGCCTGGTCTGGTTTTGAACCTTGAACCTCACATCTCAGCCTCCTGAATAGCTAGGATTATAAGTGTGAGTCCCTGGCACCTGAATTTCTTTTACTATCTCTAGTATCTCATAGGCCATGCTGTGCCTAGTTTTCTGTGTGGAGGTGTTTTTATTCTGCCACCAGAAGGCAGCCTCGAGGCGCCTGCAGGTGTATTTCTCGGTTACACTAACAGCATGTATTCATTGGGCCACTGGCGACATACCCAGAGTCTTCTTGGTCATTAAGAGGACTGTGAAGTAAGGCCACGCATGTGAGGTTGAGGCACGATAGACTCTGGTGCCTTGAGGAAAAAGTTGAGACTGCTTGGTCAGTAGTCCAACAACCAGTATTTTAATCTATTATTGTTTTTATTATTTTCATTAGTTGACTTTTTTCAGTGTTGGGATTTGATCTCAGGCCTTTGAACTTGCTAGGCAGGTACTCTCCTGCTCAAGCCAGGCTGCCATCATTCTTCCAGGGGCAGGGGAGAGTAAATGCTGAATAGATACACATCTGGAATAAGACATCATGTAGTGATCAACACAATGAAGCTCAGGAACACACAGGAAGGAAAGAGAGAGCAAGAATACCTGGGGAGGGGGCTGGGGCACGCTTTCAAGTAGAAAGTTATCCGATGGCAGTGGCTTGTGTCTGTCATCTTAGCTATTCAGGAAGCTGAGATCTGAGAATCATGGTTTGAAATCAGCCCAGGGAGTAAAGTCCATGAAACTCTTATTTCCAATTAATTGCCAAAAATGTTGGAAATGTGGCTCAAGTGGTAGCACTAGTCTTGAGCAAAAGGGGGACAGGACCTGTCCTCTAGAGGACAGGTGGCAAGAATTGAGAGGTAAGACAGGCCATGGAAATGTCTGGGGAGAAGAGGCAAAAACCAACTTAGCGTGGCATGTAGAATATCGTTAAGGATCCCAAAGTCCCAGTTACCGGTAGTAGTCATTGTATCAAACTTTTTTCTTTTTATGTTACTATGTGGCTAGTCACATTCCTTAGCTTTTATGCTCAAGGCTAGTGTTCTACTTCCAGGTTTTAGGTGAATCATTGGAAATAAGAGTCTCATAGATTTTCCTGCCTGGGCTGCCTTTGAATTTTGATCCTCAGATCTCAGCCTCTTAAGTAGCTGGGATTATAGGTGTGAGCCACAGATGCCTGGCTTGGTGCTAACCTTTTGAATTTGTCTTTGCCAACTCCAAAGGGTAAATCCAAACTGTTTTCTCAAGTCATTAAGAAAATCTAGGTAACCTCCACCCGTGTGGATGTCTGCAATGAGCTGAATGTTGTTACTCACTGTCCAGGAATTAGAGGCGTTCTGTGCTGGACATGGTGTAGGCTTTGGGTCAGCCGCTCTATCAGGAGTGTATGTGTACTAGCCATCCTGTGTTAGTAATGTTTCAGGAGCCAAGAAGACAGATGCACTGGTGAGGCCATCTACCTATGAAGACCCTCAGGCAGGCCAGAATCCAGGAGACAAGATGGGTTCCCAGGGATCCTATCCCCAGGTACTGGGGCTTTGAGAGCCACACCTGGCCTAGAAATCCCTCCTCGCCCAAGCCCTTCCAGTCTCACTGGAGTCTGACCACATGAGGCCATGCCCTGACCCTCCCTCCCTCTGGCCTCTCCTCCATGTTCCTTCTGGCTGGGGAGAGAACTAGGTTTCTAATTCTGGATGAACAATAAAAAGTATTAATGGCCACAGTGGGGAGAATGACTATTTAATAGGCATGCGTAATGAGCAGACGATGAGGGCTGGTTTCTCTAGGGCTTGCTTCACAGAACTGAGAAGGGGAAAATATTTGGTTATTTGGAGAGCTAATCGCAGTATCTATCTGCACCTGCTCCCAGGACAGGAGGGGTGGTGGCCAAATTAGATGTCACTTAGGCAAGGCCATAAAGTTTTGGGCTCAGGGAACATGACTGTCCCTCAGCTGATTCCTGCTTGCTTTTGGAGAAGAAAGGACAGGAATGGGGGTGCAGGTCCCCTGATAGGCAGGTCCCCCACTTTTCAATTCTTCCCTTTTTAGGATTCAAGCTTGAAGATGCACCTGGCTGTGACCCCAGTCTTCATTCCCATGGGCTGGCTGTGGAGCCCTAGGTCCCTTGGAAGGGGAGGGGACTGCTACAAGGACAGGACATGGGTGGTGTGGTAAGTGGAGGCTGACCAAGCTAAGCTCAGGAGGGTGGTTCTGCAGAGAGAGTGATGAAATGGAGCTGAGCAGGGAAGAAGGAAGGAAGAAGGAGAGCTGAGACCATCCCATACTGTTGAGTAGTCTGAGAGAGAAGGGCAAGGTAGATTGACTACACACCAGAGTAGTGATTGTGTGTGTGTGTGTGTGTGTGTGTGTGTGTGTGTGTCCTGGGGCTTGAACTCAGAGCCTGGACATTGTCCCTGAGCTTTTATGCTCAAGGCTAGTGTTCTACCATTTGAACCACAGCTCTACTTCTGGCTTTTTTGGTAGTTAATTGGAGGTAAGAATCTCATGGACTTTCCTGTCCAGGTTAGCTTTGAACCATGATCCTCAGGTCTCAGCCTGCGGAGGAGCTAGGATGACAGGCGTGAGCCACCAGGGCTGGGCTTGGGGCAGTGATTCTCAGCCAGGGGCAACATGGTGTGCTGAGAGGGGCACCTGCCAAAACCCCTAGGGGATATAAAAATGCACGGTGCTGACTTCATCCATCCCCCAGTAATAGGGGAAACCCCATTCTTCCTCATCACAGACACGTGAGCACTGCTATTTGTTCATGGAAGTGTGGAAAGGAGAAAAAGAAAGAAAGATAATCCAGTGGAGAGTCACCCATGAGGAATGAGGGTGGGACACACAGGGTGGGTAAGGAGCCAGTGAGTGGCTCTGTGTCAGAGCCGAGTGCACGTGTCTGCTCCCTGCTCCTCCAGACCAAGCCGTCCAGGAGGCCAGGCCTGGCCAGGGCCTTGGTACCATGGTGTCATCCTGTGATCTGTGGGGCAGGTAGGAGAGAAAGGCAGAAAAGGAAGAGACGGTGTCCTGAAAGAGGTAGAAAGTGGAAGCATGCACACAATCCCCCAGCAAGTGGTGCTCACTGTCAGGGAGCCCAAGGGCCAAGGCAAATGGATTCTGCCACATTTTAAAGCTTAGATGAAGTTGGTGGCTCACACCTCTAATCCAAGCTACTCAGGAGACTGAGATCTGAGGATGGAGGTTCAAAGCCAGCCTAAGCAGGACTCCTGTCACTAATGAACTGCTCTAAAAAGCCTGAAGTGGCGCTGTGGCTCAAGTGGTGGAGTGCTAGCCTTGAGCAAAAGAGCTCAGGGACAGTGCCCTGGCCCCCCAAAAAAAGGAAGAAGAAGAGAGCTTAGATAACACCCTGCAGTCTATCTACAAAGAGAACGAAGTCAGGACTAGGCAGGCTCTTCTGCCACAGGGAAGAAACCATGGAGGCAGCTTGGGTACTCAGGAGGAAGGCAGCGAAGTGAGGCGTGTGGGCTGAGGGAGCCATTTCCTTGTCACCTGGGCAGATAGGCAGGAAGCCCACATGCACAGGCTCCCCTCCTGTGCGCTTGGTCATGAGTGGGACCAGGTGAAGGCAGTACCGATGACTCGGAGCCAGCTGTCCTCGCTACAGGAAAAACAGCTCAGAGGATCTGGTCCATGCGTTAGGACAGCCATGTCCGCCTCCACTTCCAGGATGAGTCCACACGGCAGAGAGGTGATGGAGGAGGCCAGGAGCTAGCACAAGGTCTTCCACAGGAACCCAGAGGAGAGAGGAGCAGATGCTGGAAGGAGTCGACAGGGTCTGGACCTTAGACTGGCTCTGAGTAGCTTCTGTCCACCATTCTTACATGAACTCTTCATATCTTTGCTCGCTCCATCTTCTTCTCCTCACCTAAGCTACAGGTGTAACAAGGCCCATTCTTCTAGAACTTCTGGGCTGACTTCTAGGTCTACCAGGGAAGGACAGAGAAAATTGAATCAATGGGCTGCATGTGCTTTCTCTGTGTGTGTGTGCGCACATGCACATGTGTGTATGCAAGTACTGGCACTTGAACTCAGGGCCAGGGTGCTGTTTCTTGGCTTTTTCATCAAGGCTAGATCTCTATCACCCCTTCCACTTCCAGCTCTTTGAAATAAGAATCTCATGAACTTTTCCTGCCCAGGCTGGCTTTGAACTGTGACCCTCAGATCTCAACCTCCTGAGTCGCTAGGATTATAGGCATGAGCCAGAGGGCCCAGTAGCTTCTTTTGAGACTCTTTCTCTCTATAGAGATAGACACACAATAGAGGTTTTGTCCCAGAGCTGATAGAGTATAAGGAAGGCACGAAGTCTGTCCTGAAACCACACTGTTGGCTTACAGCACAGTATGGCAAGCAGAGGCCATCTCCTGGAGGTCCCACAGACCTGGATTTGTGTCTTTTCCAAAGGAGTTTGCTTGTTTTAGCAGCTGGTCCAGACATGTCCTTCCTATTTCTCCCTCCATTAAAAAGGGGGGGAAAGCACCTGTCCCATTCCAGTGTTGTGACCAACAGGACGGTGCCAACTGATAGACCTAGACGGCACCTGGCCACCGTGGCGGCGAGTGAAGGGGGATCTCTGGCCCCAGCATCCTCTGTTTTTAATACTAGGGCTCGAACTCAGGACGTCGCACTTGCTAGGCAAGGGCTTTGCCACTGAGCTACATCCCAGTCCCCCCTCTTTTTTTTTTTCTTTTTTCTTTTTGTGTTGGTCCTGGGGCTTGAACTCAGCTTTGTTGGTGGTTAACTGGAGTCTCACAGACTTTCCTGCCCTGGCTGGCTTCCAATCTCAGTCCTCAGATCTCGGCATCTTGAGTTGCTAGGATTACAGGTGTGAGCCACCAGCACCTGGTTTCCAGCCTCCTCTTTGACCAGGCCATTCTCTCATTCATTCATAGCCATCCAGTTCCCTCAATGCTCGCACACTTATTCCATTGCCTATCAAACTCAAATGCCTTTAGCCAGTGTTAGAGATCACCTACATTCCTGGTGTAAGCCGCCCCTCCTTCTATTTACCCCATGGTTCCTTTGAAAGTACCACCCACTCATTCCTGGTGTGCCCCACACTTTCATCTGAGCCTTAAGCCATGGGTAGTACTAAATCCTGCATGTCCTGTGCTATGACTTTTCCTATATATGCCCAACTGTGATAAAGCTTGGTTTACAACATAGGTACAGCTACAGTAAGAAAATAGAACAGTTATAACTAGATACTTTTTTAAAAAGTTAGTTAAAATCTTTGAAATGCTTCTCTCTCGTGTAGTGTGTGTGTGTGTGTGTGTGTGTGTGTGTGTGTGTGTGTGTGTGTGTGTACTGGGGCTTAAACTTGAGGCCTCCCATTCTTGTTTGGCTTTTTCACTCAAGTCTAGCACTCTCTTATTTGAACCACAGCTTCACTTCCAGTTTTTCTGGTGGTGGTTAACTGGGGATAAGAGTCTCAGACCTTCCTGCCCAGGCTGCCTTTGAACCTTGGTCCTCAAATCTCAGCCTCTTGAGTAGCTAGGATTACAGGTGTGAGCCATCAGCTACCAGAGTCTAGGGAGGGGTGTGGGGAGGCACTGACGTCACTTTACAATGCATCCTTGTCTCAGATTTATTATTTTACTTTATTGATTTTTTTTGGGTGCAGGTCCTGGGGCTTGCACTCAGGGCTTGGGTGCTGTCCCAGTCTGTGTTCAAGGCTAGCACTCTATCATTTGAGCTACAACGCCACTTCATTTGGGGGTTAATTGGAGATTAGAGTCTCTTGGCTTGAATCGTTTCCATTAGGAGTTTTTCATTTATTATTTTCAGACCTCCCTTGATCACAGTGACTGAAACAGCAGAAGGAGTAGGGGACATTGCATAGCAGAGCACAGAGGATTTCAGGAAGCACAAGGGGGTAGACTGACCTTCCCAGCGCTAGGATGTGGGCAGTGCGGTGGAGGACCGGCACAGTCCACTCTGGCAGGTCGGGGAAGGGGGTGACTATTGTAGACAGGACAAGAGCAGCTGATGGAGGAATGTGAATGTGTGGGTGGCTGGAGAGTTGGCGAGAGGCCGAGAGAGACTGTGCCTCCTCCAGCCTGGTAGACCTGGCCAAGGACTGACGGCAGCCAGGAGGAATGCAAAGCAGAAAACAAGACAAAGGCTGCCACCTCCGGCTGAGGAAACCTGGATCCAAGAAGAATCACCCACAGTTCCCAAGTTCTCCTGCCAAGGGACTTCCCAGCACCCAGACCGTGTCCCAGACCACAAGGCTCCTTTCTCCCCTTTTTCTCTTGGCAACTCCTCCCCCTATCCCAGCACCCTCTTTCTCTCCCCATTCTAGATGGGGCCTGAGAGTCTAGGGAGGGGTGTGGTCACTTCACAATGCATCCTTATCTCAGATCTATTGTCTTATTATTTTTTTTTATTTTGTGGTTGAACTCTGGGCTTGGGGTGCTGTCCCAGAGCCACAGCTCCATTTCTAGCTTATTTGGGGGTTAATTGGAGATTAGAGTCTCATAGACTTTCCTGGATGGGCTGGGTTTGAACTGGGATCCTAAGATCTCAGCCTCCTGAGTAACTAACATTGCAGGTGTGAACCACAAACACCCAGCATTCTGTCTCAGATTTATGCCTTCCACTCCCTATGAGGCAGAGCAGACTCTTGCAGGGTGGGCTCCAGTAAATCATTCTATGTTTTTGTCCTGAAGGTAGGATTTAGATAGAAACAGCTGTGGGGCTCCACTTGCCAAATGGGTTGGGGGTGGGGTGACCCCCTCATCCATTTATTCTTTCTGATAAATTTCCGCTTGGTATTGATAGTAACTTTCCAAGGTAAGCATTGTTCAAAATACTCCCACTGTTCAGATGAGGAAAATGAGGTTAGAAATGTTGGACGAATTGCCTGAAACCATAGGATTAGCTGGGATTTAACCTATGACACCTGAATCTCCAGGCCAGGTTTGTGTTTATCTTCCCTACGGCATCCGCCCTCTTCCAGAGCTGCTGGCACGGTCACCCGCCCTCTGTACAGCTCCCACGGGCTCTCGGTCTGCCTGCTCCCCTTCTAGGTGCCAGAAGGAAGTTAAAGACCAAACTAGGTGGTAGCCTGCAGTTGCATTTCGCTATTTACATTGAAATTAATTAAAGCTGCACAAAATTAAAAAAAATATTTCTGCTGTGGGTTATTATAGCTTTTTCTTTCTTTCTCTTCCTCCTCTTCTCCTTCTCCTTCTTCTTCTTCTTCTTCTTCTTCTTCTTCTTCTTCTTCTTCTTCTTCTTCTTCTTCTTCTTCTTCTTTTCTCCAGTCATGAGGCTTGAACTTAGGGCCTGGCTAGCAGTCTACCACTTTGAGCCACAGCACCACTTTCAGTTTTCTCATGGACTTTCTTGCAGAGGCTGGCTTCGAACCACAATCCTCAGATCTCAGCCTCTGGAGTAGCTAGGAGTACAGGTGTGAGCCACCAGCATCGGATTCCACTTCCAACTTTTTGATGGTTAATTGGAGATAAGACTCTCATAGACTTTCCTGTCCAGGCTGGCTTTGAACCTTGATCCTCAGATCTCAGTCTCCCCGAGAAGCTAGGATCACAGGCATGAACCACTAGGGCCTAGCTTTACTTGCCCCTTTTAAGAGCCTGTAGACTTGTGTGGCTGGTGGCTGCGGTGTTAGATGAGTTTGGAGCCGGCGAGGAGGCAGAGAGAAAGGGGAGAGACCAACCCAAGGGCTCCAAGGATAGAAATACTTTCATGAAGAATGGGAAGTTCTGGAAAAGAGTTTGGGTGAGGAGAGGAAGGCAGGTAGCTGTCTGAGGAGAGATTCCTGGGGCCTCTCCCTCCGATACTGATACTCTCGCCAATACCAGTGAGCAATCAGCGGGGTGGAGCCAGCCAGAGGAGGAGGGACTCCTAGTAAAGGAAGCCTCAACACTCTCCCCCATCCCAGAGCTCTGGCTATCTATCCTGATCCTTCCGGGACTCAGCGGTCTTCCTGGCCCTCTTTTATTCTCTCAAGCATGAGTTCTGGCTGCTTCCTGTTGGCCCATCCAGGCCAGGCAGCCAGCTAATGGCTGCTGGGCCACCACCTTTCCAATTAACCTCATTAGCCTCTTGCTCACTCTTCTGAGCCTGGGTCACCACCACGAAGGAGGGGTTGTGAGTGGCTTGTGAGTAACTCAGACCCAGCTATGACAGGGGTCCCCCTAGCCCAGGCCTGTCCCCAGGCTAAGCTTTGACACCCGATGCCCCTCACTGTCTGTCCCTGGAGCACCCCAGAAGGGGGTCATTAGAGGGCCAGATTGCAGAATATGGATGCCTAATTTCAGAGAAGGAGAAGGTTTGTTTATGAATGGGCCCGGTATGAGGCTTGACTAGGCTATTGCTTGGGCAGGGGCAAAGGGGAAGGACAGATGTTTGTAGCTGAAGGAGGGAAGTGGAGGACAAGGGATTGGGATGTGAAGGAAATGGACAGATGCTTGACCTTCATGGGAACCCCGGGGGTGGGGTGGGGATGGGGTGTGGATAGGGCAGGAGCAGGCACAGGGCCCTGAGTGTGGAAGGGAAGGAAACGTGAAATGTCCACAGGTCATCTTCTCGTGGAGGGAGGGTGAGAGGATAGGGCAGACCATCTCTCTGGGCAGCGAGAAGGAGGGAAGCCAGGCGTCCGGGTTCTAGAGTGAGAGTGGCCGTCCCTGAGGGGGTGGCCCTGGGACAGAGGATGTGGTTCCAGGTTAGGCAATGAGAAGCCAGGGGAGGTCAGTCAAGGCAGAATCTAGGGCCCTGTGGCTGTGGCCCCCCCACCCCCCACCATCCATGGCAGCCATTTCTGCTGCTGAGTAGGCAGATATGACAGCCGATTGCTTCAGCTCCTCCTGCCACACCAACTTCCCCCAGGCACCCACCCCCTCTGCCCCTCCTCCCTCCCCTCAGTGACTCCTGCCCAGGGAATGTCCAGCCCTGGCATAAAGGCTCCCGTGTCCAGGAGCTGCTGTCAGTCAGAAGGCCACACCGTCCGCGATGGGCTCCTCTCGGGCACCCTGGACGGGGCGTGTGGGAGGGCACGGGATGATGGCATTGCTGCTGGCCGCTCTCCTCCTGCCAGGTAGGAGGCTGGGGGCCCTAAGGTGGGAGGGTGTGGAGGAGAGATGTGGACCCCAGGTCAGGGGACACGGGGGGGGGGGCGATCCGGTGCCTGGGGGACAGTCCAGGAGAGGACTCAATAAGATGGAAGAGCAGGGGCTCTAGAACCTGATCTTTGAGTTGGGGTGGGAGGGACTTCCCTTGATGGCCTTGTCACTCTAGGTAGATGACTTAAGCTTTAACTGAAAAAAATAAAAAAAGCTCCACCATTGCGCTACACTTTCAGCCCCCACTTAAACTTTCTGAGCTTAATAAAAGGGGGTCAGTAATATCTACCCCTAGCTGTAGTCTCTGTGGGTCTCAGATTGAGTAATGCACATGTCCTGTGCTTCGGAAGTTCTAGAGGATTCTATCAGTGGTTTGTTGTTGTTGTGACAAAAGTGCTAGAGGATGATGATTGGCTATTTTGTAGTAATGATAATTGCTGGTGACAGGGTAAGAATTGTGCTAGACAGGGTCCTCAACACTTTAAATATATTAGCAGTTTTTATCACTGCAAAAATTGTGTGGGGGAAGATTTGTTATTCCCATTGTACAGATGAAGACACTGGGGTTCAGAGGAAAACTGGCTTGAAGTCACCATGAGAAGCAGGACAGCCAGAATTCCAAACCTAGGCTGGGGGGCTCAGGTGATCACCTGCTGAGGCAGGGTCGGTGTGCTGATTGGTTTTTCAGTTCACCGCTTGTTGGTGGAAGGCTGGAGAATGAATGTGATTAAGGCATCACAGTGTCTAATGCTTTATGTGTGTGGAAGCTGCTTAATGGGTCGATGATCTCACCCAGTCTCCGCCGCAATGCTGCGAGGAAGGCAGGACAGACCGAGCCTCTCTGAGGATAGAAACGGAAGCGGGGAGAAGTGGCTAGGGCGTGGCTCTCCCCATGCTCCTTGGGACCTGAGGCGGCTGGAGTGGGCAGGGGACATTTGGGTCCAAGAGCCACAGTGGCAGGCTAAGGGAAGAAGAACTGGGACTCAGAGCGGAGGGTCAGTTATGGAAAGAAGAGGGTCCCCAGGGGGGGAAGACAAGGCAGCAGGGGTCAGATGCAGGGTGGAGAGAAGGTGGCAGGCCCACGTGTGTGATGGCTGGGTGGGGACAGAGGGAAGCAGATAACGCTCACATTGCTTCAGGGGAGGGGTTCGTGCTCTGTTCCTGAGCTGGACCAGCGAGACCAGGGGTGGCTCAGGGTGGGGTGTCCTGTCACACTGGTACCAGCAGGTTCTGAAGCAACAGGTAAGTGCCCCCACATCCCTGCCCCCACCCAGCTTTCCTGGCATAGCCACCGCTGAGACCGGAAGCAGGATCTCCACACGTTACCCAGCCTGGACCCTCGTGAGGAAGCGGATACTTGGATGTTATTCTTCAAGTACCTCTGACACAAGGATCCCCCCTCCCCCTTCTCCTCCCACCCCATTCTTTCTCTCTTTGTGCTGGTCCTGAGCTTGGGCCCTGTTCCTGAGCTTCTTTTGCTCAAGACTAGCGTTCTACCACTTGAGCCACAGCTCTACTTCTGGCTTTTTTTTTTTTTTATACTTTATGTATTTTGCCAGTCCTGGGGCTTGAACTCAAGGCCTGGGCACTGTCCCTGAGCTTCTTTTGTTCAAGGCTAGCACTCTACTACTTGAGCCACAGCGCCACTTCCAGCTTTTTTCTGTTTGTGTGGTACTAAGAAACGGAACCCAGGGCTTCATGCATGTTAGGCAAGCACTCCACTGCTAAGCCACATTCCCAGCCCCTCACTGTCTCTAATTTTTTCCAGGTGAATGTTTGCTCTCCCCACCCCATCCATTCCCCACTCCTGGAACAATGCAACTGCCTTTATTCTGCTATCCTAACATCTTTTGTAGACAACAGCCAATTCACCTTCCTTTTACTACCTTCAGTTTTCCCAGGCTCCTCTCAGGAGAAACCTGAGCAGCAGATGACTGCCCAGGACTTGCAAGGTGAGAAAGGGAGCCATGCTCTTCCCTGATACTGACCACCTCTTTCCTCCCTAGGGACCCTGGCTAAGAGCATCGGGCCCTTCTCAGATCCCTGTAAGGACCCCACACGGATCACCTCTCCCAACGACCCTTGTCTCCTTGGAAAGGGTGGCTCCAACAGTTTCAGTAGCCACGGTGGCTCCAGTAGCTTCAGTTCCAGTTCCAGTGGCTCCAGCATTGCCAGCGGTGGCTCCAGTGGCTCTAGCATCTCCAGCGGTGGCTCCAGCGGCTCCAGCATCTCCAGTGGTGGCTCTGGTGGCTCCGGCGTTATCCATGGTAGCCCTTCAGGATCTGTAGTATTTAAGCCAGGAACGGGCTATACCCAGATCAGTTACTCCTCTGGATCTGGCTCCAGCCTCCAAAGCTCCTCTAGCTTCTCCCAGTCTGGAAGCAGCAGCTCTCAGTCAGGAGGCAACAGAGGACGAGGGGATGGCTCTGCTCTACCCACCGATGATTCCTCCCGCTTGTCATCAGGCTCTTTCCAGTATGGAGGAGGCTCTTCTTCTTCCCAAAGCTCCAGCATGTCCAGCAGCAGTTCCCAAAGTGGCAGCTCCAACCTGCGGCCTTGTAGCTCAAACGTCCCTGACTCCCCCTGCAGCGGGGGCCCTGTCGTGTCCCACTCTGGCTCCTACCTCTCCGGCTCCCACTCTGTGTCAGGGGGGAAGAAGCCTGTGATAGTGGTGGTAGAGCAGCACGGCTCGGGCGGGCCTGGAGTGGTTCAAAGCATGCCTTGTAGCAATGGGGGCCTGCAGGGGAAGCCCTGCCCTCCCATCACCTCCGTCCAGCAGTCCTACGGTGGTTATGAGGTCGTAGGAGGCTCTTCTAACAGTTACCTGGTCCCAGGCATGACCTACAGCGGAGGCAAAATCTACCCCGTGGGCTATTTCACCAAAGACAACCCTGTCAGGGGCTCTCCAGGTGTCCCCACCTTTGCCGCTGGGGCCCCTGTCTCCGAGGGCAAATACTTCTCAAGCAACCCCATCATCCCCAGCCACAGCTCTTCGGGTTCTAACATCTACCAGTCTGGCCCTTCCCCCGCCATCGTGTTCCAGCCTGTGGGCGCGGGTGGGGTCCAGCCCTGTGGAATTGGCTCCACAGGTTCAAAGGGGCCCTGCTCCCAATCCAGTTCCACCGTGCACATCAGTTCTAGCGGTTCCAGTGCCTCCTACCATCCCTGCAGCGGGGTTTCTCAGGGGCCCTGCTCCCCGCCAGGCACGGGCCCCATCCGGGGCAGCTCCAACTCCCTCTCCGGGGGCAAAATCATCCTTCAGCCCTGCAGCAGCAAATCCAGCTCCTCTGGTTACCCTTGCATTTCGGTTTCCTCCTCAACCTTGAGTGGGGGTCCTGATGGCTCTCCTCATCCAGATCTTTCTGCTGGAGCCAGGCCCTGTGGCCCCAGGAGCTCTGGAAGGGTCCCCTGCCGCTCCATCCGGGACATCCTGGCCCAAGTGAAGCCTTTGGGGCCTCAGTTGGCTGACCCGGAAGTTTTTCTGCCCCAGGAACAATCACTTAGCAATCCCTAAGTCCGTTTTTTATATGTGCATGCGTGGACACACATTCACAATGCATCCCATCTTCCAACTAGGAGATATCCAAGGTCACGGGCCTTGAGTTAACTCAGTTTTCCTCCTCCATCTCAAGAGAGCTACTCTGCTAGCTCCATTGTGCCTGTGTTGCAGACTCTTGTTTCTTCTGTTTCCCAAATGGTGAACTCCAATCCCTTTCTTCCTCCTCCCCCACAGCTTAGATCCCACTGAACAGCAAAGCTCTCTCAGCCAGATCAGCACCCTCTTAAAGTATTCCCCCCCACCTTTTTTTGTATTTTTTTGAGATTGTCCATTGGCTCAGCTCATCCATTTAAGTTCTTGACTGGGAAACTCCTGAAAGAATCCTAGATTTTTGACAGCTGGGCAAGTCATCCCTTCCTCTCCTGCTTTGCTAAATAAAGCAAAGCCCAAACCATTCCCTAAACCAATAACTACTACTCGCTGGCCTTCCTTTGCCATCTGTCTGGTCAACTTGCTACGCCACAGGGATCTTGCTCTACACCTGCCCTCCACCGTACTGCTCACCTCACCCTGTGAGATCCCTGTTTCCCACCCAGCCTTGCCTCTCAAGCTCTCCCTCTCAGCCCCGTTTCCTGGCTGTCAATTCTCTCAGTGCCCAGGTGTTGCCCTGTGGAGAGGTACCCGAGCATCTTCAGAGACTGGAACAGACTCCCAGCTCTCTCCGGATTCTGGACACAAGCTCAATAAACTGTGTGAACTCAATGCAGAGTTTTTGCTTTCTTGGACAAGTCTTGGGTCTTCCTTAGTATCGAGGTAGTACTCTTCATATGCCTCTAGAGGGCCCCATCTCTCCCATTTTCACCCAGAAGTCTCAGTGTTATTCCTATTCCATTATACCTCCTTTCACAAAGAGGTAAAGTGATCAGTATTTGTTGCCCTGAAAGCAGAAGTGTGGTCTTCCAGATCGTTCCTTCCTCTCATTGCTCTGAGAATCTATTCTCTCTGTCATCTCCCATTCCCACTGGGGTCCTCTCCACCCCTTGCATAAAGTCCTCATTGTTTCCCTCCCCACCCAGGCTTCTCTTCTGTCATTATTGTGTCTCACCTTCTAGATGCCGTCCTCTCTGGGAGTCCCCAGTATCAATTTCCTGAGTTTCTTTCTGGGACACCTTGGACCTTGGAAAGGCTGAGACACTCTAATCCAGGCAAGATTCCTGGTGACTGAGTCGGAGCTGGGTTGTTCTGAAAGCTGAAGGCGGAGAGAATAAGACAGGATGGGGACCCAGCAGAGTACACCAAGCATGGTGACTCACCGGCCTACTTAACTAGCTCCCAGCCCAGGGCTGAATAGAAGCAACAGTGTCCTCACCTCCGCCTTACTCTATTGCCTCTGCTGTGGTTAGACTGAGAGCTGTGCTTGAGGTAGTTCTTGGGTGAGAGGGCAGAGGTGGAGAAGGGAGAGAAAGTGAGGAGGGTGGTGAGGGCCATGTGGTTTACAGCTCTGAGGGTGTGTGTGTGTGTGTGTGTGTGTGTGTGTGTGTGTGTGTGTGTGTTCTTATAGGAAGGGACTCATCCCCAACGCAGTACATCTCTCAGAGCCTCTGCAGGGCTGCAAAGGAATTCACTCCTACTCTAGGATCAACCTGTTTCTTCTTGTTGGAGTAGAGTAAGCTGGCTAGAAATGACCTGGGACAGCTGAGAAAAGCTTTACAGTTGGCTGGAGATGAAGTGGAGCTCCAAAGCAGTCCTGTTTCTGTCATCATCTAGAGTTACCATGGAACCAGTCTGATCCCTGAACTGCAGACACTGATAGAATTCAAGGGCCTTGTGGGCGCCACAGATAGGAATTGTGGGAAGATGTAGGATATGCTAAGGTGGAGACTGTTCTGATTTCTGGCAAGGTGCAGGTTAAAAGCTTGAATAGGGGGCTGGGAATAGTGGCAAGAGTGCTTGCCTCATATTCAAATCATCAGCACCACATATATAGAAAAGGCCAGAAATGGCACTGTGGCTCAAGTGGCAGAGTGCTAGCCTTGAGCAAAAAGAAGCCAGGGACAGTGCTCAGGCCCTGAGTTCAAGCCCCAGGACTGGCAAACAAAACAAAACAAAAGCTGGAATAGGCAGGTGCCAGTGGCACACGCCTATCATCCTAGTTGCTTAGGAGGCTGAGAGTTGGAGGGTCATGGTGCGAAGCCAGGTAGAAAAGCCTGAGAGATTTCACCTCCAATCATCTAGCAAAATGTCAGACTAGAGGTAGAACTCAAGTGGCAGTGCGTGAGCCACGTGCAAGGAAATGGATTGAGGGTTGATAGCCCCAGTACCGGCACAAAAACAAACAGCTGGGTGCCAATGGCTCATGCCTATAACTGTAGCTACTCAGGAGGCTGAGATCTAAGGATTGTGGTTCAAAGCCAGTCAGGACTAGAAAGTCGGTGAGACTCTTATCTCCAATTAACTGCCACAGACCAAAAGTACGGGTATGGCTCAAGTGGTAGAGCACTTGCTTTGCGTATAAATGCTTAGGGGTATCTAGGCACTGGGTCCTTCATGCCTATAATCCTAGCTACTCAGGAGGATGAGAGCTAGCCTGGGCAGGAAAGTGGGTTGGGACTCTTATCTCAGTGAATCACTAGAAAACTAAGTGGCACTGTGGCCCAAAGTGGTAGAGGGTTAGGCTTGAGTGAAAAAGCTCAGGGACAGTGCCCAGGCCTTGAGTTCAAGCCCCGGGACTCACACAAAACAAACAAACAAACATCTTGGACAAAATTGATGTCACCCAGAAAACACTATTTGTGCTGGGAACCTTTTGTCTAGTTCTAATGTGTTTCCTTGGGCAACCTGGGAAATCTCTACTGGGGCTTTCTAAAAGAAATTAAGGTGACGGGGCTGGGGATATGGCCTAGTGGCAAGAGTGCTTGCCTCGTATACATGAGGCCCTGGGTTCGATTCCCCAGCACCACATATACAAAAAATGGCCAGAAGTGGCGCTGTGGCTCAAGTGGCAGAGTGCTAGCCTTGAGCAAAAAGAAGCCAGGGACAGTGCTCAGGCCCTGAGTCCAAGCCCCAGGACTGGCAAAAAAAAAAAAAAAAAAAAAAAAAAAAAGAAATTAAGGTGACAAAGGCACTTAAAAGCTTTTAAATATAAAACTTTCAAACATATTTGTACCAGCCCATTTTCCGTTGTTGTAATGAATGAAACACTTGGAGTTGGGTGATGAATAAGAAGAGAGGTTTGTTTAGATCACAGTTTTGGGAGTTCAAGACCATGGTACCTGCTTTACTCTGGTTAGGGCTTCTTTGGCTGCTTCACGACATGGCAGGTAACATCATGGAGAAATTATATTTGAGGAAAGATCACATGGCCAGACAAGATGGCAGAAAGTTTCCAGAGACAGGCTCACTGTGTTCACTCCAAGAGACCATCATTAACCACCCCAGTGACCTAACAACCTCCTACCCGTCCCCACCTCTTCATACTCCTAACATTTCCCCTAATTCCTGCGCTGAGGACAAAGCCTCAGCACATGGATGTGTGGGAACCTCCTCAAGCCATAGGTAAATGCAAACCAGATTGTATGTATATGTATATGTGTACACATATATACATACACACATTGGGCTTTGAACTCAGGACTTCACACTTACTAGACAAGGCTCTACCACTTGAACTGTATTTTCAGCATTCTATAGCATAGTTAGCAAGCCCATGTACACCCTTCACCCCACTCCAACAATGATCAAGTTATGGCCATTTGACAACATTTATATACTTCCTTTACTATTAATTGGAGAGGGAATTTCTCTCTCTCTCTCTCTCTCTCTCTCTCTCTCTCTCTCTGTTCATCTTATATTCTATGGCTACATCTGACACCTATGATAGGCAGAATGGTGCCCTTACTTCAACACCACCACAGATGTCACCATTTTTATCCCTGGAATTTGTGAATACTGCATCTTTGATTATATAGCAAAGGAAACTAACATTGTGATGGAATTAGGGATGTTAAGTCATCTGACCACAAAATAAAGGGATTACCCTGGATTATCTGGGTGGATCCAGTATAAGCACAGCGTCTTAAAATGTGGACCTAGGAAGCAGAAGAGGAAGCCAGATGACACAGGTGGGAAGAACCTACTGCTTTGGGGTTTGAAGATGGAGGAGGGGAAGCATGAGCTGAGGAACACAGGAGGCTCTGCGAGGCTGGAAAATGAGAGGGACCTCCATGATACCTTGATTTTCACCCAGAAAGACTTGTTTTGGGGTTTTGATCCCCCAAACTGTAACATAATAAAATTATGTTTGGAACAGTAAGTGTGTGGAACTTTCTACAGTCCCAACAAGAAATTAATACAAAGCTTGGTGCAAGTGGCTCACACCTATACTCTTGGCTTCTTAGCTGAGATCTGAGGATGACAGTTTGTAGCCAGGGAGAAAGTCTAGGAGACTCTCATATCCAATTAACCACATACCAAAAAGCCAGAAGTAGAGATGTGGCTCAAGTGGTAGGGCAGTAGCCTTGAGTGAAAAAGCTCAGGGACGGTGCCCAGGCTTTGAGTTTAAGCCCCAGTACACACACACACACACACACACACACACACACACACACACACACACACACTACCTCTACTACTACAGCACCATCTCATAAAGATGAGAACCAGGTCTATTTCTCTAGACATAGGATTTCATGTAGAAACAGGGCTACTTTTGCACCATAATACCTCCTGTAGCTTAAGTCCTCGTGAAGGAGGTACAGGGATGCATAAGGAAGAGATGCTAGGAGAGACTAATCTGGGTCTCAAAGAGAGTACTGAAGAACCAGGTATTTCTATTGCTGAGAGAGGCAATGTAAATACTTGGAGCCCAAGGACAAAGGTCCTTGTGGCTTTGGTATAAGGGCCAGGGAAGAGCAGGGCTGGCAACCAGGGGTGAGCTGTGGACCAAGACACTGGCCATGAAAGGAGCTAGGCAGGGAAACGCCCATCTTCCTCTTAGACATTCAAGTGACACCTGTTGCCACAGGCCTAACCAAGAATGAGGGTGGACCGTGGAGATCTATTATCACCACCGCCACTGGCCCCACCTGTTTCTGCTGTCCCCCACCCCACGCGCAGGATAAAGCAGCTGTCCTGGAGCCGAGGGAGATCCTGGAGGCGAGCAGGATGCAGGGCTGGGCGGTAAGGAGTGGGGCTCTTCTGGGCCTGCTCCTGGTCTGTCTGCATCTCCCAGGTATGGGGCTATCCCTGGCTCAGGGGCACCAGCACTCTCTGGGCACTGGAAGAAAGGGAAAGGGGAAAGGCAGGGGGGTACCGGGAGCAAGGGATATATTTGGGTTCCTAGCACAACTGATGTTGGGGAAGCAAAAAGACTACATCTGTACCCACTGGTGGCTTTGTCTTCTCTTTCTCTCAGGCTTCTTAGCACGGAGCATTGGTACAAAGGAGGAGACCGACTTGCCTCTTCTGGAACACCCTTCCTTCACCAGCTCATTCAACTCTGGACAGCCTCAGCCCAAGGCAGACCCTGGGCCTAATGCTTTGGTGGGGGCTGCTCCAACATTCAATGGCCCTCCACCGGATGCCCCTCTACCTCCAGAAAGTTCTGGGGTGCAGAATTGGCCTCCGTCTTGGGGGCTGCCTGATGTGGAGTACTGGCCCTCTGAATATCCTTGGCAAATGATGGCTGCAGAAGCTGAGAATTCCCTGGAGCAAGCGATGCCCGAAGGCCTGCCTTACCTTTCCGGTGGGGATGCTGTCCCTCTGGCCACTGGTCCTTTACCTGAAGCATCCTCTGCACTCCCAGAGCAGCCGTCTGACGCTTCATACCGCCGGGACCCACAGCCTCGACGGCTGCTCCATCCCCGCCTGCTGGGACCGAGGCGCCCACCCTGGCTTCCCATCCACAGGCCTGGTTTCCCCTTGGGGACCTGGAACCCCAGTGTGGCCTGGGGAGGTGGTGGTCGTGGGACCGGATGGGGAACAAGGCCTATGCCTTACCCTTCAGGAGCCTGGGGGATTAATAACCGGTTCCCAGGTACCGGCGGGGGGATTATCAATCGGTACCCAGTAGGAAGCTGGGGGAATGTTAATCCATACCCTGGAGGGAGTTGGGGGATTAATAGTAGATATCCAGGTACTGGCTGGGAGATTAGTCCTCTGAAGCCAGGCATCAATAATCAATTCCCTCCCAAAGTCCCTCGTCCTTCTGGCTCTCCTCATCCTTGAAGTGTGGAATCAGAGCTCAGCAACCCAAGGTTGGCAGTCACAGAAGGGAGTCGTGCCCCTCACTCACTGTGTGAGCTGAATTGGGTTCAGTTGGCTCATTTCCCAGTTCTCTCCCAATTCCACTGCATCCTTGTTCCCCTGCGCTTGATTGCCAATAAACCATAAGCAGTTTTGAATTTGTTTCTTCTCCTTGTCTTTTTTTTCCCCATCTGGCTGTGAGAATTGAACTCAGGGCCTGAGCACTGTCCCTGAGTTTTTTCGCTTTACCACTTTGAGCCATAGAGCCACTTCCAGTTTTCTGGTGGTTAATTGGAGATAAGGGTCTCAGGGAGCCGGGTGTCTGTGGCTCACACCTATAATTCTAGCTATTCAGGAGGCTGAGATCTGAGGATCAAGGTTCAACACCAGCCCAGGCAGGAAAGTCTGTGAGACTCTTATTTCCAATTAACCACCAAAAAAACCTGAAGTGGAGCTGTGGCTCAAGTGGTAGAGTGCTAGCCTTGAGCTGAAGAGTGCAGGGACAGTGCCCAGGCGAGAGTTCAAGCCCCACAACTGGCCAAAAAAAAAGTCTTTCCTCTCTGGGCTTCAAACCACGGTCCTCAGATCTCAGCCTTCTGAGTAGCTAGGATTATAGGCGTGAGCCATGGGCACTTGGCTTCTCAGTGTCTTTTGTTTCTGGGCAGAAATAGAAGTATGTGGGGACCTTTCTCATTTTCTCACCCTTGCATGGCTGTCCAGGGTCCTCCGAAGATCCTATCTTTTTTGGTGGCACCGGGGTTTGAACTCTCAAGCCTGCTAGGCAGGCACTCTAACCTTTGAAGCACACATCCAGTTCCTATGCATTCAGTCCCAGTCTTTGTGAAAGATCAAAGCCTAAGTGTTTGAAGGTTGAGCTCCATGGTCTTGGCATACCCTGGGGAGTGGGGGGTGGGGGTGGGGTGGGAATGGGTGTTTCCAGAATGATCCTGGTATTTGAAAGGGGGAGGAGAGGGGGGCAGGAAGGAGGGAAGGGGTCCAAGAAGTTGGCACTAGGGCCAGGTGGAACAAATATGCTCCCGTTCACCATGAATGGGAGAGCTGGAGATGGCCGCATTGTCTAGGCTCTGCTTTTGTTCTCAGGAGGACAAGTTTCTTGGAAGCAGGGAAGCCTCCCTTACATGCACCATTGAGTGCTTTATGCCCCAGAGAGCCACAGACTTGGAACATGTGCTGAATAAACAGCAGCCCCTGCTAAAGGAGAAAGAAAAAGGGAGGCGAGAAAGGGAGAGGAAAACCCAGCATCCACCTGCAACTCCCCTTTCCCACGGGATGTCACCCTTTTGGGGTGCTGCTCTGCCCCACCCCTTTTAGGTTTCCTCAGGAGCTTGGCATTCTGGCACAGGAATTAGACTGAGGGCAATGGTGGGGTGAGCCTACGAAAGTGTGGACAGAACTTAACAGGCCTGGGATGGGGGTGATTTGGGTTTCTGGATTCTCTCTTCCCCACACCAAGTACTTCACATGTAGTGGTCCAGATTATGTATCCCCTAGACAGCCTGGGGTCACCCCCCAAATCCTGGGAGCTGGGTAACTGTGGAAGAGAAGGCAGAAGGAAAGTACCAGAGCGTAAGGGCTGGCTGGGGAGCCACCTTCATGAGTGGGAGATTGGTGTTTTCAGAGAAAGTTCTCCAATCCCAATACCTTGCATTGAGACTTCCTTCTTGAGACACTTCCCCGCCAGCCCGCCTTTCCCCTCTCCTGCCTCACCTTCTCCTGTAGCCTCAGCCTCCTGCCCAGTTCTTTACCCTCCTTAGTCTTCCTTGGTTTTTCCCATCCCAAGACAGAGAAAGATGGGCTGTTTTTAGCTCCTCTCTGTTCCGCGGGAGCCTGATTCTTCTCTCAAGCTTGGGAACTCCTTCCCGTCTCCATGCTCCTGCGTGTTCTAGCCACTCCTATTTGCACTTCTCACTTCTACATCAGTAATCTCTTAGTCTCCTGGGCCTCACAGACTTTGTCTGTGGGTTCAGCATTGCGTTCCAGCATCAAGAAGCATCTGGAGCGGAGCCGGCACTCAGCAAGCCCTGAAAGAGTGAGTGACTTTTTTCTCTACCATAATGAACTGCCTCACTACAGACCTAGAAGCAAAAGATCAAAACTGTGAGCCCAAATAAACACTTTCTCTTCATAAATTCATTGTCCCAGTTTGTTATAGTAATGGAAAACTGACAAACAGAGCAGGTCTCCATGATTTCTCTTCTCCGCTCTTATTCCTGAGCCACGGAGCTGCGCGGAGTCTGTGGCCTCCCTAGGGCCTCATCACTGTGCCTCAACTGTCATGAAGGCCTTCTCGGCTCATACAGTGCTCATTTCATCCCCTACCCCCACCCCCCATCCTGTCCTGGTGCTTGAACTCAGGGCTTGGGGACTGGCCCTGAGCTTCTTTTGCTCAAAGCTAGGACTCTACCACTTGAGCAACAGCACCACTTCCAGCTTTTTCTGTATATGTGGTGCTGAGGAATTGAACCCAGGGCTTCATGCATGCTAGGCAAGCACTCTACCACTAAGCCACATTCCCAGCCCCAGCATTTCATCATTTAACGCTCATTATTATCCATGACAAAGGTAGTTATGAGTGACAAAGGTTGTCAGCCCAACCTAGCTTTTCCTTATTGTGTGTCCTAAGAAGTGCTCCAACACAGTACACAATGAACAGAGATACCAAATACTGGACAAGGTGTTTTCACACGAGCCCATCCAACAAATCTTCCAAATAACTCCATTGGGGAGGCACTGCAGGGCCCTTGAACAGGGGAGATGCTAAGGTCAGAAGAGGGCAGGGAGCTGGCTTGCACACCGCAACACTGAGCCAAGGAAGCAAAGTTCATCGGGACTCCATACTGATGGCTGAGAAGCTGGGCCTGCAGCCATGGGGGGCCTTAGCTGTGGCTAGTTGTGTCAGAATGTGCGTGCGTGTGTGTGTGTGCGTGCACACACGCATGCCAGTCCTAAGGCTTGAACTCAGGGCCTGGGCACTGTCTCTGGGAT
This sequence comes from Perognathus longimembris pacificus, assembly GCF_023159225.1. Lineage (NCBI taxonomy): Eukaryota > Metazoa > Chordata > Mammalia > Rodentia > Heteromyidae > Perognathus > Perognathus longimembris. Next base: position 14,301,738 of record NC_063166.1, read on the forward strand.
TTTATGCTCAAGGTTAGTGCTCTACCACTGGAGACACAACTCCATTTCTTGATTTTTTTGCTTGTTAATTGGAGATTAGAGTCTTACAGATTTTCCTACCCAGGCTGGCTTTGAACCGAACCTCAGATCTCAGCCTCCTGAATAGCTAGAATTACAGGCATGAGCCCTGACACCTGGTTTAGAATGCTTTGACTTAGGGTTAGTTGCTGTTTAAAGTGGGGCACCGGGCGTCAGTGGTATACTAAAGGTCTTAATGTTCGCAGTGGGAACTGCTGCTTGGGATACTGAGTTTGACTTTGTGTGTATATTGCTGGGACTTGAATTCAGGGCACTGCACTTCTGCTTGGCTTTTTTGCTCAAGGCTAGTGCTCTGTCATTTGAGACACACCTTCACTTCTGGCGTGTTGCTGGGTAATTAGAGATATGAGTCTCATGGACTTTTCTGTTCAGACTGGCTTTAAACTTCCCTTCTTTCGTCTCAGCCTCCCGAGTAGCTAGAATTACAGGTATGGCTCCCCCTGGCACCAGCTTCTGGCTTTTATCGTGTGTGTGTGTGTGTGTGTGTGTGTGTGTGTGTGTGTGTGTGTGTGTGTGTGTGTATGCTAGTCCTGAACTCAGGGCCTGGGCTTTTTTTTTGCTTAAGGCGAGTGCTAGTCATAGCTCCACTTGTGGCTTTTTTGGTGATTAATTGGAGATAGGGTCTCAGGAACTTTCTTGCCCAGGTTGGCTTTGAACCACAGTCCTCAGGTTTCAGCCTCCTGAGTAGCTAGGATTACAGGTGTGAGTCCTCCTTTCCTATCTGAAGAAGGAACAAGCTTCAGTAGATCGCGCCCTTGTCTGGAAATGGATAGAATGAGGTTCCTTTTCTGCCATAGAGTATCCCCAGCCATGCCAGTTTTGGCAAATCCTCTGTTTTCTCCTCTGTAAATTGAAACAAAATAGATGTTCAGCCTACTTCACAAGATTGTACAGGGGGAACTACTAGTTCCCGACCCATAGAAAGAAGGATTGACTGGCAACGAACACATTGCTCTTCTACTGTATTCTTCCCAACACACCACATCATCGTCATCACCATCGTCATCGTCATCATTGTCATCATCACCATCATCATCGTCATCATCTTCATCATCATCATCATCATGCTGGATTAAACATAGGACTTTGTGCATTCTGCCACCGAGTTACTTTCCCAGCCCTTAGTTTCTGAGTCAAGACCTCACTATGTACCCTAAATTCCAGACCCTCTCCCTCCTGAGTGCGGTGATTACAGGCCTGTGCCACCACACCTGGCTTTTATCTGTTGTTTTAAAATTATATTTCTGATTATTATGGTGAAGTTGTATCTCACTGGGAGAATCAAACTCTTTTCATATAGATGATAGAATTTTGCAACCCATCTTCTTCTGTTAATATAAAATACTCTATAAATCTCTTGTGATAGGCATTACATATCCTTGTCTCTCTCATGAGGCATTAACTTGATCTGTTAGCATTGGTAAATCTCATGCATTCCTTTTGTCTTTTTTGCCAGTCCTGGGGCTTGAACTCAGGGCCTGAGCACTGTCCCTGGCTTCTTTTTGCTCAAGGCTAGCACTCTGTCACTAGAGCCACAGCGCCACTTCTGGCTGTTTTCTATATATGTGGTGTTGGGGAATTGAACCCAGGGCTTCATGTATGGGAGGCAAGCACTCTTGCCACTAGGCCATGTCCCCAGCCCCTTATGCATTCCTTGTATTTTACTATCATCTTGAAGAAAATGCAGGATTGGAAACCTCTCTTTGGTGAGATATCTATTTATCTGCCTGTCTGCCTACTTACTTACCTAACTTCTTATATTAATTTATCCTCTTGGTATCTACTATTGAAACTACTTTCTCTTTTATTCTTGTCTCTGACATACCCAGTCAGTAATTCCTATTTCCTTCCCCACCCTCCCCACCCCTTTCTCTCTCTTTTTCTTGGTGTCACTACTGGAGCTTGAACTTGTAGCCTGAACACTGTCCTTGAGTTTTTTCACTCAAGACTGGCACTCCACAATTTGAGCTACCGCTCCACTTCCAGCTTTTTGCTGATTTCTAAAAGATGAAAGTCTTATGGACATTCCTACCTGGGATGGCTTTGTACCTTGCTCTTCAGATCTCAGTCTCCTGAGTAGCTGGGACTACAGGCGTGAGCTACCAGCACTTGGCTCATTTTTATTTCTTCTTGCTACTAAAGCTCATCCTTTCAATGGGGTTATTTGACTTTTTCACCACTGCTCAAGGGCTTCTTTTCTGCATACATAGACAACAATAAGCATCTCTGCCTTATGTACAGGGCATAATTAATAGAAGAAACCAAAAGCCCTTTTGTTTAAATCATTTTCTTAAAAAACTCCATTCTTTTCTAGTACAGCCCTCTTTTGTACTGTTGATACTAACTTGTATATTTTGGGATCATAATGATCTCAGGGCCTTCCATGGCCTCAATTTACTTCAATTAACCATTATTAGCATCCTCCCCCTCAACTCTCCACTTGAACAATGGGAGCTCCAAATGGCTGGCTCTGTTGTGCTTTCCAGCACTTTCTCTGGTATTCTGGAGGCATACTTACTTTCAGAACGGATAGAACAGTCAAGTTCCTCTCCCTAGCCCTGCACCCTATGGGCCCCTACTTTCTTTAGGCAGAGAATAGCACTTAGGACAAAGGCTGGGGTGTCCACAAGATAACTCATTGCAAAAACACCTTTTCTTAGGGGCTAGGGGTGCAGTTTGGTGGTACAGCGTTTACCTGGCATGTGTCAATTTGGTTTCCAACCCAGGAAGGAAAGGAGAAAAGAAGGGAGGAAAGAAGGGAAGAAGGCAGGAAAAGAAAAGAAGGGAGAAAGGAATAAAGAAAGGAGTGAGGGAGGAAAAGGGAGGGAAGAAGGGAGGGAGAGAGAACTCATTTACTGGTCTTTTAAGTTCGACAAACGGCTAATTTAAGTGATACACTTATTGTATCCTACCCTTATTTATTTACTTTTCTTCCAGTATTGGAACTTGAGCTCAGGGACTCGCGTTTTCACCATTCTGCTGCGCATGGTTGGTGCTCTACCACTTGAGCCATACTTTTAGCCCAGGTTTTTGTTGTTGTTGTTAATTGGAAAGTCTTCAGCAATTTTCTTCCTCGAACTAGCTTCAAACCTTGATTCTTAGCTCTCAGCCTCTTGGCTAGCTAGCGTTACAAGTGTGAGCCACCAGTGCCTGGTTACCTTTTGTTTTTCTTTTTCCTTTCAGCAGTGGGGCTTGAACTTGGGGCCTTGGCAGTCACGCTACCAGTGAGCCATGCTTCTAGCTTGGGCTGGAAGTGACAAGAAAAGATTCGGATTATCTTGGGAGCTCCGGGGAGACAGAAAGGGTGGCGAATGGCTGATGGATGGCAGGGCTGACTCTAGCCAGGCAGGTCACCAGGAGGAAGTGACTCCTCAGATGTTTCTGTAGGGCCTGGCACGGCGCATGCATGAGGGAGGTGCTTTTAATTGTTAAGTGTGTTTCCTGTTTGTGGCCCTCATTCTCACACTGGGTGGTTAGGCCCATCTCCTAATTGGCGCTCCAGCCCATTCTGTAAGCCAGCTGCTACATTCCTCCCCTGCTGCACGTGGGCTGGGTGCAGAAACTGGAGCTGGCACCCGAGGTCATTCACCCTGGCTCCCTGGCCCTCTGGGCCGAAACTCCCTGTCCTCCTCATCCTCACCCCTACTGCAGAACCAAAGAATGAATCCCTGACTATGGCTGGTCGCTTGCCCACGGACGCAGTCTGTGACTGACCCTTGAAACCTGCAGTAGGTACCTTCCTCCTGCTCTCCACCCCCATCTCTCTGTCTGCCTCGCAGATTCTCCATTCATTCACCAGATTCCAGTTTCAGAAGACTTTCACAAAACCCAGGGAGACCTAGAGGGTAAGATAGGGAGAATAGAAGGAAGAAAGAAGCGAAAGCATGCTGGGTTTAGGGGAAAACCCAGTAGGTACTGACTGATCTCGGGTGTGAAATAAAAATGCAACATAATGTTGGGAGTGTTGGCTCACAACTGTAATCCCAGCAAGTTGGGAGGCAGAGATCAGGAGGATCACAGTTTGAAGCCCACATGAACAGAAAATGAGTGAGATTCCGCTCCAGCCAACGAACTGTGGGGGTCCATGCTTCGCGTCTCTGCTAGGCAAGAGGCATGGTTGGAGGATCTTGCTTTGGGCAAAAATGTCAGACCACATCTAAAAAGTAACTAAAAATCAAAAAGAGCTGATGGCATGAGTCAAGTGATAGAACATCTGTCCTGAGTTCAAATCCTAGAGCTGCCCCCCAAAGTAACTTTATATCACTTTGTTAAACATTTAAAAACAATTGCCAATTTGATCAGAATGATGAGATTCATGTTTTAATCTATTGGAAGGGCTGAAATGATCCCCTAGGAAGCAATCTTTCCAGTGAAAACCAGGAAATATTACCTAGAAAAACAAAAACAAACAGAACCCAGATATGCATCGGGAGGGAAAAAAACTGGGAGAAAATAAGGGAAGAGATGACAGGGTTCAAAAAGAAATGCACTCATGACCTGACTTATATAACTGTAATTCCTCTGTACATCATTGTTACACTAAAAATTAAAAAAATAAAAAGCCCCAACAAAAGCCAGATATGCAACTTAATATCTTTTTCTTTTTCTAAAGCATATTCATGGAGATGCTATTGAATGGTTGCTCTTTGGAGATGAAAGCTTTCCCAAACTTTTTGACTTTGTACAATTCCAAGGACCATGCACAATGCTAGGTTTACAAGAAAAACAACACAACCAACCCGACAAGTCCATCCATCTGTCAGTGAGTCACTGGTCCAGTCTTTCCTGACCCCTCGCTAACTCCCCATGACATTGAATAATTACAGCTGTAACTTCTGAAGCCAGTGGGCCAGGCACTAAGCTGTCTAAGCCTTAGTTTCCTCATCTGTAAAGTGGGGAGAGTCAGAGTTCCAGGCTGAGAGCATTCTTGAGATGACTCCACCACAGATTTGCTTAGTGTAGTGTTTGGTACAATGTGAACTCAATAAACTTTTGCTGCTGTTACTATTATTGTAGTTTTAACAATGCCAAACAATTCTCAGGAGCTAAATGCTCCCAAAACTGGAGATACAAATATATATGTATATATATATAATACATGTATATAATATATGTATGCATATAATTATATATACATATATATATAATTTTTTTTTTGTTGGTCGTGGGGTTTGAACTCAAGGCCTGGGTATTATCCCTGAGCATTGTTTTGCTCAAGGATCCTGCTCTACCACTTTGAACCACAGGTCTACTTCTGGTTTTCTGGTGGTTAATTGGAGATAGGAGTCTCACAGACTTTCCTGCCTGGGCTGGCTTTGAACCTTGATCCACAGATCTCAGGCTCCTGAGTAGTTAGGATTAGAGGCATGAGCCACCAGTGCCTGGCTACGGCAGTAATCTCAAGTCTGCTCTCATTTATTTTCTGGGAGTGGAAATTGTCCTAGAGTCTTAGGCTGGATGTATAGTTCACTGGTAGAGCACTCGCCTTGCATTTGTGCAGGCCTGTTTCCATCCCAGCACCCTGACACAAAGGACAAGGGAAGCCGTGCAACCAACTCCCTTGCTTTCTTGTTTGTGTGAGTCCAGGGACTTGAACTCAGGGCCTGGGCAGTGTCACTGAGTTTTTTGTTCAAGGCTAGTACTCTACCACTTGAGCCATAACTCCACTTGGAGCTGTTTGGTGTGGTTCATTGGAGATAAAAGTTTCATAGACTTTTCTGCCTAGACTGGATTTGAACTTTGATCCCACTTCTCAGCCTCCTGAGTAGCTAGGCCGGGTCCTTGCTCCATTTTATACAAGGGAAATGCAAAGCTGCTCTCCAGGGGAAAGAAGGAAGGGGCGGAAGTCAATGACAAGGCTGCAGACTTATCCTGGCAGAAGCGGCCACTGTGTGGCAGGTTGGAAAAGCTGTCTCAATCTTCATTTGTCAAATAGGGGTAATCCTATCACCTCCCTTTTCCTGAGGATTAAATGAAACGAGACTTGGAAATCATTCAGCACAGCTGCTACACCTTTGCCGTTCCTATAGCCACCGGGGCTAGAATCATTCCTTTGCCTGGCTGCAGTCCTGTGAGAGGGGTAAAGAACAGACGCCCTGGAAACTGCCGTCCTGCCATCCTGCGTTCCTCCACTAGAGGGCAGCCCTGTCAGCTTCTGCATGTGGGAAACCAGAGTTCCAAAGCGCAGGCTAGGGCGGCTCCTTCCTCAGCTCCCTCCTTCTTGAACTCATCTCAGGTCTCAGGGTCATGCCTTCTTTCCTCTGACTTTGATCATAATGACATCTAAGTCAACCTCCTACCATCCTTCCTCCTGGCTTCTCCCAACCCAAGGAAACCCGGCTTCTCTTCATCATCTTTGAGTTTGTTTTTTTTTGTTTTTTTCTTTTTCCTGTCCTAGGAACTCGGGCCTGGGTGTTTTGTTGTCCCTAAGTTTCTTTTGCTCAAGGTGAGTCTCATTGACTTTCCTACCCTGACTGGATTTGAACTGTGAGTCTCGGATCTCAGCCTCTTGAGTAGCTAGGATTACAAGTGTGAGCCACCAGTACCTGGCCCTCTTTGAGTTTGTTTGTTTGTTTGTTTTTTGCCAGTCCTGGGGCTTGAACTCAGGGCCTGAGCACTGTCCCTGGCTAGCACTCTGCCACTTGAGCCACAGTGCCACTTCTGGCCGTTTTCTATATATGTGGTGCTGAGGAATCGAACCCAGGGTTTCATGTATACGAGGCAAGCACTCTTGCCACTAGGCCATATTCCCAGTCCCCCTCTTGGAGTTTTAAGTGATTGCTTCCACTTGAATTAGACAGAAAAAAAACAACCATTCCTGGGGCCATTTGAGTTTCCCCTTAGGCCCAAGAGCAAGGAGCAGCATTCTGAAGCCTTCACTTCTAGCCAAGCATCAATGTTGCACGCTTGTAATCTTAGCGACTCAGAAGACTGAGATCTGAGACTCTGATCTCCCTTTAACCACCAAAAAGCCAGAAGTGGAGCTGTGGCTCAAGGAGTAGAGTGCCAGCCTTGAGTGAAAAAGCTAAGGGACAGTGCTCAGGCCTTGAATTCAAGCCCCAGTACCTGAAGAATAAGAAGAAAAAGACTGTGGTAGGGCTGGCTATGTGGTTCAATGTAGCCCAGTACAACAACAAAATGAAAGAAAGGAAAAAAGGAAGAGAAAAAGAAAACTACATTTTTGTGGAAGACAAAACTAGAGTATAACTTGTCTTTTGAATTGACTTCTATCTGCTTGCCTCCATCTTGTCTATTTCTACTCTAATTCTTCCCTTCCTTTTTTGGGGGTGGGGTGGGGGTGGGGAGGTATATTACAAAGAGGATCTCATGATGACACCGAGCTAAGTAAGCTCCATTCCTCAGAGTGAGACCAGATGTCATCTGGGTTTGGGAATGGAACCTACAGTCACGTCTCAGAATAAACCACGGGGCAGTTAGACAGCTCAAGCCAGTGCACGTTCCAGTCCCTCCCTGCATGCGGGCCCTGGGGAGCCCTGAGAGGAGCTGACTGACATGGAGAGGGAGAAGCCAGCTCATATGCATTCTGCCCTTCTCCAAGGTCACAGACTCCCTCAGTGGAGTGTTGGTCCTCTAGCTTATATACTACAGAAGTCCCTGGAGCCATGGGCAATGATGTAATTGAGTTCCAGTAATGGAACAGGAGAGGAAGTAGCGTATTCTGTTTCAAGGAATATTCTCTGTAGTGTTTATTTTTTTTTGGTCTGAGAATAGGAAATATTATTTTTCTTCATTTTGATAAATATTATTGTATATAATCAGAGTACAAAGGCATTGTACTATTGTGTTCCTCCCCTGAGAGTATCCTCCTTTGGTCTCACTGTGTGTGAATCCTGTATAATTTATTAGGTATTTCAGACCTGCACATGAGCTTTCTCACCTCACTTAACATGATTTGTTCTAGGTCCATCCATTTCTCTGAAAGAATATCCTTTAAACAAGAGGAGACTTATTCCTTTTTCTCTTTACTTGTTTAATCTTGGAATGTAATGGTGATGTCCAAGTTCTCTCTAGATAGTGAGGATTTTGCTTGTTTTTTGAGACAGGATCTCACTATGTAGTATGGGCTAGCTCAGACTCGTGTGTGTATGTGTCCAGTACTGGGGCTTGAACTCAGAGCCTTGCTCTCATACTTTATTATTCTTCCATTCAAGGCTGTCACTCTCCCTCTTGAGCCACAGCTCTACTTTCAGCTTTTTGGTGGTTAACTGGAGGTAAGTCTCAGAGACGTTCTTTCCCTGACTGGCTTTGTACCACAATCCTCAATCTGAGCCTCCTGAGCTTGCTGAACTTTTAAACACCAACACTCTTACAGCTTCTGGATTAATGACCTGAGTTATCACAAGGCCTCTACCTAGACAAAGTGGAGGAAGTGTCGTAGCCTGCCTTTCTCTGTTTCTCCTTATGTCCTTCCCCTTGGCTTCCCAGAGAGGCGTGCGATGTCTTCCACCAGTTGGTGGAGGCTCTGGATAACTCCCAGACCACCAGCCTTGCCAGGAGTGTCTGCTGTGTATGTGGCCTTCAGGACCCCAGCAGGGCCTTACAGTTGGAAGGGGGCCCAAGGAGGCCTCCAGGATTTAGGAGCCCGGTTACCTCATCCGTAGAGACTGCCCTCCATCTGGCAGAGGCTGGAAGCTGAAACTGAGGAGGGGATATGCGCAGAGCCCTGGGAATTAGCAAGCCGAGTCATTAGACAGGGTCAGATCTCAAGAGCAGCTGCTTCCTATTGGGCATGGGCCAAGACTGAGGGGAGATGGACCACAGACTGGAGCTCACCGGCCCCCAGTGGCTTCGCAGCCAGGAGGTCCTTAAAGCTTTGTGTTTCTGGAGGGTGGGAGACATGGGAAGAGGGGACCAGATGGAGCGGTGGAGAGAGGGCCCTGGAATACACTTGATTATCTGTTGTGTTTGTCTGAAATATGAGATACTGTGTTGACTTTTATTTTTTTATTTTAATTTTTTTTGCCAGTCCTGGGTCTTGAACTCGGGACCTGAGCACTGTCCCTGGCTTCTTTTGCTCAAGGCTAGCACTCTACCACTTGAGCCACAGTGCCACTTCTGGCTTTTTCTGTTTACCTGGTGCTGAGGAATTGAACCCAGGGCTTCATGCATGCTAGGCAAGCACTCTACCACTAAGCCACATTCCCAGCCCTTATTTTAAATTTTTATTGTTAACATAAAGGTGAGGTACAGTCCATTTCTTTTTGGACAATGTCACCCTTTCCCTCATTCTGTTCCAGTTTTTCTCTCCCATCCCCACCCATAAGTTATATATTTATTTTGGCATATCTAGTGAGGACCAAGCTGTTCACTCTTTGTCCTTCCATTTCTGTGCCCCCCCAAAGACGATGAACAAATGAGCAAGAGAAAAGGCAACGAAAACAAAAACAACAATGAAGAAAAAATCCCCCTGTTTGCTGTGTTTAGTTTTAGAAAAATGCTAAGATTACAAGTGTGAGCCATTGGCACTCAGCTGTGTGGGGTGTATGTGTGTGTGTGTGTGTGTGTGTGTGTGTGTGTGTGTGTGTGTGTGTGCCAGTCTTGGGGTTTGAACTCAGGGCCTGGGAGCCGTCCCTGAGCTTTTTTTGCTCAAGTGCTCTGCCACTTGAGCCACCGCTCCACTTTCAGCTTTTATGGTGCTTCCTTGGAGATAAGAGTCTCATGCTCAGTCTGGGTTTGAACTGAGATCCTCAGATCTCAGCTAGGATTCCAGGCCACCAGTGCCTGGCTGTATTTTCACCTCTTTGGGAGCGTCTGGAGAAGCTTCAGAGACTCCCTCCCCGGGGCGGACAGAGCTGCCGCGGCCTCCCCCCACCGGCTCTTCCTGCTCCAGCCTCTGGGAATGGAGCCATGCGCTCAGCTTCTCTCTGCCAAGCCCTGGTCCCACCACTAGGTGGCCATGTCAGACAGGATTAAATGAGCCCCACACAGATTGCTTTCAGGCGTGGCTCACAGTCAACCACACTCAGGGGTGCAGATCCCTTTGTCCTGGAGATTTTAGGGGTTCCACTCTCCAGGCAGCTCTTCTGACTCCCACCCCACGGCACATTGCCTGACTACTATTTTTATTTTTTTTGCCAGTCCTGGGGCTTGAACTCAGGGCCTGAGCATTGTCCCTGGCTTCTTTTTGCTCAAGGCTAGCACTCTTCCGGCTTTTTCTGTTTATATGGTCCTGAGGAATCGAACCCAGGGCTTTATGCTTACTAAGCAAACACTCTACCGCTAAGCCACGTTCCCAGCCCCAACCTGACTAGTATTATGTCTCCTACTGACTATATTTGCAGGGAAGACTCAGATACTATCTCGCTGCTGTCCACAAGGAAATGAAAGCATCTATCCTGAAAAACTAAAAAAAAAAAAAAAAAAAAAATCCATCTTCTTCTGGACTCGATGTCTAAATGTCTAAATACTGAAGACAATGCTGCTTAACATCAGAAGGTAACAAGGAAACTTCTGGAGTTTTGTTGATTCAGGGGCTGGCCAAGAGAGATAGGACCTTGGGTTGCTACGGAAACCATGTCTGTGGTTACTTTGCCATTTGGACTATCACTGTTTATTGTTTGAAGGATTGGGCTATGAGAAAAATGTGACCATTTCTTGATTTAACCATGACCAAGGCAGGACAGGCAACAAATGGACTGTACCTATCAAAAGATAGATAAACTGAGTAAACTAAGGCTGAGAAGAGAAATTACATACTCCATTAAACTAGATGAGGACTCAGGCCTTCTGATACATTATCTGGCTCCTGCGTTCCCTTGGCAACTCTTAGGGGCCATAGAACCACTGACTCAGGAGGTTAGTGTGGCAAAGGCCAGCAGAGATCCTGGAGGCATTAGAACAAAAGCCACAGGCTGCCAATCCCCTGAGAGACCCTAGGGGTGGGAGTCAGTGTGTACCCCAGAGTTAGTATCTAAGAGACCCAAAGAATGAGTACACGAAACAGTGTAACACAAAACAAAGAATGTTAAGCAACCACCAAAAGTCACCTATCATATTTTCTAGATTACAAAATGTGCAATTATTTAACATTTCACATTTCTCAAATAGGGCTCAATTTTCCAGGCAATAACATGTCATAGCTTAATTGACTTTCCTTTCCTTTCATCTCCTTTCCTCTCCTCTCTTTTCCTCTCCTCTCCTTTCCTTTGCTTTCCTTTCTTTGTTCCTCTCCCCTCCCTTTCCTCCCTCCCTCCTTCCCTCCCTTCCTTTCTTCCCTCCTTTCTTCTTTCCTTCTTTCTATTTAGTCATAGGGCTTGAAGTCAGGGTCTGGCACTGTCCTTCAGTTTTTTCACTCAAGGCTGGTGCTCTACCACTTTGAACCACAGTTCTGCTTCTGGTTTCCTGGTGGTTAATTGGAGATGAGAGTCTTGTGGGCTTTCCTGCCCAGGCTGGCTTCAAACCATGTTCCTCAGATCTCAGCTTCCTTGATAGCTAGGATAACAGGTATGAGCTATCAGTGTCTGACTTCCTTTCTTCCTTCCTTCCTTCTTTCTTTCCTTCCTTCCGTCCTTCCTTTCTCTATTTCTCTTTCTTTCTTTCTTTCTTTCTTTCTTTCTTTCTTTCTTTCTTTCTTTCTTTCTTTCTTTCTTTCTTTCTTTCTTTCTTTCTTTCTTTCTCTAGGTCTCAGGGCTTGGGCACTATACCTGAGCTCTTTTGCTCAAGGCTAGTGCTCTACCACTCGAATCACAGCTCCATTAATGGTTTTTCAGTGGTTAATTGGAGGTAAGAGTCTCACAGACTTTCCTGCTCAGTCTAGCTTCAAACCGTTATCCTCAGCTCTCAGCCTCCTATGTGGCTAGAACTACAGGCCTAAACCCAGTGCCCAGCTATTTTTCTTTCTTAGTGGTGCATAAAAGAATGGTGTTTTTCAGCAGATGAAATCTCCAGTCCATGGTCAGTGTTTATGGGAAAATGTTATACTTGTGTGCCAGCTAGCACAGACTAGGAGGGAATTGGGGTGTGGTATTGAGCTCTGGCAAGCCAATTTCCAAGGCACAGCATGTAGACCAGTTTTTAGGAAAGGGGCTCATTCCTGGGCCACTACCTGTTGTTACCACTAGAGGGCAGGGTATTTGATGAGGAAGATACAGGCAGAGAGCTTCTCTTCTGATTGGCCTATTTGTTCCCATGGATACCGTTTCCAAAGCTGCTTTGGTTGGCATCGATTTGTTTTCTTTTATCTCTTTTTAAATGCTAAACATGTATTCTGCTCAACTTTTTGTTAGACTTTTCTAATGTCTAGTTTTTAATCAGTTGCGGCATTCATGGCATTTGACTTTAACATGTGCTTTTTAAGATAACTTGCAGCCCCTGTGTTTCGGTATCCAGCTTTACATTATACTCCAGCTCCAGTCACAAGTTGTGTATCAAGTGCAGGCAGCTACACACAGGGAATGAATACTAATCAAACCCTGAGAGAATGGATCTGTTGTAGTCCCAGTGTAAGAGGAACCCCACCCTCCCCCGTGGTGCAGCTAGCTGTAGCTGGTTGTTGCCCAATTTGATTGCATTGCTAGTGGGAAATATCATAGCTGAAAGCCTTCTGAATTTCTTTTAATGATCCTCAAAGAGGGTGTGGAGTAGAGACTTTTTACAATGTTTACAGCTAGAAAATATCCATTAGCTTTTTTTAAACTTTCTTTCAGACTTTTATTTATTTTAATAATAATTACTTATTTATTGTCAAAGTGATGTACACAGTCCATTAGCTTTTAACAGTTGCCTTGAGAGTAGAAGCTGTTATATGGCTCTCCATTGCCTGTTGACAGCCACTATACCTCCTCGAGAAAAACGAGCGGATTCGCACATGTACCTCTCCTTGATGTCGAGGTAGACTGGAGGTGAATAGATTCAGGACTGCTGTCTCAAAAATTCCGAGTGGGATCCTAAACTGTTCCAGACTGAGGTCCAGCCTTCAAAGTCTTCAAGATGGAGCACAAAGGCCAGGCGATGGCTCACATTCGTAATCCTAGCTACTCCAGAAGCTGAGATCTGAGGAGCATGGTTTGAAGGCAGCCTAGGCAGGAAAGTCTGTGAGACTCTCATCTCCAGTTCACCATCAAAAAGTAGAGCTGTGGCTCCACAGGTAGAGTGCTAGCCTTGCACACAAAAGCTCAGGGATAACACCTCAGCCTTGAGTTCAAGCCCCAGGACTAGCACACACACACACACACACACACACACACACACACACACACAAAATACCAAGTGAAACAAAAGAGAGGGTGGTAAATCATGATTGCCGGAAAGCCTCAGCAAATGTTCTCATTGGTGAAGACAAGGATTGAACTAGAATGTGCATCCGCAGACATCTGTGTGAGAAGCGCCACACCTGAGCGGGCACCGATCCAGTCCAGGCGCCATTCTACTTGAGGCACCTTGGGTTGGTCCCTTCCTTTGGGCATCATAGCCATAGTTTGCACCGTGCATAGCCACTACAGTTGGTACCGCTGTTCACCGATGCCTTCTCTGTCCTTTAATCAATAGAGGTTAGCTGGACTCACATGGCGGGGTGAGCTGGATGCACTCACTAAAGAGAAGGCGTGTGTATATGGGTGACAATCACACGTGACATATGGACACATGCGGTGGTGGCGGAAGCCAGCTACCAAATCTTGTAGTTAAGGTCTCAGGAGTAGTTCAGGAGGGTTTCCCTTCATTCTTTGAGGCTTCTTCATTGTCGTTGTCTTTCTTCTTCTTCTGGATGTTTCTGCAGCATCTTATCCTTTCTGTCCAGAGACGCTCCTGCGTGGTCTGTAGATCTCCAGCACAGCAGCCATTCCCCCTTCCCAGCGGCACCCTGGAGAGATCCCAGAGAATGAGGAGGTGTGGAGAGTTGAGGGGTCCGATTTAGCAAGCACCCCACATCTCCGATAGGACCACTGACAGGAAGGGACCTGGGGACATGGTGACTCGGGGCAATTTGGACAGGCCAGGAGGAACGGCAGGAACAGTCCCTCAGGCCTCTGTCCTGTGAGACTGGGATCTTCTTTGTAAAGCAGTAAAAGGAACTTAGACTGATTTTCTGCCAGGAGCAGAATTTCATTTGATTAAAAGAAAATGTAAACATTTGAGTATTTCTTTCTTTCTTTGTTCTTCTTCTTTTTTTTTTTTTTTTTTTTTTTTTTTTTTTTTTTTGCTAGTCCTGGGGCTTGAACTCAGGGCCTGGGCACTGTCCCTGAGCTTCTTTTTGCTCAAGGCTAGCACTCTACCACTTGAGCCACAGCACCACTTCAAGCTTTTTCTATATATGTGGCCCTGAGGAATCGAACCCAGGGCTTCATGTATATGAGGCGAGCACTTTACCACTAGGCCATGTTCCCAGCCCCTGGCATAGTACACAGCACTTGAGCCACAGCTCCATCTCTGCTTCTTGGTAGTCTCATAGACTTTCCTGTCCAGACTGACTTTGAACCTTGATGAATAGTTCTTACATATGACCTGTGTGCATCTCTCTAGGGAGATTTTATGACCAGACCTGATAGACAGGTAAGAGTAATTGTTGTTGTATTTCCCCCAGGGATGTAGCCAAGGCTTGACAGAACTGAGAAGTGCTCAGAGCAGACAGGCGTCCGAGTGTCCTTGACATGCTTGTTCCCAGGGACAGCTGCCTTCCTCATCTGGCAGTCTTAGAATGGAAACCACTGCCCATTGAAGCCTGAGGACACACAGACCAGAACCTCTAGGGTCTGATCTTTCCAGAACCAACTACAGTCACATGGTGTAAGAAACAACCCTATGAGTGTATTTAATAGATACAGGACATACTTTTCCTAGGAAGGAAGGAAGGAAGGAAGGAAGGAAGGAAGGAAGGAAGGAAGGAAGGAAGGAAGAGGGAAGGGAGAGAGGGGAGAGAGACCATCTCTTAACATTAGTGATATATGATACATTAAAATTGCTCCAGCTCATCTCCTTGTAGCCATAGCTCTGCCTAGGCCAACGTCTTTCAAACAAACTCAACCACTAGAGATACATGCTTTTGAAGTCATACCATTGTGAACCACTCTGCAACAGTGCTTAGAAGCCTAATTTGGAGGGAGGAGACCATCTTTCCTTTTCTTTTTAAAAATTTTTTTGGCCAGTCTTAGGCCTTGAACTCAGGGCCTGAGCACTGTCCCTGGCTTCTTTTTGCTCAAAGCTAGCTCTCTGTCACTTGAGCCATAGCGCCACTTCTGGCTTTTTCTATATATGTGGTGCTGAGGAATCGAACCCAGGGCTTCATGTATGCGAGGCAAGCGCTCTGCCACTAGGTCATATTCCCAGCCCCTATCTTTCCTTTTCTTTCCTTCTTTTCTTCTATCCTTCATCTTTCTTTCTCCTTCCTTCCTTCCTTTCTTTCTTCCTTCCCTTCCTTCCTTCCTTCCTTCCTTCCTTCCTTCCTTCCTTCCTTCCTTCCTTCCTTCCTTCCTTCCTTCCTTCCTTCCTTCCTTCCTGTCTTATGCTTTCACTCACTGTCAGGTGCCCTACCACGAGCCTCTTCTCCAAGCCCTTTTTCTTTTTCAGACAGGGTCTCACTGTGTAGCACAGGTTGATCTTGATCTCCTGACCCTCCTGTCTCAGCTTCCAGGCAAGCACCACTTAGGAGAGCAGCTTTCAACCTAGAATAACAATGACTGTTTTTCAGTGTTTTACAGAAGCCTATTTGTTTATGACAACAGTCAATTCCAAAAGGGCCATCCTCTACAGAGATGGGGGGAGAGGTTGTTTTTGTTTTGGAATTTCATCTCTTGACCTCATGCATATGAAGCTTGTGTTCTACCACCCTAAGTTATGGTCTCTACTGGCAAGTAGTGAATATGACTCACGTGTGAATCAAATACCATGTGGTTGCTTCCCCTCCCCCCTTCCTCCTGTCAGCCTCTCTCAGAACGCTGTGGTTTCAAGGTGTCATTTTGGTAGAATTAAGTGTGCATACCTCAAGTGTATAATGCATTGCTGTCAGCTTTACTCACACTTACAATTGGGTTCAAAGCTGTGGCTTTGCCTCTTGGGTCAGAGGTGCCCAGTGGCACCCATGTTCCACAAGAATGAACAAACTTACATGAGAGGGCTAAGCTTGCAAGCTGCCACCTGTTAAAATTCCAGTGTGCTTTTTATTCTTTGGTCAAGATGGCGGAAGTAGCCATTCTCAGTAAACATCAGAACAGAAGAGGGCGGTCTGGGTGTTCCTTGAGGTAAAATTTACAGAGGGAAATGTACAGATGCTAAGGATTTGGTTAGATGAGTGTTGACCCATGTGTAGCCCTGTGTAACGGAGGGCCCAGACAACATACAACACATTCCCACACTCAGAAGTATCCCTCCCTAAAAGTCCTTACCCTCACAAGAGGCCTGTGGTTCGATTTCTGTGGCTATAGACTAGTTTAGTCTGTTCTTGAATTGCATACTGATAGAACTTCAGACCATTGAAGTACTCCTTATCCAGTTGTTACAGTTTTGCTAGTGCTGCTATAAACTAAATCTAGAGAAACAGAGCTGTTAAGGTTCTGGCAAAGACCCAGGTTGAGAACTGCAGAAGTGGAAGAGTGTTGGCAGGGTTAAGCCGTGAATGCAGTTATAAGCCAGGGCAAGTGATTCATAGTCTCAGAGAGAAAGTCAGAGCTGCTGGGGGAGATGAGCCAGTTGCACCAGAAGCCTGGCAGGGCGGGGCCTTCAACAAGAGCATGGATGAATGGATAGTGTATCTGTCTAAGGCTTGGCTTTGCAGGGACTGCCCAGAGCCTAGATCTGAGCAGGGCAAGCTGGCCCCAGGTTTGCTGTTACCTGTGCTCAGGATGGAAGCTGGGGAGAGAGACAAAGGTGGCAGAGCACACTTGCTCTCTCCCCCCAAAGGCTGCAAGGCCTAAGCTTACTTAGAGACATTTCTCTGTGCCACGTGAATCTGCAACGTTCTCACCTGCCCACACAACCCTCATGTTTCAGTTCAATTCCCCTGTCAGCCCAGAAGCCTCAAGAGAGTGGGGGGAAGGGGTGGCAAAGAAATTGGGACCAGGCCAGGTATGGATGGCTCATGCCTATAATCCTAGCCACTTGGAGGTTGAGATCTGAGGATCGCAGTTCAAAGCCAGCCCAGGCAGGAGAGTCCGTGGGACTCTTATCTCCAATTATCCACCAGAAATCTGGAAGTGGAATTGTGGCTTAAAGTGGTAGAACACTAGCCTTGAGCTAAAGAGCTCACAGACAGCGCCCAGGCCCAGGGTTCAAACCCCAGGACCGACCAAAAAAAAAAAAAAAAAAGTAAATGAGACCCATGTGAGGTTTTTGCTTTTTATGACAGCAATTTGGGAACTAGGGCTACACAGGGAAAGGCGTTCTCTCTGGTTTGGGGACCCCTTTTCACAGCAGTGCACCAACACCCAGAGTCTGGCTCCCACCTATATTCGGTCCATTTATTTCATCAGGCAGTCAGAGCGTGGGTCTCTTTTCTTCTGGGCTGAGAAAGCCCAACAGGAGGAGGGCTGCGGGAGCAGAGGCGGGTGGGAGGAGGCCCTGGCCCTCGAGGCCGCCTCCACCCTCCTCCTCTTCAGCATGAAGATGCTCGTCTCTCCATCTGCTGCATGGCCACAGGACAGTAAGTTTGGGAATCAGGCCCGGTGACACCAGGCCTTGGTTGCATCTCTTGATAGTCCCATGGGCCAGAGCCTGGGCTGGAGTCATGGCCTTGGTAGAGATCTGTGTTGAGATTTTTCAGGCATGGAGAATCGCTCTAGAAAACATGAAACAGCTTCTGGTCAGTTATCCCCCTTTTCTCTTCCAGCCCCAAGCATCCCTTGTTCCTGCCATAGCCACCTCCTGTCACTTCTTTTTCTGTTTATGTGGTGCTGAGGATTCGAACCCAGGGCCTCATGCATGCAAGGCAAGCACTCTACCACTAAGCCACATTTCCAGTGAGCTCCTGTTACTTCTTTTGTCCCCTTTCTTCCCCTCACCAATGACCTTTGCCTATTGTCTAGCTTTTCTTGGCGGGCCTTCTGTCTCCCTGGCTTCCATCTGCCATTCGCACTCACCAGGGACAAGACAAACCCCACAGAGAGAATCACAGCCATGGCCACCGAGGCCAGCGCGATGAGGGCAACTTCCCATGGTCTCAGCTGGCCCTGCAGGGCGATGCTGGCGTTGGTCCCGCTGCTGGTGGGATCTGATGCTGTTGTATTTGTCCCAGGTGTGCTTGCTCCATTGGAGGTGGCTGTGGTTGATCTTAGGGTGATGTTTACGGTGCTTGGCATGGGCTGGGGGGTCGTGGTGTTACCGTTTGAGGCTATGGCTGCTTGGGAAAGGGTGTCTAGTTATCTCCATTGGGAATCAAGTTTGTCTCTATGGCTGCTGTATTACTAGTCATGATGATAGTAATCATAGCTGTCACTTATTAAGACTCATGATGTTTCAAGCACTGTACTCGATAACCACCCACATATGAATCAGCATCTCAAATCCTCACAGCACTCCGTGAATACGAAGCGCGATTTCCCACATTCTATGGGTAGAAAAATGGAAGGTTAGAAAAGTACAGCTACTGGCTGGGCACAGGTGGCTCATGTCTGTAATCCTAGCTACTCAGGAGGATGAGATGTGAGGATCACAGTTCAAAGCCAGCCCATGCAGAAAAGTTGATGAGACTCTTAGCTCCAATTAGTGAGCAAAAAAGAAGGAAGTAAAGGTGTGGCTCAAATGGTAGGGTGCTAACCTTGAGGGGAAAAGCTAAAGGAAAGAGCCTAGACTAGCCCCAGTATTATATTGGCAGGAGAGAGAGAGAGAGAGAGAGAGAGACCATTATGCAAATTTGAGCCACTCCCAAATGCCATTAAGCCCTTCATTAGAGGAGGATGAGCCAAGGGAATCTGTTGGGGAGAACGGTATGTTTTACTGCTTTCAAGCAATTCCTTGTGCAAAAATAAAAAAAATAAAAAAAATTAGAGATCCATTGGTTTAAGAGACCTCAGGTGGTCTTGGCACATGACTGAACAAAAACCAGCCAGGTGTCGTTTGAAGAAATAAGATCTTGCAGCATGTTTGATTGGTCAGCTAGAATTAAGGGGAGGCCCAGGTTTCTTTCCCTCTGTCTCCCGACTGTTTTCTACCGCTTTCTGACGTTTTCATCCCTGGATCACCAAGCATCTGGCCTCTCAAGTGTATACAGAACCTTGTGTCACTAACAGTCCTGCTGGGATACAGGTGTCACCCACAGTCCATGTGTTCTTTCCTTAGTGTTGTCTAGAAATAAGAATTTATACTGGGGGTAGGAGAAGTAAAAATCCCCAAGTTAAAAGTTAAATAGAGGGGCTGGGAATATGGCCTAGTGGCAAGAGTGCTTGCCTTGTATACATGAAGACCGGGGTTCGATTCCCCAGCACCACATATATAGAAAACGGCCAGAAGTGGCGCTGTGGCTCAAGTGGCAGAGTGCTAGCCTTGAGTAAAACGAAGCCAGGGACAGTGCTCAGGCCCTGAGGCAAGCTCCAGGGATGGCAAAAAAAAAAAAAAAGTTAAATAGAAGTGGAGAAGAAAAGCTGGCTCAAGAACAGGGATCAAGTTGTTTTATGTTGTTTAGAAATATAAAAACAAGTCGAGGGCTGGGAATGTGGCCTAGTGGTAGAGTGCTTGCCTCGCATGCATGAAGCCCTCAGTTTGATTCCTCAGCACCATATACACAGAAAATGGCCAGAAGTGGTGCTGTGGCTCAAGTGGTAGAGTGCTCAAGGACAATGCCTAGGCCCTGAGTTCAAGCCCCAGGACTGGCAAAAAGAAAAAAAAAGTCAAAGCCAAGACTGGGTGATTTCTAGAAAGAACTAAAACCTGCAAGGGTGGAACTGTATGGCTTATGAAATATATCATTAGAGACTGCTGTCAGAATGGTGGGAAATGGATCCCAGCCTACTATGGGCAGTCTTTCACTAACTTTAAAATCTCTTTAGTAGCCAGGCACTGATATAGCACATTCCGATAATTCTAGCTACTCAGGAGACTGAGATCTAAGGATTGTAGTACGAAGCCAGCCCAGGCAGGAAAGTCTGTGAGACTCTTACCTCCAATAAACTACTTGAAAAAGCCAGAAGTGGCATTGTGGCTCAAGTGGTAGAGCTAGCCTTGAGCACAAAGAGGCTCAGGGACAGGGACAGGCTCTGAGTTCAAGCCCCAGGACCCCTCCAAAAAATAATTTTAAAAAAGATCCTTTTAGTGGGATGAAGAAGTACACAAGTATAACTCCTGGGAGCCTGAGGCAGGAGGATCACAAGTTTGAGGCCACCCTGGGCTGCATTGTAAGACTTGATCTTCCAACTCTGATGAATTTATATTTCAGAGAGATTTATTATAAAAGGAGCTGATCAGCCTGCTGGTCAGAATTGCTACTGGGAACAGAATGGAAGCAGGGTTGAACTAGAAAGAGTGGGGCACACATAACCATCCTTAACTCTTGCATGAGAACAAAACACATCAGGGGTACACACTAGACACTGTGTTGAAAATGAACTATACAACATGTGGGTGGGACAGGAGAGAAAACGGAGAGAGCGAGGGGAGGGATCCTATTGTCCAAAAAGACATGTACTCATGATTTGACTTATGTAAAAACAATAACCCCTCTGGACATCACCTTCATAATAACAATCAATTAAAAGAAAGAACTAGGAAAACAGATAGGCATCATAGGAGTTATCAACCTTTTCCCCATATTCTTCTCACGCCCCAAGATTTTAAACCACATCACTCACCATTTCCGAAAAGGAGAAGATGAAACAAGCAGTTTGCAAGGACCAATGCGTTTCTCTTCATCTTGAGATAGTCTGTGCAAGTAGTGGGGCTGGAAGGGAGGCTCCTGAGCCTAGGCCAATGAAAGCTTAGGAGGGAAAGAAAGGTAAGATTGATCGTGACAGTACCAGGTGAGGACAGGGAGTTAGAGCATTTGCAATTTGGGTCTCCACAGAATGGGTTCTCAACCTAAAGGAAAAAAAACCAGTGGGGATGTCTGCTCCTTTAGCCTTCCAATATGCTGCCTTCCTCATTCTCTTTCTTAGAGGGCCTTTATAGCATTACCTGGGCTGGGTAGGGGCTGACCAAGGAGCCTGTTGTTTTTGCAGTTGTGGCCAGTGATAGGATACCCGAGTTCAAGGAGGAGGGACAGAGGCCAGAAAGGACACAGGGATGGAGAATGGCTTGGTTTCAGTAGGCAGGTCCCGGGGAGGTGCAGGAAATAGGAGGGTTCGAGGGAATCAAGGCTGTCAAAGTAGAGGGCACCCACCCTCTTTGGCAGAGATAGTTTTGAAAACCTGTTCTAGCTCAACACCTTGTTTCCTGGACAAGTGCCTGGGGCAGCAGGTCCTTCCTTCCTTCCTTCCTTCCTTCCTTCCTTCCTTCCTTCCTTCCTTCCTTCCTTCCTTCCTTCCTTCCTTTCTTTCTTTCTTTCTTTCTTTCTTTCTTTCTTTCTTTCTTTCTTTCTTTCTTTCTTTCTTTCTTTCTTTCTTTCTTTCTTTCTTTCTTTCCTTCTTGTGCTGAGGGCCTTGCATTTGCCAAGCAAGTGCTCTTCCACTGAGCTAAATCCCAACCCCTAAACTGAGCTTTAAGTGAACACTCACTGTAAATGGATGCACAGAACTGGAGATAGGACTTTCGGCCGTTGCTGAGTACATAGTAGATTCACAAAGCACATCTCGGAGGAGTGAAAAGAGACCCAGGGGCCTCTGGGATATGAGAGCAGGGTGGGCGGCTGTGGAGGAGACAGAACCAGGAGCAGACAGGCATCTATGTCTACCTATGTGATTTCAGTTCTAGGCCACGGGACCAATGTCAAGCATTCCACACATCAGGTCTGGCCACTCGGTAGATGAGTTCCAGAAGAGAAAAGAGAATGGCCTAGAACAGAAAATGAGTGGAGAGAGCAGGAGTCCAAGATACTACCTACAGTGCCCTAGGAAAAGGCTTGGAAACCGACTGACCCAGTGTTCATGCTAGGGTGTTTTGTGTGGGGATAGGCACTGTGTGGTTGGTGCTAGGACTCTAGAATGCTCTTGGAAGGAATGCTCTCTAAATAGACACATTTGTTTTTCCTCTCTAGACCCCACTGGAGTTAAAGAACTAGTTCTGGATTATTCATCTATTAGCTATTCTTTCTGAGTTGCAGGTTTCCCATGGACTTTAAAGGATTGTTGTAGTACTGGCTTCTGTTTCACATATTCTGTCTCTCTCTCTCTCTCTCTTTCTCTCACTCTTCTCTCTCCTCTCTCTCTCTCTTCTCTCTCTCTCTCTCTCTCTCTCTCTCTCTCTCTCTCTCTCTCTCTCTCTCTCTCTCTCTCTCTCTCTCTCTCTGCTGGTCCTGGGGCCTGGGCACTGTCTCTGTACTTTTTTGCTCAAGGCTAGTGTTCTACCACTTGAACCACAGCTCCACTTCTGGCTTTTTTGTGGGGGGTGTTGTTTAATTGAAAATAAGAGTCTTGAAGGCTTTCTTGCCAAAGCTGGTTTTGAACTGTGATCCTCACATCTCAGCCTCTTGAGTAGCTAGGATTACAAGTGTGAGCTACCAGTGCCACATTCTTTTTTTTTTTTTATTAATTGGACATAAATTTTTTTACAAGGTGATGTGCAAAGAGGGTGAGGGTGCAGTTACATAGTAGGGCAGTGTGTACATTTCTTATGATATCTTACAACCTGTTTTTCTATCCCTTGTCTAGGTCAGGTTGACATATATGCAATATACAATGTATCAAGAACATATACAGTATTCACAGACTTGGTCTCTACTGTCTCTCCGTCTCCCTTTGTTAACAGTCATATATCAGGGAGATCATGCCCCTTTGTTTTCTGTGTTCTAGGCTTGTCTCACTCAACATTATTTGTTCGAGTTCCGACCATTTCCCTGCAAATAACAATATTTCACCATTCCTAATCGCTATGTAGTATTCCATTGTGTATAAGTACCATATTTTTTGGATCCATTCGTCTGTGGAGGGGCATCTGGGTTGTTTCCATATTTTAGCTATTGTGAATTGCAGTGCCACATTCTTAATCACAATAAAAAGAGGCACTAGTTACAAACATTACTTCCAGAATGATCCAGGTGCCACCTCCAAACTCAGTCAAAGAAATCCTGAAGCTTCTGTGGAAGCGACAATGGTTTAGTGAGGTTAACTAGGAAATAAAATGATGCAATATTTACCAAAAGGGCATCCTATCAGAATGAGGGAGTTAGAACCCCGTTATCTGAGCAGAGCTGATAGAGAGCAGATCTCAACTGGATTCTGTCCAAAGAACCACAGAGGAACCAAAATGAGGGGCTAAGGTCTTTGGCTTTGTTTACAAAATGAGAGATTCATGTTCCCACAGATTAGAAATGTTAAGATCCAAATATTTGCATATAAACAGTACAACTTTAGCATGAAGAAGTACAAAAAGTTGTTTTAGGAATTGCCCCAGTTCCAGATTCCCTCTGCCCAGCTCTTTAATTTTAGTATGTCCTAATTCAGATTGCCTTCAGACGTCTAGACAAGGAGTCTGCTTTCTCTTTCTAATTTTGCCCTACCATCTCCAGTTCCAACCTAACCCTCCCACACTGAATTTGTGCCAGGAGCTGTTATGAGTACTTGGTACCTTTTAAGGTCTTTCCATGAACTACATTTCCCAGGCTTCTTTGCCAATATGTTCCAGGTACTGTTAGAGCTAACCTGAAAACCGGAGTAACTAAATAATAAGTTTTAGTGTTAAAATTATAACAGCTTCTAAACCCTGGTGATGACTCCATGCTAGAGGGCTGTACCCCCACCCGTGAGACTAGTTTCTTATAGTTTGACATTTAAAAATGTAGGGAGCACTTGTTCACCTCTGTACCTGGGTAGCAACCATGGTAATGGACAGTAAAAATGGTCATAGTCATAGACTATAGAAATAACCATAATAGTAGTAAAAATGCCATGGTAACTGTCAGGTTGGTTTACTTATGATTGAGTACTGGATTGTTTTAACCTAGTGGTAATGGGAAAACATAGTCGCAATTGTTAAAATAAAGTTGGTACTAGGTCAGCTTGACCGCAATATTCTGCTTCTGTAAACGGCTTGCTTAACCCATTTGTGACTTGCTCTACCCCCGGCACTAACCCCCTGCTTCAGTGCTACGTGACCACCTGTTGTCAATTTCTGATATCGAGGCCAGTTCCCAATATCAAAGCCAAAATAGATAACTGAAAGGGTAGATAGCCAGTAGAAATAGGACAAGACTTGCTTGCTAAATGCCATCCAATCAAGTATCTGCCAAGTTGGAAATACCCTGCCCCTGTTGTAATCATAATAAAAATCCTGCCTATCTGAGGGTCGGGACTCTCAATCTAGATCCGCTGTGTTGGTGACTATTGGTAGACCAGGCTCGAGCTTGCAATAAAGACTCTCGTGCGTTTGCATCAGTATCGGCTCCTTGGTGGTCTTTGGGGACTGGAAATCTAGGCATAACAGTACATTATAACTTCCTTCAATGAAATGAACTCTCACGAGAGTGACTTCTGTAGCAGCAATGGCTGGGGCCACTGCTGAGCTGCTGGGTGAAGATTTTGGAGTAGAGTCTACATTTCTCCGACTCTGTACATGAAGTGGAATGTGGAGGATGGTGAACCAGGCAGTGGTTGCCTGTACAGCTGTCTCTGAATGACAGCCATTCTCTGCTCTCTGTGGCAGTGAACCTGAAAGCTATTAGCTGTCTCTCTTCCATAATTGCAGCTTTCTAAATCATTTTGTAAGCATTGGCTTCTCAGACTATATCTCTCTATGCTTGAGATATCCTAAGTGCTTTCCATTTCCATAAGAGGAAGCTTGGCTGTTATAGCATTGGGTATTAATGAGATTTTTAGAAAATGGACCTTCAAACATGGCAATCAGTGATTGATTATCTATCTGGTCAATTCATGTTTAGGGACAGGAGAGAAAATCCTACTAGTACAAAATGGCGTTCTAGAACAAAAGGTACAAGTAAATCTGGATGTCCCTGGCTCATACCTATAATCCTAGCTACTCAGGAAGTTGAGATCTGAGGATCAAGGTTCAAAGCCCATCTGGGCAGAAAAGTCTGTGGCTCTTATCTCCAATGAACCAGCACAAAACCAGAAATGGAGCTATGGCTCGAGTGGTAGAGCATCAGCATTGAGGGAAAAGGCCAAGTGAGGGCATGAGTTCAAGCCTCAGTACTGGCACACACACACACACACACACGTGCATACACTCCCATGTAATTCCAAGACCGTGGGCCACAGTGGCCACGTGAAGATCACCGTGGGAACCATTGTTACAGAGGTCTGGATGTGGAAGCCTTTACCCTGCCCACTGCATGGATGTCTACTTGGGTCAAGGTGCTCAGTGGGCGGGGACACGGGCAGGTTGGAGGGAAAGGCGCAGTCCATGATGAAATGTGGGCAATGATGCTTTCAAACTGAGGCTCACGCTCCAGTTGCTGAGAGTAATGAGATATTCAGAGCATAATTATGTGAATATACTACACAGGCTGAATTACTCACCAGGGAATCCTCCCTCTCCACCTCTCTCTAGCTTCCTTCCAGTCCTCTTGTTGATCTTTGGAAATCAATTTTTATTTACCTGATATGTCTATTAATATTTTAATCGTTTCATTGAGATATAATTTATATACCATCTTGTTCATCTGTTTAATGTGTATAAACCAATGGCTGCCCTCCCCAATTTCTAGTGTATTTCTTGGATCCTTGGGCTTAAATTCTAGACCCCTGAAAATGAACTATACAACTTGTGGGTAAGGACAGGAGGGAAAAACCGGGAGAGAGTGAGGGAAGGGGTGACATTGTCTAAAAGGAAATGTACTCTTTACCTGACTTATGTAACCATTACGCCTTTAGACATCACCCTTATAATAACAGTTTTAAAATCAATTAAAAATTCTACTGATTGGCTGGGGATATAGCCTAGTGGCAAGAGTGCCTGCCTCGGATACAGGAGGCCCTAGGTTCGATTCCCCAGCACCACATATACAGAAAACGGCCAGAAGCGGCGCTGTGGCTCAAGTGGCAGAGTGCTAGCCTTGAGCGGGAAGAAGCCAGGGACAGTGCTCAGGCCCTGAGTCCAAGGCCCAGGACTGGCCCAAAAAAAAAAAAAAATTCTACTGATTCAATTCTTTATTTTCTTTTATTCTTTTGTTTCATCTCCTTTTTGTCTTCAGTTTTTTTTTTTTAATTATTGTTTTGTTTTTGCAGTCTCCCACTTGAGCCACAGCTCCACTCTGGCTTCTTGGTGGTTACTCAGAGATAGGAGTCTCATGCACTTTTCACCCTGGGCTGGCTTTGAACCATGATCCTCAGATCTCAGTCTCTCAGGTGGGAGCCCTTTGCATCTGGCTTTTTCCTTTCCTTTTGAACCTTATTACTTGCATGTTAGGAAGTTGGCTTGCTGACTCTCGAGAACTCAAGGAGCAGTAACAGGCAAAGCGTCCCCCCTGCAGTGAGTGGGGGTAAGCCCATCAGTTCACTACTAGTTCCAACAGTTCTGCCCCAGGTGGGTCTCTCCAAAGCAGCCCCCAGCTGTCCTCCAAAACATGAAGGGTCAGGAAGCCTCACCCACGGACGCATGTGAGACACACGAGATTCTCCTTCCCCCTGAGGTGTCTGCTAAGAATCTCCTGAAAGGTTCAAGCTTAGCAGTCTGGAAAGTCTTTCACTTGGAAAATCAGGGAGCACTTTCTCTCTGCCCCTCAGGGGAACAATCGGAGAGAAATGTCAATGGCTATCTTCACCCTGAAAAGGGACCGGATGTGGAACGCCTTCAAGTGCCTGGCAACCATGACTTAGCGTGTACACACCCGGTGGTCATGCGTGTAATGACACCGCCTCCGTGTCATCCCACTCGGCCAACCCTGCCACCTGCTCTCCATCCAGTCTCCACCGAGCCTGGTGAGTCTCGGGGCGTCAGGAGGCCTGTCTGGGATTGCAAAGTGGGACACACTGATATGACTGAGGTCTCTGGGTTTTTCAGTGGAAAATGTTGAGATCCTAGCATAGCAATTCCTTCATCCAATTAAGGTATTCATTCAGAGCTGTAGACAGTCACACAGGTTCTCTCTTAGACCAGTTGAATGCATTTATTTAACTAAATGATTACTCTCTTTCCCATGTCTGGTAAAGGCAAGAAAAGGGGAAGAAACATCTTCCTTAAGGATTTTAGGGACCCAAACAAAGCTGAGAAGGGACCTCAGGGAGGACTAAAAGGAAACCCACGTGCCCCCCCCCCCACTGCCCCCCTGCCTCTGGTTCCTTCCTGAAGAATGTAACACTACTCAGGGGACAGTTCTATCTCCTGCTCATCTCTGTGGCCACTGAGGTTACAGGTCTCCTCCAGACCCAGCCGGGGCTCCACGCAGGCCTGGGGGGGTCCCTGTGACTTCCCCCCAGACCGAGGCCTGGGCCACGGGGACAGTAGACAGCGGTGCCCGAGGTGTTTCTCAAGAACAGGCGGTTTCTCTAGAAAAAGAAGAGTCCATCACCTTAGAGCTGCATCCCCTCTCCCAACCCATAGGAACTCCTCTGGAATCATCTGCCCTTTTCCAAAGACCTCTGCCACCTAGTCCTCCTCCCTCCAGCCTCCATTTATTTCCTGCACCCTTCTACCCAGGTCACTGCTTTCCTCCCCACTTTGATGAGCTCTGGTAGTTACATCTTACAATGTCTGTTTTGTAACTCTCTCCTGATCTCCATTTTCTCCCTGAGCTGCACTGACTTGGCTCCCTCCCACATCTTTGGTTCCTGCTGGTCCTCCCCACAGGAATCCTGAAGTACTCACCAGGAGAAAGAAGAACCCTGCAAAGAGCCCCATAACCACTACGACAGAGACCAGGGTGATGAGGAAGATTTCCCACGGCCTTAGGGACCCACTGGGCTTCACCCCATTCTCTGGAGTGCCATCACGTGTGCTAACTCCACCAGAAGCAGCATGTGTTCCTTGTGTGCTCCAGCTGCTGGAGGTGACACTCAGTCCAGTGTTCGAGGCTGTGCTGTGCCCGGCAGATGTTACACTGGGTACGGTGTTGGCAGTCCTGTCAGCGCCACCGGAAGTCATATGGGTCAAGGTGGATACAGGCCTGGAGACTCTGCTGTCTGTAAGGGAAGTCTTACCAGATCCAGTTGTGCTGGCCCTACTAGAGACAGTGGCTGCTGTAGAGGTGCTGTTGTCCCTGCTGGAGGGCAATCTGGAGGTGGAGTTGGAGGTCATGGTAGGCTTGCTAGAGGCTAAGATAGATGCAGGGTTGGAGGTTGTGTTGGTCCCCTTGGAGCTCGTACTGGACAGACTGTTGGCAAGTGTGCCAGGTGCCCAAGAGCTCATGGTATTGGCGGTACCACCTCCCTCAGAGTTCACGGTGGATACAGCATGAGGGATGTCAGTTTCCCTGGAGCTCACAGCGGATGTAACATTGGAGGTGCTAGGTCCCCCAGAGCTCACGGTGGATATGGTATTGTGGGTGCTGGTGGCCCCTGAGCTTGTGATAGGTGTAGTACTGGGGGTGCCAGCTCCCTCAGAGGTGACATCAGCTCCAGCATGGGAATTAGGGAAGGTTCCAGTCCATTTCCCAGAGTCAATTATAGTGAATCCAGAGCTGGTGGTACTATTATTATCACTGGAGGTTATTCCTGAAGATGATCATAAAGAATAGCAAGTATATATCAAGCATGCATACCTTCTGCTCAGTGATTGGCTAAGCTTATTAATTAGATAATTTGTACTTATATTTTATTATTTTTTATTATTTGCTAGTTAATTGGAAAGAGGAGTCTCATGGACTTTCCTGCCTAGGCTGGCTTCAAAACATGAGATCTCAGTCTCCTGAGTTGCTAGGATGACAGGTAGACAGGCATAAGCAGCCGGTGCCCACCTTCTCTTATTCTTATTCTTTAAATTCTCCATCAGATTACACTAGTCATTATTATTCACTTTGCATGAACGAAAGCACAGAGAAATCACCTACCTAAAGTGCACAGTTAAGAAATGGAGTTATGATTCCTGGACAGGGGATGTGAGCTCAGATTTCACAGTTCTAACCAGCGCCTGCTGGGTGATCCACTTTGCCTGATGCAATGAGAATAAAACAAGGATCTCCTCTGTGGAGGTCTAGACCTCCTCCCAGCAGTGATGAGTGGGAACCATTCCTCCCAAGGTTCTCAGACCATCCACTTAATTTTACGTGTGTGCTGGTCCTGGGATTTGAACAGTGGGCTTGGGTGTTGTCCCTGAGCTTTGTTTTGTTTGCCAGCATTGGGGCTTGAACTCATGGCCTGAGCACTGTCCCTGGCTTCTTTTTGCTCAAGGCTAGCACTCCACCACTTGAGCCACAGCGCCACTTCTGGCTTTTTCTATATATGTGGTGCTGGGGAATAGAACCCAGGGCTTCATGTATACTAGGTGAGCACTTTACCACTAGGCCATATTCCCAGCCATCCCTGAGCTTTTGTGCTCAAGGCCCTACCACTTGAGCCCCAGCTCCATTTCTAGCTTTTTTTTTTTTTTGTAGTTTAGTGGAAATAAGAAAATGATAGACTTTTCTGCTCAGGCTGGCTTTGAGTCCTGATTCTCAGATTATAGCCTCCTGAGTAGCTACTCTATCTATCTACCTATCATCTATTTACTTATTGCCAATCAGACTTGAACTCAAGGCCTAGGCACTGTCCCTGAACTTCTTTTTGCTCAAGGCTAGCACTCTACCACTTGAGCCACAGCACCACTTCAGGCCTTTTCTTTCCTTCCTTCCTTCCTTCCTTCCTTCCTTCCTTCTTTCTTTCGCCAGTCCTGGGCCTTGAACTCAGGGCCTGGGCACTGTCCCTGGCTTCCTCTTGCTCAAGGCTAGCACTCTGCCACTTGAGCCACAGCGCCACTTCTGGCCATTTTCTATATATGTGGTGCTGGGGACTCGAACCCAGGGCTTCATGTATAGGAGGCAAGCACTCTCACCACTAGGCCATATTCCTAGCCCCAGATCGTCTACTTTTAAATAACAACACTCACCATTTTCTAAAAGTAGGAGGTACAATAGCACCCGACACTGAAGGACACTGTTTCCTTTCTGCATCTTCCTCTTCCTCTTTGTGACTGGATCCCAGAAGTAGTCCAGACCTAGAGGGCAAAGGAGAGAAGAATCTCAATAGAGGAGTGCTCAAGGTGAGAAGATAAAGTTTGGAGCTTGCAGGTCCTAAGTATGTACTCTGGGAAAGACCCTTGGGCGTGTGTATTGGGGGAGTCTGGATGTCTCTGTTCCTTAAGCTTCCACCATGCAGTGCTGGTGCCTCTTCCTCTGTTTTGTGAATGCTGCAGGGGCCTTTATAACCTCGTGCGGGCTGAGGAGGGGTTGGGCAGTTGTTCTGACAGTCTGCCAACTAAGAGCAGATAACACAGCAATGCTGAGCCCGAGAAGCAATATGCCAGGGGATGGAGAGGAAGGTGAGCATGAGAATGACATGATCGCACCAGGCAGGTCACTGGACCGGGTTAGCACAGGAAGCAGAAGGAAGTAAGGAGAATTCACCTTTGTTTTTCGGTCAAGAAGTCCCCAGAGCTGTCTTTAACCTGAATGAAGCCCTAATGAACATGATTGAAGGGCAGAACCCCATTTCTGTAAAGCAAAGAAACATAGGGCACTCGGGCTTCTAGGCTACAGAGACAAATGGAGTGCTGCTAGGTTTGCCATAGGCACTCAATAACGCCTGTTGAGTCAGCAGAGATCCGTGGTTATGGAGCCATCTTTCAGTTCTTAGTTCGTTTTGTGTTGCTATCACAAAATACCTCTCTTTCTCTTTCTTTCCTCCTTTCTTTCTTTCTTTCTTTCTTTCTTCCTTCCTTTCTTCCTTTCTTTCTTCTTTGTGCCAGTACTGTAGGTTCTGTCTCTATGCTTTTCCACTCCAAGGCTGGCATTGTACACTCGATCCAGTGCTCCACTTTAACTTTTTGTTGGCTCATTGGAGATAACAGCCTCATAGGTTTTCCTGCCTGGGCTAGCTTTGAACCGTGATCCTCAGATCTCAGCCTCCTGAGAAGCTAGGATTCCAGGTGTGAGTCACAGGTGCCTGGTTAAGATTGTTGTTCTGGTACTGCAGTTCCTACCTACATCCAGGCACACTATCCACTGCACACGTGACCCCTTGCACGTCCACACGCGGGGATTCCACTTCCCTCTCATTTGGGACCCCATCTTATCTGTTTTTCTCTGCCCCTTTGGCACATCTATTTTTATATGTTCTGCTTTCTCTGCCTGCTTGGACTTCGTATTATGCTATTCGAGAGAGTAAAAGCCAGACAGAAAAGAACCACCTGCCTGCCATCCATCAGGCTGGAATATCAACACAAATAAGGCCAACTGTGATGCTCCCCGCAGGGAAGATTTTCCCAAGGCCGTGCTGCAGCTGTGAGCCCCAGAGCAGCCCCTCCTCAGAGGGCCTCACTCACCTTCAGTGACTTAGTCCATGAGAAATGTACTCCAAGACCATAGTCTGTCATCAATTTGCAATTCAAGTTACATCATCAAGGGGAACATATCCCATTCTTGTCTGAAGAATCTAAGTTGCTCTGACACATAGAAGTAGCCTCAATGTCTAACTCAGGGGGAGGGAGTTTCTGAATCCCTATTTCAGATTCCTGTTTCTATCACTCCTATTTCTACTCATCATCTCTCAGGATGGTTGCACTGTCATAGGAATGTACTCAACACTGAGCTGAACATTCAAACAGGGTTCAAATGACCAGGTGCTGGTGGCTCACACCTGTAATCCTAGCTACTCAGGAGGCTGAGATGTGAGGATCATAGTTTGAAGTCAGCCCAGGCAGACAAATCTTAGAGACTTATCTCCAAGTAACCAGGAAAAAAAGCCAGATGTTCCGTGTTTGAAAGATGAATCAAATAAAAGCATAATGTTAAAAAAAAAAAAAAAGTCCGGGATGGACAGGTAACTTAATGGTAGAATGCTTGCCTAGCATGCACGAAGCCCTGGGTTTGATTCCTCAGTACCACATAAACAGAAAAAGCCAGAAGTAGCCCTGTGGCTCAAGTGGCAGAGTGCTAGCCTTGAGCAAAAGAATTTCAGGGACAGTGCTCAGGTCCTGAGTCCAAGCCCCAGGGCTGGCAAAAAGAAAAAAAAGGGGGGGGGGGCCAGAAATGGAGGTGTGGCTTAAGTGATAAAGAGCTAGCCTTGAGGAAACACACACAAACCCACAGGTCCCAATGGTAAGTATATGTATGTATGTATGTATGTATGTATGTATGTCATGGAGCTGGAACTCATAGCCTGGACACTGTCCCTGAGCTTTTTCATTCAAAACTAGCTCTCTAACACTTTAAGCTACACTTCCCGTTTTCTGTTGATTCCTTGGAGATAAGTGTCTCGTGCACTTTCCTGCCCAGGCTGGCTTCAGTGATCCTCAGATCTTAGCTTCCCAAGTAGCTAGGAACACAGGCTTGAGCCACCAGCACCTGGCTTCCACGGTAAATGTAATTATTTGTATATTTGACATGCTCTGTTTTGGGTAAGAAGTCCCTTACCTACACAAAAGATCTATACATCAAAGGCTTTGATCCCCAAGGTGGAGCTATAGGAGATGGTAGAATCTCTAGGTGGTGGGACCTTAGTGGGTCCTAGGGATTTTGGAGGTGTGTCTTTGAATGCGACTATAGAATTCCTTCCTCTTTTTCTTTTCTTTTCTTTCTTTCTTTCTTTTTCTTTCTTTTTTTTTTTTGCCAGTCCTGGGGCTTGGACTCAGGGCCTGAGCACTGTCCCTGGCTTCTTTTGCTCAAGGCTAGCACTTTACCATTTGAGCCACAGCGCCACTTCTGGCCATTTTCTGTATATGTGGTGCTGAGGAATTGAACCTAGGGCTTCATGTATACGAGGCCAGCACTCTTACCACTAGGCCATATCCCCAGCCTTCCTTCTTCTTTTTCCCCTTCTAGTCACGAAGTGAGCAGTTTTACTTCACCATGTTCTACCATGACGTGCCACTTCACTCATCAGAGCAGTAGTAGGACTAATCGATTGTGGACTAAAACCTCCCAAAATGTGAGCCAAGAGAGCCCTTCATCTTTGTCATGTGATTCCCTCAAGTATTTTGTTACAGTGATGGACAATGGGCAGCACTTACCCACAATAATTTTAAGAAAGAAGAGCAGGAATAAAAAGCAGGTGGAGGGGGTAAGAGCAGAAGAAGGAAGGAAATGAGGTAAGAGAAGAATTGGAAGAAAGGGGGAGGATTACTAGTCCCTAGGGGTCGAGGAAAACCTCTAGGGGACTGGCTATTAGGAGGTTACTTAATGGGCCTCAGAGGGTCACGGAGATTGTTGGTAAAGAGCTTGACTCAGGCTCAATTGTGGGGACAGAAGAGCAATACTCTGCAAGTTCATGGGGCTGTAATGAAGTGCCACACTTTGAAGTCAGGCCCCATTTTACCACGTGAACCCCATTTTACCACTCGAACCCCACTTTACCACGCGAACCTGAGATAAGCAGGCCCTGTGAGCAGACCCAGGACAAGCCCATTAGGGCCCAGTTGGTCTAGAACTCTAACCGCTGGGAATGCTTAACTCTGACCACCCCTAGAATCGAACCCTGAGCCAATCAGATTTGTACCTGTGTCCTAATCTTGCTTGCTTGAACACCTGATGGTTGTAACGTTGTTTTTTGCCTTTATAAGCCCTGTGTAATCACAGCTCGGGGCTGCCTCCTAACCTCCGCTGTGTCGGTGGGTAGGACGAGGCCCGGGCTGCGGCCTCACTTGTAAAAAGTCTTGCCTTGCTATGGCATTTCGAAATGTCTGAGTCTCGGTGGTCTTCTTGGTGGTGGTCTTGCGACTTGGCACAACAGTAAGAGGAAACCTGGACTGTGTCACCAACCTCAGGTACAGTCTCCCACACACCCTGGTCCTGCCACAGAAGCATAGTGAATTGGAGATTGGAGGACAAGTCCACAAGACCCTGGGGCATCTGAACAAGGCCTTGCTGCACCTCATTTTCTCATCTACACAAGAACCAGCTGGTAGGCGAATGGGTGGATCAGGGTCTCAATGCCCAGGAAAGCAAAGCACAAGTGGTTTGGCGATTTTTGTCATCAGTGTATCATGGGAGCAAACCCCAGGCCTGCTGATGGGGCGATTAGAGCAGGCAGCTGGGGCAGATACTGAACCCGGAGCTAGACGTGGCTGCCAGGAGGGTGCCCAGGGCCGCAGGCCACTGCCCACGAATCAGCTGGGTTAGGTGAAAGAAATCCAAGATCTTCGAGGCCAGAAGCCGCCTCCAGGGAGAGACAGGGGGTGCAGAACTCAGAATCCTGCTTCTACAGCCCAGTCTGCCCTCCGGTCCTGGATTCTCACTTCCGGCTGTGATCCAGAGGCTGGTGACATAAGTGTGGAAGTGGATTCCTTACAGACCTACTAATTAAGTGATTAGGGATAATGACCCTCAGGACTCAGCCTGGAGGTGCTTAAAGAATACACTCCCGAGATTTCAGGGTGGTAATTAGTGAGGAAGAGAGGCTAGAGCCCAAGAAAGGGAGCAGGGAGTAGCCTTGATCCTGGCACTCCTTGGGAAGGGGTGGGTCAAGTCGATGTTTGATTCCAGAGGCAAAAGTGTTTGTATTTCATTGTGTCTTTTTAGTCAGTGTTCAGACTTTGGGGAGGGGATTCAATTGTCAGAGATTGGATCTAGAAGGTTCCCGCATCCTTCCTGGGCCAGGGACCCTCCTGTTCTGGCAGCTGCCCCATGTTGAATGCCCATCTGCCTAGACCACAGAAAACCACACACCATAGCCCTCCTTTTCTGGCAGGATCCATAGCCATCTCCCAGAAGCCAGAAATCCACGTAGCCCCGGGTTTCACCAGCCATCTAAGTCTCAGGTCCCTCTGGCAGCTAGGATGCCTCCTTTCTAAGACTAACATTCCATCCTACCCTGAGCAGAAGCGGTCTCGGGTGAGACATCCAGAGAGACTTCAGGACCCAACACATCCAGCCCAGAGTTGGCAGCCAGAGCAGAGAATTCAGGGACATGTGGGTGGGGGTTGGGTTTACTGTGGGGGTTATGGTTTCAGATAGATGGAAATGCCGAATACAGCATTAGTGACCTCAATGTCCAGGGTGAAGGGCAGGGTTCTGTTGGAATGGACACATGGGCTCAGAATGGTTTGGGGCCGGATTGGAGTCTTAACATAAAAATGGGCCTGGTTGAGGATCATAAGCATTGGGTTTAATTAATTGTAGTGTTGTTTTATTCTGCATGGTACTTCCTTGTGACAACTCCTGTGGAGTTATCTCATTTCCATTTGTGTAAGTTTAATTTGTACTTATGTCTCAGGCGAGAACTATGTTTTATATTTCCTTATATCCTCAACAGATCATTTCATGGATGCTTAGCAATTATTAAACAAAACACTTCCCCCTATTTTGTATCTTGTAAATAAATCTGTCATAATCTTGGGCTGGTTTTTGTTTGTTTAAATCCAGATCCAGAAAGCCAGGCACTAGTGGCTCACGCCTGTAATCCTAGCAACTCGGGCAGCTAAGATCTAAGGATTATGGTTTTAAGCCATCCTGGGCAGGAAAGTCCATGAGACTCTTATCTCCAGCAAACTGCTCAGAAAAAGCTTGAAGTGGTGCTGTGGCGTAAGTGGTACAGCGCTAGCCTTGAGAAGAAGAACCTCAGGGGCTGGGAATATGGCCTAGTGGCAAGAGTGCTTGCCTTGTATACATGAAGCCCTGGGTTTGATTCCTCAGCACCACATATAAAGAAAACAGCCAGAAGTGGTGCTGTGGCTCAAGTGGTAGAGTGCTAGCCTTGAGCAAAAAGAAGCCAGGGACAGTGCTCAGACCCCGAGTCCAAGCCCAGGACTGGCAAAAAAAAAAAAAAAAAAGAACCTCAGGGACATCACCCAGGCCCAGAGATCAAGCCCCAGGACTGGCAAAAGCAATTAAAATAAAAAATAATAAATCAAGACCTGAAGCAGGCATTTTAGAAACAACAGAAATTCAAATTCCCCTCTCTTGGTGCTCTAAAGAATTCCTTTCCTGTACCTCAGCCTCCCCTGCCCCAGGGTCATCTAGAAGGTCACAACCAGAGAAAGAACAACAGTCAGTTCTCCTGATAATATTCTGTGTCTTTTCTTTATAAATATGTTATACTTTATTATAAAAATACCGGTGATAGAAAGGATCTGTCCTTTGTGCACTGCCTTCCCCCTCCCCCAATCAGTAGTAGGTAACACGGTGGTAATGAGTTGAAAGAGCAAATCCAGAGGGCATACACATATGAAATGCCTACAAGGAGAAAACCTGAACCCTGGGGAAGATGTGAGGAGAAAGAACCAGGGAGGAGAGAAGTTGAGGGACTGACAAGATAAAAGCCAGAACTGGCTTTTGGTGGAAGAGACAGGAGAATAGATACTGAAATGTCTGGGATGGGAATGAGACTGTAGGCCAAGCAGAAATCCCCTCCCTGTCTGCCCACCCAAACCTACAGGAAGCCCACCACGGACATGGAGAACAAGGAAGGGATTCAGGAGATCAAGAAGGAAAGGGAAGAGCCATAGAGATGAGAGAGATTTTTTTAAATAATTTTTTTCTTTGAATTTTCCTTCCTCCAGAGACAGGAGAGAGTGGAGAAGGCAAGACTATAAAATATTCTTTGTTTCTTGGATTTTTTTCCCTTCATTTAAAAAAAAAGAAGGGCAAGTATTCTAGAAATTCAGGGATGGGGGTCTATGTACAAATTCTTAAGTGATAACAGGTGGAAATAATATAGCTCAGTCTTGAAATGCCAGAGCGCTGTCATTCTCTCTGATTACCAAGATCCCTGACTCGCAAGTCACTCTGGGAGCACTGCCTTCTTAGTCTCCTGAGACTCCCTCCATGCCCCTCCCAGACTCAGTGTACTGGTGCCCACCCCACATATCCACGAGCCACCTCTTTATTCTCAGACCACCACCTTCTACAGATCGCACTTGCTTGCACTGTTACTTCTCTTTTTCTTGGAAACTTGCGTCCTTCCTGCTTATCACCACATTCTCCCACCCATTTCAGTTCAGCACAAAGCTGATGGAGGGGTCATGCTGTCAGCTACACTGAGAGTATTCATTGGCCTTTTTGGAGTCCAAGAAATTAAAAAAAAAAAAGTGGGGGGAGTCTATGTCATCATTCAGGAAAGGAGCAAAGCCTGGACGAGCTGGGGATAGATCCTTGGAAAAAGATCACCGGGGAGAAGGGATTTGGTTCATTTGCAAGTTCTGCTGCTCCATCAAGTACACAGGGTAGGAATTGGGGCCCTCCTTGTCCTCCGGGTCATCATCTTCAGCATTCCGGGTCAGTGTGTGGCGTGCCCGAGTCACACAGGAGACCTGAGCGTGAGAGGAGAAAGAAATGAGAATGGCACCTGCCATGCCATT
Source organism: Perognathus longimembris pacificus (assembly GCF_023159225.1). Classification (NCBI taxonomy): domain Eukaryota; kingdom Metazoa; phylum Chordata; class Mammalia; order Rodentia; family Heteromyidae; genus Perognathus; species Perognathus longimembris. Next base: position 14,339,226 of record NC_063166.1, read on the forward strand.
GCTTTGCTCAATACCCACAATGCCAGCTCTTAATTCTTTACTGCCTGAACCCACACCTGTGCTTTGCACCTTTCCTAAGAATCCAGCCAGCTTGTCAGACTCATTCCAGCCCCAGATCCAATACCCCCAGGGCCAATTTCTCTTCACTCTCCATTTGGTCATATTTCCCTTGTCTCTATATCCTTCATTCTCACACTGAGATCACTGCTGTCACTCCATTTTCCACATCCTGATTTATCTCAGCCACAGCCCAGTTCCAACTTCTTTCCTTTTGTCTATTTTATCACTTCCTGCTTGGTTTTCACTATTTAACTATTATCACAGTCCACCTCCACTCTGTCCCCTTTCCTAGCGTTATTATTCTAGTCCTGAAGCCCTGAAGCTGTCCTTGACTATCTATCTTATGGATTCCTTTCTATGAAGCACCCTTCCTTACCATGAAGACCAGGCCAAGGAATACCAACAGGAGAATCACAGCCACTAGGACCACAATAACTATTGCCCATGGAGGGAATGAATCATTCTCCCTTGTCACTCCAGCATGGACACCTCCCTGTGAGCCATCATTACTCTGGTATGGAAGGCTCTGGTTACTTGGGGTTTTCGAAAGGATGGAGCTTGTGGTAAGTGCCAAAGAACCAATGAGTCCTTGATGGGTAACCTCAGTTTTGTTGAAGTGAAGAGAGATAGTAGCGGTGGATTTGTCCCCCGTAATCTTGACTGGAGGCCTTGTAGTTTCTGTGACTTCTGTTTTTCCTGGGTTTTTTGTGGATTTTGATGAGGTTTTTACTGTCTGTGTGGTTAGTGTGGTATTGTTTGGGTATATTGTAAGATTTTCTATGATTCTTGTATTTTTCTCTGTGGTTGATGTGGTCTCTTCTGGATATACTGTAGAATTTCCTGAGACTTGTGTGATCTTCTCATGGGTCAATGTGGTCTCTCCTCTATGCTCTACCAACATCGTGTGGGTTCTTGTGGTCTCGCCAGCCAATGTGGTCTCTCGTCCGTGCTCTACAGTAGGCACTGGGTGGGCTCTTGTGGTCTCACCAGCCAATGTGGTCTCTCCTCCATGCTCTCCCGTAGGCACTGGGTGGGCTCTTGTGGTCTCACCAGCCAATGTGGTCTCTCCTCCATGTTCTACTGTAGGCACTGGGTGGTCTCTTGTGGTCTCACCAGCCAATGTGGTCTCTCCTCCATGTTCTACCGACATTGTGTGGGTTCTTGTGGTCTCGCCAGCCAATGTGGTCTCTCCTCCATGCTCTACCGTAGGCACTGGGTGGGCTTTTGTGGTCTCACCAGCCAATGTGCTCACTCCTCCATGCTCCACTGTAGACACTGGGTGGGTTCTTGTGGTCTCGCCAGCCAATGTGGTTTCTCCTCCATGCTCTACTGTAGGTATTGGGTGGGCTTTTGTGGTCTCGCCAGCCAATGTGATCCCTTCTACATGTTTTGTTGGTGTTGTGTGGACTCCTGTGACCTCCTTGGCTGATGTGGTCTCTTTGATGGGTTCTGCAGTCCCTATGACAGGCTTGTCTGAGGCACTTGTAGTCCTCTCATCTTTAGCAACTTCTGATGTTCCTGGGGTTCTTGTAGTCGTCTGTGATATGTTCATGGATTGTATATCTTTTATTGGGGAAGACGTGGTTTTTCTGTGGATCTCTGAATTGACTGAGTTGTGAGAAGCAGTTGTGGTCTTGTGTGAGTTGGTTCTTTTATTAGCTGAGGTAGTGCCAGTCTTTCCCACAGGCCCTGTAGTTGTACTTGAGCTTCTCGTTGCTCTTGATTTACTTGGTGTGGTTTTACAAGTCGTTTTCCTCTTGGGGGCTGAGGTTGGTTGTTTTTCACCAGGTGCTGACTTCCGTGTGGTAGGGAAGGTAGCATAACTGATGGAGCGCCCGCTGCGGCTCATTGGGTCTTTTCCTTGGGTGCTGATGTTTTGCTTGGGAGGAGTGTCGTGATGAGTTGTTGAGTTTTTGTGGCCTATGGTTTCAAGGTTGCGAATGGGCTTGGAGCCACGAGTGGTGTTGCAGCGGCGTTTTGGCTTAGGGGTTTCTCCAGGCCTAGGGAGGTCTGGAGATCGCTGTGCCGAGTGCAGAGCAGAAGGGTCTGGAGCCGGGGGGAACAGATGAGAAGGTGTTGGCGATTCACCAGCTTTCTGAGTTTCTCGAGAGCTTGTAGCACCTACAGAAGGAAAAAGGCAGATGAGAAACTTCCTGTATGTTCTTCCCTTGTTCCTTCCACCTCTAGGGCTCCTGTGGGTCTCCTAGATATGACTCCCCAGCCACATTTCCTTAGAATGCCATGATGGCTAATGCCCACTCCTATCTCTAGCGTCTGCACTTACCTTCAAGTCAGGCCTTCAACAAAACATCACCTCCCTCCTTGGCCACATCTCCTCAGCTGACCCTAAGGCCTTCTGGTATCTTTCCAAGTTCCTCTAAGTACATAAAATAAAGCATCATCTCAGTGTTCAAAACATTTTGAATCATGGTGCAGAGCCATCCCAGACAGGAAACTCTGTGAGACTCATATCTCCAATTAACTACCCAAAAGCTGGAAAATGGAGCTGTGGCTCAATTGGTAGATCGCTGACCTTGAGCAAAAATGCTAAGGGACAGTGCCTAGGCCTGAATTCAAGCACCAGAACAATCACATACAAAAGAAGTCCTATTCTTTTTCCTGTTAACGTTTACTTAACATGAATGCTGTCCATGTGCCTGTCAGCATCTACTGCCTAACATGTCTGCCGAACTGGACAATTTTGAGAGCAGGGATTGGCTGTCCTTTTGCTATTCAAGTTGTTCTTTTAGTTTTGGTGGAATGGAATTCCCTAACCGTGGCAGAATAGGAGGGAAAGAATCTCCATCTTTTCATATCATTCCTGGCTTCTAAATGTTTTCAAGTGAGAAACTAAGGTAAGACCTCTGGCAAAACTTCCCATAGAGAAAGAACAAGGAGAGGGGTGACATTGTCCAAAAAGAAATGTTCTTATTATTACCTGATTCATGTTAACGGGAACCCCTCTGTACATCACCTTTATAATAACAATATAAAATAAAAACTTCCCATAGAGATGAGTTGATAGACAGGTTGTGGGGAAAGTATAGTGAAAGAAGTGGAGGTTGAGTCAGAGAAAGGAAATGAGAAGCTGCCATGGTGGCAATGAAATCTGAAGACAGATGAGCTGACTCTGCTCCCCAATGGATCCCTCTCTTCCACTGATACTGTGTGGTGGGAGCAACTACCTATGTTTAAGGACAGGGTGTGAAGGAAAACATCTGTATCAGTGGACAGATATAGGCTTCGATTTCATAGGGAAAAACTGGAAGGGACAGAGGTCTTATCTCAGATTTTGAGACAAGAGAGTAAAGAAAGACTGATTACAGAACTGAGATTGCTGGTCTCTATTAGCTGAAGGTGGCAGCCAGAGCCTGGAACAGTTCCCAGCCACCCCGCTGCTGACAAGGAGAAGGGGGCTGGGGAACTCGGCCCCTGAGTGGCAAATGTGGGTGGGACAAGAAGAAGTCAAAGGGGAATAGAAAAATTAATCCTCGAGGGGATTCGAGATGGGGAGAGAAAGAAAGGCTGAGTTGTCTAGCCTCCACTCCACTCTTCTAGCTCCATTCTCTGATTTTTTTATATTATTATTGTTATTATTATTATTTGCCTGTCTTGGGGCTTGAACTCTGGGCCTGGGTGTTATCCCTGAGGGTTTGTGCTCAAGGCTAGCACTCTACCACTTGATCCACAGTTCCACTTCCAGCTTTTTTGGTAGTTTTAATGAAGGTAAGAGTCTCACGGGCTTTACTGCCCAGGTTGGCTTTGAACTGCAATCCCAGATCTCAGCCTCCTGAGTAGCTAGGAATACAGGCATGAGCCACCAGCATCCGGCTTCTCTGATCCTTTTGACTGTAATTCCAATAATAACTGTCACTTGTTAGGCTCTTCTCTACGTGTTACAGTTTGGATCTGGAAGCTAAATGTCTATCAGAAGCCCATAGGCTAAAGGCTTGGTCCCCAGTGAAGCACTGCTGGGAGGTGGAGATTGAGGGGAGGACTTCTGGTTATTAGAGGTATGCAGGATAGTGAGACCCTTGCTCTTTCTTCTTTTTCATTCCTGGCCAGAAAATGAATGGCTTTTGCTCTGCCACATGCTCCCACTATGATGGGCAGAGAAGCAAGGACAATTGTTCATAGATTCAACCCTCTAACACTATAAGCAGAAAGCAAACCTTTCACCTCTATATGTTGATTATCTCAGGTATCTTGGGACAGTAACCGAAGGCTGACTAACACAATAAGCCAGGGGCTTGGTTGATTGCCTCACAATTATTTTTCTGGATTCTTTTCTATGGTGACTGATCTCTTAATTCCCAGAAAGTTTCCTAGAAACTCTCAACCTGTTTTACATCTGAGAAGCTGGAATTTACTCATGGAGGAAAAGTGAATTGTACACCATCCCACAGCCCATAGCCATAGCCAAACTTTTTCTTGAGTACTTACTATCAGCCGGTTTGAATGAAGACAAATATTAATTCCTTAAGGTTGAGAACTATTTCCTATTCTTCCATATTTTTGGTCCCACTCTTGGGGATATTTTTGGTCCCATTCTTGGGGTTTGAACTCAGGGCCTAAACAATGGCCCTGGGTGTGTGTTTTTAATTAAATTTTATTGACACGGTGATGTACAGAGGGGGTACAGTTACATAATAAGGTAGTGAGTACATTTCTTGTCATATTTGTTACACCCTCCCTCATTTTTCTTTCCCTTCCCTAGTTCAGGTAAGCATATATACAATGTCCAGTGGGGTTGGGCTTTTCTTGTGTTTTTGTTCAATGCTAACATTCTACCACTTGAGCCACAGCTCCACATCTTCCACTTTTGGTGTCTAATTGGAGATAATAGCATCACAGACTTTCCTGCCCAAGCTGACTTCACTTCTGTGATCCTCAGATCTCAGCCTTCTTTTTTTTTTTTTTTGCCTTGGACTCAGGACCTGAGCACTGTCCCTGGCTTCTTTTTGCTCAAGGCTAGCACTCTGCCACTTGAGTCACAATGCCACTTCTGGCCATTTTCTGTATATGTGGTGCTGGGGAATCGAACCCAGGGCTTCAAGTATACGAGGCAAGCGCTCTTGCCACTAGGCCATATCCCCAGCCCTCAGCCTTCTGAGTAGCAAGGATTATAGGGATAAGCTGCTAGCTCCTGGCTTCTACCAAATTTTTACATGAGGAAAGAAGGTTCAGAGTGGTCTAATAATCACCTTAGGGAGACTCAGAAAGGAAGAAATGGAGACAGGATTTAACTGTATTTTTTTGTGTGTGTGTTTTCTTTTTTGGTACTGGGGATCCAACCCAGGACGTTGCACTTGCTAGGCAAGCGCTTTGCCACTGAGCTACATCCCAGCCCGGAGACAGGATTTAAATACACATTCTGGCCCAGACTCTTTCTGGTTAAGACAATAGCACACAGCTTATAGGCCAGTCTAGTCTCTGGGTCAGGAGACCCATTGGCAATTGAGGAACTCCTGAAGTGTAGTATACTGGTCATGTATTTAATTTGTTCATAATCTTACAAAGAGATTTATGATCTCACAGTTTTACAGGTGATGGAAAGGAGAGTCAAAGAACTTCAGTAATTGGCTAAGTCAGGCTCTAATCTATCCCAGATATTTTTTACCACAAAGAAGGAATAAAGATTCATTGAATAGATAAATGAGCAACTAGCAGTATGGAGTGTGAAATCCCACTGTCTGTGAAGCATCTAAGGACAAGGCTGGACTATACTCTGTCCCCCATCGCTTTTTCTTCTTGCCATGGTCCTTTCAATGCCTCAGAAGGCCCACAGCCTCAACGATGAGCCACGGTGATGTTACCACCCCTCCCAAGGGATGCTGATGGGTCAGTTCCTTCCATGCAGCAAGTGCTCCAAGAATGGCTGGTGCTCCCTGCCAACCTAGTACTGCCAGCCCATACAGTATCTTTATGCAAGCTTGAAGACCAGCCCCCACCCCCGGGGATGGGTACAGTCCTTCAGAACATGTCTTCAAAGACAGAGCTAGATTTCATCTCCAACATGTCCCTCAGCAAGCCGACTTGGGCAGTGGACACACTAGACAACTCTAGACAGCCACACAGGCACGCCCCCCCTTCATTTGTTTCTGATTGGTCATCCAACCCTGTGACTACCAAGAGCTGAGCCCTCTCTGACCTCCATCCCCCTATGTAATGGTGACCCCATCACTTTTGTGGGCATCTTACCTAGTTCCCAGGAAGCTAGCAGGAAGAAAAGGCAGCACTGGAAGCCAAAAGTGGACCAGGAGACACCAGCTGGCCGGGCCATGTCAGAGCTGTGCAGCGACTTGGGAACCATGAGCTGGGGATCCTTCATCTTATATGGGGCCAGGTTTGACGTCATGGAGGCTGGGGCCCCTCACAGCTAAGCCTTAAACAAATGGAGCTGCCTCACCTCATAGGGCGCCCTGATAATGGCAGCTGCTGGGGTGTGTCATGAAGTCAGATACCTGGGTACCACCAAAGGGGTGGGATCTGCAGGCGGAGAAATAGAGCCCGGAGCAGGCAGAATCTTGACGCAGCCCCAAGAGAGGAGGCCAGGGAAGGAATGGTCTCCAGACTACAGGAAGCCAAGAAACTGTCTGCTGGGCAGGGGGCAGGGGGCAGGAGGAGGTGGGACTGGGGGGAAGTTGGCATTTGGGTCTGTCTCCAGCTTCTCACTGGCCTCCTGCATTTCTCTCCTCCAGCTCCACACCCTTTACTCACACATGGCCACTCTTCCCGCCCTGGGTGGGGCTGTCCTCAAGGGTCAGGTGAAAGAGCAAGGGAAAGGAAATGCATGCGTGGCCCACCATGCAAAGATAGGTGCTTGGAGATACCCAAGTTGATACCGAAAGCTGTGGGGAGTGGCGGAGGCAGACTGAGGCAAGTCAGATGCAGCGCCCGGAAACAGCACACAACTCACCAGGGATACGGGCAGCTCAGGCCACCCAAGGACTGGTGCCCAGCTCCGTGCCTTTGGGAGCTTCTGCCTTCACTCTACCCTTCCCTACCATCATCCCAGCCTCCAAGCTCCCAGTCACCCCAGTTCAGAAAGACAAACCTCTGATTTCTAGGGACTCTGAAGTTTCCCCTCTGGTCCTTCTCATTCTGTGACCAAGTATTAGCTCAGAGACAGTGCCTGGGGCTGGAGCAGGAGAGGACAGGCTACCTTGATTGCTACCACCTCTGCGGCTGGCATGTCCACTCCCTGGGGGCCTCTGGCAATGGAAAGTAAGTGGCCTGGGCAAGGCCCTTGTTTTCATCACCGCCATTTTCTCAGCACCTGGGACAGGGCCGGGCACATGGGAGGCAGTGGATCAATGCTTGTTCCTTGGATAGAGTGGAGGCTGGGCGCTGGCTGGGAGTGGCTTAGGGGAGTAGGACAGCAGGGAGAGGGGATAAATCAGGGGCGGTGGGGGGGGGACCTCAGGATATCTGGGGCTCATGTAGGAGGTAACACGGGGATCTCTTATCATTGGCATGATTGAGTTCTCAACCATAGGTAGGGCTGGAATGGGTAAGAAATGGAGAGGAGGCAGGTTTAATACATCCCACAAGACCAGGAAACTGAGACAGAGGTAGACCCTCTTCCAGGCAACTCCATCTGGACTCAGGGGTGATTAGTCCTTTTTCTGCTGGTCTATACTCTGTTCTTTCTCTAGGAACTCCAAACTATAAGGCAGAGATTTTTCATAAGGAGGAGCAATCCCCTCCCCCAAGGAATATTAGACAATTTAGGAGACAGCCTTGTCACAACTTAGAGATGGGTGCTACTGCATCAGCAATGGGCGCTGTTACACATGCTGTAATGCAGGACTTGAAACAGCCTCCACAAGAAAGAATGGTCCAGCCCCACGTGTCAGTAATGCCAAAGGGAAGGATTTCTACTGTAGGATAAACTGTAGTCAGAATTTGTGGATGAACACCCCCTCCTATTTCTTTTAGTCACAACTCTACCCAGAGGACCCTAGAGAGGAGGAACGTGGGGTGGGTGGGGGGCCCAAGATGATCTTTTCACAGTCAGTAGTGTTGGCTCATCTAGCTAAAAGGCTGAGGAGCCAACCATAAAACAGAAGGTTGTACATCTCTGTATGTTGAAGCATGTAATGCTCGCCTTACAAGTTATGACCAGCGGGACTGGCAGGGCAAGGTCATCTTCAGTCTCCAGATGAGGACAAACAAGCTGGGACCAGAGAGTGATAATCAAGTGCCTACTTGCCCAGGCACCTGGCAAAGTCCACAGAGGTGGAGACCAGTGGAGCGGTGTGTGCGCCATTTTAGGAAGGATTCTAGCCACCATTCTCCCAACGTGGTCTAAGGTTCATCCCAGAGCTAGGTTCTTCAACTGTCCCCAAGGAGAGGCTTAGGAAGTGGGGGTCAGGGGACAGCCTGCAGGGGTGGGGACTCCCTAAGGAAAGAAATGTCCTCAGTTAAGTGGCTTGTGTGATAGTTGAGAAGGGGTGGAAATGGAAATAAGCAGGCATGGTCAAAGCGTCCAATTGCCCTGGCTCAGACTCAGCGAGAGCTAAAAGGTTCAGAAACACTCTGAGACAGACCAGGAGGCACATTACTCTTATAGTTAGGATCAAAGGCATGCACCATCACCCATGGCTTATTGGTTGAGGTGTAGTTTCACTTTTTTTTTTAAACCCAGGCTGGCCTTGAACCACAATCCTTCAAATCTCTGACGCCCAAGTAGCTGGGATTATAGATGTGCACCAATTGCATCCCATCTTGCCTATTCCTTTTGAGCTGTGTTATCTCAGCACTATAATGGTCCCCAGGTGTGCCTTCCTTTCTTCTGAGCCCTTCATTCTCTCCACAGTCCCATCCTGATTTTGGACTCAGAGGGAAACCAAAGCCTTCTGAGGGGCTCCTAAGTTCTTCCTCTATGGATGAAGAAGGAAGGGGGAGGCAGAAGGAGACAGAGGGAGGAGGGAGGGCAGGATGTCTAAAGGCGTTGATTCTCAGAATAGATAGTAGGGCCATGAGGAAGGAAGAGAACAGACAACTGCTGTTGGCCTGACCAGAGGCTGGAAGAGTACTGAGGCCCTTTTAAGAGCCAGTAGCTCATGCCTGTAATCCTAGCTACTCCGGAGGCTGAGATCTGAGGATCATGGCTTGAAGCCAGCTGGGTAAGAAAGTCTGCAAGACTCTTACTTCCACTGAACTACCAAAAAAGCTGGAAGTAGAGCTGTGGCTCAAGTGGTAGAGTGCTAGCCTTGAACACAAAAGCTTAGGAACAGCATCCAGGACCTGATTCAAGCCCTGGGACCAGTACAGGAACAAAAACAAACACACAGACCCATCCCTACACAGACAGGAAACTGTGGAGAGCAGGTGTCGATGTGCAGGTCGCTGTACTCTTCTCCAGGGGCCGGGGGTAAGGGGGAGGGGGGCTGCTAGGAAATGAGAGAATGGGCCTAACCAACATTGAACCAGAAAATGACCCAATGCAAACACCATAGTGTGCTCCATGATGATGCTTTAGTTGGTGACAGATACTCTGGTGATCCCTTAAGATGATAACAGACACAAATTCCTTCCAATGAGTCATAGACACAATAATGTAGCACAGGGTGCCACTGGGGTTTGTGTTAATGGCAGTGTGAACTACCACTGTGCTGCCCTGTGTATAATAGCAGAGCACATATGCTGGGTAGTAGGAAATGACTATTACTGGCTTATGTATTTGCTATACTTTTATCATGATACTCCTACTTATAAAAAAATACTTCACCATGAGGGCTGTATATATATAAGGTAGGAGCCTTATATATCTTGCACTTATCAGTTTTGCTGTTTAGTTTTGTTAGGTGCTGGGAATGGAACCTAGGGCCTCACACATACTGGCAAGCATTGAGTTATTTCCAGTCCAAATACATTTCTTTTGTTCTTGTTGGTCATGGGGCTTGAACTCAGGGCATTGTCCCTGAGCTTTTGCTCAAGGCTAGCACTCTACCACTTAGAGCCACAGCACCACTTCCAGTTTTCTGGTTGTTCATTGGAGTAAGAGTGTCATGGAGTTTCCTTCCTGGGCAGACTTTGAACTGTGATCCTTAGAGCTCAGCCTCCTGAGTAGCTAGGATTACAAGTGTGAGCCACCAGCACCAGCCATAAATACATTCCTTGACTGCCCAAGAGGCCACTTCAAATGATTGACCCTATACCATCTAGCTTAGTGAAAGTACACTATCCAGTTCCCATAAAGAGGACTCACTTTTTCAGTGATTAAGAACATGTGACCCGGGCTGGGGAGATAGGCCTAGTGGCAAGAGTGCCTGCCTCGGATACACGAGGCCCTAGGTTCGATTCCCCAGCACCACATATACAGAAAACGGCCAGAAGCGGCGCTGTGGCTCAAGAGGCAGAGTGCTAGCCTTGAGCGGGAAGAAGCCAGGGACAGTGCTCAGGCCCTGAGTCCAAGGCCCAAGACTGGCCCCCCCCGCCCAAAAAAAAAAGAACATGTGACTGGGCAGGCACTGGTGGCTCATGCCTGTCATACTAGCTACTCCAGAGGCTGAGATCTGAGGGTCACAGTTCAAAGCCAACCCAGGCAAGAAAGTCAGTGAGATTCGTATCTCCAATTAACCACCAGGAAATTTGGAAGTGGCGCTGTGGCTCAAAATGGTAGAGCACTAGCCTCGAGCAAAAAGAGCTTAGGGATAGTGCCCAGGCCCTAAGTTCAAGCCCAATCCCCATGACGGAGGAGGAGGAGGGGGAGGAGGAGGAGGAGGAGGAGGAGGAGGAGGAGGAGGAGGAGGAGGAGGAGGAGGAGGAGGAGGAGGAGGAGGAGGAGGAGGAGGAGGAGGAGGAGGAGACGTTACTGTGAAAGTGCCTCTTGGGTCAAGCAGCAGAGTCGAGGGGACATGGTGGTCACCCCAGCACCAGGGGTGTGAAACCTAAGGCAGCAACATCTCATGCACAACTGGGTGGTGCCAGGGGCTACCAGCGGGGAGATGCAGACTGGGAATGCAGAGGAGAAACCAGGCAGAAGAGACCCACGTGAGAGGAAAACAAATATCGCCTCCAAATCTTATTAAGTTTTTCATCAAAATGGAACCTATTCTATGAAGATCAAAGTATTGAGACTAGTCAAGCCAGTCTTAAAGAAAAGCAGAAGTCGGGGTGTGCAGCAGATGGGCCCAGCCAGTTCCAGCCCCTTGCTCTTTAAAGGCTGGGGACCAAGTCCACAGAGAGCACTGTGTCTGGGCCCCCATTAACACCAGGTGACCTCTAGGGAAGGAGAGGGGTCACTAAGGTATCTCAAGAGATTAATCCATCCAAGTCTGATCCCAGGACGTTCTGGGCAGGGGCAGGTGAGGGTATGAGTCCTTGAGCTCTAGACTAGGGGCCATTCCCATCCCAGGCCTGAGTGGGTCCTCAGCTCTGTCCCTGTAACTATGGAGACACCCCAATGTCCTATCCAAGAGTCCTCCTCTTATTCCTACAAGTGCAACCATGGGTCAGGACATAGGGATAGCTCAAGGAAGCAGGGTCTGGGAGCAAGGGTGGGGAGTAGGGAGAGGTGGTCAAGGCATTGTAGAGCTGACTTTCAAAAGACCTTGGGACCCGTTGGTCTGGACAACTGAGCCACCTCTTCCCTAAGATGGCTTTGGCTCTTTGTTCCTTTGGCAGGGAAAGAGAAAATGAGGTGTCATGCAGAAGGATGGCGCAGACATCCCTGAATTCCTAAGCCCAGCAATGGGGCTGAACCTGCTACGTGGGGCTCCACCACTACCCAGCAAGCCCCAAGAGATGCGGCATCTTAGATTCTCCACCCACAGACAGAAGTGGTCTAGGAACACTAGGGTTTATATGAGCCTGGTGCACAGCTGTGTTATATAGGAATAGTGGGGGATACCAGCTGGGGAGAAAGAAGGGTGCTTGTGTTTCCTCTTAGGAAGATTCAGGAACACCAAAGCCCTATGTCCCCTTTCCTCTCCCACTTTTACCTCTTGTGTATGCTGCTTTTTTTTTTTTTTTTTGGCCAGTCCTGGGGCTTGGACTCAGAGCCTGAGCACTGTCCCTGGCTTCTTTTTGCTCAAGGCTAGCACTCTACCACTTGGGCTACAGCGCCACTTCTGGCCATTTTCTATATATGTGGTGCTTCATGTATACGAGGCGAGCACTCTTGCCACTAGGCCATATTCCCAGCCATGTATGCTGCTTTTTGCTCACTTTTCTTCCCACTGGGATCCTGCAGCTCTCCTGAGCAAACCTGGGAGCCCCTGGATGTCTCCTTAGGCAGGGGACTGTCTCGTCCTCCATTTTCTTGGTCTTGCTTTTGGCTTCTCTCCCTAACTGCCCAGTACTCTCTGCCTCCATCCTTCTGCACTTGCTCCCTCTGGTGCTGCCTGAGGAGACCCCCCATAAGGGAGAAGCAGTAGGAGGAGGCAGGGCCTGTGCTCTTGGGCATCATGTGGGTTCATGTGACTCAGGTGTCAGTCTGTTGAGCATGTCCTCCTGTGCTCTGCATCATGAGGGTTAGGTTCTAATCTCTGCCATTAACCTGCTGGTGACCTTAACAAGTCATTTATTCTCTATGGGCGGTCATAGTTTCCTAGATAGAGCTGTGTGTTTGTAAGTGTGTACATGTGCATGCCACTAGTGTGTACTATCACTGGGACTTGAATTCAAGGCCTGAGCATTTTCTCTGAGGGTTTTTTCCCTCAAGGCTAGTGCTCTCCCTACCTCTACCATGAGCCACAGCTAAATTTACAGCTTTAAAAAATCTCTTGCTCTTGCTCTGGGGCTGGGAATATGGCCTAGTGGCAAGAGTGCTCGCCTCATATACATGAGGCCCTGGGTTCGATTCCCCAGCACCACAAATATATAAAATGGCCAGAAGTGGTGCTGTGGCTCAAGTGGTAGAGTGCTAGCCTTGAGCAAAGAGAAGCCAGGGACAGTGCTCAGGCCCTGAGTCCCAAGCCCTAGGACTGGCAAAAAAAAAAATCTCTCACTTGCTTTAGTGGTGTGTGTGTGTGTGTGTGTGTGTGTTTAATTGGAGATAAGTCTCATGGGCTTTCTGTTCTTGAACTTCGGTGCTTAGCTCTCAGCCTCCTGAGTAGCTAGGATTACAGGTGTGTGCTCCCTCTACAGCTGGATTCTGGTGCTTACCCTTAGCTGGGACTCGCTGGATACATTTCCTTTGCTTGGATGGGCAAAGGTAGGGTGGATATTTGGTAAAAACCCCAATCTCCACCTGAATATTATTGAGGGTGTGTTGGAGATTGAAACTGTTCAAAGATGGAAGTCCTCATTTTCTAGATTTCTCACCTGGAAAGCCAGAGGACACCTTAGCTGGCAAAGAAACTTGACTTCCTCACCCCTCCCTGCTGGGCCCACATTCCTGAGCCCTGGAGTGGCAGCAATGACGGCCATTAATAGCAGTTAATAATTAATCACTAAAGAGCACCAAGAAGCCCAGGCTTGGGTGGGGCCCAGACACCTGCAGGTGAGCCACCTCCCCCATCCCTGCTTTCCTCTCCAAAGGGCCAGCAGCGCCCTCCCTCCCCCCAGACCTGGTGACAGGGGTAAAAATGAGGCACCAACTTTCCTCAAGAGCCCCATGAACAGCCCTCTCCAGGGTCCTGGCAGGCATACAGGGTGAACGGGAAAATCCAGTTCCCAGATCCTTGCTGTTCAGGACGGACAGAGAAGCCACAGGGCCAGATGAGAAGGGAGGTGGCCACAATGGGGTCTACACTGCACCTCTTCCTCCTCCTATCCCTCCTCATCAGCACACAGGCAACAGGTGAGCCCTGGAAGGTGGTCGTCTGGGTTGCTCAGCATAGAGAAGGGGAGGGACTCCTCGGCCACTCAAAGATGGCGGAGCTACCCAGGATCCAGTGACAGTTGGGAGGCATCCTCAAGGAGGAGCCATGCAAGGCATAGGTCGTGAGGTGCGTGTACTCTGGAGGAACGCAGCCCTGACTGCGGGATCCGATCTTGCAACTTTGGGTTCTCAGGGCCAACTGCGACTTTGCAAGTGAAGTTGAAGAAGCCTTTTCTGGCCAATGTCTCCCGTGACTCCAGCTTCCTGGAACTGCCCAGAAAGGTAGTACGGGGTATCTGGGAGCGGCTGAGGCTGTTTGTTTCTGGGAATCAATTTGGGTCTCTGCTGGGGGCTGGCTGTCTTAAGCATGCAGTTGAGGAGCCATCTTACACCTCACGCTCTGGTCCTTTCTGTTCCCCAGCTCTGCCTCCTCCTTCACCTCCCATCGGGGACCAATGTCACCCTCCATCAGAAGGGAGCCCCGCACCACTTTACCTGCGAAGACTGACAACTGAAGCCTGTGTCAAGCAAGGGAATTTGGTTTCAGGTGCTGGGACCCTGCCTTGAACCTCGCTGTCCTCCAGGAGACCCTCACTCTGCTCATGCCCACACCATGCCAATAAATAATGCTGAGTCCTATGGCTCACTCGGGATCCATGAGCACTGGGCGGGCGGCCAGAGAATGGGAGCTGCATACTCAAGTCTGATTCCCAGCTGCTTAGTGTGGGGATTTTAGTCTCTCTCAACACCACCAATGCCTAAAGGGAATCTGGGGAATTAAGTAACTGCGAGTGCGTGTGTACACATGCGCGCGTGCACATACCCTCTCCCCCAAACACACAACAAACTTTGGGTCTTCAGGACACCTGGAAATAAAGGAAAATTAAGTTATGAATCTACACCTTGTTTTAAGCCCACTACTTCTAGAATATTCAATAGGGCAATCTTAAAGATTGCATAATAGGTATCATTACTTTATTTTACAAATAAGGAAATTGAAACTTAACTTGGCTCACTCAACTATCACTGGTAATGGAGAGATCAGACACCAGCTAGGTGTATGTTTAAGCAAGATTTTGATTTCAGCCCTCTTAGCTCAAGTTGAAGCAGGGATGTGGACAGAACACCCCTAGAACATGGTCCCCTGGCCCAGAGGCCCACACAGGCCGGCACAACAGGAAGCAGGGTGGGGCAGCCCAGGGGGAGAGTAGTTCAGCGGTGAGAAGTGGTGCGAAGCCCCATTACTGTAGAGTTCTGCACTGCTTACACCCAGCATGGAAAACACTCATCTCATCTATTACACCTCAACGTTCAGTTAGAGCGGGCAACTAAGTTATTAGGCTCAAGAAGTTGGGTTAAATCTCTGTTGGTACCTTGGACAGGTTACTTGTAGTCTCTGAGCCCATTTCTTCTCCCCTCAGAAGGTTCTAGGCAGGACTAAATGGACATCCAGCCCTATGGAGGACTAAGGACCCACGGCTTGCCATAAACAGCTCCCCAGAGGCGCTGGACAGCTGCAATGTGGGCATGGCAGGACAAAGCCCCTGGATTCCACTGAGATGAATCAAGGTGTTTGGGAGGGCTGGGTGGCTATCCGCGCATCCATGCGCATGTGTGTCTGAGTGTTTCCCTGGTGGTGCACAGAGGGCAGGAAGCACACAGGACTCAGCACACCCTGCAGGCCCTGGGGCCTGGCGGAAGGCCAGCATTTCTCAGCATCTCTGGGGAAAGGCAAGTGCAGGGAAGCTTCCATCTGCTGAGAAGTGGACTATGAAGGGCTGGTAGCAGCCAGGGCACTGGAACCAAGTTCTAGAAGGTTCTTCCTCCAATGAGGTCATTTCTACCCAGCACCCACACGTCCATGCAGCCCAGGGTCAAGACCTAAGAGGAACTCTTCCTCTCTTCCCAGACCAGGCACTTAAGGAACACTGGAGAGGTAAGAAGGTTACCAACAGACAAAAGGACAAAAAGCCCGCAAGCAGACACAGGTGAGATTTGATGAGTTTATCTGAGTCTCCTCATTCCTACGCTGGCAGGCGGGCCGCACAGGAGGGCCGGGCAGTATCCGCACTGCCTTTCACCAGCAGGTCCACTTCCTCATTTATAAAATGAAGGTGGACCGTGGAGTCTGTGACCTCAGATGCGCCAGCCAGGGAGGGCAACGACCAGGGGTATGAGCTGAGCTCAAAGCTCCCTGGGGCTGGGAGCCTCATCCATCAGCTGCTGGAGGTGAGAGGCGGCCTGGTCCAGTTTTGACAACTCCAGCTGGAGAGCGGAAAGCTGGAGAAGGAGGGAGGGCAGTGAGGACCCAGGTCTGAGCTCACCCCGCCGGCACATGCTTCCTCAGGGTGCAGGCTTCCCAGGAGGCCAAGACTTACCCGATGCTGCTTCTGTGTGTCTGCCTCCCCTTCTGACGGGGTCCAGGCCCTGAGGCCATCAAGCTGCTTCTGCAACTTGAGTCTTCGGGCGGCTAGCCGAGGTAGCTGAGTCTGAGGGTCCACCAGGCCCTGGGAAGAGAGGGCCGAGAAACCTGCAGCCTGCTCAGGCCTCCGCCTTCCCCAGCCCTTCCACTGTGCCCAGCATTCTCCCTGTTGCCTCCAGTCCCCTTGGCTCACCTGCAGCTCCATGTGGACCTGAACAGTATCACTGAGGGCAGCCCGGGCCCAGCCTGCGGGGGCTGCTGCGCCTGGGGGCAGGATGCTCACAGCTCCACAGTGGCTCAGCGTGCCCAGCGGCTCCAGGAAGTCCTGGAAGAGGCCCTGCTCCCCGGGCTCCACGGTCTGCAGCAGCACTGGGGAGGGAGGGGGGAGGGAAGGTCAAGGCCCAGGCATCAGCTCCTGCCTCCTTCACCTCCTGACCCAGGGTCTGCTCTCCAAATGCCTCGCCTCTCACCTCGGGGCCGGGCTTTGGTGAGTTGGTAGGTGGCTCGAAGAGCTCGCAGCATCTGCACCACTTCCTGGACCCGGGAGAAGCGCTGCTCTAGCTCAGGCTGGCGCCAGTGCTCCTGGCAACGGGAACCCAGAGTTAGTGATGCCTATCCACTCCCGTGGCTCTACCCTCCACTCATCCACCTTCATCTCCCAGGGCAACAGAGCTGTCCTCAAAAGCACACAAGGGGCCGGGAATGTGGCCTAGTGGCAAAAGTGCTTGCCTTGTATACATTAAGCCCTGGGTTCAATTCCCCAGCACCACATATACAGAAAATGGCCAGAAGTGGCGCTGTGGTTCAAGTGGCAGAGTGCTAGCCTTGAGCAAAAAGAAGCCAGGGACAGTGCTCAGGCCCTGAGTCCAAGGCCCAGGACTGGCAAAAAAAAAAAAAAAAAAAAAAAAAAAGCACACAAAATGCTCTATTTTCTTAAGACAGAACAATACACAATCAGATTAGATCTTAAACAGATGTCCAAACTTCAAAAAACCAAGAAAGTATCAAAGAAATTAATAAGCTTTAAAGTAGTTTTGGGGTGAGTTTATGACATTTATCCTCCTGAAGATATTAAATATGCCCTGAGATTTTTAAGGACACCCTGATACTCTGTCATTTAATCCTCCTCACAACTATGACTGGTACAGTACAAAGGTGGGAGAAACTGAGGCAGTGGCACAATTATAAAATACCAATCTGGGGCTGGGGATATGGCCTAGTGGCAAGAGCGCTTGCCTCGTATACATGAAGCCCTCGGTTCGATTCCCCAGCACCACATATACAGAAAATGGCCAGAAGTGGCGCTGCAGCTCAAGTGGCAGAGTGCTAGCCTTGAGCAAAAAGAAGCCAGGGACAGTGCTCAGGCCCTGAGTGCAAGGCCCAGGACTGGAAAAAAAAAAAAATACCAATCTGGTAAGAATCCTGCTTTGACCCCTAAGCTCACACCATGCAGGGACAAGCCATCCTCTCTAAGTGTGAGCCGCTATGGCAATGCCCACAGCAGCAAGCCTGCCCGAGCTTTCCCCCCGCTTTGCTGGAGTCACACACCAGCCAAGCAGATCTATATGACTCACCAAGCTGTGGGCACTGGGATAGGGTGCAACACAGATGCTGGGGGCGGAGAGGCCGCCTGGCCTTTGGGGCAGCCTCTGCCAGAGCTCTTCAGCCAGGAAGGGCATCAGCGGGGCCAGGAGGCGGAGACCGATATCTGCGCAGGAGAACAGGACCTGAGGTGGCTCAGGCGGACGGGGCTTGCGCAACAGCACTGGCTTCACAGCTTCCTAGAAAGGAAGTCGGTGGGTCAGAGGGGAGTCCACAGCAATGTCCTTCCCCCACAGTGGCTGCTGTCCCTGGGGGGACTGCAAGCAGGGGCGGTTCTCGAGAGGCCTGGGCATGCCTGACAGCACCCGCCAAGAGAGGAAATCCAGGCAGGTTCTCAGAGGGAGGTGAAAATAAGATTCCCAGGGAGAAGTGAAATTTGGGGGGAAAGCCAGCTCTTGGCTCATTAAAAGGTAACAAGGCATTTACTAAAGTTAAGAAGCAATAGGCAAGGGTGTGGTTTGTGGCTGTAGCCATCAGCTCCATATGGGAGGAGAACACACATTCTCAACACCCAGCCTGACCTGCAGAACAATCTGCTCTGGGGTGGCCAGGCAAGCTATGGTCAACAAGCCACAAATGACCCCAACATGGAACCCTGCAGGCAGACCCTGGTCTGAAAGCCACAGTGCTCTCCTCCAAAGCACCTCATAGTACCTGGCTGGACATGAGCTAGACAGAGCATTTCTGGGGACTGAAATCCTTCTTTCTGCTTTGCAACCCTGCCTGGCAAGTGTTTTCTAGAAAACTCCTTAGTGTCCCCTAGGTGAGAGGCAGGTAACAAACAGTACTCGAGCTGTGCTGCAGAAACCAGTCCAGGGGAGGGGAACTGGGCCTCCCTTTGCTTTCCTCACTGACAAGACAATTAGGAATCATGAAATCCATCCCCCTCAGGCATCGCCAGACTTCAGGAGGAACTGGCGGCAGGCCACAGGAGGAAGGCAGGACATACACACACACACACACACACACCCGCTTACCAGGTAGACATCACAGAGGTTGTGGAGCCAGAAGTGATGCAGGGTGTGGGTGACCACTGAGAGCTCCCGGGAGAGGAAGCCCCGCTCGCACTCGCTGGCAGCAAGGGCCAGGCGGCTCAGGATCCAGGCGTCCACAGGAGAGGTGGGAGACAGCTGGGGGAGGGAACTGGTGTCAAGACCTAGAGGGGTGGATCCCCAACTTCTTCCCTTTTTTCCTTCCAGGTGCCCCTTCAGCCCCTAGACCTGGAGCCATCCCCACATCCAACATAGCTACTTCCTCGCTCACCTCCTCTGAAGGCTGGGGTACAAAATTCTCCCCTAGAGCATTGAGAATAAAACGTAGGGCATTCCAGATCTTGTTGCAGAAATGGCGGCAGCTCAGGACCTCGGAGACAGACAGGTGCAGGTCGCCCCCTGGAGAGCAGACAACCTGGATGGCGTGTGCGTGTGGGCTGGATGCAGCGCCACAGGAAATCAGCCAGCCCGCTGCCTCGGCTCGCCAGCACCTCACCTCCCAGCTTACCCAGCACTGCCTGGGAGCACAGTGCGAATCTCAGGGCATCTGTCCCGCACTCGGGGATCCCATGAGGAAAGTCCTTTTTCTGCAACCAGAGCAAGAGGAGCGCGGTAGATACCGACCAAGATGCAGGGCAGAGCCAGAGTCGCGAGAGAAGCTGGCGGCTGGGCTAGAGGCGGCCTGCACCTCACCTGCGCTGCAGCTGCGAAGGCCAGCTCCGCGGGGTCCAGGTTCCCATCTCTCAGCTTGGTCTGCAGCACCTGGGGGTGGGTGAGGAAATCACTGGCCCGCTGCCCCTACAGCCACTGTCCCTCCCCTGTCCTCTCCTTAGGGGCCCATCTCTCCAGCCAGGCTCTCCTCACCTACCTGCAGCTCCACACCACTGATGATGTCCCGGGGGTCCAGCACATTCCCCAAGGACTTGCTCATCTTCCGGCCCTGCCTGTCCCGCACCATGGAATGAAGGAGCACCTGAGGGCATGCATGGAGGGGGTCAGCGCCATGGGGGAGGGGTTATGCCTATGACTTCTATACTCTAGGGATTAGGAAACTGAATCCAGACGTGGGCAACACAGAAAACACATCTGAAGACAGGAAGACAAGTTAGGAGGAAACAGAGAGGCAGGGCACTGGCGGCTGTTACCTTGCTGAAGGGGAGCTGCCCCGTGAGCTGGGTCCCCAGCATGACCATCCGACCCACCCAGAACAGCAGGAGGTCACTGCCCGTTTCCAAAAGTGACAGGGGGTAGAAATGTGCAAGGTCTGGGGTCTAGGAGGAAGAGATAAGCGGTAACCAAGTCCAAACCCCCCACCCCACATCTATTAGTCTGGATTCTTTGGGCACCCAGCCCCCCAACTTCTTCACCAAGCCCACCTTCACCCTCTCCGTCTCAACCCACCTTTTGGGGCCAGCCCAGGGAAGAAAAGGGGAAGAGAGCAGAAGAAAACCAAGTGTCCAGGACATCGGGGTCTGGGAACAGAGCAGGGATTGGGGACAGTTGGAACCTTGGTGTCTAGCACCTCAGACCACTGCTGCCCATCCCCAAGGAAAATTCTCACCCCCCAGAGCCCAGGCGGCTCACCTGCCCCCATTCCCAGCTTGCCTGACCCCACCTCCTCCCCTCATGGCCCCACCCCCCACCCCGATCACTCCTCTCCTCTCTTCAGTCCCTCTCTAGCTCTGTACTCACCCCTCTCCAGGGTCAGCTCCGTCCCTGGTCTTCCGGTCAGTTCTGCCGCTGCCTGCCTGGCCTCGGCCTCGGACCGCGCCACCACCCAGCAGTCCTTCTTGTCATCCTGCTAATGAAGTGGGCGAGTGAGGAAAACAGGGTCAGGTATAAAGCCCTTGGTTTTCCTGTTTAATCCTGATGTCTTGGAAAGGCCAGCCCCTCTGTGCTGAGAAGAAACTGGAGCACAGGGAGCCTTTGCTACACAGTCAGTCTCATGACCAAGACCACAAAGTGCATTAGCAGGCAGGAGCTGGCTCTGGCGCTGGCAGTCCTCTGACTCCTGGGTAAGGCTCTTCCCACCACACACCGCCTCCTCTACCAACCTTCTCATGCCCCTCAGTGACGAGGTAGGCTGGAATCCGATGGCCCCACCACAGCTGCCGAGAGACACACCAGTCCCTATAGAGAGAAGTCAGTGAGTCCCCAACACGACCAGCAGACCACCCTCCTCCACAACGTTCTTCTCACCCTTACCCAATGTGGGCGAACCAGTGCTGCCAGCTCTTCTGGTGGAAGGATGGACACAGCTCCAAGGCCCCAGACTCTACAGCCTGGAGAGAAAGAGGCATTTAATAAATGCTTTCTTGCTGGGTACTGGTGGCTCATGCCTGTAATCCTAGCTACTTTAGGAGGCTCAGATCTGAGGATCATGGTTTGAAGCCAGCCTGAACAAGAACGTCTGTGAGACTGTTATCTCTGATAAACTACTCAGAAAACACTGGAAGTGACGCTGTAGCTCAAGTGGTAGAGCAATAGCCTTGAGCATAAAGAGGCTCAAGGACAGAATCCAGGCCCTGGGTTCAAGACCCAGGACCAGCACAAACAAAATAAAACAAAAAAAAAAATGTTTTCCTGCCAGGCACCAGTGACTCCTAGCTACTCAAGAGACTGAGATCTGGATTGTGCTTCAAAGGCAATCTGGGCAGAAAAGCTTGTGAGATTCCATCTCTAAAATAATCAGCAAAAAGCTGGGCTGGAGTCATGGCTTGAGTGGTAGAGTCTCAGCAAAGCAAGCAATCTGAAAAATCACAAAACTCTGAGTTCAAACTCTGATTAAATGAAGGAGGAGGAGGAGGAAGAGGAGGAGTAGCAGCAACAGCAATAACAGCAGCAGCAGCAGCAGCAGCCAGGCACTGGTGGCTTGTGCCTGCAATCCTAGCTACTGAGGAGGCTGAGATCTGAGGATATCAGTTCAAAGCCAGCTCAAGCAGAAAAGTCCATGAGGCTCTTATCTCCAATAAACTACTCAGAAAAAGCCAGGAGTAAGGGCTGGGAATGTGGCTTAGCAGTAGAGTGCTTGCCTTGCATGCATGAAGCCCTGGGTTCGATTCCTCAGCACCACATAAACAGAAAAAGCTGAAGTGGCGCTGTGGCTCAAGTGGTAGAGTGTTAGCCTTGGGCAAATAGAAGCCAAGGACAGTGTTCAGGCCCTGAGTCAAAGCCCCAGGACTGGCAAAAAAAAAAAAAAAAAAAGCCAGAAGTGGCACTGTGGCTCGAGTGGTAGAGTGCTAGCTTTCAACCAAAGAAGCTCAGGGATAGTGCCAGGCCCTGAGTTGAAGCCCCAGGACCAGCACTATGAAAGAACAAAGAAAAAAAGAAATGCTTTTCTTCCTACCCACCTGAGCTGACCTCTGGGATAGAACAAGTGGCCTCTGAGGTGATTTTATAATTCTGAATGGCCTCCCAAGTCTCCCCCAGAAATCCTGAACAAGACAACCCTCTCAGAGTCACTTGGCCCCTTCCTTGCCTGGGGGACTTCCTCCCCTCAGTTACCATGACTACAGAGGATTCAGCTCAGGAAGTCCCTGGCTGCTTCATCTCAGCATTCCCCTACCCCCTAGGCCCTGTCCTTCCTTGTACTAAAGCCTTACCTGGGCAGCTCGCTCCCCCATCTCCTGGCAGCGAACTAACCACTGGCTCTTCAACAGGTATTCCACCACATCCCCAGAGCGGCTGAAAAGGAGAGCGAAGGAGTTCACTGCTCTCCCGCCCTGTGCATAGGAGCCTGCTGGGCCCTCGGTACTGAGAAGCAGCCATGAACAGAACTGACACAACACCTATTTTCTAACACAGAGGATTTAGAGCCCATCTGCTGGCACTCTTACATTTCTCCCATCCCCTCTTGGGTAGCCCTCAGCAAAGGGCTTAAAATGGGGCTACCTGCACATGGGCAGTACCATAGGGTGGTCCTGGAGGCCCCGGAACTGGCCCCGCTCCCTCAGGGCACACATAATCTTCTCCCGGGCCACAAATCGGTGAAGACCCTGGGAAGAGAACGGTGACAGGAAAGATCAAAGGCCTTCTGAAAAGGAAAGAGGATGGGAGAGGGGAAGGCGGGCAGAGGGAAGCCCCGAGGATGGAGCATTGAGGCTGACCCCACCTGCAGCCAGTCCCCGCAGAGGGAGGTCATGGTTCCATCCTCCGCAATGACAGTCAGGGGGCTCAAGCCATGGCGGGCCGCCATCTCAGCGTCAGCAGGACTGTGAGCCGGAGTGACTTTCACTGCTCCTGTGGAGGCACAACTGCAATCGGTACAGACCCTGACCTGGGCCACAGGCTTTTCCAGACACACTGTCACCTACATCTCCCTACCCCTCCCCACATTCTGTCTGCGCCTCCCTTTCGTTCCCACTGCCTGCCCTCATTTTTCTCCTCCACTTTCTCTCCGGGTTTCCTGCTCTCCCTCACCTCCACTCACCTGTGCCCACCTGCGGCTGAACTGCAGGGTCTGTGATGAGGGGGAGAAGCTGCCCCGTCAAGGGGTGACGAAGGTGTCGTCCATGCAGATGCTGAAGGAAGAGGACACGGATCAGGAATGGGCACACCCACAGGTGGAAAGGTCTGGGGTGTGAGAACCCCAGGAACAAGAGGATGGAAACCCGAGGTAAAAAAGCTTTAGCCAGGTCAACACACTTCCCTCAGGAACCAGAAAGTAAATGTGTTAGGTTTTTTTGAGCCAAGAAGTAAATTCAGTCTCTGATTAATCCCTCCACCCAGCCACTGTGGCAGAGCTAGAGAATACATCTAGAACAGCAGCCATAGATCCAACACACACAAGTGAGCATCGCTCGTATAAAAGTAGGCAGCAGCTGAAATTTGGTCTAGGGGCCACAGTGGGTTAACCCCTGAGCAAGAGAAAAAGAAAAGGGAGCAGAGCGAGATGAGAGAAGTCTTAGAAAAGCAGGAAGGGGTGGGGACATTACTCAAATAGTAAAGCACCTTCCTAGCACATGTGAGGCTCCAGGATTGCCCCCCTCCCCCCAAAAAAGGGGGAGGAAGAAAAAGGAAGGGAGGGGAAGAGAAGAAAGAGAAGAGGAGGGATGGAGAGAAGATGCAGCTGATAAGTGGGCAGCGGGGAGAAGGGGTCGGGTGCAAGCAGTATTTCTTACTGTGTACCGGCAGTCACCGGGGTGAACAGCCACAGCCACATCTCCAGGCAATGTTTCTGGTCTTGTGGTTCCCACCACCACCTCTGCGTCTAAACACAAACATTCAGGCATTCACAGCTGGTCATCACCCCCACAGTAAAGCCAGCAGAGCTAGAGAAGGGAAGGGCAGAGAGCATCAAGGTGAAGCAGGCCCCCAGGAACCACAGGGAAATTTAGGAGCCATGGTTACAGGAACCCAGGTTTCCTGTAACTGCATGACCAGGAGAGGCTGAGGGTGCAAAGGAATTCCCCAATATTTTGTGTGGAAGAATCCAAGATAGTGGTGACAAAAGCAACTAAAGCCTACTGAGTGCCTGAAAACACTTGGAAATCTCAGTCCTAGTCACAAATGTTGTGCCTTTTTCAGGCCACTGAAAACACTGCTTTGGACCATTCTTGACCTGTCTCTTCCCTTCTCTGATCTCTTCAGAATACTTATTGTACAAACCACATTCTAGAAGTGATCGTTTGTCTCTTTCCTGGGCAGCAGATGCCCACTAAAGGACACCAAGCTCCAAAAGAGCATGAATGCATGCTTTCCTTACATGCTCCATAATAGCCAAGGTAGGTGCTCACGCGACAAACACTGCGGAGGCTCCTGGCAGCCCAACATGGCCTTGGGAAAATAGGAGACAAGCTGGGCATGGAGGATCATGCCTGTAGTCCTACTAATTTGAAGACCAAGACTAGGAAGATTACAGTTTAAGGCCAGCCCAGGCAAAAACTGAAGCAACCCTGTCTTAACCAACAAAAAAACCCAGGTGCCAGGGTGTGCACCTGTCATCCCAGCTATGTGGGAAGCAGAAATAGGAAGATCACAGTCAATCTTGGCCTGGGCATAAATGCAAGACTCTATTCAAAACTGAAAGCAAAAAAAAAAAAAACAAAGGAGGAAGCAATGCAAATTGGGTGACCCTTTAGAGCAACTCACCAGGCTCGCCATCCACAGGGAAGGCAACAGAAACAAGGAGGCCAAAAGACACAGGGGTGGGGCAGCCAGGCAGCCGGAGTTCTGTGCGCCCTGGCAGAGGCCGGTTCTCCACCTGGAGGGTTGAGGAGGCCAGGTCAGAGCCGCCAATCTACAGAGCTCTCAGGCAGGATGTCCGCTCCCCACCCCGGCTTCCCTGCAATCCACAAATCCTGCAATCCTAAATCCTGGAAGGGATAGAAGTCACCCCTTTTCCTCTCACCCAATTTCTACGGAGTTACAGTATGTATTCACTGAGCTTTATGTCACGATGAGGTATCGTGCTGAGCACATCACACAAAATTTCCTTTCATTTTACAATCCTGAGAAACAAGCATTCCAGCATCTCTGGTTGACAATTCAAGAAACAGAACTTAAAGGGGCTAAAGCCTGCCAAAAGTCACACTTTTAAGGAAGCACTCAGACCGAACCCAGGCAGTGCAGCTCCAGAGTCTATGCTCTTAACCACTGGACTACCTGCCTCAGAGCCATCCGTCATACTCTCGCCTCACCTCAATATCTGAGATGGCTGATCTCAAAGCGCATGACCAGTTGACAAGCTGACGGTTCCGGTACAACAACCCTGCGTTGTAGAGTCGCACAAAAGCTTCCATCACAGCCACTGAAGAACCCTAGAATGACCACAGTGACCAAATCAGCCCCTCCCAGTCGAATCTGCCTTGAAGGACCCAGGCACCCAGCTTTCCTTCCCTAAGGAGCCTGCTCCACACATGGGTCTTTAAAACCCTGCCTCAACACCCACAGGGACTGTAGCATGAAATACTCACCGCATCCATGGTAAAGCATTCCCGGTCCCAGTCCAAGGAGGCCCCCAGAGTGCGCAACTGCTCACAGATCTCTCCTCCTTTCCTGTACCAGAGATGCCAGTCAGCAAACAACACACCCAGCACCTCCCAAGTAGCAGGCCCAATGATTGCTACCACAGTGCCAGATGCTAGAGGAAAATAAGGTGCAGATGGTCCTAATCTAGCCTGACAAGGTGATGGACACAGAAATCCAAATCTAGTGTGAGGCTTTCCATGGCATTAAAAGAGGCAGAAGGCCAGGTGCCAATGGCTCACATCTGTAATCCTAGCTGCCCAGGAAGCTGAGATCTGAACAGCGCAGTTTGAAGCGAGCTTGGGCAAGAAAGTCTGGGAAACTCTTACCGCCAACTAACCACCCAAAAAGGCCAGAAGAGAAGCTGTGGCTCAAGTGCTAGAGCACTAGCTTTAAGGATAAAAAGCTCAGGGACTGTGCCCAGGCTGAGTTTAAGCCCCAGAACACACATATGCAAGCACGCATGCGCATGCATGCACACGCACGCACACACACACACACACATGCCAAAGAATCTACAAAGGAGGGATAATCACTTTGTGGAAAACCCAAGAGAACTGCACAGAAATTATGACATATCATAACAGACTATTTTTCCAAATGAAGGTAATTTATGCAAATTGGAAGGTGGGACTGGACAGGTGGGAGAGGTGATGAAATCTACACAAGGGAAACTGGGATATGTGGATGGGCAATACATACTTACATATGTGCAGGTACACACTAATATGTATGTATAGTGCATACTGTGCGCACATGCACATACACACAATTTGTATATTCCACCAAACGCTAAGGGGTTCCAAAGCTGTTTCTGAGGAATTTAGGGCATAGTGGGGGCGGGGAGGGGAAGCCTGTCATCTCTTGGTATCCTGTGGCCCTGTCCATCATACTCACTTCTCCTTCCATTGCCACACCTCCCTAAGGAAGTCCTCCCGGCCCAGCTCATGCCTCCTCACTCCCCGCTCCTTCCACAGTTGTTTCTCCACCACAGCCTGCAGTAAGATTAGGGGCAAATGATCAGGGAGTCAGCAGGCTTTGGAGGAAGATACAGCTTTCAGCCAAGAAGAGGACAAGTGACCAAAGACCTACTTGTGTGGCAATTCCTGCATGATCTGAGCCAGGGATCCACAGTACCCGATCCCCACGCATCCGATGCCTGAAACAGAAAGGCTCTGGGTGGAGCCCGGGGCTCACATGCTTATCCTCACCCATTACTGCACTTAATACTTTCCCTCCGAGCACTACGGACGATCCCATCCCCCTCTCACCAGCGCACCAGGGCATCCTGGATAGCCACTGTCAGTGCATGGCCGATGTGCAGAGAGCCAGTGACATTGGGAGGTGGGATACACATGGAGAAGGTCTTTCCCGTAGCCTGGGGCAGCCTCGTCTAGAGGGAAGTCAAAGGCCACAGAAAGAACTGGGAGTTACCTGGGGGAATAGCACCCTCTGGTGCCTCCAAAGCAAAAAGAACTTCAGAGATGAACCAGCAAAAGCGAGAGGAAAGCAAGAGAAACCTCTGCAGAAGCCAGGGAGAAAATGAAAAGAAACCGCATGTCACCTGGACTCTATGGTTCACGGGTGCCCACCTACTCCAAGGGCCATTCTACCCTGGGGTCTTGAGGACCATTTAGGACTCTCAGCTAGGCACTAACCTGGTATTCTGGTTTGAAGAAGCCCTCTCGCACCCACCAGGGGTACCAAGCAGCCTCAACATATCGGGGGCTGTAAGCAGGAGGCAAGGGTACTGACACGTCTGTGAAGTAGAAGGGAACTCCATTAACTGCTGAACTTTGTTCCGAGCTGCATGACCAAATGGACAACCAAAATAGGGAAGAAGCGTGGTGCAACATGCCTGTAATCCCAATGCTTATTAGGAGGCAGATGCAAGGAGGATCACAAGTTGAGGCTAACTTGGGCTACATAGTAAGCTCCAGGGCCAGTCTGACCTACCCAGCTAGACTCTTACTTTAGATAAACAATAAATAAACACAAAGGTCTTCAGGCTCCCTAGTTACCTTTCTTTTCACCGGGTTCTGTTGGGACTTCATAAAATACTATCTCCTTAGGACTCCATGCCTTACTGGACTCTGCAGGTGACTGGAAGGCGGGAACAGAACGGGAACTTGGAATTCCCAGTGTACGACCACCTGGCCCCCACTCTGTCTCCTCCGGCCTCCCTCCCAAGCCTCTTTGAGACCCAAGGACAAACTGACCCCTGACCTTGCTTTTCCGGGTTACGGCCGCTCCCAGCGCCTCCTGCTTCTCCCGCAGGCGTTTCTGTTTGGCCTCCCGGTTCCTCCGAGAGAGGGAGGGGCCGTGGGGCTCGGAGTGCGTGGAAAGGGAGCGGGGCCGCCCCAGGCCGCGTGCAGGCCTCAGCCCCCACAGTGGGGGCCGGAACGAGGTCAGGGGTACGTGAGGCATCGGGGGCGTGCGGGGAAGGGGCCGGGATCTGAGGATGAGCGTGCGCGCGGGGAGTCACACCCCTTTATTTCCTGCCTCCCCCTAGCAGCCCTCCGCGAGGGCTGGGGTACCGCGCAGGCCGCGCCGTGGAGTCGGCCCTGACAGCGGGCACCGAGGGCGGCGGCTCGGGGATTCAGGGGATGATGGACACTCGCGGCCCCTAGGAGCAGGCCTGGCGCCTTTGCAGCGTGTCTGGCCGGCCCGCGCGGCCTCCCCACCACGTGGGCCGGGGTCCGCAGCGACCGCCCTCCCGCCCCCGCCCCCCACCCCCGAGCTCCGGGAGTCGGCCGCGTTCACGCTCACCCCACGACCCCGCGGCTAACCCAGGGCAGGGGCTGGGGTCGCTGCGTCCCCGACACCGGAACCCGGCCGGCGACCCGCGAGCGTGTGGGGGCGTGGCCGCGCGCGGCGCATGCGCGATGGCCCGCCTCGCCTCCTGGCCCCGCCCCGCAGTCAGAGGGCCGCGGACGCCAACCGGAGCGGGTGTGCGGGCAAGTATTGTCTGCGGGGAGGTGTCCGGGGCTGTGTGGCTCACTTCCAAAACTTTATTACAAACAAGAAAGGTTCCCGCGTGTGAAGAATGATAAGAAAAAGCACCTGAGTTATGAGGCCGCGGCCGCCGGGCCCATCCCGCCCGGTCCCGCCCACCCGCCAGGGTCCAGTCCCGGCCCGGGGTCTCCGGTTCTCCGGTCTCCTCAGGAGCTGTGCTTCTGCCGCTTCCAGAAGCGCTTGACGTCGCTGTGCCCGGCCGGGGTCACCACCATGAGCCGCTTGGCCGAGTTCTCGAACACCAGCACGCCCAGCTCCCGCGCGTGGGCCAGCAGCAGTTCGAAGTCCACTTGCGACAGGAACTGGTTGTACAGGACGCCTGGACGGGGCGGGACCGGGCGGTGGGCGGGGGCCGGGCCTCCCGGCCTCCTGGCCTCCGGGCAGCAGCCCGGCTTTGTCTATGTGTGTGGGCCGCTAGTGCCATCCAGACATGTTCACCTTAAGAAAACTCGGACTGAGCCTGGAGCCAGTGGCTCACGCCTGTAATCCCAGCTATTCAGAAGGCTGAGATCTCAGGATCGCAGTTCAAATCCAGCAGCCCTGGCGGCCAGGAAAGTCCATGAGACTCATCTCCAATGAACCACCAAAAAGCAAAAAGTGAAGCTGTGGTTCAAGTGGTAGAGCACTAGCCTTGAGCAAAAAAAGCTCCAGGGACCAGCACTCAGGCTCCGAGTTCAAGACCCAACACATACACACACACACACACACACAGATAGGGTAGAAAGGAAGTAGGAAAGGAGGAGGGAAGGAGGGAGGAAGGAAGAAAACTCATGGCTTACCTGATTACCAAACCCAGAAAAATAATGAATCACCTCTCCCACTTGCTCTCTCCTAGCCAAATCCAAACCACTCAAATTCACCCTAATGTAAGTGTCCTGCTAGTTTTTCTCTCCCTACATAAACAAAAAATGAACTGCAGAGGAATATTTTCAGTCCACCAAGACTGAACTGCATGCTCTTCCTCTGGCCAGAAACTTAGACTGGGCCACCAGAAGTGACTTACCTTCAGTGAATCGGAGTCTGTCCCTTTCCAACTCCCATAGCCTAATCTGGTCTGTGATGGTGGGGGGCAGCACCGGGGTCTGCAGGAGCAAAGTTAGGCTGCAGGGATTCAGGAGCACTGCCCCAGACACCCGCAGCCTTCTGCTCATTGCCAGGGGCTGGGCTCCCCCTTTCCTCTTCCACCATTTCATTGCAGGGTTCAGGGGCTACCAGCATCCTGGTACCTGTCCGCACCTGTTTGAGCATCACTGGGTGGGCCCTTGTCCTTAGGAAATGGATTATCTAGGAGAAAACAAGACTGCCATGAGGGTTCAACAAGGCAGGAAAGCCATCTAAGCTGTCACCAGTATCACTGCCACTGTAGTCATAACACACTCCTGTCATCAACACATCCCTGTTCTGCTGTTATCTCAGATTGGTCCTCCAATGGTTATGTCTGCTCTTTCCAGTCTTACTGTCTCACTTTCTTTAAAATAGCAGAAGCTACTGTATTCTGAGTACTTAATATCCAGCAGGCACTGAGCTAAATGCTTTATACTGAATTCTCCCAACAACCCTATGTGGTGAGAATTGTCATTTACCATATGAGGAAACAGATTCACAGAGGTAAAGCAATGCAGTCCAGTTTACACAGCCAGGAACCATGATATCGAGACACACATTAAGAGCTACATCTCCTCTCTTCAAGTTTTTCCACTCAAGGGTCTAGCAGTTCCCACCACTAAAGTCTTGATTTCTTCTCATGTGCCTGGTATGTACAGACAACTCCAAGCCGAAGGCTAGCCTTCCACAATGGGCCCATCCTGCACCCCTCAACCCGAGTGATCTTCCCACCTCTATCCCTCCCAAGTAGGGATACCTGTTGGGCTGTGATGCCACTGGCTATGGCCTGTTGCACACTCTCCCGGGTCACTTGTGCCACCACCATGTTGGGGAAGCGATAGAGCATCTCAGAGAAGAGGGCAATGAGGGCAATCTGCAGCTCTGATTCTGACCCAGGGGTAGAAGAGGATGACAAGGTTACCCCGCTACCCAGACTTCCTTAAGCCTTTTCCTCAAGAGAAGAAGACAGCTCTGTAGACCAAGTAAACATAAGCTGGCATTTCCTCTAGTTTCCTTACCCTCCCCACGCCCACCCAAGGGAGCCTGACATCCAGTCTCACCTGTGTAGGCATATAGCCGGTAATTGGTTTCCACGACAATGAAGCCTGGCTGATGCACAGTACCTCCAGCAGCCCCAGAGACCCCAGATGAAAGGTTGATGGCCAGGCGTGTGGGGTAGTAACGCCGCGATTTCCTCTGGAAAGGGAGACAGAGGTCCTCTCTCAGGAGGCATCACCCGACACCTTCCTTGCTGGGACATCAGATCCCTCCCAGTGCACAGAATCTCAACTCAACTTCCTCTCCAAGTACTCAGGCCTGACCAAATACTTCCCTCTACTGCTGAGGCCCTGTCTTCCCTAGAAGCCACGAATCTGGGTGCTCATACCTTCCTCTGGAAAACAAGTCCAAACTCACGCAGATGTTGCAAGAAGTTCAACAAAGAATCACTCATACCTTCCACAGAGTAATCCTGGAGAAGAGGTGGCTAGCTGAAGTCCGAAACCCATCCCGTCCTCCTCCTCCTTCCCCTGACCCATCCCTCACATGCATTCCCTCCATCCCCGTCTCTGGTCATTTTGGGTTCATACTTTACTTCTCACTCTGCTGTCTCACAACCTGCCCTTCCCATCTTCCTGTACTCCAGTCCCCCACTTACCTTGCCTAGAGTAGAGAAGCTGAGCTGGAAGAGGAAAGACAGAATCTCTACCAGATCCATACCCCGGCTCTAGAGAGAAAGGAGAGAGGAGAAACGGGAGGGGTCGGGGAGGAGAGAGGCAGGGACATGAGTCAGGGAACAGTTTGAGGGTGGCTGTCAATGGGATTTAAGAGCAAGGGATATTGACAAGGGGCTCTGACCTCCTTACCTGGGCTGTCTGCAGATACTGCAGCATAAAGTACCACAGCTGGGCAGGGGTGTCCAGCAACAGGAACTGGAATCCAGCAGAAGTAATACAGGGTGGCTCTCCGGGTTCACTACTAGAAATGAGGCGGTATGATGATGGAGAGCTGCTGCCCTCCCCAAGTGTCCTCTCAGGCTTTTTCTGGCTATCTCTCACTGTACCCTACTCAGATCTTGTTTTTCAGTCAACTGCTCCTAATCCTGGGTGTCTAATCCCAGATACCAAGGACCCAAGGCAACAGCCAAGGAAGGGACTGTTACACTTCAGGCTTCCCCACCTCTTCATGAGCCCAGCCTGGCTGAGGAGTTGAGCCAGGTCCTGGCTGACAGCTGCACTGGGGGAGCCCACCATGAAGTGCAATACCACCTAGGAATGAAGAGAACAGAAAGACTGAGGCCTCTGCTAGCTGCAGGAAGTAGGAACACAGCAGAGACACACACAGACACCTAACTCCTCACCTCCCATCGCTCCTCGGCGTACTTGTCAAGTGAGGGAACATCCCGAGCATGCTTGTCTGGTCCCAGCTGACTTGTGTCATCAGACCAGGCCTTCCCCCTATGGTCAGGATGGGCCAGGAGTAAGGAGCCCCGTCTCTCCCCTGCTGACCCCTGGCCCTTTCCACCCTCATCCCACAGGCCACGAGAAGGGGACATTTCCTGTATTCTAGAGCCACATCTGGTCCAACTCATCCCTGAAGGAGTTCCCCTTCCATCAGTGACATCGAGCAGTTCCCTTGGCCTAGCTTAGAAAGAGATGGGAACAACATACCCACCCAGAAGGGCAATTCGGAGGTTCTGGCGGAAGACTGGGTTAAGGATGAGGCCCTGGAGGCCACCTGGGAGCAGCTGGGTGTGCCAGATCCGGAGGCCACTCAGCAGCCCTGTACTTTCCTCCTGGGCCCTGGAACAGAAGCAGAGAGGTGAACAGGTACCTAGAGAGCAAAAAGAAGGAGGCTGTGGATGCCTCCATTTCTGCCTTTCCAGAACTACTGATTCTGGGACACCATTCCAGACTAAAATTGTGTCTCTTTAAGTATCTTTACTACAGTGCCTAGCAGAGCCTTGTTAAACATGATCACAACTCTCCAAAAGGAAAAAAATGTATATTCCCTGGAAGGGCGGAGGGTATAGGTCAATGGTAGTTTATATTATACTTAAATGACCCTAGGTCTAATCCCCACTAACTAAATATATGTAATCAAAATATAAGTGTATTCCAAGAAACAAGTTTGGGAAATGTTAACTGTTGAGAAAACTGTATCTGCTGAGAAGGGAGACTCACTTGCTGAATTCCTTCTTCACCCACAGAGCCACGGCAGCTTGCGGCAAAGGCTGCTCCAGAAAGAGCATCCGCATCACCCAGTTCTTAGCCAGAGATGGGAGCTCCCTGTAGGGGTTAGAGGCCAAATGTACATATCAGCAGCCGTGTTATACCTGCATCCCTACCTGTCTCTCAAACATCTTACCTCTCCTCCCCTTACCCAATACATCTTTACCAGTCTTTTTAAAAAATTTATTTATTAATTATTATTTATTAATTTATTATATATATATATATTTTTTTTTTTGGCCAGTCCTGGGCCTTGGACTCAGGGCCTGAGCACTGTCCCTGGCTTCTTTTTGCTCAAGGCTAGCATTCTGCAACTTGAGCCACAGCACCACTTCTGGCCTTTTCTATATATGTGGTGCTGGGAAATCGAACCCAGGGCTTCATGTATACGAGGCAAGCACTTTTGCCACTAGGCCATATCCCCAGCCCCAAAGATATGGAAGATTGTTTTTTTGTTTTGTTTTGTTTTGGCCAGTCCTGTGGCTTGGACTCAGGGCCTGAGCACTGTCCCTGGCTTCTTTTTGCTCAAGGCTAGCACTCTGCCACTTGAGCCACAGCACCACTTCTGGCCGTTTTCTGTATATGTGGTGCTAGGGAATTGAACCCAGGGCCTCATGTATACGAGGCAAGCACTCTTGCCACGAGGCCATATCCCCAGCCCAAAAATTTTTTGACAAGGTGTTGTGCACAAGGGGTACAGTTACATAGTAGGGCAGTGTGTACATTTCTTGTGATATCTTACACCCTGTTTTTCTTTCCCTTCCCTAGGTCAGGTAGACGTATATACAATACACAGTGTACCAAGAACATATACAGTAGCCACGTGGCCTACACCAAAGAAAATTCACCTAGGGCTTTAAATGTAATGTCGACAGTAGACAATATGTCAACAATAGTCTTTTCACCCCCACAAGCTCCATCTGGTTTTGGCCTTGCCACCCCCATACCCTAACAAGGCTGCTACATTCCTACCTATGATAACTGATTGCAGTAGGCATGTCCCCATTATAGTCCCTGCTATGAAGGAGGCTCCTTACCTGAAGACCGCCAGGCAAGTGGCAGGGTGCCCATATAAACGATCCAATACCCCAGGACTCAGGCCCCCCAGGAATTCCTGAAGATTCTTGCATTGTAGGTGCACCCTGTTGAGTCCACCCCTTGCAGAGGGGGTGTTCTCCATCGCCTGAGAGAGACAAGTGTTAGAAGCACATCCCTACCCTAAGATCCGTGCCAGTGTCACCCCTCACCTTTCCATCAGTTAAGCAATAACCCCATATTTCCTGTGGCTTCCTCCCTCGTGCCATTCATCACTTATTTCTTCCAGACTTCCCCTCTTTTCCTGCCTCTTCATCCCATTTCTTTCCTAACCTCACCTTCTTGGGTTTTCAAGTGATGAGACTATTAGTGGTCCTACATTTGCAAAATCATTTTGTATTTCAGTGACTTGTCTGATCTTTAGCTAAGCAGTGCCAAAGACACTTGTGTCCAGTCCCTCTCCCTCTCCCTCCCTCTCTTCCAACCATACGGATCAGATCAGCCTCTGCACCCCAAAACTGTCAGTCCTTCCCACATCCTAATTCTTAGCCCACTTCTGCTAGATGCTGTAATAAGCTATCTCTCCCTCCCATGTCTCCCAAATCTCAGTACACTTCTATCCTTTCCCACTCCCGGCGGCCTCGCTCCTCTCCCAGAGATCCCATTTCTGATCTGTCTTCTCCCGGCTTTCCTGTCCCCTACCCTCGGTGGGGTCCCTCACTACTCGGCGTCGACCCCCCTCGCGCACACCGGATCTCGAACCGTCGCTTCGCTTCCAGAGATAAAGAGAAAAATCGTGAAACACACGAGGCAAAGACAAAAAGAACGACGAAAGATTTCAAACAGGAGCGAAGAAATCGGAAGAACAGGCAAGGAGTGAACGAATGGGAAGGATAAGAATAAGCAATGCACTCGCTTGGCGCGAGGCACACTGGGAATTGTAGTTCTTTTCTTGCCTACTCCAGAGCAAGCTGCAGAGTGTCTGACTACGAATCCCGGAAGGCACCGCAGGGAGGCCGGGCTCAGAAGATGCTGGTTTTTAATTGAGAAGCCCGGGGAAACTAAAAGCCAGGCCATTTCGTTCCGCAGCTCTCGGGGAGGACGCTACGTAACGGCACGTCGAACCGCCTGGGCAGGAGGCGGGATCCCGAGTGGAAGGGCCCCGAGGGCTTCCTGGCAGAAGCATGCAGAGGCCCCTTAAAGTGAGGCGTGGGGTGGAGACCGCACAACTAGGTTTCTTGGCCTCACGTGACGCCTACAACATTGGAATGATTCACATTGCATAGTATTTTCGCACGTGAAGGATCAGCTTTTAACTGAGAAGTCCAGGAAGCCAGGAAGAGCCAGAAGCCAGGCCTTCTACCATCTTCCATCTATGTTTACTGACCTAAAACAATTGTTTTGAGTGTTAAATGTGATAAATGCAATACACATAATACCTAGTGTATAGTTCGTGCACAGTACAATATTATCTTCATCTTTATTTCTGTAACTTTCACTTGTCAATCCTAGTTTGGGAGCTACACAGAACTTCATGTTAACCCTTCAGCTGTTAGATACCGGTTTTTGTTTGTTTTGCTGTTGGGTTGTTTGTTTTTGCCAGTCCCTGAGCTCTCTGTACTCAGGGCTAGTGCTCTACCATTTGAGCCACAGCAATACTTCTGGGTTTTTTTGTTTGTTTGTTTGTTTTTCTGAGTAGTTCAGTGGAGATAAGCGTCTCACACGTTCCTGCCCAGGCTGGCTTTGAATTGGGATCCTCAGATTTCAGCCACCTGAGAAGCTAGAATTACAGGTGTGAGCCATTGGAACCTGGCTTTTTTTTTTTTTTTTTTTTTTTTTTGGCCAGTCCTTGGCCTTGGACTCAGGGCCTGAGCACTGTCCCTGGCTTCTTCCCGCTCAAGGCTAGCACTCTGCCACTTGAGCCACAGCGCCACTTCTGGCCGTTTTCTGTATATGTGGTGCTGGGGAATCGAACCTAGGGCCTTGTGTATCTGAGGCAGGCACTCTTGCCACTAGGCTATATCCCCAGCCCTTTTTTTTTTTTTTAATTAATTAAGCTCCCCTCTCGGGAGATTGACCATTGTGTCGCCTATAGTCTAGTGAGAGAGGCAGATGGAAAAAACATAAATGCACAAATGCATGTAAAGTATCATCTGTAAATGATACAAATAAGATATAATAATACAAGTAACAGATTTGTGTGTTCTGAGAGCATCAATAAGAGATTTGCCCTTGTCTGGGAAGACTACTGAAGGGTAAACAGCAGTTAAGGAGGAAAAGACTGCAGGGAAAATTGTTTCAAACAGTGAGCAATTTGCTACAAAGGGCCTGTGGCAGGAAGGCCTTTGGCCATTGAAAAATCAAAACAAGGTCAGTGGTCCATACAGCAGAGAGTGCTCCAGAAAGTTGTAGGGACCAACATTAAACAAGATTTCTTTCTTTTTTCTTCTGCGTATGGGGGGGGGGGGGAGCACATACGTGGCCAGTCCTGGGGCTTGAATTTAGGGCCTGAACCTTTTTTTGCTCAAGGCTAGCACTCTCCCACTTGAGCCACAGCCCCATTTCCTGCTTTTTGGTAATTAATTAGAGATAAGCGCCTCACAGACTTTCCTGCCCCTGCTGGACCTAGGTCATCATATCTCAGCCTCTTGAATAGCTAGGATTAAAGGTATGAGCCAGTGCTTAGCTACTTTCTTTCTTTGCCAGTAGCAAGGCCTCATGCTCTCACTTGGTAGGCACTATCACTTCAGCCATGCCTCCAGCCCAAGATTTTGTCCTTTTAGTATCAATGAGGAGCTAGTCATGGTGACACATGTCTGAAATCCCTGCAGTGGATAGGCTGAAGCAAGAGGATCAAAAGCTGGAGGTCAGCCTGGGCTACCTAGTGAGTTTGAAGTTATCCTGTGCTACATGGGGAAATCCTGTCTCAATAAACAAACAAATATCAGTGTAGGTCTGGGGGATGTAATTCAGTGGTAAAACACTTGCCTAGCATGTGCAACGACCGCTGTTTGACCCTCAGAACTGCTAAACAAACAAAAACATCAACTGGGCATAATGATACAAGCCTATAATCCCAGCACTCAGGAAGTAGAGGCACCAGAGGATCATGAGTTCAAAGTCAGCCTGAGTTATACCAAAAGTATGAGGCCAGCCTGAGCTACACAGTAAGACAATGAGATCTTGTATCAAATAGTAATAAACATTGAGAAGCTATTAGAGGGATTGAAACAAAGGAGTGAAGTCAGAGTTACGTGCATTGAAAGTCACCTTGCTTACAGGGCTGGAAAAAAATGAGACAGGAACAGGAGAAAGTCCAGGTGATCAAAGAAGAGACTATAGTAAGCCAGGTAGGATGGGCAGTGTGCACCAGTGGGGACAATGGCAACAGAGACATAATGAGTCTCAGGGAGATTGGGGATGCAAAGTCCACCAAATGTCATGCTGGATTTAACCTGGCAGGTGAGGGTCAGGTGACAGCTTGTCTTGCTGAGTTTGATCCTGTCACTCAAAGTTAGGACATCCTGAGGAGAGGCAGGTTTGAGCATGCTGTGACTGAAGTTTGCTGAACTCCTGGGTTTGTATTTAGGCCCATGTTTTAAAAGTCTGAGATCAGAGATTTTGTCATTAACAGCTCATTGCAGGGGTTTCCATTTGCTTATTATTCTGGCTGTGGCTTATGAACTCTTAACTCATCAGTTTGTGTCTTTATTATGGCTCACTGTGATCAGTAACCTATTAGATCAGTGACCTGACCCCAAGAGCCTATTAAATCAGCCTGAAATGAAATTATCCTTATTGTTATTCTCATTAGCCATTTGGCTCATTTTGTAACTATCATCAGCCAAAACCTCCCAAGGGACCATCTTCCACTTGAACTGCTATTAAGTCTGCCTGGCCCTATACCTGCAACTGATTTTCTTTTTCTCCTCAGTCTAGTTCAAACTTGTTAAATGTTCTTAGCAGTGACTCATCCTTGCATGCTTGCTGAGAAAGGCTTCCCAGGCCTCCCAGGCCCAAAGGGACTTCTCGAATTTAAGCAATATAAAAAATTACAGGGCTAGCAGCCAGTGGTTCATGCCTGTAATCCTAGCTACTCAGAAGGCTAAGACATGGGGCTGGGGATATGGCCTAGTGGCAAGAGAGCTTGCCTCGTATACATGAGGCCCTGGGTTCAATTCCCCAGCACCACATATACAGAAAATGGCCAGAAGTGGCGCTGTGGCTCAAGTGGCAGAGTGCTAGCCTTGAGCAAAGAGAAGCCAGGGACAGTGCTCAGGCCCTGAGTCCACGCCCCAGGATTGACAAAAAAAAAAAAAAAAAAAAAAGCAGAAGGCTAAGACATGAGGATCATGGTTCAAAGCCAACCCAGGCAGAAAAGTCCATGAGAGTGTTATCTCCAGTTAGCCACCAAAAAGCTGGAAAAGGAGCTGTGGTTCAAGTGGTAGGGCCTCAGCCTTGAGGGGAAAAAAGGGACACAGTGCCCAGGTCCTGAGTTCAAGCCCTAGTCCTAGAATACACACACCCCCCCCACACACACACACAGAAACACACCTTTATTTTTGCTAACCTCTGAAACTTAACATTACCCTTAATTTTGAATATGTGCAAAACACAGTAGAATCAGCAGTATCTGTAACTTGTCACTGAGATACCACAGCATTTTCTTTTGTTTTTTTTTACCCCAGTACAGTGGAAGACATCCCCAAATATTAATTATGTTGCTCCACCTGCTGCTAGATCTTTTTTGTCAGTTGTGGGGTTTGAGTTCATGGCCTGGGTAGGCACTGTTCCTGAGCTCTTTTTCTCAAGGCTTAACACTCTACTACTTTGAGCCACAGTGCTACTTCTGGTGTTCTGGTGGGTAATTAGAGGCACGAGTCTTATGGACTTTCTTGTCTTGGTTGGCTTAGAATCATGATGCTCAGATCTCAATCTCCTGAGTAGCTAGGATTACAGGCATGAGCTACCAGCACCCACCTTAGACCTTCTTATTAAATAAATTAAAGAATCTGTTATTTTATCCTGGTCATAACCTTTTGGTAATCTTTCTATTGGTAATCCTTCTTATTTTGTGGGTTTTAAAACATAACTCTGAATAGTAAACAGATTTCACCAGACCCCCAAGGGATCCATGTCATATACAGACACACTCTGGGAATCCTCGAGCTGAGGAGTTCCCTTCAGAGCTCCCGAAGAGCACATAAGGTCCCTGAGTTCCTGAGGACCCCTTGCAAGGGGCCTGGATGTTAGGCAAACAGACCACAGTGCTGGACAATTAAAGCGCAGGACTGAAGGCAGGGAGGAAAATGAGAAGGAAGAAAGGGAACGGGTTGAGAGGGAAGTGGAGAAGGTAGATTTTTACCAAACCCCAAGAAACTTACTCACAGCTGTGGAAAACTCAACCTTTATTATTACCTGCCTAGCGCAGGGGATTAAAATTGCCTCAAGCTACGTCCATATATTAGTGTAAAAATCTGTCTCTTCCCCCCAAAAATGTACAAACCCCGGGTGATTATAGAAAAACCAATGTGGTAGCTACAATAGAGAGGTCCAACCCCAAGGCCACAGCCCACGGCTCTCTCTTTTCCCCTAACCCCCAGTATTGACTCCAGAGAAACAGACAGGCTTGGAGAAGGCCTAGCTACAGCATGGCGGGTGGCAGGGATGACTGAGGATCAGGACAGGGGCCACCCTGCCCCCCCCCAGGTCCAGTGTCTTGAGGGGGCATTGGAGGAGGAGAAGGAGGCCAACGCTGAGAACAATTCCAGGGGTAGGCCCCAAGGGCACATCTTCCTTCCCTTTTTGTCTTCCTCACCCCTCAAAGTCTCAGCCAGCAGAGTCCAGTGTGTGACAGGAAGAGAGAAGCTGGGGGCACAGCTCCTCCCCACCCCAAGGAACCAGTGTTATCCAGTGAGGCCAGGTGCTCCGGTGAGCCATGTCCAGTGTCTGCCCTGCCTTTGCCCCACCTCTCCCGAAGGATGGCTGGTAGAAGTCAGACAGGGTCCCATCCACAGGGCCAGCTGGGTGGGTGGCAGGGGCAGAGGCGAAGAGGGATGGGAAGGGGACGTGAGCACCAGGTCCGGTGAAAGCTCCCTGGGTAGGCCCGGCCCCCCCGCAGTCAGGCTGCCTTTCAGGGCACGGGCAGTCAGGAAGGGGTGGGGGGTGGCATGTGCCATAGGCTTCTCTTGTTTTCATGTCATGGCTTCCCAAGGGTGGGTCAGCAGGATGGCATGATTCACACGGTGTTAAGTGCATCTTCAGCCAGGAACCGATGTAGCTGGGAAAAGGGCGGTCGCTGCTCGGGCTCCCGGCTCCAGCACTGAAGCATCAGCTCATACAGGCCCTGCGGGCAGGCAGGTGGCCGTGACAGGTACACCTGAGGGAGCGACAGGTGTTCTTCAGTCTCCAAGCCCCGTGTTCCGCCCCTCTCCCCTCCATTTGCACCCCCCTCCCCTGCCCCATCTCTCCTCCACGGGCTCTGCTCTGACCTGTCGGCCCTGGTCCCGGAAGAACTCCCCTGCGTTCTCGATGACTTGTTCGTCGGTGAGCTGCCCAAAGGGCTGGGCCCTGCAGAGCATGAGCACCTCCCACAGGGTTACCCCAAAGGCCCACACATCACTCGCCGTGGTGAACTTGCCCTGGCACACGAAGAAGGCAAAAAAGGACCTCAGGCAACACAGCCCTGCACCCACCCAGCCTGACTCCGCCCCCCCACCCTGCGCGTGCGCGCGCACACACACGCGCACACACACACACACACCAGGCTCCCCACTCTCCCCAGCTAGCCTGCCTTTCCCTACAAGCCTCCCTGTCCTCCCTGTCCTCCCTGACCTCCCTGTCCTCCCTGACCCCCTCTCCTCCTCCTCCTCATCCTTCCTTTCCACCTGTTCTCCATTTTCTGGTACTGATTCCCTGGCTTCCCCCAGTCCTATCTCCAGCCTCCTCTCTCCTCTTCCCTAGCTGACACCCTGTCCCCATTCTGGGCTCCTGGACTCTTTCCCCATCACAAGATCTCTCTCTCTCCCACCCTCCCACTCCCCTCCCTTGTGACAGAGGGACTCTCATTTTACAGAAGAAGAGACAGCAGCCAGAGCAGGCAGGTGACTGGTGGAGCCGCGGTGCTGAACGGTGGCTGGTGTCGGCCTGTACTATTGTCCTGTCTCTGCCTGCTTCTCCCCAGACCACTCACCATGAGAATGCACTCCCACGCCATCCACCGGATGGGCAGCACCGCCCGGCCCTGCACTCGGTAATAATCTCCAGCATAGAGATTCCGACTCATGCCAAAGTCAGCGATTTTGATGGTGAAATTTTCCCCAACCAAGCAGTTCCGGGTGGCAAGGTCTCGATGGACAAAGTTGAGCGTGGCCAGATAGCGCATGCCCGAGGCAATCTGGGCTGCCACATGTAACAACATTGGGTAGCTGGTGAGGGAGCCAAGGATAGAAGGTTACTGGGGTTTGGCCCCAGAGAACTCCTTACTCCACACATTCCTGTCTAGGAAAGGAAGCAGAAGCCTACCCTCCCCCCGCCCCCCCCCCGCTCCACACGCCCACCCCCAACACCAGGCTTCTGGTGTGTAGAGGTCTGAACACCCACACCAGGTCAGGGGCAGGATCCCACTCAACCCCCTTCTGGGCCATCTAGCCATAAGGCACCAGAGTTAGGCTAGGTGGTGAGGGTATAGGAGGGCAGTTGTGATCCACTGCAGTGTTTGAGCCCCTCCATCCCCACCACATAGCCTTCTCCATCTTTGTGGCCAAGTTCTAGAATTACCATGGTCCCATAGTCTCTCTCCCAGGACCCCCACCCCCACCCCTGGGACCTCTATCTGCCTCCTGAGTTCATGCTGTCC
The DNA here is from genome assembly GCF_023159225.1 of Perognathus longimembris pacificus. Lineage (NCBI taxonomy): Eukaryota > Metazoa > Chordata > Mammalia > Rodentia > Heteromyidae > Perognathus > Perognathus longimembris. Next base: position 14,381,284 of record NC_063166.1, read on the forward strand.
TTTTTCCCCAGACTGGAGTAGGGGAGAGGGGGGGCGCTCTCACGGAAAACCTCCCTGCACAAGCGGGTACCTGATGGTGGGTCCCTGGGTAGCCTCCCCGCCCCCAGGCGCCTCCTCGGCTGTCTTGTCCTCCAACTGGTGGGCGCTGAGGAACTGGTTCAGGTCTCCATTCTCCATGTAATCGGTGATCATGCAGAGAGGGTCATCCTGCACACACACCCCCAGGAGCCGGATGATGTTGGGGTCCTTCAGCCTCGACATGATCTTCACCTCCTTCAAGAAATCATTCCTGGAGAAGCAGGGGAAGTGCTCTCCTAGAACTGCCTCCTGCTCACAGCCCAGGCGCCCCAACCCCCAGGGCACACCCCAGATACCAGCCCTCTGCTGGGCACTGCCATAGCTCTCTCTGCCTCGATGCCCACACCTCACGGCCTCCCTTGCAGATGTGTGCCCTGGTCCTCACCTGGCATTCTTGGTGGCATCTGGCCGTAGGACCTTGACAGCTACCAGCAAGGGTTGCCCCTTGCGCACATGGATGGGAAAGTCGAGGCTGACCAGATCTTGAGGATTCTCTACCTCACAGAGGTGCACCTGGAGAATGAAAGTCACAAGGTACACCCAGATCACAGGGCCCAACGGCCAGGAGGCCAGGGCCATGCAGGGGTAGTGGCAGAGTCACAGTTGGGCCAGACATTATTGATGGTCAGACATCTTTCTTACCTCCCCAAATTGGCCCTCGCCAAGCTTTTCCTTGAAGCGGAGCCTCGATCGAGGGAAATCCACTCTAGGGGGCCCATCCCCAACTGCCCCTGGGGGCAGTGCGGGCACAGCATAGGTGTTGCCCCCAGTGACGCCCTGCAGGGTGACAATGTCAGCCTCGGCGTAATGGGGGACACTGTTTTGGGGAGGTGGGGGCAGAAGCGGGGCACCTGGCTTCTCAGGCTCCATGTAGTCCCCATTGCAGGCTGGAGAGACGAGGGGGGAAAAGACAGGACAAGGTATCAAGTAATGGCCCCTGAGAGCCACAGCCTCCCTGCGGCCCTGTGTCTCCCAGTCAGAGGAGACATCGGGTCCACCAGGAATCTTCCCCGCGGCTCCAACCACTAGCCCTGAACCAGATGCAAGTTAATGACTCCAGAGAGTATTCAAGCAGTGCAAATGGTTAAGCAAAGGCGGTCATCTGTTCTTGCTGTCATCAATTCTTACTGTCTGAGGATCTTCCAACACAGATCAAGAGACCACAAGGAAGTCTGGGCTGGCAGAGGAATTCCTCTCCCCACCACTGGGAGGATGGTCCTCGCCACCCAGACTCCTCCATTTCCTCACTCCTTGCCCCTCTCACCACCAGCTCCCTCCACCCCTTTATCTGCTCTCTGGCAGAAAGAGGAGCCCCTGGCCCCTCCCTGCCATGGCTCCCCAAAGCTCCCAACCCACCACACCAAGCTCAAAGACAAAGACAAGGGCACACAGAGAAGGGAGAGGGCAACAGTTCTCCACAGCCCCACAAGAAGGCATCCATAGACAGGAGGGAATCAGAGTGGTTCCCTCTTGGCCCTGGGGAAGAGGCCACAATGAGAAGGCAACATGGAGGGGAGGAGGAGCAGACAGGAGGGGCAGGGCGTGAGCCTTCACCTCTGGGACTGCAGAGAGAGGACACATGGGGGAGAGGGCAAGCGCCCAGGGTGAGGCCCTCCTCCTCGCAGCTCTAGAGAGAGGGGAGAATAAAGGTGGGTTACAAGAGAGCCAAGGACACCGCAGCCCTGGAGAGCTGCGGAGGCAGTTACAGGAGAGGAGGAGGGGACAGAGCTGAGACCAGTAGCCTTCTACTTCCTGGTTCAAAGGGGAGGCCATCAAAAGGAGCAAGAAGCAGCAGAGCTACAGGGCTGAGAGCTGCCCACTGGGGAGCTCAGGAGAGCAGAAGAGGCCACCGTGGGGAAGGAGGGAGTGCGCGGTGTGAGGGCTTTTCCCTGCCCCAGTAGAGGTATGGGGAGCCTGGTGGAGCCCAGGGACAGAGGGGCTTACCCTGGGTGTTGGTGGGTTTGGCCCAGGCGGGTGTGGGGGGGCCCGGGCCTCGAGGGGGACGGGCGTAAGTGGCCAGAAGGAGGCGGTAGGCCGGATTGGAGAGCAGCAACGCTGTCGGGAGAAGGAGGGGGGAGACACGGGGAAGGGATGAGACTCAAGGCTAGACAGACAGGGAGACCTGGAATAGAGCAAGACTAGGGCTTACTGGGATGAATGTACTAAGAGACAGGACAGAATAAAACAAGGACCTGGAGAGTGATGAATAGCTGGACAGTGGATGGATGTGCATGCATGGGTAGATGGATGAATGAGTGGATGGTAGATGGACGAGCAGATGATGATGGATGATAAACAGATGCATGAGTGAATGGATGGGGGAGGAGCAAATGGATACATGACTATAAGTAGATGGAGAGGTGCGTGGCTGAATGCATCAGTGGGTAATTATACATGGGTGGATGTATGAACATAGATAAATGGATGGGTAGATGAATTGATAGAAGGAACAAATATGAGTGTAGGAAAAAAACAAGAGTGGCTAGGCACATACAATGAGAAGACACAGAGAAGATGGAAAAACGTGTATGTGACACAGAGACAGGATGAGACTTCTGGGAGTTACAGACAATAGGTAGGGAATTTTGAGATCACTTCTATGCTAAGGAAAGTGACTAGGTATAGAAATAAGATCATAAATTGGAATAGTATAGACAGGAAAAGAAGAGAAAAGGAGAGGAGGAGAGGAAAGAAGAAAATAGAACCAAGGTGGGAGTGAATCAAGGCAGCCCTTACCAGAGCCATTGGGAAGGCAGGGAGCAGAGTGGGGTGGATTCCCACGAGGCCGGGGCTCCTGGTAAGGCGGTGGCTCTCGAGGACCTGGACGGTTGTTGATGAGGATGGTGTCCCCAGGAACAGAGAGGTGAACTGTCAACTCTTCTTCCAATACTCGACGTTCAGCCTGGACGTTGGAAATAGGCCATGTTAAATCATGTTAAATGAGGCCACTGAGTAGCACACATTTCCTGGTACTTTTTTATTTTTTGTCAGTCCTGGGGCTTGAACTCAGGGCCTGAGCACTGTCCCTGGCTTCTTTTTGCTCAAGGCTGACACTCTACCACTTGAGCCATAGCGCCCCTTCTGGCTTTTTCTATGTACGTGGTGCTGAGGAATCGAACCCAAGGCTTCATGTATAAGAGGTAAGCACTCTACCACTAGGCCATATTCCCAGCCTCTCCTGGTGCTTTGTAAGTGCAGCTCCTGAGTCATCTCCTTTAGTCCCCATCACAGATCTTTGGTTGGGGTTCCTGTAGGCTCCATTTCACTTCCAGGCATTAGAAACAAGCTCAAACCAAAAAAGCCAGTGGCTCATGTCTATAAATCTGAGTTACTCAGGAGGCTGAGATCAGAAGATTGCAGTTCAAAGCCAGCCCAAGCAATAAAAGTCTGTGAGACTCTTATCTCCACTTAGCCAGCAAAAAGATAAAAGTGGAACTGTGGCTCAAGCACTAGCATTACATGAAAAGGCTCAAGGACAGCACCTAGGCCCTGAGTTCAAGCCCCTCAACCACACACACACACACACACACACACACACACACACACACACGCGCGCGCGCTCAAGAGCATTTTAAGTAACTTTCCCGATGGGATATCAACACAAATCTGGCCAGCCTCTAGTTGTCACCCCTAGTGCACTACATTACAGGTAAACAGGGGCTTAGGGAGTTCACACGTCTTCTTCCATTTGCCCCTTTCACTCTTACTGTCCGCCTGCTTCGGTGTGAACAGGCTGATTGGGGTTGCCCAGAGGCAGTTAGGGAGGTCAGAGGATGTGTTCCCTCAGCTCCTCCCTGAGCACTGGCCTGTAAGCAGCTGCAGCCTACACCAGAGTCCCTGTCCCTCTCAAGGTGCCGGCTCCAGACGCCCTCCAGCCCTGATAACCGCAGCCTCCCCTCATCTGTTCCAACAGGCCCAAGAGTGGGAACTGACCCACTCCTTGCGGGCCCCAAACTTCCTGTGCACATTCTTGGCAGTGGTCTCTATGTTAGATCATGCCTCCGGTGCTGCTACACCCTGACTTATGACTCGGGGCCCACCAGCAGCCCCTCTCCCCACCCCCTCCTGCCACCCCACCCACCTTGCTAAGGAGCCTGCGCCAGTGCAGACGCCAAAGCATGAGGGCGATGATGAGAAGCAGCAACAGGATAATGGCCACTAGGCAGCCGATGAGGATGGCTGTCGGGCTCCCCTCCGCCTTGGCCACAGGCTGCTGGCCCCGGGGCTCCAGCTCTGGCAGAAGAGAAGGGTCAGCACCACAGGAGGAGTCCAGTCCCACCCGAGGGGGCGGGGGCAGGGAGGACTGGGTGCCAGAGGCTGCTCACCGATGCTGCTGAAGTTAGTGGGAGGTGGGCCAGGCGGCCACCAGGGCGCGGGCGGGAAGGTGCCCCCCAGAACTGGAGAGGAGTCGTTCACCACGTCTGGAGAGAAGGCAGGGAGGAGAGGAGGGAGTCAGAGGAAGGGGCTCAAGTGTGTGTGTGAGATCTAGGGAGTGGAGGAGGAGGAGGAGGGGCGACGCTCAACATTGGCAACCACTGACCAGCCAAGCAGCAACTAGTCAGAGCATGCGGTGGGAAGTCCCTGGCTGTGGGCAAGAGGAGGGCGCCAGGACAGAGCCCAGGGTGGGAGTGCTGGCTACGAGAAGGCGTGGAGAAGAACTGGCTTCACAAACACAGAAGCCTTCTACTAGTAACAGCCAGAACTGGACTGGGAACGTGGCTCAGTGGCAGAGTGCTTGCCTAGCATACAGGAAGCCCTGGGTTCGATTCCTTAGTACCATATAAACACAAAAAGCTGGAAGCGGTGCTGTGACTCAAGTGGTAGAGTGCTAGCCTTGAGCACAGAGAGACTCAGGAACAGAGCCCAGGCCCTGAGTTCAAGCCCCCAAATTGGCAAAAAAACAAACAACCAGTACTGTCCTCTGGGTCAGGGTCAGTCATGAATGATAAGTTCCTAAAGACACAACAAGCTGGGTGCTGGTGGCTCATGCCTATAATCCTAGCTCGTCAGGAGGCTGAGATGCAAGGATCACAGTTCAAAGCCAGTCTGGACAGGAACATCTGTGCGACTCTTACGTCCAATTAACCACCAGAAGTGGCACTGTGGCTCAAAGTGGTAGTGTGATACCCTTGAGCAAAAGAGCTCAGAGACAAGCTCCCAGGCCCTGAGTTCAAGACCTATGACTGACAAAAAAAAAAAAAAAGGGACATTGAACAAGGAGATAAAGCGCTCTGATTACTCTGCTCCTGGCTGAGAAGTCACATAGGTGACAGGCAAGAATGATGCCAGGGCTCGTATTCTGGGGCTTAAGCCAGTTGGCAACCCTGGGGGTGACTCCAGGGACTCACCAGAGATGAAGGAGATTTCACTGAAGAGCAGCCAAGGTCCCGCAAAGAGGAAGCGGCACTGCAGGAAGCGGCCCACGCGGCCACCCAGGGGTACTGAGATAGCCCGGGCTCGGGGGTCCCCCAGGCTGCCCCCTAGGGCATGGCGCACGGGCTCCCCCTCCCAGGCCATGGCAGGGCTTCGCTTGAACCGACATTCCACCCCGCCGGGCAGGCGCGCTCCCAGTGTGTGCATATTGTTACAGTGGACCTAGGAGGGCAGGGGGAAGACAGAGGGTCAAAGCCAGGAGAGCCCCAGACAGCCCTGGCAGCACTTCACCCTGGCACCGGAGCCACCCCGAGGGCTGCACTCACTCACCTGCATGGCCTGGAAGACCCGCAGTTGGTCAAACTCAAACTCCATCTCCACATAGCCACTGGGGAAACTCTGGTTGCTCCACCCCACATAGTCATAGCCTGGCCAGACGCGCAGCTCCTGGCTCTGCCGAAAGTCATCCAGCCCCACCACACCATCCGCTAGCTGGCCCAGACCACCATACTGAAGCCTGGAGAGGAGGGGACCAAAGAAGGGGAAGCGGGGGTTGGAAAAGAAGATTGCAACTGGACATCGCTCTCCGATAATGTGGCTGGCCCAGTTCCTGTCCATCCTCAGCCCATCCCCACCCCATTAGTTCTCTTTCTTTTCTCTATACCACCACTAGGACCATCACCATCACAGGTACTCTGCAGGTCATGCGCCGCACACCTTTAAGACCCACCATTTAATCTGTGGTTTCATCTATGATGTTTGTGTTTATCATGTCAATTCCCAACAAGTTTTAGCCAACGGGTGCCTCTTTCCCATGGGGTTAGTGGCCCTGTGTATTATTGCCACTTTATTCTTGGTTGTGCCCCTTAAGGCTCGCTCCACTTTCCTGATCTCTCACCCCAGTTCTTCCATCTCACTGTCAAGCCTACTTACCCAGACACCACCCCCAACCTCCCACCCATCCCAGGCGCCACATCCTCCCCTGCTTCCTCCTCTCACCCGCCAACGGTGTATCCATCGTAGGTGGAGTCATTGAGGTACACAGCCTCAGATAAGTACATAGTCTGCCCCACAGGGGCTGTGTAAGATAGGAGTCCATCTGTCAGGGAAGGAAGAGGGGAATTAGAGGCAGGAGGCTTCCCCCTCTATCCCTGCACAGGGCCTGGTAGATGACAGCCCCAATCTTGTATCCCTTCACTGGCCCACGGGCATGAAAGAAAAGAATGACGCTGGCCAGTCCCTTCCTCAGAAAAGGGTACTGGATGACCCTCTTGGAATTCCCCAACCCCTAGAACCCCTGGAGTGGATTCTTAAGGGGATTTCTCTACTCACCCCTCCAGAGGCAGCCATAGAGCTCCACACGAAGACAGACACTCATGACGCGGTCAGCCCGGGGGTAGAAGCGAACCAGTCGGGCCACCATGGGGGGTCCCAAGTCTTTCAGCACCACTCCCCCAGGGTCCTCATTACCTGAGATCACCTGGGGGCCAGGAGACAGGGCAGATGAGTGGGAAGAACTCTAGGTCACAGCCAGGTGCCCAACTTCAAACTGGTCCACAAAGTTTGTGGTCAGCCCACAGAGGTTACTAAGATACCCACAAAAGGGAACACTGAGCACACAGCACTGTAGGGGTACAGTTGGGCAGTTATAAAAAATAAGGGTCTGCAGCAGCCGCCTCCCAAGTCTTTTAGAGCCCTTGGTCTGTCCTCAAGCTCCAGTCTCAGCTCCCCCTCTCTCCTTGCCTGCCTCTACCCGTGTGTCTCCAAGTCACTCCTGCCATGATGGCTGGACCTTGCACCCCACTTCATCTCCCACCTCTTGCTCTACCCTATTCCCTCTGTCCATTCAGCAGAAGTTGGCTGACTGCCCACTCCGTGCCAGGCACAATCTCGGTGATGCACATCGGTCCCTCCCCTCACAGGCCTGAGACTCCAGCAGGAGAAACAGCTGCGAGGAACAAGAGGCAGAGTTGTGGGGACAATGAGGTAGATGGTCACGAAAGGCTCTGTGGGAGGTGACATCTCGGGGGAGAACTGAGTGGAAGCCAGGGAGCGCCTGTGGGTACCTAGAGGAGGAGCCTATCAGGCTTACAGAGCAGCATTCGAGAACGTTCTGACAGTTGGAAGCAGCCCTGGTTTGTTCCAGGCACAGTAAGAAAGGCAGTGCGGCCAAAGGAGAGCCAGGAGCCAGGCCATGCTAAGTGTTCTCACCCAGCGAAGGAGATCTAGCTTTGTTTTGGTGGAGTCGATTGCCAATGGAGAACTAGGAGCTGGGTGTGACACCTATGATTGGCATTTTTCTTCTCTCTCCCTCCCTCCCTCCCTCCCTTCCTTCTTTCCTTCCTTCCTTCCTTCCTTCCTTCCTTCCTTCCTTCCTTCCTTCCCCGCCACCCCCAAACCCCCCTCTCTCTTTCTGCAGGAGAGGGGCTTGAACACTGGGCTTAGGCTCTGTCCCTGAATTTCTTCTTTTTTTTGTGTGTCCTAGCACTCTACCACAGTGCAACTTCCAGCCTTTTCTGAGTAGTTTATTGGAGATGAGACTTATGAACTTTCCTGCCCAGGCTGAGTTCAAACCACGATCCTCCGATCTCAGCCTCCTGACCAGCTAGGATTATAGTCTTGAGCTGCCAGCGTCTAGCTCTGGATGGCATTTCCTAAGGACCACTGCATGTAGCCCGGAGGTCAAGATCTAACATTAGGCAGAATGGTTTAGAGACTGCTCCATTCATCTAAGCTGGGAGGGGATGGACACTTGGCCTAAGGCGAATGGTGTGGGGAGAAATGAGATTCAGGAAATGCTATGGAGAAAGACAGGCACTGCTGAAGCTTTGGAAGAGGAAGGAAGAGAAAGAAAAACAAGCCAGAGGCTGGGAATGTGGCTTAGTGGTAGAGTGCTCGCATAGCATGCATGAAGCCCTGGGTTCAATTCCTCAGTATCACATAAACAGAAAAAGCCAGAAGTGGCAAATGGCTCAAGTGGCAGAGTGCTAGCCTTGAGCAAAAGAAGCTCAGAGATAGTGCCCAGATCCTAAGTTCAAGCCCCAGGACTGGCCAAAAAAAGTCAGGATGTCACCTTAAATCAGAAGCTGAGCTACTAGGCAATGAGAGTATATCACTTCCTGAGCTGAGGCTGCTGGGAAGAAGCAGGCTTGGGAAGTAAGATCTGCTTTGGAAATCAATGGGAGGGATGAGATACCCATTAAACACCAAGGTCCAGGAGGGGGTTCAGGTTTGCAATAACTGGGGGTGGGGCACTGGGAGGAATAGTCCTACCCTAGATCTATCCTGGAGCTGGAGCTGCTATAACCAGAGGGTTTTAAATATGGCTGAGTACTGCCACTACCAGCCTCACCTCCTGACCCCAGCGGTCCTTCCAGTCCATCCAGCGGTAGCCGTCCCGGGAGTAACGCAGCCGGTAGCTACGGGAGAACTCCTTGCCCAGGCCCCCAGCATGGCGGCCCTGGGTGCCCACCAGAGCAACCAGGTGCAGTCGCCGTAGATCCACCTGCAGGTACTCCTCCTCCTTGGGAAACACAGGCCCTGCGGGGCACCAGGCCCCATCTCCGTCACTGCTCTCCAGCCTGGGAGGAGGGAGGAGGTCATGGAGACGTTTGGTCCCAGATCTGCCTCTGCGTCTCATATTTAAAACCTCCTCCCACAGGACTGCTAGAGTTCCATTGGCGTGGGCGATCTCAGAAGCCTCTGAGATGGGGCAGAGGGGCTGGAATGGCAAGCAGAGACCTCAGAGCACCCTCCAGGGGAGTCCCAGGTAGGTAGACCGGGTACCTGCTGTGTCGGGCAGCAGTGGAATCTGACCAGGAGCTGGAGACAGAGATGTCACTGTCGGGAATGGTCCGGTCCTGCATGCCCAGGGCATAGCGGCACTTGGCTGAAGGAACACAGGCACGGTGGGTCAATGTCCCCAGCTTTTTAACACCCTGCCCCCCTCAAACTCTAGCCCTTAAGGATGAAAGATTCAGTGTCCTCACCAGGGTCAAAATGCCCCTTCATGTCAGCATCTCCAGTTGCCAGCAAGAGCAGCAGTAGAAATGAGAGGCCCCCTGGCCCCATAGCTCCTGATCCCTCAGGCCTAAGGAGGTAGGGGGAGCATGTCTGCAGGGGACAAAATGGGTAGGAGGGTAAATTAATCGGGGACTGAGTCACAGCGACAGCAATAGATAGGATGGCTACTTTGGGGATAACCACAGTAAAATGACAAAAATGGTCATTGTTTAACATTATCAGGCCTATTTTTAGACTTATTCATGTGTCAGACACCAGGCTAAACCCGTAAACAGAATCTATAATTTTATCTTCACAGCCACATTATAGGGTAGATTCTGTTATTGTCCACATTGAATATGTAAAGAAACTGAGGTAGAGATCCATTTAAAGACGCTGAAAGAAGGGCTGGGAATGCAGCTCAGTGGTAGAGTGCTTGGCTTGCATGCATAGAGTGTTGTGCCAAGTTTCAAGACCACCCCCAAGAAGACCACCGAGATTCAGACACTCCGAAATGCAAAAGCAAGGCAAGGCTTTATTTAACGAGCTGCCAACTCGGGCCTCGTCCTACCCACCGACACAGCGGAGGTTAGGAGGAAGCCCCGAGCTGTGATTACACAGGGCTTATAAAGGCAAAGAACAAGGTTACAACAATCAGCTGTGCAAGCAAGATTAGAACACAGGTACAAATCTGATTGGCTCAGGGTTCGATTCTAAAATGGGGTTCACGTGGTGGGGCCTGACTTCAAAGTCTGGCACCTCAGAGCTCTGGGTTCGATTCCTTAGCACCACATAAGCAGGAAAAGCCAGAAGTGGCGCTGTGGCTCAAGTGGTAGAGTTCTAGCCTTGAGCAAAAAAGAAGCTCAGGGACAGTGCTCAGGCCTTGAGTTCAAGCCCCAGGACTGGCCAAAAATAAAAAAAAAAGACTCCCAGCTCTTAATAAAGGATGACAAAGTACCCCCATAAACAATGGCTTTAAACAAAGAACATTCAATTAAAAGTAAACAACACATATAAAAGGGGGAAAAGATAATAGTTACAATAATAAGTTTACAAACTGAAACACGAAAAAAAATACATATAAACAATCTAACAGAGAAATAGCCAAAGAATGTAAATAGTCACCTCATGGAAAAGCAAAACCTGACTGCCAACAAACTCTTTTTTAAGAGTCAAAGCCAGGTGCCAGTGGCTCACACCTGTAACCCTAAATTACTCAGGAGGCCGAGATCTGCGGATCACCATTTGAAGCCAAGTCCTTGAGGCTTTGATCTCTAATTAACTACCAAAAAAGCCAGAAGTAGAACTATGACTCAAGTGGTAGAGCATTGGTCTTGAGCACAGGGACAGCTCCCGGGAGCCCTGAGTTCAAGCCCCAGGACTGGCACAAAAAAAAAAAATAAGAAAGAAAGAAAAGTCAAAGAAATCTAAATCATCCAGGACCTGGTGGCTCACGTGTGTAAACCTAGTTACTTAGGAGGCTGAGATTTGAGGATCATGGTTGAAAGCCAACCCAGGCTTTCCACAAAACTTTTTTCTTTTTTTCTGGTCTAAGGCTTGAACTCTGGTCGGGGCCTGGACGCTGTTCCAGAGCTCCTCTTGCTCAAGGCTAGCACTTTACCACTTAAGCCACAGACATAAGCCACTTGCAGGGAGCTAGATTCTTATCTCCAATTAACCACCAAAAGAGCTGGAAGTGGAGCTGTGGCTAAAGTCTCAGGGCCTAGCCTTGAGCAAAAAAAGCTCAGGAACAAAAGCCAAGCCCTGAATTCAAGCCCCAGGACTGGAATACAAGAATGCAAATCAGATTGACAAATATTTTTTTAAGGTCATAATTTCTATGAGTGGTGGAGTCAAATGAAAAGGGAACCACAGTCTCTTTTGGGCAGCAAGGTAGTATTCTCTATTTGGGAAGCAAACTAGTATAGTAATTCTTTTTTTTTTTTTTATTATAAATGTTCATAGACTTCTATGTAGCTATGAAAAGCAACAAAGTAACAATTAGTCTCTAACTTGGTGTGATTCCTTGATGCTTCTGCTGAACATGAAAAGCAAGATATAGAAGGATTTAAAAAAATGTATTCTACCTTCTGAAAGCAAAGAACAAACCCGTTTGTACACATACTTGTAAGCATGTGTAGAACACTTGAAATACAATACAAATTAACATGGAAAAAGAGCAAACAACAAAAGGAAAAGACAGGCTGACTGTACTGTTCTCATAAAATATATAATACTAATGCATTTATGTAAAATGTCATCTATAAATAAAAACAAAAGTCATTTCCGTTTTTTCTTTTTGTCTGAGACTGGGACTCAAACCTGCTATCTGATGCTTGCTTTTGCTCAATGGCTGGTACTCTACCACCTGATCCATGCCTCCAACACTCATCTTTTGTTTTTAAAAAGTAAAAGTGTCCTAAGTATCAGCTAAGCCTGGACAGATTGGCCCTCTCACTCCCAAGCCTGGGAATTCAGAGAAGTGGACGTTCCAGTCCCTTCCAATCCCACTATCCTCTAAGCCCCCTAGGCCCAGGGTGGTCCCTAAACCAGTAGCTCTGACAAATGCAGATCCCCAGGCCCACCCAGACCTGCTGAATCGGAATCTGCATCTTAATACCATCCATGTGATCGGTGTCCACTTCAGTTGGAAAATCCCTACACTGTTCCTTCTGACATCCGGTACAGCCTACTCCATCCCAATCCAGCCCAACTGTCATCTCATTACAAACCCAGGGGTCTAGCTGTCCCCAAGCCCCCCGCTACAAGAAAAGCCCTCCTAACCCAAGCCAGCACCTGACTTCTCAAGGCTCTGAAGTCCTGAGGAGGCCCACCCCTCCCATCAGGTCCAGAGCATCCCTTGGCCTGCTCTCCTGGCTCTGCAGCTGACATCCTATCCTCCTAGTTCCTACTTTCGTGAAGGTGGCTGCCTCTGACAAGAGCTTGGGGCTGAGGAAAAGACTGAGTTGCCTTGGAGATGAGGGCGGGTCTAACGGGGGAAGCCAGGTCACCCCAGGAGGTAAGGAGGAGTGGGGAGGGGAGACTCCCCCATCCCTTTGTCCTCCTCCAGCTGCTCCCACAATGCTCTAGGGCAGGAATGTAAAAGGCAGCTGAGACCCCATAGTCAGTCATGAAGCCGGCAGCTGAAGGAGATGACGGGAGTTGTGGGGAGCACTAGCTAAAACCATGACTTGTCCCTCCGGGGTTCCAGTGCCACAGTCCCAGGAGATTGGCTAGGAATTTCTGGGTGCTGCTCTCCACCCCCACCTCTCTGGGAACAGCGGGGCCCTTGTTCCCCTGAGTAACCTTCATGCCTATCCCAGATGAGTCACCCGAGCCAGAAAGAGAAGAGAGGAGCCTGAGGCAGAGATACAAAGACAGGCCTAGGACAGGAGGCAGAGGGAGAGAGCCAGAACACAAAGCAAGAGGTAAACAGCACGGGCTCAAAATGCAGGGCTCAGGGCCAAGCAGGGAAACACAGAAGAGAATAGCAACGAGTATAGTTTGGGCAATCCCAACAATCCATTCTCCAATCCATTCACCCTATCTCTCTCCACTAAAGCTTAGGCCCACAGTCAGATACAGGGAGGTCAGGCTAAGAAGATTCACCCCAATCACACCTAGCTTGGCCCCTTTACAACCAACCAATTATAAACCAAGAACCAGAATATCCTGCCTCAGACCCTTTACTCCCCTCTCCCAACTCCCACCTACCACCCAAACATCTACACCCAGACAGCTCTGCACACACACACACACACACACACACACACACACACACACTCCTAAAAGCACATGCGCACACAAACTTACTGTAAACACTAGGGCTAAACACATGCTCCCTCAGAGCTTTCCAGACAACCCCTCCCAGTCTTTCAGAGAGAGACATGGCAAAGAGCAAGGCTCATAGACAGATGCAACCCATCCACTCCATCCACACCTTGGCATTCTTTAAAATCCAAGCGAATCACTTGGAGAACAGCCCCGATCAGACACCTGTGGACATGAAATGGCAGACACCACCTGCTCCCATAGCCACCCAGACCCTGAGACACACGATCCTCAAAGAACCAGATCCACTTCCCAACACACATGGGTGCTCAAGCCAGAGACAGGGCCAAGGGGGTGGCAACCATGGAAACCCAGGGTGGTAAGAGCAGCTTGAAGAACAAAAACCATATGTAATTTCATGCTACCTTTTAGGATTTCTGCACGGTAGGTATCCCATTGTATGGCTGTATCTCAATTTGCATTTTGTTTTTGCTTTGAGATGGGGTCTGACTATGTTGCCCAGGATAGCTCAAAACCCCCGAGCTCACCTTCCCAAGTAGCTGGGACGACAGGCCGGCCTCACAGTGGATTTGTATTTGTTTAGTTAACTTCCCACCTTTATGAGCGGGGTGGGGTGGGGGGGAAGAGAACAACACCCATTTCTCCATTTTTTCCCATACATTCCTTCACCTGTCTCCGCAGTGCCACAGGGTTCTAGACACACCTGCATCCTCAGCAAGGGACTCCAGCGCCGGCCTGACGTTGGCTGGGGGTGGAGGTGCTGGCTTACCCAGCCAGCCCGCGAACCAGAAAGTGAAGGTTTGGGGGCAGAGGGGTGGGACCTCGAGAATGGCGCTCACTGGGTGGGGAGTGACCTCATCTCAAGGCAGACCCAACCGACCATCGGCGGGGATTGCCCCCGTAGGAGAGGTGTCCGGCCCTGGCCCGGCGAGGCTGGGGCCTGGCTGTCGGTCCGGCCGCTGGCTGAGCGGAGGCTTGGCAGTCGATGCCCGCAGGGGCCGGCCGAGCAGCTTCTCAGGGGCGGGCGGCGTGACTCAGTGGGCCACACTAGCGCACCTGTCCCCCACCCTGGCTCCAAGGAGGCCCCTACCCCACGGCGAGCACACTTCCTCGGGAGCCACTTTTCCCGATTTCGGACAGGGAGCCGGGGACTCGGGGGTGGCGCGCAGGGCTCGATCCCCGCCCCCCCCCCCGCCCGCGCTCACCCCGGGGCGGCCCCGCAGGGCCCCGGCCCCGCCGATCCTCCCCCGCTTCCTACCTCTCATCGCTCTTCCCGGTCGACCCTTCCAGGCGTCCGACCCCGCAGCGGGGCCTCCGCGGCGGCGGCGGCGGGGCGCGGGGCGGGGTGGGGAGCCAGGAGCCGGGAGCGGGAGGCGCCGGCGGGGCTCGGGTGTCGGGAGGCGGCACCCGCGAGCAGCTGTCGGGGGCCTGTTCCGGGGAGAGGAGCCAGGGCAGGGGCGGCTCGGGCCCAGGCGCCGCCTCCCCACGCCGGGTCCCCCTCCTCCCCGCGCCCGCGCTCCCCTCCCCTCCGCCCGGCCGCCGCGCGCTCGCGGCGCCGCCTCCCCTCCCCCGCCGGGCGCCCCCCCCCGACTCCCACGCCCGGCGCCGCCCACCCCGCATCTCCCTCGCGCCAGCCTCCCCCAGGTAACGCGCCCGCGTCCCCTCCACGGCGCGCGCCCCCCTCCATCCTCCCGGTTTCCCCCCCCACGCGCCCCCACCCATCCCCGCTGTCCCATCCCCAGGGCAGGATGATGAGGGTCCCCCCCACACACACACACACGCAGGCCCCCACTTGGAGCCCCTCCCTATCCCCCCTGTCTGGGCTCGGTTCCTGGAGCAGCCCCGGGGCGCCGAGGACGGAGCGGGTTTCCACAGGCCCGGCGCCCAGCGAAGCGCGGCCGCCCGGGTGGGGGCAGGGAGCCGGGGTCACCTGTCCACCCCGACCCGCGCCTCGGGCCTCCGCGCTGCGCTCCTCCCCGGGACCCTCCGGGCTCTCCACAGCCCATCCGAGAGCGCCCCAGGGCCTGGCGAGGAGCCATGTTTTTCCTAGCCCCGGTTTGTCTCTCATTCCAGCCTTCAGTTCCTCCCCCAGACCGCTCGGGAACTCGGGGGCCACGTTCCCAGGCCCCGGTCCCCCTGGGCTCCCCTGCTTTGGGCTCGTAGTCCGTAGGCCCTGGTGGGCAAGGGCGGATCTGATCACTGGCTAGGAGGGGCTAGAAAGGAGCCAGGACAGGTGAGTGGAGGGGCTGAGGAAGAAGATCGAAGCACGCTGAAAATCAGACGTTGCCGGTCCGGATGGGAGCCCCAGACTTGGGTCCATAAATGAACGAGCTGCTGAGCAGTGGGCCGTGGGGTGCCCCCGGCCGCCCTCACGAAGCACCACCACCTGTCAGCCCTCTCTCCACCCCCCACACCTGCCAACCCCTGCACCATGTCAGATCACCAGTGAGGTCTCTCTCACAGATCGCCACCCCATGGCACCTCACAGCTGACGTAAACTCTGACACAATCCCAAGTGTGGTTCCAGATAGTCTCAAGAAAGAAACACAAAGCCCAAACCAGACAAGAACACAAAAGCACTACCAGGAAGAGGCTGGCCCTTGGGAGAGGGCCGAGGCGCACCGTGAGCTCAAGTTCACCGACCCAAGGACACTGTAGCCCCCCGAGGAACCAGCTCAAGGGTAGTCGCAGGTCACAGCCAGAAATGGCCTCTGACCCTCCCAGCGAGCCCCCGGGGATTCCCCCGGAGCACCTACCCCACGGCAGACGGCAGACGGCGGCGCAGGGAAATCTGAGTCCCCGGGAGGCTGGGCCCAGCCCACAGCCAGGCTGGGTGGGGCCAAGGCTTCCCAGTCACCTCACCTGGGCCAGGCTCAGCCCCTCCTCCCTGAAGCTGTACATTGGGGACCCCCGCCCCCCGCCACGCTCCTCTGCCCAGCCAAGCTGAATTTAGGCTCCTCACACCCCAGAGGGACATTCCACACCCTAAGCTCATGCTGGAGTAGTAGAGGAAGCCAAAGAGTCCTAAAACCTTTGCCTGCTTCTTCTCACTCTCCCAGGAGAAATTCCTGCCCGGTGATGCCCACTTCACCCCAGCCCAGGCCTGGACACATAAGAGGGATGCAGCCCTGGGGCCCAGCGGAGTCAAGTGACAACCGAAAGGGGGCTGGAGCCAGCTGGAATGCGGGGACCGGAACGGAGATTTCCAGGGGCTGGAGAGGGAAATCCCAGCCATCCAGGATTCCACAGCGGGCAACAAAACTCAAGGGTGCCGCCCCCCTCATTTCCGCCACTACTCTACCCTAGGGGTACCATGTTCTCAGCAACCCCTAAATCCTGCCTTCCCCTTCAAGCCAATGGCTTCCTGCTGCCCAGAGAGGAGAGGAGGGGAAACAGCTGAAAAAAGAAAAAATGTGGAAGAAAGCAGAAAGAGCTCTAGGCCTGCAGGGACCTGGCCACTGTGGGGAGGCCAAGCAGAGTCAGTGAGAGGGAGGGAGGACGGACCACAGCCCAGCCCGCCCCCTCAGCCACAGCCCCCTTCCCAGAGAGGCAGCTGCCTCTGGGGGGAAGCAGGTTGGGTCAGCAGCTGGGGAAAGTGGTGGGGGGCAGGGGGAGGGGATGGAAAAGGCTCTAGGAATGAGTCATACCTTAATGCCACTGAGGACAAATGGGAAACTGAGGCCCCACGTGGAAGACTGAGGAAGAAAGGACGTCACTATAGGAGAAAGATGAAATCGCTGGTCTGCACATGGCCTGGGGGGAGGAGAAATGACAGAGGAGTAGGAAGGAGAGAAGGGTTTTGAGGACCATGTGATGGAACTCAGAGAAAGGCAGGAGAGACTAAGGCAGAGGCTGGGGTTACCTCAGGATCTGAGAGGAGAAAAGGATGTTTAGGACAGAGGGAACACATCGAAAGATTGGAAGACCATGAGACCCAGAAGATAACTGAGGGACACCCAAGAAAAAGGGGGGAGAGACCCCCCAAAAAAAAGCCCTCAGTGAGGAGCCTGTGGGAGGTGAGCACACAAGATGGAGAAGAAGGGACAAAGAAAAGAGCGAGATGAGCTTTAGGGAAAAAGAAGGGAGAGACTGAGGCCCAGAGTTTGCAAAAAGGGGACATCAGGGGGTGGAGTCCAAGAGGCCCTGAAAGGAAAGGCAACTGCAGGACAGAGGAGAGAAAGTGGGGAGAAGAGGCCTAGAATCGGAATCAAACCCTGTCTCGGGGCTATGGGACACAGAGGCCCCTGTCCTACCTTCAGGCCATCTTAGTCCCTCAGGTTATTTTTCACAAGCAGCACCCAACTCTCTTCCACATCCTCCCTGGTCCTTTCCCACAAGGAGAAGGGGAGACTCCAGGGCCCCTCGTGCCCTCCCAGTTCAGTTCTGACCCCCCCCCCCCTCACCTCCAGCCAGAGCTTCTCCAAAGTCCCAGTCTGTGAGTCTTGGGCCTTTTGGGGTTCTAGGTCTGAGGCTGCTGAAGCTGCCTGGCTTTGTCCAAGCACCCCAGGCCCAAGAGCAGCTGCCCCAGCCAGCTGCGGCCGGCTTCAACGTGACCATGGCAACCCAGCCCGCTCCCCTTGCCGGAGCCTCTCAGCCCCCGCAGAGAGGGAGGGGACAGCCTGGCCTGAGAGAAAAGGAGGGGAGGCTAAGAACTGTGAAACTGAACTAAAAGAGACCCCCTAGACAAAGAGACCCCCAGACAAAGAGACCCTGGACAAAGGGAGATGGAAGCCGGAGTGGGTGGAAAGCAGCACTGGCTTGGATGGGGGAGAATGGGGGGGGGATAGGGGCTCAAGGAAGGGGAAGAGACATCAGAATTGAGCAGGGTAGACCTTTGGGAGGCCTTCTTCAGGGTCCCTGCAATGTACTTCCTTCTCCCAAAATTTCCATTTTGTACCCTGGGGAGAGGCAGAATGTGTTTCCTAATCAGCTTCCCCCCCCCCCCAAGTTTTACATGATGAATTCTCTCCCCCTCCTCCCCCATTGTACCAGTGGCCACAGGAAGAACTAAAGCCAAAAGGCACCATTGCCTTTCAGGAACCACCCCAATTTCAAACTGAAGAGGCTGACCATCTACCTGTTATGTATGTGTAAGCGGCATTGTTCAATGGTAACTCCCATTCTTGGTCTGCAAACAGCCATCCCCAAAGCTGAAGGAAGAAGACTGATTGGACTTGGAGGGGGTGGGGCCAGAAGGAGGGAGTGATGAGGCCTCTCCCCAGCACCAAAAGGCAAGGCAAGCCAGGCTCTGGGGCAGATGAAAATTATGACTGCCATTTGGCTTGCCTTGGCTGAGTACACCACCATCCAGGCCCCTCTCTGGTAGGGTGGGGGAGACCCAGGGGGTCTGTCTGGATGGTAAATTACCCTAACATCAGCTCCTGATCTCTGAGTCCCATCTCATCCCTTAATTCAATCCACAAAGTGCACCAGGCAGAGCTTGGGTGAGGAGAGTATGAAGAGGTGCTAAGAGCAGGATCTACCTCACACTCTTGCTTAGTTAAGTCCAGAGGGAGATCACAAACACACACACACACCTGTGTAATCACATCAGATCGGGATTATACACATGTGTCTGTGATTGAGGATTGCAGTTCAAAGCCAGCCCTGGAGGGAGAGTCCTTGAGACTGTTATCTCCCAGAAAACCGGAAGTGGAAAGTGGTGCTGTGGCTCAAAGTAGTAGAGTGCTAGCCTTGAGCGAAAGAGCTCAGGGGCAGCGCCTGAGCCCTGAGTTCAAGCCTCATGACCAACCAAAAACAAACAAAGATTTGCAAAGCCGTATCTGGCTGAGGCCGAGCTGGGAGGTGCCCACATGGGTGTGTGGAAATACCACTGTGGTGGCAAGCTAGCTCTGTCCTCAGTGAGTAATGCCAGAAAGACAGACTTGGACTCTTAATAGTTTGGCCTATTCTGAAGGTGAGAAGGAAGAGCCTCTGAGCCAGAAAATGACATGATTATATTAGTTTATTATTATTGTTGTTGTTGTTAAATTTGTTTCTGGCAGCAGCATGTGGGATGTGAAGTTCAGAGCCATGACAGAGGGGAGAGGAGTAATGCCAGCTTTATCTTGTCCGCCCCCCTGTGGCTGACCCCCACTCCCCAACCAGGAATGCCAGGAAGAAATGGCGAAATCCCAGGAAAGCAGTGCACATGCTAGGCAGGTTCCCCAAGTCTTCCTTATCTTGCGGTTGTCTCGCCAGGGCCCTCAGAGGTGGGTGAGTGAAGCCAGAAGGGAGGAACAATGCAAGAGGTGACAAGGATAAAGATGCATTGTACCTCATAATTTGTTATATTGAACTGAAATCCTTTTGTACAACCACTTAGAGGTAATTTGTTCGTTTAAAAAATTAGAGAAAAAAATAACAAGCTAACAGAAGTTGAAACTTGACCTAGATCTGTGGCAAGTGTCTGCTTCTTGCCCAGGACTTCTAGCTTGTCTGCCTGGCTCTTTTAAAGCAAGATCTAGAATGGGTTCCCTTGGTGGCTCTACTGTACACACCCCTAAGCCTCTTGGAGTCCCCCCTACCCCCAGACTCACCTTGGATGGGTCTTGAGTCTTTTTGTGAGCTTCACAGTCCCCCTTGCAATGACCAGAAAGTGACCAGAACGACAGCTAGGGGGCGCAAATGGAGCAGGTGATTTCCGACCCAGAGCTGCAGCTTGGGGGGAGGGGGCGGGGAGCGGGGATGGGAGAGAAAGGCTGAACTGCATTATCAGAGATAATGTCATTTATAGACAGAATCCGAAGCTTTCCTTTCCTTCTGCCACCCTTGGCGAAAGAGCCTGTAGCACTTCCAGAGGCCCATTAGGAGGGGAGCCTCGCTCGTGCAGGCTCTGCACTTGGCCTTGCACACTCTTCCCATTTGGCTCTCACAGAAGCGGTGTGAGGGGCATCTTGAAATACGCCTGCTCTATAGGGCCAGAAACTGAGGTTACAGAGGGTGAGTACACGCAGAGTATTGTGATAATGCTGCAATTCAAAGCGGAGGCTTTTTGCCTCGAAAAAGCCAGACTGAGGGTCTTAGCCACCAATACTTTGCCTGGCGGGGGCGGGGGGGGGGAACAAACAACCCCCCCCCAAAAAAAAACTCACCTCTTCCTTCATAGTCTTTGAGAATCATAAGAAACTATCATGGGGTGTGTGTGTGTGTGTGTGTGTGTGTGTGTGTGTGTGTGTATGTGAGTTCTAGAGCTTGAACTCGGGTTAGGCACTGTTCTGAGCTCTTTTTTTCCCCCTCAAGGCTAGCATTCTACAACTTGAGCCACAGCCCCACTTCCAGATTTTTGGTGGTTAATTGGAGATAAGAGCCACAGAGATTTTTCTTGTCCAGCCTGGCTTTGAACCCAGATCCTCAGATTTCAGCTTCCTGAGTAGGTAGAGGTACAGATATGAGCCACCACTGCCTGGCTCAAGATACTCTCTTTGACTGTTTGAATTCCATATCTCAAGAACAGTACTCAACTCATTCTTGTTTGTATGCAAAGAATAGACAGATTTTTTTTTAATGGCAAATGACTATTATCCTAGCTACTCAGGAGGCTGAGTTCTGAGGATCAAAGTTCAAAACCAGCCTGGGCAGACAAATACAAGGCAAATTAGCCAGCAAAGAGCCAGAAGTGGAGCTGTGGCTCAAGTGGCAAAGCTCCATCCTTGGATAAAAAAGCTAAGGGACAGTGCCCAGGCCCAAGTTCAAGCCAAAGCCCCAGTACTATCAGTCACACACACACAAACACACACACACACACTTTGCTCAAGGCCACACTGTAAAGTCAAGGTCAATGTCAACAGTGTATGTCTCAAATTAAGGTCTCTGAATTCCTGAGCATCTATGTGAAAAATATTAAATTCCCTGTTTTCATTGTCTTTGTTTATTATTATAAGCAGTGTGGATCTTAAGGAGCTAATCCTGAGTCTGCATGTGAGAGCCTGATTCATGCCAGCGTTTGCCCATTTATAGCCTGCCTTGTCTTGATTGAATCTGTACAAAGAAGGCCACGAGACAAGTACTAACATATTTCTTAGTAATCTGAATAGACCTGAGAAAGGAAGAATTGAGTCATCCCTGGCACACAGTGAAACGTTGTGCCAGGTTCAAAAGAACCCCCTTGTTCCCTCAAAGGCAGTGCATGTTGGGATTGCTAACAGCAACTTCATTTCAGGAAAAACAACACAATTCATCATGTTAAATTAATGGTGGTGGGGCTGGGAATGTGGCTTAGCGGTAGAGAGCTTGCCTAGCATGCATGAAGGCCTGGGTTCGATTCCTCAGCACCACATAAACAGAAAAGGCCGGAAGTGGTGCTGTGGCTCAAGTGGCAGAGTGCTAGCCTTGAGCAAAAAGAAGCCAGGGACAGTGCCCAGGCCCTGAGTCCCAAGCCCTCAGGACTGGCCAAAAACACAACACAACAAAATAAATTAATGGCGATGTTTAAAGCTGCTTTCCTACCTTTGTTTGACTTGATAGCTACTTTGTTTTCATCTTACTAAGATATAAGAAATAAAAAATTCATAGCTATGTTTGTACAACTAACTCTAACCCTATATTTATTTATTTATTTAGTCAGTCTTGGGGCTTGAACTCAAGGCTTGGGCACTGTCCCAGAGCTTTCTGCTCAAGGCTAGTGCTCTACCACTTGAGCTCCACTTCCAGCTTTTTTTTTTTTTTTTTTTGCCAGTCCTGGGCCTTGGACTCAGGGCCTGAGCACTGTCCCTGGTTTCTTTTTGCTCAAGGCTAGCACTCTGCCACTTGAGCCACAGCGCCACTTCTGGCCATTTTCTATATATGTGGTGCTGGGGAATCGAACCCAGGGCTTCAAGTATACGAGGCAAGCGCTCTTGCCACTAGGCCATATTCCCAGCCCCCACTTCCAGCTTTTTAATGGTTAATTGGAGAGTCTCATGGACTTTTCTGCTGGGCTGACGTCGAATTGTGATCCTCAGAACTCGCCCTCCCTGAGTAGCTAGGATTACAGGTATGAGCCAGAGGTGCCCAGCTTCTAACTCTATTTTAAATTATAATGATAACAAGTAAAGGCCATGAAAAAAAAATTCCCCCAAAGTGCCCAATTGTCACAGTGGAGCAAAACAAATGTGTGCCTTCAAGAGTGTCTAAGAAAATCTGCAGTGATGGAAGGTGAAAAGTCTCCCAACCAAGAGCAAGAACAAGAAAATTAGTAGCTTTGGGTCCCGGGTTGCTGAGAGTGAAGAAAAGGAGGAGCAATTTGTAAGCCAGAAGGTCCTGGGCAGGTACCTGGGGAAAAGCCAATGACACATCACAGGATAAAATCAATGCTTGAGCTAAGTGGTAGTGGTTCACACTTAGAATCTTAGTTACTCAGAAAGCTGAGATCTGAGAATCGTGGTTTGAAGCCCGCCCTGGCAGACAAGTTTGTGAGACTCTTATCTCCAATTAACCAGCAAAAAGCTTCAAGTGGAGGTGTGGCTCAAGTGGTTGACCCCTAGCCATGATCAAAAAAAGTTAAGCAAGAATGTAACATCCTGAGTTCAAGCGCCGGTACCAGTAAAAATAAATATAAAAGAATTGAGGTGAAACTTCAAGTTTTCCCCAATTAACTATATATCAGACATTTGGTTCTAAGCAGTCTAAAACTGCAAATACTTAGGATGCATAGAATTTAAATATAATTGACAAATAATACAGGGCTGACAGAACAGCCCCCAAATCCACTGAGCTGCCCAGTGCACATGCAGAATGGTTTATTTCGCTGCACTTGGCCAAAACCATGGGTAGCAAATGTGCAAATAAGGTGGGCTTATGTCATACACATTTCTGAAGGACATAACTAAGTAGGAAAGAAAAAGGCTAGGGGGCAGGTTTCTAGTAATGCATGTAGCCACAATGATCAGATGCTGAAGCCAAATGACTGGGAGATTCTGGGTTAATTTGGTGGCTTGATGTCAGAGACCCAGCTTCTTCTTCTCCTTCTTCTTCTTCCTCTTCTTCCTCCTCCTCCTGCTTCTCCTCCTCACTTGAACTAAGGGCTACCAGGACGCTGTCCCTGAGATCTTTTTTGTTCAAGGCTAGTGCTCTACCACTTGAGCCACAGCTCCACTTCTGGCTTTTTTTTGGGGGGGGGCAGTTATTGGAGTTA
This sequence comes from Perognathus longimembris pacificus, assembly GCF_023159225.1. NCBI lineage: Eukaryota > Metazoa > Chordata > Mammalia > Rodentia > Heteromyidae > Perognathus > Perognathus longimembris. The sequence goes on from NC_063166.1 coordinate 14,404,643, forward strand.
GGATTCTCATAGGCTTTACTGCCCAGGCTGGCTTCAGATTAGGATCCTCAGCTCTCAGCCTCCTGGCGTGAGCCACCAGGGCCGGGCCCCGCTTCTTTCTCCCTTTGTGTTCTCTGGATTTGGGGGCCTCGCCCGTCGGCCTTGGCTGTCTGGGGAAGCTGCACACATCCTGTTCTTCACAGTCCTATCCAGAGACCCAGAGCCATTCACAGAAGGGCCCCTTAGCTCCCCCAAATCCCTGTGGCCTAGAGCCCTCTCGTCAACCCATCATGGAGGTGCTAGAAAGGGGCAAGGGTGGTTTATACCAGTCCAACAGTACACCACTTTGGGCTGCAAAAGGGACCTCCTTTTCTGAATCTACAGGAAGGTAGCCCTGAAATAATTAATAAATAAATAAATTCAGTGAGAACTCTGCAGCAAGGAAGTCGAGGGTGGCTTTTTGTGGGTTCTGAAAGCATCTTCTGTGAAGAGCTTTCGTAACATTGGACAGGCTTTCTAAAGGAACTTGTCTGCCATGCCAAGGAGCCTGGGCTACATCCAGCCGACACTGGAAAGTCTTCCTGCTCGCCTGTGATCAGATAAAGGATGGCGGGAAGGGGAAGTGAGATTACAGGAAGGGAGGCCAAGGAGGGCGATTTGTTGTGGGCTTCTAGTTCTAAATCGTGCACCTGGTAAGGAAACCAGAATTGGCAGGTTGAAACCAGAACCAACAAGTAGATGGCTAACCTTTGTGCAGGAGCAGCAAACAACAGCTTTCCCTGAGGTTCCTCTGAGAATCTCAAAGCTATTCAGCCCTGGGTGGAGCCGGCCAAAGTGCATGAGCAGAACTCAGGGCTTGAGCACTGTCCCTGGGTATTTTTGCGCAAGGCTAGCACTCAACTTGAGCCATAGCTCTACTCTTGGCTTTTTGTTGTTGTTGTTGTTGTTGTTGTATACTTGGGGCTGAATGTTAAAACAAATCAGACATTTTTGGCACAGCAAGAGTTAAGTTCCTGTACCCCAGTAGCCTGATGCAGGGGGCAGGGAAGGGTCTCCTCTGCTAGGCGGGCTGTCAGGCTCTATTTGCTTCGGAATGGACAGGCTTTCCATACAAAACCCACTGAAGCAGAAGCAGAAGCCAGGCGTGATGAACTTGGACCCAGAAACAAAGTCTTGGATATTAAACTAAAATGCTCTTGTGGGGTATGTGTGTGTGTGTGTGTGTGTGTGTGTGTGTGTGTGTGTGTGTATTTACATCCTGAACCAGATTAGGAGCACCGTAGACGATGTGTACCATATGTCCAGATAGAAGCAGTGGTTTTGTGGTTGTTGTTTGGGTGGGCGTTCACTTATTTGGGTTGGGAGAGACTGTTTTGTGTCCTGGGGTTTGAATATAGGGCCTCACACCTGCTAGACAGGTGTCTCTCAATGACTGCCTGTGTCTGTCTGCCTGTATTGATCATTTTATATGGCCCCATGGCCACATGTTATAATTAATGTTATAAATATCCGAATGGCCCTTGGCAGAACAAAGGTTCCCACACTTGCTTCAAGCGATGCTTAGCCCAAGCTGGGGACCACGCTGGAGCAAGCCTGGACAACTGGGTTCATCAACACACGGGAGGCCACCCTCAGACCTCCAGGAATACTTGGACAGAGACCAGCACTTTGCAGGGATTGAGGAAAGGTCCTGACTTTCAGGCTGTTACTTGAAGATGGTCCTATCTGAGAGCCAGGCATTGTGGCTCTCATCTATAATCCTCACTACTCAAGAAGCTGAAATCTGAGGATTGTGGTTCAAAGCCAGCCTGGGCAAGAAAGTCCATGAGACTCTTCTCTTCAATTAATCACTAAAAAGCCAGATGCAGAGGAATGTTTCAAGTGGTAGATGATACCATCTTTGAGTGAAAAAGCTGAGGCAGAGTATAAGGCCCTGAGTTCAAGCCTAGTACACACACACACACACACACACACACACACACACGCTTATTGAAGTATGATAGGTGCACTTTGATAAGTTGTTTCATGTGTGCAAGGGCCATGAACCCATTGTCACAACTAAGATAGTGAACTTATCTATAACTCCCCAAGTTTTCTCCTGCCCTTTGTAATTCCTTCCCTCCTGCCCTCCCCAGCTCTTGTCAACCAACTGCGGATCTGCTTTCTGTCTCTATAGATTAGTTTGCATTTTCTAGAGTGTTATATAAATGAAATCATACAGTATGTACTCTTTCAGTGTTGGCCTGCTTTCTTTCACTCTGGCTGTCAACCTTTAAGAAACGTTGCTCTAATGGAAGACAGTTGGGCTCAGAGAACCCTGCCAAAGAGCTCATGTTCTTCATATCCTTGCCTCTGCAGCATCTGGCCGTTCTGAATTCGTGTCAGGCTACATAATTTTTCTACAAGGATGCCAAGAGTACTTTCTGGTTAATGGATCGCTCTTCATTAGAAACAAGGATAATTTGTACTCTTTAATTTTTCTGTCAAAATATATAACCTGGCCTGGGAATGTGCCTTGGTGGTAGAGTGCTTGCCTTGCATGCATGAAGCTGTGGGTTCCATTCCTCCGCACCACAAAAACAGAAAAAGCCAGAAGTGGCGCTGTGGCTCAAGTGGTAGAGTGCTAATCTTCAGCAAAAGAAGCTCAGGGACAGTACCCAGGTCCTGAGTCCAAGCCCCAGGACTGGCAGAAAAAAAAAATCTATCTATCTATCTATTTATCTATAATAACTTTAAATATCAACATCATCTTCCTCTATCCGTTCTTATTTTAAATCACAAACAAAAAAGCCCCAAGAGCCAAGTGCAGGTAGCTCACATCTGTGATCCTAGCTACTTAGGAGGCTGAGATCTGAGGATCACAGTTCAAAGCCAGCCACGGCAGGAAAGTCTGTGAGACTCTTATCTCCAATTAACCACCAGAAAGAAAAAAAAAAAAGAAGTGGTACTGTGGCTCAAAGTGGTAGAGCACTAGCCTTGAGCAAAAGAGCTCAGGGATAGGACCCAGGCCCTGAGTTCAAGCCTTGAGACCAACAAAATTAAACAGACAAACATAAGAATTCAGAAGAAAATTAAATACATAGATGCAGTGAGTTACTGCAACTTTGGATTATGTAATTGGAGATATTCATTTCATAATACTGTGAATTTGGATTGTATGGTCTTAAACTGTGCCTGTGTGTACGGGTATATGTGTGTGTGTATGTGGGTGGCGTGTGCACTAGTTGTGGGGCTTGAACTCAGGACCTTGAGTTCTTCCTTAGCTTGTTTGTTCAAGGCTGTCAATCTACCAGTGAGCCACAGCTCCACTTCTAGCTTTTTTGCTAGTTAGTAGAGATAAGCTTCTCTCAGATTTGTCTGCCAGGCTGGCTTAGAACCAGGATCCTCAGATCTCAGCCTCCTACATAGCTAGGATCACAAGCATTAGCCACTGGTGCCTAATATCTGGTTTAAAAATTTTATGGTATCTCCTACAGTGAACTGTGCTTTACATTATGCTTTTAGCTTATAACATCAGCAAGGACTGAATGTAATTCTGAAAAATTTATGGATGATATGGAATAAAATGTCCAGAATTTGTTTAAAAAGATTTCTGAAGGCTGGGGATATGGCCTAGTGGCAAGAGTACCTGCCTCATATACATGAGGCCCTGGGTTTGATTCCCCAGCACCACATATACAGAAAACGGCCAGAAGTGGCGCTGTGGCTCAAGTGGCAGAGTGCTAGCCTTGAGCAAAAAGGAAGCCAGGGACAGTGCTCAGGCCCTGAGTCTAAGGCCCAGGACTGGCCAAAAAAAAAAAAAAAAAAGATTTCTGAAAAGAAAAGTGCTAGGGGCAGATTGAATATAGCTAGCTCTTAGGCATGGTAAACTGTTTGATGGATTCAGAAAGGTTCTTTATACGCTTCCCATGGCTTTTGTGTGTGTTTGAAAGTAACCATCATAAGCAGATTTTTCTAAACAGATGTAAGAAGTTGTCTTTAATATAGGGCTTTTATTTAAGGCATTGTTTATTCATCATTTTTCAAGCCACTGTGCTTTCCATGAGACGTTAAGAGCAATTTTAAGGCTTACATAAAATAATACTTATCTTAGTCCTGCTTAGTACAGAGAAAGCACTTAATAAGCAGTGATTGTTTATGGTGTAATGATTTCATCAGAGTTGATTTGTGGGTGTTAGTATTCAGACCTTCTTGGAACTTGGAGATTTCCTTTGATAATGGGGAAAGTTGTGGTTTTTTTTAAGTATGTCTTTTGAAAAGTTTCTGGAAACACATTGGCGTCAGGAAGTTTCTGAAAGAAACTTTGAGATTTCCAGAGCCTCAATCCAGAAGGTAAAATTTAATATGAAATATTAAGAGAATAATAGCCCACTGGAGGAATAGACTCAAAGTATATCACATGCATATTTGAAAATATCACAATGGAATCCATTAGTTTATACAATGAATATACACTAATAAATTATAGACATGGTGGCACATGTATGCAATACCACCATCCCGGATGTAGAGGCAGGAGGATTGAAAGTTCTAGGCCAGTTTGGGCTATATAGTGAGAGTCTGTCTCAAATGACTTGGGGCTGGTGGACATTGATGGTTCACACCTGTAACCTCCTGTTCAGGAGGCTGAGGATCTGAGGATCATGGTTTGAAGCCAGGACAGGCCAAGAAAAAAGAAAAAAGGAAACCACCAAAAAGCTGGACGTGAAGGTATGGTCCCAGTGGTAGAGTGCCAGCCTTGGGTGAAAAAGTCAAGTGACAGCACAAGGTCCTTCATTCAAACCCTAGTATTAGTGCACACACACACTCACATTCACATACACACACCCCAGGGCTAGGCTGGGGATATAGTTTAGTGGTAGAGCCAGGAGCAGCCATGAGTACACACTGAGGGATAGAATTCTACCATTTTATTAAAAAAAAATACCAAGTCAGTCACTGGTGACTCATGCCTATAATCTTAGCTACACAGGAGGCTGAGATCTGAGAATCATGGTTCAAAGCCAGCCTAGGCAGGAAAATCCCGTGAGACTCTTATCTCCAAGTTACCACCAGAAAACCCGAAGAGGTGCTGTGGCTCAAAGTAGTAGAGCACTAGCCTTGAGCAAAAGAGCTCAGGGACAGCACTCAGGCCTTGAGTTCAAGCCTAACAAATGAGCATAAAGCACCAACAAATGTTTCTTATAATCTACATTCATCGTCTCAAGTTACATATCAACAGTTTGAACAACAGCTGCAGAAGATCACAAATCGGAGAGGCCCATAGGATGCTCTTGATGAAGTGGGAAAAGCCGAGCCCTGGAGGCCGGCCTGGACAATCTGCCCATCACACACACACACACACACACACACACACACACACACGCCCCGGACTGCAGGTAGAACCCGCAGGAGATGACAGCGGGAGGGAGGAGGGGAGGCTGGGGGTCCTTGAACTCAGGAATGTTCTCCTTGAATCTCCCTAGAAGGATAAGAAGGAAAGTGATAGCAGGGTTGAGACTGATTCAAATATATTTTATTTAATTATATTTTGGGGCTGGGGCTTCCACTCAGGACCTGGGCACTGTCGCTGGTTTTGTGCTGAAGGCTAGTGGCTCTACCACTTGAGTCACAGCTCCACTTCAGACTTTTTGGAAGTTCATGGGAGATTTCATGCACTTTGCTTTCCAAGCTGTCTTCAAACCAAGATCCTCAGATCTCAGCCTCCTGAGTAGCTAGGATTACAGGTGTGAGCCAGTGGCACCCAGTTGACTGAAATATATTTTAAATACATGTAGAAATCTTAACAGTGAAATCTCCTTCTGTGTAACTAATGTAAGCTCATGCAAAAAGAAGGATAAGAAGGGGGGCAAGGAGGGAAAGGGAAGGGTAGGAAGAGGGGGCAGGAAGTGATAGCTTTGCTTAGAGGAGGGGCAGAGGAAGGGAAGGCACCCCTGAAGCTACTCTGAATGTCCCGACCGGGTCCAGCCACACAGCCCATCTGGGGACCATAGACTTAGCACTATTTTGCTGCATGTTGTCTTCGGGGACACAGTCAGTGTCGATGTCATGCTAGTGAGCGTCCTCTGGAACCTTCACGAAGTGGAGCATCCGGCCCTCCCCAAGCCCCTGGTCTATCTCTTCACAGATGGAACCTGTCCAGATCCTGGCCTGAAGCTCCCAACGATGCCATGCGGATCCTGCCGGTCTCCTCAGCACCCCGGATTCTCCGCATTCCAGGGAGGGAATGGCTCCGTCTCCAGCTGCCCCTGAGGAGTGTGCACATTCCGCACAAGCTGAGCATGTCAGGGGCCGGGGAAAGCCCCGGGATGCCCCAAAGTCATCGCCCTGGACATGGCAGGCCCCTTCTATGGGTGGTGCCTGGCCGGGGACCAGTGAGCTCTCTCTCTGGCTGTCTAGGTGACCCAGGGGAGCTTATTCAAGGGCAGATGTCTCCAGGATGTTAGGACAGTGCAACACAGCCCTGTCTACAAGGAGGAGCACTAGAGGTTGCGGGGTCCGGGGCAGGGGCTTCCACGCAGAGACAGTGTCAAGCAAAGATGGATTTATTGGGGAAGTAAAAGCAAGCTGACCGGCCAGGGACGCAGCACAGACTCGGGAGCTGAAACTGCGACCCCGACTCGTTCTCAGATTGGGTTTATAAAGGCAAAAATCACAACGCAGGTGGCCAAGCAAAGTACACAATCTTAGTACAGTAAGCGGGAACTTTCCAGACGCTTACTGAAGTATGATAGGTGCAGTTTGGGTAGTTTTAACATTCACAAAAACTGGCTGTTTCTCGACAGGGAAGTGTTTACTAAAGATAGCACTTAAGCACCTGAGCTAGTTAATTTTTTTCAATTCCCAAGGGTGGGAGAGCTCTCAGTGAATTCAAGATGGAGTCAGTCTTGCTCTCCCCAACATAGAAAGTTAACAATGCTGCCACGCTAGCCTTTCTTTGTTTTTTCTTGTGAGACTGGGACTTGAACTCGGTACCTGCCGCTTGCGCTCATTGGCTAGCACTCTACCGACAGCCCTGCCTCCAACCCATACACCAGAGCTCCAGAAGCCATCTCGGACTATGTGGCAACCCTGAGGGTGGGAAAGCTCGTCCTAGGATGATGGGCCCAGAAGACATACTAAGACTACAGGCATGCACAACCACTGTAGGCTTTACATTTTATATATATATATATATATATATATATATATATATATATATATTTAAACATTCTCCATATTGGAAATTTTATCTCAAAAGACCTTGTATCTGCCATTTACGCCATGCCTCCATGTCCTTGTTTGTATTTTGTTCTGAGATGGTGTACCAAGGGCTCCAGGCTGGTTCCAAACTCCATGCTCAACTTAATTTTCTTTTAATACTTTAACTTTCAATACTTCAACTTCAGGTCCAAAGCTTGGGCTTTCTGGTTGTTGTTGGGTTTTTTTTGTGTGTTTTTTTTTGCCAGTCCTGGGGCTTGAACTCAGGGCCTGGATACTGTCCCTGAGCTTCTTTTGCTCAAGGCTAGCTTTCTACCACTTGAACCACAGAGCCACTTCTGGCCTTTTTCTGTGTATGTGGTATTGAGGAATTGAACCCAGGGCTTCATGCACACTAGGCAAGCACTCTACCTCTAAGCCACATTCCCAGCCTCTGTTTGTTCTTTAATTAAATATTAAATCAATACAAAAGAATACCAATAGCTGGGCACCAGTGATACATGCCTGAAATTCTAGCTACTCCAGAGGCCAAGATCTGAGAATTGCAGTTCAAAGCCAGCCTGGGCAGGAAAGTCTATGAGACTTGTATCTTCAACTAGCCAACAAGAAGCCAGAAGTAGATAGAATTGTGGCTCAAGTGGCAGAGCACCAGCCTTGAGCAAGATAACTAAGTGAGAAGACTTGGCCCTGAGTTCAAACCCCAGTAGCAGCATAAAAGAACAAGGAAGAGAAATTAAATTCCATACCATAGCTGTCAGCAGTGGCTCACACTGATAATCTTAGCTACCCGGAAGGTTGAGATCTGAGGATGAAGGTTCAAAACCAGCCCAGGCAGGAAAGACCGTGAGATTCTTATCTCCACTAACCTACCAAAAAAGCTGGAAGTGAAGCTGTGGCTCAGGTGGTAGAGTGCTAGCCTTGAACAAAAGAAAGCTCAGAAACAGAGCCCTTGCCCTGAGTTCAAGCCCCAGGAGAGGCACAATAAAATAAAATAAATTCCACATACTAACCCTTGGAGAAATAAGAACAGAGAATTGAAGTTGAAGACACTACTGAGGGGCTGTGTAACACCCCCACTGAGCAAGACAAGGGAGCAAGAGGGAGCTCCAGCTGACCCTAGAAACGTGAGCCCCCTCCCTGGGGCTCAGTGTTCTCCCATCACCCACAAATATCCATGTTGTTATGGAGTCTCTTTACCCTTCCAGCCCAAGGAAATCCTTTCTGTTGGAGTTGGGGAGACAATTCTTTTAAATACTTGGCCCATGCCATGAATCCTTTTATTTCCTGTGAGACTTCATGTTTGAAACCGGAGACAGAAAACGTTGCTGTGCTGTGTATTTTGCTGATTGTGGTGGGGATGGGGAGAGGGAGAGACAGCAGTGGAAAAAAAAATCACAATATTTCAAATATTATCCTTCCATAGCTCCAACCAGGTTTACTAAAGGTAGGTCATCAAGTATAAATGTCTGTTTTCCTAGAGCGCCCCTTTAAACACAGGATTACCAGATGCTTCTTCTAAGCCAGGAATCTTTCCTTAAGATGATTATTTTGAATTCTTTGCAAATACTTGTGTAATCACAGGAGTCGTTTTACCAAATATTTCTTTTTCCTAGATAAGTGTTTTTTTAATTTATTTATTTTTTATTTTTATTTTTTTGGCCAGTCCTGGGCTTGGACTCAGGCTAGCACTCTGCCACTTGAGCCACAGCGCCACTTCTGGCCATTTTCTGTATATGTGGTGCTGGGGAATCGAACCCAGGGCCTCATGTATATGAGGCAAGCACTCTTGCCACTAGGCCATATCCCCAGCCCCTAGATAAGTGTTTTTAAAAAAGATATTCATGCTCCATTCCCAAGGTACAGTAATCACTTGGGCAAGTTCAGAGAGAAAGATTTTGTGCGCTCTCTCTCTCTCTCTCTCTCTCACACACACACACACACACACACACACACACACACTGTCTCTCTCTCTTTCTGTGTCAGTAGCGGGGCTTGAACTCAGAGCCAGAGCCCTGTCCCTTAGTTATACGAAGCAAGCACTCTTGCCACTAGGCCATATTCCCAGCCCCAAAAGGAATAAAGTTATTATTTTTTATTTTATTTCCATTCCTGGGCCTTGGACTCAGGGCTTCAGCACTGTCCCTGGCTTCTTTTTGCTCAAGGTTAGCACTCTGCCACTTGAGCCACAGTGCCACTGTTTTCTATATATGTGGTACTGGGGAATTGAACCCAGGGCTTCATGTATATGAGGCAAGCACTCTTGCCACTGGGCCATATTCCCAGCCCTGTCCCTTAGTTATTTCATTCAAGATTAGTACTCTACCACTTGAGTCACAGCTTCACTTGTGGCTTTTTCCTGGGTAACTAGAAATAAGGATCTCAGTAGACTTTCCTGCCTGGGCTAGCTTTGAACCACCATTCTCAGACCTCAGCCTCCTGAATAATTAGGATTATAGGTATGAGCTACCAGTGCCCAGTCTTTTTATTTTTTAAACTATAGGCTGACACTTAGGGAGTGTGAAGGTTACAACTTTTAATCAAGCTAATCACAAATACAATTTGTATCTGAATTCCCAGCTTCTATTTCCCATGTTTGGCTCCCCCCTGACCTGGCCTGCCTCCATGCTGTGTGTGGTATTCAAGTGGGACCGGACCCCCGGAGCTGCGTCACCCTGCTTGGCCTCTGCGCAGCCTCACACTCTTTTCCTCTGTCCTTTCCTCTGGGACAGGCCAGCAGCTGGATCAGCTCTGTCCTCCCTTCAGATAGAGCCACCCTCTGCTCAGCCCGGCCTTGTCCTTGAGAGGCTGACCCTCAACCATGTGAACCCTGCAGCCCCACCCTTGGTCTCCATGGCACCTGGACCGGGCAGGAAGGGAATTTGCTGATAGCCACCATGGTTAACGCTGCCGCTGCTTCCTATTGGAGGGCAGGGAGTGAACCCAGACAACCCAGACAGCAATCTGCTCCCCTCCCACGCTCCTCTCCTCCGGCTGCCCGGGTGTTAGAGCTTCAGGACAATCTCATGACCTTGGTTACCAGATGAAGCAGCAGACTGAGTGGCATTTGGAGAATGAAAGGCCCTTGCTAGCCCTGTCCTTCCTCCTCAGCCCCACAGGCTCATGGGTGGCCGCGACATTACGTAACTACAATCCTTCGAAGCTGGCAGGGCATCTGAAGCATGACAGAACCTGAGCCACAGCAGCAGATTACGCTGAATACATCAATTAGGAAAATTGAGTCATGATCCTGTACTGTAATCATAGAAAAACAAGTCAGAAATGCACACACACACACACACACACACACACACACACACACACACACACTGGGAAATGCAATAGTCTACCTAAAATGTGGAAAGGGCGCCCCCTGGTGGAGACTCCAGAAATTCCCGTGCTGCTGCAAGTGCAAACTCAAGCCACAGTCCCAAGTCAGACAATCTGCTATCTCATGCAGGATTGGAAGGCTTTCCTCTGCTTCAACGCCAAGTTACACTCCTGGCAGTCACTGTCCTGACATGACACCCAGTTCCCGGAAGAGCTGGTTTCTGGGACAAACTTACACAGGCACTCCAGGAGACAGTCTGGCCATGAGGGTTGCCCAGTGCGTCTAGGGCAGGTCGTCCACACCCATCCTCAGCCTCGCTGTTCCTAAACCACAGGCCACACCCTGCACAGGGGAGCCAGGGACGCCAAGGGCTGCTCAGGCTCCTGAATTCACAGCCAAGAATTCCTAGCCTTGTTTTGCTTCCAGTGGTTTCCCATTATCGCCACTTTCCATTTCCACATTTTCAGATACTCATGGGCAACTGCTGCCCAAAAGTACTGAATGGAGAATTCCAGAAGTCAGCAATCCATGGCTGTCTTTGTTCTGTGTGTGTGCTGGTCTTGGGGCTTGAACTCAGAGCCTAGGCTCTGTTTTATGCTTTTTGTTTGTTTGTTTTCTCAAGGCTAGCACTCTACCACTTGAGCCACAAATCCACCCCCGGCTTTTTTGGGTGCTTAATTGGAGATAAGAGTTTCACAGACTTTCTTGCTCAGGCTGGTTTTGAACCACTGGGTCCTCAGACCTCAGCCTTCTGGGTAGCTAGGATTACAGGTGTGAGCCACCAGCACCCCGCACCATGAAATTTAAATATCTTTTTTTAACCACACTCTATCATCCTGTTTGTAATATTAACCATTGTGACTCTCTTATCATGCTTAGTAAAAGTAAACTGTGTCCTAGATAGATGTATAGAATAGAAGAAAATGGCCGGATGTTGGTGGCTCGTCCTTGTAATCCTAACTGCTCAGGAAGCTGAAATCTGAGGATCAAGGTTCAAAGCCAGTCCCCAGGCCAAACAAGAGAATGAAGTCCTGAGTTCTAGCACCATAAATAAAGAATATGCAGCAGGTCCTGGTCCTCTGCTTCAGACAGCCACTGTATTTTGCAAAGGAGGCACCATTTTCTACACAAGCTGCCTGTGCCCCTGAGAAATATCTGGGTGCCACAGAAGAAGAATGGTCTCTAGATGGGGCCCTGACTGTCCCCTGCCTCTAGGGCCAACGGGCTGAGGGTGGTTTGGAGCCCTGGACAATGCACTCTTTGGGCTCTTTGAGCCCACTGCTGCACAATTCCCTGAGTACAATCAGGATTCTATGTGCATCATGGCTATCTAGGAAACTTGCTCAGGAAACTTCCAGATGGCCATCAAGGGCCTGGTGCTGGATCTACGTGAGCTCCTAGCAGGGCTCCTCTCACGAAGATGATTGGGGAACATGGTTATCGTGCTCCCCCCAATACACAGCATAAAGCTACAGCAGTTAAATGCTTGTACAAAAATAGACACTGCCCTGTACCGCACATTAATAGTAACAATAAAATTATTTTTTAAATTGACACTATACCCGTGAAACAGAATACATAGTCCATGGATCTCCAATGGAGAGCAATGAGAGATACAATATTACAGAAAATAATAGAGCCATGCTCAACAAAATAGAACCAAAATGCAAAATTCGAGAACAACAACAAGGCTAAGGCTGAGACCTCATGGGTTTAGACTCTGAATATAATCAGGGGAAGCTGGAATTCAAGTCCTGTCGAGTGATGAATAAAAAAGCTAAATTGCCTACAGATGTTAAGGATTAGCTCATGTTCACTGCTCAAAACCAGAGAGTTGGGTATGATGTGCATGCCTGTAACACCAGCCTTCAGGAGACGCCAGGAGAGGCTGCGGAGTGAAACCCTATCTCAACAACCAAACAGAGCAAAACAGAAAGAGCAGGACTCAGCACCTGCCTCTCTCCCACTCTTCCACTCTTTTAAGAAAGAAGACAAAAGGCTACTTGTGGCATCACGCCCATCATTTTAGCTATTTAGGAGGAGATTGGGAGGACTGAGATTTGAGGCCAGCTCAGGCAAGAAGCTAGCAAGATCTAATCTTTTTTAGTCCTTGGGCTTGAACTCAGAGCCTGAGCACTGTCCCTGGCTTCTTTTTGTTCAAGGCTGGCACTCTACCACTTAAGCCACAGCGCCACTTCAGACTTTTTCTGTTTATATGGTCCTGACGAATCGAACCCAGGGCTTCATGCATGCAAGGCAAGTACTCTACCACTAAGACACATTCCCAGCCCGCAAGATCTAATCTTAAGCAATAAATGGGCTGTGGCGACGCCCTCCCTTCACCCCAGCTACGCAGGCGCATAAATAGGAGGATCATAGTCCCTGCTAGCCTAGGAAAAAAATTGAGAACCTATTTGAAATATAACTAAAACAACACAGGCTGGGCTGTGGCTCAAGGTCAGAGCACTGCCTAGCAATCGCGAGGCCCTGGGCTCAAATTCCAATATCACAAAAGAAAGAAGATTGAGAGCCAGGTTGGGGCACACCTGTAACCCCCACACTCAGGATGAAGGAGGATCTTCCTAGGTCTCCTTCAGGAGAAAGATTAGAAGGAGGAAAAGCAGGAGAGAGAGGAGGAAGAAGTAAAGGCAGAAGGACAGAAATAACTATCCCTACTGCTTGGGACCTTGGCCCTGGGAAGCCATGAGTACTTAACAGGAACTGCATCTGGACTTGACTCCATCTCCCACCACCAGGGGGCGCCTCTACTTCATTCCCCCCAACTGGGGGTGGGAACCAGCTAAGAACTCACTGGACTGCTGGGCAGGGCAGCTGCTGGGTAGTAGACAGGAAGGGGTGAGAACAGGGACAGAGGGAGAAACACAAATTGGATAGGATATGAACTTGGAAAGAGAAATTCCAACAGATACAAAAGCTAACAGAAAAAAAAAAAAAGCAGCCAAGAGCAGCAAGAGAGAGACAGATGCACACCCGGTGAAGTGAAAAGAAAAGAGAGCAAAAAGCCAGAAGTGGAGCTGTGGCTCAAGTGCCAGAGTCCCAGCCTAGAGTGGAACAGCTGAGACAGAACCTAGGCCCTGAGTTCAAGTCTTAGCACTGACACCCACAGAGGAGAGGATAATGGATAGGGACGGGGGTGGAAAGGGAAGAGGGTCAGAGAGGGAGAGAAATGGGGAGAGAGAGAGAGAGAGAGAGAGAACTCCTGTCACCTCAGAGAAATTACTAGCTGTAAAATATTTCAAAATAAGAGATTATGGGACTGGGAATATGGCCTAGTGGTAAAGTGCCCTGGGTTCGATTCCTTAGCACCACATATATAGAAAAAGCCGGAAGTGGCGCTGTGACTCAAGTTGCAGAGTGCTAGCCTTGGGCAAAAAGAAGCCAGGAACAGTGCTCAGGCCCTGAGTTCAAGCCCCAGGACTGGCAACAACAACAAAAAAGAGAGAGATTATGAAATAATCAGGCAGAAGGGCTGGAGGCATGGCTCAAGTGGTAGAGCTACTACATAGCAAGTACAGGCCCAACACCACCAACACAAACAAACAAAACAGGCTGAAACAGCCCATCACAAAACAATGGAACAGAAAATTTTTACCTAGGATTATAGGTAGGATCCGCTGAATGGATGATGTTTTGAAGTTTGTTTTTTAGCCCAGAGTAACAAGTCCCGAGTTCTCAGGGTTTGGAGCTCTAAGCTTCTGGATTTGTCACTGGAGCCTCTTGGTCTTGAATAGTCAAGAATCCAGTTTTTCCAGGACTGGACAAACTTCTTCTTTACCCACAATTCCTATCCAGGTAGAGCACAAAGCCCCCAGGCAGCTGATTGGTAATACTAGAAGTACTCAAAAAGCCAAGCACCACAGCTCACACCTATAATCCCAGATACTCTGGGGTCTGAGATCTAGAGGATCACAGTTAAAGGCTAGCCTGGGCAAAAAGTAAGTGAGATCCCAACCCCAGTCTCAACCAATAAAGCTGGGTGTGGTGGAGCACATCTGTGTTCCAGCTTCATGAGAAGCATAAATAGGAAGGTCATGGTCCATGCCAGCCTATGCATAAAGATAAGATCCTGTTATACACACACACACACACACTCATACACACACACACATGCGCACATTAATATTATAGACTGGGGGTGTGTGGCTCAAATGGTAGAGCAGCTGCCTAGGAAACACAAAGCCCTGAGTTCTTACCCAGCACCAAACAAACAAACAAACAAGCAAAGATAACCCCGCTTCTCATTTACTCCCAGAAGGCTTTTTACTCCCAAGCAGAAAAGGCTGTCTTTGAAATGTTAAGATCCAGAAAATGATTTCGAACCCTCATCATCTCTCCTACTGTCCTTTGATGGCAGAAAACCACATTGAAATATCAATCCGCATTTAGAATAGACCTTTGGAACACGCTTTCTTGGGGACACTTATAGCATGCTTTGTTTTGCTTTCTTTGTCATGGTTCTACCTTCTCATCTCCCCCACTCCCCATTAGCCATCTTTAAACCTCACTTCTGCCATCTAGTGGTCAGAGTAAATCACAAGCATGCAAACACTGTCACTAGGCCTTTGGCCACAGGAGAAAATGCAAATGTGTCCTTTTCAGAGTAATTCCTTTTCCTCTTTATGTCCCCCCCCCCACCCCCCGGCTCCATTTCTCATTAGCACAGAACAAAGGCTACAAACAGAGTGTCAAGGCATTGAACTTTCTGATGTCTGGACCCTAAAGGGGAAGAGGAAAGAAGTACAGTCTTTTTAGGGCTGAAACTGATTATGAGAAAGGGAGAAGAGGGCAAGTAAGGAAGAGCCCTCCTCCTGGCCAATGGCATCATGTTTCCAGGTAACGGACAAGGCAGGTCTCAGAGCCCCTCCAGCTTCCCAAAAGCTGGAAAACATGAAAACCACAGATCAGTGGCCTGGACAATGTTTATTGGCAAAAACAAACATCTTGAAATACAAAAATAAAGTGTTATATGAACCTATAAAAGAACTACGCATGGCCAGGTATGGTGATAAATACCTGTAATCTCTGCACTCAGCTAGACTCATAGACAAGAGGATTGCAAGTTTCATGTGGCTAGTCTGAGCTACCTAGCAATAATGGGTCTCTAAAGAACAACATTGAGATTCCATCTTACCCCGGTAAGAATGTTATATACCAAGAAAACTAACAATAACAATTGTTGGAGGGGATGTGGCCAAAAGGGAATCCTACTTCATTGTTGGTGGGAATGTAAACTGGTTCAGCCACTCTGGCAAGCAGTATGGAGATTCCTCAGAAGGCTAAATATAGAACTCCCCTGTGACCCAGCAGCCCCACTTTTGGGTATCTATCCAAAAGACCACAAACAAAATCACAGTAAAGCCACCAGCACAACAATGTTCATCGCAGCGCAATTTGTCATAGCGAGAACCTGGAACCAACCCAGATGCCCCTCAGTAGACGAATGGATCAGGAAAATGTGGTACATATACACAATGGAATTTTATGCCTCTATCAGAAAGAATGACATTGCCCCATTTGTAAGGAAATGGAAGAACTTGGAAAAAATTATACTAAGTGAAGTGAGCCAGACCCAAAGAAACATGGACTCTATGGTCTCCCTTATTGGGAGTAATTAGTACAGGTTTAGGCAAGTTACAGCAGAGGATCACAAGAGCCCATGAGCTATACCCTTATGAACACATAAGATGGTGCTAAGTGAAATGAACTCCATGTTATGGAAACGATTGTTATATCACAGTTGTAATT
This sequence comes from Perognathus longimembris pacificus, assembly GCF_023159225.1. Lineage (NCBI taxonomy): Eukaryota > Metazoa > Chordata > Mammalia > Rodentia > Heteromyidae > Perognathus > Perognathus longimembris. The sequence continues at coordinate 14,420,916 of NC_063166.1, forward strand.
ACTTTCAATGTACCATGTGTATCTCTAGCATCTATTATAGATGATGTTCTTGTATCACCTTCCTGTGGTTGTACCTACACTTTCTCTGTAACATTATCTGAGTATATTGGAAACCGTGTATACTGGTATTAGAACTAGGAAATTGAAAGGGAATACCAAAATTGAGATACTCAGGGTAAAAAAAGAAAAACAACTACAAAAGCAATACTTGCAAAACTGTTTGTTCTAAGTGAATGGAACACCTCATGGGGGGAAAGGGAAAGGGGGTGGGGAGAGGGGGGTATCAGGGACGAGGTAACAAACAGTACAAGTAATGTATCCAATGCCTAATGTATGAAACGGTAACCTCTCTGTACATCAGTTTGATAATAAAAATTTGAAGGGAAAAAAAAAAGAACAAACACAAAAACTGCAGCGTGGCCACCAGGGGGCGCTAGAGGCTCAGTAAGGACAGGGAGCATCAATTCGTGTGCTTTTGGCATGATCACTGGGCAGGCTGAATAAGGTGGTAGTCTAGACAAAGGGTCTGCATTTTACCACAGCCTTCCATGAACCCAGTTTACATCCTCCTGGAGAAATTAAATACATTATGCTAGGAAACATTGGAACGGATAAATGACAGATTCCTTAGGTTGTGACAGGTTCCCTCCTCAATCCTTTCCTGGTCAATACTTTTATCATGTCTTCTTCGTTTTGTAGAGTATGACCAGCATCTACATGGATGAGACAGTCTAAAAATCAAATAGCAAATCCACGGGGTTCCAGAATCAGTACATAAAATGCATATCAGCAAACCAAAAATATATTATTTTTTCCCCAGTCCTGGGCTTGAACTCTGGGCATGGCTCAAAGCTAGTACTCTACCACTTGAGCCACCGTGCTGCTTCCAGCTTTTTTGAGTAGTTTATTGGAGATAAGAGTCTTGGGGACTTTTCTGCCCCAGCTGGCTTTGAATCAAGATCCTGAGATCTCAGCCTCCTGAGTAGCTAGGATTACAGGCGTGAGCCACTAGTGCCCACCTACCGAAAAGATTCTAACAAAAGTAAGCAAACCTTTCCTCTATTCAAGGCTCCATGCTGTCCTTCCACCCCCTGTGCCAGGGGCTTGAACTTAGGTCCTCACATCTAGCTTGACTTTTTAACTCAAGCTGGTGCTCTACCACTTGAGCCCACTTGGTGTTTAATTGGAAGTAAGAGGCTTTTGGATTTGTCTTCCTGGGCTGGCTTCAAACCTTGATTTTCAGACCTCAGCCTCCTGAGTAATAGGATTCTAGGAATAAGCCATTCGTACTGATCCTTTTTTTTCCTAGGCTAGTCACTTTTCCTGGGCCTTAACTACTATGGCAGTATCTTCAACATCCCTCTCCATTGGCTCCTTCCTACTGAGAAAAGAAAGAAAGAGAGGGAGAGAGGGAGGGGAGAAGAAGGAAGAAAGGAAGGAAGGACTGTTGCTTTTGCTCTACATTCCTCAAGCTTTTTTTGTTGTTGTTGTTTGTTTTGAGGGAATGGGTATTGAGGCTTGCACTGAGTCTGGGCACTGTCCCTTAGCCTTTTTACTGTTGTTTGCCCTTTTTTTTTTCTTTTACTAGGGCTCTCCTACTTGAATCATAGCTCCATCATGCTTTTTGGTGGTTAATGGGAGATAACAAATCTTACAGACTTTCTGTCTGGGCTGGCTTCCAATCCTGAACCTCAGATCTCAGCCTGAGGAGTAGTGAGGATTACAGGGGTGAGTCATTAAGGCCCCCCACCCCGCCCTGCACAAACTTTGAAAAGCCCCATTTGCCCGATCTCACTCAGAGACTCAGCCTCTGAAGCCGAGTGAGGAGGAATTGGAGGTGGAAATGCTGAATGGAAATCCAGAGCTGAGACCTAAGAATGAAGAAGCGGGATTGCAGAGGGGACCGAGGGGGAAGATGAGCTGGGCGGGGGTGGGGTGGGGTGGAGGTGGGGGGCAGCCTCGCCTCCCATCCTTCTGTGGAGCTTGAAGCAGCAGAGCAAATCTAGTTGGATTGGCTCTGCCCACTCACCATATGGGACTACCTGGAGAAAAGGCCCAGATGCTGCAGCCAAGGGGTCCCTGGCGAGACTGATGGCAGAAGCTGTCTGCTCACTGCTCTTCTCATAGTGGGGCAACAGAGTTGATTTTTGTTGGTACTGGGTTTGAACTCAGGGCCTGGATGCTATCCCTGAGCTTTTTCAGCTGGCACCCTGCCACTGAAGCCATACCTCTACTTCTGGCTTTTTGGTAGTTGAGTGGAGATAAGCGTTTCAAGGCTTTCCTGTCCAGTGCTCAACCGGCAGGCCTCCTATGTAGAAAGGATTGCAGATGTGAGCGACCAGTGCTCACCAGGCAGCCATTTTAGTTCTTGAGAGAGATCGAGGTCGGTGTTCTCATGTCTGCCACACTCAGCTTGTCTAATTCCTCCCTCCCTGGCACCATGGAATCCACCTTCCACCTCCACTTTTATTCCAGTCCATCCTTTTGCCTGCCTCCAATTCCATTGTGTGTGTGTGTGTGTGTGTGTGTGTGTGTGTGTGTGTGTGTGTGTGTGATACTGGCACTTGATCTCAGGGCCTGGGTGCTGTCTCTGAGCTTTTTTTGTTCAAGACTAACATTCTACCACATTGAGCCACAGCACCACTTCCAGTTTCCTGGAGATTAATTGGAGACAAGCATCTCACAGGCTTTCCTGCCCAGGTTGGCTTCCAACCACGATCCTCAGATCTCAGCCTCTTGTGTAGCTAGGATCACAGGCATGAGCCGCAGGCACAAAGCTTGAAGGCCAACTCTTCAGTGGCACAATCAAGGGACCCTCGTGAGTCTGCTCCGCAGAGCACCACCATTTCTAGGTCACTCACTGGGTCTACTCCTGTTGGAGCTTGTGTATGAAAGCCCCGTGAACAGTCCCAGGACTCTATACCTGGAGACTGGCCTTCCTGATGGAGAGATACCCAGTACTGGTGCTGAGTCCTTGTGAACAGTCATCTCTACTCACACCCACTACCTGCCTGGTCAGGTGGGAACCTCTGACTCAGTGGGTCCCAGGAAAGAGTCATTCAGAATTTCCTGATTGCAGGGGATGAGAGGCGTAGGGATTTATTTAATTGTCCTTTGAGTAGGTGGATTTTAACCACACCTTTTACCCACAGGCTGACACCTGCATGGCAGAGGCCTCCCTAGGGCAGATCTCGAAGAAAATGATCTCCACTTTATTTAACTGTATTGTTTTGGGTATACATCTGCCTTCTCTTTCCAAGTTGGGATTTTTTTCTTAGTTGCATTCATTGAATAATATTGAGCCAAGTGTATTGAGCCAAGGGCAGGGCTGAGTACAGTTCCTGCCTTAGGGATGGCAAAGGAACGGTGTAAGAGCTAAGTCTAATGCAAGCTGGTTTCAGTCTGTTGACACTTAGCAACAACGTGTTGTGGGTCTCAGGGAAGGAAAATGGCTGCTCCCTGCAGGCCTGCTCCACCAAAGCTGCTGAGATAGGGGAGATCAGGTTTCAAGAAGTGAGCCTAAGACAGAACTAAGGCAGAAGTAATTATATACCCAGGCTCTGGTGGCTCACGCCTCGAATCCTAGCTACTCAGGAGACTGAGATGTGAGGATCAAAGCCAGTCCAGGCAGGGAAGTCCTGAGACTCTTATTTCCACTTAACCACTAGAAAACTGGAAGTGGCCCTGTGGTTCAAAGTGGTGGTAGAGTAGTACTTGAGCAAAAGGAGCTCAGGGACAGCACCCAGGTCCTGAGTTCAAGCCCTATAACACCCCCCCCAAAGTAGGTAGGAAAGACCAATTATTGTCCCTTAATTTTTCACAGACTCCAGATCAGACCCAACTTTTTCATTTTACTTTGTTTCTCCACCCTCTTGGGTAGGATGGATATGGGTGGTTCTGAGGTGTCACCGTTACCTAGTCCCCCAGGAAGCCAGTACTCGCCAAGAAAGAGATGGCAGGGGTGTTGACCCGACTCTTCTGGCTGGGCAGAGCATCCCACCTCCCACCCGTTCCAGGTGTACCTAGGTAAGTGAAAACACTAGCCTTTGTTCTTAGACGAAGGAAATGAAGATTCAAGATACCAGGAATGTTCTGGTTGGGGCATCCTCCCAGGTGAGCTTGAGAGAAACGTTTCCTATTTTGCTTTGGGAAGGACCTTAAAAAAAAAAACAACTGAAGATGAATAAGGGATGTTGGTAACAGTAGAGTTGATCATGAGTTAGGATTTTTTTTTTGAGCCAGTATTAGGGCTTGAACTCAGGAATGGGGTCCTGTCCTGGGGTGTTCTTGCTCAAAGCTGGTGCTCTACCACCTGAGTCACCTCCACTTCCAGCTTTGGGGTAGTTAGCTTGGTGATGAGTCTCCCAGATTTTCCTGGCTGGGCTGGCTTTGATGGAAATCCTGGTGTCAAGCCTCCTGAGTAGCTAGGATTTTAGGTGTGAGCCATTGGTGCCTGGCTTCTTTCTTTATTCAGGAAAGTAACTGTCCCCTTGAGAGCCCCACCAAACTGACCTGTGTGGGTGACAGTCACGGAGCCATCCCTAGATACAAGGCAATGGAGAGAAACAAAAGTTGCCAAATGGGCTCCTGGGTCTCACCAAGTTGAGGTGCCACTGACCAGGAAGAAGAGGATGATGGGCTGCAAAGAGGCAATCAGCTTCATCTGCCAGGCTATAGAGACGCACAGCTTAGCTGGGCACCAGTGGCTCACACCTGTAATCCTAGCTACTCAGGAGGCTGAGGTCTGAGGACTGCAATTCAAAGCCAGTCCAGGCAGGAAAATCCCTGAGAACCTTATCTCCAATTAACCTCTAACAAAGTCAGAAGTGAAGCTGTAGCTTAAGTGGTAGAGCGCTAGCCAAGAGAAAAATGGCTCAGGAACAGTGCCTAGGCCCTGAGTTCAAGCCCCAGGGCTGGCACAAAAAAAAAAGAAAGAGAGGAAGGGAGGAAAGAAGGAAGGAAGGAAGGAAGGAAGGTCGGTCACAGCCTGCCTACGGAGAAGCTGGAGGAGGATGCTGAGAAAGGCCATGAGAGGAAATGAGGGGGAGGAGGGATCCTGGAGTCTTCTCCCAGCTGAGGAGCAGCCACCTGCGGCAGCTTGCTCTGTTTCCGTGAGGGGGTGAGGCTGCTGGGGAGAGAGTGGGTTATTCCATTGCCTCAGGTCATGAGATAGTAGCCGAGCAAGGCCTCAACTCATCCTGACTCCAAGCCTGGATTTTTTCCCACCTCCCCACACATTGGCCACCCATATTCAACAAATAGACCCTGGGCATCTGTAGAACACTCCAGAACTCTAACAAATATCCAGGATGGTACCTAGTGGGCAGGACGCAGTTCCTCAGCCCCTTTCAGATGTGTTATATAGTAAACTGCTCTATGGGATTTAATTAGCAAAATGACTAACTTGTGTATGTGTATGTGCACGCACACTTGTGTGTGTGCCGATCCTGGTGCTTGAACTAAGTAAGACCTGAGTGCTGTCTCTGAACTTTTTTTTTTTTGCCAGTCCTGGGGCTTGGACTCAGGGCCTGAGCACTGTCCCTGGCTTCTTTTTGCTCAAGGCTAGCACTCTGCCACTTGAGCCACAGCGCCACTTCTGGCCATTTTCTGTATATGTGGTGCTGGGGAATTGAACCCGGTTTGAAGTATACGAGGCAAGCGCTCTTGCCACTAGGCCATATCCCCAGCCCCTATCTCTGAACTTTTTTTGCTCAAAGCTACCACTCTACCACTTGAACCACACCTCCATTTCTGACATTTTGGTAGTGAATTGGAGATAAAGAGTCTCATGGGCTTTCCTGCCTGGGCTGGCTTTGCACAGCAAGCCTCAGAGCTCAGCCTCCTGAGTAGCTAGGAATACAGTCCAAGCCACTAACACCCAGCTATTTGTTTATTTATTTATTTATGCCAGTCCTGGGGCTTGAACTCAGGGCCTGGGCACTGTCCTTGAGCTGCTTTTGCTCAAGGCTAGCACTCTACCACTTGAGCCACAGCACCACTTCCAGCCTTTTCTGTTTATGTGGTACTGAGGAATTGAATCTAGGACTTCATGCATGCTAAGCAAGCCCTGTATCGCTAAGCCACATTCCCAGCCCTAAAGATCAACTTTTGTATAAGTAAGAAAAAGCAGGAAAAGAAAAAAGAAAAAGAAAAAGTGGTTTAGCCAGGCATGGGTGGTTGGCACCTGTAATCCTAGATCCTCAGGAGGCCGTGATCTCAGGATTAACCTTCCAAGCCAGCCCAGACAGACAAATCTGAGAGACTCTTTTCTCCAATTAACCAACCAAAAGCTGGAAAGTTGGGAGTACAGTTCAAGAGTGTCACAGTCTTGAGCAAAACAACCCTGGAGTTCAAGCTCTAGTACCGGCAAAAGAAATATAAAGAGAAAAAGGGATCCCTTTGGGCAAGGTGTGAGGCCAAGGGAGCTGAGTCCAGACTAGAATTCAGAACCACCCACTGACTTGCGGGGTTCACAGGTAGGGTCTGAGGTGCGCCCCCTCTCCCAGTGGTTGGGCTATCTGTTGAGGTGCATTCTACACATTAAAACATTTTCAGAAAGCAAAAGAAGAACGTTTTCAGTTAAGGAACAGCATCAGCCTTGGAAAAGAAGAATAAGGATGTAGAGAGTCTTCCTCTCGCTCCATCCTTTTGTGCTGGTTGGGCACAGGCTCACAGGTGTAGAACTTACAAGCCACTGAGTTTTCTGTAGAAATAGTGATATCTAAAATAGGCCAGGGCTGGGAATGTGGCTTAGGGGTAGAGTGCTTGCCTTGCATGCATGAAGCCCTGGGTTCCATTCCTCAGTATCACAGGAACAGAAAAAACCGGAAGTGGCGCTGTGGCTCAAGTGGCAGAGTGTTAGCCTTGAGCAAAAGAAGCCAGGGACAGTGCCTAGGTCCTGAGTCCAAGCCTCTGGACTGGCGAAAAATAAATAAAAATAAATGTAGGCCAGTGTCATGTTAGTATTTATAGACCCTAGAATTATATCCAATTATGTCTTAGAAACCCAACAAGTAAACACCAAGTATGGACTTAAGTAATCCGTAGAGTGAAAAACCGTGGACCCTCATAAAGAACTCCTGCATGTGTGATTCTAGAACTGGGAGCCCACTGTGCGCACACAGCCATCTTGGAGGGACCCAGCACCACTCTCCCAGCCCTCCTTCATTGAGCAAGTTTCATTTGCGTCCAAGTTCTGTGCTTTAAAAAGAAAAAAAAATCCCACTCCATCTCCTAGGCAGGTAGGAGTGATCATGTGACACAACACTAGCAATGAGATGACAGATTAAGTCATTTCACTGGAACTTCCAGAAACTTCTTTTTGGAAATTGACTCAGCTGACCTGGGCTTCCTTTCAGCAGTTATGCACCCACTTCTTCCTGTCTGGAGGAAAACAGAATAGCCTGAGCCATGACTATCATCTCAACTGTGTCCATTCATTTGTTCACCAAATATATGCTAGCCACTGCTGTCAGTCCTGAGGATTGTTTTCAGTCCTAAAGAAAAGTTTAAAAATAGATATCTGCCCTAACTACTCAGGAGGCTGAGCTCTGAGGATTCTGGTTCAAAGTCAGTGCAGGCAGGAAAGTCCATGAGACTCTTATCTCCAATTAACCACAAAAAGCTGGAAGTAGAACTGTGGCTCAAGTTATAGAGCAATAATCTTGAACAATGAAAGCTTAGAGACAGTACCTCAAGCCCTTAGTTCTTACCCCAGGACCATAAAAGCTGTATAATGAGAGATCCTGAGTTCTAGCACCAGTACACAATTCTCTCTCTCTCTCTCTCTCTCTCTCTCTCTCTCTTTCTCTCTCTCTCTCTCCATCTCTCTCCCTCTCTCCATCTCTCTCCCTCTCCCCACACTCTCCACCCCCCCCCCCCCGCTACTCATCAGGAGCCAGTGGCTCAGGTCTGTAATACTAGCTATTTAGGAGGCAAAGATCTGAGGGTCAAGATTGGAAACGAGCCCAGGCAGGACAGTCCATGAGATGTGTATCTCCAATTAACCAGCAAAAAGCTAGAAGTGGACCTGTGGCTCCAGTGGTGGAACTCTAGCCCAAAAGCTAATAACAGTGTCTTGGCCCTGAGTTCAAGCCCCAGTATCAACACCAAAAAAAGAAGAAAAAGAAAAAAGAAAGAAGATTCTTAGCTCAGCACAATGGTGGACAGCCCATAGTTCTACAACTCAGGAAGCCAAGGCAAGAGGATCACGGGAGCCTAGTAGTATATTAGCCTAGGAAACATAGTGAGACTCCTTTCTACAAATTAATTAAAATGTGAAAAGGAAATTAGATTTTTTCCCTACTCCTGGGGCTTGAACTCAGGGCCTGGGCACTGTCCCCGAGCATCTTTTGCTCAAGGCCAGCACTCTACCACTTGAGCCACAGTGCCACTTCTGGCTTTTTCTGTTTATGTGGTACTGAGGAATAGAACCCAGGGCTTCATGCATGCTAGTCCCAGAAATTAGATTCTTGAAGTAAGGTAGAGAGTCATAAGAGTGGTGGAAGGCAGAGGGAGCTGGGTGCTGGGTGCTATAAAGGTAGCCAGGATATGTTTTAATCAACTAGAGTAGCTAGGATTGCAGGTGTGACCCACCAACCCACTAACATCTAATGTTTCATAACCATTGCTTTTCAGATTTCTGTTCCTAGCAGGTAAACATCACCCCTGAATATTGGGAGACTGAAATCTTCTGAGAAGTGGTCCTGAAGCTATTTATCCTTACAGCCATACATTAAATACTAACTTCATAGAAACAAAAGATGGACAAGGATCTATGGAGACAGGAAAAAAGAAGGGAGTGATGAGAGACATGGGGCTGGGAGACCCAAGGCTGAGTCTATGGGAGAGTTTGTAAACTTTCCCCACTGCTGGGTGAAAGCAAGAAATGTAAATGAGGTAGGAGGGCTGGGGTTGCGAAAACGAAGTGTCTTCTCAGGGAAAAAAAACTTGTGTTTGAGCTAGGTGATAAGGTCCGTTGACATTTCCTCCTCTTCCTCTCCCCATGAGGCCCCACTGTGAACGGCCATCTCATCTAGCGCCCCTCACTACCAGCCACCAATGATAATGACTAGATGCCAGATAGGCTAGTTGTTTTGTTTTAAGATGGAATTTTAGGTTATTATGTGAACTATTTTTTTCTTATTTTTAAACATTTTATTATAGTCATCACCACCACTATCATCATGATCATTATTTGTGTGTTTGATGGTGGGGATTGAACACAGGGCTTCTTGCAAGTTAGGCAATTCTACTCCTTGAGCCAAGCCCCCAACCCTTTTGTTTTTACATGTTTCTAAGATAGGATCTCACTGACTTGCCTCAATGTTATGATTCACCCATCTCTGCTTCCCTAGAAACTGGAATTACAGGTGCAGCCTTTATATCTGACTGTTTGGGGGAATTGTTAGATGCTAAGACTGAAGACAACATCTTGGATAAACATTCTTTTAGCAAATTATAAGTTTCAGTGGATCAGATACTGAGGTAGCAGGCGGATTGCAAGGAAAAGAAGAAAAGCAAGGACTAGTCTGAAACTACAGAGGAGGTAAAGATCATAAAGAAGAGATCAAAGGTGGGGATTGGAAAAAAAACAAAAAAGGGCCCCAGTGGCTCATTAATCCTTGCTACTCAGGAGGCTGAGATCTGAGGATCATAGTTCAAAGCCATCCTGGGCAGGAAAGTTTGTGGTACTCTTATCTCCAATTAACCACCAGAGAAGCGGAAGTGGTGCTGTGGCTCAAAGTGGTAGAGGAAAAAGCTCAGGGTCATTGTCTGGGCACTGAGTTCAAACCCCACGACAAAAGAAAAAAGAAGAACTGGAAAGAAAAATACTGAGAAATGTGACTGAGAAAATATTGAGAGTAAAGAAGAAAAGAAAATGAAGGAAAAGAAGGGACTTTGAAGAGGTAGGAGGTAGTGGGGTTGCTACAGGGTGTGAATCATTCATACCCTGCTATATAAGGGTGTGATCTATTCAACAGAGACAGGCAGGAATATGCAGTATCTAGGGTGAAAAGCACACAGAGTGAAAAGAAAGCCCATACAGTTTCAGCATTTTTGTATGCATCATTTTATTTTTTCTCTCTTTCCCTCCCTCCCTCTCTTCTTTCTTTCCTTTTCCTTCCTTCCTTTCTTTCTTGCCTATACTAGGACTTGAACTCACTACCTAAGAGAGCTGAATACCTCCTTCCCATCAGATTGTTGTTTAAGGCTGCCTTCCTCCCCTGTCCCCCCATTTGTTTTGTTGTTGTTGTTATTTTGTTTTCCAGGTTGAAAGGAGAGTTCAGGGTGTATGAAAATACAGGGAAAATTACCATGGAGACAACATTGAAAGAACTTTCCAGAATGAAGTCTGGAGTCTCATAGGAGGAATCTTAGGCAAGATTCCAGCTCCCACTTAGGAATGGGAAAAGTGATTACCTTCTGATTGCAGACTTCTAGAACAGATCATTGTATACTTCCCAGAGTCTTAAGATGCATATCAAGAAGTTACGGCGGGGGGGTGGGGGGAGAGGGGCTGGGAATATGGCAAGAGTGGCAAGAGTGCTTGCCTTATATACATGAAGCCCTAGGTTCGACTCCTTAGCACCACATATATATAGAAAAAGCTGGAAGTGGCGCTGTGGCTCAAGTTGGCAGAGTGCTAGCCTTGAGCAAAAAGAAGCCAGGGACAGTGCTCAGCCCCTGAGTGCAAGCCCCAGGACTGGCAAAAAAAAAAAAAAAAAAAAGAAGTTACTAGGGGGCTGGGAGTTTTGCTTAGTGGCAGAGTGCTTGCCTAGCATGCACAAAGCCCTGCATTCCATTCCTCAGTACCACATACACAGGAAAAGCTGGAAGTGGCGCTGTGGCTCAAGTGGTAGAGTGCTAGCCTTGAGCAAAAAGAACTCAAGGACCGTGTTCAGGCCCTGAGTTCAAGCCCTAGGACTGGCAAGAAGAAGAAGGAAAAGGAGAAGGAGAAGAGGGAGGAGGAGAAGAGGGAGGAGGAGAAGAGGGAGGAGGAGAAGAGGGAGGAGGAGGAGGAGGAGGAGGAGGAGGAGGAGGAGGAGGAGGAGGAGGAGGAGGGGGGGGGGAGGAGGGGGAGGAGGGGGAGAGGAAGGAAAGAAGAAGCCGCAGCAACTGGGCTTTTGGTTTTATGGACATTTTTACTAGGTATGAGTATTTTTCTATTTTTTTTTTTGCCAGTCCTGCGGCTTGAACTCAAGGTTTAAGCACTGTCCCTGGCTTCTTTTTGCTTAAGGCTAGCACTCTACCATTTGAGCCATTTCTGTCCTATTCTGTCTATGTGGTACTGAGGTATCAAACCCAGGTGTTCATGCGTGCTAGGCAAGCACTCTACCACTAAGCCACCTTCCCAGTTCATGAGCATTCTTTTCTTTAGTTTCCTTCTATCCATCACATGGCTCCTAGCATGCTCAGGAGTACGTCCCAACAGAAGTGTTCCCACAAGAAGCATTCCCACTGCTTTGTGGTAAGTCCACAGTCTTTGAATGACACTGACTAGGAACTATGTGAAACTGTATTGTTGTTGTTTTTTGTTTTTGTTTTCTTATAGCAATTCCTGTAACTCCAAGTAAAGTCCTTTCTACTTCTGCAGTTTCTGAGTTTGGGTTGATGGGCAGATGCAATAGAAATATAAACTTATCTAGTAAGAGATAAGGGGCAGCCAGGTACCAGGGCTCACACCTCGGATCTCAGCCACTCAGGAGATGGAGATCAGGAGGTTTGCAGCTCTAGCAAGCTAACTTGGGGAGAAAGGTAGTGATACCTCAATCTAAAGTAACAAGCCACGCCTTGGTGGGATGTGTATATGATCCCAACTACTCAAGGGGGTATAGAGAGAACGATTACAGTCTGATTCTAATCTGGCCTTGGGCAAGAAATGCAAAAAACCTACTTGAAAAAAGGCTAAAGTGAAAGAGGGCTGGAGGTGGGATGGTTCCAATGGTAGAGCAAGCTCCAGGTACCCAGTTCAAGCCCCAGGACTTCTGAAAAAAAAAGAAAGAAGATGAAAAGAGAGGGAAAAAAAACCCACAAAAAACCAGAGAGTGGCCACAGCCCAGATCACATCATCAATGATCAAAAAGCAAACAACCAAAGCTATTTTCCTGGATGAAATCCCAAAACAAGTTGCATAGCAACCCAGGTCCCTCCCAGAACATGACACTTCCCCCAGATCTGCTCTTGTAGCTCTGCCTCTACCACTGCCCCCTTTGTTTCAAATACATCTTCCTCTTCTTCTTGCTGTGTGTGTGTGTGCATTGCATGTACTCCCACCCACCCCTGAACATGCTTGTGCGTGCACACACACACACACACACACATACTGGTTCTGGGGCTTATACTCAGGGCCTAGACACTGACCTTGAGCTTTTTGATCAGGGCTAGTGCCCTCCCACTTACCACTTGAGTCACAGCTCTACTTCTGGCTTTTCAGGCACTATTTTATTGGAGATAAGAGTCTCATGGATTTTCCTGCTCAGGCTGGTTTTGAACCTTGATGTCAGCCTTCTAAGTAGTTAGGATTAGAGGAATGAGCCACCAGTCTGGCTCATGCTTGTAATCCAAACTACTCAGGAGGCTGGGATCTGAGGATCAAAGTTTGAAGCCAGCCCAGGCAGGAATGTCTGTGAGACTCTTATCTCCAATTAAGCCCCAAGCCAGAAGTGGAGGTAGAGGAGAGTGCTAACCTTTAGTGAAAAAGCTAAAGGACAGATTGAGGCCCTGAGTTCAGACTCCAGTACACACACACACACACACACACACACACACACACACACACACACACACACACACAGAGCTCCTGGAAGTTCCATAAATGAGCACCTTTCCCCCTCCTAAATCTGATTCTCCACCCTCACGCCCAGCCCCAAAGCAAAGCTGCCCCCTTTCCTCACTGCTGCCCCACCCCTGGAATTCTACAGGACTCCTCCAACTCAAATCTCCCTCTGGACAGGTCTTCAGTGTGCTTTCTACAAGCTCAAAAGGTCACAACTCCTTTGAACTATTAGGAAAACACTGTTTCCAGGAAAGAAAACAGGCAACGAAGTAGATCCAAATGCAAGGAGCTGGACAGATCTTGATCTGTGCGTCTGATCTATGTCCAGTTCTGGCCAAACCAGGAACGGAATAACATGTCCAGGAAAAGGCAAGTTGAGGTGAGAGAGTAGGGGAGAGGAGCTAGCAATACCAAATTTGAGACACTCTATTAAAAGAGATACGATTTAATTTTTGTCATAGCATACAAAAGGATAGATTCCATGTGAAACTCTGTGCCATCTTCTATATTAACAGGGGTAGGGGAGGGAGGGGAATTCCTCTACATCTTGGGAGAAAAGACTCATAACCAGCTGGGGATATGGCCTAGTGGCAAGAGTGCCTGCCCCATATACATGAGGCCCTGGGTTCGATTCCCCAGCACCACATATACAGAAAATGGCCAGGAGTGGCACTGTGGCTCAAGTGGCAGAGTGCTAGCCTTGAGCAAAAAGGAAGCCAGGGACAGTGCTCAGGCCCAGAGTCCAAGCCCCAGGACTGGCCAAAAAAAAAAAAAAAAAAGACTCATAACCAGCCAAATGTCCAGCTGCAATGGAAGGGAAATCTGGATACGTTTGACTATATTAAAATATTAAAAACAAGTCAGGCATCAGTGGCTTACATTCATAATCCAGGTTTGAAGCTACCCCAGGGAGACAAGTCCAAGAGATACTTATCTCCAACTAGCAAAAAGCCAGAAGGAGAGACGTGGCTCAAATGATAAAGCACCAGCTCTCATCAAGAAAGCCAAATGAGAGTATGAACGAGGCCTTGATTTCAAGTTTCAGTGTTGGAGCTATACTTTAGTAGTGAGGCACTTAACCAGCATGTGAGAGGCCCTGAAAGGAAAGGGAAACCTAAGGGAAACATTACTGCAAGCAGAGTAAGAACACACCTGGAAAACATTAACGTCCCTAATACATAAAAACCTTTTAAAGAAAGGGCAAAATGACCAATGTAATCGGCAAAAGATATCAAAAGCACTTCACAGGAAAAGAAATGTAAAAGGCCCCATCACATACACACACACACACACACACACACACACACACACACACACACATTGTTCAACTTTGCTTCCAATAAGCTAAACACAAATTAAAACCATACTAAGGTAACATATTCTACTTATCAGATTGGAAAAGATCCAAATCTTGTGAGCACACTTAGTTGGCGAAGCTACAAGGAAACAGGTGTCACAGTTCATTGCCGGTGGGAAAGCAAAACATGAGAACCTCAAGGGAGGGGAATTTGGTTGTCAGTAATTAGCACAGTTAGATATGCATTTCCCCTTCAAACTGCAATACTATTCCTAGAAATCTATCCTAAAAACTCTGGGGAAAAGGATTTTCATATTGCCATGAAGTAATTGCCAGCATATATTGCCAAAATAAGAAGGAACCAGCTATGGTAGCACACTTATGTAATTCCAGTCCTTGGGAAGCTGAAACAGGAGAATCACAAGTACAAGGACAGCCTGGGCTACCATAGTGAGACACTATCTCAAAAACTACAAGGAAGCTGGGAATATGGCCTAGTGGCAAGACTGCTTGCCTTGTATAGATGAAGCTCTGGGTTCAATTCCCCAGCACCACATGTACAGAAAATGGCCAGAAGTGGCGCTGTGGCTCAAGTGGCAGAGTGCTAGCATTGAGCAAAAAGAAGCCAGGGACAGTGCTCAGGCCCTGAGTCCAAGGCCCAGGACTGGCCAAAAAAAAAAGTTAAAAAAAAATATATATATATATAAATAAAAGGAATATGGGTGTGAGGATGTAACTCAATGGTTAAATGTTTTTCTAGCATGCATGAGGGCCTGAGTGTAATCCACAGAACTGAAAAACATCTTCAAAGTTAGTGCTATAATCCCAGAGAAAAACAACTGTTTCAAAACATTTAAAACCAGAGCAATTGATCTGGGTGTTAGTGGCATACGCCTGTAATCCCAGCTACTCGGGAGGCTGAGATCTGAGGATTGAAGTTTGAAACCAGAACTGGGCAGATAAAACCCAGAGACTGAATCTGAATGTGCCACTATTTGTCCAACAACTGTAATTCATGTAAATGTTAACTGTAATTTCCTCTTCATAATCATTCCTTTTATTAATATGAAGTGACTTGCTTTATCTCTTCTGAATAATTTTAGCTTGAAGTCTTTTTTTTTTTTTTTTTTTTGCCAGTCCTGGGGCTTGGACTCAGGGCCTGAGCACTGTCTCTGGCTTCTTTTTGCTTAAGGCTAGCACTCTACCACTTGAACCACAGCACCACTTCTGGTTTTTTCTGTTTATGTGGTGCTGAGGAATTGAATCCAGGGTTTCATACAAGCTAGGTAAGCACTCTACTGCTAAGCCACATTCCCAGCCCCTGTTGTTATATTTTTTTTAAACCCAAGTTGCCGTAGACTGAAGATCATTCATATTTTAGTATCGAAAGATATGCCATATTCCGTGTGTGTGTGTGTGTGTGTGAGAGAGAGAGAGAGAGAGAAAGAGAGAGAGAGAGAGAGAGAGAGAGAGAGAGAGAGAGATGCTTGCTTCTTTCCTCTTCCTGCCTTGCTAATCTACTCTTCCTGTAGGGTTTTTTTTCCTGTATTTTTCTGTTTTATAGTCTCTTCTTTTGTGGGTGGAATGTTCTTTCTTAAGTATCTTTTTTCAGTACTGGTTTAGTAGTCATGAGCCCCTTTAGTTTGTGTTTATCATGGGAGGTTTACATCTCCATCAATTTTGATGGGTAGTTTTGCTTGGTAATCTGATGTGGCAGTTGTTATCTTCCAGGGTTTGATTTATGTCTTTTCATGTCCTCTTTGACTTTAGTGGCTGTGTTGATAAATCTGCTATTATTCTAGCAAGTTTACCATCATAAATTGTCTCTTGTTTTTTGCTGCTTTTAATATACTTTTTTCCCTGATAAAGGAAAGTTTATTTGAAAGTGAAAGGAAAGCCATGAAAGAAAATGGCAAAAAAGCTCTCCATCTGGAGAGGAGACTAAAGAGGAGTCCCTCGATATTTTTTCTTTATTCTGCAAATTTAGTATTTTTACTCTAATATCTAGTAATTTTCTCTAATTTATTCCATGGATATTTCATCCTCAAGCTTGCCTGCTAGGAGTTCTGTATGTCTCTGTCACACGGAGAACACTCTTTCACTTGAACTTGAGAGGGTTTTCTGCTATTATTTTGTTGGATAGTTTCTCAATGCCTTTAGGTTTTATTTCTTTGTCCTCATACATCCCCATCATTTGTAGGATTGACCTTTTGACAGCATCTGTGAAATCTCCTAAGTCTTCCTAATCTTCTAAGTGTATTTTTAATATGTTTGGCTGTTTGAGCTAATGCCTCTGCTTTAACCTCTAGTACCCTGTTTTCAACTTCTATTCTATTGAGTAGGTGTTTTTGTGTGTGTGTGGTTTTTTTAAGTGTTTTTATTTGGGCAATTGAGCTCTTCATTTCCAAGATTTTTTTTGGAAGCTCTCCATCTTTTTATTGGATTCCTTACTCATATCTTGCAGTGACTTCTTTTAGCTGTTCATTTAGCTGTTTGTTTTCATTTTCTTGTTGTTTAATTGAATGCTTTTTAAATTCGTCCAGTTTTTTTTAAACATCTGTTCTTTTACTTTATTCACCAATCTTATCATTGTTTTGTCAGTCTCATTGTTTGGGATTTCTTCATTCTCTCTTGTTGTGACTTTTGAGGGAGAAAATAAGAGTCATATGGACTTTCTTGCCCTGACTGGCTTCAAGCTATGATCCTCAGTTCCCAGCCTCCTGAGTAGCTAGGATTACAGGCATTAACCACCAGCTCCTGTAGGTTTTTAAGCTGTGATTGATTTTGGCCCTGAGCTCTCAGACAAACATTTTTTTCCTTTTTTTATTGTCAAGATGATGTACAGAAGGGTTAGTTACGTAAGGTAATAAGTACATTTCTTGTCATACTGTTGTAGGAAGCAAAGCTGACTCCATCTTGACTAGGGAAGCATGGTAGGAAATGTTGGGGGGAGATTAGGTCAACCTGACCCCAAAATTCTGCTTCTGTAAATGGCTTGTTTAACTTGTTGCTTGCTCTACCCCCTGCATCAACCCCCTACATCTGTGCTATGCTTTTACCTTTATAAACCCCAATTTGAGGACTGCTTGGGGTCACAGTGACACCTCCTGAGTCTGTACTGTGTCCCTGGCTGGTCAGTTGGCTTTTTGCTTCCATAATAAACCCATCTTTTTTGCTTAAGACTGTCTCTGAGGATCCATGGCTACTCAATCACCTGGAACTAGGGCTTTGTCTCCTTTTATTAAGACATGGTGCGGACTAAAGCAGACAGTGCCCCAAGCACCTATAGAAAAGTGGTGACTTCCCAGGCCCCCAGGAAGGTGCTTGGCTCCTCCACCTCTGCCATCAACACTCCATCTCCTTCATCCAGGAAAGCTGAAAACAAGTATGCAGGAGGGAATCCAGTTTGTGTACGCCCAACTCCCAAGTGGCAAAAAGGAGTTGGAGAGTTCTTCAGGCTGTCTCCTAAAGGTTCTGAAAAAGAAAATCAGATTCCTAAAGAGGCAGGACCCAGTGGCTTACGAAAAGCAAAGAAAAAACCATGTCCTTTGCAACCTGATCACTCAGATGATGAAAAAGAATAGAACTGTATTATTGCTCTTTGAATAATGTCTGGTGTTTAATCTGGTATCCTAGAAGTTTGTGAAGATGTTTGTCCAAATGGCTTTCTTAAATAGGCATTTAATTTAAAAAGTGAGGCTAACACTTAATTGTTCAAAAGTAAGTATTTGTGAATTGAAGACTTTGTAAAATAATTTCAGCTCAGTATTCAATTTAATGCATTATGTTGTTTCTTTGACTAGTATTAAGCTTCTGTTTTCATCAAAAATCAGATTTCATCATCTAATTACTAATTTGCTATTTTGAGGTTTAAATCTTTGTACTGATGCCATTTTTGTGAACAATTAGTTATTGGAATGGGGCCATATTTCTATTCATTTTGTTTGCTTTAAAAGAAAACAGGGGGGGCTGGGAATATGGCCTAGTGGCAAGAGTGCTTGCCTCCTACACATGAAGCTCTCGGTTCGATTACCCAGCACCACATATATGGAAAACGGCCAGAAGGGGCGCTGTGGCTCAGGTGGCAGAGTGCTAGCCTTGAGCGGGAAGAAGCCAGGGACAGTGCTCAGGCCCTGAGTCCAAGGCCCAGGACTGGCCAAAATAAATAAATAAAATAAAATAAAATAATGACTCCAAGATTCAACCTCTCAAAAAAAAAAAAAAAAGAAAAGAAAACAGGCTTTTAAGGGCTGGGAATATGGCCTAGTGGCAAGAGTGCTTGCCTTGTATACGTGAAGCCCTGGGTTCAATTCCCCAACACTGTATATATAAAAAACGAGTCCAATCCCAGGACTGCCAAAAAAGTAAAAAATAAAAATAAATTAAAAAAAAGAAAACAGACTTTTACACATCAAAGAAGTCAGTACTATTTAAATTTAGATGAAATCATTTTTCAGAAAGAGGCTAAAGACATATTGAAAAAATGATGGGTATCTCTTTAAAAAATGTTCAAGACATTTTGGTCTTAAGTTTAAATGAATGATAATGAACACTTCTAAAATGTCAGTGAAAAGATTTAAAAAAAAACTAGCATAGAGTCCACAAAAGAGATTACATAGACTACATTGAGTAGATTTTTTTAATTTAAAAAATGTGTTTATGGGCTGGGAATATAGCCTAGTGGCAAGAGTGCTTGACTCGTATACATGAAGCCCTGGGTTCGATTCCCCAGTACCACATATATAGAAAATGGCCAGAAGTGGCGCTGTGGCTCAAGTGGCAGAGTGCTAGCCTTGAGCAAAAAGAAGCCAGGGACAGTGCTCAGGCCCTGAGTCCAAGGCCCAGGACTGGCAAAAAAAAAAAAAAAAAAAAAAATTGTTTATGTGGTACTGAGGATATAACTGAAGAGAAGTGAGTATAATATTGCTAACAAATTCTTACTTCCTCATCATACTTTTTGTTTACTGATAGACTGTCAGTTTTCAAAACTATCCATGTTTTAGCAAGAAAGGTTTTGTGAAATTTGTTTGAAATAAATGACTACTTCACAATAAATTTAAAAAAAAAGACTGTCTCTGAGTGGTGGACTCTTGGAGGGATGGGGAAATTCCCTTCCTCGAGCCCTGTAACAATACTTGTTACCCGCTTCCTCATTTTTCTCCCACCTTCCCTTCCCCCAACCCCCCCCCTTCCTCCTTTTTCTTAACCTTCCCAATGATGGACATCGTCATTCTAGTCTACAATGCTTATGAACTCTATGAACATTAACAATATAAAACAATTTCTTCCAGGTGATATGTACATTTCTTTCCTTTTGCTTAGTATAATATGTTCCCTCTTTTGCAGAGAAACATTATTTAAAATTCAGTGATCTAATTTTTTCTGAACTCCAAAAGGTTGTACAAGGTAGTTACCATTTACCACGTCCAGTTAAGTGTCCAGTATTTCTTGATCAGATTTTCCCCTTCTCAGAGAAACTTTTTCAAGATGGCAATTCTCTTATCACTCTCAGGGACCAAGAGGGCAAAGAATATCTTAGTTTCTTGCAGTCTGGTCTCTCAGAACAGATTTAGTCCCTGCCTCCCAAGTCCTTGAGCTGGCTATAAGGCTTGCACGTTGTGTTTACTTTTCCCATGGCTAACTTTGTTGATCCTTTGGCTGGACTATCTGGTTTTACCTGCTGTTGTAATCTTCAGATTTCCCTCCCCAGCCAGAAGAGCTGGGTGCCCGCTCAGGACCCCTTTGTCTTCTGCTGTGTTTGCTTCTCTGTAAATTTCTGGGTCTCCTCCAATTCCCTGTAGTTTCTCCTTTCTTATATTCATTCTTTCCTAGGAATCTGTCACTTTGTGTCATCAGATTCTTCTCATTCACAGAGTAAAAATAATAGCTGCATTCAGCAAGGTGTCAATGGTCTGTGCCTGTAAGCCTAGCTATTCAAACGGCTGAGATCTGAAGAGCATAGTTCAAACTCAGTGCAGGCAGGAAAATCTGTGACAGTCTTATTTCTAATTAACCAACAAAAAGCCAGAAGTGGCACTGTGGCTCAAGTGGCAGAATGCCAGCCTTGAGTGAAAAAGCTGAGGGACAGCATTCAGGCCCTGAGTTCAAAGTAGTACACACACACCGTACACACACACACACACACACACAGTAGTACACAGACACACATTGGTGACTGCTTTTAACCCACCATCTTGCTCCTGTAGTGACTCTGGGGGAGAAGGGAAGAAAAGGTAAACCTTGTTCCAGGATATGAATGCTTTTAATTCAAAGTCCTAGGAATAAATTATTCTCTTTACCTATTGTTTTCTTAAACCACTTAAACTCTCCTAGGTTCAGTTGCTTTTTCTAATAAGAAGGGATAAAAATACCTTATCTACCTGAGACCAAGAACCATACTACTTATTTCTTGTGGTCCCCTTATGCTCTGAGCTCTTTTATCTGATCAAATATGATGTGAAGAAACAACTTTGTACTTCAGGGGACAGAAGACCTGAAGATAAACAAAAGGACTCAAGAAAAGGCAAGAATGGACAAGACAAGGCAAGAAGTACTACTGGACACATAGAACCAAGGTTTTATAGTTGTTCTCAGCTATGTGGGAAACTTGTATGGGTGCAGTTCAGGTGAGCCTGGCATAAATGCTAATGTAAAATAGTCACTAAAACGTAAAGGGCTGGGGGTGTTGCTCAAGTAGTAGAATGCCTGCCTTGTAATCACAAGGCTCTGAGTTCAAACTTCAGTACTGGAGAAAAAAAAAGAGGAACCTAATAGGTTGCATTACTCTCTTTTTTCTCAGAGGAAACCTCACTTCCTCTTTTTCAGGAACATGTCTCTGTCTCTTATTTCCTATTTCATTTTCAAATACTTGGAAGTAATATGTAATAACTGAACTTTCAATGATCTCTCATGATGCCTTGAGACAGCGCCAATCTAATATGGGAAGTCTTAGGCTCTGAGTTCAGGTCCCACCCCACCCCCGTACACAAATTGTTTCTTTGTGAAAACATCCCTAAAGAAAGCTGAAAAACCTTCAGTTCTCTGAGGAATACACATTTGTGTTGAAGGTTCTGAAGACTAATTGACTATAAGTTTCTGATTGTGAAGATAAAAGGTTGTAGACAAAGAGCCAAAATTATCTTGGCTGCATTTAGTCATCTTTATAGCCACTTACTACCATCCTGTGCATATGATCTAACAGCTTTATGACTACTATACTGGAAACTTCAAACTAAAAAACTCTTGTGTCCCTTCCTTCCTTCCTTCCTTCCTTCCTTCCTTCCTTCCTTCCTTCCTTCCTTCTTTCCTTCCTTCTTTCCTTCTTTTGTGCCAGTACTGAGGTTTGATTCAGGGCCAGGGTGCTCTCCCTTAGTTTTTTCTCTCAAGGCTGACACTCATCACTTGAATCACACCTCCCCTTTTGGCTTTTTACTGGTTAATAGGACAGTCCATGAGATAAGAATCTCATAGACTTCCCTCCTGAGCTATGGTTGCTCCAGAGCTAGAATTACAAGTATGAACCACTAGCACCTGGCTGGAAAGTATTGTTAAAATTCATAATAGCGCCCACGGAAAGTATTGTTAAAATTCATAATAGCGCCCACCAATCCTTTTTTTCTACTTAAAAATTTTTAATTGTAGGGCTGGGATGTAGCTCAGTGGCAAAGTGCTTGCCTAGCAAGTGCAACATCCTGGGTTCGATCCCCAGTACCAAAAAACAAAAACACAAAAAAATACAGTTAAAAAATTTTAATTGTAAAGAGGGGTTACAGTTACATAAGTAAGGAAATGGGAAATGAATACAATTCTTTTTTTCTTTTTTGCCAGTCCTGTGGCTTGAACTCAGGGCCTGAGCACTGTCCCTGAGCTTCTTTTTGCTCAAGGCTTGCACTCTACCACTTGAGCCATTCACCACTTCTGGCTTTTTTGGTGTATGTGGTGCTGAGGAATCAAACCCAGGGCTTCATGCATGCTAGGCAAGCACTCTACCACTAAACCACATTCCCAGCCCAAAATGAGTACAATTCTCATCAAACATTGTTATCTTCTCCCTCTAAGCCTAAGAATCTTATAACATCTTCAGTCTATAAAACAGATTTCCTGGCTGGCCCTGCTCTAATCTACCTACCTGATAAATCCACCAATGTATTGGGCAAATCCATTGATCTGTGACTTTCTTTTATTCTGTGACTATAAACATTTGTGTCACTTCTTCTACAGGGGAGCATGTCATTCAGAGTAAACAGATCTGTGTTCTCAGGCTATGGCTCAGAATAAACTTCTTATTCTCTTGGAGCAAGAGTCATGTTTCACATCAACAAAGTCATTGCTTTCTCAGTAACAGAAATAATGAAAATATGAAGAGGTCTGGGAAAGTGAGTTTTTAGGCATTATGAATTAGGATAAGTTAAAATGGACGTTTTGAGCCTTCATTAATCCACAAGAAAGACAACTATTTGCAAAAAGATTTGAGAATTGATTTCAGGAAATGTTTTCAGGCAGCTCTAACATTTCTTACTGATAGAGAAAAGATATAAAACTCAAGTGAAAGTTAAGAATAGTGGTTAACTTTGTGGTAAGAA
The DNA here is from genome assembly GCF_023159225.1 of Perognathus longimembris pacificus. Lineage (NCBI taxonomy): Eukaryota > Metazoa > Chordata > Mammalia > Rodentia > Heteromyidae > Perognathus > Perognathus longimembris. Next base: position 14,443,573 of record NC_063166.1, read on the forward strand.
CACAAACAGGAAACAGCAGGCCCTCAACATAAATATAATTAAGAAAAAGCCCAGGAACATCCGGGGGGAAAAAAAAAGCTGGGAAAGGCCCCCCAAAACCTGGAGCTTTATGTTTCACCTCATTGAAGATTTACAGGGAATCTCTGGTGCTTTTGGTAAAGGCCAAGCCTGGGTCAGCTCTTCTTCCAGAAAATATGCTTGTGGATGAGAACAACCTCCATTTCAGCATCAAAGTGTGTGTGTGGCAGGGCTTGGAAGAATCCCAGCTTCTTGGAACAAGATAGTGTGTTGGCAAAACAAGGTTGGGATGGGCTTGAGCAGCTGGAAGCATGGGCACACCAGCACAGCACCCTCCGATAGAAAGACCCCACAACTGTTCCATTCCAGCCCTGCTTCTCTAATAGGTATTACCTATGCCCCACCCTCCACCCTTCCTGCTTTTTTTTTACTTTGGTGTTATGACCAGATTTATCATATGTATCTTTTTTTTTTTTTTTGTCAATGGTGGGACTTGAACTCTGGGACTGGGTGCTGTCCCTGAGTTCTTCAGCTCAAGGCTAGGGCTCTAGCATTTGAGCCACAGCGTCACTTTCAGTTTTCTGGTGGTTAATTGGAGATAAGAGTCTCACAGACTTTCTTGCCCAGGCTGGCTCTGGACTGCAATCCTCTGATCTCAGCCTCCTGAGTAGCTAGGTTGACAGGCATGAGCCTCCAGCACCAGGCTAGATAAATTATCTTCTCAACTAAATATACTGGCACTTTTTCTATACCAACCACTGGTTACTCACAAACAAGAGCACCCTGGACTAAACAAGGTCCCTTGTTATAGACCCACACTTTCCTTCATAGCATTCATTCCCCTTCAATTACTTGTTCAATGTCTTTCTTCCCTTTATCTTATGATCTCCATGGAGACGCTTTACCTTGGCATTGCTGAAGTCTTGTGTGGCACCTGGCATGCAAGAGACACTTAGTCAACCTTGCTTGACTGAATGGATATGAAGGAACAGGGAAGGTGATACAGAGTTGGTGCACAGCCCGTGTTTGGCTGATTATTTGTTTCTATGCCACAGAGCGCTGATTAGCGAAAGCTGGTGCATCTTCCTGTGCCTCCTTGCCAGTGAGGTCTGCCCCAGCCCGCCTCAGCCTGGCGGCGGTACCTGCAGGCCGAAGCCTGTCCTGCAGACTGGACTAATTACTCCTAAATGTCACATAGTCTCACAGCTCATGCCCTGTGCACACCCATCCAGCCCAAGGAGGTCATTTGATTGTAATCTCAAGAGACTCAACAATACCTGGAACAAATGACCATGGCCCCCTCCACCTCTCACTGTGTGGCAGTGACCGAGAGACAGCAGGTGACTAGTCACTGGACCCTGGAGTGCTAGGTCAGGTCACACACCTGGGGAAACACAATGGCCTCAGAAAGAGATGGCTATTCTGGCGTCAGGCAAAGGTAGGGAAGATGGATTTTCAGATAGAGACCTGGAACTTAGAAAGGGACTTGGAGCAGGTTGTAGCCCAGAGCTCCAGGCATCGCTAATCCACTTTAGTCAGACTCAAGTCTCCAGTGGGAGGGAGGCAGCCATCCAGGAGCAAGGAACAAGCAATGCCAGCAAGGCCTGGGGGCTGGATATAAATGGAGGTGTCTAATGAGTCAGATTACCTGGTTGCAGCTGGTCAATCCTTTATGTTCGCTTTTCTTAGCCCTAGGCTTTTGTTGGTGGTGATGGTGGTCATGGGGCTCGAACTCCAAGGCCTGGGCACTGTCTCTGAGCTTTTTGCTCAAAGCTAGTGTTCTCCCACTTTGAGCCATAGCTCTACTTCCAGTTTTCTGGTGGTTAATTGGAGATAAGAGCCTCACAGACTTTCTTACCCAGGCTGGCTTCAAACCACAACCCTTAGATCTGAGCCACCTGAGTAGCTAGGATTACAGGCGTCAGCCACCAGCGCCCAGCTAGTCCTGGGCCTTTAGGGAAGGCCTGTTCAACTGTTCCTACTTTCTTTTTTCTAATTTAAATTAAAATTTCTAGTTCTTTTTGGGTTTTTTTTTTGTTTTTTGGCTAGTCCTGGGGCTTGGACTCAGGGCCTGAGCACTGTCCCTGGCTTCTTTTTGCTCAAGGCTGGCACTCTGACACTTGAGCCACAGCGCCACTTCTGGCCGTTTTCTGTATATGTGGTGCTGGGGAATCGAACCCGGGGAATCGAACCCGGGGAATCGAACCCAGGGCCTCATGTATACGAGGCAGGCACTGTTGCCATTAGGCCATATCCCCAGCCCCTTGGTTTGGTTTTTGTTCTGAGTTTCTGCAGTGTGGCTACAATCACATGATGTAAATTTCTGGGAACATAACAGAGCTGGGAAGTCCAGCTTCTCCTCTGCCCAAAGATACTTCTTCTGCAGGAGCTAGTGGTTCACACCTGTAACCCTAGCTACTTAGGATGCTGAGATCTGAAAACCGCTGTTCAAAACCAGACTGGGCAGGAAAGTCTATGAGACTCTTATCTCCAATTAACCAGCAAAAAAACTATAAGTGGAGCTGTGATTCAAACGGTTGAGTGCCAGCCTTGAGCAAATAAAGCTAAGGGATAGCACTCAAGCTCTGAGTTCATCCTGCAGGAATGGCACACACACACACACACACACACACACACACAAACACACACACACAAGTGCATGCACACGCTTCATCCATGGTCCACCATGAAGCTTGTGCCTCATCTTTTGTTAGGGAAATGCATTGCTTCTTTGCAGCATATAAACTTAGCTGAGGAAGACCCCTGACTCCCAAAGCAGAGTCAGATTGAGTGCTGGAACTTTATGCTTCTGGGTGCTCAGAGTTGCCCTGCTCTTCACAGACTCCTGGGGCCCTTGGAACTCAGAGGCCCTGACAGTTAAAGGGCACTACCTTGCAGGCAAAAAGATCCCAACTATGCTTCTCCCCCAAGACTTCGGGCTCTCAGTCCACGGTCCTTCTTCAAACCCCTCCCTGTGTTGTGCAGCCTTTCTCCACTCCCGTTCCAGTGCATTGTTCTGGTTTCTTCTTGAACTAGATTGCCCCTTTCATTGTTCTGAGGGAAGAGGATCTTTAATAACAAGCCACAACTCCTCCCCAAGAAATCCCTGTGGCTAAACACATTGGTACTTTGTTCTTGTGACAATCACTAATATTCTTTTTTTTTTTTGGCCAGTCCTGGGGCTTGGACTCAGGGCCTGAGCACTGTCCCTGGCTTCTTCCCGCTCAAGGCTAGCACTCTGACACTTGAGCCACAGCGCCACTTCTGGCCATTTTCTGTATATGTGGTGCTGGGGAATTGAACCCAGGGCCTCATGTATAGGAGGCAAGCACTCTTGCCACTAGGCCATATCCCCCAGCCCCCACTAATATTCTTCAGCCTCGTGTCTCCCTCCTAAGTGCACAGGCTTCCTCATTTCCTGACAGATGTATCTATCCTTTTATTTTGTTCCACCACTGAGTTTGTGACCCTTGGGCGTGGGCCCTGTCCTCTTCAGCTCTTCCTGTGGACCTCAAGTTTAATGCTCTATTGGGGGTGTTTATAAGCTCAAAGAAGAATTTAGGACAACAATTTGATGGTAAGCCAGTTTGCAAGGGAAATGAGGATCCCCGGTTTCGAATGATTGCCAATTTCTTTTGGGAAAGGGCCAGTCCTAGGGCTTAGAACTCAGGGCCTGGGCCCTGTCCCTGACATTTTGTGCTCAAGGCTCTACCACCTTAGCCACAGCTCTACTTCCAGCTTTTTGATGGTTCATTGGAGATTAAGAGTCTCACAGATTTTCCAGCTTGGGCTGGCTTTGAACCATGATGCTCAGATTTCAGCCTCCTGAGTAGCTAGGATGACAGGCCTAAGCCACCTGTGGCTGGCTGCCAATTTGTGGTCTAAATATGCCTTCCCATAACTTAATCTCCAATCACCAGCAGTGGAACAAGCAGTTTGCAAAATGCCCAAGTATTCAACAGTCACTCTCATGTGTTGGTCTGAACTTGGCAAGAACACTCTGTTTTGAAATAATCACAGGAGCCTAATGTCTTGGCAAAATGAATTGTAGATCCCTTGGAAGTGAAAGCCAAGGAGGGACCATAGGCTCCGCTGCTGCTCCCTTGGCTCTGGGTACAGAAGAGAGTCTGGGTCTTAGGGAGTGAGGAAAGACAGGGCTTGAATCTCTGCATACCTTCGGGCATGTTTCAGCATTCAGCTCTGCAAACGAGGATCAATAAAAACCTACTTGTAGGATTACTCTGAGGATGAAATCATATACCTAAATGCCAAATATATACTGTCTGAGCAAGCTCTCAAGAAATATTCTTTCTTTTGTGCTCATCGCTGTCCTAATTTTCCTGGAATTCAAGGAATCCAAAAGGTCCCACAGAGACAGCCCAACTGTACCCCTGTTAAGTGGGGGGAGGGGGCAGCAAGTCAATCCAACTCACCCCAGTTTCAGCTTGACTTTGGACTCCTTTGTGAAGCACAACTCTTTTACCTTTCAGGATTGTCTTCTGTCCTCAAGCTAAGAACTCATTAAAATTTTCTACAGCCGGGGCTTATGCCACTTAACTTCATTCTTCTTCAAGATGACAAAGCTACTCCCAGAACTGGAAGCCACAGTCCCCACGGAGCCAGCACAAATCCCTTTGTACAACTACATAAGGGCAATGAAAACAAACAAGCAAACAAACAAAAGGGCCTGAACAAGGCCTACTGGGCTTCATCAAAGCTGTGCTTATGCAGAAAAGACCTTTAAAAGCTTTCCACATGTCCAAAATGCTTCCCATATCAAACCAAGTCCTGTAATAAATGGTTACCTAACACGGAAAGGATTTCTGGCACAATTGTACAGCAGGATGTTCTGGTCAGATATCGAGAAGAACTTTCTGACTACAAAATGCCATAGAAGGAAGAGGAATGGTTGTCTCTGTGACAGGGGTAGGGATGAAGGACCTAGAGGGAGAAAGGATTCCAAGCTCACTAGACTTGAGGAGTTTGACTATTCTTGAACAGAGGAATAATTGTCATGATAGAGCAATAGTGATAGGCAGCAAATGGAATTTGGAGGAAAGCTGGTGTCTTACAGCAAAGATCTTTTGGAAACCTAAGAGAATTCCCAACATGAATGAAAAAAAAAATCTACGCTTGTACCATGTCCAGCCATTTTCCAACTGATTGATCAATGAACCTCATTCATTCATATACTGTATATATTCATTCATTCATTGCCCTGTAATTACTGAGCATCTTACATGTGAATCCTAAGTGGAGAGATAATGGTAAATAAAACCAGGCAGTAGCCTTTAAAAAAAAAATGGAACTTGGGCTGGGAATGTAGCTTAGCAATAGAGTGCTTGCCTAGCATGCATGAAGCCCTGAGTTCGATTCCTCAGTACCACATAAACAGAAAAATCCAGAAGTGGTACTGTGAGGTAGTGTGCTAGCTTTGAGCAAAAAGAAGCCAGGGACAGTGCTCAGACCCTGAGTCCAAGGCTCAGAACTGGCCAAAAAATGGAATTTACAACTTATTCATCTGTAAAAAGAATGCCAATGTCAAGACAATTGGATAAACACATGCAAAGAACACTAGACCCCTACCTCACACCATAGACAAAAATAGACTTGAAAACCTAAATGTGAGCAGACAAAAAAGACTTTTTAGAAGGAAACAGCCATAAATACACAAAGGTCCAATCAGCTTATGAAAAGATATTCAACACCATTAACTATCAAGGAAGTTCATATCGAAACCACAATGAGCTAACACTTCATACCAAGACAGCTAGAATCACAGACCATAGATAATGCAATAGTTTCTGACCTATGACACCAAATGTACCAGCAATGAACAACAATAACAACAACAAATAGAAAAAACTGGACTTAATCAAAATTTAAAATGTCTCACTATACTAAAAATGAACCATATAATTTGTGGGTGTGGATGAGAGGGAAAAACAGAGAACAAGGGAAGGGGTGACATTGTCCAAAAAGAAAAGACATATACTCTTTACCTGACTTATGGACCTGTAATCCCTTCGTACATCACCTTCACAATAATAATAATTTTTGTTGTTAATTTAAAAACTTGATGCTCAAATGACACCAAGAAGCTGGGCTCTGGTGGCTCACGCCTGTAATCCTAGCTACTCAGGCAGCTGAGATCTGAGGATCAAGGTTCAAAGCCAGCCCAGGGAGGAAAATCCATGAGACTCTTCTCTCCAATTAACCACCAAAAGCCACAAGTAGAGCTGCGGCTCCAATGGTAAAGCACTAACCTTGAGCACAAAAGCTCAGGGATAAAAGTACAGGAGAGGAGCTGGGGATATGGCCTAGTGGCAAGAGTGCTTGCCTCGTATACATGAGGCCCTGGGTTCGATTCCTCAGCACCACATATACAGAAAATGGCCAAAAGTGGCGCTGTGGCTCAAGTGGCAGAGTGCTAGCCTTGAGCAAAAAGAAGCCAGGGACAGTGCTCAGGCCTTGAGTCCAAGCCCCAGGACTGGCCAAACAAAAAAAAAAAAGTACAGGAGAGGGGTTTGATGATATAAAGAAACTTAATGCCACTGAAATGACCAGTTGTAAATCTTATGAATGTTCTCCACAATTAAGACTTTTTAATGGGTGCTGGTGGCCCACATCTACAACCTAGCTACTCAGGAGACTGAGATATGAGGTTCATGGTTCAAAACTAGTCCAAACAGAAAAGTCCTTAAGACTCTCAAGTGGCAATGCACCACCAGTCTTGAGCAAAAACAGCCAGGTGGGAATTGAAGGCGGTGAGGGGGAGAGGGCAACTTAACTTTCAATTTTATTGAACTTTCAATTTCTTTATCTATTGTTAAGGGCTTTCATTCAATTGGTATTATAATTCAAAAAAGCAAGCAAAGGGCTTGCTTATATTCTTCTGTCACCACTTAATGCAAGATTCGCTGTTCATAGAAAAGTGCCTGACTGTTAGGATCAACATCCTATTCTTGGCCTGGGTTTCACATTCTGTGTTTGTGTTCTTATGTGTATCTTTTTCCAGATTTGCTTACCTTTTCTCCCATCCACCCTCAAATTACTTGATTGAGTCTCTTAGTCACAAAAATCTTCAACTTCCCATTCTGGATTACTGGATCATTTCCTCTTGCCCCAAGAAAGACCTCAGCCTAGAGAGAGGACAGCCTACTCACCCCTACCCAAAATCCCCTGAACAACTTTTCTCCCTTTTATACTTGATTTCCAATAGCGAAGAGTTTTCAGTTCCTCTCTTTGCAAGTTGAGGAGGCCTTCTCCAGGAGGTCAGAGATGGCTCAGCGCCCGGACAGCCGGAAGCCCGTTTCCTGGGTCAAAGAACATTGGCTGAAATCCAGACAGCTCACGTCACCTGGTCCAGATGGCGGAAACATTGCTCAACAATAGGAAATTGATGCCAACCCCATTTATCTCTCTCTCCCTCTCCCTCTCCCTCTCCCTCTCCCTCTCCCTCTCCCTCTCCCCCCCCTCCCCCCCCCCCCTCTCTCTCTCTCGTTCCAGAAAAACATTTTCCTAGACAGGAGGCAGCTGGGTAATGGTGCAAAGCCTCCTGGCCTCTGACCCACAGGATTTGTGTAGCATGAGGCTGGCCACAGTGTCTATTCACTAACTACATGAGGCCAAGCCCTGCACTCAGATCAGAACTCAAGTCAGAGTCGGAGTTCTACCATCGAATTTCGGACCCTTGTTAAATCACTGGATTCCCTTCTACTGATTTCTTTTTATTTTTGGCTATGAGTAATAATACTTACCTCACAGAAGGTATTACTGAGCTCTTGAATGAAGTCATCATATGTGGAAGATTTCATAAACTTGTAGCTGATGCCAATGCAAATCTTCTTTGGGAAAGCCTTCCTAAGACAAGCAGGTTCTGGGAGGCAGGAAGGACTGAAAGTGTTTATAGGCAGATCTAAGAACCAGGTAGCCGGCTGGGGAAGTGAAGGCAGGCCTGTCTATGCGCTCTACAGCCTGACTTAACCTCTCTATATCCAGTTGCCTCATAAGCAAAATGAGATGATTAAAAAGACCTGTGTCTGGCCAGGCACTAATGGCTCACACCTGTAATCCTAGCTACTCAAGAGGCTGAGAGGGGGGAGGGAAATAGAGAGGGGGAAAGGAGTGGAAATGAGGGAAGAGGTCACAAATTGGATAAAAAAATGTATGCACTGCCTTATGTATGAAATGGTAACCCCTTTGGACTTCACTTTGAAAATAAATAAGTGTTTTTAAAAAGAGGCTGAAGGGGGGCTGGGAATATGGCCTAGTGGTAAAGTGTTCGTCCTGTATACATGAAGCCCTGGGTTCGATTCCTCAGCACCACATATATAGAAAAAGCCAGAAGTGGCACTGTGGCTCAAGTCATCAAGTGCTAGCCTTGAGCAAAAAGAAGCCAGGGACAGTGCTCAGGCCCTGAGTCCAAGGCCCAGGACTGGCAAAAAAAAAAAAAAAAAGAGGCTGAAGGGCTGGGAATATGGCCTAGTGGCAAGAGTGCTTACCTCATATACATGAAGCCCTGGGTTCGATTCCCCAGCACCACATATATAGAAAATGGCCAGAAGTGGCACTGTGGCTCAAGTGGCAGAGTGCTAGCCTTGAGCAAAGAGAAGCCAGGGACAGTGCTCAGGCCCTGAGTTCAAGGCCCAGGACTGGCAAAAAAAAAAAAAAAAAAAACTAAAAAGAGGCTGAGATGAGGATTCCAGTTCAAAGCCAGCCAGAGAAGGAAAAAAACAAACATAAGATTCTTTTATTAATCACACACACACACACACACACACACACACACACACATACACACACACACACCAAAAACCGGAAGTAGAGCTCTGGCTCAAGTGGTAGAGTGCTAGTCTCGGTCAAAAAAGCTCAGAGATAATAATACCCAGAACCTGAGTTCAAGCCTCAGGATTGGCACCAATAAATAAATAACACTGGGGAATTTGGATGTCCATCTGCAGAATGAAGGAAGGAAGGAAGGAAGGAAGGAAGGAAGGAAGGAAGGAAGGAAGGGGAAGGAAGGAAGGAAGGAAGGAAGAAAGGAAGAAAGAAAGAAAGAAAGAAAGAAAAGATTATCAAAAAACGAAAGTACTGGAAAATATAAAGAGAAAAAAACAAAAACTCTTGCTCAGGGTAATGTGAGAATGTAAATTAGTACAGTCAGCTCATTTATGCTTTCATTATGAGAGGGGTTTGCCCAAGGCCGGTGCTCTACCACATGAGCCACAACCCTTCTTCCCATTTTTTGCTGATTAATTGGAGATAAGATACTCCTGGACTTTTCTGCTTGAGCTGGCTTTGAACCATGATCCTCAGATCTCAACTTCCTGAGTATCTAGGATGACAGGTGTGAGCCACCAGCGCTGGTCCTGCTCTTGATCTTTTTTTTTTTTTTTTTTTTTGACAATAGTGTCTCACATACACTGACCATGGATCATGATCATTGAATTTATACTTCCCACAAAGGTAGAATAACCAGTGTGTGTCATCATTCTCGGCTTTTTTTTTTTTTGGGTGGAGGGAGGGTATGCAATGGGATCTCATAAATGTTTTGCCACAATCCTCCTGATCGTGGCCTCCTAAGTAGCCACAGGCATTAGCGACTACTCCTGGCCTGGTTCTCTTGCTGTTTAGCATGAGTTCTATGCTGGGCTTTTAACTCCCCAGAAAGAAAGGAAAGTTTGAAAGGAAGGCATCATGTCTAGTAATATCCCCAAAAGTCTATTTCATATAATCTTGGCAATAAGTTACCAAGTAGGCTAGGTTATGATTTAGTAAACAGCAGCTATCAAATCTCAGTCTCCCTGCAGCAAAGTTCTAGTTATTGCTCCTGACACATAATTCCTGGTGGTTTGGCTAAGGCGCTGATCTGAGTTCTCATTGTCCTGACTCAGGGACAGAATATTCACTATCCAGAAATCTCACCAGTTACCACAATAGAAGAATAGAATGGGAACACGTACTGGCTGTTGACTTCCACTTAGGACAGATGTGCTTTAATTGACCAAAGTAAGTCACACCCATGCCTGGGTTCATTGGTAAAAGCTCAACGAGGTGTCACAGTATAGTTTTCTCTTTATCTAGAAGAAGAGCAGGTCTTATGAACAGGCTTGATAATAACCACGATGGGTATTATTGTTTTATTGTTGCTGTGTTGCTTTGGTTTTTTTGAGATGGGATTTTTTTTCCTATGTTACCTAGGCTGATCTCAAACTCCTGGGCTCAAGTAAAACGTCCTCCTTTAGCCTCCCAAGTAGCTGGGATGACAGGTATGTATCACCATGCCTGGTTCACCTGGGGCTGTTACTGTTTCCATTGTGAAGATGAAGAAGTTCACCTGGTTTGTTCACAAACATGTAGTAAATATCAAAGAGAAAAGGACTAAGCCCAAATCTTTCAATTACTGACTTTGTGCCCTTCCTGCTTCATTGGATTGCGGGTGGGGACACAGGGTACCTAAACCCTTTCTTCCTCTGTGTGTGTGTGTGTGTGCGCGCGCATGCGCGTGTGTGTGCGCGCGCACGTTGGTACTTGGGTTGAACTCAAAGCCTGGGTATTGTCCCTTAGCTTTTTTTGCTCAAGGCTGATGCTCTACCATGTGAGCCAGCTCCACTTCTAGCTTTTTGCTGGTTAATTGGAGGTAAGAGTCTCTCAGACATTCCTGCCTAGGCTGGCTTCAAAATTCAATCCTCAGTTCTTAGCCTCCTGACTAGCTAGGATTGCAGGGGTAAGCCACCAGTCCTGTCATCCTTCTTCTTGAGACAAAGTTTTGCTAAGTTTCCCAGGCTGGCCTTGATTTGTGTGTGGGTAGGGGGAGTGCTGGAGTCTTAATTGAGAGCCTCACACTCGGTAGGCTAGGACTGTACCGCTTGGGTCATGCCTCCAGCTCTGTTTTTGCTGGTTATTTCTGAGGTTGGGTCTCACCTTTCATCTGGCAAGCATCTGAACCACCGTTCGCCTGTTTCTTAGGCTTTCCATAATTTCTAGGATCATAAGTATAGACACCATAGCATCCAGCTTTCCTCTGTGGAATAAGAGCCATGCAGACTTTTCTCCTATGGCTGGCCTAGAACCATTACCCTCCCAATCTCAGCCACCTGAGTAGCTAAAATTACAAGGGTAAACTACTGGCACACTTAAACTCTAGGCCTCAATTTTTTTTCATGCCAGGACTAAGGCTTGAACTCAAGGCCTCAGGCTCTTGCTTGGCTTTTTTACTCAAGGATAGCACTCTACCACGTGAGCCATATTTCCACTTCTAGCTTTTTATTGGTTAACTGGATATAGGAGTCTCGTGGACTTTTTCTGCCCAGGTTGGTTTTGAACTTTGATCCTCAAATCTCAGCCTTCAGAGACGCTACAATTTTAGGCGTGAGTCACCAGCACCCAGCAGGCCTCTAACTCTAGATCCTCCTTTCTCAGCCTAAGTGCTAGGAACACATGTGTGTTTCCATGCTTGATTTATTTTCTGCCATTTCTACCAACTCTTCCTAGTCTTGGCACCCAGGAAACAAGATAAAAGCTCGGCTTCAGGGATGGGAATATGGTCTACTGGCAAGAGTGCTTGCCTTGAGCAAAGAGAAGCCAAGGACAGTGTTCAGGCCCTGAGTCCAATACCCAGGACTGGCAAAAAGAGGGGAAAATAAAAGAAAGAAAGAAAAAAAAGCTGCACTTCCCTTGCCAGCCTCTTGTATGGGATCTGGTAAGAAGCATCAGAATCTCCCTGAAAAAGATCTGGAAAGTTTCTAATTTCCACAACACAATCAGGTCATGTTGGCTCTGGTGGCACATGCGTGTAATCCAAGCCATGCAGAAAGCTGAGATCTGAGGGTCATGGTTCAAGCCCACCTTGTTTATTTGTTTTGTTTTTGTTGCCAGTCCTGGTTTTGCTCAAGGCTAGCACTCTACCTCTTGAGCCACAACCCCATTTCTGGCTTTTTTCTATATATGTGGTACTGAGGAATTTAACCCAGGGCTTCATGTATGTGAAGCAAGCACTCTTGCCACTAGGCCATATTCCCAGCCCCTCAAGCCCACCTTGCCAGGAAACTCTTATGGAGACACTTATCCAATTAATCACCAGGAAGCCAAAAATGCTTCACGTGATAGAGCTTTGTGTGAAAAGGGACAGGGCTCAGGCTCTGAATTTAAGTCCAGTACTAGAACAAAAGGTAAAAAAAATCAGGTCATAAAACTTGGAACATATTCATTACAAAACTTCCAGGCAAAGCCATTCGACGGTGATATAAGTTGAAGTTGTGGTTATTTTGGAAGGGATAGGGAAAGAGGGTGCTTACTGCATGTTGTCTAGAAAGAGGAAGAGGAAACCTTTGGGTTGATGTTATCCTTCCTGAATAGTGGTTAAATGGGCAAATGCAAAGATTCACCCAGTGTGGGCTGGGAACATGGCCTAGTGCAAGAGTGCTTGACTCGTATACATGAAGCCCTGGGTTCGATTCCCCAGCACTACATATATAGAAAATGGCTAGAAGTGGCTCTGTGGCTCAAGTGGCAGAGTGCTAGCCTTAAGCAAGAAGAAGCCAGGGACAGTGCTCAGGCCCTGAGTTCAGGGCCCAGGCCTGGCAAAAAAAAGATTCACCCAGTGTACACTTAAGATTTGTGCATGAGGTATACATTAATAAAAAGTAACTAAAAAAGAAACCATCAGGGCTGGGAATATGGCCTAGTGGCAAGAGTGCTTGCCTCAAATACGTGAAGCCATGGGTTCGATTCCCCAGCACCACATATATAGAAAACAGCAAGAAATGGCACTATGGCTCAAGAGGCAGAGTGTTAGCCTTGAGTAAAAGAAAGCCAGGGACAGTGCTCAGGCCCTGAGTTCAGGGCCCAGGACTTGCAAAAAAAAATAGTGTTAGGGATATGCAAGTTGAAATAATGAATTACCATATTTTAGTGAGATTGCTAAAATAAAATACTTAACAGCGCCAGCAGGGGCTTATGAAGTTACAGAGCATCTGAAAGTCTCGTATAAGGCTAGGAGCATGTGAGATGCCACAGATAGATACTCGGAAGCATAGCTTGGCAATTTCTTATAAAGTGAAACATACTCTTAAGATTTGAAGCTTTGAAACTTCTAGAGGAAAGCACAGGGAACACATCAAGCTCTTGGTAGAGGAAAGGACTTTCTCAAAAGGACTTCAAGGGGGCTGGGAATATGGCCTAGTGGTAGAGTGCTTGCCTCATATACATGAAGCCCTGGGTTCAATTCCTCAGCACCACATATATAGTATGTGGCTCAAGTGGCAGAGTGCTAGCAAACAACAGCAAGAATTGATAACAGGATTGCATCCAATTAATAAAGTTTTACAGGACAGGAGGAGAGGAAGACAGAGGGAAAAAGGAGTGGGAAGGAGAAGATATAAAGAAGAAAGTAGGAGAGTGAAGAAGAGGATGTGTAAGATGAGGAGGAGGAGAAGGAAGAGGAGCAAGAGATGGGAGAGGAGAAGGAGAAGGAGGGCATGGGGCAGGGGAGGGATAGAAAGGAGGAAGAGGATGTGGAGAAGAGAAAAAGGAGAAAGGAAAGAAGTAGCAGGGGAAGAGGAGAAATATGTAAAAGAGATGAAGGAAAGAAGAGGAATTCAGAGTGAATAAAGCAAGCTTCAGGGATAGAAGTAGTAGAGTGCCTAGCTAACACAAGGCTCTGAGTTCAAACCCCAGTACTGTGTTAAAGAGAAAAAAATACTCTCAAAAGGTTATATACTACCCTATAAGTACCATGTATGTGTAATGTTTGGAATAGACAAAACTAGAATAGAATAAGAAGTCAAAGGAAGTAGGAAGTATGACTACAAAGGACATTTCAGGAGAGAGAGTTCTGTACCTTCATTGTAGGGGTGATAATATGAATCTTCATGTGTTCAGTTCATGGCACTGTTCTTAAAATAGTCGCATGCGCGCATGCGCACATGTACGTGTGCGTGTGTGTGTTTGTACTGGGACTTGAACTCAGAACTAGGGCACTGTGGCTTAACTTGGAAAAAAAATCTCATTTTATTTTATGTTAACTCTTAGAACCACATTTTTAAGGAATAATGGAAAAGAACCTTCCCACACAGAAAAGTTCCTGAAAGGAGGCGCGAAGGAATGGGCAGCTCTGGAAAAGTGTGGTCAGAGCCTGCCCCTGGCCTCTGCTTCCTGGCCTTTGTCTCCTGGCCTCTGCTTCCTAGTTCTGTGGAGCCAGGGGCATTGTCCCGTCCGGGTTGAGTTACGTCCTCTTCTCTGCTTTCCTTGCTCCAACATCCAGTGCCTGTCCCATTGGTACCAGGTGGGTGTTGCTTGACAGGGGAGATCTTTCTAGCAACAGGTTTGATCCATTCCCACACACTACACATCTCTCCAGCTGGCTGGCAGCACCTGAGGACAGGCCCCAGCTGGAAAGTGTCCCTGTTCCTCCCCCTCAGAGCCCAGGCCCGGCTCACCGATCATCCCTCCTGAAAAGCAGTCTCCAGCTGCTCTGTCGTTTGAAGAATTTAGCAATGAAATGAATTTATGGTTGCTGTCATTTTAATTTTAGAAGAACATTTTTTTATCATCCAAATAACATCTGGGTGGTTAAAAAGAGTCCAAAAAAGGAAAAGGCAAGTGCTGCCCCACTTCTCAGAAGCCATAATTATTTCCAATTCCCTCTCTATCTAGAAATATCTATGTGAATGGAGGTATGTATACCTAGAGCTACAGGACAGGTAGGATTGCTTCAAGCCCTTGGGCTACAGATCATGTCCTTTTTTTTAATGATTTTTTTTTGTCAGTTGTGGGGCTTGAACTCAGGGCCTGTGCTAGTACTCTGCCTTGAGCGTCGGACCTCTTACTGTGTCTTAGCTTTTTCTGCTCAAGGCTGTCATTCTACCACTTGAGTCACACCCTTATTTCTGGCTTTTTGCTAGGTTTGAAGATAAAAGTCTCAGACTTTTCTGTCCCAATTGACTTTTTTTTTTCACCCTTTTTTTTCCATGTTTATTCTGTGTGAGGTTCATTGAGCCTTTCTTCTTTTTTTTTGGCCAGTCCTAGGCGGTGAACTCAGGGCCTGAGCACTGTCCCTGGCTTCTTTTTTGCTCAAGGCTAGCACTTTGCCACTTGAGCCACAGCGCCACTTCTGACCATTTTCTGTATATGTGGTGCTGAGGAATCGAACCCAGGGCCTCATGTATACGAGACAAGCACTCTTGCCACTAGGCCATATTCCCAGCCCCCCAATTGACTTTGAACAGTAGTAATCCTCAGATCTCAGCCTCCAGATTAGCTAGGATTATAGGCAAGAGTCTCCTGGCCAGCAGGTTACAGTTTTCAATAGATCAAAAGTGAGTTATATCTAGGGTGAGAAAATGACAATGATTTTTATACCAGCACAAGTTTTTATTGAAGTGCCCCAGGACCAACTCACTGGGCAGAGTGCTGTCCCAAGAATATAGGAAGTTTACATTTGACTCTAGGCCATGGCTTATTGGCCTGGGTGGGAAAATTAAAGATCTATTCTTTCGAGAGCTATGTTAACCCACCTAGGCTAGAATGAAGCCTATCATTAATCCTTCGGTGAGTGAAATACTTAAAATGCTATCTTGTGACACATGATGACCTTGGAAGACCAAATAAACTGGCTCCCATGCTTAAATACAATGTTCTCTCTCTGATCTCATGCTCCATTTTAAGTTTTCTATTTCCCCCTTGCTTATGACTAACTGCTACTTAACATCTATTAAAGTTGGTTTTGGTTTCAGTGTCTGTGTGCGCATGTGTGAAGCCCATATTATTTGACCTGTGTTCTGACCAGCTGGCTATGAATCTTAGTTCCCACACCTCCTCCTCACTTTCAATTAATTTGCAAAAGCAGGCCACAGAACTCAGTGAAACACTTCTGCACATTTGCTAGTTTACTATAACGGAGATTACAAAAGATTCATAGGAAGAGATTCACCGGCCAAGGTATGGGAGAAGTAGGGTGGTTTTCTTCCCTCTCCATGCCTACACTATCTCAGTGGTAGAGTACTTGCTATTTCATGCAAGGCCCTCTGAGTCTTCTAGACCTAGCATTAAAAAAGGGAAAAAAGGGGGGGGGGGTTCTACTGGGAGTAGAAAAGGGCTGGAAATAGGTCAAAAAGGAGGAAGTTCACTAAGAAAGCAGCAATCTAAAGTCCAATCTCTGGCTCATAGGAAGCAGTCAGTTCTCTGTGGTGGTTGCCTTCCGATCAGCTCTCAAAAGAGCAGGCAATTCTCAAAGAAGTCCAATGGGATATCTTGGTCTCAGGTCAAAGTAGCCAAATTGTATCTTGATGATGTGAAGTTACGCAGATTTTTTTTTCCTTATACAGACTAAATAGAGTTGGGTGCTGGTGGCTCATGTCTATAATCCTAGCTACTCAGTGTACGGTTCACCAGAAAGGAAACCCACCACATGGTTCAGGAGAAAGGAGTTTATTGGGGGGAAAGCAAACTGCCAGCCCATACAAGATGGAGGTGCAGGGAGACAGAGGGGGAGGAAGAAGAGAAAGAGAGAGAAAGGCAGAGTTAAGAGAGAAAAGCAAAGAGTAGGGACTGTGTTGAGCCAGATTACATCGGAAAAGGTGGGAGATCTAGCCAGGTGGATTGGATGTGACCTCAGAGAAGCAGGAGGTAACTGCCTCCACCTGTGCCAGTTACCTAGGTAATTCAGATACAGAGCACAGACTTAAAACAGGTGGGGGCATCTGCATGGAGGCCTTTCAGGGGTGGACCTTACACTCAGGTGGCTGAGTTATGAGAACCATAATTCAAAGCCACCCCAGGCTCTGTGTGTGTGTGTGTGTGTGTGTCAGCCCTGGGGCTTGAACTCAGGGCCCGGGTGCTGTCCCTGAGCTTCTTTTACTCAAAGGTAGCACTCTAGGCTCTGTGTGTGTGTGTGTGTGTGTGTGTGTGTGTGTGTGTGTCAGCCCTGGGGCTTGAACTCAGGGCCCGGGTGCTGTCCCTGAGCTTCTTTTACTCAAAGGTAGCACTCTAGGCTGTGTGTGTGTGTGTGTGTGTGTGTGTGTGTGTGTGCCCTGGGGCTTGAACTCAGGGCCCAGGTGCTGTCCCTGAGCTTCTTTTACTCAAAGGTAGCACTCTACCACTTGAGCCACAGCACCACTTCATTTCTTTTTCTGTTTATATGGTCCTGATGAATCAAACAAACCCAGGGCTTCATGCATGCTAGGCAAGGACTCTACCACTAAGCCACATTCCCAGCCTTCCTTGAGAATTATTCTCCAACTAAGCACCTAAAAAGCTGGAAGTGGAGCTGTGGATCAAGTGGTAAAGAGCTAGCCTTAAGCAAAAAAGCTCATGGACAGTGCACAGACCCTAAGTCAAACCCCAGGACCAGAAAAAGAAACAAAGACTAAATAGGAATGAGTCTGGTAGAGAAAGAGGGGGAAATGATGGAGTGATAAGAGTTACAAGAAGGAACCAAGAGAACTACAAGATGGAGTAGAATAGAGGCAGAGAGGAGAGTAGGGTTTAGGAGAATTGGTAAGGTGGGTGGATCAAGAAAGACCCATATGCAGCCTAGCATGGTGGTGCATACCAATAATGTCATCACTTGGAAGGCTGAGGCAGGAAATAAGAGACTAACCTGGGCTACAGAGAGTTCTTGACCAGCCTGAGCTACATGGTGAGAGCTTCTCTCAAAATAACAAAAGCCAAAACAAAAGAAGGCCAGGTAGACCCCATGGGACCTCCACCCCCAAATGCCTGGGTTGAAGATCTAACCTCCAGTGTGGCTATATTTGGAAATAAGGTGTTTAGAAAGTCATTGAGGTTAATGAGAGCCCAATGTTGGGGCACATGCTTGTAACGCCAGCACTGGGGGTCTGAAGCAGAAGGCTCTCTGGATCCAGGCCAACCTCAGCTACATAGTGAAACTGTCTCATAAATAAATAAATGCATACATAAATAAAAACATACATAAATAACTGTAAGGTTTGCCAGAAAGGAAACCTGCCACATGGTTCAGGCAGAAAAGAATGTATTGAGGGGAAAGCAAACTGCCAACCCACTCAAGATGGAGGTTCAGAAAGACATAGGGGAAGGAAGAAAAGGGGAGTAAGAGAGAAAAGGAAAGAGTAAGAAAAGGAAAGAGAGCGGGGGGCTCGTGTTGTGCTGGATTACATAGGGAAAGGCGGGAGGTATGGCCAGGTGGATTGGATCTGACCTCAGAGAAGGAGGGGTTAACTGCCTCCAGGTGTGCCCATTACCAAGGTAACAGGTACTGGGTGCAGACTTAAACAGGTGGGGGGCATCTGCATGGAGCCCCCCCCAGGGTGGACCTTACAACAGCCAGTTACTGGTGGCTGACACCTATAATCCTAGCTACTCAAGAGGCTCAGATATAAGGATCATGGTTTGAAGCCAGCCCAGACAGGAAAATCTGTGAAATTTTTATCCTCAAATAATCTACAAGCAAACAAAAAGCCCATGTAGAGCTCTGGCTCAAATAGCAGAGCCCTAACCTTGAACAAGAAAAAGTTCAGGGACAGTGCCTAGGCCCTGAGTTTAAGCCCCAGGAACATCAAAATAATTAACTAATTAATTGAGTGCTAAGCAAGAGCATGAGGCTCTGAGTTCGAGCCTACATTAAAAAAAAAAAACAGCAAGAAGCTGGGCTGGAAGCATAGTATGAACAGGAAAGTACCAGCTGTGAGCAAGCAAGACAAGTAAGAGCTCAAGGCCCTGAGTTTGAGCCCTGGAACCAGCAAAATAAAATAAAATTAATAATAATAAGTAAACAAATACAACCTTTATCTCTATAAACAAATAAATAGAGCAGAGGAAAGGGAAGCGCTCTCTCCTCTCGCTCTTTCTCTCTTTCTTACTGCACCCAAGCTGGAGGCTGAATGGAATAAAAGGGAAATATATAGGAAGCCAGGCATTCTCTCTCACTGCTTTCTGGCCATCATGTTGTGAGCTATCTGCTCCACTACACCCTCCCTGCCATGATGGACTAAAACCTCTGCAACCCCAAGCCAAATAAACCTTTCCTTCCTTAAGTTGTTTTGCTGACGTATTTTTTCATAGAGATAAAAAACTACCAGTGTCATGAACAAGCCAAGAGATAAGGCCTCAGAATGAAACCCATTTTGCTAGCACCTTGCTGCTTAACTGCCAGTCTCTTGAACTGTGAGAAGTGAAAGCCATCCATCCTGCCGTCTTTCATTATAGCAGCTGGAGTAGAGAAATGCATTGTATGAATAATTTTCAGCATATTTTTAAAAGCTTGTAGTGAAGCCAGGGTAAGATTGCTCACCCATCTGGAAAGGCTTAATGTAGCTGATAGTGGACAAAGGTCCAAACAGAGCAAGACCAGCAGCAGGCAGAGGAGTTAGGAGGCGTGGGTGGGTACCATGGTGGGAAGTGATGGACGCTGGGAGACTAGAGAGATCTTCATCAGAGAAATTGAAAAGCTGAAGGAATTAAAGACAAGGAGGAGGTCAAGAGGTGGCAACTCACGCCTGTAATCCTATCACTCAGGAGGCTGATATCTAGCCTCCTGGAGGAGGATCTATCTAGCTCAGTCAGGAAATTCTGTGTGATTCTTATCTCCAATTAGGCAACAGAAAGCCAGAAGTAGAACCTGTGGCTCAAGTGGTAGAATGCCTGACTTAAGTGAGAAAAGCTAAGGGACAGTGCATGGCCCTGAACTCAAACCCCAGTACCAGGAAAAGGAGAGGGAAACAGAAAGAGGATAAAAATGATTATTTATTTCTAGCTATAGCTGAAAGGAAAATTATCCCAGAAAACCACAGACCATAGACGAAGTCACACAGAGCAGAAGAGTTTTTTGCCAGCAGGGCCCGCAAGGCCAAGTTCCCACAGAGGAGTAAAGGAAAATGGCACGGAGTTCTCTCTCAGGGGGTCTTTATACCTTCATGCAACTAAGGTGGGAGGTGCTCTGCCTGCCCCTCAGGTATCATCAGCCAAGGGCGGAGTCACATTACCAAGGACAGATCTTATGTCTGGGCTGGGGGCATTCTATAAGCTTACAATAGCAAATGCCACAAGGAAAAGTACTGGGTACTGTGAGCATTAGGAGATCTTGGGGGAGGTAGAAGAAGGTTTATTAGAGAATACCTTTATGACAATAGGTATTTACTCACAGGATAAGGAAGAAGGAAGAGGAAGGGAGCCAGAGACTGTTGGGAACTTCTAAGTAGATTGACATATGCCAATCAAGTGTGGCAGTACACACCTGTAATCCCAGCACTTGGGAGGCTAAAACAGAAGAATAGTGAATTCAAGGCCAGCTTACACTTAATAATGAGACCCTGTCTCAAAAGAAGCAGAGGAGATAAAAGATTACTAAACATAGTTGGGGCCTGGAGCAGGAAGTCACTCTGGAGATAGAATTCAACAAGGAAATTCACAAGAAAGGCAACCACTGGTTGGATGCATATTGTAGCATTATCGGTACTTTTAATTTTCTTTTATATATATATATTTTGCATCTTACAAGTTTTCCACAGCAAACACATATTATTTAACCATCGAAGGAGGGAAAATATTGTTCATTTAAACAAAATAATAAAGGATGTGGGGAGAAAGGGTGTCCCAGAGGCGAGGGTGCATTCCAGAGGCATTAAATGACATCAGTCGTGAGTAATTGCTACGTGGGGGGAGCATGAGGCAAGGTGGTGGGGTTAAACAAAGAAACAGGTGAGTCACACATGATGCAGTTGAGGCAGGTCCGCTGAGGCCTGTGAAGGTGAGGCCAGAGAGGTGAAGATGACATGGAAGACGGTGAGCTTCTAGCAGAGGGACTACGGGAGAAGCAAGCCCCGGGATTCATCCAGAGACGGCAAGCTCATCTAAGAACTCTCTATAGGACTGGCTTGGGACAGAAACAGACAGCTGTAGCCTTCCTTAATTTCCAGGCATCAGAGGGTTAAGAAAAACCTCATGGAAGTTGTGGTTTCAAAGGCCCTTCCTGATCTGCTGTCTTGAAAGTCAACGGTTTGTCTAGGAACATTTCTAAAGAGATAAAAAGTCCCAGATTGGTTGTGAGGAGTGGGGAAAGGGTGGAGGCAGGATTTAGACACGTGAAGCTTGCTGCAACCCACTCGGGATGGATCATGATGAGCGCATTCCCACCCACTTGCTGCTGGCCTTTGCGAGGGACACGGGGACAGGGTGGAAACTGGCTCCTCTCCCCCTTCTGAGCCAGATCTACCAAAACCACCTGGGTCACTTCCCTCCTTGAGTTTCCCCTTCTCCCTGAGCAGATCATCAGGTTTTGGTGGCTCTACCTAAACTATTCAGGGCAACTGTCCTCACCTCCACTCCCTACCCATGCTGCCTACACATCCTTAGGTCAGCAAGATGAGGAGCAACTTCCTCCTGGCCTTCCACCCAGCTTAGGAGCTGAATTCAATATGAGGATTCGTCCTGTCCTAGCCCTTAACTTCTCTCTCTCTCTCTCTCTCTCTCTCGTTCTCACTCTCTCTCTCACTCTCTCTACACACACACACACAAAACAACAAAATCATACAAGATCTTATTAAATCCCCCTGCATATCAAATGCAGTCTGGTTCCTGAGCAGCTCAGGGACCTCTCTCCATAGCCCTGACATTGGCCCTGTGCTGTCTTGGAGGGGGAGGAGCCAGGGTATTGAAAAATAAATAATGCTATTCCAGCATCTAGGAATTTTATTTGCTGCTTGGAGGCAGCAAGTTCTTAATGAAAGCAACAGCATAGCTGGGCATCAGTGGCTCAGGCCTGTAATCATAGCTGCTCAGGAGGCTGAGATCTGAGGATCATGGTTTGAAGCCAGCCAGGGAAGGAAAGTCCATGAGACTCTTATCCAATTAAACACCAAAAAGCTAGAAGTGGAACTGTGCCTCAAGTGGTAGAGTTCTAGCCTTGGGCATAAAAGCTCAGAGACAGCACCAAGGCTCTGAGTTCAAGCCCCAGTACTCGCATAAAAATATAAATAAATAAAGAAAGAAAGAAATGCAGCATCAACTGAGAGACTGGGTTGCATCATCGCTTAACTGTTTTGCTGGCTGAGTTTGTCTCCCTGACCCTCAGTTTCTCTAACCTTGAAACGGTAATGATAGCTATACTTCAGGAGTTAAATGGTCCAGAATAGGTGAAAAAATAGGTGATAGACTTTGTTTTTGTTTTGTTGTTGTTTTGGTTTTTTTTTTTTTTTTTTTTTTTTGGCCAGTCCTGGGGACTGGCTGGACTCAGGGCCTGAACACTGTCCCTGGCTTCTTTTTGCTCAAGGCTAGCACTCTGCCACTTGAGCCACAGCGCCCCCTCTGGCCATTTTCTGTATATGTAGTGCTGGGGAATTGAACCCAGGGCCTCATGTATAGGAGGCAAGCACTCTTGCCACTAGGCCATATCCCCAGCCCAAGGTGATAGACCTTTTTTTTTTTTTTTTTTTTTTTTTGTGGCCAGTCCTGGGCCTTGTACTCAGGGCCTGAGCACCATCCCTGGCTTCTTCCCGCTCAAGGCTAGCACTCTGCCACTTGAGCCACAGCGCCCCTTCTGGGCGCTAGGGAATCGAACCGAGAGCTTCATGTGTAGGAGGCAAGCACTTAGACTTTAAAAGAATCCTTTCCCAGTCATCTATAGTAATCTCCCCAGCAGTGGTTTTCCTTTCCAGGCTTTCAGTTACCTTCCAAAAAAAATTTTTTTTAAATTACATGGAAAATTCCAGAAATAAACAATTCATAAGATTTCAGTGCTGCGCTGTTTTGAGTGGCATGTTGAAATCTCCTAGTGGCCTGGTCTATCCCACCCAGGATGTGAGTCATCTCTTTCTTCAGGGTATCCGTACTATATACACTATCCACCCGACATCATCATGACCTCATGATCCAGGCTCCCTGAAGAAAATGATTTTTTCTGACATTACCAGAAGGCCAATGGTAGCCTAATGCCCTGTGACATGTCTATGTCAGCCACCTCAGTTCATCTCATCACACGGGCAATAAGATCATCTCTCACCAGCGCAAAGATAAGTACCGTACAGTAAGGTGTTTAAGGAGATTTATTACAGTGATGTTACTCTCCTGCTGGGACTAATTTATAAATTAAATTTCATCATATATGTGTATAGGAAAAAAACACAGTATAAGAGAGGGTTTGGTAGTTTCAGGGTTTCAGGCATCCACTGGGGATTGTGGACTGTTCCCCCTCAGATAAGGGGGGACTGCTGTATCTTCCAAACATGGGCCCTTCCCTTCCATAGGTTTTGTTTGTTCTCAGGCTTCATCATGGGGCCCATGTTCCCTTCCCTAACCTACAGGTGTGGCTGTAACTATTCTGACCAATGACATACACATGATGTCATATAAAGAATATAAGGGGTTGGGATGTAGCTCAGTATTTCAGTGCTTTGCCTAGCATGCATGAGACCCTGGGTTCAATCCCTAGCTCTGCAAAATTTTTAAACATACAGTTCATGTCTACTCTCTCAGGATCTCAAACTAGATTATGAGAAGATAATTGTGGCCTTCAAGCCAATAGTTGGGGTGAAAGAGCCTGCAGATGACTCTGGTCACCCAGCTTTTGCGCCTTTTCCGAACACTGTAGAGCAGAAACAAGCCCTTCGCACACTGTTTCTGTTCACAGTCTACCCACAGGACCTGTGAAAAGTGTTGTCTCATGCCGCCACATCTCAGGATAATTTGGGGGCATCTTTAGGCAGCCAGAAAATGAGGTAACTTTAGGTCCAGACAGAATGAGGAGCCAGGCACTGGAGGCTCACGCCTGTAATCCTGGTACTCAGGAGGCTGAGATGTGAGGATCACCACTCAAAGCCAGCCGGAGCAGAAAAGTCCATGAGACTCTTATTGCCAATAAACTACTCAGAAAAGTCCACATGTGGCACAGTGGCTCAAGTGGTGGAGCTCTAGCCTTGATCACAAAGAGGTTCAGAGACAGTGCCCAGGCCCTAGGTTCAAGCCCCAGGACCAGAAAAAAAGGAAGAATGAGTAGCATGTAAATCTTAGCAGATGGTGCCATAGAGGAGTAAAGAGTAAGAATAGAATAGCGTAAAATGTAGAACACATTGCTGGCCCTCACTATTGGCTCCTTGCCCTCTTCTGCTATTTCCTCAAAGGCCACCAACAACCCCTGAACTGAAACAAACAAACAAAAAAAAACACCTGACCTTTTCTCCATGTTCGATGATCTTCGGTTTCTTCCCTTGACTTCCACTCCTGAAGGAAGGGCAGGCCACACCACATGCCTGGCCACTGATCTCTTCACATTTTTCAGATGCCTCTTCCCCCACTCAACTTCTCACGAGGGTTTAACTCACTTTCCTAAGGGAATTCTCCTCTATCTGAGGCCTTCCAAGATCTTATTCCCTCTTGCTTAAAATATTGCTTGGATACTAACATCCCAACTTCAACATCTACAGATCCAACCCTGTTCTTTCCTATAAACTCCTATCTTATACTACAAATAGTCAGATGTCCATTCTTTGTTTCCTTGCCACCTCAAATCCAAAACATCCTTCCTCTGCTTATGGAAATACTATTTCATAACCACACACAACTGCCCCTTTCCAGGTACATTGTTCTGGGCCAGGCCATCTTCCCTGGCACACACATTAGACAGACCTCAACCAATGCCTTGGGCTCTTGAAGCCTTGTACAGTTTGTAGTACTGAGCTTTCCACATGGGCTGGCCTCACTGAAGTTCAGCCTATATCTTTACTTAACTTCTTCCCCTTTCCTATCCTTTTCCTCAGTCTCTCTCTCTTGCTCTTGAAGTCCTCCCACAAAAAAATCCCTTGAATAACATTTCCTTCCCCAGGCTCTAAAATACCCATCAAGGGCTGGGAATGTGGCTTAGTGATAGAGTGCTTGCCTACCATGCATGAAGCCCTGGGTTTGATTCCACAGGACCACATTAACAGAAAAAGCTAAAAGTGGCGCTGTGGCTCAAGTGGTAGAGTGCTAGCCTTGAGCAAAAGAAGCTTAGGGACAGTGCCCAGGCCCGGAGTTTAAGCCCCAGGACTGGCAATCAATCAATCAATCAATCAAATTCCTACCAAATGGGTACCAGAGGCTCACATTTGTAATCTAGCTATTCAAGAGACTGAGATCTGAGGATCACCGTTCAAAGCCAGCCTAGGAAAAAAAAAGTCTATTGAGACTCACGTCTCCAATTAAGCAGCAAAAAGCTAGAAGTAGAGTTGTGGCACAAGCAGTAAGAGTACCAGCCTTGCTCGGCAAAGCCAAGGGAGAGCAGAGGGTGCTAAGTTCAGTCCCCAATACCAGCACAAACAATCTCCTTCCAAGCCATGTCTGCACGTTCACTGGGCTGCTGGTAGGTGCAAGCATTTGTCTTCATACATTTCCTAGCAAAGATGTCTCCTTTATTTTATCCTCCTCATTCCCATTGCCCCCACATGGTCAGCTCCCACCTAGATGGAGAAATCAGTCTCCTGTGTGACCTTCCAGCTGCTTCCTGTTTTCCTTCCCTTCCCGGAGAGGTGCAGCACATAAATATCTGATTGAAATTTCTTTAATGTCTCTGGCCATGTAGCTCCCCTACTGAAAAGTTCAATGCCTGCAGTGTTTGATGGCATGAGATAAGCAAGGTTTGTGTGTGCTTTCCTGGACCCTGGCTGAGATCGGACTTCTACCCTGTTTACTTAACCTCCTTTGTCAGTATTTCTTAGTCTCTATTCCAGTTAGTTTCTCCTGGACAAACCCCAGTCATTTCCATCACTTCACCACTGGTTTCCCCTTTCTTAAGTCCTGCCTGGCTGTCAGGAGCCCTGTGGTTCCTGCTTCTAATCCTAGCTACACAGGAGGCTGAGATCTAAAGATTGCAGTATAAAGCCAGCCAAGGCAGAAAGGTCTATGAAACTCTTATGTGCAATTGACCAACGAAAAGTGGAAGTGTGGTTCAAGTGGTAGAGCATTTGCAATACTCACGCAGCACTTGCAAAACAAGGGGTAGAGACATGCAATCTCACTAGCTGCTATGTTGAAAATGAACTATACAACTCATGGGTGGGGATGGGAGAGAAAAACTGGGACAGAGGGAGGGAAAGGGTTACATTGTTCAAAAAGAAATGGACTTTACCTAACTTATGTGACTGTGACCCCTCTGTACCTCACCTCTATAATAGCAATAAAAATTTTAAATTACAAAAACAAAGCCAAGCAGGAGTGCCAAGTTCAAGCTTCAGTACCAGAAGAACCACCAAAATCCTGCCTAATTGTGGGAGTGGCTTCCAGTTCTCTTTTCCCAAGATCCACCCTCCTCATCTTCCCAGTTTCCGTCAAGCCTTCCTTGCAGCAAGACTCTCCTGAGACTTCCTTCCAATTCACTTCAAATAGAAAGTGCTCTGAGTTACTTAATAGGAAAGTGAATGTATTTCTTCATCCTTCTCTTGGTCACTGGCTGAAAGGTGAGCTTGAGCTGCCATCTTTGATGAAACACAGGCCATGCATGGAGAATGGGGAGGAGGGGAGAGCCATGAAGAGCCTTCCTTGATCTGGACTGATTCTGTCAAAGACAAATGAATTTCTAGCTCAGAAACCACTGTTCTGTTTGTAACTCACAGTTCCACTGAATCCTAATTAGCACATAGTGCTTCACAGTTGTGCACACATCAGGTGAAGGAGAGAAAGGAGTTGAAGAAATGGTAGCCAGGAAATAAATGCTTACTCTGTGTGTGTGTGTGTGTATGTGTGTGTGTGTGTGTATACTGACTTGCGTTACTTGCCATTTCAGTAGTGTAAACACACGAAGGTCTTGCTCATGAGCAAAAAGGAGCCAGCTCCAGCACACTATCACTGTGTGAACGGGAAGGACAGAAATGGATCTGACATTTAACAAACCTTGCTACAGTCCAGACACCATAATAGACATTTTGCATACATTATCTTCTTTAACCTTTATGTTCAACACTAAGGGCCAAAGGAAGTCAAATTTCTTCAGCTAATCTTTTTTTATTTTTGAGAGGGGGGACCCAATATGGATGGATTCATTTATTATTTACTTATTGTATGCTGGTTCTGGGGCTTGAACTCAGAGTCGCATGCTCTTGCTTGGTTTTTTTGCTCACGGCTAGTGCTCTACCACTCTACCACTTGAGCCATACTGCCACTTCTATTTTCTATTTATGTGGTACTGAGGAATCTAACCCAGAGTTTCATGCATGCTAGGCAATCACTCTACCACTAAGCCACGTTCCCAGCCAGATGATTTGTTTTTTTATACTTTTTTTTTAGTCATCACTATTAGGACTATATAGAAGAAGGAAATCAAGGTTAGGAAGAGAAAATGGGAATGTAGTGGGTATTTTCTGGGGTTTTATCATCCTGAATCAATTCTCTCCTCATCTGGTAACAGATGTTGAACTCTTTGGGGAATTACCTGTATGCAATACTAAATCACTGTCAGTTAAGATGTTCCTTTCTTTTTTTTTGGCCAGTCCTGGGGCTTGGACTCTGGGCCTGAGCACTGTCCCTGGCTTCTTTTTGCTCAAGGCTAGCACTCTGCCACTTGAGCCACAGCGCCACTTCTGGCCGTTTTCTGTATGTGTGGTGCTGGGGAATTGAACCCAGGGCCTCATGTATACAAGGCAAGCACTCTTGCCACTAGGCCATATCCCCAGCCCAGGCGTTCCTTTCTTATCCTAGCCCCAACCTAAATTTGGCTAATCAGATTCTCTCTGCTCAGACTTTGAATGATGCACACAAATGGAAAGAATGGAAAAAGGAAGTGGCAATCATTGATTTCGGTAAGTAGTCAAGGCCAGACTCTTGACTCCTGCTACATAATCCCGGGTAGCTACCTGGCCCTCTGTTTCCTGAGTGTGGCTCTCTAGCCTTCCTTGGAGCTAATATCCTCTCCCACTCAACTTTTTGTTTGAGTTAGCCACAATTTGTTTCTTTGGCTTGATAAGAAAAGCAAAAGCTCTATGAGAATTCAAGGAAGCTGAGGCAAAGCATCTAGCTTTAGATTGTTTCTGAATCATTATTGGCAAGGAAGTTGCTGCAATTATGTAAATAGAACCTAGGCAAGCCTGGTCAGAGCGCAAGGTTGGTTTTCGTGTGTTCTACACTGCAGGAATTATGGGTAGAACTCACATTATGTAACTCTAAGTGTTAGATTAGGTCCTGAGTTATAAAATTGGTAATTGGTACTCATCATAGGATTATGAAATACAGACAACTCAAACCATTTTACATCTAGAGGGTGCATGTCTCTCTGTGTTTTTGCAGTAATCATACAACACATGGAAGGTTTTCTTTCTTTAAAAAAAAAAATTACATTGGGGACTGGGACTATGGCCTAGTGGTAGAGTCCTTGCCTCCTATACATGAAGCCCTGGGTTGGATTCCTCAGCACCACATATATAGAAAAGGCCAGAAGTGGCGCTGTGGCTCAAGTGATAGAATGCTAGCCTAGAGCAAAAAGCCAGAGACAGTGCTCAGGCCCTGAGTTCAAGCCCCAGGACTGGCAAAAAGAAAAATTACATTGATCATTTTTGTAGAGATTTGAAAACACAGACCACTGAGTATGTTTTACCTACATTTTATCTTCTAGAAACTAAAATGAATTTTCAGTTGGCTCATTAAAAACTACAAGCAAAGCCAGGCGCTGGTGGCTCATGCCTGTAATCTTAGCTACTCAGGAGGCTGAGATCTGAGGATCGAGGTTCAAAGCCAACCCAGTAAAGAAAGTCCGTGAGACTCTTTTCTCCAATTAACCACCAGAAAACCACAAGTGGTGCTATGGCTCAAGAGACAGAGCACTTGCCTTGAGCTGAAGCTCAAGAGTTCAAGCCCCATGACCAACAAAAGAAAAAAAAGAAACTACAAGCAAAAGAGAGTCAAAGCAAGTGTCTAACAGGGAAGTCAGGGGTCATATCTAGGTTTGTGTTGCTTCCCTACATTTTAGCTGATTCTGTGCCTCAAGCAAAATTTCCGTTCCTTTCCTCCACTACCTCAGACCACAGTGATCTCACCCTACTCTGAATTCCCAGAATGCTTAGGTCCTGTCTCAACAGTCTATTCATTGAAATTCATTATGGTCATCTGTTGGATCTTCATATGAGAAAAAGTACTCCTTAAGATCTAAGGTATAAGACAAATGTTAATTATATTATTTGATCAATACATACACATATTATATTTATAATTGTGATTTATAATCACAAGCAATAGATCATGATTATGTGTTTTGTGTTTTCCCTTAAGAAGGTTATAGTACATCTTTCTGCATTCTACCACTTTTAATTAGAACAGATTTGAGGATCTACCTACTGATATTTTGAATGTGGGAACCAGTCCCCACCATTTAACAAGTTCATGACCTTCAGCTATATCCTCACCACACTGTTGTGGCTCCTGGGAAGACTGATGACATCATGGGTACAAAGCATCCTGGATTGGTTAGTTCCATTTGGCCAAGAACAGAGAGAACCATTGGCTCTAGTTCCTCCTTCAACCTTCCGGATTCCTTCTCATGGAAATGTAGGTGGTGAATGTGGTCAGAAACATGTTTCCCTTTCTTAATAAAGGAATTCTTAGGCAGTAGTTTCTAGACTCCTGCATGGGCAGTATAAGACATACCTAATGAGAAGACTAATCTTGACTCTTACAAGTATCCACAGGTTGGCTAAAGGCATAACTCAAGTGTTAGGGCACCTGCCTAGCAAATGAGAGGTCACAACTTCAAATTTCCACTATGGCAAAGTGTGCACACAGAATCTGGTAATGTGGCTCCATGGTACAATCCTTCCATAGCATGTGAGAGGCCCTGAGTTCAATCCCCAGCATCATTAAAAATAATAATAATAGGGGCTGGGAATGTGGCTTGGTGGTAGAGTGCTTGCCTAGCATGCATGAAGCCGTGGGTTTGATTCTTCAGTACCACATAAACAGAAAAAGCTGTAAGTGGCACTGTGGCTCAAGAGGTAGAGTGCTAACCTTGAAGAAAAAAGCTCAGAGATAGTGCCTAGGCCCTGAGGTCAAGCCCTGGGACTGGCAAAATAGCAATAATAATAATAGTCAAAATAAATTATAGCCTACATTAAATGTTTTCCCAGTGCAGCATTTTTTCCTTCTCTTAGCCCATCCATCATTCAGTCTACTGTATCTTTCTGCAGAGACAGGAATGTTCTGGATTTACCCTTTCTAGTAAGATAACTACCAGCCATATAGGGTTATTGTAATCTTGAAATGTGTCTAAATTTTATTTAAATTTTAAAGAATTTAAGTTTAAATAGCCATACACCACTGTGTTAAATGATACAACGCTAAATTAAGAAATCCTAACTTAAGAGCATCTATGCTGTGCACTGGTGGCTCACACCTGTAATCCTAACATCTCCGGAGGCAGAGGTATGAGCTTTGCAGTTCAAAGCCAGCCCTGGCAGGAAAGTCCATGAGGTTTTTATCCCCAATAAACTATTCAGAAAAGGCCGGAAGAGGTGCTGTGGCTCAAGTGGTAGAGCACTAGTCTTGAGTCAGAAAGATGCTGGTAGCTCATGCCTGTAATCCTAGCTACTAAGGAGGTTAGATCGAAGGATTGAGGTTTGAAGCCAGCCCTGGCAGAAAGAGTCATGAGACTCCAATTAACCAGCAAAAAGCCAGAAATGGAGGTGTGGCTCAAGTGGTAGAGTGCCAGCCTTGAACAACACAGCCTAATGAGAGGATAAAACTCTGAGTTCAAGCTCCAGCTTGCTCTCTCTCTCTCTCTCTCTCTCTCTCTCTCTCTCTCTCTCACACACACACACACACACACACACACACACACACACACAAATCCATTTAGAAAAACAAGATAGTCTCAAGACCTCAAAGTGTCTTCTAGCTCTCTACCTGTTCTGGAAAGGACTTGGGAGAAAGTCCTCAGGCCTAGGTCACCTTGAAGGTAATCTCACCACCATGGTCTTTCCTACTACATTAGAATATTTGCCCATGCTAAGGGTCTGGGCCTTTTTCCAAGTGCTGAAGGTGAGAATGCCCAATGAGGTTACTGCATTCCGCAAAGTATGTGCACAATCCTTGCAGAGTTTGTATTTGAAACGAAAAGAAGCACACCAAGTCGGGCTGTGGAAATCCAAAGGCACAGAAGAACAAGGGCAGGGGAGCTGAATCTATGAATAACCAGGATTGTTGAGAGGCAGAAATGCATAAATACTATTACCTTTGTTCTTGGAGCCAAAATTCCACCAAACCCAGTACTTGCACTGCTCTGCTTTGCAAGCCTCAATTGCTGCCTCCTCATCTGAAAACCAGACTCTACTGTGCTCTTCCCAGAAGGAGACCAGAGAAATGGACAGGCTCCAGAGGTCATGCTCTGACCATTATTCTGTGCTGCCAGGCTCTGGGTTCAAATCTGTCTCCTCTGATTGTGTGATCATATAATCTTAAGAGAATGAGCTGGCACACGGAATCTCTTTTGTCTCCTCTGTGAAACAAAGATACAAGTAATAACAGTGAGGGCTATAAGGGCTTCATGATCTGACTCAAGCTTAGCACTTAGAACAGTGCCTACCCTACAAGGCATTGTGCAGGCTGGTGTTACCGCATACCAAGCCACAAGGACATGTGGAGAGCCAGTCAGCAGAACAAACAGGAGAGAGAGGCAGACAAAGAAAGTGCTGAGGGGCTGGAAATATGGCCTAGTGGCAAGAGTGCTCGCCTCCTATACATGAAGCCCTGGGTTCGGTTCCCCAGCACCACATATATAGAAAATGGCCAGAAGTGGCGCTGTGGCTCAAATGGCAGAGTGCAGTAGCCTTGAGCAAAAAGAAGCCAGGGACAGTGCTCAGGCCCTGAGTCCAAGCCCCAGGACTGCCAAAAATAAAAAAAAAGCTCAGGGACAGTACCCAGGCCCTGAGTTCAAGGCCCACAGCTGAGAGATAAATAAATAAATAAATGAAAGTGCTGAGCCCCAGAGTGGTCAGGGCAAGGAGCTGGGCTGTGCTCCTGGGACTATGCTGGCGCTTGAAGCTACTGTGGCCTCCAGAGCACATGCAGTTGTCAAAAGACAGGTTGCTGGCTGTTGAGATGGCAGCAGCCCAGCCCATCTCTATGCCCGGAGGGAAACCAGTTCTCTGACAAAAGAAAATGCTGACTTGGCAGATAGGAAGCCAAACTCCCCAAGAGGGATATGTCAGTAAAATCTCCTTCAAACAGCCTTGTCAGAGTGTCATGTGAGAAAACACAACACACCCAGTTGTGCTATTCCTAAGTAGTAAAGAGAAATAAGCCAGGCATGGTGGCTCATGCTTGCAATTCCAGCACTCTAGAGACTGAGACAGGAGGAGGACGAATTCCAGGCCACCTTGGGCTACATGGCGAGACCCTGCCACAAAAGAGAAAATATACATGTCATAGATGAATGTTCATGACAGCTTTATTTATAGTAGCCAAAAATAAGAACCCACAAATGTCCATGGATGACTGCGAAGCCAGCCATAGTCTATTTACACAATGAGATATTACTCAGAAATCAAAAGGAAAGAACTACTGAGTCATGCAGTAACATGGATGAGTTGCAAAAAAAAAAAAAAAAAAAAAAGCATCCTGTGCAAAAGAATCCAGACACAAGAGTGTCTCCCATGGTTCCATTGATATGACATTCTAGAATAACAAAACTATAGGATGGGTAGTAGGTCAGTCATTGCCTAGGGCTGGTCTCTTTCTTGTAGGAAAGAGATCAACTACAAAGGAGCACAAGGAACTTTCTAGGATGATGGCAATATTCCACATCATGATTGTGATGCACTAACACAACTATATGTACTTATCAAAACTCAGAGAACAAAGGGCTGAAGCTCAAGCTCAGTGATAGAGCTTATTCTTAGCGTGAAAGCCTAGATTCTACCTCCTGCACCAATTCCCACACACACAACAGACAAACAAAAATAAACCAACTAAAATTCCTTGAACTGTACTCCTGAAAAGGATGAACTGAGCTTG
The DNA here is from genome assembly GCF_023159225.1 of Perognathus longimembris pacificus. Classification (NCBI taxonomy): domain Eukaryota; kingdom Metazoa; phylum Chordata; class Mammalia; order Rodentia; family Heteromyidae; genus Perognathus; species Perognathus longimembris. The sequence goes on from NC_063166.1 coordinate 14,476,531, forward strand.
CCTTTGTTTTTGTTCTGTTTTGCACATGAGGATCGAGCCTAAGGCCTTGCACATGCTAGACAAATATCCTACCACTGAACCACAACCTCAGGCTCTAAAATGCCGACAAGTTCATTACCTTTTCAGGCCTTGTCCAAATGTCCTCAGCTTCTAAGTGGCTGCATTACAACATCATGTGTGCCTCTAGGCATTCAGAAAGATAAATACACAAATGACCATAATGTATATAGAATGTTTGACGTGTCAGGAGATTCATGCACAAAGCTGATGGACCAGTGCTGTATGGGAAATGGGGGGGGGGAGTGAAGAGGGGTGAAGTAGGGGGAGATGGAATGGGAAAAAGCCTATGAGGTTTCCTGGTTCAGGTTGGAAGGCCAGTTGAGGCCTCACTTGAAGAATCTGGAGCCACTAAAGTACTGAAGCTGCAGCTCTGTCCCCAGGTCTATGTTTTTAACAAGAAAGCCCTGGGACGCAGAAAAGGGAGACTAGAAGAAGGAGGATTAGGAAGGTTCTTTATAATTGTCATCATTCCTGTTAAAATAATAGGTGTGTGTATGTGTTTCTAGTATTGAACTGGCTGAATACCAAAAGCAGAATTTAGTCTCAACTAGGATTCTGCAGCCACTGATGGCCACTCAGCTGCTCAGGAATATGAGACCCCCTGGAACTATTTCTTCCCTGATCTAGGGAATCTTAGCAATCAAACCCCTTCCCTTGGGCTCTCTGGAGTAGCAGAGATGCAGGGGCTTGAAAGGCAATTCGAAATAGTGATAGACTGGAGGAGGAACTCAGCAGAGCTTATGTCATCCTCAGCCCTTCTGTGCTAGGTGGGATTCCCAACTTGAGGAAACAAGTGACCAATTGTCTGGGAAGGGAAAGTGTCACAAAAGGCTGGAGGAACCAGGATGACAGCAGCCTAGGCCCAGACACTCTAGGGAATTCATGAGCCAGTGGAGAGAAAAGCTGAGGGAAAGCAGAGTGGCTGTCAAGCCAGGTCCAGCTTCCTCTTTCATGAGCTCATGGTCAAAGCCAAGCCAGGCTGGAGGGTGCCAGCGATTGAGTGAGCTTGTTTTTTCCCTAACTTGGTTCTGAGTCACACAAGGCATCTACCCTTCCCAGAAAACCACTGCAGGGCTCACCCTTGGCAGTAGATCAACTCGTCCTAACACGCGATGCCCACTGGCTTGGCGCCAGCCCTGCCTGTCTTTGCCCCAAGGCCTCTGTGGGAGGAGACATGCCCTCTCAGCCTTAAAAGAAGAAGTCCTATGGAGGCTGCTTAGAAAACAGAGAGGCATGTCTGATTTTGGGGTACTCATGGGAGACACGGCTGAATCAGAAGAGAGAGAGGTACTGGAGTGTCTGTAAGCCCTTAGCTTTGTAGATCAAGTCATCGGTAACTACAGTGTCTGAAAAGACAGACAAATGGGGAAGTAGTTTATTCACCAACCTTTCTCCTGTGATTATATTTTTAACTTAAAGCTCAGACTCTCCAACAGCTGACACTAGAGCTGTAGTCTGGCTGCCTGGAAGTCAACTCTGTGACTAAGGACATAAAAGATTTGTTATTTCTAGCCTTTGTAGACAGCCCATATTTATTAAAAGGCACAGTAGGGGCTGGAAATGTGGCTTAGTGATAGAGTGCTTACCTAGCATTCATGAAGCCCTGGGTTCAATTCCTCAGCACCACATAAACAGAAAAAGCCAGAAGTGCCACTGTGGCTCAAGTGATAGACTGCTAGCCTTGAGCAATAAGAAGCTAGGGACAGTGCTCAGGCTTTGAGTTCAAGCCCCAGGACTGGCAAAAAAAAAAGGCACAGTAGTAAGTACTGGATACAGCAAATAAACAGGATGGATAAAATCTTTTTTTTTAATTTTTGGTAAAAATATTTTTTTTCTTTTTGTGGATGGAACTCAGGGCCTGGGTACTCTCCCTTATCTCTTCTACTCAAGGCTAGCACTCACTATCACTTGATACAGCTCCACCTCCAGCTTCTTGGTGGTTAACTGAAGATAAGAGCCTCCCACACTTTCCTGCTCTGGCTGATTTCAAATTGCAATCCCTACTTAGATCTCAGCTTCCTGAGTAGCTAGGATTACAGGTTGAGCTATCAGTACCCGGCTAATAAAGTCTTACATTATAGAGTTACAAATGAGTGGGAAGGAAACTGAGTCCAGAGGAACCACAACACTGTGCTGGAAGCTCCTACTGGCTTCTGCTCTCGGCAGCTTCCTCCTTCCCAGTGGCTGGTCAGAGCTGGGCTGGGCCAGGCTAAGCTGAATCCCAGGGCTGGGGGCCTTGTTACTCGTGTAACTTGCCTCAGCACCGCTGGCATTTTTGCCTGGCCTTTACGTCAAGGGAAGCTAAGGCCTGTTTTCACACACACACACACACACACACACACACGTATCTTTTTTGATGGTCATTTATTAACTTGTTACTTGGGTTGTACTTACCACCCCAACCCCACTTTGTTCCCATCCATGCCTCTGGCCAAAGTTGTTCCAGCTAAACTGCCTGTGTAGAGAGAGCCTGGAAGGGTGTATAAAAAATCACTTGCCTTGGCTGGACTATAATTAGAAATGCAGAAATCTGCTTCTCTGGGGTAAACAAAGAACCACAAAAATGGACAGGGACCCAGAAGAGGGAAGAGGAGAATTTAAAAAATAAAATAAGGATTGAGCTAGGGACCAATGGCTCATGCCTGTAATCCCAGTTACTCAGGAGACTGAGATCTGAGTTCAAAGCCAGCTCAGGCAAAAATGCCTGTGAGACTCTTACCTCTAATTAACACACACACACACACACACACACAAAGTAGGACTATAACTCAAGTGGTAGAGCACTAGCCTTGAAGGGAAAGAAAAAAAAGCCAGGGGCTAGTAGCTCATTCCCATAATTCTGGCTACTCAGGAGGTTGAGATCTGAGGATCACAGCTCAAAGCCAGCTCAGGCAAGAAAGTCCATGAGAGGGCTGGGAATGTGTCCTAGTGGCAAGAGTGCTTGCCTTGTATACATGAAGCCTTAGGTTCAATTCCTTAGCACCACATATATAGAAAAGGCTAGAGGCGGTTCAGTGGCTCAGGTGGCAGAGTATTAGCCTTGAGCAAAAAGAAGCCAGGGACAGTGCTCAGGCCCTGAGTCCCAGCCCCAGGACTGGCCAAAAAAAAAAAAAAAGAGAAAGTCCATAAGACACTTATCTCCAGTTAACTACCAAAAACAAAAGCCAAAAGCAGAGCTGTGGCTCAAGTAGTAGATCACTAGCCTTGAGTACAAAAGCTCAAGAACAGTGCCCCAGACCATGAGTTCAAGCCCTTGGACTGGCACAAAAAAAGAAAGGAGACTGTATCTCCTGTGATCTTAGCTCTGGGAGGCAGTTTTCTCTGTTCTGCCCACTGGCCCTTCCTGGTCCCATAACAGCCCTTGCCCCGTTAGAGTTACCACTGGAAAAAGGAGCAGTACACTTACATTCGTAATCCTTACAATAATCTAAAGGTCAAATGGCCCATTTGTCAATTGAGGAAATAGGTTTTCAGAGACTGGAGGTGACGCAGTTAATAAGTAACAGAACTGGAATTTAAACCAGATTTCCTCCAACACCACTAGATTAATAATATGCACCTTTTGCTACCCTGTGTTTTTTTCTAATCTCAAACCCACTTCAAAGCAACCAATGGCAATTCATAGTGCCAGGTGCAGCTACAGGTGGATGCCTGGCTCCATCCCTTCTTTCTGCTTCCCTTTCTTAGAAGCTCCCACTGTCTCCCTTTCTCCTGCCCAGTCTACTACAGCCACTTTTCAGTCCCTCATGGTCAGTTACGTATCCGTACTCCAGGTGAGGCAGCAGGCACCGTGCAATCCGCAGGACAGTTCCTGATTTGAGGTGGAAGCAGCCTAAGCCACAGCTAAGCACTGTCCAATTTCTTCTTTTTTCTGGTGACTAGTGCTGGGGCTTGAATTCAGAGCCTGGGCTCCGTGCTCAAGGTTAGCACTCTATCCCTAGAGTCACAGTTCCACTTCCAGCTTTTTGGTGGTTAATGGAGATAAGGGTCTCACAGACTTTCCTGCCCTGGCTAGCTTCAAACCACGGTCCTCGGATCTCAGTCTCCAGAGAGGCTAGGATTACAGGTGTAAGCCACTGGCACCCAGCTTCCATTTTCTTTTTGAAGAGGAAGGGACACAGCTAAACATCTCTGGGGATGAGGTTCAGCTCCTCAGATTTAAGAATATTTGTTATGCATTTATCAATCCCTTCCCTAGTAGATGCCAAGTACTGAGGACACCACAGAGATCTAAGAAGGAAAAAGGCAGAAGAGGCCTTGCACATTTCTGGAACTCATATTCCAGAAGTGGGAAGAAACAACAGTGAAAAGTAAACAAAGGGGGCTGGGAATATGGCCTAGTGGTAAAGTGCTCACCTCATATACATGAAGCCCTGGGTTCGGTTCCTCAGAACCACATATATAGAAAAAGCCAGAAGTGGCACTGTGGCTCAAGTGGTAGAGTGCTAGCCTTGAGCAAAAAGACAGTGCTCAGGCCCTGAGTTCAAGCCCCAGGGCTGGCAAAAAACAAAAAAAAGTAAACATAGGCAGATTGGAGATATTGCTCAGTAGTAGAGAGTGTACTTAGCCTGTAAGAGGTCTTGGGTTCAATCCACAGCACCAAAAATAACAATAACAAAAATAAGCATAGGGGCCAGGAATGTGATTTAGCAGTAGAGTACTTGCTTAGCATGCATGAAGCCCTGGGGTCGATAAACAGAAAAAGCCAGAAGTGGCGCTGTGGCTCAAGAGGTAGAGTGCTAGCCTTGAGCAAAAAGAAGATCAGGGACAGTGCTCAGGCCCTGAGTCCAAGTCCCAGGACTGGCAAAAAACAAACAAAAATAAGCATATATAAAGCTGGGCACCAGGGCTGGGGATATGGCCTAGTGGCAAGAGCGCTTGCCTCTTATACATGAAGCCCTGGGTTCGATTCCCCAGCACCACATACACAGAAAATGGCCAGAAGTGGCGCTGTGACTCAAGTGGCAGAGTGCTAGCCTTGAGCAAAAAGAAGCCAGGGACAGTGCTCAGGCCCTGAGTCCAAGGCCCAGGACTGGCAAAAAAAAAAAAAAAAAAAAAAAAAAGCTGGGCACCAGTGGCTACACTTGTAATTTTAGCTACTTGGTAGGCTGAAATTTGAGGATCTCTGTTCAAAGCCAGGGACAGGAAAAGTACAGGAAACTCTTATCTCCAGTTAACCAGCACAAAGCTGACAGTGGAGGTATGGCTCAAGTAGTAGGCTGAGTTGCCAGCCTTGATCAAAAAACTAAGGGACGGGCTGGGGATATGGCCTAGTGGCAAGAGTGCTTGCCTCGTATACATGAGGCCCTGGGTTCAATTCCCAGCACCACATATACAGAAAACGGCCAGAAGTGGCGCTGTGGCTCAAGTGGCAGAGTGCTAGCCTTGAGCAAAAAAGAAGCCAGGAACAGTGCTCAGGCCCTGAGTCCAAGCACCAGTACTGGCACACAAGCATGCATGCACACCTAGATATAACCTAGACAATTCCTCAATTGCTATGAAGAAAACAGACACTGAGGAAGAGGCGTGTGTGTGTGTGTGTGTGTGTGTGTGTGTGTGTGTGTGAAGATACCAGGTCAAAGGAAGGAAATGAAGGAACCTGATGATCTCCAGAAAGATGGAATGGAGATGAGAGGCCTGGAAATGGAGAGGCTGATGCCAACTCTCAGGGATGAAGGCAATAGAAACCAGTCCAGCAGCTGGTCTCAGCCCCTGGCACTTCCTAGCTTTAACTCATCGAAACTCTCACCTATCCACCCCCTCTTTGGCTTAATGATTCACTTTCAACCTTTCCTGGGTGGCAAGAAGAAGGAGCAGGGCTCTAGGTCTATAGAGTTGGCAGGAATAGGAATGAGATTTTTTTCTCTTATTCTCATTCTGGTCTCACCACCTCCCCCTCTCCCGCAAAAAAAAAAAAAAAAATCTCTCTGTGCCAGAAGAACAGGGAGGATAACTAGGCCCAGCTGGAGCCCAGATTCCAGATGTGAGAGATAGTAATGACACAAGATGCTGACATCCCTCTCATTTTCCCTCCCTGCCTAATGCCCTACAGAAATTTTCCATCATAAACAAGTTATGCATTCCTGACCTTGAGTGCTTCCCCTTCTCCCACCACAGTTTTCTTCCATCATCACACTCTGTCCCTCACCCTCAACTTGTGTCTCTGCACGAGGGTCGTCCTCATGCATAAGCAGTCTTGTGTTTTATGTTGGTCACAGATGTGCAGGGTCTACTCAGGTGTAGAGGGAAGGGTGATGGCAAGTGTGAAAGGCAGGTGTGGGAAAGAGACTTGTTTTTGTAGAAGAGGTGTGTTTTATTTTCAGTTAGCTTATATTCGTTATGAGGGAGGATTTCATGGTTACATCTCCACATCTGTTCTCACTGCATTCCAATTCATTCCTCCCCATCAGTTACATTCCCTGCCTCTTGCACAGTAGGTCTGTTTTATATGTTTGGATTACAGTAAGAAGTGTAATACATAGCCTTATATAGACCCAGGAAGCAATTGTATAGAGCAACAATATAATCTATTTCTAGTCCAATCTTAGGGTTTATTTACCTTGCTATACAACCTTGGTTGAAAAAATGCTTTTCCATGTGTCCTATTTGGTGTCTGTGTAAGATTGTCCCAGCTTTTCTTAAGACATTGTGAATTTGTACAGAGCATTTAGGAGTATATCCATGTCTCAGAAGCTTGGGGGAACCTAGCCAGTGTGTGAATCTATAGTTCTGCATGGGTATTTATAGTTCTGTATTTTCATCTTTCATTTAACAATGAGAAACTACTATCAGCAAGACACCATGCTGGGTTCTTCCACAGATTCAAAGATTTGTATAACTCAGCCACCAGCCTCTATGTATGTATTCTCAGCTTGTTACTATGATGGTAGAAAGATCTGGGCCAGACCAGGCACCAGTGGAATCCTAGCTACTTAAGAGGCTGAGATCAAGAAGCAAGCTCAGGCAGAAAAGTCTGTTGAGACTCTTATCTCCATTAAACTACTGAAAAAGCCAGAAGTACAACTGTGGCTCAAGTGGTAGAACACTAGCTTTGAGCAAAAGCAGCCCAGGGCAGTACCCAGGCCTTGACTCAAAGCCCTAGGACCAAGAAGAAAAATAGAAATCTGAGCCAGACACATCTTGAGCCCCTGAGGTCAGCTTGGATCTTTTTATTGCCTTGCTGTCAGCAAGCCCCTGAGCTCCCTTCCTGTCATGGCACCCATCTCATGGCCAAATCCTGGTGCTCTTAGGATACAATTGTCTCTTATGGCTACCTTTTCAGGCACTGTCATCTTCTATTTGAGTCCCTCAATCGTGTCCTGTCCCCTGCCTCAGTTTCCCCTGCCCCAGGGCACAGTCCTCACCCCAGTCCCTTCCCAATGTGAACTGCTCTCCTTTTTATCTTATCCCAGATCCTCCAGCTCCAAGGTCCAGAGCCCAATCCACGCCCTTGGCCTGCCAGCTATCTTCCCTTTACCAAACACCTTTCCAGCCATTGCTATTTCCCACGACTCCTTTACAGGAAACTTACTCTACGAGGATTTTCCTTAAAATTCCCCCAAAATGCATCCTGTACTTTTCCAGCTCAAGGACTTTGCGGATGCCATCCTCATTTTCACCGTCATCTTTCACATCTGATTTTGTCATCTCAAATGCCACTTTTCCATGAAACTTCCTCTAGTCATACATAGCTCTTTGGGGTTCTCTTTAACAGTTTTTTTTCTTCCAGTCCTGGGGCTTGAACTCAGGGCCTCGGCACTGTCCCTGAGCTTCTTTTGCTCAAGGCTAGCATCCTACAAATTGAGCCACAGGGGGCTGGGGATATAGCCTAGTGGCAAGAGTGCCTGCCTCGGATACATGAGGCCCTAGGTTCGATTCCCCAGCACCACATATGTAGAAAACAGCCAGAAGCGGTGCTGTGGCTCAAGTGGCAGAGTGCTAGCCTTGAGCGGGAAGAAGCCAGGGACAGTGCTCAGGCCCTGAGTCCAAGGCCCAGGACTGGCCAAAAAAAAAAAATTGAGCCACAGCACCACTTCCAGCTTTTTCTGTTTATGTGATACTGAGGAATAGAACTCGGGGCTTTAGATATGCTTGGCAAGCACTCTACCTCTAAACCACATCCCAGCTTCCTTTAACAGTTTTCTTAGGATTCTCAGAATAGTTCTGGTCAAGATTGAGGTGATTTGAGCCAGAGGATAAAGCTCTAAAGCCAAAGTGACAGTTTCATCTGGTTTGTCTTACTCTGCAGCACATACACTGAAACGAATCTCAGAACTCTCAACAGTATATTTTTTTCTTTTACCTTCTTTCTTTTTTTTCAGTGTGGGGCTTGAATTCAGGGCCAGGGCACTGTCCCTAAGCTCTTTATGCTCAAGGCAAGCACTCTACCCCTTGAGCCACAGTGCCATTTCTGGTTTTCTGGTGGTTAATTGGAGATAAGAGTCTTACTGTCTTTCCTGCCTGGGCCGGCTTTAGACTGAGATCCTCAGATCTCAGCCGCCTGAGTAGCTAGGATTATAGGCATGAGCCACCAGTGCCTGGCTTCTTTTATTTTTTGAGTCAGGGTCTTATTATATCACAGTGTTGCCTAGGCTGATCTAGAACTCCTGGGCTCAAGTAATCCTCCTGCCTCAGCCCCCCCCCCCCTCACTCTTCTACAAAAACAAGTCTCCCACATCTTGGCGCTGTTATCAGAGCGCCTGCTACAAGCAAAAGCTCCAAAAATATCCAGTTGAGCCGCGGTCTCTAAAGCAGTTATGAAAATGTGTCAAATCTGTGTTTGACAACTACTACAACATTTATACAGTGCCACAATTTTAAAAGTCCTTTACATGCTGTTTGTTTTTTGGCCATACAAGGGCACACTTGTATGGCTGCTGACCTCTTGACTTTGTACTTTGTGGCTCTCTGCACTAATTGTTGTCTAGTTATTTCTGTGCATGCCTGAATAGCTTTGCTGAGTTGCCTTTATGCCGTCTGTATCTTTGTGTGTGCGTGTGTGTTGTATTCATGTGGCATGTGAGTGTGTTGTGCTCATGTAGTGTGCGTTTTGTGCATATGGTATATACGCATGCTAAAGCAAGCAGGGCTGTATTGGTGGGCTCATGTCTTAGTCTTTTGGATAACTTCAATGACTTCCCTCTAGTATGCAGTGTTTTCTATGCATAACTGCAAGTATGTGAATGTGCGTTTTGTGGTTCCTTGAACTTGAGGTGTCACGGAAAGGCCAGATCTCCTTTTTGTACATCACCCCCCACACACACACACGCAGCCTTCCCAGGATGGTGGCAGAACCCTCTCTGAAACGGTAGTCCAGTCCCTCTCCAGCAGCCACACGTCCCAACACGTGCTCACCCTCAGGGATCTCACCCTCCAGCAATCACGTCTACTCACTCACACTCAACGTGCACCCAGGCACTCGGGGCTGCACCGGCCAAGTCTCCACCCACTCCCTTTGCTAAATCGTCGGAATTTCCAACCCGCTCCAGCCAACCGCTCCCCGGCGGCGGGGGGAGGAGCCCGCGGGCCCGCCCCCTTCCACGGGGTATATACGGCGCCTGCCCGGCTGCCGCTCAGCACTCGGCCTTCGCCTCCGCCGCAGCAGCTATGTGTCACTCTCGCAGCTCTCTTCCCACCATGACCGGCCTGCGGGCCCCGGCTTCGGGCCCCTCCACGAGTCCGGGAGTCCGGCGGGGCTCCGGCCCGGAGATCTTCACCTTCGATCCGCTGCCGGAGCCGGCGGCAGCCCCCGCCGCCCGCCTCAGCGCCCCTCGTGGGCACCGGAAGCGCAATCGCCGGGTCCTCTACCCCCGAGTGGTGAGTGTCAGGGGGACGCTGCACCCCACTACCTTAGGGGGATCGATCACACGGCCCGGCCCTTGACCTCACCTCTCCGCTGTTTTGTCTCCCCCCCCCCTCAGGTGCGGCGCCAGCTGCCAACCGAGGAACCGAACCCAGCCAAAAGGCTCCTCTTTGTTCTGCTCACCATCGTCTTCTGCCAGATCCTGATGGCCGAAGAGAGCGTCCCGGCGCCCCTTATCGTGGAGGACGCCCCCAGCGCCGGGGTCCCCGAGTCCGTCCCCGCGCCCATCCCTGCGCCCCCGGTCCTCGAGCCCTTTAACCTTACCCTGGAGCCTGCAGACTACGCTCTGGACCTCAGCACCTTTCTCCAGCAACACCCAGCTGCCTTCTAGCCGAGAAGAGAAGCCCCACCTCACCGCGAAGCAATCGGGGGGGAAAAACAAACCAAAGAACACCAGGCACGGGTACCTGGTGCTCGAGATCGTATCCCAAACTGGGACTCCTAAAGGCAACTCGAACTCAGAACACACTACAGCGGAGAAAGACGCCAGCTGGTGCTGAGGGGGCGAAACCGGGGCACGGATAATAAGCCCGGCTAGGCCCAGTGGGAAAAGAGAGCGGCGTTGATTTATTTCTCAGTGCTCCTGCTTAATATTTATATGTATTTATGTATGTCCTCCTAGGCCACGGAGGGATGTATGTAATATTTATTTTAACTTATGCGTGGAAGCGAGATAGGCTTCCATGCTGTGTAGATGCACATCTTGGTATTTATTGAGCTTTGTGGGCTTTCGGTGAAGGGCCGGGCGCCTGGAGCCGAGGCAGAAGTTGGGGGAGGACGCCCGGCTCAGGAGTCCGGCACGGTGGTGGGTCTTCGGATTAGGGAGTGTTCTCCGGCCAATCTCCAGCATCTCGACTCCACGTTCTACCGTGGGAGGCTTCGACAGTCTAACGGGAATAAATAAGGTCTATGGCCCATCTCCTCGGAGCTACCTCTTAGGTAGAGGCGGCTGCAAGGTCGGGGGTCTGGGTTGTCAGGGGGTGGCTGTCGAGGTCCCCCAGTATGTTCTGTGAACACAATAAACTTGATTTCATGTCAGTTATCCTTTTCCGTGTGTCTTTGCCACCTGCGGTTCCTTCCCCCACCCTCGGACGCCCACGAGTGTGGGTCGGAGCTGTGGCCACGTCCACAGCCTGCGCTTCCCCCCTGGGCCCCAAAGCCCTTTTTCCTGGGAGTCACGAGCCCAGATCCGGCTGCCGGTTACGTGGTCCACCGCCGCAATCCCGGGCTTCCCCACCCGGCCGGTGGCCAGCCGGGGATGTGGCAACCTTCCTTCCGCAGCAGGCGGCGCCCGCGCCCAGGGGGCGTGGCGAGGGGGGCTGGGCGGGGCTCGCGGCGCCCGGGGGCGTGGCAAAGGGCTTGGGCGGGGCTCGCGGCGCCAGGGGGCGTGGCGAAGGGCCTGGGCGGGGCTCCCGCGGGGCGCTGGGGCGGAGGCTAGGAGGGTGTAGCGGGGGAGGGTGTAGCGGGGACCGGGCGGCGGGAGGGCCTCGAGAGCGGAGGGCTGCGGGCTCAACCCCGGCCTGCCGGGAAAGGGGCGGGACGAGCGCACAGGGGCGGGGTCGCGTCTGCCGCAGCAACGGGGTGCGGCCCGGTGGGGGGCGCGGGCCTGGGCTTCCAGGAAGAGGGGCGAATTCGCGGGCGGCCCCTGCTAGGCCACCGGGAACTACGCGCGTCCGAAGGCCGACCGAGTCCGGGCCACCGTACGGGTGGGAAGGTGAGTGGGGGAGGGAAGGCGGAGCTTCCCCTGCGGAAGATCTCGGAGGGCTCCTGGGTTGGGGGGCAGAGCTTTGTTAGGTAAAGTGGGGAGGGGTCAAGGTGAGAGGGAGGAGGTGGCCGCCCACCGCCGGGAGAGGGATCCCCGGGAATCTGGATTTTACAGGGAAAGGCCATAACGGACCTCTGGGCGTGGAAGGCGTGGAAGGGACTGGGCGGTGGCAGATGCAAAACGGGCGAGCCTGAAGGGGAAGGGAAGGGAAGGGAAGGGATTCTTTTCTCTATCTGCCAAGGCTTCTTTCTGCCCCTCTTCCAGGCTTGAGCCATGTTTTTTACTTGTGGCCCCAATGAGGCCATGGTGGTCTCGGGTAAGTATTCTCTTCCCAACCATGTGACACTCCCCTCCCCCCCCCAAACCCATGCAAGTTTGGCTTTTGCTTCTTCCCCTTTCTACCAGCTCCCCAAATGCCGTCCCCTGATGGTTTGTCTGCAAGCTACTTAGTTGTGATTCCTAGCCAGCATCCTCCAAGGCCCCCCAGACTGCTCCCTTTCCAGCTAAAGATTTTGTCCCATGCATGCCACCCCCCCCCTTCCAACTCATCCCCCTCTTCCAATTCATTCCCTGGCTACACAATGCCTTCACTTTGCAGGTTTCTGCCGGAGCCCCCCAGTCATGGTGGCTGGAGGACGTGTCTTTGTCCTGCCTTGCATCCAACAAATCCAGAGGTAAATAGGAAGAGAACCAGGGGGTGGTGAACCCGTTTCCTCTCTGCTCTTTTTCTCACTGTCGGCCCCTTCTTTTTCCCCTAGGATCTCTCTTAACACACTGACCCTCAATGTCAAGAGCGAAAAGGTTTACACTCGCCATGGGGTCCCCATCTCAGTCACAGGCATTGCCCAGGTGAGGCTTTCAGAACTTTTCCCCTCCCCCCCAAGCCCACCTTATCATTTTTCTCCCAGACATTAAAAAGCTTCTGACTATGGCCTTATGTGCCTCTGCCTGCAAAGAAACATGTCCTGCGTTCTCCAGCCACTCCCAGGGCAGTTTTCTCCCTGAGAAGGAAAAAGATGCTAAGGGCTCCTCTTTCTCTCCCTGCTTTCTCCCTGGCTTCCTGAGACTTTTACCACACCCTTCCTATCCCTTCTCTGGCTGCAGGTGAAAATCCAGGGACAGAACAAGGAAATGTTGGCAGCTGCCTGCCAGATGTTCTTGGGGAAGACGGAGGCTGAGATTGCCCACATTGCACTGGAGACACTGGAGGGCCACCAGAGGGCTATCATGGCCCACATGACTGTGGAGGTGGGTTTGTGGGCAGGGAAGGATCTGACAGGGATACAGAATAAGTAGAGCCAAGGGATCCAGCCAGTCTGTGTGTGATGGTGAAACTCAGAGCTTAAGTACCTTCTTCCCACCATTCTGTTGTTCTAGGAGATCTATAAGGACAGGCAGAAATTCTCAGAGCAAGTATTCAAGGTGGCCTCCTCAGACCTGGTCAACATGGGCATCAGTGTGGTTAGTTATACCCTGAAGGATATTCATGATGACCAGGTAAAACTAGATAGTCGATCCTTCTGCACTTCCTTGTTCCCATCTCTCAAGCCCTTGTGAGGACTACAGTGTCTGTACCTTTCCCACAGGACTATTTGCACTCCTTAGGGAAGGCTCGCACAGCGCAAGTCCAAAAAGATGCTCGAATTGGGGAAGCAGAGGCCAAGAGAGATGCTGGGATTCGGGTGAGTGATGATGGTCTTGCTGGATGCCCAGTGGCAGAGAAGACCTGGTGGGATCCAAGGGGCGCAGCTGAGTGGGGCTGGTGGAACTGGGTTGGCAGGGGAAATAGAGGGAGCCTGGGTAAAGGCAGAAAAAACTAGTGAGGAGCAAGCTCTTACCCTCTGTTTTCCTTTCTACCTGCCTGATTGCTGACTGGATAGGAGGCTAAGGCCAAGCAAGAAAAGGTGTCTGCTCAGTACCTGAGTGAAATTGAGATGGCCAAGGCACAGAGAGACTATGAGCTGAAGAAGGCTGCATATGACATCGAGGTCAACACCCGCCGAGCACAAGCTGACCTGGCCTATCAGCTTCAGGTAAGAACTGCCACACTGGACTGATGGCAGGTCACCCACTGTGACCCTTCACCTGCCACTCAGCCTCTCCATCTTACGCCATCTCTTTTTTCATCTTCCAACTTTGTCTTATTCTGGCTTTTGTAGTCTTTTCTGTCTAGGCTGATCCTCAGATTTCAGCCTTCTGAGTAGCTAAGATTAACAGGTGCCATCAGCTCCCAGCTCCCAGACATTTTTTAATCCAATCAAGTTAATTTGCCATCATAGAGGCACAGTGTTGGTTGCCTGCTGAAGTAGTAAAGTGCTAGCCTTGAGCAAAAGAAGCTCAGGGAAAGTGCCCAGGTCCTGAGTTCAAGCCCCAGGACTGGCAAAATAAAATAAATTTAGAAAAGCAAAGATGAGCCAGGCATGGTGACACATATCTATAATCCTCACTACTTAAGAAAGTAAAGATCGGGGCTGGGAATATGGCCTAGTGGCAAGAGAGCTCACCTCGTATACATGAAGCCCTGGGTTCGATTCTCCAGCACCACATATCTAGAAAACGGCCAGAAGTGGCGCTGTGGCTCAAGTGGCAGAGTGCTAGCCTTGAGCAAAAAGAAGCCAGGAACAGTGCTCAGCCCCAGAGTCCAAGCCCCAGGACTGGCCAAAAAAAAAAAAAAAAGAAGAAAAGAAAGTAAAGATGGAGAAAATAGGAACAGAGCAGAAACCATAGCATCATTTTGCGAACTGGAAAGCAGTGGTTATCTAGTGCTGTCACTGAGCCTGAAGCCTACAGTAAGGAAGCAAACAATGAAAGAAAGCCCCTGAGGATGGGAATGTGGCTTAGTGGTAGAGTGCTTGCCTAGCATGCATGAAGCCCTGGGTTCGATTCCTCAGCACCACATAAACAGAAAAGGCTGGAAGTGGGTGCCGTGGCTCAAGAGGTAGAGTGCTAGCCTTGAGCAAAAAGAAGCCAGGGACAGTGCTCAGGTCTTGAGTTCAAGCCCCAGGACTGGCAAAAAAAAAAAAATGAAAGCACCTGAGACTCAGGGACTACCATAGCCCCTGAGCTGTGATAAAGACTGGTGAACTAAGAGGAACAAGAGACAAGTGACTACCTGGCTAGAGTTCCTCACTGGCTCCCTGCCTCTGGGTGGTGGCACCTCCCCCTCCGCAACAAGACATCTGGAAGTCTATTTTCTGAAAACCAGGGAATGTGACTAAAGCTGGCCAGGCACAGGTGAGGACCAGGGTAGTTTACCAGAAATGGGTATGAATGGACAATAAGTATATTGAATACTAAATGTTAGAAGCTGGCCCCTGCAGCCCCACTCAACTCCTAGAACCTCATATTTAAAAGAGAGAAGCTGCCACTGTTGGCTCATACCTGTTATCCTAGCTACTCAAGAGGCTGAGATCTGAGGATCGTGGTTCAAAGCCAGTCCAGGCAGGAAAGTCTGTGAGACTCCTCCAATTAACCACCAGAAAACCAGAAGTGACGTTGTGGGTCAAGTGGTAGAGCACTAGCCTTAAGCTGAGGAGCTCAGGGATAGAGCCCAGGTCCATGGTTCAAGCCCTGCAACCAAAAAAAAAAAAAAATGAGAGAGAGAGAGAGACCACTACTGTTCTTTGTAATATACCCAATCCAAAGGGAAAGACTTTAAAGAGCCTGAGTCTGTTAAGTATAATGATGGCCCATCTATAATCCTAGCCTTTTGGAAGGCTGAAGCAAGAGGATCACAAGTTTGAAGCCAATCTGGGCTACATATGGCAAGATCTGTCCTTAAAATTTTAGAGGAAAAAACACACCAAACAAGTCCTTAATCAGAAGTTCCTCCATACAAGGGCTAGTCAGATCACCCTAAAGTGCAGCTCAGATTTAATAGGCCTCACCTACAGATTTAGAGCTTCCTTTCAGTGAGCAGACAACCAGTATTCCCTGATACAGGAGGGAATCCTCCAACATGAAAGATGGAAATCAAAGCCACAGCAAAAGAGCTAGTGGGGGGCTGGGGATATGGCCTAGTGGCAAGAGTGCTTGCCTCGTATACATGAGGCCCTGCGTTCAATTCCCCAGCACCACATATACAGAAAATGGCCAGAAATGGTGCTGTAGCTCAAGTGGCAGAGTGCTAGCCTTGAGCAAAAAGAAGCCAGGGACAGTGCTCAGGCCCAGAGTCCAAGCCCCAGGACTGGCCAAAAAAAAAAAAAAAAAAAGAGCTAGTGCTGTAGCTGAAGTGGTAGAGTGCCTGCCTAGGAAGCATGAAGCCCTGAGTTCAAGCCACAGTACCAACATAGACCAGAAAAACTGGATGTATAGTGTATACCTGTAACCCCATGCACCTGAAGCCAGCCTGAGCTACATAGAGAGATCCTATGTCCAAAACAAAGCAAAACAACTCACCACAGAGCGAAGTAACTTCAAGGATACATACTGTTTGGGGAGAAGAAAGCTTAAAAAAGAAGGTAGAGGTGTAGCTCAGTGGTAGAGCATGTGCTTGGTTTGCACAGGTCTAGGTTGATTCCCCAGCACCAAATGAAACAAATTCTTACTAAAATAACAGGCCCGGGTGGCTCACGTCTATAATCCTAGCTACTTAGGAGGCTGAGATCTAAGGGTCTTGGTTCAAAGCCAGTGCAGGCAGGAAAGTCTAGGAGATTTTTTTTTTTTTTTGCCAGTCCTGGGGATTGAACTCCCAGCCTGAACACTGTCCCTGGCTTCTTTTTGCTCAAGGCTAGTACTCTACCTCTTGAGCCACAGTGCAACTTCTGGCTTTTTCTATTATGTGGTGCTGAGGAACTGAACCCAGGGAGGGCTTCATGTATACAAGGCAAGCACTCTACCACTAGTCCATATTCCCAGCTCCCTAGGAGACTTTTACATCTCCAATTAGCCACCAAAAAACTGGAATTGAGGCTGTGGCTCAAAGTGGTAGAGCACTAACTTTGAGCCAAAGGAGTTCTCCTTACTTAAACACATTTGGTGAGAGTTTACCAATTGCCCAACACAAAGAAGTATCAATGTTGAAACGCAGCATGTGCTGGTGCTGCTGGTTCACACCTGCAATCCTAGCCACTCAGGAGACTGAGATCTGAGCATCACAGCTAGAAGCCAGCCCGGCAATCTTCAATTAACCAGCAAAAAGCTGGAAGTGGAGCTCAGAAAGCTCAAGTGGTAAAGTGCTAGCACAGGGGCAGCACCCCAGCCCTAACACACACACACACACACACACACACACACACCAGCCCTAACACACACACACACACACACACACACACACCTGTAGTGAAGTTTGTTTCACACAGGGAGCAGGTTCCAGCCACATTGCTCTGCCTCTGGCCTTTGAGAGATGCCTAGACCTTGATAATGGCTTTGAAGCCACTCCAGGCCCTGAAATGGATTCTTGTGCCCACTGAGCAGACCAGGAACAGACTTCACAGATGTTTGTATCCCCTTCTGGCATCTCTGTGCTACTGGGCGCTTGCACCTCCGCTCTGACTCCAGCACCCCTTGCTCTCCAGGTGGCCAAGACAAAGCAGCAGATTGAGGAGCAGCGGGTGCAGGTGCAGGTGGTGGAGCGCGCCCAGCAGGTGGCGGTACAGGAGCAGGAGATCGCCCGCCGAGAGAAGGAGCTGGAGGCCCGAGTGCGCAAGCCGGCTGAGGCTGAGCGCTACAAGCTGGAGCGCCTAGCAGAAGCTGAGAAGTAAATGCCCCGGGGCTCCTCCTGGCTCTTGCCACCTGGGCACCCCTAGATGGGGAACTGAGGATTTCCTTCCCCGTTTAGATTCCTATGAAACTCAGGGAGCAGGAGCCTCTGTCTCCAGCCTTTTTCCTCCACTTGCTCTCTATCCCCAGGTCCCAGTTGATCATGCAGGCCGAGGCAGAAGCTGAGTCCGTGCGGGTGAGTGTAGAGATGGTACCTTGTTAGCTTGTGGAAAGTGGCTTATAGGTTGCTTCTTGGGTTGACTGCTTTGTTTTTGTGCCTGTGTTGGGATGAACTCGGGGCCTAGTTGCCATCCCTTAGCTTTTTATTCCAGGCTAGCACTCTAGCATTTGACCTACAGCTCCTCTTCCAGCTTTTAGCTCGTTAATTGGACATGAGTCTCATGGATTTATCTGCCCAAGCTGACTTCTAGCTGAGACCCTCAGATCTCACCCAGCCTCTTGAGTAGCTAGTATTCCACGTGAGCTACTGGCACTGGGCTCTGGTTCGTGTTTCTTGTTCTTAATGATTCCTATGTGTTTCACAAGTCTCCTGCACCCTCCTCAGATGCGGGGGGAAGCCGAAGCCTTTGCCGTAGGGGCCCGAGCCCGCGCAGAGGCTGAGCAGATGGCCAAAAAGGCAGAAGCATTCCAGATGTATCAAGAGGCTGCACAGTTGGACATGCTGCTGGAGAAACTGCCCCAGGTCTGAGGATGGCGGTGGGCATCAGGAAAGGAGGAACCAGAGCAGGGCCTGAAGGGTGGGGGTGAAACTAAGTGTTGTGAAGAGAACTAACGTAGAAAGTCCATAAATTAGAGATGGCAGTTATAAGCCAGTGGCCAGCCAGAGTGAGGAAGGCTGGGGCTTAAAATGCAGGACGAGTTGTGTAAGGGTGTGGTCGGGACTGGGCACTCAGCAGGCGGCTTTCATCCACTAGGTGGCAGAAGAGATCAGTGGTCCCTTAACCTCAGCCAACAAGATCACGCTGGTGTCCAGCGGAAATGGAACCGTGGGCGCATCCAAAGTGACCGGGGAAGTCCTGGACATCCTGAGCCGCCTGCCAGAGAGTGTGGAGAGACTCACGGGTGTCAGCATCTCCCAGGTGAGCGTCTCGTGGTAAGAGGATGAAGTTTTTTGGGGTTTTTTCTCTGTGACATGTGACACAGTAAACCTAGCACTTGACCAGCACCCAAAGGACTTGGAAATCACTCAAATTGCCTTCTGTGTACCAGACACAGTGCTAGGCTTCTACACAGATTGGGTGTTTGTTTTCAAATTAAACTAATTTTAGGCTGTGTAGTATCTTACAAAGGAAAGAAACTGCTTCCAACATGTTAACAGCCCACTCATACAGCTGGCCAACAGTGGGACTTATCTCAGGCCAGTCTGGAGTTGGTGCTTGCAGACACACACACACACACACACACACACACACACACACACACACACACACACACACACACACACTTTACCTCCATTTACTCGCCTGTGAATTATGGTAAAGGTCAAAGTGTGAGCTCTGGAATCGCTGTTGTAGTGTGATGTCAGCTAATTTTCTGACCTTGGAAAGGTTATCAATCTCTACCTGTATCCTCACTTTGAAACTGAGTTAATGAAGCTTTGACACCTATAATCCTACCAACTCAGGAGGCTGAGATCTCAGATCTCATGGTTCATTCAAAACCAGCCTGGACACTAATCTCCAACAACACTAAAAAGCCAGAAGTGAAGCTGTGGCTCAGGTGGTAGCCTTGAGCATAAAAGCTCAGGGGACCGGGCCCAGGCCTTGAGTGCAAGTCAAAACAAAAATAAAGTTAATGATCCATCATACAGTGTGCTTAGAACAGTGTCCCGTATATAGTAAGCAATGTGTGGGGATGGGAATGTGGCTTAGTGGTGGGAGTGCTTAACTACCATGCATGAAGCCCTAGGTTCCTCAGCACCACATAAACAGAAAAGGCTAGTAGTGCTGTTGCAGTTCAGGTGGTAGAGTGCTAGCCTTGAGCAAAGCAGCTCAGGGATAGTGCCCAGGCCTAGTTCAAGGGCTAGGAATGGCAAATTTAAAAAAAAAAAAAGGGGGGGGCAGGGGGGTTCTGGTGACTTCTTTGAGAAAGGGGCTAATGGAGGGCTCCAAAGACTTCCATGCACCCTATGACCCATTCATCTGAAGTACCTGGTTCCCAAGTGTCATTTTTCTTCTTGCCAGGTGAACCACAAGCCTTTGCGAACAGCCTGAGTCCTCGCCCTTGCAGGTGTCCAGCCTTGTGGCCTGTTAACTGAATGGTTCCTGCTGCATGCACCCCAACTGGCCTCAATCATGTCCTCAGACACTGGGGTCCCCCATTTCTCCTTGCCAAATAGCTTGTGCCTTGCTGTGGATGGGGTTGCCCCCCACCTAGTCCCACACTGCCAAGACTGTGAGTGCCCTAGGGGCCCCATGCCAGCGTTTGATGATCCCACCCCAACTTATTTAACTTAATAAACTAGATGTCTTAACCTATTGTCCACAATTCTTTCTTGACCGAGACATGGATATCTACAGTGGGGAAACAATTCCAATTCTAGGCTGATGCCTATAGCCCTACCTACATGGGAAGCTGAGACCTGAGGATCACAGTTCAAAGTCAGCCTGGGCAGGAAATGTCCCTGAAACTCCTATGCAGTTAGCCATCAGAAAACTGGAAATGGCACTGTGGCTCAAAATGGTAGAGGTCTACCCTTGAGCAAGAGGCCCCAGGCAGAGCTCAAACCCCATGACCACCACCACCTCCACCCCCAAAAAGTTTGACAGGACCAGTAAGCACTGAAAACCAGGTTAAACAAGTGTGATAGAACTCAGACCCCGTCCCTACACCAGCGATCTCTAAATGAGCACACATCTCACCAACTTTTTCCAATTCCCATTTATTACTTTTTTTTGGCTCTTGGGGCAATGTCATTTTTCAATATGAAAAAAAGCAGCAAGTTCAACACAAAATGGAAACCTGAAGTGTAGGATAGAACAAAACCAAGGGTAGGAGGAAAAAGGAAATAGGCAAAGAGATGCTGCAAAAAAAGATGGGGTCGAGTTGCCTCTCCAGTACAGTGATCGAAGATGGCAGTGTCAGGAATTATTTTCTTTAAAGAAAACAGAGTGGGATGTTTCTAGAGAACAGGGCTGGCTGCTCCCTTTCTCTGGTCAGAGGAAAGGAATGCACTCCATAAGGCAAAGTTTGAGGGGAATCCCACTTAATAAAGAAGGCATATCCCCAAAGCAGATGGAAGCTCGAGACAGCTGAGATTGCAAATAGAGGTAATACTGTTAAACTTCTAAAGCTGACAATACCTCATTTGATTTTCCTCCTAAATTGTCCTAGAATGGAAAACCCAACCCCACCCCACCCTCCTTGGAATGAAGCAGGCAACCTTCTACCCCTTCTGCCTGTCTGCTTACTTGGGGTTAGGATGCTAGGCTACTACCCATTATTTCAGCACCTGGTTAGTTCTAAAGACTTGGATGAGACCCAGCTCCTTGAGAATTATTTTGAGAAACAGAATATCAACTGGACAGATGTTGATATGGGGGTGTCAGAAGGAAATTAAAAGGCAACCCAGAATTTCAGAAATCTAGGTTTTCCAAGTGGAAAGAGAGAGGAGACATTCAACAAACAAATATTTATTGAGCGCCTACTATGTGCCAGGCACTGTTCTACACCCTACCCCCGAAAAACAAGACAGAGGCAGCAGAAACAAATTCTTAAAGAAGAGGAAAAGGGGCAGCTGAAGGAGGCTGAGGGAATTGAGAAGCCTGAGGTGAGGGGGGTATCTCTTCCTTAGGCCTCCTCTTCAGCCTCCTCACCGAAATCCTCTTCCTCTTCTGCGGTGGCATCCTGGTACTGCTGATACTCAGAGACGAGGTCATTCATGTTGCTCTCGGCCTCGGTGAACTCCATCTCGTCCATGCCCTCACCTGTGTACCAGTGGAGGAAGGCCTTTCTGCGGAACATGGCCGTGAACTGCTCGGAGATGCGCTTGAAGAGCTCCTGGATGGCTGTGCTGTTGCCGATGAAAGTGACTGCCATCTTGAGGCCACGCGGGGGGATGTCACACACAGCCGTCTTCACGTTGTTGGGGATCCATTCCACGAAGTAGCTGCTGTTCTTGTTCTGCACGTTGAGCATCTGCTCGTCCACCTCCTTCATAGACATGCGGCCGCGGAAGACAGCAGCCACAGTGAGGTACCGGCCATGACGTGGGTCACAGGCAGCCATCATATTCTTGGCATCGAAGACTTGCTGGGTGAGTTCAGGCACAGTGAGGGCCCGATATTGCTGGCTTCCACGGCTGGTGAGAGGGGCGAAGCCAGGCATGAAGAAGTGGAGACGTGGGAAGGGCACCATGTTGACTGCCAGCTTGCGGAGGTCAGCATTGAGCTGGCCAGGAAAGCGGAGGCAGGTGGTAACCCCGCTCATGGTGGCAGAGACGAGGTGGTTGAGGTCCCCGTAGGTTGGTGTGGTCAGCTTGAGGGTACGGAAGCAGATGTCATAAAGGGCCTCGTTGTCGATGCAGTAGGTCTCATCAGTATTCTCTACCAACTGATGGACAGAGAGGGTGGCATTGTAGGGCTCAACCACTGTGTCAGACACTTTGGGTGAGGGTACCACACTGAAGGTGTTCATGATGCGGTCAGGATACTCTTCACGGATCTTGCTGATGAGCAGGGTGCCCATTCCGGAGCCTGTGCCCCCACCCAGGGAGTGGGTCAGCTGGAATCCTTGCAGGCAGTCACAGCTCTCGGCTTCCTTCCTCACCACGTCAAGGACTGAGTCAACCAGCTCAGCTCCCTCTGTATAATGGCCCTTGGCCCAGTTGTTGCCTGCCCCCGACTGACCTAGAATAGGGGTCCAGAAAATAGCTTCATTAGTAAGGTGTGAAAAACAAGTGGTTTAGACTTTTCAATGTTGCAACTATTCTCTTTGATGTGTCTCTTTCCTGTGACAATCTCCCCATAGTCTAGCAAACAAAGACACCACTGACTCCACCCAAGTCATGTAACTTCTGCCTCCTTGCACTCCAAAAAGTTGAGATGATGGCATCCACTAACAGTATGCGTAACTCACCAAAAACAAAGTTGTCTGGTCTGAAGATCTGGCCAAAGGGGCCTGAACGAACAGAGTCCATGGTCCCAGGTTCGAGATCCACCAAGATAGCGCGAGGAACATATTTGCCGCCTGTAAAGAAACAAGTAGATGTGTAAGCACCCTCAAAAGGGATGGTTAAATAAATCGGGGACTCAGACTGCTGCAGACCCACCCAAACCTGTCATTCCAGGTCTTGACACCAGGTGGCAGCAGAGCTAGCCATTGGCCCCCTTCAGTGGGACTAAAAGTAAAATGGTGGATTAAACCAAAGGGCCCTTAAGAATGTAGTAAAGGAAGTGATAGTCGGCACCCCCTCTCCCCTGTAGTTGCCCTCCCTCACCTGTGGCTTCATTGTAGTAGACAGAGATGCGGTCCAACTGCAGGTCGCTGTCCCCGTGGTAGGTACCGGTGGGGTCGATGCCATGTTCATCGCTGATAACCTCCCAGAACTGCGGGGGGGGAGGGGAAGCAATGAATCTTCAACGGCTCCAATCGAAGCCAAGGTCTCCCCCGCCCCCCCATCTCCCACTTCAATTCCAGAATACCTCTAGATCCCGCAACTCCGTTATCCACCGGCCACACCCTTCCCCTAAGACACAAGCCCCAAAGGAGGGAGGGCTTCAGCTTCCCTCCTCGGGGTTTTGAGGATTTGCTGCGGATCGGATGCAAGCTCGCACACCCTAAGCGTGGGCGCATACGGCCGGCCAGACCTCAGCCACCGCCCCTCCACCCGGAGCACAAAAGGCGGGGGTCGGGGAGGGGGGTAGAAGCTGCCGCAGTAGACCATCCCCACGCGCTCCACGTGACTGCGGCGCAGGCGCACCGAGGCCGACAAAGGGAGGCGCCGCGCGTGGGCGGGGCCAGAGGCAGCAGTTCGGCGGGCGAGGGGCGGGGCTCGGCTTCCGCCCCGCGCGCCCCCACCGGCGGGCCGGGCGGGCCGCATTGTCGCGGCGCGCCAGGGGCCCCGCCCCCGGAGGCCCGCGCCCTTCGGCTACAACGTTGCAGCCGCACTTCCTCCCGCCCCTCCCCCGCTACACTGTAACCGCGCGCGCTAAAAAAAAAAAAAAATCTCCTAGCCACGGAATTTCATTCTTTTGCTAGCTTCCCCTTGGCTTCACATACTTTCGCCCACATTTCAGTCCCGAGGGATCTTTTTAAAGAAAAGCACGCCCCCCCATTTTCCTCTCTCCCTTTCCTCAGGACAATGCGAGGGAATTGTCAAGGATCGTTCCGTCCACGAGGCTACGGGGATACCCCCTCGGGGATGGCGGGGGTGCTGGGATTCCGATTCCTTTGTGAATCGCACAGGCGCAGTGCAGCCCACCCGGGCGGTCGCGCCCGCCACCTTGTTTCAAGGGAGGTTTTTGCAGGGGAGGTCCCTGCAGCTGCCCGCCGGTCTCGCCCCTTCCCCTTAGTTTTGCCCTAGGAAGCCCCTCCAAGAGAGGGGGGGAGGCGGGATCTACATGGGGAAAACCTCGCCCTGCTTTGTCTGGCACCGCTTTCCGGCCGTTTCCTCATCTCTCCAGTTCCTGGACCGTTAGAAGATCCCTTTTGAGATCTCAGTAGAACCTCGGTCTCTCCGCGTGCCACACCCGAAAGATCCTTTCAATAGATCTGCCCAGAACACGCCTTCCAAGAAAAGAATTCCCCCGTTTTTCAAAGTCAAATGCTATCTACAGATGGGCACCCCCACCTATATGTGAAAACTTTCTTCGGGGAGGCACAAAGCTTAAGGATGGAGAACGTGAATGTCCCAGCCATTCCTCATAATTGACCCGGACCTTCAATTCTAAGAATTAGTTAAAAGGAAAGGTTTAAAATTCTTACCTTGGCACCGATCTGGTTGCCACACTGACCGGCCTGGATGTGCACGATTTCCCTCATGGTTAAAAATTAATTTCAATTTTCTGTTTGCTCGCCTCAAGTTATGTGCGGGGCAAGAAAATATGTTAAGTTTGTTTTCTGTGCGGGTCCTGAGCTGAAAGAATGGAACGTGCCCCGTAAGCCAGCAGTGAGATCCGCACGCGACGGCAGCAAGATTCTGAGAGGCAGAAGATACCGGACGGCGAAGGAGGGAAGGCGGGCTGGGTGGGGCGCGCGTGCGCGGGGCTGGAGGCGGGAGAACGGCGCCCGCGCAGCGGTCAGGAGACAAAGCCTCCAGTAGCTTGGCCCTGATTAGTCGAGACCGGTCACGCACAAGACTCTCATTGGTCCCTGCTCCAGCGGACGAGCGCAGTGAACTCTGGGAGTTGTAGTCCTCTATTGTCCACGCTGCAAAATGAAGTTACAAATGGGTGGGTACTTTGGATTTTTGCCTTTTGTAGTTTTCTTAATCTTTTTGAATGAAAAAAAAAAAGTCGTTGCTCAAGATTCTTTTCCCTTTGTGCCAGAGTGCTTTTGCACAAAAATTAAAGTTTTCAGGGACACAGGAATCGACAAGCCTAGGATGCTGTGAGTTGGGAGGTGGGATAGACACGCCCTGAAAGCTCCCCACTGCGGTAGCTCTCGGGCGGCCGGACTGCTTAGCTCAGCGAAAAGTCGGGAGAAGTGTGGCATTCTGCAACTGATCCTTTGTTGACCCGAGGACTGAACTTGAGTAAACCTCTGCTCCCCAACATACCTCCGGAAGAAGGAAGGGATTGCCCTATTTCCTTCGAATGATAATGTTCCAAAAGAGAAACAAAATTGCAGGAAAGGCTTCTTATAATAGCGTTGTTCTGTAGTAGGTATTCTTTGATGAGTAAATTGAATAGTTCAGAGAACATATCTAGGATTTCGGAAGCCGGAAGTGTCTGTGTAGGATATCTAGGCCTTAAGGCAGAATTTGAAGATATCTTGGTCATCTTGTCTAAAGGGAAGTAGGTCAAAATAGAACTGGAGTAAGATAATAGAATTTAAGTGTTCTTCCAGCCTGTACCTTTTACATGCTTTGATGAAGCCAGTGATTTTTTCAGCTTCTTGATGTCACTGACCAGGTGCAGCCATTGCAGAGCCCCAGGGTTGCAAAAGAAAAAAAAGAGGAAGAACTGGATGGGTTCAAGTTAAAGGCCATCTGCTTCCTCCCCAGGGATTCACTCAGTTGATAGATATAACCAAACAAGAACCAGGAATACACAAATGATTAATAATTAAGTTCCCTAGCCTCCAGAATCTTGCAATTTGTCAAGTGTATATAAGAACCAGGTGAGCACTGTAATGAAGCTATGCTATCAAGGCCATTGCTAATTAACATTGAGTAATGCACACATCAACACACGTTTTTTAAGTCATCTAATTAAAGTAACATCAACTAGAACAGGTAGGAGGCGTGGCTCCACCTGTAGAGTTTGTTTTAAGAAGGTTCAATCCCCAGTACTTCCAGAAAAGAAATACAATGTTTAATGTTTTGGGTTGCTTTGTTGTTGTTGTTTGGAAGTTCTATGTATTGAACTCAGTGCCTCCTGTTTCCTCAGACAAGTGCTTTATCACATGAGCCACACCCATCCAGAAATGCTTTCTTTGAGGCATCGTCACAATGAAATGCGGTTATGTTGTTAGCAGAATTAAAATTTCTACGTTATATAACCTGTAGGAACCTAGGCTAGTCGTTAAACAGAGCTTCATGTGTCTGTCTGGGAAAATCTACAGCTTATTGGCTATGGACATAAAGATAACAAAAGGGA
Organism: Perognathus longimembris pacificus; assembly: GCF_023159225.1. Classification (NCBI taxonomy): domain Eukaryota; kingdom Metazoa; phylum Chordata; class Mammalia; order Rodentia; family Heteromyidae; genus Perognathus; species Perognathus longimembris. Next base: position 14,502,698 of record NC_063166.1, read on the forward strand.
AAGAAGTCCACTTCGTTTTGCTATTCTATGCCACACTAGCAAACAATAAAATAAATTAGCATATTTTTTCGTCCCTTGAAAGGTGATTAAAGACTCAGATGTTTTAGCAAAAGAGTTTCACCCAGGGGGAGGGGGGAGGGGGGTATGAGGGACAAGGTAACAAACAGTACAAGAAATGTATCCAATGCCTAACGTATGAAACTGTAACCTCTCTGTACATCAGTTTTATAATAAAAACTTAAAAAAAAGAGTTTCACCCAAAGTCGGCCTCTGGATTTTTCGTTTCGTGAAAACGACCTCAAAATGTCCGTCAGAGATAAATTCCCCACAAGAAGTGACAAGACATTTTACTAAGCAGGCCAAATCAAAAGGAAATGAAATTCCACCGCAATGAAGAGTCTCCCCAGGGCCACGCCCACGGGCTGCTCTCCAGCCTGCAGCCTCCAGCCACGACTGCAACCCGCAGCCAGTTTTCCTTTTCCCTGAGTCAGCTTACACCATATCTGGGAGGACCGCGGAAGGACGCTCTAGGAGGCATCGGCCGCGCTGGGGAGTCTCTATGGTACGGCCCTTCTAGCCACTGCCAGCAGCTGGCGCCAGATTCTATGGTCGCGCCTTGGAAATCTGCGCGGGAAGTGGGTGGCGTTAGGCGACGCCGCCGGGGGTGGTCCCTGGGCGCAGACCAATGGCAGGGTGCTCCTCCCCCCCTCCCCGACGGCAGCTTCGAATTTATTCTTTCCTTTAACTGATCTCCGTTTCCCGCCAGGAGCCGAGTCTTTTAAGCGGCGCGATGGGGGTGGGGCTTCAAGGATGCCCACGCTCCTTCGGCCCTCTACGGACTTTGAAAGGCAGAGGCGGGAGCCAATCAGAGAGTTGATTTCCTTCCGGAATACGCGTTTGCCCCGCCCACGCCGCGGCCGTTACTGGTGGCGCGCGCGCGCGCGCGCTCAGGGGGCGACTCAAAGTAAGTGAGTTCTGGGGCCTTCGCCCGCGGCTCCCGGGTACCATCTTGGTCCTTCCGGAAGGCGGGAGGGGCGTGCCCTGGGTGCGTCCTGGCCCAGGTAATTTGAAACTTTGTTTCTCAGGTTGTAACAGTCACCCCTTTGCCTGGCTCCCGGACTCCAGTCTGGATCTTTGGGCCTCGTGGGGACTGAGAGGGATGTGAAGATCAAAGATGGTGGCCCTTCAGCAGGAGCTGGGCGTCCTGGACGCCCGTTGAGTTTGGCGCGTTATAATAGGACAGAAATTAGTCCACGCGGGGCGTTCTTGCCTTGGCAACAGTTTCCTGCTAGGGTGGCATCATTTGAGGTAAAATTCCGTCCATGTTATTTTGAATTTTCGTCGTTTGTTCTTTCATTAGTAGCCTCCATGCTATAGCCAACACGAGAATAGGAGTCGCTTCTGTTTAATTCAAGATGTATGTGAAATAGGTCCGAGGGTACCAGGTGTGCATAATCACCATAGAATGCATAGGAGACCATAGAATGCATGGGAAGGACACACTTCTATTACTACAGACTAGAAGCAGGTATGGACCGACATAAGGTTCTGATCCTAGAGCTAAGGAGTTTAGGTTGCTTAGGTTGTGTGCTGTGGGCAATAGCCACAAGAGAATACTGGGAGGAAGAGAGATTATCTGAGTGATAATGGACAAGTTCCTCAACTCATCTATGTGGCCGCGTGTAAATCTGGAAAAATGGAGAGTGTACTACCTACTTTACAAGGTTCTGGAATAGATTAAATTAGTTAGTATAAAGTAATATTGCACAGAAGCTTCTGTATCCGTCACCTGTTCTGGTTCTTTGCACTTCAGTCTGATGACCAGTAGGTAGTCAGTAAAGTGTGAAAAGCTGGGCTTTGCTGGGCTCTGGTGGGTGGTGACTCACAATTGTAATCCTAGCTAATCAGGAGGCTGGGTTCTGAGGATCTCTGTCTGAAGCCAGCCCAAGAAGAAAAGTTTGAGACTCCTTACCTCCTGTTAACCAGAAAAAAAAATTTTTTTAAGCCAGAAGTAGAAGTGTGGTTGGTAGAGTGCCAGCTTTGGCACTGTTAGGAAAATAGGCAAATGTTTATACATTCAACATAACTCAGAACGTTTTCAATATGTTTTCCAAGCAGGAAACCGCCTAGGCTCAATATCTTATTGATTCAGCCTCCTGACTAGCTGGGCTGCTTAGCTTTCATACTTTTATTTAGGTTAAACAAACACTTTTTATAATTAAGTACTTGGGACCTTAGTGTTTGTTGCTTGTGTCATGGAAGGAAAAAAAAACAACCCTTAAGTGCTGGTTAATTGGAGATGAGTCCCTCACGACTATAATTGTAACTGTTCAGGAGGTTGAGATCTGAAGATCTAGGTTTGAAACCAGCAGGGGCAGGCAAATTCAAGAAACTCTTATATCCAACTAACCAGACCAAGAACATGAGGCCCTGAGTTCCAGCATTTACAAAAAAAAAAAAAGAAGAAGAAGAAGAAAAATTAAATCAAGCTGGCCTCAATTCAAGATTTTCCAGCCTTAGCACAGTAAGGGCTAGGATTACAGGCATGCAATATCACACACAGCTCAAACTTTTTTTTTAAATTTTTGCCAGTCCTGGGGCTTGAACTCATGGCCTGGGTACTGCCCCAGTGCTTTTTTGCTCAAGGCTGATGCTTTACCACTTTGAACCACAGTGTCACTTCTGGTTTTTTAGTTGGTAGTTGGGGATAAGAGTCAGCCACTAAGGGCCTGGGTGTTGTCCCTGAGCTCTTTTTGCTCAAGGATAATACTCTACTTTGAGCAACAGCACTACTTCTGGTTTTCTGGTGGCTAATTGGAGATGAAAGTCTCATTGCCTTTCCTGCCCAGGCTTACTTTGAACTGTGATCCTCATATCTCAGCCTCCTAAGTAGCTAGGATTGGGAGCATGAGCCACCAGTGCACAGCTTGCATTCATTCACTCATTTATTGCAGGTCCTGGGGCTTGAACTCAGGCCCTGGGCACTGTCCCTAAATTTTTTGCTCAAGGCTAGCACTCTGCCACAGCTCTATATCCAGGTTTTTTTCTTTTGTTGTTTTGTTTTGGCCAGTCCTGGGCCTTGGACTCAGGGCCTGAGCACCATCCCTGGCTTCTTCGCGCTCAAGGCCAGCACTCTGCCACCTGAGCCACAGCGCCCCTTCTGGCCATTTTCCATATATGTGGTGCTGGGGAATCGAACCGAGAGCTTCATGTGTAGGAGGCAAGCACTCTTGCCACTAGGCCATATTCCCAGCCCCAGCTTTTTTTCTTTTGTTTTGGACCTTCAGTGGAGATAAAAGTGTCACCGGTGGCTCAGGGAAGTAATCCTAGCTCCTCAAAAAGCTGAGATCTGAGGATTCCAATTGAAAGCCAGCCTGGGCAGGAAAAGCTGTGAGACTCCCATCTCCAGTTAACCACCTAAAAATTGAAAATGGGGCTATGACTCAAATGTGATGAGTACTAGCCTAGGGTAAGAAAAGCTCAGGGACAGTGCACAGGCCCTGCGTTCAAGCCCTATGACTGGCAAAAAAAAAAAGTCTCATGCACTTTCCTGCTGGGGCTGGCTTAAGACCATGATACTCAGATCTCAGCCTTCTGAATAGTTTGGGTTTATAGGTGTAAGCCACAGGAGCCCAGCCTCATTTGTTTTTAATTGGTTGTGCTGATTGTTGAACTGAGAATCTCATATATGCTGGGCTAATGTTCCTCTAACTAGGCTACTCTCCCTCCAACCTCCCCCATATTGTGCATGTGTGGGTGCTCATGCCAGTACTGGGGCTTGAACTAAGGGCCTGAGTGCTGTCCATTAGCTTCTCCCCTCCTCCCTTCACTACTTGAGCTACAACTCCACTACTGGCTTTTTGGTGGTTGACTGGAGCTGATTATCACAGACTTTCCTGCCCAGGCTGGCTTCAAACTATGATCCTCAGGTCTCAGCCTTCTGAGTAGGATTACAGGCATGAGTCACCAGCACCTGGCTCCAAAAAATATTTTTAAATGCTTCAGAATGATGACAACTGAGGGATTGGTAGGAAAGAAGCATCAGCCTCCACAAGTATCAAGATTTACTTCCAGTTACCATTTTCCACATGCTGTGTATGCAAACCAGTGGTGGGATAATGATAATGTCTTTCCTTCCCAGACCATGGAAGACACCCAGACTATTGACTGGGATGCTGAAGAAGAGGAGGAGACCGAGCAATCCAGGGAATCCTTGGAGCATAGCTCAGAACCTGTAGGGCAACTGAGAATTTTCAGTGGCACACATGGACCAGAAAAAGGTCAGGAGGTATTAACATGCTAAATGATGTTTATAGGTCTTTTTTCTTTATTTTAGCTTTTGGAGTTACTGGGGGTTGAATTCAGGGCCTTGTGCTTGCTAGATTGGTGCTCTATCACTTGAGTAATAACTCTAGCCCTACTTTGTTGGCTATTTTGAAGATGGAGTTTAGCAGACACTTTTGGCTAGACTGCCTTTGAACCAGCAGCTATCAATGCCCAGCTGTTTTTTGTTTTGTTTTGTTTTTTACTTATCAGTCAAGGCCTCAGCTCTGTCCCCGAGTTCTTTCCCTGAAGGTTAGAACTCTGGCCACTTCAGGTTTTCTGGAAGCTAATTGGAGATGAGAATCTCACAGAATTTCCTGCTCCAGCTGGCTTTGAACTGCAATCCTCAGATCTCAGCCTCCTGAGTAGCTAGGATTACAGGCATAAGCCACCAGTGCCTGGCTTTTTTTTTTTTTTTGCCATTCCTGGGCCGTGAACTCAGGGCCTGAGCACTGTCCCCACTGGCTTCTTTTTGTTCAAGACTAGCACTCTACCACTTGAGCCACAGCGCTCACTTCTGGTTTTTTTCTATGTATGTGGTGCTGAGGAATCAAACCCAGGGCTTCATGTATACAAGGCAAGAACTCTTGCCACTAGGCCATATTCCCAGCCTAGCGCTCTACCTCTTGAGCCACAACACCACTTTTGGCTTTTTCTGTGTATGTGGTGCTGAGGAATCAAACCCAGGGCTTTGTGCATGCTAGGCAAGCACTCTACTGCTAAGCTACATCCAGCCCCTTGTTTGTTTTATTTTTTGCTGGTTGATTGGAGTTAAAAGTCCCATGGACTTTTCAACCCCAGGCTGGCTTTGAACCTCAATCCTCAGATCTAAGCCTCCTGAATACCTAGGATTACAGGCATGATCCACCAGTGACTGGCTCATTTATGCATGTATTTATTTATACATCAGTTGGTTGTACAGGGAGGGTTCATTTTAGCGAGTCCATTTATGTATACAATCCTTTTTGCGTGTGTTCCAGTCCTAGGGCTTGAACTCGGTCTGGACGCTGTCCCTGAGCTTCTTTGCTCAAGCCTGCCACTCTACCACTTGAGACATAGCTCTACTTGTGTTTTTTGTTGTTGTTGTTGTTTTTGGTGGTTAATTGAACTGAATGTCATGGGCTTTCCTGCCCAGGCTGGCTTCAAATCTTGTTCCTAAAAGCTCAGCCTCCTGAGTAGGTTTACAGATCTGAGCTATCAGCTCCCATTCAAACTCTTGATCTTCCTGACTAAGCCTCCCACAGCATTCACCACCATGCCCAACTGGTCTTATTCTGGGGGGAGATAGGGTTGGTAGAAGCTTCTATATGTTTCAAAAGAGATCCAAAAAATAGTTTTACTGGGAAGAGGGTCAGATGAGTTGACTATTCTAGGCTAGTGCAGTAATTTTACTTTAATAGGAGAAAATGAAGAGATTCAAACAAAAACCTACCATGGTCTGGAGATGGGTGATGGTGATGGTTACACAGAAATGCATATTTAACGCCATGGAATGGTATACTTAAATTGATTAAGGTTGTAAATTTGGGGCTGGGAATGTGGCTTAGTAAGAGAGTGTTTGCCTAGCATGCATGAAACCCTGGGTTCGGTTCCTCAGCACCACATAAACAGAACTGGAAGTAGTGCTATGGCTCAAGTGGTAGAGCAGTAGCCTTGAGCAAAAAGAAGCTTAAGGATTGTGCTCAGACCCTGAGTTCAAGCAACAGGAATGGCAAAACAAACAAAACAATTGTAAATTTTAGGTATGTTTTGTTTCAATAAAATAATTCACTGGGCATGATAGTACATGCGTCTAATCCTAGCACTTAGAAGGCAAGGGCAGGAGGGTTGAAAATTTGAGGTCAGCTTGGCCTCTATAAGATTTTGTCTCAAAAATAAGTCCAATGGGAATGGATAGGATTTTGCATATGAATAATACATTGTATAATTCTTCAATGCCTAGATTTTCTGAGGCTTTTTATTTTTCTAATATTTGTGGCAGATTTGATTGAGTAGCAGGGTAACTCACCAGAACATTTGCCTAACCTTGGACTTTGTCTACACTCTAATTCTTAGATTTTCCACTATACCTTGGGAAGAATATGGTAGGCCGAAGCCCTGAGTGTGCAGTGGCCCTGCCCTTTCCATCCATCTCCAAACAACATGCAGTGATTGAGATTTTGGCCTGGAACAAAGCACCCATCCTTCAGGATTGTGGAAGCCTCAATGGTACTCAAATTCTGAGGCCACCTAAAGTCCTGAGTCCTGGGGTGAGTCATCGTCTGAGAGACAAGGAATTGATTCTGTTTGCTGACTTTCCATGCCAGTACCATCACCTGGATGTCCCTCAGCCCTTTGTCCCCCGGGGCCCTCTAACGGTAGAGGAGACCCCCAGGGTGCAGGGAGGAACTCAGCCCTCTCGGCTTTTGGTTGAGGACTCAGAGGAAGAAGTAGGTAAGTTTGTATATTGGGAGGATGGGTGAGGAGACAGAGAATAATGAGTGTAAAATTGTCCATCTTTGCTGTTACTTGCCAGATTTTGTGTCTGAAAGGTGTGAGGTGAAAGAATCAGTGACCACATCTTCCCCTTTGCCAACAATGGTTCCAGAAAGGTGAGTACCAAAGGCTCAAACACCTGCATTTTCAACAAGAGGAATAAGCAGAAGCTGGAGGATCAATCTCTAAGATATTATTATCCTGAAAAACATACATACTCATGGACTCCACTGGATTTTAATGCAACATCTCTGGTGTGTATCAAGAGAAAATTGCTGGAGATGGGAAACTACCTGTGCCTGCCCTCAAGCTCACAGTTGAATAGGATATATTCTCTCTCTCTCTCTTTTTCTCTCTCTCTCATATGCTTGTACTGGGATGTACTGGGATTTGAACTCGGGGCCTTGGGCTTGTCACTCACGGCTGACATTTGCCTCTAGTTTTGGCTTTTCAGCTAGTTAATCTCAAATAGACTCAAATTTTTCTGCTCTGGCTGACTCTGAACCTCAATCTTTTTTTTAAATTTTTATTTTTATTTTTGGCCAGTCCTGGGGCTTGAATTCGGGGCCTGAACACTGTCCCTGGCTTCTTTTTGCTCAAGGCTAGCACTCTACCACTTGAGCCACAGCTCCACATCTGGCTTTTTCTATATATGTGGTACTGAGGAATTGAACCTAGGGCTTCACGTATATGAGCACTCTTGCCACTAGGCTATATTCCTAGCCCCTGAACCTCAATCTTTAGATCTCAGCCTCCTGAGTTGCTAAAATTATAGATGTTAGCCACTGGCACCCAACTGGGATATTCCTTCTTAGGAAGTAAATCCTGTAGATTCTTTCTCTTCTCTTCACAGTGATGAAGAGGGCCCTTCCCCAGCCCCTGGTGGCTCTGGGACATCTTTTCCTTTCAACTTGGACAGTGACACAGATGAGGAAAAAGACCAACAACCAGCAATAGGGAAGACCTCTTTAGTTTCAAGGAAAGATGCCACTGCAGAGGCAGAGCTGCCTGAAGCCAGTGGAGCTCCAACTACTGTCAGACTAGTAAAGGCTCAGTCTACAGTAGAGAATGACCAGTACACAAAAATCAAGAAGGTTGTGGGAAACGGAGAGATTCTGGTGAGGAGTCAGCCTCCTGAGGACAGTGACACAGATATGGATGAAGAAAGCCGGTCTTCTGGCAGGCCAGCTGATGTCCATTGGGAAAGGGCTCAGGCTTCTGGCTTTGTGGACAGTGATACTGACATGGAAGAAGAGGGAATTCCTGCCACCCCAGCTATAGTTCCTATGAAGAGGAGACAGATCTTCCATGGAACTGATACAAAGGATCCTGGAGCACCTGGTGTGGCACACGTGCAGGAGAGCCCAACTGGTAGTGATACAGATGTGGAGGAGGGTGAAGCTCCACTGGCTGTCCCTGCAAGGAGAAGCCAAACCTCTGTTGTGATCAACAGTGATACAGATGATGAGGAAGAAGTCTCAGCAGCACTCACATTGGCATGTCTGAAAGAGAATGGATCTGTTTTATGGAACAGAGGCCCAGGTGTGGGAGAGGACAGAGTACAATCTGCAGTCCTTCAAGAGCAAAGCCACATTGACTCTGGAAGAGACAGTGACACAGACATGGAAGACGAATGGCTCCCAGTGGAAAAGAAAGAAACTGTCCCTAGTGGTCACACAGACAAGAATGGGGCTCTTGTTACAGCAGATTCAGAAAAAGGACAACCTTCTTTTAGGGACCATGATGTAGGTGAGAAAACAGATGTGAGCTCATCTGGGATCCACCTACAGAGAAGCCAGACCTCCTCCTCTGCCATAGTGGGCAACAATACAGAAATGGAGGAAGAAGTTTCATCAGGGTCAGTTGTTACAAATCAGGAGCTTAGGGAGGGTACAAATCAAACAGATGTGGAAGCAGGAAGGAGCCTAGTAAAGCTGCCTGTGGTGCCTCTAGAGGAAGATGGACTTCCTGATGAAAACTGGGATACAGATGTGAATGAAGACCGGTCCTCAGTAGTGGCAGATGTGAAAAAGAACCAGCATTTGGCAAAAGAAAATCCTAGAGCTGTAGATGTCCTTGAACAGGAGCAATCTCTTGAGGTAGGCACCCAAAGCGGATCTCCTGTGGCACAAGTGGAACAGGTATTACACCTAGTGGAGCCCACTGAATCAGAGAGAGAGGGAGCCCAGACCCCAACAGGAAGGGGAAAAAAAGCACTTAAGGGCAGAACCAAGGACTCCAAAGACAACTACGATGGTGAGTGCTGCCTTTTCTTTCTTCCCTTATCATTGAAATAAACTGCTTGTAAGGGCTAGGTAGATAATAGTATCGATAAAGTAAGGAGTTAGGGTCAGACATGATTTGATTGTTGTTTCTCCTATACTCGTCCCTACCAGATCCTGAAGATCTGGACCTTCAAGCTACTCAGTGCTTTGTGGAGAAGGAGAATCAGAACATGGAAGGTGAGGCTATCTGGGTTTTGGTACCTGGGAGACTAGACTGGTAGACATTGAAGGGTATGAGGCTGGTGTGGGCAGGGGAGTAGACCTGAAATGGGACTCTGGGGTTCTACAGAGGAGCTGTGTTCAAAGCTTCCTTTCTTGTACAGCAGTCCAGAAGACGGAGGATGAACCCACCCAGGCCTTTACATTTCCCCTACCCCAAGAGCCCAGCCCTTCCCATTGCAGCTCTCAGACCCCAGGTACAAGAAACTCTACTCTGTGCCCCACTTTTGAATCTTTAATTTCTGCCTCGGAATGGTTCTTTCTTACTCTTTGGCAATTTTGCTGATATTTCTTCATCTTATCAGAAAAAAATAGTGCTAGGTATGGTGCTATTCGAGTACATGGAGGTAGAGACAGGAGGATGGCAAGTTTGAGACCAGTCTGAACTACATAGTGAGACTCTCTGTCTCAAAAGAACAGTAAACAGGATTAGAGGCTGGCTCAGGTAGTAGAATGCATGAAGGCACTGAATAATTTTTCTTGCCAGTCCTGGGCTTGAACTCAGGGCCTGAGCACTGTCCCTGGCTTCTTTTTTTTTTTTTTTTTTTTTTTTGCACAAGGCTAGCACTCTGCCAACTTGAGCCACGGCACCTCTTCTAGCCATTTCTATATATGTGGTGGTGAGGAATTGAAACTAGGGCTTTTTTTTTGGGGGGGGGGGGCAGTCCTGGGCCTTGGACTCAGGGCCTGAGCACTGTCCCTGGCTTCCTTTTTGCTCAAGGCTAGCACTCTGCCACTTGAGCCACAGCGCCACTTCTGGCCATTTTCTGTATATGTGGTGCTGGGGAAACGAACCCAGGGCCTCATGTATACGAGGCAAGCTCTCTCACCACTAGGCCATATCCCCAGCCCGGGCTTTTTTTTTTTTTTTCTGAATAATTATATGGCTTCTTGTATAGGAGGCAAGCACTCTTGCCCATATTCCCAGCCCCCTAAATTTTTAAACATAAGACAAAAATGCCATAACTCAGATCCATACTCTAGATCTAGCCTATTGAAAGAGTTTTTGTATAAGGGTATGATTTTTTTTTTATGGTCCTGGGACTTGAACTCAAGACCTAGATCCTGTCCCTGAGCCCCTTTGTGTACTTGAGCCACAGCATCTCTTCCTGCTTATTTGAGTAGTCTCATGGGGACTTTTCTACCTGAGCTGGCTTCAAACCTTGATCCTCAGATCTCAGCCTTCTGAGCAGATAGGACTATAAATATGAGCCACCAGCACCCAGTTTGGTCTTTTCTTCTTATAACATTAAATGTTGGGGCTGGGAATGTGGCCTAGTGGTAGAATGCTTGCCTCATATACATGAAGCCCTGGGTTGGTTCCTTAGCACCACATATACAGAAAAAAACAGAAGTGGTACTGTGCTAACCTTGAGCAAAAAGAAGCCAGGGACAGTGTTCAGGCTGTGAGTTCAAGCCCCTGGACTAGCAAAAAGAAAAACATTAAATGTTATAACTACCTTCATTACTCCCAGCTTGCCTTTAATAACACATTTAGATATTCATCAGCTTATCTTAATCCTTTCTCAGCCTGCCACCTTTTTTTTAATCTTTCAACCTCTATGCCTTTTTTCTCTGATACTGTCTCTTTATATCCAGGTGCTCCCGATGAGCCTTGGGAAGTCTTGGCTACTCAGCCATTCTGTCTGAGAGAGGTTGAGGTCTCTGAGCCCCAGCCCACTGCTGCCCATTTTGAGGTTCATGGATCTTGCCAATCTCCACCAAGGACAGTGTCAAGAGAACAGCACCCAGAGAGCCCAGTTCACACAGAGCCGTTGGAGATTGAAGACAAAGGGATGCAAACTGTGGAAAAAGAAATGGACACACCAAAAGGAACACCAGAGCCTGTGCAGCCTGAGAGATGTCTGTCAGAGAGGGAAATCAAAGAATGGCCATCAGACAGAGAGAGAGAAGATGTGACCATGGAAAATGAATTAACTAGAGAGATACAGGACAGAGAGCAAAACCAAGTGTTAGCTGGAGATACTCAGACACAAGAGTCTGACACAAAGGTGAAAAGTATGAGTCCTAAAAGGGTTAGAGAGAGTTTGGAATTAGAAATGGAGACATCCAAGGAAATACAAGAAAAGGAGGAGAAGCAGGCCCTTACAAGAGAAATACTTGAGAGACAGGAAGATAAGCCAGTGCCAAAGAGAAAATGTAAGCAAACTGGGTTAGAAGTAACTCTAAGTAGAGAGGAGGCAGATAAAGGGAGCCAGAACCAGAAAGGGCAAGCCACCAGTCCAACACCGGAGTCTAGAGTGGAAGCACAGTGCCTTCAGGGACTTACTTCAGGCCCAGTAGTGTCTGAGAGCCAGCCAGGTGGCCGAAGGAAAGCCCTAGTGAGCCCCAGAAGGCAGCAAAGAGGTAAGTAAAAGAGGAGAACCTAATGCGGTATATTGATCACTTTCTGAGCAAACAGGCTGCTTAGAACTAAGCCATCCTTCTGTTTGCTCTCTAGGCCACTCCATTCCCAAGATGCCAGCTGCTAAGAAGGATTCAAGAGTAAGAGCTGGTTTCTTTTTTTTATTTTTGTCCATCGTGGGGTTTGAGCTTGAGGGCCTGGGACTTCCCTAAGCTTCTTATGCTCAAGGCTAGCACTCTACCACTTGAGCCACAGCACCACTTCAGTTTTTTTGAATAGTTCATTGGAGATAGGAGTCACATAGCCTTTCTTGCCTGGGCTAGCTTTGAACCTCCATCCTTAGATCTCAACCTTCTGAGTAGCTAGAATTACTGGCATGAGCCCTAGTACCCAGCTCAAAAGGTTGACTTTCCGGGCTGGGAATATGGCCTAGTGGCAAGAATGCTTGCCTCCTACACGTGAAGTTCTCGGTTTGATTCCCCAGCACCACATATATGGAAAACGGCCAGAAGGGGCGCTGTGGCTCAGGTGGCAGAGTGCTAGCCTTGAGCGGGAAGAAGCAGGGGACGGTGCTCAGGCCCTGAGTCCAAGGCCCAGGACTAGCCAAAAAAAAAAAAAAAAAGGTTGACTTTCCCTACTCCCTGAGTCAGCCCTACATCCTATCCAGTGACCTTTTCTGGCCTTTCTAATTCCTTCCCACATAGTCTCAGTTTTCTTCTATCCTTCCCACTCCTTAGTTACTTTCTGTCCATTTGCCCTTAAGTATCCATTGTTTTCCTTATCTAGTTCCCAACTCCCTCTTCCTGATTCAGGTTTTGCCCTTTGTTGCCACTGTCACATGTGGAGAATACTATACTGGCATGAAGAAAGGTCTGTGGGAAAGGGGAAAATGCCTCCTTCCCAGTATAATGAAAGAAAGGTCGAAGACAGAACAAGAAATTTGCCAGTTAATGCTTTAACCAGAAACAAGGATCAAGAACAGAGTCTTTGCTGGGTGTTAGTGGCTTACACTTGTAATCCTACTCAGGAAGCTGAGATCTGAGAATCACAGTTCAAAGCCATGAGGGGCTGAAAAGTCTTTGAAATTCTTATCTTTAATTAAACACTAGAAAACTGGGAATGGAGCTGTGGCACAAAGTGGTAGAGCAATAGCCTTGAATGAAAGAGCTCAGATGGCTTATACCTGTAATCCTAGCTACTCAGGAGGCTGAGATTTGAGGATCTCAGTTCAAAGCCAGCTGGGGCAGGAAAGTCCAAGAGACTCTTCTCTCCAGTTAACTACCAGAAAACCAGTAGTGGACAGAAAACAGGACAGGGCGCTGTGGCTCAAGTGGTAGAGTACTAGCCTTGAGCTGAAGAGCTCAGGGATAATGGTCAAGCCCAGAGTTCAAGCCCCACAACCCACAAAAGAAAGACCTCAGGGACAGCGCCCAGGCCCCGTGTTCAAGCCCCCCTAGAACTTAACCCCTCCCTGACAAAAAAGAAAGAACAGTGTCTTCTTTTCTCTCTCCCTTATCTTCATGTCCTCTGTTTCTCCACAGGGTGATCCAGAATCCCCAGATGTTTGCCTGCCTGTATCTGAAGCTTCAGTTCCACCACAGAGTTCAGGACATCTTGCACCTCCGCCTTTTCTTCCTCCTCCTCCCTCTTCTGAGGCACCCATCCTTAGCAAAAGGCACAGTGGGAGTCAGGAAGCTCCAGAAACCCCCTTGTCCTCAGAGCCTTTTCCCTCAGAGCATACTGTTAGGCCTCGACGGTCCTCTAGGATGACACCCTCTCCACTCTCTACTGTTCCTACCACCCCCATAGACCAGACCAGCCCCCCCAGGCCTTCATCTCAGGCAACTCGGACTAGGACACGTAGATCCTCTGTCAAGACTCCTGAACCACTTGTCCCCATAGCTTCTGAACTCCAGTCTTCCACCTCCACTGAGCCTATATCTCGTGCCACTCGGGGTAGAGCACTTAGATCCTCTGTCAGGACCCCTGGACCAATTGTTCCCACAGGCCTTGAACTCCAGTCTTCTACCTCCACAGTCCAGCTTGCCACCCCCAAGCCTACATCTCACACCACTCGAGGCAAGACACGTAGGTCCTCTGTCCAGACTCCTGGACCAGTTGTCCCCACAGACCCTGAACTCCCGCCTTCCACTTCCACCATTCAGCCTGTCACCCCCGAGACTGTGGCATCTCATGCCACTCGAGGAAAGACACGTAGGTCCTCTGTCCAGACTCCTGGACCAGTGGCTCCCACAGACCTTGGACTCCAGCCTTCTACTTCCTCAGTCCAGCCTGCCACCCCCAAGACTGCATCTGAAGCCACTCAAGATAGGACACATGGGTCCTCTGTTGAGAGCCCTGATGCAGTTGTCTCCATAGGCTCCAAATTCCTACCTTCCCCCTCCACAGAGCAGCGTCCTGTCACCCCTGCGCCCACATCTCGAGCCACTAGGGGTCGGAAAAATAGGTCCTCTGTCAAAACCCCAGAACCAGTCGTCCCTAATGAACTCCAGCCTTCCACCTCTGTTCAGCCTGTCACCCCCAAGCCCACATCTCGGACTACTAGGAGCAGGGCGTGTAAGTCCTCCATTGGGACTTCTGATCCTGAGGGCCCTACCTCCACAGACCAGCCTGTCACCCCTGAGACTGTAACTCATAGCAGGACTCTAAATTCTTCATCCCTAAGTACTACCCCAGTTCTTGCCACCTCTGAAGCCCAGCCTGCTCCCCTAGAACAGGCTCAAGCCACCTGCATCGGGGAACAGGGTGCTGCTGAAAAACATGGCTCTTTCACAAGTATTAACCACAAGCCTTGCTCCGTACTCTCTGAACCTAAATCCCGATCCTCAAATAACCAAAGACCAAGAGCTCGGAAAGCAGTTAAGTCTTTTGGGACCATTCCTGAGCATTCCCAGCTTCCTGAGGCACTCACTCACGCTGCCCAGAACCAAGACATAAAAGCAGAAAGTACATCTAGATTCACCCCAGAGCCTCTGCCTAAGTCTTCTCAAAGCCGCAAGAGGCCTTCTGTTTCTAAGGGCTCACCCCCACTTAAAAAACGGCCCCAGAAGACAGTGTTTCCCAAGGAGGAGGAAGATACTGTGGAGAGGCCCGGAAAGGAAGAGGTGAGGAGAGAGCTGGGGTCCCCACACTGTGAACAAGAACTTCCTGGCTCAGAACCTCCCACCAAGATGTTTCTCAATCCCAGGATGTCGTGATCCCAGGACCAAGCAAGAGGAAGAGAGACCAGGCAAAGGAGGGGCCCAAAGGAACACAGAGCCGCAGCCTCAGAGGGGCCAAACCTAGTCAAGGATCAGCCCCCAGAGTAAGAGAGGAGGAGCTCAGGGCTTCATGAGGGCTGCCTTGGGGGTTGAAAGGTGGGCATTGTTGGCATGGGTAGCTATAACCAGCTCTGACCAATCCCCTCCCCCAGGTACTCTTCACAGGAGTCTTGGATGCTCGTGGGGAGCGAGCAGTGCTGGCACTCGGGGGAACTCTGGCCAACTCCGTGACAGAGGCCTCCCACCTGGTCACCGACCGAATCCGCAGGACTGTTAAGTTCTTGTGTGCTCTGGGAAAAGGGATCCCTATCCTCTCTCTTGACTGGCTTTATCAGGTGAGAGGCCAGAAGACGGCTCACCTAACATTGGAGGAAGTGTTAAGATGAAAGGGGCCATAGGATGACAAGAGGTTAACAAGGCAGAAGGCTCAAGAAAACAGGGTCTTGCGGTCTTAGTTGGCTTCTTGCTTAAAGCTGGTGTTCTACCACTTGAGTCATGCCTACAGACTAGCGTTTTCCTGGTTAATTGGAGATAGTCTTCCGGACTTTTCTGCCTGGTCTGGAATCAAATCTCAATCAGGACGTCTCAGCCTCCTTAGTAGCTAGAATTATAGGCATAAGGCACCAATGCTTGGGTTATTTCAAGAATTATTTGTAACTAGGTAGGTACTCTGGGCAGGAAGTGGGATGACCCCTGATGCTGATTGCTGCTTCCTTTAGTCTCGCAAGGCTGGTCACTTCTTGCCCCCAGATAAGTATCTGGTGACTGACCCTGAGCAGGAAAAGAACTTCGGCTTCAGCCTTCGAGATGCACTCAGCCGGGCTCGGGAGCGAAGGCTGCTGGAGGTGAGAGGCTGTCTTCTGCTCAGTTCTTCAACTTCCCCACCTCCATTTCCTGTCAGCTGTGACCCTGTCAGTATAAACATCTACTCCATTTCTCCCTCTCAGGGTTATGAGATTCATGTGACCCCTGGAGTCCAGCCGCCGCCACCTCAGATGGGAGAGATAATTAGCTCGTGTGGTGGCACGATCCTGTCCAACATGCCCCGGCTCTATAAGGTATGTCTGATATGTTCTAGTTCTAGTGAGGAAACAGAAAAGATGGCAGGAAGAGGAAAAGGTTAGAAGAAAATACAAAGGTACAGGTAGAAAAGGTGTAAGAACGCAGGGGGGAAAAAGTGCTGACACCAAATGGACTTAGTTTCATTTTGTGTTTAAACATTTTCACATATACACAAGAGGAGAATGAGGGAAGAGGTGATTCATCAAGAAAACTTGGACACTAAAATGAGCATGTTACATTATAACTCCCTTGAACAAGGTTTTAAAAGTCCAGAAAATAAAATATATGCACACATAAGACAAAATGGCTCCACTTCCAGCTTTTTGAGGATTAATTGGAAATAAGAGTGTTACAGACTTTACTGGCCAGGATGGCTTTGAATCGTAATCCTCAGATCTCAGCCTCCTGAGTAGCTAGAATTATAGGTGTGAGCTACCAGTGCCTGGCTGCTAATGTATTTTTGTGTTTTTTGGTGTTTTTTGGTGTTGTTTTTTTTTTGCCAGTCCTGGGGCTTGAACTCAGGGCCTGAACAGTGTCCCTGGCTTCTTCTTGCTCAAGGTTAGCACTCTACCACTTGAGCCACAGCGCCACTTCCAGCTTTTTCTATGTATGTGGTGCTGAGGAATCGAACCCAGGGTTTCATATATACCAGGCGAGCACTTTACCACTAGGCCATATTCCCAGCCCCTCTGCTACTGAATTTGAAAGCAAGTGACAAATATTATATCCTCCTACATACTTGTACTCCTCTAAGAAATGTGTACAGTTTTACATTTTCAGCTTCATGAAAGATGTCTTTGTATGGTATGCAAAACAGGATTTAGCGAGGCAAGATAGTCTTTTAAGTATCCAGTCAAAGGTACTTGGAGACAGAGGCAAGAGGAACATTTGCACCAAGGACTGCAGCACCAGACTGGGGAACACAGCCAGACACACACACACTGTAGTTCCTTAAAAACAGAAACCCATGGGAGTGCTTGCCTAGCAAGTGTGAAAATAGCACAGAAGCAGAGAAAGCAAAGATTCACAAGAGGCCATGAATTGCTACATTTGTTGTAATTCTCTCACTGTAATATGTCCAACTCAACCTTTTTTTACTTTCCTGAACAATATTCTCAAGGCCGGGCTGGGGATATGGCCTAGTGGCAAGAGTGCTTGCCTCGTATACACGAGGCCCTGGGTTCAATTCCCCAGCACCACATATGCAGAAAATGGCCAGAAGTGGCGCCATGACTCAAGTGGCAGAGTGCCAGCCTTGAGCAAGAAGAAGCCAGGGGGGCTGGGGATATGGCCTAGTGGCAAGAGAGCTTGCCTTGTATACATGAGGCCCTGGGTTCGATTCCCCAGCACCACATATACAGAAAATGGCCAGAAGTGGCGCTGTGGCTCAAGTGGCAGAGTGCTATCCTTGAGCAAAAGGAAGCCAGGGATAGTGCTCAGGCCCTGAGTCCAAGGCCCAGGATGGCCGAAAAAAAAAAAAAAGAAGCCAGGGACAGTGCTCAGGCCCTGAGTCCAAGCCCCAGGACTGGCACCAAAAAAAACAAAAACAATATTCTCAAGGCCAAACATTCTTTAGAAAATTCCCAGTCTGGGATTTTCTGTTCACTTATTTGAATTGTTTTATCTCTCTTATTTTCTTCTGTGTTTCCTGCATTTCCATTCACACCTTAGTCTTGGCTAATTAGGATATTGAGATTGTTAGAATCACTGTTCCAAGCCAGCATGCACAGAATAAAGTTTGGGGGAGCCCTCTTCTCAGAGAGCTGGTCAAGGTGGCATGCAACTGTTTATCCTAGTTACCAGGAAACCTGACCTGTATAGGTAGGTAGGCATGGCCAAACAGGAAATAAGACATCTCAAAATAACAAGCAAAATTCAGGGCTAAATTCATGGCTCAGTGGGAAAAGTTCTGCTCAACAAGCACAAGGCCAGGTTCAAAAACAACCAAAGCCGGGCTGGGGATATGGCCTAGTGGCAAGAGTGCTTGCCTCGTATACATGAGGCCCTGGGTTCAATTCCCCAGCACCACATATACAGAAAATGGCCAGAAGTGGCACTGTGGCTCAAGTGGCAGAGTGCTAGCCTTGAGCAAAGAGAAGCCAGGGACAGTGCTCAGGCCCTGAGTCCAAGCCCCAGGACTGGCCAAAAAAAAAAAAAACAAAAAAAAAAAAAAACAACCAAAGCCTGCAGTCCTACCTTCTTGGGAGGCAGAAATTGGGAGGTCAAAGTTTAAGGCCCCATCTCAAGCAGTGGCGAGATGTGTACCTGTTATCTTAGCTACGGGGGGATCACAGGAGCTGAGCACAGGGCCGTGATTCTGTCATCCTCATCAACACAAGGAAGCACAAGTAAATGGCTCATAGCTCAGGCTGATGTGGCATAAAGGGACACCCTATCTTGAGAATAACCATTGCACAAAGGGGCTGAAGTTGTGGCACAAGTGATAGAACACCAGCCTCACAAGAGCAAAGCTCTAAAATCAATCCCAGGTACTTCCAAAAACAAATAAATAAAGCATGGCTAAATTCATCTTGAGCTTTTCAGGCAAGGGTACTTCACAGGCTGCAGCGTGCTTCATTCTTAGGTATCATATTCAGGGGCTACTACTTGAATGATGTCTTGGATTTATTTTCCACTCCTGACTTTGTCTGCTCTTTCTTTCACAGCCTCAAAGAGTTGTGATCACATGCCCTCAGGATTTCCCTCGTTGCTCCGTCCCATCTCGGGTGGGGCTGCCCCTTCTCTCTTCTGAGTTCCTGCTGACTGGAGTTCTGAAGCAAGAAGCCAAGCCAGAGGACTTTGCCTTCTCCTGTGTAGAAAAGTCATCTACCTGAAAACCCTAGTACCTTTTCCCTCCCATCCCAGTAAATAAAGTTCTAGAAGACATATGTTAAAAAAAGAATTAAGGGCCTTAGAAAGGACTTGGGAAAATAGTTATGTCTTGTCCTAGAATATGGCTGAGACCAAAAGGTTTATGGGAAAACAAAGATAGGGAAATTTGGAATCAGTTCTAAAATGGCCATTTTTAGCATGGCCATTCTGCCTAAATCTGTAGCCAGATATGATGGTGAGCATCTGTAATCCTGGCTATCGAGGAGAGGCAGGAGGAACCAAGAATTTGAGTTTGAGGCCAGAGCAGCCCAAGTTAGTGAAACTCTATGTGAAAAAAAGCGTTGGGAGATGGCTCAAGTGGCAGAGTACTTGCCTAGCTTTGAGAACTCCTCGGTTCAATCCCCAGTACCACACACAATCACACAATTGGCTAATTCCTGGCTGAGAGTGTGGCTCATGGGTAGAGTGCTTGCTTAGCTTAGGAAAAGAACAATGGCCTGTCATATATGCAGCTATCTTAAATGTCTGCCTGTCTTTAGCCACATTCATTCTCCAGACACCCATAACAAAAAGTAGCTTACCTCCTATTGGGAAGCCATCTCTCCTCACTGGGATTCTTGCTCATCCTCAGAAGATAGCAAAAATAACTTTGGTATGAGGCACTCAAAGAATACTTAAATTGAGATAAGAGGTTGGAGTTAGAGAATGCTACTAAAATATTTTCAACTCTCCCACATGGCTGGTTAGAAGTGTCCGCTAACTTTGATACTGCACTTTTCTGGCAAGAATTTGTAAAATAAGAGTTTTGACTCGATTTCTAGGACAATAAACACTTTGTGCCTTATGGTGTTGTTTGTTTTTAAATGTCTGGTATTGAGACAAAGTTGTGTGGTTTTGTTGTTTTTTTTTTCTTTTTGCCAGTCTTGGGACTTGAACTCAGGGCCTGGACACTGCCCCTGAGCTTCTTTTGCTCATGGCTAGGACTCTACCACTTGAGCCACAGCGCCACATCCAGCTTTTTCTGTTTATGTGGTACTGAGGAATCGAGCCCAGGGCTTCATGCATGCTAGGCAAGCACTCTACCACTAAGCCATATTCCTAGCCCAAGACAACTTTTAAAGAAATAGTTATAAACTTGTATTTTTTTAAGTTGGTTGGTTATAAGGCTGTGAACAAATTGGAACCATTATATACTGCTGGTGAAATGTAAAATGGTTTGGCCTATATGGTAAGCAGATATAAGCCAGACACTGGTGGCTTATCCCTGTAATCCTGGCTGCTCAGGAGGATGGGATCTGAGGATCAAAGTCAGCCTGGGCAAGAAAATTCAAGAGACTTATCTCCAAGTAACCACCAAAAAGCTGGAAGTGGAGCTGTGGCAGAGTGCCAACCTTGAGCAAAAATGGTAAGGGACGCTGTCCAGGCCCAGAGTTCAAGAACACATACACAAAAAGCAAAAGAAAAACCAGTTAAATGTAGAGCTAAGCCTGTTGCCATGCACTTGTAGTCCCCAGCATTCAGGCAGGAGGCTGAGTATCTCAAAAATCCATAGTAACTAAAAGTTAAAGCATATTGCCCACAAATTCTACCTAGTTATATACCTGAAGATTTGAAAACAATTTGTACCTGTATGTCCATACCATAACTATTCACAGCCTACAAAAAACAGTACAAATGTTCAGCAAGATGAATACATTCCGGGGCTGGGAATATGGCCTAGTGCTTGCCTCATATACATGAAGCCCCCAGAACCACATACATAGAAAAAAACAGAAGTGGCACTATGGCTCAAGTGGCAGAGTGCTAGCCTTGAGCAAAAAGAAGCCAGGGACAGTGCTCAGGCCCTGAGTTCAAGCATCAGGACTGGCAAGAAAAAACAAAAAAATAAATACATTCCATACAAGGGAATATTCAACCATAAATAGGACTGAGATATAGCAAAGTTCTTGGAGGATAAACTTCAAAAACATTTTGCTAAGTGAAAAACCACCAAACAATTTCACTTATATGAAATATCCAAAATGGGTAAGTAATGAAGACCAAGAGATTGTTGGTTGTCAGAGGATAATGAGTAGGGGGACTTGGTGGTAACTGATTAGTTGGTCTGGATTTTTATTGTAAGGTGATAGGACATTTTGAAACTACACAGAGGAGGTGGTTGTACTTCTGCAAACATACTAAACGCCACTGTATTAACATGTTTGACAGTTTTTCTCGGGGGTTGGCAGGCTGGCTCCATGTCAGATTAGTTAGGGAGATCAGAGGCTGGCCCCAATTCCACTGAGCTCTCCCCAGCCCCTGAACTTGAGTTGAAGGCCACGCTCCATCTGCTAGGAATCCCGGGAAGATTCTCCCTCGCAGTGAAAAAGAGTGCCTCCCTCCCCCCACCCCAATCAGCATGCCAATTCTAACTAGAGTGATAGGTTGGTTCAAACAGATACTATTTAACAGGTTGTAACCCGAGGGTCACCTGTGTGTGACCTGGCATGCTTTGTAAGTGTTGTAACCTCATTGGCCACGTGTGGGCTGAGGATATGGCCTAGTGGCAAGAGTGCTTGCCTCCCATACATGAAGCCCTGGGTTCAATTCCCCAGCACCACGTAGAAGACGGCCAGAAGTGGTGCTGTGGCTCAAGTGGCAGCCTTGCGTAAAAAAAGAAGCCAGGGAACTGTGCTCAGGCCCTGAGTTCAAGCCCCAGGATTGGCCAAAAAAAAAAAAAAGCATTCATTGGCCACCTGTGTGTGGTGAGTTTGACCATGCAGTATTGGCCTTATATATCCCAGGCTCGGGGAGCACAGCTTGCTCTCAGCAGTTCCAGCCCCATCCAAGTCTGGGCTGTGGTCCTGGCTGGTCAGTTTGTTATTTTTTACTTCCCCAATAAATTCATATTTTCCATCTTTTTACATGAGATTCTGAGTGGCGGACTCTTGGAGGGAAGGGGAATATCCTCCCTGGAATCCTATAACAGCTTTTACATTGTGTGAATCTCACGTCAGTGATAAAAATAGTTGTTTCATACATTTTTCTGCATGTAAATTAAACTTTAGAAAGTTGGTATAGTACAGTTAGCATGAGGTTTTCCAAGTACTGTACTTACTTTTAAAAAAAAATTTATTCATGGGGCTGGGGATATGGCCTAGTGGCAAGAGTGCTTGCCTCGTATACATGAGGCCCTGGGTTCGATTCCTCAGCACCACATATACAGAACATGGCCAGAAGTGGCGCTGTGGCTCACGTGGCAGAGTGCTAGCCTTGAGCAAAAAAGAAGCCAGGGACAGTGCTCAGGCCTATGACTGGCCAAAAAACAAAAAAAAATTATTCATTTTCTTGCAGTGCTGGTGGGGATCAAACCCAGGGCCTTGTGCATTGCTAGGCAATTGCTCTACCACTGAGCTACATTCTACCTGCATTTCACACATACCTACTCATACATTAAGCTTAGCCATCATGACTGTGGCACAGAAAGACACTTAAATATCAACTACTTTGTACAATTCAATATCTTTAGTTTTTCTTACAGTCCTGGGGCTGGAACTCAGGGCTTGGACACTGTCCCTGAGCTTCTTTTTTTTTTTTTTTGCTCAAGGATAGCACTCTACACTTAAGCCACAACACTACTTCTGGCTTTTTCTGTTTGTGTGGTACTAAAGAACCAAACCCAGGGCTTCATGCATGCTAGGCAAGCACTCTACCACTAAGCCATGTGCCCAGCCCCAAAGTCTTACCACATGAAATTCTCCATATCCCTGAGCCCAAAGGTTTCCTTATAGTAACTCCCACCTCTAGAGATGGTGCATTTCCTCTTCATGTTGGATTGTCTGAGATCAGTGGATCAGAGTTTGAAGCCAGCTCAGGCAGGAAAGTCCATGAGACCTTTACCTCCAATTAATCACAGAAAAAGCTGCAAGGAGGGTTGTGGGTCCAGTGGTAGAGTGCTAGTTCAAGGACAACACCTAGACCCAAAGTTTAAGCCCCAAGACAGGCAATTTTTGTTTGTTTTGTTTTGTTTTTTTGGCCAGTCCTAGGCCATGAACTCAGGGCCTGAGCACTGTCCCTGGCTTCTTTTTTGCTCAAGGCTAGCACTCTGCCACTTGAGCCACAGCGCCACTTCTGGCCATTTTCTGTATATGTGGTGCTGAGGAATCGAACCCAGGGCCTCATGTATACGAGGCAAGCACTCTTGCCACTAGGCCATATCCCCAGCCCAAGACAGGCAATTTTTTAAAAAGCTCAGGGACAGTATCTGGGCCCTGAATTCAAGCCCCTATGACTGACAAAAAAAAAAAAAAAAGAAGAAGAAGAAGATAAGGCAATCACACACACAAAAAGATGCAAAGCCTAAGTTTCCACAGCTCTGCTATTACCACCTCTGAGCTCAAAAAGATGAAAATAGAACAGTTATATGGAGAGGTCTCCTCACTAAAAATCTGTGACCTTCACTATTACAATCCATTATCCATTCAGGGCAAATTTTACAAGCAGAGGGCAGGGAGTGGGTGAATACAGACAAAAGACATAAGATGTTTGGTTCAAAATACAATAGCATTGATGCGGAGGAAGGCTGGAGTCCTGGAGCCTTGAAGGAGGAAAAGGAATGCAAGCCATTAGGGTACTGCTTGATACTTCTTGGCAGTTTCCTTAGTTTCCCTTAACCCACAGGACATGCAGCTTCCCTTTAATTTTCAGTTGGGCAATTTTCTCTGGACCTGTTTCTTTCATCTGTAAATTGATAAAGTTCTCTAAGGTCTCCTGTATGTGAATAGCTACTGTATCTAGGTCTAGCTACATGATCTTTAATTCTAATGATTCCTTTTACTTTGCTTTTTAAATTATTCATGTGTATAGGAAATTACAAGCCAGTCTGTAGGGAATATGCTAAAAACAAAAGATTTAGCCAGGTGCCAGTGGCTCATGCCTGTAAAGCTAGGTACTAGAGAAGCTGAAATCTGAGGATCATAGTTTGGAGTCAGCATAGGCAAGAAAGTCTATGAGATTCTTATCTCTAATTAGCCACAAAAACGTGAAGAGGATCTACAGTTCAGGGGGTAGAGCACAAAAGCTCAGGCACAGTGCTCTGGTCCTGAGTTCAAGTACCAGGGTTGACAAAGATTTCAGCCAAGGCCTAAGTGGTAGAGTACCTTCCGAGCAAGTTAAGGCCATGAGTACTGGGGCAAAAAATCAAGTGGCTTCTGATTAGTAAGTGAAGTCAAACTACCAAATTTTCAGGGGCTGGGGATATGGCCTAGTGGCAAGAGAGCTTGCATTGGGTTCGATTCCCCAGCACCACATATACAGAAAACGGCCAGAAGTGGCGCTGTGGCTCTAGTGGCAGAGTGCTAGCCTTGAGCAAAAAGGAAGCCAGGGACAGTGCTCAGGGCCTGAGTCCAAGGCCCAGGACTGGCCAAAGAAAAAAAAAAACCTACCAAATTTTCAGAATGAAGTCATAGCTAATTACCACAAGCTTAGATAAAATTACTGCTCAATTTACAACATAAGGTTTTCTACCAAAGTTTTATTTGTGGGGGGGGGGGGGTGTCAGTTGAGGGGCTTGAACTCAGGGCCCGGGCACTGTCCCTGAACTCTTGCTCAAAGCTAGTGTGCTATCACTTTGAGCAACAGTGCCACTTTTCCAGTTTTCTGGTGGTTAATTGGAGATAAGTCACACAGACTTTCCCTGCCCAGGATTGGCTTTGAACCTTGATCATGTGATCTCAACCACCAGAGTAGCTAGGATTACAGGCAGGAGCCAGTGGCTCCTGGCTACCAAAAGTATTTTGACTGAGTTTTACTATTATGGTTACAAATCAGCAATCTTTGACGCTAATAGGAGATGAGGTGTGGCTCAGTGGTAGAGCACTTGTCAAGCATGGGAGAAAGGCCCTGTGTTTTGTTTTGTTTTGGCCAGTCCTGGGGCTTGAACTCAGGGCCTGGGCACTGTCCCTGAGCTTCTTTTTGCTCAAAGCTAGCACTCTACCACTTGAGCCACAGCGCCACTTCCAGCTTTTTCTGTTTTTGTGGTGCTAAGGAATAAAACCCAGGGTTTCACATATGTCAGGAAAGCGCTCTACCACTAGGTCATATTCCCAGCCCCTTGTTTGCAGGAACTTGCTTGATAGCCTCACCTTCAGGGTCCTCTTGCTTCAGCCTCCCAAGTGCTGGCATCACAATGTCCGCCCTGGGTGTGATGCCCAGCATCACAAAACAAAAACTTCACTGTAGTTCTTTGTCCTTTCAACTTATCTTTAAAGGGTATTTTTGTTGTAAAATAGTCATTTAAAAAATGTGACTCAGGGACTGGGGATATGGCCTAGTGGTGAGAGAGCTTACCTCGTATACATGAGGCCCTGGGTTCGATTCCCCAGCACCACATATACAGAAAACGGCCAGAAGCAGTGCTGTGGCTCAAGTGGCAGAGTGCTAGCCTTGAGCAAAAAGGAAGCCAGGGACAGTGCTCAGGGCCTGAGTCCAAGGCCCAGGACTGGACAAAAAAAAAAAAAAGTGACTTAGTGGTAGAGTGCTTGCCCCTAGCATGCACGAAGCTCTGGATTCAATTCCTCAGTACCACCTACACAGAAAGTCAGAAGTGACACTGTGGCTCAAGTGGAAGAGTGCTAGCCTTGAGCAAAATAAGTTCAAGGACAGCACTCAGGCCTTGAGCTCAAAGCCTCAGGATTGGCAAAAAAGAAAAAAAATGTTGGGGCCTGGGAATACGTGTGTTTATGTATAGGCATATGTGTACGCCTATATATAATAATATATATGTTGAGTGTGATGGTACATATCTGTAATGGCAGGGGGATGGCAAGTGCAAGGACAGTCTGGGCTACAAACCTAAAAAAGTAGGTGATTTGGGGTTTGTGTTCTCAGTCTGGGTCAAAGTGTATTCTCTTTATTTATTTATTTTTTTGCCAGTCCTGGGCCTTGGACTCAGGACCTGAGCGCTGTCCCTGGCTTCCTTTTTTTGCTCAAGGCTAGCACTCTGCTACTTGAGCCACAGCGCCACCTTTGGCCGTTTCTATATATGTGGTGCTGTGGAATTGAACCCAGGGCCTCATGTATAAGAGGCAAGCTCTCTTGCCACTAGGCCATATTCCCAGCCCAAAGTGTATTCTCTTAGGATTCATTATGGAAGTGTCACCTGAGAATTTGTGAGCTCCCACTGGTGGTTTTCTAGCCATGGCAAGTTCGAGAAAACGGGCTTCTCTGTTTCCACAAGAGCCCAACAAGAGGAACTGTATTTTAAATGCAGAAACCAGCTCGCTGAGCTGGGACTCACCCCACGTGGGTGGCCCCCGAGCGGCTGCCCTTAACAACCCCCTCGGGGTTCTAACATTCCCTTCAGTGACGCGCAGATTGCAGGCTGGAGAAACTTACACCCCGCACCCTCCAGGACGAGCTGGGCGGGCATGAAACTGAGGTGTTAGCTGGCAAGAGCCCGCCCAGATGGGCAGCGCCCCGGGCGAGAGGCGGGGCTTGCAGCCGCGGGAATCCTAAGCCCGCCCCTCTCCCCACCCCTCGGTTTCTCGCCATGGCCCCTGCACTGTTGCTCGTCCCGGCCGCCCTCGCTTCTTTCATTCTGGCCTTTGGCACTGGAGTGGAGTTCGTGCGCTTCACCTCCCTTCGGCCTCTTCTTGGAGGGACCCAGGAGTCGGGCGATCCAGGTGAGAGGGAAAGATCGAGGATGAGCTCTGGAGCCGGGAGGTGCAGAGCCGGGAGGTGGGGCTGGAGCCCGGGGGGCGGGGCTTGGAGACAAATGACAGGGAAGTCCCAGCCCGGGAACTTGAACCACAAAAGCTGCTGTGGGAAGCTACCGGGGGAACCGCGCTAAATAAGATGAGCTGTTGGGAGAAACTGAAAAGTGGGGACTAAGTATGAGGGGAAAGGGCCATGCACAAGATAGTGTGGGGAAAAAGTGTCTTTTTTTTTTTTAGATAGAACCATAGTGGAGGGGTGTTAAAAGGAGGGAGAATTTGGAGGACCCGCTGACCATGCCATCTATGACTGCCCAACGTGCATTTTCCCAGCAATCCTCTTCCCCAGGTCTGAAGGAGGCCCGGAGAAGAGGAAAAATAGAAGGACTGGGAATGTGAACTGGACGTAGCCTACAGGGAAAGCATGAGAATTCTTAAAAACAATGAAGGCACCTGACCTGGGGCCCCAAAGGCAGAGGAGAGGAAAGGGGAAATAGTTCCTCTATCTTCTCCATCCTTTGTCCCTTTCTCCCTCCCCGTCTCCCCTAGATTCCCGTCAGGGATGGCTAGCCGCTCTGCAGGATCACAGTGTCCTGAGCTCTCTGGCTTGGGATCTGGGGCTCCTGCTGCTATTTGTTGGGCAACACAGCCTCATGGCAACTGAGACAGCGAAGGCATGGATATCCCGGTACTTTGGAGTCCTTCAGAGGTCACTGTATGTGGCCTGCACTGCCCTGGCCTTACAGGTATGAGATCCTAGCAGCTGAGTCCTCAAGGGAGACAGAATCCCTGGAGTGGAGGGGCAAAATATGGATATAAGAAGAGAACTGAGGGTGTTAATCTCAGCTTCCATTCTACAAGGGCACACATCCTCCTTTTTATCAAGAAGAATGTGCTTGTCATTCCCCCAAGCACAATGTGTGCATTCTCACCTTTGCAACTTTGTTCATGTTGTAATTTTCCCTCCTTTATTCCTTAGTTTCTATCTTTTTTTGGTGCCAGTCAGGGTTTGAACTCAGGACCTGGGTGCTATCCCTGAGGGGTTTTCTTGTTGTTGTTTATTTTCTTAAGTCTAGTGCTCTACCCCTTGAGCCACAGCTCTACCTTTGGGGCAGTTAATTAGAGATCAGAGTCTCACAAGCTTTCCTGTCCAGGCTGGCTTGGAATTGCAGTCCTCAGACCCGGGCCTGTTGAGTAGTTAGGACTACAGGGTGAGCCACTAGCGCCTGGCTAACTCCTTAGTCTTACTCTGTTCTACAAACTACCTCCCTAGGTCTCAGGAGACTTGCTTTCCAGTTACTTTGTGTTTTCACTGGGTCCTTAGCATAGGCTACTTTCTAAACACTTCTGTAAATCCCATCTAGTGATAGGTCACCCTTCATGTCCTTAGAATCTCATCCAGCACCCTTCACATGGTAAACTATTGGCTGGGGATCCATAGGGGTGAACTGTGGGCTCTCCTGGGGGAGGGGCCGTCTGGGTCTCTCCCCTGTGGGCAGTTGAGTTGCTGGGATACCCAGCAACTTTGTTCTTCCCCAGTTGGTGATGCGGTACTGGGACCCTGTACCCAGAGGCCCTGTACTGTGGGAAGCTCGGGGTGAGCCCTGGGCCACCTGGGTGCCCCTCCTCTGCTTTGTGCTCCACGTCATCTCCTGGCTCCTCATCTTCAGCATTCTTCTCGTCTTTGACTACGCTGAGCTCATGGGCCTCAAACAGGTGAAACTCCCAGATCCATAAGACCTCTAACCTTATCTAGAATTCATCTTTCTCCCTTCCCCTTGGGTTTCCCTGCTCCCGAGTTATTCCTCCCTTCCCTTGCTATGTACTCCCCCTCCCCCCACTACCCCTTCTAGTCTTCCCTCAAAGATCAACAACTTTTAATCAATCTCCTAGGCTTGGAGAGAATGCAAAGACTAGAGATCAGGGGCTTGAAGGGCAAGGGGGAGGAGGGAGGGGCACTAGGCTTGATTTCTAGCAGGGTAATGCCTGGAAGAGGACAGTGGTGGCTGAGTTGGGAAAAGAACTTAGCTGGATTTCTCTGCGGCTCTCTCCTAGGTGTACTACCATGTGCTAGGGCTGGGTGAGCCTCTGGCACTGAAGTCTCCCCGGGCTCTGAGGCTCTTTTCCCACCTTCGCCACCCAGTGTGTGTGGAACTGCTGACAGTTCTGTGGGTGGTCCCCACCCTGGGCACCGACCGCTTCCTCCTTGCTCTCCTCCTTACCCTCTACCTGGGTCTGGCTCATGGACTCGACCAGCAAGACCTCAGATACTTGAAGGCTCAGTTACAAAGAAAACTCCACCTGCTAGCCCGGCCCCAGGATGGGGAGGCAGAGTGAAGAATGAACTCTACTTCCAAGCCCCTCAACTTTCCCCCCTCAAATCAATTAACAGCAGACAGAGATTAAACTCCACGGACTTTAGGGGCTGTCCCTGTCACTGCTGAGACTTTCTTCCCTGGATCCACCCCCATACCCTGAATTTAAAGCGACAGCCACTAGACTGGAAGATCATTTCTCACCAGCCAAGAAGTGGGTGTGCAGCTCACCTGCCTCCTCACTGTTTAGGATCTGACCCCCGACTGCCCTTACAAGGAAAAGGGTCTTCCCCGACCACTGCCCTTGTCTCTGTCCCTCAGGGATCCCCTTCTCCATCTCCACCTCCACTCCGAGCATCTGGGTCAGAATCTGTCAAGTGGCCTGCGGCTAGTGCGACGCCTCTCCACCCCTGCCCTACTCTGTCCAGCGCCTCGGCCCGCCCCAGAGCTCCAACCCCGAGCCTCGGGGAAGGGATTCTCCCGCTCTTAACTCGGGTGACCTCGGGCTTCCTGCTCTCCGACGAACATTCGCTGCCGGAAAATAAAATTCAGCCTTTTATTATTTTCACGTGCATTCAGTGTTCTCCATGTGTCCCTGGCTGCGGGGCAGTCTGGGGAGAAAGGCGAGCCGGAGGCTGGAAGCGCCAAGCTCCCCGAGGGGGTAGCCACCTCGCCCGGCGGCCGCTGCCCCCAGAGCAACGCCCCGAGGGCCCGCCCCCACTGGGGGGTGGGGGACCCCGTCCACCTTCCTCCTTGTCCCTCTGTAGTCCAGGAAACACGGGGGACCGCAGCTCTGGTGGAGGGGAGCTACGTCTCCAAAGCCTTTTACTTCCGAGAACCTCTCCCGCAGCTGCCCGATTGGTCTCCCCCCCCCCCCCATTCCTCTGTAACAAAGAGGCCCGGGAAGGCTAAAGCGCGGGGAGGAGCGGCCCGCGATGGGAAGGGCGGGCCAGGCTGGCAGCAGCTGCCGCTTCCTCCCCGAGTCCCCCGGGGGGCCTGAGTCACGGGCCGCCGCCCTGGGCCCGGGGTGGACCAGCTGGAGGGGGGGGCGGGGGTGAGCGCTGGACACTGAGATTCGCGGGGGCCACGGGGCAGAAAGCCGGTGAGGGACCCTGGGGGGAGGGGCGGCAGAATACTGGGGGGCACCGCCAGAAGTGGGGGTGGGGGTCCCCGGAGGAAGCCTCCCGCGCGGCGTGGAGCCGATCGCGGCCCGCCCCGCCGCGGCCCCGCCCCGGCTCCGCCCCCTCGCGCTCCGGCCCCTCCGTCCGGCGCCCCCTTCCCGCTCCCCATTGTCCTTAGACAAAGCGGTCGCCGCCCCCCGCCCGGCCCCTCCGTCCGCGTCCCGGGCCGCCTCCCCGGCTCCCTCTTCCCCCCCCCCTCCTCCCCTCCCCTCCCTCTCCTCCCCTCCCCACGACTCCGGATCTCCTCCTCTCTCCCCTTCTCTCTCCTCCTCTTCCTCTCTCCGGACGCCGGGTTCCTCCGCGCCCCCCCTCCCCGGGACCCCGAGGCGTGTGAGTTGACGGAGCGGCTCGGACTCGGGGTGGGGGAGGCCGTCTCCTCGCTTCCGTTCCCCTCTCCATCCCCGGCCCGGACCTCGGGCTTGTCTGTTCTTTGTGCCGAGATTGTGCGGGCCGTCGGAGGGGGGTGGGCAGGGCCGGCTCGGTCCAGCTTCCTTAGGAGCCGGGCTGGACGGGGAGGGGGGCGCGGGAGCTGGTCCTGGGGACGCCTGGTCGGGAGGTGCGGCGGGTGGGGAGGACCGGACTGGACGGAGGGGTGGGCGCCGGGGTCTCGGGCAACGCGCTGGCAGCACCGGCACCCGGGTTCCCACCGTCCCGGGGGAGGGTGTTTCCCCGGGCCCGCCCTGGGGGCGGGGTGCGCGGGGGCGGGGCCGAGCGACGCCGGGGAGCCCGCCCGGACCTCAGGGCCCGCGCCGGGCTGCTCCGGAGACGCTCCCTTCCCCGCCGCTCCCCGATCGCCCCTGCTCCCCCGCGCCTCGTCTCTCTCCGCCCCTCCTCGCCTCGCCGGCATCCCCGCAGGCCCCGTTGGCAGATTCCCTGCCCCGTCCTTCCCACTCTCTTCCCTGGGTACCGCCTCGCCCGAGCCCGGTCCTCTCGCTACCCTGGTCCTTCCCTCCTCACTCCAGCTCTTCTCGCTCCTTCCCACTCTCACACACCACTCAATCTGGCTCCTGCCTCTGCTCTCCACTCTTCCTCACGCATCACTCCCCCTTCCCCTTCCCCCCCGCCCCCCAGGGTTCACAGACCTCCTTCCTCGTCCCTTTTTTTTCATTTCCCCTTCTGTCCTCTCTCATCTCCCCGTTTCCTGTCTTTATCCTCAGCTCCACTGATCTCTCTGTCCCACTTCTCCCTACCACTTCCTTACAGAGTCTCACCCCCTGAGACTCTCTGAAACCTCTCCTTCTGTTCTCTGTCCCCAGTGCTCCCTATCTTCACACCTCCTTGACCATGACCACCATCCCAGACTGGAAGCTACAGCTGTTAGCCCGGCGCCGGCAGGAGGAGGCAGTGGTTCGTGGTAGAGAGAAGGCTGAGCGGGACCGCCTGTCCCAAATGCCCGCCTGGAAGCGGGGACTCCTGGAGCGCCGCAGGGCCAAGCTTGGTCTGTCCCCTGAGCCTGGCCCTGCACCTGGAACTGCCGAGGCTGGACCTCCAGACCCAGATGAGTCTGCCGTTCTCCTGGAGGCCATTGGGCCAGTGCACCAGAACCGATTCATACGGCAAGAACGACAGCAGCAACAGCAACGGAATGAAGAGCTGCTGGCCGAGAGAAAGACTGGGCCTCTGGAGGCCCGGGAACGAAGATCCAGCCCTGGGGATTCAAGAGATCAGAGCCCCAAAGGAAGAGAGTCAAGAGAAGAGAAACTAAGTCTAAAGGAGGCCCGAGAGAGGAGGTTGGGAATAGGGGGAGCCCAAGAGTCAAGCCCTAGACCTTTGGAGAGTGGAGACTGGAGGCCAAGCCCGGGAGAGATGGGAGACCGGAACTCAAGGTTGTCAGAGACTCAGAAATGGAGGCTGAGCCCTGGAGAAACTCCAGAGCAGAGTCTGAGACTGACAGAGCCTAGAGATCAAAGTCCCAAGAGAAAAGAGATGACAGAAAATAGACTGAGCCCAGGGGAGTCTGGCAACCCGAAGTTGGCCTTGACAGAGGCCCATCTGTGGAGGCCTGACTCTAGAGAGTCTCAGGAACAGAGCTCAGTACCACTGGAATCATCCGAGTGGAGGCTGAGCGTGAGAGAAGAAAGGAAAGGCTGTTTGGAGGAATGTGGGAGAAAAGAAGAGAGGCTGAGTCCAGGGATGGCCCCAGAAGAGACTACGAGGCTGCCAGGGACCTTCACTCAAGAGACTCAAGACATCTCCAGGGCAGTGGAGACGGCAGAACAGAGGCCCAGCCCTGTGGAGGATGGGGAGAGGGGCTCCAGGACAACAGAAGGGCGGAAATGGACGTTGAACTCAGGGAAGGCTAGAGAATGGACACCCAGGGACATAGAGATTCAGCCTCAGAAACCAGAGACTCCGGAGTCTGTAGACAAGCGTCTGGGGCCTCCTGGTATGGAAGCTGGAGAAGGAGAGGCCGAAAAGGAGGAGGCTGGGGCTCAGAGCAGGCCTCTGAGAACCCAGCAGACCCCATGCCCTGCAGAACCCTCCGCCCTCCCAGCAGAGGATGCCGGGACTGGAGGCTCTAGACAACAGGAAGAGGAAGCAGCACAGCACCAGCCCCCACCACCAGCCCCTTTCTCTCCCCCACCCCCAGCCCCAACTGCCCCCCAGCCCTCTGGGGATCCCCTCATGAGCCGACTGTTCTATGGAGTGAAGGCAGGGCCAGGGGTAGGGGCCCCCCGCCGCAGTGGACACACCTTCACAGTCAACCCCCGGAGGTCTATGCCCCCTGCGAGCCCAGCCACGCCAGCCCCAGCTGATGCTGCAGCCCCTGGAGCTGGGAAAAAGCGGTACCCGACTGCTGAAGAGATCTTGGTTCTTGGGGGCTACCTCCGTCTCAGCCGCAGCTGCCTTGTCAAGGGGTCCCCTGAAAGACACCATAAACAGGTAGGGTTGCTGCCAAGCCTGACTTTTTACAAACCCACTTTCCAGTTGTCCAGCCTCCAGTGGTGACCGATTTTTATACTCCTGTATTCTGGTCTTCTATTCTTTCTGGTTCATTCTGTGCCACCTCCCTTCCTCCCTCAGCACACACACCCAGTTGCCCTCCTTTGCCATTCATGTTGGAGCCCCAAGGATCCTGCCCAGCAATCAAGTTGCTTGTGTCTGGGTGTGTCATTTTCAGGGTGTGCCCAGGCTGCTGCTGCCTCTCTCTTCCCTCAGGCTTTGAGTCCTCCCTTCTTCCTTTCTTTCCTTTCCTTTGAGTCTGTGATCACCCTCAGCCCATCTGGTGGTAGTTTGGAGATCACCTTAGAGCCCTGAGCATGGGTTATGGGATGAGATCACAGCTTTGGAGAGGAGAGAATGTAGAAATAGGGAAAAAGAACCTGCAAGGTAGAAGGGAGAGTTGGGGGTTCTAGGAAGAAAAGACAGGAAGCAGCTTGGTCTTACAGCCCCCAGGAAGAAGGGCAGGCAGAGGAGACTGGGGACATCCCAGAATAAAGGGAAGAGGGAGGTAGAACAAGGCTGGCCAAAGAGCAGAGAGAAGGCTTTTGAACCCCTAAGTCTGCCCCATGGGAGCGACTCACACAGAGGCCATTTGAAGTGTGTGACCTCGGGGTTGTACACCCCCAGCTGGGCCACTGCTACAGACAGTGCTTCCTTCTCTCTGGGGACAAGAAAAGCCTTCTCCTCTTCCAAAATATCCCCACCCCCAGCCTCCCTGTCCTTCCTCCTTGGGGTTCCCCCTCCCCTCGCTAGGACTGGCTCAGCCCTTGGTTTTCCCCTCTGTTCCAGTTCCTCGGGGCTTTTTCCTCCCTTGGGGGTAGAAAACAAGACAGAGGTACATTTGGTGGCACAGAGCTGAATGCCAAAATTGGCCTGGGTATAGTGGGACAGGGGTGGGAGCTGAGGCGGGAAGAAGGTCAAAGGTTAGACTTGAACCAGGATGTGAAGGGAAATGGGGACAGCTAGACTGGCTCCCCCCTCTTCCCCACCTCCCCAGCCCTGGCCCAATTCCTTCCTTACATACAACCAGTCCTGCCCTGGGAAACCACTGGGACCAAAGATCAGGGTTAAGCTTGAGGGTGTGATTTTATTCCCTCTCTTCTTCAGGGAGAATCCGTCTGTGGCCTCCCTGCTTGGGAATCTATCCCAGCCTTCTGTCAGCCATCAGCTCTTTCCCCTGAGGGCTGGGCTGGGGAGGACCGGAAATTCTCACAGGCTGAGGTGTTGAGAAAAGTCACTTCCTATGAGGTTGGTTTGTTCTTTGGGGAGGAGGCTTGTCCTCTTGGGTAATGAACAAGTGTGAATGAAGCTTTGGGACCAAAACCATCTGATGGGAGTCAGGAACCCAGGACAGAGCAGGACCTGTGACGGTAACCATACCTAGGTCAGAGACTAGAGGGGCCGGAAGCAGATCTTCCAAACAGGAAGCCTGGGGTGGGGGCCCGGAAGGCTGTTGGGGCCCAGTGGGGGATGCTAGGCCATAGGCCTGCCAGAACTGAGCTCAGGATGTGGTGAGAGAATAAGGAAGCAGCCACTCTGGGGGTGGGGGGTGGAGGTGGGGCCGAGGCAATGCAGAGTTCCCCTGACCTGGCTACCTCCCTCTCTGCCCTCTCTCAGGCCTGTCCCCATCTCAGTGCCCCGCTGGGAAGGAACTGCCTGGTCTCTTAATGATAGGTGGGCCCCTCTACCCCCTTGCCTCACTTTCCCTAAATAACTCTTTTGCTGGAGTTATTTAAGGCTGCTCCCATCAAACTTATCCCTGCTATCTAGCGAAAACCCCTAGCCCGGCCATGGAGCCCATGAGATGGGCTGTGCCCTTCCCTGGAGGCCCCTCTGGCTTAGCAATCTGTCCCTCCCTCTCCATCGGGCCCCCTTGTGCCCTTATATAGCTGATGGGAGAGGAGTGAGTGAGTCATCTCCCTCAGTCCCATCCCCCACACGGGCTGTGCATTCCTGAAAGCCCAGTCAGGAGATGAAGGGGGGCAGCTAGCAAGGCAAGAAGCAAGTGGAAAATGGTAGGGGGTGACACCAACTGAGCAAATAAAATGAACCCATTCTAGAATGGATCAGATTGTAAACTACAGAGCTTGTGATCCCAAAGGGGGACATAAAAAAGGAAACAAAACAGAAGTGAGTGTGGGTAAGTCTATCAGCGACAAAGTTTTCTTTGGAGAAGTTGGGGTGTTAAGCAGACTGCTTGCTGTCACTTGATTCTATCTGCATGGCCATAGACATGAACTAGGTGTGCGGGTCGTCAACTGTGTATGTTCTGGGCTATTTCCCAACTGTTTCCCCAGGCTTGATACTCTGTTGAGACATCATCTCACATGTCTGGACCAAACTTTTACCTTATCCATTGTAGCTCCTTCCAATTTCCTGTCAACAGCAGACACAAGAGTAGTAAGTACTGGGCTGGGAATATGGCCTAGTGGCAAGAGTGCTTGCCTCATATACATGAAGCCCTGGGTTCGATTCCCCAGCACCACCTATATAGAAAATGGCCAGAAGTGGCGCTATGGCTCAAGTGGGAGAGTGCTAGCCTTGAGCAAACAGAAGCCAGGGACAGTGCTCAGGCCCTGAGTCCAAGCTCCAGGACTGGCAAAAAAAAAAGTAGTGAGTACTGTCAGCGGTCTGCACGTGACTCTATATCCCTAGGCTCAACCAGTTGTGCATCCGAGAAGAAGCATGCCTGTTTTGACATGTAGGGACTTTGCTGTTATTATTCTCTAGGCAGTACAGTGTAACATAGCATTTATGTTATATTAGGTATTATAAGCAATAAAAGCCTATGGAGGTCGATTGGACCATTGGTGGCTCATGCCTGTAATCCTAGCTACTTAGGAAAGTGAGATCTGACTATAAGGATCTCTGTTAAAAGCTAGCCCACCAAGAAAAGTTCGTGAGACAATTTTTAAAAATTGTGTTGGTTCTGAGGCTTAAACCTCAGGGCCTGGGCGCTGTTCCTGAGCCTCTTTGTGCTCAAGGCTAGCACTGTACACTTGAGCCACAGCACCTTTTCTGGCTCTTTCTGAGTAGTTTACTCTGCCCGAGCTGGATTTGAACCGCCATCCTCAGATCTCAGCCTCCTGAGTAGCTATGATTACATGTGTGAGCCACCAATGCCTGGCCCATGAGACTCTTATCTCCATTCATCCAGCAGAAATCTAGAAGCAGAGGTATGGTTCAAGTGGTAGAGTACCAGCCTTGAGGGGGAAGAAAAGCCAAGTGAAAGCAAGAGGCTCTGAGTTTAAGTCCTAGCACCAGAGCCAGTGCACACATGCGTGTGTGCACACACACACGGACTTGAGCACCTGAAGACAAAAATGTTGGTATCCACAAAGGTTCTAGAACCAATCCCCAAGAGGTACCCAGGAACTGTATTCCTATAGGAAGTTAGAAAAGAGTAAGTAATTTAGAGACTTGGTTAGTGGGAAGAGTGAATTGGGCAATTTGTGACTGGGAGGGGATAGCAAGAAGAATATCTGAGAGAAATGTCACAGGCAGAGGGCACAGCCAGTGCAATGGCCCTGAGGTAGAAGTGCACCTGTAGGCTGGCATGGCCAGAGCTGGCGAAGATGCAGAGAAGTCAGGGGGAATGGCATGGTAGGTGAGAGTGTCCTTTAGGCTTTAGTCAGGCTCAGGCCTTTGCTCCAAGTGAGATGGAGAGCCACTGTAGGATTCAGAGTCTAGGAGTGACACATCCAGTCCCTGCCTTACCTAGGGACCCAGGTGTCACATCCCAGACAGCCCCCAGCAAGCACGGGGCGGCCACAGTCCTCGCAGCCCAGCCCCAAGTCTTCCTCAGCAGACACCCAGTAGATCCTCTGGACTCCCATTTGTCTCTCACTAATCCTAGAGTTAATCCTGCTGTGCCCTTCCCCTGGAGTGTCTTTAAGAGGCCTGAGGGGAAGGGTAGAAGGCACTGAGAACAACTGGGCTCACCTGCTCTTGGAACAGCCTTTTTAGGCAGGCTGCCATCCGTTCTACCCTGGCCCTAGTTTGTTTGAGTAGATTTTCCTTTCTGCCTGTCACCTCCCTTAGTTATATCTTTTAGGTGCTCATTTTCACCCTTGTGTATTAGGAGAAAGTCTCTTGGTCCCTCTGGGCCTTTTGTCAGTGGTCTCCCATCCCTTCTCAGTCCTAAACCCCTTTGCTTTGGGTGTAGCTAGCCATGAGAGAGAAAAGTGGGGTGAGGATAGCTGTGGGAGAAGGGGTTTCCCAGGGGAGAACAAAAGGCCAAGGGGACTTGTTTCATTTTTACTTTTTGCCTGGGATCCTTGGCCAGCTCTTTACTGTCTTGATCAGCTCAAGTCTCACCATCTCCAGAAGCCTGCTTCATTGCTCTCAGGGTGCCCAAAGGCTCTAGTTCTGATCACAGAACCCATCTCGGTGTAGTTTAATTTTCTACACCTTTGCCTCTCGTGCTCTGAGGGAAAGGGCCCTTGGCCTTAGGTTACTTAACTCAGCCCCCAGGCCCTAGTGAGAAAACTGGGCCAAAAGTCTGTTTGTTGTTGGTGTTGTTGTTGTTGTTGTTGTTTGCCAGTCTTGGGCCTTGGACTCAGAGCCTGAGCACTATTCCTGGCTTCTTTTTGCTCAAGGCTAGCACTCTGCCACTTAAGCCACAGCGCCACTTCTGGCCGTTTTCTATATATGTGGTGCTGGGGAATCAAACCCAGTGCTTCAACGTATATGTGGCAAGTACTCTTGCCACTAGGCCATATTCCCAGCCCCAAAAGTCTGGGTTTTTTAAGTTTGTTTTTCTTTGTTTTGTTTTTTTTTTTTTTGGCCAGTCCTGGGCCTTGGACTCAGGGCCCGAGCACCGTCCCTGGCTTCTTCCCACTCAAGGCTAGCACTCTGCCACTTGAGCCACAGCGCCGCTTCTGGCCGTTTTCTGTATATGTGGTGCTGGGGAATAGAACCTAGGGCCTCGTGTATCCGAGGCAGGCACTCTTGCCACTAGGCTATATCCCCAGCCCTCTTTGTTTGTTTTTTAACAAGAAGTTTGAACTCAGAGCCTTAAGCTCTTTCTAGGCTTGCTTCCTCTAAGCTGGCACTCTACCACATGAGCCAAACCTCTAGCCCAGCTTTTTACTGGTTTAATTGGAAATGGACTCTTGAACTTTCTGCCCAGGCTGGCTTCAGACTACAAATCCTTCAGGATCTCAGCTCCTTGAGTAGTTGTGATTACAGAAGTGAGCCACCAGTGCCCAACTGTTTGCTTTCTTTTTTTTTTTTTCTAAGATACTTTTTTTTTGGCCAGTCCTGGGCCTTGGACTCAGGGCCTGAGCACTGTCCCTGGCTTCTTCCCGCTCAAGGCTAGCACTCCGCCACTTGAGCCACAGCGCCGCTTCTGGCCGTTTTCTGTATATGTGGTGCTGGGGAATCGAACCTAGGGCCTCGTGTATCCGAGGCAGGCACTCTTGCCACTAGGCTATATTCCCAGCCCCTCTAAGATACTTTTATTTGCATATATTAGTTGTAAAAAGTGGGTTTCATTATGACATTTCTTTGTATTTGTACATTGTACTCCATTAATACCTTTATCTCTCTTCCTTATCCCTCCCTCCATGCTTCTTAAAACAGTTTCAATAGATTTATTGTACTTTTTTTTTTTTTCTAGTCCTGGGGCTTGGACTCAGGGCCTGAGCACTGTTCCTGAGCTTCTAAGCTCAAGGCTAGCACGTCTACCTCTTCAGCCACAACGTCACTTTTGGCTTTTTCTGTTTATATGGTACTGAGGAATCAAACCCAGTGCTTCGTGCATGCTAGGCAAGCACTCTTAACACTAAGCCACATTCCCAGTCCATCAGTAAGATTCATGCTGTCTTTAAAAAAATTTTTTTTTTTTTTTTTTTTTTGCCAGTCCTGGGCCTTGGACTCAGGGCCTGAGCACTGTCCCTGGCTTCTTCTCGCTCAAGGCTAGCACTCTGCCGCTTGAGCCACAGCACCGCTTCTGGCGGTTTTCTGTATATGTGGTGCTGGGGAATCGAACCTAGGGCCTCGTGTATCCGAGGCAGGCACTCTTGCCACTAGGCCATATCCCCAGCCCCTTTAAAAAAATTTTTTTAATGCCAGTACTGGGGCTTGAATTTGGGTCTTGTACTTGTACCTTCTTAAACAACAGGTTTTCGTCTCAGTTTTAGCTGTCACACTGGTTTAATCGGGTCCCGGATACATGGAGGCATGTGAGTGAGATCATTCACAAGATCAACCAAAGGGAAAACTCAGTTGCCATTTAACATGGGTACCTTATAACCAATGGAGGAAAAATAGTCTCCCTGCTTTGAAGCAGACTGTCAGGAGGCATGCCCTGCCATTCTCGTCTTCATCGCGTTGTATTTTGACAAGCGTGGGATGGCATTGTTAGTTTTCCATTGCTCTGGGACATTCCTGTCCCTGGAGTCCCCTCGAAAAGGGAGTCAGGCTGGGGTCCTCAAAGAGGGAGGAATAGGAGGCCCATTCTGGCTTTCCAGCCAGAATTACCCTGGCAAGTGGAAACAGCTTTTCCCTTCTATTGTTTGTTTTAACTCTTCTCCTCCTGGTCATCCCCCAACAAAGCCTATAATTAGAATATACATATATGCATGTATATATACATATATGTCTACGTATATGTCATTGAAGTCTAGATTACACAAATGAGTGAAAGCATGATTATTTGGCTTTTTACTTGTCTGCAAGTGACACAATTTCTGTTTCTTTTTTTCTTTCTTTCTTTTTCTTTTTTTTTTTTTGCCAGTCCTGGAGCTTGAACTCAGGGCATGGGCACTGTCCCCGGCTTCTTTTTGCTCAAGGGCTAGCACTCTACCACTTGAGCCACAGTGCCACTTCTGGCTTTTTCTGCTTATGTGGTACTGAGGAATTGAACCCAGGGCTTCATGTATGCCAGGCAAGCACTCTACAACCAGGCCATATTCTGAGCCCTCCAATTTCTATTTCTTGATGTCTGAGTGATATTCCATTTGTAGACTATGTATGTGTTATATTTTCTTTATCCATTTATCAGTTATTGGGCATCGCGGCTGATTCTACCAGCTGGCTATTGTGAACTAGGTCTGTTGGGTTTTTTTGAATATGTGATTGAAGAGGGAAGATCTAGGATTGGAGAGTCTTACTGGAAGGAAAACTGAATGGACAGACAGGTGCCTAAGTCTGTTACTAACTCCCCACTCTGTCTATTCCCTCTTCCTCTCCTGCCTCAGCTCAAGATCTCCTTCAGTGAGACGGCTCTGGAGACCACCTACCAATACCCCTCGGAGAGTTCGGTACTGGAGGAGCTGGGCCCGGAGCCCGAGCCCCCCAGTTCCTCCAACCCCCCAGAGGCCCAGCCTGACGATGAAGAGGATGAGGAGGAACTGCTGCTGCTGCAGCGGGAGCTCCAAGGTGGGCTGCGCACCAAGGCCCTAATTGTGGGTAAGTGCAGGCAGGAATGCCAACCCAAGGGCGCCCCCTGGTGTTGTAGGCAGTGTGGTCCAGACTGAAGGATTAAGGGTGTGCGTTGGCAGTTGGGGTTTGGCCTCAAATGTCAGCTGCTCCTTTAACAGATGGGGAGAGCTGGGAATGTGGCTTAGTGGTAGAGTGCTTGTCTAGCAAGCATGAAGCCCTGGGTTTGATTCCTCAGCACCACATAAACAAAAAAAGCTGGAAGTGGTGTGAAGCAACAGAAGCTCAGGGACAGTGCCCAAGTCCTGAGTTCAAGCCACAGGACTGGCCAAAAACAAACAAACAGAACAGATGGGGGAAACTGAGGTTCTGGGGATTAAATACACATCAGATTGCAAAACCATGGCTCTTTCCTAGTGCTTCATTTTAATTATTGTGATTAAAAATGTAAGAGTTGGATATGACAGGCTTGAGTTTAAATTCTAGCTTGTATCTTGTGTGTAAGCACAGAGCACCTATCTGATCAATCTAGTCTGAATTTGTCATTTATGAAGTGCGGTTAATAACTGTCTCCAGGGCTGGGGTGGTAGCTCAATGGTAGGTTGTTTGCCTAGAATGCTTGAGGCCTGTGTTCAATACCCAGCAATACAACAATTAATAATAGTAATAATAAAAAATGCCTCTTGCAATGTGGGAGGATTGTGAAACACCTAGAATCTTAGCTAGATATATTACTCAGCCTCTCCCAAGATTACTGTGAGGTTACAGTTATAAGAATGCCTAGAGGGCTGGGAATGTGGCTTAGTGGCAGAGTGCTTGCCTAGCATGCACGAAGCCCTGGCTGGGTTCGATTCCTCAGTACCACATACACAGAAAAGGCCAGAAGTGGTGCTGTGGCTCAAGTGGTAGAGTGCTAGCCTTGAGCAAAAAGCAGCTCAGGGACAGTGCTCAGGCCCTGAGTCCAAGGCCCAGGACTGGCAAAGAAAAAAAAAGAATGCCCAACTAGGTGCTGGTGGCTCATGCCTGTAATCCTAGCTACTTAGGAGGCTGAGATCTGAGGATTGCAGTTCAAAGCCAGCCAGGGCAAGGACTGTTATCTCCAGTTAACCAGCAAAAAGTCAAAAGTGGAATTGTGGCTCAAGTGGTAGAGTACTAATCTTGAGCATGCACCCAAGACTTGCAAGACAATATAGCATTTCCTGTATGCCAACTGCCCTTTAATTCTGGCAGTGGGAAGAAGAAGGCTCTCATCCATTCTCTCTCCTGATTACCTCCTCTCTTGCAGATGAGTCCTGCCGGCGGTGACCCATCTTCCAACCATGGGGACATACCTCACTCCTTTCCCCCAACTGAGGATCCTGGAGCCCAGACAATTCAGAGCAGACAGACCCTGAAAATGAGCCTGGCAAGAGACGGGCAGCCAACATCTTCCAGCTTGCTATTTCCCTTCCATTTCTGGAAGCAAAGCCAACTGTCCAATTTCCCACTTACCCCAAGGTCCCTGGTGGGGTCAGGCAGGCTGGAGTGTCCCTGGGAGGTCCAAGAGTGAGCACCAAGAACTCAGTTGGGGTGGAGATGGGGGGCACTCCTCCTCACACCGTTCTTTGACGCCTTAGCATTCACTGGGGGGCCCCCCAGGATCTAAGCACTCATCACTCTGGAAGGCCTAAATCCTACTGCAGTTACAAGTACATCTCCCTATCCTCACCACTCCTTCCCTAGGTCACCACCCTTTTGTTTACAGCTCCTGCCTCTTGACCACAGCCTGGTTTACAAATCCCACCATCTCCCAGCCCCACTAGCCAAAGTCCCAGGTTTACAAGCCACGCCCACTTGTCAGCCATGTGCCTGGGATCCTCTCCCTTCTCCCTTCCGTTTGTCTCTGAGAGTCACTTGGTGGCTTCCTCCACCGTTGTTCAGTATTACTGTGTCTCAGTTTTCCCCAAGAGAGAAGGCTGGGAATCCTAACTTTGTATCCCCATGAGTTATTTAATTCTGTTCTTCTTAATGGTTCACAACTGAAACGAACTACAGTTGTGTGGAAGGACTACTCACTGCCCCCCCTCCAACCCCGTTGCGCCTTCTTGCCTGTTGTTGTTTTTTTAACTTTCCATAATAAAATGGAGCTTGTTCCAACTCTCTTGCTGCTGCTTCTGTAGAAAAACCTGCATGTGAGGGGAGACCAATGGCTAAGGGACGAAAAATGAGAAAGGAAAAGCCAGGAGTTCCGTTTGGATTTATAGCAAAGGCTCTGGGAAGCTGGGCACTGGTGGCTCACCCTTGTTTTCCTAGCTACTCAGGAGGTTGAGATCTGAGGGTCACAGTTCAAAGCCATCCCGAGCAAGAAAGGCAATGAGGCTCTTATCTCCAATTAACCACCAGAAAACCAGAGTGGAGCTGTGGCACAAAGTAGTAAAGTGCAAGCCCTGAGCGAAAAGCTCAGAGACAGTGCCCAAACCTGAGTGCAAGACTCACAACTGACCAAAAAAAAAAAATGATTCTGAGAAGCTGTGCGTAGGTTTCATGAGGGCTAGCAAAGATATGGGGAAGAGGGCTGGGGATATAGCCTAGTGGCAAGAGTGCCTGCCTCGGATACACGAGGCCCTAGGTTCGATTCCCCAGCACCACATATACAGAAAACGGCCAGAAGCGGCGCTGTGGCTCAAGTGGCAGAGTGCTAGCCTTGAGCAAAAAAGGAAGCCAGCGACAGTGCTCAGGCCCTGAGTCCAAGGCCCAGGACTGGCCAAAAAAAAAAAAAAAGATATGGGGAAGAGCAGTTGAAATTCCTAGTGTGGAAATGCAGTGTGTAAGAATAGACTATTGGTTGAGTTCACTGCAGAATCTCCATACCTGCCAACTAATAGGCAAAATCTAGAATGAATGAACAGATGGAAAAAGCAAAAAAGAAGCAGAGATCAGCCGGCCACTGGTGTCTCACGCCTGTAATCCTAGCTACTTAAATGGCTAAGATCTGAGGGCTGCAGTTTGAATCCAGCCAAGGCAGAAAAGTCCCTGTGAGACTCTTACTTCCAATAAACTACTCCAAAGAGTCGGAAGTGGTGCTGTGGGTCAAGTGGTAGAGCCTTAGCCTTGAGCACAAAAAGGCTCAGGGACAGCGCCTGAGGCCTGAATTCAAGTCCCAGGAACAGCAAAAGATAAAGCAGAGATCACTTTTGGTTGAAGAGTTCCAGTATACCAAAGCCAACTACCATTTTTTTTTTTTTTGCCAGTCCTGGAGCTTGAACTCAGGGCTTGAGCACTGTACCTGGCTTCTTTTTGCTCAAGGCTAGCACTCTGCCACTTGA
The DNA here is from genome assembly GCF_023159225.1 of Perognathus longimembris pacificus. Classification (NCBI taxonomy): domain Eukaryota; kingdom Metazoa; phylum Chordata; class Mammalia; order Rodentia; family Heteromyidae; genus Perognathus; species Perognathus longimembris. Next base: position 14,546,358 of record NC_063166.1, read on the forward strand.
GCCACAATGCCACTTCTGGCCGTTTTCTATATATGTGGTGCTGAGGAATCAAACCCAGGGCCTTATGTATACAAGGCAAGCACTCTTGCCACTAGGCCATATTCCCAGTGCGCCAGCTACCATTTAAGCAGCCAAGGTAGTACATAACATACCACATGTGGCTACTCCAAGGCCATTTGCCTAAGAATAGGACCTGGAATACTAAATCAGAAATTGCTGCAACATTCAGTGGAATTTCCTAGAAAAGCTTCTCTTCTGATAGACAATGGGTCTTGGGTTCAGAAGCTATTAATAGTCACAAGATGGAAAGGTAGGGCAAGTGCTAGAGCACTTGCCTAGCAAGTGTGAGTTCAAACCCGGCTACCAACAAAGTAAGTCATGGCTTTGCTGCTCAAGTGCAGTTGGTATAGGGATGTTTTCACATTGCAAAGGTTTCCAGTTTTCTCTTTTCTTTTTTGCCAGTCTTAGGCCTTGAACTCAGGGCCTGAGCACTGTCCCTGGCTTCTTTTTGCTCAAGGCTAACACTCTACCACTTACGCCACAGTGCCAGTGGCTTTTTCTGTAAATGTGGTGCTGAGGAATCGAACCCAGGGCTTCATGTATGCAAGGCAAGTACTCTGCCACTAGGCCATATTCCCAGCCCCTCCAGTTTTCTTTTGGTTGTGGGGCTTTGACCTCTCAAACTGTGGCTTCTCTTGGGGGTTGGGGATATGGCCTAGTGGCAAGAGTGCCTGCCTCATATACATGAGGCCCTGGGTTCAATTCCCCAGCTCCACATATACAGAAAACAGCCAGAAGTGGTGCCGTGGCTCAAGTGGCAGAGGGCTAGCCTTGAGCAAAAAGAAGCCAGGGACAGTGCTCAGGCCCTGAGTCCAAGCCCCAGGACTGGCCAAAAAAAAAACAACACAAAAAACTGTGGCCTCTCCATTTTCTTGCTTTCCAACAATATGTAGGCAGAGCAAATTATCCAGGGGAACAATAAGGGACAATCAAAACCCTGATTAGGGTAAACCCGAGGTTCCTGGAGCCCAACAACTCATGACATTTGCAATCCAAAGAATGTCCTCTATAACCTCTATAGTTTGCAGAAAGTTCCCACCTTCTATTAGCTTTTATTAGGATGCCAAGATGGCCTTACTTAGGCCCGGTAGCCTTATTTCAATATGAATATATATTATTTAATATAAAATATATAAATAAATTACGTAGACTTAAGAGACAAGGTCCCTTCTGTTAAATGAATGCGTGCACAGCACCCACGTACACTGGCTGACCATCAGGGGGCGACAGAGAGATCGGGCAGGAACGGAAATGAACGAAAAACCTCAGGAGATTTGGACACCTTCGGCCACCGTCGTGTCGTAGGCCAGAAAGGGGCGGGCCCTTCCGGAGTCCGCGGTACCGGAAGACGGTTTGTTAGACGGTTTAAACACCACTGCTGTGGCCGTTTCGTGGTGGAGTTAAACCTCCGTCCCAGCGCTCAGGGCTTGACCCTTGGCTCTCGGCTTCCGACCCGGCCGCCTGCGTGCGGCTGCTCTGGAGGCTTCGCGGCCGGGAGCCGAGAGCGCGGGTCGCCATGGCGACGCCGGCGGAGCTGGAGCGCTGGGTGCAGGAGGAGCTGCACTCAGTGCTGGGGCTGAGCGAGCGGCACGTCGCGCAGTTCCTCATCGGGACGGCGCAGCGCTGCGCCTCGGCCGAGGAGTTCGTGCAGCGCCTGCGGGACACCGACACCCTAGACCTCAGCGGGCCCGCGCGGGACTTCGCCCACCGGCTGTGGAACAGGGTGTGCGGGGGGCGCGGCGCGGCGGGGGGCGGGCCTGGCGGTGCCCCGTCCAATGAGTGCAGTTCACACACGGTGGGCTAGGTGCTAGGTGCTCCAGCGCACCGGGAACAGAAAGGCTCAGCTGTAGTATTCAGTGTTAGGAAACTGGAGAGCGGGAAAAGAATAGGCCGGACTCGCACGTCAACTGCCAACGAGGGGCACAGACCTTCCTGCAAGTTTGGAGGTTGTGTGAGGGTCTGGATTTGGGGCCTTTTTGTTTTTTCCTTTCCCCCCATTCTTGGGGGTTGGACTCAGCGCCGGGCACTGCCCCTAAGCTTCTTTTATGCAAGGTTGGCACTCTACCACTTGAGCCACAGCACTGAGTACTGAGCACTGAGCACTGATACTGAGGAATCGAATCGAGAACTTCATGCACTTCAGGCACTCTACCACTAAACCACATTCCCAGCCATAGGGCTCCGCTTATATGGGTCTTAATGAAGCTAAGCTGATGCTCTACCACAAAAACCCCAGGTTCTCAAACCACAGTTCAAATAGCCAATCTGTAAAGGGTGTGTTAGAAGCTCTGTTGGAGGGCTGAGGAGGTGAGAGTAGAGATCAAGAAAGAAAAGCTTCCCCCTAAAGACCTGGAATTTTTCAGGATGAGAATGGGGAGAAATGTAGGCATAAAAGATAAACTCCTGGTGGGCAGGTCTGGACACTCTTGTCTTCAAATTCCTTCTGCCCAACAGGTGCTCAGTAAGTGTAGACTCCGTGCGAATGAAAGTGTACATATGGCAGATGATCCTATAAGGTACTTAATGAGAAATGAGGTTAGAAGTAAGTATTATGGCAGGAGCTTGTAGCTCACAGGTAGAGTACATGTGTAGCATGTATGAGGCCCTGGGTTGAATACATAAATAAATACATACAATAGCTGGGTGCTGGTGGCTCATGACCTGTAATTCTAGCTACTTAGGAGACTGAGACCTGAGGATTGCAGTTCAAAGCCAGCCTGAGCAGGAAATTCTGTGAGACTCTTATCTCCAATTAACCACCAGAAAACCCCAAGTGGAGCTGTGGCTCAAAGTGGTAGAGCACTAGCGTTGAGCAAAAGGGCTCAAGGACTGCTCAGGCCCCACGTCAAGACCTACAATTGACAATGTAAATAAAAACAACACCAAAAGTCAGCACCATGAGCCTAAGTACATTATAGGTCTGTTAACTAGTTTGTCCCAGGAGTCTGGTTTTAGGCCATGCATGTGAAGGTACTGTGAGTCTCTTGTGTAGGAATGACTTAATCATTGGGAAGAACAGAGCTAGGAAAAATCTCCATGAGGGCAGAGATTTTTGTCCCTTCTTTATTTCTATAGTCATGGTCCTTGGCACATGGGACAGGTTTAGTAAATGCCTGTTAAGTAGATGACTAAAAGGAAGTTCAGAAGCTGAAGGCTCCTTGTCCAGTCTGATGAACCACATATCAGAGACTGAAGGCTGGCTTAATATCAAGTACTTCCTTACGTTAGGAATTGAGCTAAGTAGGGGCCAAGATCAGGACCTGGCTTACACACCATATTGTCTCCGTTATGGCAGGTACCACGGAAGCCAGTGGTAGAAAAGCCATCTCGGGTGGCAGAGCGAGAGGCTCGAGCCCTGATAGAGAAAAACCGATCTTACAAGTTGTTGGAAGATAGTGAAGAAAGCAGTGAGGAAACTGTGAGTAGGGGTAAGAGCAGCCTCCAGAAAAAGCGTAAAAAACGGAAACACCTCAGGAAGAAACACTATGATGAGGAGGAAGAAGAGGAAGACATTTCTGAAACAGGGAAAAGGAAGAAAGGGTAAGTCAGAAGCATGGGAAAAGAGGATGGAGCAATGGATGATGGGATGATAAGCCTTTTGGAAGCCCCTATTTGATGCAACCGTCTGGTCTGCAGGGAGGATAAAGAGCAGACAAAGAAAGCAGAATCGGAGGATGAGTGGGAGCGGACAGAGCGAGAACGTCTTCAGGACCTGGAGGAACGTGATGCCTTTGCAGAGCGAGTTCGGCAGCGGGACAAGGATCGGACTCGCAATGTCCTAGAGCGCTCAGACAAAAAGGTACGAGCAGCTTGTTGTGTTCTATTTCCAAGGTCCCTGGGTGAACTGTGAGGTGGCTGTGATTGCAGAGATTGTGATCTCTGGGAAGACAGGAGGCTGTCTCCAGGAATGAGTTCTCTGTGGTGAGAGGACCCTTGTGGGTTTCCTGGCAAAGGTGACTATGTACAGCACAGAGGTTCCTCACTGAGATGGGTGCCCATTCAGAGGGTACAATCTGAACATCTTTGGAATTCTAAGAGGACATGGCCATGGGTGTGAGGGCTTTGTTGCTTCATACCCCCTCTACTCTTGGTTTCTTCTCTCAGGCTTATGAAGAGGCTCAGAAGCGCCTCAAGATAGCTGAGGAAGACCGGAAAGCCATGGTGAGTCCCAGGGATAAGGAACCCAAGATCAGAAGACCAAAGGAAAGACTACATGATGGAGCGGTTGGCCATAGGGAAGGGGATTACAGAGGAAGTGCAGTAAGGATGCTGATGAGTGAGCAGACAGGACCCAGCGGAGACAAGACTTGAGTGGTAGAGGGAAGGAAACCCCCACTAACCTTCCTTAACACTTTATGATCGAAATACATTGTACATCAGTGAGTGGAATGTGGCTTTTCCTTCTCATGGAATAATGAGATGTCAGGCAGCTAGAATATTCTCCAAGGGGTGCCTGGAGGACACTGCCCAGAGTATGCTGACCATTCAGTGTAGACATACTGTCTCCATATACCTTCTTTCCACCTAATCTTGGTATCCCCTTTGGCTTTCTGATCTTGTTTAGTTTGGTTGTTTCATGGGAAGGGGCAGAGCCTTTTGAGTTCATGAACTTGGCTTTTTGTGATGTGAAATCAGATAGAGTAGGCAGTTTCCCAAATACTTGGTCCTGTCAAAGTCACATTTAAATTTCTTGAAAGAATTTTTTGTCATTTGTGGGGCTTGAACTCTGGGCTAGGGCACTGTCCCTGAGCTCTTCACCTCAAAGCTAGTGCTCTACCACTTTGAGCCACAGTGCCACTTCCAGTTTTCTAGTGATTAATGGAGATAAGAGTATCATGCACATTCCTGCCTTTGAACCACATTCCTCAGATCTCAGCCTCCTGAGTAGCTAGGATTATAGGCGTGAGCCACTGGTGCCCGGCAGAATTCTTTTCCTGGTGGCACTGGGGTTTAAATTAGATGCTGTGCACTTGCTAGAAAGGTGCTTTACCAATTGAGCCATTCCTCTAGCCATGATTTTGCTATTTTTTTTTAATGTGCTCAAGCCTTTATGTGTTCAAGGCTAGCACTCTGCCATTTGAGCCACAGCACCATTTTCGGCTTTTTTTCTGAGTAGTTTATTGGATTTAGGAGTCTCATGGACTTTCCTGCTCCAGCTGTGTTCAAACCAAGATCCTTATCCAGGTGTGAGCCACCAGCACCCGGCCATGATTTTCCTTGTAATTTTTTCCAACTATTGCTGGAATAACAGGTGGGCAGTGCCCCTCCAACCTTCCCCTCCCCCTCCTCACTGGCCTACAACATGAGTAGCTAAGATTATAGATGTGATCCTTTGGTGCCTGCTAAAAATTTTAGTTTTTGTTTTGTTTTTTGTCAGTCCTGGGGTTTGAACTCTGGGCCTGGTGATGTCCTGGACCTTTCTTTGCTCAAGGCAAGTGCTTTACCCCTTCAGCCACAGTCCCACATCTGACTTTTGGAGTAGTTTATTGGAGATAAGAATCTCAGGGGTGGGGCTGGGGATGTGGCCTAGTGGCAAGAGTGCTTCCCTCATGTACATGAGGCCCTGGGTTCAATTCCCCAGCACCACATATACAGAAAACGGCCAGAAGTGGCGCTGTGGCTCAAGTGGCAGAGTGCTAGCCTTTAGCAAAAAGAAGCCAGGGACAGTACTCAGGCCCTGAGTCTAAGGCCCAGGACTGGCCAAAAAAAAAAAAAGAATCTCAGGGGGTTTCCTGCACCGGCTGGCTTCAAACCATGATTCTCAGATCTCAGCCTCCTGAGTAGCTAGGATTACAGGTGTGAGCCCCCAACACTGCACACTTGGGGTAGGGAGGGAAGGGTGTTGCTGATCTGTACTAGGGATAGACTGTCCCTTCCTGCCTCAGGTCCCTGAGCTGCGGAAGAAATCCCGCAGGGAGTATCTGGCCAAGCGGGAGCGGGAGAAGCTGGAGGACCTGGAGGCGGAGCTAGCTGATGAAGAGTTCCTCTTCGGAGATGTGGAGCTCAGCCGTCATGAACGCCGAGAGCTCAAATACAAGCGGCGAGTGAGGGATCTGGCCCGGGAATACCGGGCAGCCGGTGAGCAGGAGAAGCTGGAGGCCACCAACCGCTACCACATGCCCAAGGAGACGCGGGGACAGGTGAGCTGAAACAGTGGCTCTTCATAGGTTGGAGCACGCCTTGGCTCCCCATGGGTAGTGATGAGAGGAGGGCCCTGGCACAGGAGGCCACTCCTGTCTTCTGATCTTTGCCTGTCCTTTCCATAGCCTGCTCGAGCTGTAGACCTAGTGGAAGAGGAATCGAGTGCTCCTGGGGAAGAGCAGCGGCGATGGGAGGAGGCCCGGCTTGGGGCAGCATCCCTAAAATTTGGGGCTCGAGATGCTGCCTCCCAGGAGCCAAAGTATCAGCTAGTGCTGGAGGAGGAGGAGACCATTGAGTTTGTTCGTGCCACTCAGCTCCAGGGTGATGAGGTAAGAGGGAAACTGGGAGACCCCCTCCCCCCCACCTAAGCTGGCATGTAGCTCATAGCACTCCCTTCCTTCCTTAGGAGCCATCAGCTCCCCCTCCATCAGCACAGGCCCAGCAGAAAGAGTCCATCCAGGCTGTCCGTCGCAGCCTCCCTGTGTTCCCGTTCCGGGAAGAGCTCCTGGCTGCCATTGCCAATCACCAGGTCCTCATCATTGAAGGCGAGACCGGCTCTGGGAAGACCACCCAGATCCCACAGTACCTGTTTGAGGAGGTTAGTCATCACAGCTTCCTGGCTGGGGCATAGGGCTCACAGTCCTGCCCCAGCTCCTTTACATAGCCTCAGGAGTTATTTACCCATCTTTTCCACTAAATCTTGTGGCTCTTTAAAACAAAGACCATACCTTTTTTTCTTCAGTCCTGGGGCTTGAACTCAGATTCTAGGCACTGTCCCTGAGCTCCTTTTGCTCAGGCTAGCACTCTACTACTTGAGGCACAAAGCCCCTTCTGGCTTTTTCTGTTTCTGTGGTACTGAGGAATCGAACCCAGGGCTTCATGCATGCTAGGCAAGCACTCTACCACTAAGCCACATTCCCAGCCCCAAGATCATACTGTTTGTATACCTCATGTCATAGTGTCCATGCCCAGGAGGCATTTAGTACACTCAGGTGGGCAGGCCTAGGAGACAGATGAGATGGGCTGCAGGTCACTGTTGCACTCCCCATACTTTAGCCCAGCATGGCCCCCACCTCTCACTGAGGGCCAGAGAACAAGGAGGTAAAGGGCTTGTTTGCTATCCTTTGGGTCTGCAGTCTGTTGTCTTGTTTGCCTGTCTTTCTCCTTTACAGCTTCTCCCTGTTCTCTCCTTTCTCCTAACCTTCCTGGGTTTTGTAGCTTCTCTGAACTGGGGCTGGCTCCAGGAGGCATATTTAGCAGTTACTTTTTTCTTGTCATTCAGGGCTACACAAAAAAGGGCATGAAGATCGCCTGCACACAGCCCCGGAGAGTGGCAGCCATGAGCGTGGCCGCCAGAGTAGCCCGGGAGATGGGCGTAAAGCTTGGGAATGAGGTGAGCCATGAGAACTCGGGGGTGAAGGGATCTGCCAGAATGTGAGACTCGGTCCCCATTGCCCTTGGGACCCCACACCACAGGAGTACTCATTGATCCCCTGTCCCCTGTCCTCATGTTCCCCTCATGGGACATAAGTCCACTCTCAGTTGCCAATGACCCCTTTGACCAGGTTGGCTACAGCATCCGCTTTGAGGACTGCACATCGGAGAGAACAGTCCTCCGCTACATGACAGACGGGATGCTTCTGCGGGAGTTCCTTTCTGAACCCGACCTAGCCAGCTACAGGTACTCGCAGGGCCCCTACTCAGCTGCCCTCCCCTCCTGTAGCCTTTCATCTTCTCTCCTCTTCCCACCCAGCCAGTTCAGCCATCGCCTTCTGATCAGCCCACCAGTTCTTGACTCTGTCGATGAAATCGTCCTAGAACTGATCTGTAGGTCTCTAGACTACAGAGCAGCAGGATTTACAAATCCAAAATGGCAGAGTGGTGCAGTGAGGACTGGAAGTGCTGTGAGACCATTTGAATGTAGTCAGGTGGGGAGAAACTTAAGGGGCACCTGTGAAGTGTGTGAAGGGCTATCACATGGGGAGAAGTGCCAGGGCTTGTGCCATACATGCGACTCTGAGGGCATTGGAACCTGGGAAGTTCCACTGTGGCACATCAACTCTATACCTCAAGCAGACTCTTGACTCTGACCCAGAGATGTCAGAGTTATCCCAGCCCTGTCCAGCTTCTGCATCCTAGCTGCTGTCCTTTCTTTCCATCCCTCCCTTTTGTTATAGAGACTTGGCATCCAGTTCTCAATCTCCTCCTTCATTGCTCCTTCCCTTTTCCCAGTGTGGTGATGGTGGATGAAGCTCATGAACGGACCCTGCACACAGACATTCTCTTTGGGCTGATCAAGGACGTGGCTCGCTTCCGGCCTGAGCTCAAGGTCCTGGTAGCTTCTGCCACACTGGACACTGCCCGCTTTTCCACCTTCTTTGATGATGCCCCTGTCTTTCGAATCCCTGGCCGCAGGTTTCCAGTTGACATCTTCTACACCAAGGTGCGCCCTCAGGGAGAGTGGATTTAAGCGTGTGTGTGTGTGTGTGTGTGTGTGTGTGTGTGTGAGAGAGAGAGAGAGAGAGAGAGAGAGAGACAGACAGACAGACAGAGAGACACAGAGAGACTGAGAGAAGTTGGGGCCTTTGGGGAGGGGACGTGCAGTAAAGTGTATGATGAGCCGGGAAAAGAGATGCTTGTTTATAAAGGTGACTTTCCACTCTGCCCTCTCCCCCCCAGGCTCCAGAGGCTGACTACCTGGAAGCCTGTGTTGTGTCTGTGCTGCAGATCCACGTGACGCAGCCCCCCGGGGACATTCTGGTGTTCCTGACGGGACAGGTGTGTGCTAGAGTGGGAAAGGGGCTGGTGTATCCCTCGGGAAGACAGCGCGGGGTGTGGGTCTCCGTGACTTCAGGATCACTGATGCTCTCTTACCCCACATCCAGGAGGAGATTGAGGCTGCTTGTGAGATGCTCCAGGATCGCTGCCGCCGACTGGGCTCCAAAATTCGGGAGCTCCTGGTGCTGCCCATTTATGCCAACCTCCCCTCCGACATGCAGGCTCGCATCTTCCAGCCCACACCTCCTGGGGCCCGAAAAGTCAGTTGGAGAAACTTCCACCCTTTGTTTGTTTTTGTTGCTTGTGGGGCTTGAACTCAGGGCCTAGGCTAAGGGAAGGTGAAGTAGAGGAATGAGGGGAAGAAGGGGTCAGGCTGCTACCTAGGAGAAGAGGTCTCTGTAGAAGGAAGAGTGAGGAGAACATGCGCCTCAATGGGTGAGAAAGCGACTACTGGAGGTACAAGTGGCGCCTAGAGGAGGTTGGAAAGGCAGCTGGGGCCTTGGGCCTTGGGCTTTAAGGTTCTTGCTTCAGTTCGGTAGTGTGAGAGCTGGGAGTAATGTGACAGGCTTCTGTGGTTAAAAGCATTCTGGCCAGGCACTGGTGGCTCAGACCTGTAATCCTAGCTGCTCAGGAGGCTGAGTTCCAAAGGACTGTGGTTCAAAGCCAGCACGTGCAGAAAAGTCCACTGAAACCCTTCTTCATAGTCCAGAAAATCAGGGCTAGAGGTGTGGCTCAAGTGGTAGAGTGCAGGTTAAGCAACTATAAAGTTCTGAGTTCAAATCCTAGTATCACCACTGGGGGGAAAAAGGAACCATTCTGGATGCCAGACGGCTCCGTAGCAATAGAAGCTGGGTGATGGCTCTAGGGAGACTATTACAGGAAGTGGTGTGTGAAGATGAATATGGAACTGGTAGTAAGGAAGATGGGGTAAGAACCTGTACACCCCCATCTCCTGTCTCTAAAAGAAAAACCCTAAGTGTTCTCCTCCGTTTTCTTTGCTGACTCCCACCCCCATTTCTTCTTCTTCTTTTTTTTCTTTTCTTTTGCCAGCCTTGGAGCTTGAACTCAGGGCCTGGGCTCTGTCCCTGAGCCTCTCTGTACTCAGGGCTAGTCCTCTACCACTTGAGCCACAGCACCACTTCTGGCTTTTTCTGTTTATGTGGTGCTGAGGAATTGAAACCAAGGCCTCATGCATGCTAGGCAAGCACTCAACCACTAAGCCAGCTTCCCAGCCTGCCACCCCGTTTCTTTTACCTGTTTTCTGGTCTTGTCATCTTCCAGCTTTAGATATGAATTCTTCTGCCTTCCCTCCCCTCCCCGCTCGATTGTCCATTCCTAGCTTTCCTGAGGATCCAGGTGGATGGGGCTCTGGATCCGATCCCATGTGCTTTTCCTCAGGTGGTTGTGGCTACGAACATTGCAGAGACATCGCTCACCATTGAGGGCATCATTTACGTTCTGGATCCAGGGTTCTGTAAGCAGAAGAGCTACAATCCCCGCACAGGCATGGAGTCGCTCACTGTCACACCCTGCAGCAAGGTCAGCCTGGGTCACCAGGGGGTGGGGAAAGGTAGAATTGTCCTCTAGGAAGGGGACAACTCAACAGCAATAGGGTGGCCCCACTTAGAGGATGGGGGAAGAACAGTTTGCATCCTCCCAGATTTCTTACGTAAATACTGCCTCGTCCTTTGTCTTCCCTGAGCCCATCATCGGCCAGCCTGCCTGTTCTTTCTTTCCAGGCCTCAGCCAATCAGCGGGCTGGGCGAGCAGGTCGAGTGGCTGCAGGGAAGTGCTTCCGCCTGTACACAGCCTGGGCCTATCAGCATGAGCTGGAAGAGACCACAGTGCCTGAGATCCAGAGGACCAGCCTGGGCAATGTGGTGCTGCTGCTCAAGAGCTTAGGTGAGCAGGCTACATAAGTGCTCCCGAAAGGCAGGGGAGGCGGTGGGGCCAGTGGTCCGTATGTCGGGTCTCTATCCTTTACCTCTTTCTCCAGGGATCCATGACCTGGTGCACTTTGACTTCCTGGATCCTCCACCCTATGAGACCCTGCTGCTGGCCTTGGAACAGCTGTATGCCCTAGGAGCCCTCAATCATCTTGGGGAGCTCACCATGGTGAGGTGGCCGGGAAGCACAGGCTGGGACTGGATAAAGCAAGAGAACCCTGTTGTGGGGGGGCACCTGACGGAACACTCAGCTTTCTCTTTGTTCTCCTCAGACTGGTCGAAAGATGGCAGAGCTGCCCGTGGACCCCATGCTATCTAAAATGATCTTGGCCTCTGAGAAGTAAGTCTTCCACCTGTCCCAACCCAGGAGACGCCTCCTCTGCCTCAGGGGCCGCCTCTTTTTCCTTTTCTCTTGATCAGATTATCTTTTAGCAAATAACAAGGTATTTAAGAACTCTTATGGCCCCTTTCAAGGCCCTTGTTATAAAATGCCATCATGTGCCAGTGGCTTCACCTGTAGTCCTAGCTTCTCATGAGATCTGAGGATTGTGGTTTGAAGCCAGCCCTGGGCAGAAAAGTCTGCAAAACTTTATCTCCAGTTAACCAGCAAAAGAGTTTGATGATGGCTAGGAATGTGGCTTAGTGGTAGAGTGCTTGTCTAGCATGCACGAAGCCCTGGGTTCGATTCCTCAGCACCACATAAAGAGAAAAAGCCAGAAGTGGTGCTGTGGCTCAAGTGGTAGAGTGCTAGCCTTGAGCAAAAAGAAGGCAGGGACAGTGCTCAGGCCCTGAGTTCAAGCCCTAGGATTGGAAAAAAGAAAAAGAGAGAGACCAAGGCTCTGAGTTCAGGCCACAGTGCCACCACAAACAAAACAAATATGGTGTGCTCTTGATGATAATATTAAGTGGATGTGGTGTGACTCCCCTTTGAAAGCCAGTCCTCTGCTGCGGTTGTCAGAACCCTCCCCAAGGCACACAGCCACACCCTCCTACAAAGCACCCACAAGTCCCCAGTGCTCTTCCTGCCCCGCCTCAGCCGCCATCATGCTGTGTAATGGGGTGATTATATTGTGGCCCCTCCATCTCCATCCCCACAACCTGCCACCACCACCAGAACACATTTGCTGTCTGATTTGTGGCCACTGTCCCAACCAGTTCTTCCCACGAGAGACCCCATCCACCATACTGATCACTCTCCTTTTATTGTGGCCTGTTCTTTGGTGCCTTGCTTTGAACTCTGTCTTTTCCTGTTCAGGTACAGCTGCTCAGAGGAGATCCTGACGGTGGCTGCCATGCTCTCTGTCAACAACTCCATCTTCTACCGGCCTAAGGACAAGGTTGTCCATGCTGACAATGCCCGTGTCAACTTCTTCCTCCCTGGTGGGGACCACCTGGTTCTGCTCAACGTGTACACACAGGTCAGGGCTGGGGTGGTGGGAATGTGGGAACTGTGGAGACTGTGGTCCTCTTGTATGCTGAAGGGCCCTCTGGCTTGCTTTTGATTCCTCCTCATCTAGTGGGCTGAGAGTGGCTACTCTTCCCAATGGTGCTATGAGAACTTCGTGCAGTTCAGATCCATGCGCCGAGCCCGGGATGTGCGGGAACAGCTGGAAGGGCTCCTGGAGCGTGTGGAAGTCGGTCTGAGCTCCTGCCAGGGTGACTACATCCGGGTCCGAAAGGTCAGTGTTGTCTGCTGCTGTCTGCCCAGAGCCCCTAACCCCACCCCCACCCTGCACCCCGCCCCAGGAGCTCTTCAGGCAGGTCCCAGCCTGAGCTCTTCCCCTGGTGGAACATGTGTTCTCTCAGACCACTAGAGCTTATCTCAGTGGGTTTTTTACGCATCCCTTTCTAGTTCTCTGAAGCCTAAACAAGAGTCCCCCCTGTCTGTCGGACCCACTGACTTCTCTCCCTGCTCCCTAGGCCATCACTGCTGGTTACTTTTACCACATAGCACGGCTGACGCGGAGTGGCTACCGCACAGTGAAGCAGCAGCAGACAGTCTTCATCCACCCCAACTCCTCCCTCTTTGAGCAGCAGCCACGCTGGTTGCTCTACCACGAACTTGTCTTGACCACCAAGGAGTTTATGAGACAGGTAAGGGATCATTACCTGCCCGGGAACGGGGAGATTGTGTGGGGAGATGGAATGCTCACAAACTAAGAACCAAGTTTCTTGTTTCTGGGACTGGTACAGAAAAATACATTGTTTTCATGTAGGGTCAGATGAAAAGACTTCCTTTTCTTTTTATCCTTTTTGTGAGTGTATGTGCTGCTATTAGGACTTAAACTTAGGGTCTCTTGCTCTCACTGGCTTTTTTACTACTTGAACCACACCTCCGTTTCTGGCTTTAGAGTCTGACTTGTCTGCCTGGGCTGGCTTCAAACTGAGATTCTCAGATCTCACCCTTCTGAGTATAGAACTTTTATTTTTTTTAATGTCACTCCTGGGGAGTGAACTCAGTGTCGGGGCGCTGAGCTTTTCTGCTCAAGACTAGTGTTCTACCACTTGAGCAACAGCGCACTTCCAGCCTTTTCTGTATATGTGGTGCTGAGGAATTGAACCCAGGGCTTCAAACACACTAGGCAAGCACTCTACCACTGAGCCACATTTCCAGCCCTCTTCTGCATCTTCTAACACTTGTATTTGATATATTCATTAAAACTGTTAATTCATTTGCTCATAGAGAGATCTTTATGTTTTGTTTCCTGGAAGTAAGGTTTGATGCCTATGTAAGGAAGAATGAACAAGCAGCATTCATTGGAAACACCCTAAAGGCTCTGAGAGAATTCTTTTCCCTTTGTCTTCTTGTGTTTATTTTTATTTTATTTTATTTTATTTATTTATTTATTTTGCCAGTCCTGGGCCTTGGACTCAGGGCCTGAGCACTGTCCCTGGCTTCTTTTTGCTCAAGGCTAGCACTCTGACACTTGAGCCACAGCGCCACTTCTGGCCATTTTCTGTATATGTGGTGCTAGGGAATCGAACCCAGGGCCTCATGTATATGAGGCAGGCACTCTTGCCACTAGGCCATATCCCCAGCCCCTATTTTATTTTATTTTATTTTTTGCCAGTCCTGGGCCTTGGACTCAGGACCTGAGCACTGTCCCTGGCTTCTCTTTGCTCAAGGCTAGAGCTCTACCACTTGAGCCACAGTGCCACTTCTGGTTTTTTCTATATATGTGGTGCTGAGGAATTGAACCAGGACTTCATGTATACAAGGCGAGCACTTTACCACTAGGTCATATTCCCAGCCCCTTTGTCTTTTGGATGGAACTTCCATGTTGCCTTCTCCTCCTCCTCCCCCAGAACATTTTAACATGGAACGCTTCATGAATTTGCCTGTCATCCTGGCACAGAGGCCATACTAATCTCCTCGGTATTGTTCTACTTGTAGTACATGTGCTGGAGAAGCAAGCATGACCATTAACTCTTAATTTCACTTTTAGTAGCCCCTTAAAGCTGGCTTCTCACTGGACGCCAGTGGCTCACACCTCTAATCCTAGCTACTCAGGAGGCTGAGATCTGAGATCACAGTTCGAAGCCAGCCCAGGCAGAAAAGTCCCCCGGAGACTCTTATCTCCAATTAACCACTCAAAAAAAATTGAGCTGTGGCTCAATTGGTACAGCCCTAGCTTTGAGCACAAAGAGGCTCACAAACAGCACCCAGGCCCAGAGTTCAAGCCCCACAACTGACCGGAAAGCTAGCTTCTCTCTACTCATAGCTGCCATTCCTCATTCCTTCATTCCCTGTGCAGAGCCCACACAAGCCCGCTTCCATCTATTACCCGAGCTTTCAGGCTTAGCTGCCTTAGGGGCTCCTAAAGACATCACATCTAACAGCTGGCTTGGTGTCTTCTAGGATCTGAGAACTGTAACTCATATTCAATAACATTTAAATGTGTTGTAATGTGTTTAAACACTTCTTGGATCACAATGGTAAATAAAGCAGACGGAGTCTGTCCCCAGAGTGTACTTTAGTCTTTTCATTCCAGCTCCTTCTTAGGGATAGCTTACTTGATATTTTATTTTATTTATTTATTTATTTTTGGCCAGTCCTTGGGCCTTGGACTCAGGGCCTGAGCACTGTCCCTGGCTTCTTCCCGCTCAAGGCTAGCACTCCGCCACTTGAGCCACAGCGCCGCTTCTGGCCGTTTTCTGTATATGTGGTGCTGGGGAATCGAACCTAGGGCCTCGTGTATCCGAGGCAGGCACTCTTGCCACTAGGCTATATCCCCAGCCCCACTTGATATTTTAAATATAGAGTTACATTTGCACCTTAGGTATGCAACACAGCCAATACATTTTTTCCCTAGCCCTGCAGTCAATGGGAAAAGAAGCTTTTTCACCCACACACTTGAGATTCTAGATTAAAAACGAAGGAGCTCTACTGATCTTTCCTCTCTCTTCCAGGTGTTGGAGATTGAAAGCAACTGGCTTTTGGAAGTGGCTCCCCACTACTATAAAGCCAAGGAGGTAGAAGATCCCCATACAAAGAAAATGCCCAAAAAAATAGGCAAGACACGAGAAGAGCTGGGGTAGAGAAAAGGACAAACGGAGAGGGACACAAACAGAACTTGATACCAGCACCTTTCCTTTCTGTACATTGTTTAATATCTATTAAATAAAATTATTTTTGAATAAAGCTTGTGGGAACTTCTTGGATGCCCAGAAAGTGACATGAAATTCCATCTCATATGGTCACTTAAACTATTATTTACAAGTCAGGTTACACAGCAGCTTTACACAGCGTGAGATGGAAAGGAAGGACAGAGAAGGTGGGGAGGCAGCTGGCTCTGGAGATGTTTGGCTGCCTCCTCCTCTTGTGCGTAGCCAAGTTTTCAAGGCTGTCCAGCCTGAGTTCTGGATCAGGCCTTGGGACACACATTAAAGTTGGGCTCTGGCTCCGACAGCCCCAGAGTCACCAGAGCTCCCACTAGCAGCTTCTTCACAGGCGATGGAGGTGAATGCGAAGGCATCATCTGCAGAGAGGATAGTTCATAGACGATGAGGCAGTGCACAAGATAGCCTACCCTTCAGATGGCCCCACCCAAGCCCCAGAACTCACTTTGTCTAAGTGATGGCGGCAAATGAGGCCACTGGAATTCAGGTAGAAGGTAGAATAGGCATCGTAGGTCCTGGCAAAGGAAGAGACTTTGTGAGTTCCGGAGAAGCTACTGGCCCAAAGCTTAATTCAAGTTTTTGGTCAGTTCCAGGGCTTGAACTGGGCGCTTTCCCTGAGCCTCTTGTGCTCAAGGCTAGAGCTCTACCACTTGAGCCATGGCCCCACTTCCAGTTTTTGAGTGGTTAACTGGAGATGGAGAGTCTTTTTTTTGGGCCAGTCCTGGGGCTTGGACTCAGGGCCTGAGCACTGTCCCTGGCTTCTTCTTGCTCAAGGCTAGCACTCTGCCAATTGAGCCACAGCGCCCCTTCTGGCCATTTTCTGTATATGTGGTGCTGGGGAACCGAACCCAGGGCCTCATGTATATGAGGCAAGCACTCTTGCCACTAGGCCATATCCCTAGTCCGAGATGGAGAGTCTTGAGGGGACTTTTCCCCTTGGACTGGCTTCCAACTGCGACCCTCAGTTCTCAGTCTCCTACCTTAACCTCCTGAGTCTGAATTATAGTCCTGTACCACCATGTCTGACCACCTGGGGAACTTTTTTTTTTTTTTTTTTTTTGCCAGTCCTGGGGCTTGGACTCAGGGCCTGAGCACTGTCCCTGGCTTCTTTTTGCTCAAGGCTAGCACTCTGCCACTTGAGCCACAGTGCCACTTCTGGCCGTTTTCTGTATATGTGATGCTGGGGAATTGAACCCAGGGCCTCATGTATAGGAGGCAAGAACTCTTTGCCACTAGGCCATATCCCCAGCACCCTGGGGAACTCTTAAAAGTCCCAACTGTTGGGCTGGGCATTTGGCTTAGTGGCAAAGTGCTTGCCTCGTATACATGAAGTCCTGGGTTTGATTCCTCAGCACCACATCTATAGAAAAAGCCAGAAGTGGCACTGTGGCTCAAGTGGTAGAGTGCTAGCCTTGAGCAAAAAGAAGCCAGGGACAGTGCTCAGGCCCCGAGTTCAAGCCCCAGGACTGGCAAAAAAAACAAAACACAAGTAAGTCCCAATAGTCAGATTGGCCTCTGAGCAATTAAATCAGAATGGCCCAATTTTAAAGATTTAAAAGATCATCAGTTGACTCCACTGTACAGCAATTTTGGGTTTTGCTTTGTTTTATTTTTCTTTTGTCGGTCATGGGGCTTGAACTCGGCCTGGCCCTGTCGCTGAGCTGCTCAGCTTAAGACTAGCACTCTACCACTTGAACCACAGTGCCACCTCCAGTTTTCTGGTGGTTAATTGGAGATAAGAGTCTTATATAGGCTTTCCTGCCTAGCTTTGAACTACAATACTCAGATCTCAGACTCCTGAGTAGCTAGGATTACAGGCGTGAGCCACTGGGGTGCCGACTTTTTTTTGTTGGTTGGTTTGTTTTTGCCAGTCCTGGGGCTTTGACTCAGCACTGTCCCTGGCTTCTTTTTGCTTAAGGCTAGCACTCTATCACTTGGGCCACAGCACCACTTCTAACTTTTTCTGTTTCTGTGGTGCTAAGGGAATCCAACCCAGGGCTTCATGTATGCTAGGCAAGCATTTTACTGCTAAGCAACATTCCCAGTTCCCCCCCCCCCTTTTTTTAATGTTTTTTGTTTGTTTGTTTATGTGGTACTGAGGAATGGAACCCAGGGCCTTATGCATGCTAGACAAGCATTCTACCACTAAGCCACATTCCCAGCCTGTACAACAGGTTTAAGAGCTTATATTCAATGTGAAAGGCTGAGCCTAGTAATTTCTCAGGATTTTACCAGCCAGAAATTTACTAGGTACTTTAAGGCTGTGAAGCTCAACTTAGACACTGTCATTTGTTCTGTATTATGTAAGAACAATAAATGTACATGAAGAAAGAAGTTGAAAGGTTTTGTAATACATATAGTCATTCCTTCTGTTATATTAAACTAGAGTAAAACTATCCCTCTGCACACAGTCCAGATGAAGCACTGGTGAGATATTAAATCACGAGACTCCCAAAAGGAGAAGATGACTGGCTCTTACCGGTAAAGCTCCTCTTTGTCCCGCTTGTAGAAGCGCAGGAAGAACATGTGGATGGGTAATCCCACAAGGCGCCAGCGGGCTTGCAGCGTCCAGTTCTCAGGGTGGCGGGTTAGTTGTAGAATCTCCAATCGAAGTTGTGCAAAGTAGTTCCAGGCCAGGAAGCGACAAAGAGTTAGGGACAGAATGTACCATGCCCGGCCTCTGTGAAGAGGAATAAGAAGATTTTCATTAATGGCAAGATCAAAACACCATACTGGCTTCTGTCCAAAGAATGGGGAGAACTTGTGAGAGCAGCCTAGAACCTTCTCTGGGAAAAGGGTCTCCACCCTTTCCTCCCTCCAAGGCCTCATCCCGGCCCCCGTTCTCACTTGGTGCGAATGTTGAGGATCCCATTGATGAATTCCACATCTGATGAATAGAGAGAATAGTCGTGGGAGTGAAGGAAGAGGTTGGGAAGCTAGGTAGAAGAAGATGGTGTCAACTCAGTGGGAAAGAAAACATACTATTAGAGTTTCAATTTATTGGATTTTTTTGTTGTTGTTTGTTTTTCCGAGATAGGGCCTCACTAGGTAGCTAGGTCTGGCCTTGAACTCCTGCGTCTACTCCCTCTACCTCTGGAGTGGTGGGATGGCCTATACTAGCACACCGCCATGTCTGGCTTTTTAGTTTTCTAATTTTAGGGCTCAGCCCCTTGAATGAAGTCTCATCCAATCCCATGCTAACCTCCCTTAGTCCACATGGAGGAGCATCCTTTCCTCAGGACTAGGTTGTAGATCTGCCTCCTGGTTCTGAGGAAGAACTCAGTTCCCTAACCTATCTCCAATGACGGCCCACATCCTTCCTCCCTGCAGATGGCCATTTGTGAACCCACTTACCTCTTGTCTTAGTTTCTCATACATCGCAGCCAGGTGCTCTTCCATACTAGGATCTCCTGAAGGGGCGGCAGGGGAAGGGTGGGCAGTCCCAGGGGCTTGGAAAGGTATCAAACCCTCAGGAGGTCCCTCAAAAAGGCTCCTAAGCCCATCAAGGCACCCACTGTGCAATTCGGGCCCTGGTCCCTCCTCCCCCTTTTCTGGAGGGAGAACCACCCATGGTGAGTTGAGGGTCAGGACCTGAGAGAGAGGAAGAGGGGGAAGCTGGGAAGGGGACAGGGTTGGAGGACGTGGAGGTGGAGGAGACCAGAAAAGAGGAGAAGATGGAGAAGTGGCAGTTGTAGAGTGGGGCCAGAAGGGTGGGAATGGGAGAGTCCGTGGAGAAAGCTGATCCTAAGGAGACAGAAGGGAAACAAGAATCAGATGCCTAAAGCTTTATTCAAGCTATGCTTGTTAACAGATTTGCAATTCCACCTTCATCATTATTATTATCTCTAAATAGTTGTACAATGCCTGTAATCCTAGCTATTCAGGAGGCTGGTATCTGAGGACCACAGTGCAAAGCCAGTCAGAGCAACACAGTCTGTGAGATTCTGTTTTTTTTTTTTTTTGCCAGTCCTGGGCCTTGGACTCAGGGCCTGAGCAGTGTCCCTGGCTTCTCTTTTGCTCAAGGCTAGCACTCTGCCACTTGAGCCACAGCGCCACTTCTGGCCATTTTCTATATATGTGGTGCTGGGGAATCGAACCCAGGGCTTCATGTATACAAGGCAAGCGCTCTTGCCACTAGGCCATATTCCCAGCCCAAGTCTGTGAGATTCTTATCACCAATTAATCACCAGAAAACCGGAAGTGGAGCTGTGACTCAAAGTGGGAGAATGTTTAGCCTAGAGTGGAAAAGCTCAGGGACAGTGCCCCACGAGTGACAAAAATAAATAGGCATAACAAGGGGCTTCAGTTCAATGTCCATTTTTGGATGATGCAATTGAGTGTATTTTGACCAGTGTCAGCCCTTCCATCTTTCTTCATCCTCTCCATCTACTACTTTGTGTGTGTGTGTGTGTGTGTGTGTGTGTGTGCGCGCGTGTGTGTATGTGAGAGAGTGGGAGAAAGAGAGAGAGAGAATACTCAGGCTTGAACTCAGGCCTGGGCACTGTCCCTTAGCTTTTTGCTCATGGCTAGTGCTCTAACACTTGAGCCTCAGCTCCAGTTTCAGCTTTTTGCTAAATTGTAGATAATATTCTCCTAGACTTTCCTGCTCCAGCTGGCTTTGAACAGTGATTCTCAGATCTCAGCCCCCTGAGCAGCTAGGATTACAGACCTGAGCCACCTGTGTCTGGCTCTACCGACAACTCAGCAGAAGAGATGTATCTTTTTTTCTTTTTGCACCAGTCCCGGGGCTTGAACTCAGGACCTGGGCACTGTCTCTGAGCTTCTTTTGCTCAAGGCTAACACTCTACTACTTGCAACACAGTGCCACATCTGGCTTTCTCTGTTTATGTGGTACTGAGAAATCGAACCCAGGGCTAGGCAAGCCACATTCCCAGCCCGAGAGATGGAATTACTAAAGGGAAAAAGAAATGGACTAATAATCTCTACTGAAAACAAGAGGAAACATAAACACAAGTACAAATACCTGCCCCAAGTGTTAAGGAGCACCCTAAGATCCCAACAGTTTGGGGGAAGTTCCGCCTCTCTGATTGCAAGAATCCTAAGAATGCCTGTTCAATGAACAGGTTTTATTACACTGTGAATGAAATGAATGACCGCGGCAAGAGTAGTTGAGAACATGCAGGTGGAGATAGAGGAATGTGCGTTCAGTTCTCTTGTGTAACCTTCGGCGACGTTCTCACTCCCTAGGCCTGCTTCCTATAAACGTCCTCTTATAAAGGAGGGCAATAAAGACTCACTGGGTTATTACGAGGGCTGTATGAGATAATAATGTATATAAAACTTCGAGGCGAGTGTTAAAGGTGGACTGTTTCATCTTTGGCTGTGAGCGCAGGAGGTCACCCAAAGTCATTACTGACCCGGCTCCCCAGGAAGCCCTGGGGGCGGGCCGTGCCGGGCCCCGGCCCCAGTCCGCATGTCCTAAGAGGCCCTTTCCTGGCCGGGGCGTGGTGATCTTGACAGCCGGGGACCGGGGTCCCAACCTGACCCACCCAGAAAGAAGTTCCTGCCGTGACCGCTCTCTAGGTGCAGGAGGCGCGGGCTGCACGGCCAGGCCCGCGGTCCTGGCCCGAGCGGGGACGCTTAGGAGCGGCGAGGCGGCCCAGCGGCTCCCCTCGCCACCCTGCCCTTCAAATCACCTCCAGGCGCAGGTAACCGCGGACTCGGGCGCGGCGGACACGCCCCGCCGCCCCCCCGCCAGGCAGAGCCGCCAGCCCGGCATGGGTCGCGGGCAGGCAGCACCTCCTCCCTCTCCCGCACGACCCCGGGCCAGTCCACGCGCCGTCCGGAGCAGGTGGGCAGGGGCGGCGGGGTGCCACTGCGCCTGCGCGGGACCCGGCGCGCTCCGCCCCACGCACCGGCTCCGAGGAGGGTCTCTTCCCGCCCCCTCGCGTCCGCTCCCGCTGCTCTGCTCTCACCTGGGGTCGAACCTGGTAGGCGCGGAGGCAGGGGCCAAGACGCAGGGCCGCTCCCCGACTGGGATTGTACATGATCTTCCGGGAGTGGAGAGGGCGCCTGCCGAGTCCGGCCTCCGGCCTTCTCACCGGGGTGAGCGCGCCCCGGAGCCGGCTTCGTGAAGGGGAAAGGGAGGGAGGGGGGGGCCAAGAGCCTGAGGGAAGGGAAACGGAGATGTTGCGCGCTTGCGCACTGCGGGCTCCTGGGAGGCAGCTGAGCGCCGGGTCTGCCGAGACTGCGCCTGCGCTAGTCGGACCGGAGGCTGTCCTGGGGCGCTTGCGCACTACGCCCTGCTTGCGCCAAAAGCTGTGGCTGAAGGCGGGTTTTAAAATGTGAGGAGTGGGTGTGATTGAAATAATGACAGACTGGTTTTTTAATAACTCATGATTAGAAAAATAAATTCTTTATTGTCCTGGTTAAAAATAAGATACAAATGATTCAGAATGGATAGGAAAGTGGTGAATGAATGAGTGAACCAATAAATCCACGAGGAGTGCGGCTTGGCTGTGTCCTTTAGTGAAGGAAAAATTATGCTTTGAAAGGGTGCGGGATGGGGGAGGGGGCCTGTGGTCACCAGGGCCTGGTGCTGCGAAGTTCCTGCAGGTTGCGAATGAACCTGGCGTTGAATATGTCTCCACCCACTGTCCAGGACGGGGCTGGTGGAGCCTGGGCCTGGGGAGGAACTGTGTGCGTGGGTTCCTCCGCAGACCCATCCTGTGACAAGACCTGCTTCTGAGTGGCAGACCTGGTGGGCGAGGAGGACAGTGAATTACAGAGGCAAGGATGTGGAGATTAAGGTTAGGTACCAAATCTTAATGTAGAGGACACTTGATGGATATGCAACCAAGGAATTAATACTGTGTCCAAACTCAACCCCTGAGAATGGCAAAGCGAAGCACCAGACTTCCACCTATGGAGAGAGAGGCTTGTACCATGTTAGTTAGGACTTGTGGGAGGAGCTGCTGTCCAAACAGTAAGATTTAGGAGATAGGAATAGATGAGAGGAGAGTAATGTTAGTCAGGTATTGGGAGCTGTCTCAGAAGGGGTTTAGACCTCACCTATTCTCTGTTTCCCGTTCCCCCTCCTTCGATCCCTGGTTGCCTGTGGAAATACCAGGCATGTGCATGGGGAGATTGGAGTAGACAGTGTTTGGCTTACTGGATTTGAGGATAAGGAGAAATGAATATTTACCTTTATTGAGGGACGGAGAATTCAGGCCCCCATGGCGGCTGTAGCAGCAACTTTGGGCTACCAGCCCTGGGGAAGTCCCCCTGTAGAATAAATGGGAGATGATGGGAAAGAGGCTACAGGATGAAAGATGGGTGGGTATGAAGGATTAGAGGAAAAGAATAAGAGAACCAGCACAGGAACAAAGAGGGTAATTATTGTTCCTAAGAGGCTCTAATCTAAGCTTTGCCCCAGAAAAGGGATGAGAGTTCATTTAACATCCCAAGACTTCCTGAAGTAGTGCGAATACATTTCCTTATTCTAACTGAGGTAATGCATAGTGTGATCTAAACCATATTATTTGCAAAGAAAAAAGCCAGGCACTGGTGGTTCATGCCTGTGAGCTTAGCCACTCAGGAGGCTGAGATCTAGGATCAGAGTTCAAAGCCAGCCTGGGCAGGAAAGTCCATGAGGCTCTTACCTCCAACTAGTTACCAAAATTAATTTTTTATTTAAAAGCCAGGAGGAGAGCTGTGGCTCAGGTGGTAGAGCACTAGCCTTGAGCCATTAAACCTTGGGGACAATGCACAGGTCCAGGCCATGTCTCCAGGACTTCAGGACCGGCACACACACAAAAAGAGAATCTGTTGGGACTTGATGTTTGGTTTGGAAAACATGGTTACCTGAGTATAGGATACCTCAGACTAGGCTGGGAATGTGGCTTAGTGGTAAGAGTGCTTGTAGGCAAGCATGCATGAAGCCCTGGGTTCAATTCCTCAGCACCACATAAACAGAAAAAGCCAGAAGTGGCGCTGTGGCTCAAGTGGTAGAGTGCTAGCATTGAGCAAAAAGAAGCTCAAGATACCTCAGACTAGAGGGAAGTAGGGAGTAACAAAACCAAATTTAGGAGAGAGCTTTTGGAGAATGACAAATGGACTACCAGTGGAAGTAAGGGTTTGTCTTGAGACGAGAGAGACAGCCAAGGGATTTGTGGGACAGACATCAGGGAATCACAGAGCAGGAAGAGGAATCCAGAGAGCAGTCATGAGATCATTAGTGGAGCCCAAGACACTGGTAAGTCTTGACATCCCAGGGCAAAGGAGAAGTTACTGGGAGAACTGGAGAACAGAAGCCTACCCAGAGGGGTCCGCCTGCTACTTAAGAGGAGACCCAACCTGCAAACAACAATGGAGAGAGGCAGACAGCAGATGCTGGAGGAGGTAGTGAGGCTCCAGGAGAGGAGGTTCTGAAGGACTCAGAAGGGAACATAATGAGAAGGACAGGGGTCTGATACCCCGGAAAAACAAGGGGTGGGACACAAACCAGGCTGACACCTTAAATTCCTTTTTTTTTTCCTTTATGGTACTTTTTTTTTCTCATTGAAAATGTCAATTTAGAAAACACAAAAGAATTCACACTTTATTCAGACAACACAGAGAGGGAGAAGAAAAGGGAGGAATAGGGAGAGGGAGATCCTGCTCCCAAGGATTAAAGGGGCACAGTGGGGTACCTGGTCTACCATACATACATTCAGAGGGTGGGGAAGGAAGGGCCTTTCTATATGCTGGGCATGGAGCAGGGAAGGGAGTCTGGCTATGAAGGGAAGAGGAGAGAAAGGCCAGTGGAGAGTGGCCGTGTCTCATCTCAAGACAATCTCACAAGACAGGCATGTATTCGCATATCTACCAGGGAGGTGTGGGATGAACGGGATTCCAGGATTTAACAGATCCTCGAGACCCAGGCCTATCTACAGAAACACGAGTAAAAGGAATCCCAGGGCCTTTGCTGGGATTTCCTGCCAAGAAACCGAGTCCTTCAGAGACTCTGGATCTGGGGGAAGCAGTGGTGTCTCCTTTAGAGACCCCAAAGCCACATCAGCTTAGAGGTTCCCTGGCATTGACACACAATATGTGAAAATGAGGAGTTTGGCAATGTGGAGTGGAACTCCTTTGGGGAGCCAGTGAGTTCCTGTCCTACCTGACTGGGCGGCTCTGAAGAAGAGCTCGCTTCTTGGCTGGCATTAGCAGGCTGAGAGGGTGATCAGTGCAGTGGGTGGCATAAAGCAGTATAGAGCCACCAGTGGCCACTGTAGAGGGAACTGGGATATTTTTACATGGACAGAACTTGAGAGGTTTCCCTGGAAGAAGAAGGCCCTTAGGCCTGTGGTGGTCTGGAGTCTGCTGGCAAGCCAGTGTGCTTCTCTAGATACTCAGGAGGAGCCGCCCAGGCGGGGCCTAGGGGTCTGGCAACAGATCAGGCTGTCTGTGGGAGAGTTCAGAGCCCAGGTTGGGAGAACGAGGGTGCCTTCTCTGATAAGAAAAGCTACAAAGTATTGGGCTATTTGGGACCCTGACAACCCAGTTGTCCAAGAAAGGAGAAGGAGGGCTCTGACGGGTCCTGCCAGGTCCCACTGGGTCCTGAAGGCTGCAGCAGAAGAGTGGGTCAGGTTCTCAGGGAGAAAGGACTGCCCACCCCAGGTCTCCCGTGGACACAGAGGGAAAGGGGGAGGATGGTCAGTAGCGGCTCTCATCAGAGCGGGGAAGGGAGCTATGGAGGGATGTTATGGACAGGAGGAAGGGAGAGGGAAGATGGGGGAGAGAGAAAAACAGAGCAGTCAGAGTTGAAGAAGTGCAGAGAAATAAAGAAGAAGCCCACCTCTGGCCTGCTGGGAAGGGCTCTGGGCACAAGGCATTGGCCTTGGAGCCCAAGGGCTCCCAAAGTGTGACACACACCCCAACTCCGCAAGTGCTAAACCGACATTCCCTGTCCCTGAAGGCTGGGGGCACCCAGGGGAACCCCAAGTCTTCCCATTCTTCCACACAACCCGCTCACCAACACCACTATCTGTGCTTCCTACAAGCTCTAATCTGCTCCTTTGTTCTTTTTCCCAGAGCACTTCCACAAATCTATGTCAATGTATTTTTCTTAAAAAGGTTTTAAAGCTCCTCTTCCCATCCACCCATCACTGTTTCATACTTCACACCTCTGACCTTCTAGTGAGCTCCTGACAGGCTTGAGGCTGGTTACCTGGTGCGGCGCCGCTGGGCCGGGCTGCCCCCAGGGTCGGTGGCCAGCAGCAGGCGGGCCGTGGGGTGGGGAGGACAGAGGCGCAGAGAACGCAGCAACTCCTGCTCTGGCACAAAAGGGCGGAGGGGACCCCGATCTGGGGAGTTTCCCAGGCTGCTGGAGCGCGGGGGTGGGTGGGTTGGAGGTGTGGCACGGCGAGGGGCCCTGTTTAGGGGCCAAGGGGGCTCCACAGCTACCTTCAGAACTGGGGAGAGGAAGAAAGAGCGGGACAAAAGGAAAAGGAGAGAGGGGTCATGACACAAGGATCAGGAAGAAAACAGTTATTTTGAAGGGCATCATTCTTCTCTGGGCCCCTAAGCACCCTCTTTCTTAGTGTTAAGATCCCGAGCCTGGGCGGGGAATGTGACTTCATGGTAGAGTGCTTGTCTAGCATGCATGAAACCCTGGGTTCGATTCCTCAGAACCACACAAATAGAAAGCAGAAAAAGCCGGAAGTGGTGCTATGTGCTAGTTTTGGGCTTTAAGAAGCCAGGGACAGTGCTCAGGCACTGGGTTCGAGCCCCAGGACTGGGGGGGGGGGGAAAAGGCTCAGGGACAGTGCCAAGACCTTAGTTCAAGCTGTAGGACTGGGGGTGGGGGGGCTCCCCAAGCCTGTTCACCCTTCCCCAGCCCCTCTTACACTCTCTGTCACTGGAAGAGTATGGCTTAATGTCTCCTTCTGCCCTCTTGGGTGGCAGCTTCCTTGCTGGAGCTGGTGGGGGGGGGGAGTGGGGAGCAGACAAAGGGAGGCATTAGAAAACACTCTTTGCACCCCTCCTCCCCACCACTCCCCACATCCCCCCCAAACCTCTGCTCCCTGTCACCACAGTTCCTTCTGGGAATGCCATCACAGAAGCCGTGCTGTGGCAAAGCCAGCACACCAAAGGAAGTTTGGGGGTGGGAGGGATAATGCTGGAGCACTTTTGGGGAGAGCCAGGAGGAGTAGGCCAAACACAGTTACAGGAGAAAAACCCTAGGGGAGATTGGGGCCTGGGAGGTGCAGGGAAAGGCGGCCGAGGGGGAGGCGAGCTCTTACTGTCCGTGGGTGCTGTCAGGCCCCCCTGGGGTTCTGGGGCAGTGGAATGGTCCCAGCTAGGCCAGCGAGGACCCTGAGTTCCTCTAGATGAGATGGACAAAGCCCTTGGTTAATTGGGAAATGCTCTGGAGAAGTCAGAGGAGGGTGGGATAGGTAGAACCTCTCCTTCCTGGGCAAAAAGATGTGGAGACTAAAATTTTATCAAGCTAAGAGAAAAAGGATGAGGAAAAATTATAGGCATCCAAGAAGCTGCTATCTGCACGCAGGAGTTGACGGATGTCTGGCCAATGCTCAGCCCCCGTTCCCTCTTAGGTTCTTCATGGTGGGACAGAGCACCCTGCGGGCTGACTCGCTGAAGCCTTGGCTAGCGCATTCCCTGCGCAGCTGCATCCTCGTTGTTCTCCTGCCTGCGCAGGACGCACACAGGTGCAGCTCTAGAAGCCAGCGGAGGCCTGCAGAGGAAGAGCCTCGCAGTGTCTGATGCTGGCGAATGCTAACCACAGGCCACACACTGTTCTCTCTCTAGGCTGGATGTTATTCCCTTCCCTGGGGACAGAGGGAAGGTGCGGGCCAGCTGCAAGGCCAGCGCAGGCAAGGGCCCTTCTGTACCAGCCGCACTGCACAGCCAGTGGGGGCCGCACCTCTCTCCTGGAGGATGTGCTGAGGGAAGGGGCCAGGCTGCGAGATGAACGTGTGGGTGTGGGTGTGGAGATGGGATGGAGAACCTGCCCAGCACTGCAAATTTGATTTCTCCAGGTCAGTTGCCTTTATGTAGTTCAAAGTACTATAAGCCCAGTGCTGGTGGCTCATGCTTGCAATCCTACTCAGGATCTGAGGTTCAAAGCCAACCTAGGCAGAAGAGTCTAGGATAGTCTTATTTCCCACCAAGCAGCAAAAAGCTAGAAGTGGAGGTATGGTGCAGGTGGTACAGTGCCAGCCTTAAGCAAAGGAGCCAAGTGAAAGCTCAAGGCCTTGAGTTCAGGCCTCAATACACACACAAAAAAGTTACAAATATTGAAAGTTATCTTCTAAAATTACTGTTTCAACTTCGGACTATGCCAAGACTGGAAATGGAAGGACTGCCTGCAGTGGCCCGTCCCTGCCTGACTGGGAGAAGCCTGGGAATTTACAAAGGAAAGTCACTGTGGCCTATTTTCTGGATCAAAGTGAGAGAGATTCCGTTGACATGGATCTTTAAACAGGCTCTGAAGAGCTTGAAAACCTGGCCTCCTGGTATGGGGTTGAGGGCGAGGTCTATTGGTAGAGCTCGTTCTTTAGCATTTGAGAGGCCCACAGACTCTCGGCAAGAATAAATACACTGTGTTCCTGTGAGGGCAAAGGCAAACCGGGGTGACTGCTGGCAACTGAGGGTGTTCTGAACTTTTCTGAAATAGCCCACAGAGAGCACTGCTGGAGCCTCTAGAGAAATTCGCCATCACTGTCCTACAGTTCTACCCATTCAATGCAGGCTTTACCAGCAGGCACGGGGTCAACCGCAGCAGCACGCGAGTGTCGAGTTGCCCTCAAAGAAGGAGCTGGGGGCCCTGTGAGGAAGGAAGTGGCGGTGGCCCTCAGTGGGGGCCAGTGGGACCAGGAGCCCCTTCTTTCCTTCCCCTTTCCCAGCTATGGAGCCAGCATAAGGTGAGGAGACTTACGGTGCTGATGCGCAAAGAAGCCTTCAAAGATCACAAAGTTGTTCACCTAGAAGATAAGGCAAACAAAATATAGTTGTCTGTTCAACCACTCCGCACTTACTGGATCTCAGCACTTGTTCCAGAAGGAATAAAAGAGACTTTTGCAAGGAACAAAAGCCAGTTCTTGTCCTTGGTGACAAATCAGTCAAAATCCCAGACCCCAACAAACAATCCTCAATGTCATGTCTAGCTTATATAAAGGACTCAAATAGTACTTAAGCAAATTGTGTAGTGTATGTGTGTGTGTGAATGCACTAGTACTGGGGCTTGAACTCAAGGCTTTTCACTCACTTGGCTTTTTCACTCAAAGCTCGCACCCTACCACTTGAACCATACTTGCTGGTATGTTGGAAATAAGTCTCAAGGATTTGTCTGCCTGGGCAGGCTTCAAACCCTGATGGTCAGGTCTTAGCCTCCTACATAGCTAAGATCATAGGCATAAGCCACCTGCACCTGGCCCAAACAGTCTTTTGAAAGGATAAAATAGGCTAGATGCATCAAATAATAGACTGCCTATCTACTAAGTGGTAAGACCCACAAATTTACTCCTGGAAAAGGAAGCAGAGCACCACAGAGTAGCTATGTGGGAGTAGATCAGAGCAAGTGTAAAGTCCCCAAGCTCAACACCAGTGCTGCCAAACTATCAAGTAAATAAATATATCTCAAACATACTATCAACAAAATGAAAAGTTAGGCATAGTGGCTCTTTCAGGTAATCCCAGCACTTGGGAGGTTGAGGCAGAAAGACACTAAGTACAAGGCTAGCCTGTATCACATAGGCAAGACCTTGTATAAAAAGACACAGGGAAAACAAAAGGAAGTAAAAAGACAACCTATAGAATAGGAGACAAATTGTAAGGCATACACAGATAAAGATCTTATATCTAGATTATAAAGAACTTTTAACAGAGAATGCAGTCAAGAATTCAATGTATATCTTACAAAATTAAGAAAAGTGAGGGACTGGGCATCAGTGGGTCACACCTTCAATCCTAGCTCCTCAGGAGACTGAGATCTGAGGATCACCATCTGAAGCCAGTCCAGGCAGGAAAGTCTGTGCAACTCATATTTCCAATTAACAAGTAAAAAAGCCAGAAACAGCTGTGCATCAAGTGGTAGAGTAACAGCCTTCAGCATAAAAGCTCAGAGACAGTGCTCAAGGCCCTGAGTTCAAGCCCTGCAACCAGTACCCCCTCAAAAAAGTAAAGCAGAAAGTCTTGAGGACATGGCTAATCCCAAACCTAGTAGATGTGATTGGTAGAGTTGGGTCTCAACCACTAGACTTCTGGTTCTAGCTGTAATGTTTCAGCCAAAAATACGGTGTAGAAGTTAAGGAGTACAGCCAGGTGCCAGTTGCTCACACCTGTATTTCTAGCTATTCAGGAGGCTGAGATCTGAGGATTGCAGTTCAAAGCCAGCCTGGGCAGGAAAGTTGGTGAGACTCTTATCTCCAATTAACTACCAGAAAAACCACAAGTGGCATTGTGGCTCAAGTGGTAGACTGCTAGCCTTGAGCTGAAGAACTCAGGTATAGTGTCCAGGCCCAGAGTTCAAGCCCCACAACCACAAAACAACAACAAAACAAACTCAGGGACAGCATTCAAGCCCTGAGTTCAAGCCCAAGGACTGCCTTTCCCTCTCCCCTGAAAGAAAAGAGTAATTAGATCAAACCAGGGCCTCTACCACTTAATAGCTGTGTGAATTTGGTCAAGTGAGATGTGTAAAAATCGATTGAGGTGATGCAGAAAGATGCCACTCAGAGCTCACAGAAAGCTCTCTACTGTCCACAATCTACACTGCTCTGGTTTTCCTGCAAGCTCGCTTATGGGACTGATGACTGATGATACTGTGCTCCTCCCAAAGCTCTCTGCTGCCTCCTAATGGAGAAATGCATTGCGGAAGGACTTTCTCAGTAGACCCTACCTAGACTTAGCTGTCATGTCTACTATTCCAGAAGAGCTCGCAGTACCTTGGGAAAGATGGCTTAATACCGTGCTGCCTTTTCGTTTGTTTTCCTTTTGTTCCAAGTCCTGGGGCTTGGACTCACGGCCTGAGCACTGTCCCTGAGTTTCTTTTTACTCAAGGCTAGTACTCTACCTCTTGAGCCACAGCACCACTTCTGGCTTGTTCTGTTTATGTGGTGTGGAGGAATCGAACCCAGGGCTTCATGCTTGCTAGGCAAGCACTCTACCTCTAAGCCACATTCTCACTCCCCACCCCCTGCCCTAATGCTGCCTTTTCTTATGTTGGTCTTTTTTTCTTCTTTCCCATGGACTTTCCTGCCAGGGATGCCTTTGAACTGCCATCCTCAGATTTCAGCCTCCTGAGCAGCTAGTATTACAAATGTGAGCCACCAGCACCCAGCTTTTTTTTTTTTTTTTTTGGCCAGTCCTGGGCCTTGAACTCAGGGCCTGAGCACTGTCCCTGGCTTCTTTTTGCTCAAGGCTAGCACTCTGCCACTTGAGCCACGGCACCACTTCTGGCTGTTTTCTATATATGTGGTGCTGGGGAATCGAACCCAGGGCTTCATGTATACAAGGCAAGCACTCCTGCCACTAGGCCATATTCCCAGCCAGCATGCATCCAGCTTCTTATGTTGGTTTTTCTATATGGAAAACACCTTAACCTGTACACTTTGACCACCTAACAAGACCTAACAAGAATCCACCTTTATTTGGGGGGTTCTGGAGTTTGAATTCAAGGCCTTGCTATGCAAGTGCTCTACTACTTGAGTCATGCCCTTAAACATCTTTTTTTTTTTTTTTGGTTCATCTCGTCGGGCTTGAACTTGAGTCCTGGGTGCTGTCCCTGAGCTCTTTTGTTCAAGGTTATTGCTCTAGCTAGTGCTGGGCTTACCTTTTTTAGTTTTAAAAGTATGAAGCACATTAGGATTATAGATATCTCCTCTATTTAGATTTAGTATGTATGTGTTTTTTTTGTTTTTGTTTTGGCCAGTCCTGGGCTTGGACTCAGGGCCTGAGCACTGTCCCTGGCTTCTTTTTGCTCAAGGCTAGCACTCTGCCACTTGAGCCACAGCACCACTTCTGGCCGTTTTCTATATATGTGGCTGGGGAATCAAACCCAGGGCTTCATGTATACGAGGCCATATTCCCAGCCTGTATGTATGTTTATCTATTTAGATTTGCTTACAGATGGCTCATCTATTTAGACTTACATATTAGCTGATTGTACCAGTACTGGTGCTTAAATTCAGAGCCCATTACTCTCACTTGGCTTTTCCCCTCAAAGCTGACAGTCTTCCACCTGAGGCACGTCTCCACATCCAGCCTTTTCTAGATAACTGGAGATAAGTCTCTTAAGTCTGTCTGCCCTACCTGGTGCCAGTAAGCCTCAGATATCAGCATCGGTGTAGCTAGGATTGTAGGTGTGGGCCTAAAACCCAGATTTATTTCGTTTTTTGAGACAGGATCTTACTATCTTTGCCAGGGCAGGCCTTGAACTCACAATCCTCATGTCGCCCTCTCCCAAGTGGCTGGATTATGGGTTTGCACCACCATTCTCGCCCTTTCCACTAGTGCTTAGACTTTTGTTTTTTTGCTGGTCCTAGGGCTTGAACTCAGGGCCTGGGCTCTGTCCCTGAGCTTCTCTGTGCTCAAGGCTAGCACCCACTTGAGCCATAGCATCGCTTCCAGTTGAGTGGCTGGCTGGCTTTGAGCCGCAATCCTCAGATTTCAGCCTCCTGAGTAGCTAGGATTACAAGCTCTCTTAGACTCTTAACACGCTGATCAGCAACATTTGGTTCAGGAAACCACTTGTTCCCCCTAGAAATTTTCTTTAACCTTCCAGGCCACCTGACTTGTGAACTTTCATCTATTTCAGAATCCTCTTGTTGGGAGCATTTGCTAGGCTTTCCTTCTGGTCTTTCCTCTTTTTTTTTTTTTTTTTTTTTTGTCTGGTTTATCCTTTTATTTTTTTTTTTAAGATTTCTGCATATTTTATTTTATTTATTTATTTTTTTGCCAGTCCTGGGCCTTGGACTCAGGGCCTGAGCACTGTCCCTGGCTTTCTTTTTGCTCAAGGCTAACACTCTGCCACTTGAGCCACAGTGCCACTTATGTGGTGCTGGGGAATCGAACTCGGGGCTTCATGTATACGAGGCAAGCGCTTTTGTCACTAGGCCATATTCCCAGCCCAGAGGAGACCCTTTTGACACAGGTCTCACTATGTATCCCAGCTTGGTCTCAAACTTGATCCTGTGGCCTTGGCGCTGTCCCAGAGCTCTTTCCCTCAGGGCTAGCGCTCTTACCAGTTTGAGCTACAGCACCATTTCTGGCTTTCTGGTGGTTAATTGGAGATAAGAGAGAGTCTCACAGACTTTCCTGACTGAGCTGGTTTCAAACCTCAAACCTCAGATCTCAGCCTCCAGAGTACCTAGGATTATAGGTGTGAGCCATCAGTGCCAGATCAAATCTAGTTTTCTTCCCTAACTTCTTAAGCGTGCCCAAGGGCTGAATCAAGTACTTTTTCTTTGGCAATATCTTGTCTGATTGCTTTAAATACCAAATGCATGCTGAAAACTTTCTACTCCAAATCTCTTCCCTAGGGAATCTCCAGGGAAATACCCAATTGTCTTCTCAACTGGACATGTCACAGACATTTCCAGACTCTGTGGCCGAGAGTACAGCTCAGTGACAGAGTGCTTGTCTAGCACTTGATTCTATCCCTTGCAACACACATACACACACACACACACACAATCAATCAATAAAATTCAGAGGGCACGTTATTTCCCATGGAAGTTAGATCTAAATTACAGACATATATGAAAACATATACTTGGCCATATACATATATATACAAACAAACGAAAGTATGGTATATGCAGGGGAGGACTCAAATGATGTAACTCCTTTGAACTACTAGCGTAGTTTAACAAAATGAATATTAGGAAGCTGAAACATTTTTTGTCAAGGGGTGGGGGAAGATGGAGAGAGGAAAGATTTGTGTATAGAGTCATAATACCCAATTGAATTGAAAACCATTTGTACACCTACTTAAAGGTAATTCAATAAAATAAAAATTAAAAAGGAGAAAAAATTTTAAAATAAAAAATTTGCCGGAGGGGGGAGGGAAAAGGGGAGGGAGGGATGAGGGAGGGGGTAACAAGTTGAACAAGAAATGTACTCACTGCCTTACACTTGCCTTTAACCCCTCTGTACTTCACTTTGACAATAAAGGAAAAAAAATCTTAAAAAATAAAGTTAATCCATATACAAAGAGAAAAAAAATTTTCCAGAATGTTAAAAAGGGGAATGAGGAGGGGAGAATCAAGCCAAGCAAGTGTGAGGCTCTGAGTTCAACCCCCAGTACCACAAATAAATAAGTGCAATAAAAACAAGATCCAGCCAGTGAGGCTTCCTCCTCATTATCTCTTACAGCTGCTCATCTACTGCCTTCATCCTGATTCATGTCACTTTTCTTGACACAGTCCCACATTGTGGAGTTTGCCCTAGCCATTCCCTCGGTCTAGGATCCTGTCCATCTCAGATTCTCTATGTTACAGCTCAAATGATATGTTCACAGTGAGAACCTCTTAATTATATGTGAACTGGCACTCACATACACCCACATTGGCACTCCCAAGCTGCTTACTTGTTCTCCTTTTTCCAGAGTACTTTTCATTAACCATATTATACTTTACTTGTCTATGTGTTTCTCTCCAAATGGAATATGAACTCCACAAAGGCAGAGACATTGGTCTATTTCACTGAATAAAGTATTCCTCGTGCCCACAACAGACATTAAAATACTTGCCAAATGAATGGACAGCATCAGTAATACATTACTGCAGCTACTTATAAACAACATCACCTTCCCTGTGATGAACCAAAGCTCCCTGAGGATAAGGAATGCATATTATTGTAGCCCTCCAATAAATGTTGACTTACTGAGTAATGATGACCTGTGTGAAAACAAAGTGGTGGAAATGAGCTGGCAGTGCTGAACATGAAAATGAGGTATGAAAACAACCCATGATACAGAACTTAAACATATGAGGGTGAAATAGCTGTGAGATGCACAATGGTACCAGCAGAAAAAGAGAGTTGTATAAAATAAATTCTATGTGATAGAGAATAAAGAACTGTTGGAAGGCATCATGTCGTTGCCTCAAATAAATGAATACAATGAAAGTGTCCAGTGAGGTTCTATCCTTTGAGCCTCTAACCTGTGGGACAGTGGTCTCCAGGTTGTAGTGCTTATTCAGGAACTTCAACAGCTTCTGCGAAGGTCGGTCAATGGCCAGTTGGTGTGGTTCAACTCGCTCCTTCTGCAGGGAACAGGAGATTCAGGGTGGGAAGAGGTATCATAAAAACTTGCCCACAGGAATTCAGGAACTTGGGGAGGAACTAGAAGAGGGGAGAATAGCAAGGCCCTTGGGAGGAATCAGGACAAAAGAGCTTTTGATCTCCTTTTAGATGAACTGGTGAAGAGATAATGATACCTGTAACATATATTGAAAGAGTTCTTGCCCATGGCCATGACGCTGCACAGACTCATGGATGTAAAAATCCAGGATACAAAGTGGTTCTACCTCATTGTGAGCCTCACGATCATCCTAAGAAATAAAGAACAATAGACATCTTCTAGGATCCAGGCATCTTTGCTGCCTTCCAGTCGTTAATATTTTTATTCTCTCAACCAAAGCATACAGATTCCCAGCTTCCAGTAACACTCACCAGTACAAAGAGTTTCTTGTATCCAACTTTAAGGAAACCAATAATGGCTCCCTTCCCAGCCCTGTAGGATGGGGGAAATAATGAACAAGTGGCAGTCAAAGAAGGGAGAAGGGACGTGGGAGGAAGGAATTAGGGTATGGAAAAGCACTATGCACTCACGGTCGGGCTGAAGTGTCTTTGAGCACATAAATAACATGGCGGTTACTTTGCATTCTTGATGCACTAGTGATAGGAGCAGGAAGATGCTGGGCCTGTCAAGAAGGAGGCAGATTTTTTTTCCAAGTCCCTAGGTACCTAAGAACCTAGGCCTACCTTATGTACCCATCCCCAAAGTTCCCCCTTGACTCCCTCTATGACCCTTGAATACCTTAGCAGAGGCTTTGCCCAATTCATCTACGATGGTCATAATTTGCTGCTGCAGATCAACACTGTGGAGAGACAAAGAGTCAGATACTCATTGAATTAGAGGGCTCTGGTCAGTCCTTCCTGGGAATGGGCTATAGCTCCAATCCAGGTTCAACTTTCAAGCCCAGCTGCCTTGACTTGGGAGTCTTCCAAGTGCAACTCCCATCCCACCCCTCTGGATCCCAAACATTTGCTACTCCTTTCAAGATGGTCCCCTCCCTCTCCTCTTGTTAAGATTACTATGGGGAAGCAGGAGGGACAGGTCAGCCACAGACTTTGTGCCCCATTGGACGCAAAGGATAACAAAGGTCACAGATCTAAGGGCGGATCTAGACCTTTAGGCTTAGGGTCAAAAGTCACCCAAGGGTGGAGCCGGGACCTCAAAAGGAAAGGCTGCTAAGGAGAAGGGGGCGTGGTGCCTGGGCCGGTGCAGGGGAACCGGGAGGGGAGGGCCGGGGGACGGGTTTGAAATGTCACCGGGCCGGCGTTGTGGTTCCGGGTCGGCGGGCCGGGGGCCTCAGGTGCTGGTCCAGCACCGTGATCCGCTCCGGGAGCAGCGCGTCCACATCAAACGGGAACTCCATGGCCCATTGTGCGAGGCCGGACCCGCCCGCCCGAGATGTCACTTCCGCCCGCGGCCCCGCCCTGCGCGGCGGCATTTCCAGGGGCGTGGGGGGCGCTCTGGGACCGCCCCCAAAGGGTCAGGGTCGCCCTCCCACCCCAAGCCCAGGGCAGGGATCCTCGGGCTCCAAACCAGCTACACCCTTCGCCAAGCTGCTCCATAGCCCTGCATTCCGCCCCAGTGAAGCCATCCCAACGCTCACTTTCTGGGCCAGTGAGCAGCTGGGAACAGGAACACAGCCACGGGGGAGAAGAGATGGCAAAAGCCATCCTGCTAGGATGGTACTAGTGCCTATCCCCTGCCAAGTATGATACAGGAGCCCCGAGCAGGGCCAGATTAATCTGACCCCCCCCCCCCACTCCCGCCTCACAGCAGTCTATATGTGAAAAAACAGCACCACTGAGCAACTTGCCCCAGATTCAATATGAAGTGATTCAAAGCAAAGCCAGAGACTGGAGAAACAGTTTTATTGTGGAAATGCTGCCTAGGCAGTCTGCAAGTGACAGCTGAAAGCATACACAGAGACTTGGGCTACCACACACATCTACACTGCCCTCCCCCAATCTCAAATGGACTTGTCCTCTTTAACAGTTATTTTCTGGGCTGGGAATATGGCCTAGTGGCAAGAGTGCTCACCTCCTACCTGGGTTTGATTCCCCAGCACCACATATATAGAAAACGGCCAGAAGTGGCGCTCAAATGACAGAGTGCTAGCCTTAAGCAAAAAGAAGCCAGGGATAGTGCTCAGGTCCTGAGTCCAAGGCCCAGGACTGGCAAAAAAAAAAAAAAAAAAAAAAAATAGATTACCTACATTAAAGAAATCTTTAAAAACAAAACCAAAAAATAAAAAACAATTATTTTCTTCCTCTGTCTGTCATTAGCAAAAACTAGACAATCTTCCAGATAAATCCCATCGCATAATACTAGAGACTCTCTCCTAATTCTTCAGACCTCCCCTGTCTACAAATCCTAAGAAGCATTCTGAGGGTCCTCTCTGGAGGCTTCAACTGGTGGTGTGAGAGGCAGCTCAGGCATTGATTCGGGTGGGGGGCCGCTTTCTTCTTTGAGATTTCCCCGATAGAGCCGGCGAAGGCGGGACAGTTCTCTCTCGGGTGGCTGTTGCCAGCTGTACCATGAGTACCAAGGGTCTCCTGAAACCAGGGTGGGGGCTGGCGGAGTAGCACTCACGGCTCCATGAGAGGTACTGAAGTCAACGTCCCGGGGTTCAACCTGGGGAATGTGGTAGCTGAGGAGACCTAAGAGATTTAGAAGGAGAAATGAGCTTAGCTCCACTGGCTCTCACTTTGTAATCCTATCTAGAGGATCACGGTTTGAAGCTAGCTGAGGCAGACAATACAGGAGACTCTTCTCCAATTAAACAGTTAAAAGCCAGAGGTGCAATTGTGGCTCAAGTGGTAGAGTACCAGCTGTGAGCAAAAAAGCTAGGGAAGTACTGGCTCTGAGTACTGGGGGAAAAAAAGCCTAAAACAAAAATTAAAATAAAGGAGAAATGAGCTGGGTGCTGGTGGCTCACACCCATAATCCTAGCTACTCAGGAAGCTGAGATTTGAGAATCGCAGTTCAAAGCCAGCTCAGGCAAGAAAGTTCATGAGACTCTTGTTTCCAATTAACCACCAGAAAACCAGAAGTAAAGCTGTGGCTCAAATTTGGTGGCAGAGCATTAGTCTTTAGCAAAAGAGCTCAGGGTTCAAGCCCTGAGTCCAAGTCCCAAGACCAAGAACTACAACAACAACCAAAAAAAAAAAAAGAGAGAGAAATGAAGAATGAGGAAATTGTAATCCCTCTGTACATCACCTCTATATTAACAATAACATATATTATTTAAAAAATGAGGAGGGGTAGTTCAGATTCAGATGAGAAAAATGACCCTAGAAATAAAAGAATCCTAGTAATCCTAGTACTGTAATCCTAGTACTAAGGAGGCTAAGATATGAGGATTGAGTTTCCAAGCCAGCCCAGGCAGGAAAGTCCACCAAAAAAGCTGGAAGTGAAGCTGTGGCTCAAGTGGTTGAGTGCTAGCCGTGAGCAAAAGGAAGCCCAGGGCAGTGCTTAGGCCTTGAGTTCAAGCCCCAGGACTGGCAAAAAAAGAAAAGAAAAAGAGACCCTTAAAGCCATGCACTACACCTGGGATTGTAGCTACTTAAGAGGCTATTCTTCCATGCAGGAAAAGGAGACTTTTATCTCTAATTAACCAACTTCCAAGCTGGAAGTGGAGTTATGGTTGCAGTGGTAGAGCACTAGACATTGAGCAATAAAGGTAAGAGACAGAACCTAGGCCTTGGGGCTGGGGATATGGCCTAGTGGCAAGAGTGCTCGCCTCGTATACAAGAAGCCCTGGGTTCGATTCCCCAGCACCACATATACAGAAAATGGCCAGAAGTGGCGCTGTGGCTCAAGTGGCAGAGTGCTAGCCTTGAGCAAAAGGAAGCCAGGGACAGTGCTCAGCCCCTGAGTCCAAGGCCCAGGACTGGCAAAAAAAAAAAAAAAAAAAAAAAAAAAAAAAAAAAAAAAGAACCTAGGCCTTGAGTTCAAACCCCAGTACCAGGACCTAAACAAAACAAAAGACTCTTAAACTAGGTTGGGTGCCATCTTTTCAGAGAGGTAGGAGCACTTAAACATATCTTCTGGGCCTAAATCACCTTCTTTAAGCCTAAGAAAACTGGTATTTCCTATCTCATGCTCACCATGCTCCCTGGCTTTGTGGATGGCCTGGGTCAACTTCTTGTGCTGCTTCATACAGACACCTATGGAAAGAAAAATTAACCTGGTGCTCATTCTATAAGGCATAGTAAATAAAAGAACATAACTGTTCCTACATGCTGACAGAGAGCTAGATTTAAAGATGTGCCTTTACTTAGTGGCCAGACCCTAAATCCAAGCCCCACAACTGCCCCTCCCCCCCACAAAAACAGCTGGAAGTGAAGAAGTGGATGAAATGGTAGAGCACTAACGAACACAAAAGCTAAGGGACAGTGCCCAGGCCCAGAGTTCAATCCCCAGGCCAGAAAAAAAATAAAGAAAGAAAAATTGAGGCAGGATGATTGAAAGTTTGAGGTCAGCCTGGGCTATATAATAAAACTGTCTAAAAAAAAAAAATCTGGGAGCCAATGGCTCACACCTGTAATCCTACTCAGGAGGCTGGAAGCTGAGGATCACAGAAAAGTCCATGAGACTACTAGCCACTAAAAATGCTGCAAGTAGAGCTGTGCTTCAAGTAGTAGAGTGCTAGCCTTGAGCAAAAAAGCTCAAGAACAGTGTCCAGACCCTGAATTCAAGCCCCGAGACAGGCAGATACACACAATAGAAACCTTTGTGATAAACAATATTGATTATAGGTTTTACCCCTATTAATAGTGTGGTTGGATAATGGTTTGCTGCAAATTTTTTCAATATAGGGAAAATAAAGGATGTTAGTCTGGCTTTGTGGATCCTCTGGTCTCTGTTTCAACTTTGCCACTGCTGTTTGGAAACAATTGTGGACAATATAAAAACAAGAGGAGGGGACAGCTGTGTATCAGGTGGTAGAGTACTGGCCTAGCAAGCATAAGGTCCTGAGTTCAAACCCCAGAACCATAAAAAGTAATTAAAAAGCACATGGCAGTGGACCAGATGCAGCTTGTGGCTAGAGTTAGGGAATAAATATAATCTTGAGGGTGACACTAACCAAGATAATGTACACATAAATGGACAGGTTAAATTGGAATCCCTTTGTACAACTAAAAAAAAAACTTTTTAAGCATTAAAAATTACACCATCTTGAATTGTCATGCTTAAATTTGGGAGTTCTACCTGAAGTGACAATGTAGTAATAGTTTGCTTATCATATGCCAGGACTGCCAAAATAACTAAGGTGATAATAGTACAAATGTGAGCGCTCATTTATGAGAAAAGCCTTTTGTAAAAGTGAAGAGACCTTAAAGAAAATAACTGTCATTTACCTTTGAAGAACTACATTTAGTCTGCTTATAGATACTTGTATCTTTTGTCTACATATAAATGTTTCAGCATGAGTATCACCATTAAGCTAAGAGTTCCAAAAAGTGTAGGTATACTTTATGTATGCCATAAATTGGAGCCCCCAAATACCTGTTGTCTAACTGCATAAACAAGGGGTGCTCCAAGGAAAAGCTATTCTGGTACAGACAGTGATGACAGGCTAACCTGTGTACGGGGCATGGAAGATAATACCCGTGTGAGCGCAGACAAACTGCTCCAAGAGCTTCACATTCTGTGGAGAATGGTAGAGAAACATAAGCAGATGGAAAAGTAGCAAGACCATAAAAAGTACACAATCCCAACCCATCCACAAAGATACTCTTCCTTCTCTTGTTCTCTGGATGCTACTCTTGTTATTTCCCAGCTTTAATCCCATCAATTCACTTTTTTAATCCCATCAATTTGTTAGCCTTTCAACTATTTCACTTGTCCATCCTATACTCTGCCACTGGACTCTGGCAGAAGTCTCTTTTGAAGAGTTTACCTTCTAAGGTCAACCTTAGAGCAAAAACCTAAGGTTGGTCATCGGAAGGCCCAAAAAGCACTAAAAAATGATGTTGTAATATGTATAAACAGCCAAGGTATATAACAGAATAATGAATATTATACATACATGATGAAAAACAACCTCATAGGTGTTTGTTTTGTTGTTGCCAGTCCTGGGGCTTGAACTCAGGGCCTGAGCACTGTCCTTGAGCTTCTTTTTGCTCAAGGCTAGCACTCACACCTATAATCCTAGCTACTCAGGAGACTGAGATCAGAGACTCTCAGTTTGAAGCCAGGAGCAGGAAAGTTCATGAGACTCTTATCTCCAGTTAAAATAAAAAAGCCAGAAGTAGCACTATAGCTCAAGTGGTAGTGTGCTAGCCTTGGGCAAAAGGAGCTTGAGGACAGTGCCCAAGCCCCAGGACTTGGCAAACAACAACAACAACAAAAAGACTATAAAGGTACCAGAATATAAAAACAGGTGGGGCACCCACAGCACTATCTCTAACATTATGAAGACACTCTAAATCCAAATCCGTCCTCTAGATAAAATGTTCTCCTTACCCTAAAGTCAACGTGCAATTTGTGATCTCGGCAGATGGGGCAAGGATTTCCAGCAACTTTATTCTTACGCTGTAGAGAAGAAATTAGTAGTTGAAAGTATCCAAAAACCTTGTCCAAAAAGAAGTGCTGTTGCTAGCCCTATTACGCATGCCACAAACGTGCCACCCTCAAAAACTCACAATGCACGTCTTTCGAGTCGTCTGTGGGGGTACACCACCTTTGTGATTGCGGCGATAATCAGCCCAGACAGGGCGAGAACCATAGCGATTCTCATATTCTGAAACAAAAAATCAGACAAGTTATATCCCGGTGGGAGTACAGGTGTGTCTGTCCATTTACTTCAGACCTCACCTGATCCTCTCCCTTCCCCAATTAGGTATACCTTCTGATTCCAGATATTTCCAGGGTTCATTCTCATAGGGGGAAATGGGAAGCGTGGGCAAATCTTTTTCAGGAGAGGCTTTGGTGCAAAGAGTCTGGAGGGGAACCTACAAAAGAGGGGGGGAAAATAAGAGAAGGAATTCAAGGAAAGGATTCCATAGTTTTCTTTGCACTTTGGGGAGAGGAGGAATGTGTCCAGTGTATTAATGTAACTTAGCAGAAATACATTATAGAAGGTATTATTTTGTAGGTGTTAAACTGACAAATCAACTTTCTCCAATATCCAACTGAATTCTATGCAATAGGTTAAATGGAAAGGGATAACCAGGAATAGGTAGCTGGGAATCTTCTTAGAGAAGACTAATTAAAAAACCTGGCAAACAAAGGTACTGTGCTTTAGGGGAATTAACTGAATCTGGTGGAAGGGGGAAAATAGGGTATTTGTCCTATTGGAAGCAAGATGTACGGTGGCACAGGGGACATAGCACAGGTTAATCTCCAGTCCAATCCCAAGTCACTGAGTTGCTCAGTTTCATATATGGTTGAAGGTCAACATTCCACAGAACAGATTTGAGTCCTCACGCTTGTTTAAAGCTACCAAGCCTGTAATTAATTCTGTCGTGACTTCGATCACTGCTTTTCAAATCTACTTTAGGGAGTGGCAGCTAAGCAAGTCTTCCTATCTCGCCCTGCACTACTACGAACCTCCAGGGTGGTGAGTACCTAAGGCTGGAGGGAAACCTCAACCTTAAGGGCAGAATTGATCGCTCCTGCGTGTTCTTTTAAGAAACAGATTCCCAAGTCGTAAGAATGTGCTCTGGCTACATAAATCTTGGCTACAGTTACTAGGGGATAGCAGGAGCTGGTAGATATTAAGATCTCTTAAATCCAAGAACATGCAGGGCAACATAGTATTATATAGTTTACGGCTGCCTAATATCTAGGGATATAATCCGACCTTGTAATTACTTTATCGAGGTGGCATTTTGAGAAGTCATAACCCTGATTCTCAGGACTAGAGAATGAGAAGAGGCGCGCCGCTCTGGACAAGGGAAGGTGTTGCGGGAAGTGTCAGGCCAAAACATTAATATCTGCCCGCTGATTCAAGGAGATGGAAAGACGACCTAGAGAAAGCATA
Source organism: Perognathus longimembris pacificus (assembly GCF_023159225.1). Taxonomy (NCBI): domain Eukaryota; kingdom Metazoa; phylum Chordata; class Mammalia; order Rodentia; family Heteromyidae; genus Perognathus; species Perognathus longimembris. The sequence goes on from NC_063166.1 coordinate 14,589,151, forward strand.
ACAAAGTCAGGGCTCTGAAAATAACGTCCTCGGAGGAGTTACCTGAACTCCGTAAGCACTTTGGAACGGTAAAAGCCTAGGAAGCCGCCCCCGTAGCGTGTTCAATACGGAGGCTGCCATCTTGACGTACGCCCGGAGTAGAAATGTCCGGGAGAACGACTGCGCATGCGCCGGACACTGGGCGGGCCAAGAATGATCCCGCACTGCGGAAGAGGGCGGCGTGTTTGCGTCAGCGCGGAAGCGTAAAAGGGAAGCCGCGGGGGGCGGGGAGCTAATTTCAACTGCGTCACAATCGAATTAGGCCTCAAAATTACTTGTTTTTGGACTAGTCACTACGAGTCATAGAATCTATACTTATAGTATGCCTTGGAAGAAATTTTGAGCGCGATTTTGAGCGCGATCCTTCCAGTGCGCATGCGCCTGCAGATTTCTACCAATCGAGGGTGAGAAATGTTTGCCTGGGCGGAAGTGGAGGACACAGAGGAAAAGGTGGAGCTAGATTTTCTGATCATGCGCTCGCAACCGGGCGGCGGCCGGGAAGAAGGCGGAAGTTAGTGGTGGGGAGTTGCCCTTAGCGAAAGGTAGGTTATCCAATCAGCGGCCGAGTTGTACTTCACGTTGGCCAATCATCTCACGCCTCGCGCACAATGTCTCGCGACAAGGGCGTTTCAATAGCACGTTTGAGTGCGTTGGGTGGAGTCCGGATATAAAAGACTCCGCCCGAGCGGGCAGCCGCCATTCTGGTGTTCGTTTAGAGGTAAGTTTCCCGTCTTGCCGTTTAGGGCGTTAGGTTCCGCGGCGGTTGTTGGGCTGGGAAGCGGGCTAGGCAGGATCTGGGAGGCAGCCACAGCTTATCTAAAGCGGCTATGACCTGTTTGGGACGTGGGGATGTCTTTTGGACCACAAAGGTGGCATTGGAGGGTCTTCTAAAGCGTCCCGTACTGACCGCATCTTTCTCCCTTGTGTTCCTTTCATCCCAGGTTGAATTTTCTCGGAGAAAGACCACGAGGTTGGCCACGAGGAAAACAGAAACGAGCCGCAGCAACATCTAAGCCCTTCAAAGGATCCTGAGAGGGGGGAAAGGGAAAACAGCCGCCACCAGCCCAACCACTGTGTCTTCTGCCCCTTCCCTCCTCCTATCTTGCCCACCCCACCAGCCCACGCTGCTTGGGACTTGAAATCTGTGGCCGAAGGACCGTCACCACATAACTTCAAAAATAATCAACCACCCTCCCTTCCTAAACCCACTCAATTTCACTCATCCAGCGTTTCCTTTTTTTGAATCCACTCAGCATTTTTTCTACGACCCCCCTCCCTAAATGCGGAGTTGGGTGGGGGGGAAAATGAATACTGAGTTGGTCTTTACTTTTTAAGAGACTTTTTGATCCAATGAGACCCCCCAAATAATTGAGTTTTGGGTCCTGGTTGGTTGTTTTATTTTTTTTCCTCCAAAATTTTACCCCCTCCCCCCTGAGCCCGAGGTGCTGACGTCGCAAAAAAATTGGATAGTAAGTGTCGATTTTCAAAAACCAGCCTTGCAACAAGAAATCAACGTTTCCCGTTGTGAAACCAAATGAGAGGAAGAAATGAGACCATAGAACAAATATAGAACTGGAGAAGGACCAATCAGGTCGCTTAATCTCCATTAAAAGGGCCTTTGGGTCTAAACAGTATATAGTTCTCTCCCTTCCCACCTTCTTCCCTGCCCTGCTGCTGGCAAGGAGAGGGTGGAGGGAGGGCCAGTAAGTGAGGATTTTGATGGTTAACCCTTGGTAATCCAGCAAATTTTCAGACTGCCAAAGCATAAGTGTTTTGCTTTTTATAAGGAGGAAAGTTTACCTTCCTCTGGTTAGCAGTCTACAAAAGGGTTAATGAGCTCACATACAAAAGATGGTGGATCTTGTGGCCCATAAGTCCCACTTCTTTGTGTGTGAGACAAGTAGGGTGCCTTTCAATTTGCCAGATTAATAAGCAATCTGTACATAAAGATTGCAGGGTAAGGAGATGGGCAGAAATGTTAGACGGCTATGAATTAAGTGATTGTTAAATCCTCTCTTTTAAAGTAATTTGCTTGGGTTTATATTGTATGGTTAAAATACGTGGCAATCTAGAAATAAAGATTGCAAGACACTTAAATTTAGGACAATATCTTAGTATCAGTACATACAAAATAGTTGGGGAGGTAAAGAATGTCTTGTAATTGTTGCAGGTTGCATAGGTTATTTAAAAGCAAAAATGATTAACAGTTTAACTTGGTACTTTATGGTGTGGGGGGTATACAGTTATAATGGGGAGGTTGGGGGGGTGCGGGGTTCAGGAGTATAAAGTTAAAAGCCATTTAGTGCAATTGAATGCTAGCTTTCTAAAAGATTTGTGTCGTTAAAGGAATTTTTTTTTCTTCCCTGCTTCAATATGGCGACTTTCCTTGTCCTTTTGTCTTGCAAGCGGCGTTGCAGGTTGTGTCTTGACCCATTTTTCTCCTGTCCTCCCACCTCAACCCTATTCGTTGAGAGGGGTCCAAGTCCTCCCCCTTTTCCCTTTACAGGGAGGATGGGGGTGGTCGATGGTAACAAATTGGACTTCAATTGCAAATTCCATTCTTACCCGCAGAAATTGTTCTTTTAAATATTTTAATTGCTTCTAATTTTCACTAGGTTCTTACTGATTCGAATTAGGTTAAAGATTCAGGATCGGGATTGGCTTCTGTTTTGCTTTCTGCTTTTATTTATTTTTTCTCTCCTTTTAAAACGTGTTTAACAATGTAACTAGAGCTATCGGCAAGGGCGGAGTAGCTTTTTTTAATTGAGTCCTCTTCTCCATTACAAGATGGCGTCTTCCTCCGCCTTTGTTGTTTTTCTCTCCCTCCTTTTGCCACCCAGCGCTTAGGGCCGCCCTAGAAACTTGGCTTAGGGGGAGGAGCAGCAGCCTTGGAAGGTGATGTAATCAGCTTGCTTCTTCCTCTCCACCCTCTGGAAACTCCACCCCCCCGGCAGAGTCCTTCTGAACTCCCAGTGCCCGCTGTTGCTAGGGAGAAGACATTTTTCTTATGTTTCCTGTATTCTTCAGTTACTATCTTTTAAGGCATTTACCTTGCAGGGATAAAAAGCTTATAGGAATTAGGCATGAGCGCTGCCTCTCTCCTTGGGTAGCTCTTGTTTGATTTTCACCGTGCACTCATCACAACTGCTTTGAAGCTTAGCAATCTTCAGTGAAAAAACAGCCAAGTCTCACTTTGAGAATGGGAGGTGTATGTATGGGTGTTTTGGGGGAGACTGAGGAACAAGGGCTAATGAGGCAGAAATGTACCATTGCTACTAAGAGTCTAGTCTTGGGCTTCCTTCAGGGAATTGGTAATGTGGGGGCAGAGTGGGTACTTTTAGGGCTGCCTAAGTCACCTATGTTCCCACCTCAGAATTTTATTCAATGCCGTATTAAGTTCTCCAATTGCTTAGTTCCTGTACACTGGTACTAGGATGAGAAGTGAATCTTTTAGGAAAGGAGGCGGCAGTTGTAAACTCGAGGCAGGGGGAATCAAGCTACGGTTTCTGGTAAGCAAAACATTTCTGGTATTACATTTCACAACCTTCATTTCTTTTTTTTCTAAAGAGCCACCTTTTTTGAATTTCTTTTTCCTCTCTAAAAGAAATTCCTTGGAAGTACCTGATGAAAGAAATATGCCCTCTTCATTTTTTTTTTACTTGTTAAGTGCTGTGGCTATTGGTGCATGTTGAAGGCCATGGCCCTGTGGGTGGTATTGGGTGTCTGGTTCTTTCCTTATCTTTCCCCTCTTCCCTCCAGCTTTCTCAATCAGATCTTTAGGAGACTTTCCTTTCTTAAAATCCTGCATCAAAGCGTGGGGGACAAGTTGCTAGGCAGAATTTGAAAGCCTTTCTCTGCAACTTGTCCTATAATGACTTCGTACAACAGGGCTAGTGTGCTGCTCTGTGCAGGTTCTCAAGTTGCCAAATTTCCAGATTGGATGGGAAAGCCTCTTTTCTATTGACCACAGTCTCTTTTTTTTTTTTTTTTTTTTTATAAATGTCTTTTAAGCAGCTTTCCATGTGCCTCTGCAGCATATCTAACACGACTTGGGAGCGGAGCATTCTACCTACTCAGCTACCTGGTCACTATCGAGCAGGGGATCTTCCTTTATGTCAGGAGATTACAAGAAAGGTCCTCTAGGGGAACCAGAGCCATCCAGAGAACCTTGGAGAACTTCGTCTTTGTAATCTGGCCAAAGTTCTGGGTTCTTTTCCTGTGGATGAGGATGATATAAGTAATTTTTACATCCTTATTGAAACCCAGATAAGCTTTTGGAAATGTCTTGTGCCAGATTTCCAGAACTGACAAGGACTTAAAACCACCTCGAGGAAGAGAACGCCTATGGCGTGTAGTTCACTATTGGGTCATTATGACCATGTGTAAAAGCACTGAGGAAAGGGAACAAAGCATTTTCATTTCCAGAAATTCTAAGGACTTTGCAGTTAAAATAGATGTGGGAGTGTTTTTGTTTTCCTTTGAAGATACAAAAACTGGCTTTTTTTTTTTCTTTTTCTGAGCCAATGCAGTCCATTTTCCTTGAAATGTAGGGAACAACTAGCCAAAATGGATTTTTCCCCCATGTTTTTAAATCAAGTAACCAAGTAAAATTCATTTTGGAGTCATATAAAAATGGTCTTTGTAAAGACAATAGGAAATTTCCAAGTACCTTGGGTCAGTAGTGCATTGCTCTGACCTAACAAACATCCTCTTACAAGAAGCTTAGGTTATGACAAAAGTGGTAGGCAGAGGGCTTGATAAAGCCCCCTTTGTATATGTGCTGCCTTTAAGGAAATTAGCAGCGCATTAAAAGAAAGTATAGCCATGTCTGGACTATTTGTGGTTCTAGGAAGCTTCTCCAAGCTTTATTTCAGGACCCAGATCATGAGTTACCTAGGTGATGTGTTGATATTTGATCCCTGCTTTCCCGATCAACACTCTTGCCCTGGCTGTTGACCTGTACCAGGAATGTTAGGCTATTTCTTTCTACTCAATACCTTGGAACTTCTTTCTTTCATTGTGTACTTACTCCCAAGAAAGAACTAGAAGAGGAGTTCTTAATTTCAAATGAGAAAAAAGCCACTGAGAAATCCCACCTAACATTTTATCATAGTTGGTGCTCATAAGACAAGCTTAATTGCATTCCAAAATATAGTAGAAGACAAATAGTCTAATGTTTATATTTTCTCTGCTAGCTTCTTTGATTATTATCTTTTATTCTGGCTTGCTTTATTATACAAACGGGAATTATAAAGCACCTGGGTCTCACTTCCAGCAGAGGGCACTGGACACAATGTAGCTTCCTAGTCTTTGTGTTTTTCTCAAAAATGGCTATTCTCTCTCATCCTCTTAAATGAAGGATGCTTTGAATTCCTGGAGCACAGTAGCAGGCCTATCCGCTCTTTAGAGGGGAGTTCTTCAAGTCCTATTTATTTACTCTGAATCAGTGGAGTCAGTTTGAAGTGATTAAGGCTTTTTTGTTAAATTTCATGTATTTTGATTTGGGATCTGCTAGGTGTGTATATACATAAATTTTTTCTCAGTCTCGATTGCTTATGAGATTTATTATTACTCTGGGCCCACTCATTGCTTTTTCATTTCCCCAACAGATGGGAAATCTGTTATCTTTATAGTTTATATCACTCTCTAGGATCTTACTACAAGGGAAAAATTCCTTTATTCCTATTTGTCTCTAAAAGTGATTATATTTCAGTGGATTTAGCCATGAATTCTAATCTGCTTGAATGTTTTTCCCTCTGACCTCAGGTTCCACTGGTCCTCCTGGGAGTTCCAGGGCAGCAGTAACAACACAGCTTAGAAAGTAGTTTCTACTCATCTCTTAGCTGTTCTTTTTTTCTTTTTCATTTTTGGTGCTAGTCCTGAGGCTTGACCTCGGGGTCAGGGTGCTGTCCCTGAGTTGTTGTTTTTTTGTTTTGTTTTTTTTTTTATGCCAGGCTGGTACTGTACCACTTGAGCCATAGCTCCACCTCTAGCTTTTTTGCTAGTTAATTGGAGTTGAAAGTCTCATGGACTTTCCTGCCCAGGCTGGCTTCGAACTGGGATCCTCAGATCAAAGCCTGAGTAGCTAGGATTATAGGTGTAAACCATAGGTCCCTAGCAGTGTCTCGTAGCATTTCTTACCATGTTCAGCTCATGTTTTTGCTCATCTCTTAACATTTCTTACTGAATTGCCTCTCCACTTTCAGCCTGCAGGTTATAATTTTCAGAACCAAGATTGTATTACAAACCCCTGCCTTGCTGGTGCTGCCTCCTTGTTGCTGCTGCTTGCCTAGATTTTAGAAATTAATTTTTTCATTGAACTAAAAAGATTGATGTTGTTTTACTTATTTTTCTCTTTGGTTTGATGGAAGAAAACAAAATTTTCATCTTACAAAAAACTTTTCTACTGTAAATATAGTCATACTGACTTCATCTTTCTGCTGGGGTTATATCTGTCATCTTGTGCTGGATATAGGATTCAGAAAGATGTCTGTTTCTTTCCCACTCAGCATTAGCCGTCACCCTAATGCACATACTGCTGCTAAGGTTTTTATTTTGGTCCTCAGAAGCCTGTTTATAGAGGTAGTGTAAATAAAAACCCACGTGAGAACTATCTTGATCCTAAACAACCTGCTTTGTAATTTTATCCTGTCCATAAATAAAGTTTAGCTTTTAATTAACCCCTTTTGCCAATCCTGTCCAAAAAAAAAAAGCCTCTTTAAAATTTCCTGGCACTTTTTTTTTCCATCTAGCTTTGTTCCATGATATTTAAGTTTAGGCTTCTCTTGGGGATCTTGGGCTAGTGTGATTTTTGAGGAAGGGACCAGATATCCCTCTTTGCTTCTGAGAACACAAAATTTCTCTTTAATTCTGAAATAAAAACACATGCAGTGTTTGGTCAAAGCGTAACATCAGGGTTGAGGATGACCTTGTTTGTACCTTTGTTGTCATACTCTAAATTTGTGGAAGAATTTCACAGGTTTTTTGTTTTTTAAATCAGCTTCTACCTAAGCTGACAACTAGCCTGCCACTTGACAGTGATTATGGCCCTTAAAAGGCTAAGATGAAAAGGAATTTTTATAAAACAGCCCAAACATCCAAGATTAGCCCAGTTCTTCTCAAGCAACGAAAGGAGATGAGCTTAACAAGCAAAACTAAATGTCTAGTAGCACTGTACATCTTGTTCCGGGGACTAGGATCTTAGCTGTCATTGTGTGCAGACATAACGGATGTAAATAATGTGAAGCTCAGCTGCCCTAGGAGGCTTTAGTGGGAGTGCCAGAAGGGCCACCTGGTCCTCTGTCTTCCCAATCAGTCTTGTCAGGGTGGTTTTATCTAGAAAATGATGTCAATTAATGTAGATTAATTAGTCACAATTTTTTGTAAAAAACAAAACAAAAACTGATGGGATTAGAGGACTGTCTTGGCTACCCATTTATTCTGTGGATTTGTTTTGTCTTTCAGAAACCATAATCATGGGTTCGGGTCCCATAGACCCCAAAGAACTTCTCAAGGGCTTGGATAGCTTCCTTAACCGAGATGGGGAAGTAAAGAGTGTTGATGGGATTTCCAAGATCTTCAGGTGAGTCCAATACCCTTTGTTTTATTCCCTGGGAACAAAGCATGCTTTGTTGTGCTGTGGCTACAATTGAAGCAGCAGAACTGACTTTTCTGGAGGGGAAGCAGCGGTACAGTAAATGGAGGAGAATTGGAATTCATTGATACTAGATTAAGGAATAGAAAAAGGTGATTCGTTGGTTTCTAGCCACAATGAAAGCTACAGATTTGAACACTCAGCAGTCCCAGAGGAGTCACACTTTGCAAAGAGCGCGAGAGCCTGAATCCTTGGCTCTTGTGGGTCCTGCTCACTTATCCAAAATGTCAATTTCTTCAGATAACATCAAATTTTCCAAGAAAAAGCAAGTAAAGCTACTTCAGTCTTTTTTTTTTTTTTTTTGGCCAGTCCTGGGCCTTGAACTCAGGGCCTGAGCACTGTCCCTGGCTTCCTTTTGCTCAAGGCTAGCACTCTGCCACTAGAGTTTTCTGTATATGTGGTGCTGGGGAATCGAACCCAGTGCCTCATGTATACCAGGCAAGCTCTCTTGCCACTAGGCCATATCCCCAGCCCCTACTTCAGTCTTAAGTGGTCTGTGAAGGGCTAGACTGCCCAGAATCAATTCAGGTATATTGTGTGGATTAGAGAAGGGACAGTGGTCCCTCTTCAGATCAGAGACTTGATTGCCTCATTGATTGCCTTTTACCCCCACTTCATGGATTTCCATGTCCCTAGGGAACCATCTCACCTCCTGGAGGCCTGGTGACTTCCCCTCTCTGGAGTAAAGATCCTGTCCTCTGAGGTCTGTGGGAACTCCACAGATTATTAGATCCTTCTATAGGAGGAAACTGGCCGAGCATGTAGTGCATATCTTGTAATCCAGACTTGGCTGGCTGAGGCAGGAGAATTGTAATTGTGAATCCCAAGCCAGTATGGGCTACATAGACCTTGCTTGAGTGAATGCATGAATGAGTGAAGCTGCTATAATTCTAATTCCATCTCCTCTTTTGTAGTCTGATGAAGGAAGCACGAAAGATGGTGAGTCGGTGCACATACTTGAACATTCTCCTGCAGACCCAGTCATCAGAAATACTAGTCAAGTAAGTGGGGATCTGATTGGCTGGAATGGGAAAATGTAGCTGGATGTTGGGGAAGGCAAGGCACCGAGGTTCTGAATCATTAATAGGGGATCAAACATAGAGAATGTGCAATTTCCCAAACCCAAGATTCTTCTCCTAACTTCTTGCAGATTTATTGATGTTGGTGGCTATAAGCTTCTGAACAATTGGCTGACATATTCAAAGACAACCAACAACATTCCTCTCCTTCAGCAAATTCTACTGACCCTGCAGCACCTACCCCTAACTGTGGACCATCTCAAGCAGGTACCTTCATAGTGTGTGTGTGTGTGTGTGTGTGTGTGTGCACTAGACTTAAACTTGGGACCTGGGTGCTGTCCCTTTAGCTTTTATGCTGAAGCTTAGTGCTCTGCCACTTGAGTCACAGTTCCACTTCCAGATTTTTTTTGGTGATTAATTGGAGATAAGAGACTTCCCTGCCTGGGCTGGCTTCAAACTGTGATCCTCAGATCTTAACCTCCTGATAGAATTACAGGCAACCGGCACAACCCTAATTCTTTTTTAGAGTTAGCCTATGCAAAATTCCCACCAACTCTAATATGGGGCAGTCTACCTCTGTAAGGTAAAATGGCCAGAAAAAAAGAAATAGGAATTTATATTCAGAAGACTTGGTTTGAATTTATCTCCTCTAATAAGTTTGTGACTTGGGTCACTTTTTATTTATAACAGAGCCTCACTCTTTTCATTTATAAAATGGGAACAATTATTCCTACTTAACTGGATCATTCTAAGGATTAAATAAGAATTTATCTATAGCCACCCAGCAAGACACTTCCATTCAAATCCTATTACTACAAAAAAAAAAAAAGTAGAATGAATCTACAAAGGCTTGGTCCGTTTTAGTCAGCATTATGGGATGACTGAGGGGTTGTGCGTTTGTGGGTGTAGTTAACTCAGTGAGTTTATTTTCCTCCATCTCTTGTAGAACAACACAGCTAAGCTGGTGAAGCAACTGAGCAAGTCAAGTGAGGATGAAGGTAGGAGGCCTTCTCCCTGTTGTGGGCTTCTCTGTTCTCACCCATCTTTTCCCATCCTTGCATCCAGCCTTCCTCTTTCTGCCTCACCTTGTCTTTCTCTTTTTATTGAAAGTTTAAGTCTTCCAATCTATCTATCCTCTCCTCCTTATTCTCAATTCCAAATGAAATTGGTCCATTTCTCTGCTCTTGGGTATAAGATAAAATGCTGTACTTTAACTGAAACTGACTCTGAAGTGCATTTAGGATAAATTGCATATGCTTACCATTTTGGGAGGAAATACTGTCATTGTAGATTGTCTTATAGCCACTTGTTCCTGGTTTCCTTTTCTCCTTTTTTTTTTTTTTTTTTTTTTGCCAGTCGTGGGGCTTGAACTCAGTCTTGTGTGCTGTCTGAGGCTTTTTTCTTTCAAGGCTAGTACTCTACCACTTCAATCACAGCTCCACTTCCAGCTGTGTGTGTGTATGCGTGCTGGTTCTAAGGCTTGAACTCAGGCCTGGGCAATATCCCTGCGCTTTTTTGCTGTGCTCTTACCACTTGAGCCACAGTTCCATTTCTGGCTTTTTGGTGGTTAATTGGTTGGTTGGAATCTCACAGACTTTGCTGCTCATGCTGGCTTTGACCCTCGATCCTCATCTAAGCCTCCCGAGGAGCTAGGGTTACAGGTGTGAGCCACTGGCGCGCAGGACTTCCAGCTAGTTAGTTGGAGATAACGAGTCTCAGCTTCCTGCTTGGCTAGGATTATATGTATTTACCACTGGCTCCCAGCTGAGTTGAATCTTTATCACTAACAGTATTCCAGGAAAAAAAGGTTGCTCTGAACATTATTTAAGAGTCTGGTTTTAAATATGTCTCAGATTCTTTTTTTTCTTTTTTCTTTGGCCAGTCCTGGGGCTTGGATTTAGGGCCTGAGCACTGTCCCTGGCTTTTTGCTCAAGGCTAGCACTCTGCCACTTGAGCCACAGCGCCACCTCTGGCCTTTTTCTGTATATGTGGTACTAGGGAATCGAACCCAGGGCTTCATGTATACAAGGCAAGCACTCTTGCCACTAGGCCATATCCCCAGCCATGTCTCAGATTCTTTAAAACTTTTGTGTTGTATTGCACAGATTTCCCCAGTATTCTTTGTAAGCATCCCACTTTGTTTCCTGAAAGATTGTTAAATTATTACTCAATTATTTATTATCTGGTTTTCTTACCTGTAGAGCTCCGGAAATTGGCCTCAGTCCTTGTCAGTGATTGGATGGCTGTCATTCGCTCCCAGAGTAGCACTCAACCTGCTGGTAAGCTCCTTAGTCCTTTATCCCTGGCATTTATTTCTTTCCCACTAGGCTATGGCTGTTGGGTATCCCAAGTTAGCTGCACTTCTGACAGTCTTTTTCTTTAACTAAATGAAATCCTTTTCTACTTTGTATTTCTACGACAGAGAAAGATAAGAAGAAACGGAAAGAAGAGAGTAAGGGCCGAACCACTCCTCCTGAGCGGCCTGTAATTGAGGTGAAGGCTGAGACCCGGGCTGAGGAGGCCCCGGAGAAGAAGAAAGAGAAGCCCAAGTCTCTTCGAACCACAGCACCTAGTCATGCCAAATTCCGTTCTACTGGTAAGGCTGCTGGCTGGCCTTGAAGGGTGACAGGCACGTGGGCAGCTAGAGTATCAAACTCCCATGTGAAAGAAGGACACGGAGAGGCTGTGTGTGTGTGTGTAAGGGGGAAATACAAGGCTAGTGGAATTTCTATGGATGGGAACAGGGAGGACTAGTCAGGAGTGAGTTGAACTACAGCACCATATTGTCTTCCCAGGACTAGAGCTGGAGACGCCATCTTTGGTGCCTGTTAAGAAGAATGCCACTCCAGTCGTGGTGTCTGACAAATACAACCTTAAGCCCATTCCCCTCAAGCGCCAGAGGTATACACATCATTGTGGATTTCTGGAGGGGTTGGTGTGTGGGCACATGGGAGAAAAACTGGGGCAACTCAGATGTGGTATTGATCATTCCTTTTTTCTTAGCACCGTGGCTGCTCCAGGAGACCCTGCCCCTCCTGCAGAGAAGAAATACAAGCCCCTCAACACAACACCCAATGCCACCAAAGAGATCAAAGTGAAAATCATCCCGCCTCAGCGTGAGTCTAAAGTGGGGTTCTACTTGAAATTGGTAGCAAGCTCTTCTGGGAGGAGAAAATTAGTTTTTCTTCTTTCATTTTTTTTTTCCTTCACTTGCCTTGATGTCTTTTTCTTTTCCTTTTTTTTTTTTTTTTTCCATTCTGAGCCACTGCCCCTGGCTTCTTTTTTTTTTGGCCAGTCCTGGGCCTTGGACTCAGGGCCTGAGCACTGTCCCTGGCTTCTTTTTGCTCAAGGCTAACACTCTGCCACTTGAGCCACAGCGCCACTTCTGGCCATTTTCTGTATATGTGGTGCTGGGGAATTGAACCCAGGGCCTCATGAATACGAGGCAGGCACTCTAGCCACTAAGCCATATCCCCAGCCCCTCTGGCTTCTTTTTGCTCAAGGCTAGCACTGTCCCACTTGAGCCACAATGCCACTTCTTTTTTTTTGTTTATGTAGTGCTGAGGAATTGAACCTAGGGCTTCATGCATGCTAGGCGAGCACTCTACCGTTAAGCCACATTCCCGGCCCCACTTGCCTTGATTTCTTGGCATCCTTTCTGGTTTTTGCCTGTCAGAAGAGAAGTGAAATAGTGATAGTTTGGAATTTCTTGTGTGAGCCCTTTCATCTTGGGCTTTCTGTGTCCTAAGTGGAGGCAGTCTCACGGGCTCATTGCTACCTAGACTTTGTAGGAATATGATTAGAAGGAGGTCTGATGACCCCACTGTGGTTTTCTTTTGTAGCTATGGAAGGTCTGGGCTTTCTGGATGCCCTCAATTCAGCCCCTGTCCCGGGAATCAAAATTAAGAAGAAGAAGAAGGTTCTGTCACCTACTGCTGCCAAGGTATGGGGTCCTAGAATAGGAGAAAGAAGGGCAAAGTGTCAAGGAGTTGTTGGGTCTTGGGTTTAAACGGGAGGGGGGCGGTGTGACTGTTAGAAGAATCAGTTTCCCTTTCTTGGCAATCATTGAACTCAGTTGCCCTTCCTTGCCCCTGGCTTCCTGACAGCTCATTCTCTTTTTCTCTCTTTCATAATAGCCCAGTCCTTTTGAAGGGAAAACAAGCACTGAACCAAGCACCGCCAAACCTTCTTCCCCAGAGCCAGCACCACCTTCCGAGTGCATGGACACAGACCGCCCCGGCACGCCGGTGCCGCCCGTGGAAGTTCCCGAGCTCATGGATACAGGTAACCTGGAAACTGAGGGGCTGTGTGGGTTTGCCGGAAGATGGGATCTGGGTCTCAAACCTCTCCTCTTTGCAGCCTCTTCAGAGACTGGAGCTCTGGATGCAAAGCCAGTGGAGAGCCCTGGGGATCCCAGCCAGCTGACCCGAAAGGGCAGGAAGAGGAAAACTGTGACATGGCCTGAGGAAGGCAAGCTGAGAGAGTATTTCTATTTTGAACTGGACGAAACCGAACGAGGTGAGAGGCCCAGTTTCCTGCACAATAGGTGTGTGTTGCGAGCTCCAGAAGGACTTGGTTGGGCTTATTTTCCCTCGTTTGCTCTTTCTTCCCCCATCGTAGTAAATGTGAACAAGATCAAGGACTTCGGTGAGGCAGCTAAACGAGAGATACTGTCAGACCGCCATGCATTTGAGACAGCCCGGCGTCTGAGCCACGACAACATGGAGGAGAAGGTGCCCTGGGTGTGCCCGCGGCCTCTGGTTCTCCCCTCGCCTCTCGTCACTCCTGGTAGCAACAGCCAGGAGCGATACATCCAGGCTGAGCGGGAGAAGGGAATCCTTCAGGAACTCTTCCTGAACAAGGAGAGGTGAGCAGAGGTGTTGTTGTTCGTGTCCTTGTACTCCTGTGGGGAACCTGACACGGGAATTAAAGAACTGGAAGGGCCACCTGAGTAAATCTGTTTTTCTTTTTTCCTTTTTCTCATCATCTGCGATGTACCTGACAGTCCTCATGAGCCTGATCCTGAGCCCTATGAGCCCATCCCCCCTAAGCTCATCCCCTTAGATGAGGTGAGTGGTCAGTGGTCTGTGGTGATGGTGGGTGCTGCCGGACCAAGCTTGGTGTGTCTTTCATGTGAGGATATTTGCACTCTTTTCACTAGTCCCGACTTTTCTTCTGTTCCTAGGAGTGTTCTATGGATGAGACTCCATATGTGGAGACCCTAGAGCCCGGTGTGTCGGGGGGCTCACCTGATGGGGCAGGGGGCTCCAAGCTGCCTCCAGTTCTGGCCAATCTGATGGGAAGCATGGGTGCTGGGAAGAGTCCCCAGGGCCCTGGAGGAGGAGGCATCAATGTCCAGGAAATCCTCACGTCCATCATGGTACGCACTGTCCTTCCTTCCCCTTGCCCACTTTCTGTAGAGCCTCCTTAGGAGTTCGCTTTGCATTCTGTCTCCTGCAGTTTTTGGTTCGTATATTTTGTATTACCTCAGTGTATTGTTTGTATGTTTTGTTTTACCCCAATTTTTTTCGTGTGCATGTTTTGTTGGTGACAGAGTCTTGCCGTGTTACCAAGCTGTCCTGGAACTTGTAATCTTCCTGTCTCAGCCTCCTGAGCACTGGGATTGCAGGTGTGCACCCCACACTTGGCTTAACCCAGTTCTTTTGAGTCTTCCCACCTGCTAGTTACGGTTTTCTTTCCTTCCTGATGGTTGCCCTCACTGTCTATTCACCCTGTCTGTCCTCTTACCTCCTCACAGGGCAGCCCAAACAGCCACCCTTCCGAGGAACTGCTGAAACAACCGGACTATTCAGACAAGATCAAGCAGATGCTGGGTAATCTCCAGGGCTGGGCCAGGGGGCCCTGGGGCGGAAGCCAGCCAAGAGGCTGTGGGAAGCCGGGTTACACAGCTGCTCAACAGCTTAGGCAGCAAATGGGAGGGAAGACTGGATGGAGGGGCCCTAATTTTGCCAGGTTGGTCTGAGAGGGTCAGTTGGGTACACTGTTGGGGAAGCCATGCCATTCTTCTAGAATCCTCTTGCTGACTGTTCTCCTTTTTTCCTTAACAGTGCCACATGGACTCCTAGGCCCTGGTCCAATCGCCAATGGCTTCCCACCAGGAGGCCCTGGGGGCCCCAAAGGCATGCAGCACTTCCCCCCTGGGCCTGGGGGACCCATGCCAGGTAGGTGGTGAACGGGTACTTACATGGGCTTAGCTGCTTAGTTAGAAGCAGCAGAAGGTGCGAGGTGGTTGAGGCTGGCACTCATGACCGTCACAGAGAACTGATTGTCTCCTTTTTTCCTCCCTAACAGGTCCCCATGGAGGCCCTGGTGGGCCAGTGGGTCCCCGTCTTCTGGGTCCCCCACCCCCTCCCCGGGGGGGTGATCCCTTCTGGGATGGCCCAGGTGATCCCATGCGGGGTGGCCCAATGCGCGGGGGTCCGGGACCAGGTCCTGGACCCTACCATAGGGGCCGAGGTGGCCGAGGAGGAAACGAGCCGCCGCCGCCTCCCCCATTCCGAGGAGCCAGAGGAGGTCGCTCTGGAGGAGGACCCCCAAACGGACGAGGAGGCCCTGGTGGAGGCATGGTTGGAGGTGGTGGGCATCGTCCCCATGAAGGCCCTGGCGGTGGCATGGGCGGTGGCAGTGGACATCGTCCCCACGAAGGCCCTGGCGGTGGCATGGGCGGTAGCAGTGGACATCGCTCTCATGAAGGCCCTGGAGGAGGAATGGGCAGTGGACATCGCTCTCATGAAGGCCCCGGCGGGGGCATGGGCAGTGGACATCGCTCTCATGAAGGCCCTGGCGGGGGCATGGGTGGTAGTGGACATCGCTCTCATGAAGGCCCTGGACACGGGGGACCCCATGGCCATAGGCCACATGATGGCCCTGGTCACCGCGGCCATGATCATCGAGGGCCCCCTCATGAGCACCGTGGCCATGATGGCCCTGGCCATGGGGGAGGGGGCCACCGCGGGCACGATGGAGGCCACGGTCACGGAGGAGGTGAGGATGACATCTGGTACTGTAGAAGTTTCTGGAGAGTTGGGAGGCAGATCACCTGAGGTTTCCCTGTGTGCATGGCAGTTCCTACGTCCTCCAGACAAGACAGTCATCACTGGAGGCCATCGTCAGGATAGGCTAGACCCGGGTGGTGAGGGTACTGCTGGCCTCTTGGCCGTTTCCTATCTAACCATTCTGCCGTCACTCCACAGACATGTCAAACCGCCCTGTCTGCCGACATTTCATGATGAAGGGCAACTGCCGCTATGAGAACAACTGTGCCTTCTACCATCCGGGTGTCAACGGCCCCCCCTTGCCCTAGGGACTGCCTCCCCGCCCCCACCCACACCCTTGTGTGGACTACAGCCTTGCTCCTTCCACTTGTTATGGCTTCTGTGAGGCCCGTTTCCCCTTTTCCCCAGCTGATGAGGAGCCGGCCCCCAGTTCCCACCTGTTTGGGTTCCGTGGGGGGATTTGATCACTGGTGCGCATCGATGTGTACATATTTTCCTCCAGTCTGAGGAGGAGAGAGACTGGACACATTCTGTACCCTGGACTGCTGAAGAGGAGACCCAGTTGGCTTCACTTTATGAGGAGATTCACCCTGTGTCCCCCCAACCCCTTTCCAGTATTAGCCCTAATGCCTGAGAACCTAAAGCTGGTTATACTGGAGAACACTGCTCTCCTGTTGTGGTCCTCCACATGCACACACAACTCAGACATGGGGTCAGCTGCACTTAGGAAAGCGTCCAGCCAAGCTCACTATTTCTCATGGGGTGGGGAGATGGTGAGGGGTATTGTACATCCCACTGCACTGAGAGGGCTCAAGCGGGCTGGAATTGAGTTCTGGACCACACATCATCCCCACTCCTGTTATCACAACAGGCTTTTACTCTGTCCTTTTCAAGTACAAGACTGCAACTGTCAACACCCAAATCTGCATTATGGATCTGCTAGGTTCAATGATGGCACGTTCATGTCTGTGTCCAGTGAAGGTTTTAAAACGCTGGCAGAGAGAAAGCCAGTGGTGTTGGTCTGTCTGCCTTTGCTTACAACCATTCTGGAGACTTCCTAAAACACTGGAGACCAGCTTTTCATCTATTTAAGCCTGGCGCGCTGGGCCTGAGTCACACTACATGCACTGCCTCCGGGAGTTCACTTGCTCCTTGCCCTCATCTGGAACCTGTCAGCGTGAGGTTTGCTTCGGCCTCACCCTGCCCGCCGTCTCTGAATCCCCACCAGCTGCTCCCTGGATGGGTTCACAATGATTTTGCCCCTTCCCAGTCCTCTTCACCTGTCTTGGCATCAGTTGTTTTCTATGAAAACAGTGAATTGGTTGGGTTTGTGCAGGGTCTTGGGTTAGAACCACAATGGATTTGAGGATGAGTATTTTTTTCTTTTGGTTTTGTATATTTTGTACATTAATAATAAACAGTAAAGAGAAACAGCTTATTTAACCAT
Organism: Perognathus longimembris pacificus; assembly: GCF_023159225.1. Lineage (NCBI taxonomy): Eukaryota > Metazoa > Chordata > Mammalia > Rodentia > Heteromyidae > Perognathus > Perognathus longimembris. The sequence continues at coordinate 14,606,326 of NC_063166.1, forward strand.
TGCTATGTTTGGCCTCTTACTGTAACAAAAACAGCTGTTTTTAAGGTGCATTATGTGATCTTTGTGAGTCCTTTGTAACTAAACACTTGTTCTCTCTTCTAGTCACAGACCCAGTGGAATTAAAGACAGTTGTGTGGCATTAATTCCAGGGTACCCTCCCACGTGTACCAAAATCCAATACTGTTCACATTTTACAAAATGGCACATAACTTGACACCTCCAGTTTTTATATAAGTACAATGCATTTTCATCGATAGCACTCCTTCCATCATTCAACAATTTTTCTTTGCTGATGCTACCCAGGTTTGAAATCAGAACATTACACTTTGCTTTTCCTAGCTCAACTAGTGCTCTACCACTTGATTCATGGATCCAGCCAGATTTTTTGCTGGTTATTTTGGAGATAATCTCCCACTTTGTGTTTGGTTTTGTTTTGGTTTTTTTTGCCAGTCCTGGGGCTTGAACTCAGGACCTGAGCACTGTCCCTGAGCCACAGTGCCACTTCCAGCCTTTTCTATTTATGTGGAACTGAGGAATGAAACCTAGGGTTTTATGCAAGCTAGGCAAGCACTCTGCCACTACGCCACATTTTCAGCCCGATCTCTTGGACTTTTCTGCCCAGGTTGGCTTCAAACATCCTCCAGATCTCACCTCCTGAGTAGCTAGGATTACAGGAATGAGCCACCAACACCCACTTTGTGTGTGTGCCAGTACCTGGGCTTGAATTCAGGACCTGTGCACTTATCCTCTTGTTGTTGGTTGTGAGGCTTAAACTCAGGGCCTGGGCACTGTCTTGAGCTTTCACTCAAGGCTAGACCTCTACCACTTTGAGCCAGAGCACCACTTCCCATTTTCTAACGGTTAATCGTAGATAAGAGTCTCAGCCTTTACTGCTCAGGCTGGCTTTGAACCATGATCCTCAGATCTCAGCTTCCTGAATAGGTGTGAGCCACTGGTGTCCCCTCCCCCCCCCCAACACTTTTTTTTAAAGATGTGAGCCACCAACTCTTGTCCCTCCTGGACTTTTATTATAAAGATGATATACAGAGGAGTTACAGTCCCATGAGTCAAATGAGTATACTTTTTGGACAACATCACCTCATCCTTTAGTTTTTTGGGGTTTTTTTGCTCAAGGCTGGCTGACACTCTACCACTTGAACCATAGCTCCACTTCTTGCTTCTTGCTGGTTAATTGGAGATGAGTCTTGTGGATTTTTCTGCCCTGGCTGACTTCAAACTGATATCCTCAGATGATATAGCCTCCTAAGCAGCTAGGATTAGATATGAGCCACCAGTGCTGAGTTCCAGCACTTTTCCTGGGGTAATTAGTGCCTGGGTGTTCTCCTGAGCTTTTCTTGCTTTAGGCTACCACTTGAGCCAGAACTCCACTTTTTTTTTTTTGCCTGTTTAATGCTAACATTCTACTACTTGAGCCACATCACCACCTCTGGCTTATTGGAGATTAAGAGTCTCAAGGGCTAGGAATGTGGCTTGGTGGTAGAGTGCTCGCCTTGCATGCACGAAGCCCTGGGTTCGATTCCTCAGCACCACATAAACAGAAAAAGCCAGAAGTGGTGCTGAGGCTCAAGTGGTAGAGTGCTATCCTTAAGCAAAAAGGAAGCCAGGAACAGTACTCAGGCCCTGGGTCCAAGCCCCAGGATTGGCAACAAAACCAAAGAGTCTCAAGAACTTTCCTTCCTGGCTGGCTTCAAACAGATATCCTCAAATCCAAGTCTCATGAGTAGCCACTGGCACCCAGTAATGGCATTCCCTTTGCACTTACAAAGCTCAAGATCAGGTCCTGAGGCTGCTGTCCTGAGACACTTGACAACCACCCCAGGTGTACCCGTGGTTGCACTCCGCATAGGCCACAGAGAGGCAGCCTTACATTCCCAGCCCGCCTTTCAGCATTCTGGGGCAATCTCTCTCCTAGTTTACATCTTTCACCATGGCACTGAGTATCCCCTAAAATGCTTGTGTTCCTAATCTGGCTTTCATGCCCTGCTGGGGTGCTTCTGGTATCCTGTTTACACTCATCGATCAGGGAGGGAAACCCCATCTCTGAAACCAAGTAAACCTAGTGTACTTTAGGTCTGTTTTCTTACTAAGTGTGGGAAATCTTTACTTTTAAAAGATGTGGTACAGAGTGGGGCGCTGGGGGCTCATGCTTGTAATTCTAGCTACTCAGGAGGCTAAGATCTAATGATTACGATTCAAAGCCAGATTGGGAAGAAAAGTTCCCCATGACTTATCTCCAGTTAACCACTCAAAAACTGGAAGTGGAGCTGTGACTCAAAGTGGTAGCGTGCTATCGCTGAGCAAAAGAGCTGAGGGAGAGCACCCAGGCCTTGAGTTCAAGCCCCAGTACAGGCAAGGAAAGTTTCAACTTCCATGAGTCTTCAAACAGCAACAGGACAGTTAAAAATTGCTTTTTTTATTTCTTCCTCTTGTAAAAGGAGATTCAAGTTCAGCAGCTTTCCTTTCCTGCCCACAAGTCCCCAACCAGACAAGAGACCACAAGCATCTGAACTTGGCCTGGGGAAGAACACAGCCTCAGATTCCCACCTCCAACTCTGAGGAGCAGTAGTCGTTCAGTCAAGATGTCAGCACTAAACCCACCAGGAAAGCACAGCACCACTCGAAGACCCAGGGGGCAGTTAGGCCCCCAAAACCTTAAGAGAAGACCAGAGGCAGGATTCTGAGGAGTCTTGAGACCAGAGGCCACTCAGGCTTGGCTGGAGCGACCCCTGTAACAGTGGAGCTGATGTGGCCTCCGCTCGTACAGAGGGATGTCGAGGATGAGACAGTGACACTATCTGCAGAAAAGCAGAGCAGCCACATCTTCCAGAGGGCAGGAAGCAATCTAAGGGCTATCCCGGTCAGGTCAGTGCTCCACTCCGTCTTCATGGGCCTGAGCTGGCTGCACGGGCGGTCAGCTGTGGACCAGAGGCAGGCTTCCAGGTGGAGAAAGGGTGACCGCAGATAACTTGTAGGCCATGCGAACTTGTCTCTCAGGACGCTTCCGGGAGGGAAAGCTCACTCTCGTGGTCGGTTGACCATGACTTCACCCAGAGCCTCCAACACCTCCCGCTTGTAGTCCTCGAAGTCACCGTCGATTTGGCTAACACTCTGCTCCTCCACTACCCACAGCTGGCAGTTGGTTTCTGTGATAAGTCGGGCATCGTGGCTGACAACAATCACCGCTTAGGAGGAGAAAGAAGAGACTTAGGAAACAAGAGAATAGAGTCCAGGCTGAATACACTTCGGCTTGCTCCCCTGAGGGAGGAGGAGGACATGTTCCGCGCTCACTTACCACCCTTGTACTCATTGATGGCCTCGCCCAAAGCATCAATAGACTCTATGTCCAAGTTATTGGTTGGTTCATCCTATGAGGAAAAAACAATGGTAAATTTGGCTTAGATCTGCTTGCTCCAGAGTCATTAAAAAAGTCTTCCTGGTTACCGGTGAATAATGTATAATGCTTCTCCTGGGGAGCAGGCTGTTAGAGGGATGGCTGCTTGTATTACTGCTATATATAAATAACAGCTTTTATTGCCCTCCCATATGCTGTTACCCATATACCTGAACCCCTCCCCACTCCCCCAGCTGTCTCACCAAGATGAGGACATCAGGCTCCCGGCAGGCCAGCTCTGCAAACACAACCCGGGCTTTCTGCCCACCTGAAGCAGAGGAAAAGGACAGCTATAGGTTTTCTATCACCTTGCACTGCTGAAGGTTAACCCCGGAGATGTGCTTGTGTTTGCTGAGCCGCCCCCGCCCAAGTTCCTGGGTCCTCTTCCTTTCAGCCTCTAATAACAATCGGGACAAAAAAATGAGGGCATCTGGAGTGTACCAGAGAGTTTGCAGATCTGGATGGTGTGGGCATGGCTCTCAAGGCCAAAGCGGCCCAGGCACTTGCGGGCGTCCTGGTAGGGCAGGTTGAAGCTCCGCTGCAGGTACTCAGTGGGCGTCTCCTCCATGTGCAGCTGCTCTGCATACTGCTGGTTGAAGAAGCCAATTTTCTGCCCAAGAGATGGAAGTGATCAAAGTCATGTTTCTTCTGTCAGATTTTCCTTCCTTAGTTTCCAAAGCCAACTTACCAGCCGGTGATTCTTTCTCATTTCTCCATGGGTCTGAAAGGCAAAAAGCAATTGGTAAGAGAAAAGGGGCTATATCAGCTCATCCCAACTTGTCTGAAGGGAAACAAACACCAGATTTCTGCTGGGACCAAGTGTATGCAGGAAAGGGAACATGGACATTCTGCCTAATAAGACAAAGGCACACCCAGGAAACTTTAAGCTTAAAATCAAGAGGAGACAAAAAGGATAAAGCAGGAACTTCCACATACAACGAGATGCGTGAACAGCAGTGTTATAGTTCTACTTTGATGAGAAGTTTCAGGGGCCTATTAACACCTTCTAAAAACCTTCTCTGCAGGTATGGGAACATGGGCCTCTGCTGGAGAAAGGGAAAATGGCTCCAACTTTTCCTATCTACTGCAAAGTCCTAAAAGCAATTCCAAATAGCAGACCATATAAAATATGTGGTATGCATATAAAACAAAGTGTTTGATGTGCATTATCTGGAGAAGGCTGGTTATTACACAACTCATATGACATCTCATTTGTAAGAAACAATACACATTTGCAAATGATAAAAGGAGAAAATTATCCACCAAACCCAAAAGATGCATACCAGTTACCTTTGTGATTTCCTTCTGGCTTATACAATTTCTAGCCATTCTATAATGGTCATGTATTTTCTTTTTGTTTGTTTGTTTGTTTGTTTGTGCCTGTCCTGGGGCTTGAGAGCCTGGGTGCTGTCCCCAACTCCCTTTTTGCTCAAGGCTAGCGTTCTATCACGTGAGCCACAGTGCCACTTCTGGCTTTTTCTGAGTAGTTTATTGGAGATAAGAGTCTCAGGCTTTCCTGTCTAGGCTGAACCATGATCCTCAGATCTTTGCCTCCTGAGTAGCTAGGATTATAGGTGCAAACTACCAACGCCTGGCTTTTTTCCCCCCACTCGAAGCTAGTGTTCTACCACTTGAGCCACAGCCCTACTTCTGGGTTTTGGGTGATTAACTAGAGTTAAGAATCTCACAGATCTTCCTGCCTGGGCTGACTTTGAATCTTGATCCTCACATCTCAGCCTCCTGAGTGGCTAGGATTACAGGTGTGAGCCACCAGTGCCCAAGCCTATGCATTTTCTGTATAAGCAAAGCATACAGGAAGGGGTGGCTCCAAAGCCCTGCCCTGAACTCTTTCTCCACAGCCCCCACATCAGTCTTCTAGGATGAGGTCTGCATTAACTCTGTCCGCAGACATACTCCCTAATTCCAGCCACTGGTGAGTGACAGGGCCCACAAGCTGCTCATACTCGCCCTTCTTGCCTCCAGGACTCACCGGTGTGAGCTTGCCAGTCAGCAGCAGAAGCAGTGTGCTCTTTCCCACGCCATTAGGGCCCACAATGCAGACTGCAGGAAGAAAGACAGGGAGTCAGGAGGTCCCCAAAATTCTCCCTGGGGTCCCTGTTCCACATACCAAGCCACCCAATGCCAACTTACTCCTGGAGTCCATGTCGATGCCAAAATCCAGATTTTTAAAGAGTGGTTTCTGCCCCTCATAGCCAAATGTCACGCCTGAGAGACAGGAAAAGCAGCAAACTTAAATTCTCAGTCACCCACGGGCCCCCCTGAATGTCCTGGCCTTGGAGGAAAGGAAGGGAGCAGTCTGGTGGAGCGCGGGAGTGCCGCACCCTGCCTTGTCGCCGGCATGGCGTCACTCACCGTGCAGGCCCAGCACCGGAGGGCTGAGCGGCGGCGGGTCTGGGAAGGTGAAGCGCACCGTGTATTCCTTGGGGCGCTTCAGGAGCTCAGGGGCCTCCTGGGATTCCTCGTCCTGGTTTTTCCGTCGACATTTCTGCTGCTTTCGAGTCAAAGCTTCCTTTGTTTGCTTTTCCTGGATGGAAAAAAAGGGAGGAAGCTGCACACTGCCCAGCAGTCTGCGCAGTGTGTCCCGTTTCCCGCCGTCGAAGAGCAGGGCTTACCGCCTGCTTGGTGGACTTGCCACCGGCCTTCAGCTCCTTCAGCTTTTTCTCCTGCTTCTCATACTGTTTCAGCAGTTCCTTCTGCTTCTGCTGGTACATCTTCTTAAAGGTCACTGGGATGCAAAAGAGGCATAACTACGGATAGGCAAGGATGAGGGAAGGCACCACCGTCCGGAAGTCTGCAGAGATTTAGTTTATCACCACAGTCCGGCGGCCAGAGTCTCTCTCCTCCTTCCACCCACAAACTTCTCTGCTTACTGTAATTGCCCCTGTAGTAATGGAGCCGCTGGGCATCCAGATGGATAATATCTGTGCAGACGTCATCCAGGAAGCCCTGGTCATGGGAGACGATCAGTAATGTCTTCCGCCAGCCCTGAAGGTAGCTGCGATTTAGAGAAGAGTGTGCGTGTGTTACAATGATGAGCAGAGAGACAGATGATGGGGCAGGAAGGGACGGAAACAAAGCCCATAATGGGGACCTATGATGCAAAGGCTATAAACAAGGGTAACGCACTTATTGAGCCAGATGACAGCGTTGAGATCTAGGTGATTAGTGGGTTCATCCAACATCAGCAGCGTGGGTTCCATGAACAATGCTCTGGAGGGAAGAACAATGGCACGTTGATAGGGTGAGGAAAGGAAGATCTCTGCTCAATGCCACCCCACCCCCCCAACACACAAAATGCCTCTTGAGAGGCAGAGTCTAGCAGCATGAATATGCTTCTCAATCTCTCCTCAGGGAAGGTAGAAGATAGACATTTACGAGCACATACTGTCAGGGAGAAAACAATGTATACAGTAAGGCAGGGAGAAGTCAGCTTTGAACTTCCCTTCTGGCTTTAGAGGAGTGGGAAGAACGGAAAGTCCTGATCGTCTGAGATTAGAAGCCAGTGGTAAGGTGTACTGCCCACCTTGCCAGGGAGACACGCATGCGCCAACCCCCTGAGAACTTCTGTGTGGGCCGGTTCTGCATCTCAGGGTCGAAGCCCAGACCAGCCAGGATCCGCCGTGCTTTGGCCTCTGCAGCTGCCGCCCCAGTGGCCCGCAATTCTTCATATACCTGGGAGGAGGGAGAAGAGGACACATGTCTGAGGGCCCAGGGACCCCCGAGTCTTAGCTCGTGTCCCCTGCGCCATCTCCTCTACCTTCTCCAGCTTCTCAGCAGCCGTGTCGTCCCCCTGCTCCAGCTGTCCCTGAAGCCGACGCTCCTCCTCCAACAGCTTTAGTCGCTTGGTGTCAGCACGCAGAACAGCCTGTACTGCTGGTGTTTCGTCTGCTACCACCTCTGGGGAGCAGGGCAAGAACAGTCAGGGCACCCAAGGGCCACGTTACCTAGTTCCTCTTCCCTCAGTTCCATTTCTGGTCGGCTTGTAGGACATTTTCAAGCACCTGCCTAGCAAGTGTGAAGCCTTAAGTTGAAACCCCTGTGCTGCTCAAAAACTTAAACCATCAAGTCTGTTATTTGCCGTCTCCTCCTTTCCTTAGCCTCCCTCCTACCCTCCCAACTCGGCAATCACAGCTTGCTCTCCCACCTCAGTGGCTCAGCCCCAGGCCCTATACCCACTGGCCTACCCTGCTCGCACAGCAGCACGTCGATGTTGGGAGGGATGCTCAGGGCACGATTGGCAATGTGCTTGAGGAGTGTGGTCTTGCCTTTGCTGAAGAACGAGAGTTATGAGGACCTGCCCACCATAGATAAATCCCCCCTCTGCCCTCCAGCCCCATCTCCTCACCCATTGGGTCCCACAAGCCCATAACGGCGGCCGGCTACAATGTACAGGTCAGCATTGACAAATAACTCCTTGCCATGGGCTGAGATGCTGAACTTCTCCAGCTGCAACCAGAAGGGGAGGGGAAAGGGAGAAGAGATCAGCACATGAGACCCTTTGGGACAGGAGCTGTGTCTTGGGAGCTTCTGACCTACAACTGTAGCAGAACCCCCCACCCCTCAGCACAGCAATGGACATCTCTGTGCCCACTGCCTCTTGTGGGAGTCTCACCACCCTCAAGCTAGTTGGTCTCACCATATCCCTCCAACAGTGGCCTATCTTTCTATTGGTTTTTCTCTCCCTGTTCAAATGCCCTGCCCTGCCTTTCTGGTGAATGAGCTCCTTCACATCCTGCTTCCTGAGCTGCCACAACCACTCAGGGGAAATGCAGCAGGCTCGCTAGGTGAGCGGTTACAGCAGGGCCCCACACAACCTCACCTTGATGTCAGATGCGTTTTCTAACATGGCCTGGCGGGAAGACACCTCTGCCTGGGACACAGAGAAGTCATTTTCCGCAGCATTCGCTGCTTTTAATGAAGCCACCTGGCGTTCATAATCCATCTGAAAAGGAAAGCAAAATTGTGAGGCCATCTGCATCATCTCCTATCGCTGTACAGCAAGCCTATGTATTCACATAGCCTATGTATTCACAAGACTCAGAGAAGACGCTTTGTGCCTTATTCCAAAAGATTCACTTCTTGCAGAACTCCCCAATTTCACATGCCCCTTAGCTGGAGCATGAAAAAATCAAATTCCCCTACATTGACTACAAAGAACCAGACTTACCTGTTTTTTTAGCTTTTTCTTCTCCTTTTTGCTGAGATGAGCATAGGGATCATCTGCCTTAGTAGAATCTCCCTCCTCGTTCTCTTCTCCTTCTCCCCCTGAGCCCTGGGAAATGATTTTTAAAATCAGCAAGTAATCCAGGAACCGGTGGCTCATGTCTATAATTCTAGCTACTCAGGTGGCTGAGATCTAAGGATCCCAGTTTGAAACCAGCCTGAGCAGCAAAGTCTGTGAGACTCTTTTCTCCAACTAACCAGAAAAAGCCAAAAGTGGAGCTATGGATCAAGTGGTAGAGCACAAGCCTTGACCAAAAAAAGCTTAGAGAGGGTGCCCAGGCCCAGAGTTCAAGCCCCAGGCCTGACAAAAAACAAAAAAAGGAAAAAAAAATTCATAGCTGAAAATACAATATGCTCTTTATGAAAAATACTTAGACTCCTGCTTTGAATAGCAACAATCCCTAGAATCCCGACTTCCCCTAAAGCCCCAGAGCCTAAATCTCTCTCTCTCTCACACACACACACACACACACACACACACACACGCACGCACACACATGCACACACACATCTACCTGTTCTGTCTTCTTGACCTTCTCCTTCTCCTTCCCTTGTTTAGGAGGCTCCTTTTCTTTAGTTATTTCTTCTTCCTCTTCATCATCCTCTTCATTGTCCAAGGCAGCAAATTTATTCTGAGGCTAACAGACAATAGAAAGGGCAGATAAAGTGGTATAACTCTCAAGATCTAGTTCCTCATCCGGCCAGTCACTCTCTCACCTTTGCCTTCCCTTTGGACTTCTCCTCCTTTCCCTTTTTGCCCTTGGGCCCAGGCTGCTGGTCTTCAGATACAGCCTGCAGGAGACACATATTAATTTATGTTTAACTGCTTAAAAGCATTTTTAGAGAAATGTTCCAATTAAGTATATGAGTGCAGCTGGGGAGAACCTGGCAGAAGAGCAAGTTTAAAAGCGCCACACCCTAGCCAAAGGCACTGCGTGGGTGGGAGCAACCACTTACCTTGTTGATCCTATTCTTCTCTGGCTTGGCAGGTTTAGGAAAGTGTTTTTCTTCCTCCTCCTCCTCTTCCTCACTCTCATCCTGAATCAGGGCTGCAAAAACATTACCCCCCTAGAGGAGAGAACCACAAAAGTCAGTGGGGATGGTCATGGCTACGGTCACACCCTTGGGGTCTCCGCTTACCAACAGACAATTCACCTTGTTTTTCTTCCCTCCTCGGGGTACCGGTGCAGGTACTGAAATGACAAAGGGCAAAGATGAGGTAGGCAAGAGAATAACACTGTCTGGCTCCTCCAATTCAAAAGACCAAAACAGGAGGCATCACGCCTCCTCATTCAGGACCTCAGGTGCCTTACCATCCTCCTCCTCGTCGCTGGCTGGCACAGAGAGCTTCTTGAGACGCTCCATGAGTTCTTTCTCTTCTCCATCGTCATCTGCATCTTTCTTCCGCCGGCCTTTCCGGGGGTCTCGCTTCTTCTTTTGCTGCTGAAAAGCAAAAGAAAGTGGGAGGATGAAGCAAGGCTCCTGCTCTATTTTTGCCTCATGGAGGGTTCCCCATAAGCTGAGCAAACCAATGTTAGCTGAAGAAAGGCTGAAGGACTTAAGGTGTTCCCAGGATTGGGGATTGTCACTTTTACCTGTTGCTGCTGATGCTGTTCCTTCTCCTTGAGTACTTTCTCTTCTTCCCCAGCCTGTTTATCTTCTACTGCCAGCTCCTCAAAGAACTATAAAGGGGTTAAGATATGGACAAGCATGGGTCTCTGTATACACAGGCTCTCTATCCAACGCTTCCCTTGTCTCCTCTCTCTCTTTTTTTAATATCAGTAGGTATTTTAATTTTAATTTTTGGGGAACAAGGTCTTGGCCTATTGCTCAGGCTGGCCTCAAACTTCTAGACTCAAACAATCTTCCTGCTTTGATCTTCCAGGTACCTGGGACAGCAGCCGCACCCACCATGCCTGGCTCTTCCCCTTGCAAGACCTTTTTCCCTTCCCGCCACCTTTACATGGCCATTTATTATGTCTGAAAACACCCACAGTCATTACTCCTCTTCCCCATTTCCTCACCGTCTTTTTGGTCTTCTTATCCTTCTTCCCTTTCTTTACCACCTTTTCTGGAAGGTTAAGCAGACATCATGAGTGCTTATCTACAAGTTCCAAAGCAACCTGGGCGTCCCTGAAGAATTCACAGTGGCTCTGGCACAACAGCACTACTTTGTTGGCTCACCTGTCACTGCCTATACTTTATCCCATTTCACAAGTTAAATCTCCACTCATTCATCCCATAAATATCTATTTACTAAACTGCTACCAACTAAACTGTCAGAGACAAGTGTAGCAGCAAATGAGACTACTCTGCTTTCCTCTGAATCTTCCAGGCCTGAAGAACTTTAAGGAGTAGTAACAAGTGCTGAAGGGAAGGTAGACCCTGCTTGGTGGGAAGGGACTGGCTGCATCTCACGCTGTCCTCCCTGTAGGGATACAGCTAACCCCTGCAGCATGAGGAGTTGTTAGGCACAGGGCGGGGCTCCAGTGCTGACACAGGTCCAGCTGTGAGTCCAAATGTTGGAGGGTAGAGGGGGACAAGGGAAGGCTGTAGTGAGGACCATATAATCAGGATCAGGAAGCAGATACCAGTGGCTCACCTCTGTAATCTTAACTACTCAGGAGGCTGAGATCTCAGGAGCACAATTCAAAGACCACTTAAGCAGTAAAGTCCATGAGACTCTTACCTCCAATTACTCACCAAAAAGCCAGAAGTGGAGCTGTGGCTCAAGTGGGAAAGTGTGAGCCTTGAGTTAAAAAAATGGCTAAGGTACAGTACCCCAGGCCCTGAGTTCAAGCCCTACTACTGGCACACACAGACACATATATACAAATACACACACACACACACACACACACACACACACACACAATTCAGGTTAATGGGGACTTTATTGGTATGATAACTTTTTTTTTCACTCTCAAGTCTCACTCTGACTTCATACAGAACAAGGGCAGAAGGAAACGATGAGAAATCTGTTGTAAGACCATACTGGTAATCTAGGGTGGTGGCAAGGAGAGGGAGAAAAACTGAATTTATAGGGTGGAAAAGAAGTGGGAAATAGGGCTGGGGATATGGCCTAGTGGCAAGAATGCTTGCCTCGTATACGTGAGGCCCTGGGTTCAATTCCCCAGCACCACATATACAGAAAATGGCCAGAAGTGGCGCTGTGGCTCAAGTGACAGAGTGCTAGCCTTGAGCAAAAAGAAGCCAGGAACAGTGCTCAGGCCCTGAGTCCAAGCCCCAGGACTGGCCAAAAAAAAAAAAAGAAGAAGAAGAAGTGGGAAATAAAAGATAGTACTCAAGAGACCACTCCTTTTTAGCGAACAAAATTAACTTGGCTAGTGACTCCACTCACTGTCTCAGGAAACAGTGGCAGAGATCTCCTGTCCTCTATGAATCCAGCTAGGGATATGTTGTATATGAAACTTAGAAGCGGTGTAGTTAACTGATAAGCACATGGCTATCTTGGTCTGCCCTACCAGCACATTACAGCAAAATATATTGTTTTATTTATCTGTGTGACAGTCTGCCAGCCTAAGAACCTTGACAGTTTCATTTGTATTCTGGGGATCAGAGTGAGAAGTCAGTAAGTTTGGTCACTCCACTAATTCTAGCTCCTCCTTCGATCTGTTTCTCTGAAGGTAGATGATGACCAGGTCTAAATGCCTCATGCCAGTGGCTCACATCTGTAATCCTAGCTACTTAAGAGGCTGAGATCTGAGGATCTCGGTTCGAAGACAGCCTGGGCAGAAAAGTCCCTGTGAGACTCTTATCTCCCATGAACCACCAGAAAACCAGAAGTGGCACTGTGGCTCAAGTGGTAGAGTGCTATCCTTGAGCAAAAGATCTCAGGGACAGCACCTAGGATCTGAGTTTCAGCCCCATGATGGACAAACAAAAACCATCCCTCCCCTTCAGTCCATCAAACTGGGAAGAAGCAGCCTCACTATTTCTCTTCATATCTAGTCTTTCCAGTATTATATAAACCATCATGTCTATGCAAAAGATCCCTACTACTTAACTTTAAAAACACAAAAGAATACATTAAGTACTCTTTGACCAGAAATCCACATATCCCATCACTAATTTAGAAAATTTTTCTGAACACTGACTATGCCAAAAGCTTGAGATAATAAGAGACAATTTCTATAATCTAGGACTTCTTCTAAAGGAGTACTATTCTATCTTCTCTGTTTCCTAACCCCACCTACATACAGGGCACTGACTTCTCCCTGATCCAGCATGATTAAATCCTATTCATGCTTTATGTGTCCATCCTGAATACGTTTCAAAATCAAATCCTAGCATTTGTTGGGTGAATACCAGAGATGAGACTGGAAAGATGCACAAGATTAATGGTGAAACCCCTTGCAGTATGCCAACATGAGGGAGTTAGATCACCTGCTGAAATAAATTTGAATGATAAGATCAGCTGACCCTGACAACCCTAATGGACTCACCCCATACGCTGATTTCTCCCCAAGGACTAGCAGAGGCCCACACAAAACCTCTTCTGTACTTCTAATCTCCTCCTCTATTGGATATCCTTTAAGCTGCTCTCAACATTAAAGCAAAAGAAAATATATGCTGCCAGTTCCCCTTGCATAGAACTTACAGGAGACATCCAATAAATGCTTGTAAAATTAGTCATGTCACTGGGTACTTAGTTTCTTGTGTCTATTTTGTTCCCCTCTTTAAATAACAAATGACTTCAAGCCTGGAAGAGTATCTTCATACTATTTTCTTCTTCCCACTCCCAAAGCCCAGTATAAAACAGTATCTAATTTAAAACAGGTACTTAATAACCATTCGCTGCTTTTAAGTAAACCTTGGGCTGGAGGCGTGGTACCAGTGGTGGAGGACCCGCCCTAGCACTGGGTGGTGCAGGTCCCTCAGTTCAAAGCCCAGTACCACCAGAAAAGAAAAGGAAAAAAAAGCAAAGCTTAACCCTCAAACACTCAGAATCTACACTCGCAGATGAGTCAATGGGGTGTCACGCAGAGAGCCGGCTTCCTCTGAGACAAAAGTGAGATCACTAGCTCCCCGAAGTGTGTGGCCACGGGGTTTATACTAATGATCTTCCGAGACAGAGTGTGGCAGGAGCGACGTACGAAATTGCAGAAGGGAGGTCTCTCCTGGCACCCCATCTCTCCCTCGCTGCCATATGCTTTTTCAGTCCCTCCTTCCACACCAGTGAGGCTCAGGTGCAACACACGGACACTTCCTCTCCGAACTCTAACCCTCTCTCCAGCCCGGGCAAACTCTCCACTGCCCCACGACACACATGCGCAGTGACCCCCGCAAGGGCCTGCTCGGTCAGGCGCCCCATGCCCTTCTCTCAAAGGCTGCGCCCTGTCCTCTGCCTTCTCTCCCCTCTCCCGTTTCCTCCCTGCCCATCATCCTCACCCGCGGGACTCGTGCTCTCTCCGTCCCCGATCCACTCTGGCTCCGGTGGCTGCTGCTTGGGCCCTTTCGGCATCGCGCTGGCAGTTGGGGTTACTTTGGCGGCGGCCCGGCTCTGTTTCCGCTTCCGGCGGCGTGGAGTCCCGAAAAGGGGCGGGCTCTCCAAACAGGCGCAGGCGCAGGCGCTTCTGCCACTGCCTTTGCTCTTGGGTTGCCCACGTGCTCGCTCCTCGCAAACCACCTGGGGGCGTGGCCTCCCTTCCAGGGGCGGGGCCTGAGGTGAAGAGGCGTGGCCCGACTTTTCCTAAGGCGTCGGTGTAGCTTTTATTATTGTCTGGCAAGCGTGACCTGGTGACTCCGTGACGCCGGCGTGGGACTCAGAGAATGAAAATATTTTTTGGATAGTACGAGGTAAATTGAGGCACACTTTTTTCTTTCTTTTTGGTGGTTTGAACTCATGCTTGTTAGGCAGATGCTCTAGTCCTTCAGCCCATGCCTGCCTTCAAACCCTTTAGTGTGTGTGTGAGGGGGGGTGGAGGAGGAGAGGGAGAGGAAGACAGTTTGATATAGTATAACTGGCATATAAACAAACTCACAGAATAAAATGACATACACAATCAACTGCAAGGGGTAAATGCTAAGTGTCCATACCTATTGACTTCATTCAAGATGTGTTCAGTTTTAAAGTCTACTACTTAAGTAGGAACTTAAGCAAGGCTTTCCCATAGCCCTGCCAGCTCCTATTCCTCTTTAGACCACAATCCTGCGTTTGTTTCTGTCCCAGCTATTGCTTCAACTACTCCAAGGTCAACAGATCAGGGACCATTTCTCTTGACTTTATGTTACTCTCTCAACATGTAATATACATTTGATCACTTCTTCTGTGTTTTCTTCAAGGACATGACCTTTCATCTTAAAGGCTGGTCCTTTTTCCCACCGCTGGGTGCTGGTGGCTCACACCAGTAATCCTAGCTACTCGGGAGGCTAAGCTCTGAAGATCAGGGTTCAAAGCTAGCTGGGGCAGGGAAGTGTGTGAGACTCTTAGCTCCAGTGGATCACTAGAAAACTAGAAGTGGCGCAGTGGCTCAAAGTAGTAGAGCCCTAGCCTTGAACAAAAGAGCTCAGGGACAGTGCCCAAACTCTATAAGCCCAAGGGCCTACAAGCCCCATTACCAACCAAAGAGAGAGAGAGAGAGAGAGAGAGAGAGAGAGAGAGAGAGAGAGAGAGAGAGAGAGAGAGAGAGATTCAGTCATGGGGTTTGAACCCAGGGCCTGGGCACTGTCCTTGGCTTCTTTTTGCTCAAGGCTAGCACTCTACCACTTGAGCCACAGTGCCATTTTTGGCTTTTCCTGTTTATGTAGTGCTAAGGAATTGAACCCAGGTTTTCATGCATGTTAGACAAGCACTCTACCACTGAGCCACGTTCCCAGCCTGATGAGGCTATATTCTGAAAAAAGAGCCAACAAGGTTTGTTAGTAGAGGTCAAGTATGACAAAAAAAATTAATGATGACTTCAAGATTTCTGGCCTAAGCAACTAGAAAAATGGAATTGATATCAATGAGATTTGTCTTTGTTATTATTGGTTGTGGATCTTGAACTCAGGGCCTGGGTGCTATCCTTGAACTCTTTTACTCAAGGCTAGCACTCTACCACTTTGAGACCAGAGCCACTTCTGGTTTTCTGGTGGTTAATTGGAAAAAAGAGTCCCATAGAATTTCTTGCCCAGGCTGGTTTTGAACTGCGATCCTCAGAGATCAGCCTTCTGACTAGCTAGTATTACCGCAGTAAGCCACCAGTACCCAGAACCAATTAAATTTATTTTTGGTGGTGCTGAGATCCCAGGGCCTGCTAAGTAGATGCTCAACCTCTGAGCCACATCAGCAGACAGACCAACAAAAACCCCAGAAAACCTTGCCTAAATCATTTGCTCAAAATACTCAGAATAAAGCCTCAAAACATTACCAGAGCATATAGGGTTCGGAATAATATGACGCCTATTGTTTTATTTTTATTTTCTTAGTACCAGGGCTTATTTGTTTATTTTGGCAGTGGGATTTGAACTCAGAGCCTTGTAACTGATAGGCAGCTATTCTACAACTTGAGCCATGCCTACAGTTATAAAATTTCTAGGCAGTGTCATGTGCTGTTACAGGATGGTGGGCTAAGTGTCATCCCAGGTTCTTGGCATCTCAAAGAACTGAGCAGAACTGAGGTTCTTCATGACTGACAGTTTTGAGTGGTAGGAGGTGGTTACATCAAGTTTTTAATTATGCTTATCCATTCCCACAATGCTCTCTGCCATAATAATGTTAATGATATTCCTTGCGCGCACATGAGGCATATTAGGAGTCCCTACTAAAAGTTTACTTAAGGACAGCTAAGTGCACTACTGCACATGTGCTATCAAGAGGAATGTTATTTTGCTGAGCAAGCATCCTTTTTTTAATAGGATGTGACTCCCATTTGTCCGGTCTGTGGGACATGTGTTGGTACTTTTTTGATGGTCATTCCTGGGAAATTAAGAGAGGTCTTGGAGAAGTCCTCAGGTAGGGCAGATCAAAGGCTAAGACAACTATAACCATGTTTTATCTGCTTACCTCAGTTCTTTTGCCCATGAGCAATGATGTGCTCCTGTCTCTGCCTTCTGATGTGATTACAGGAGTGTATCATTATATCAGCAAACCTCCTGTCCCCCTCCTTTTGATACAGGATCTCATTCTGTAGCTTACGCTGCTGTATATTCTCCTGCCTCAGCTTTCCAAGTGCTGGGATTACAGGAATGTACCACCAGGCACAGCTTGCTGAACTTCATGATTTCATTGTCCTACCATCTAGCCACATTGGCTCTCTATTTGTATGTCAAAACTCATCCCTGCCTCAAGACCTTTGCCCTTATGTATTCCCTATGCATGGAACGAGCTTACTTCATTTAATTTAGGTCTCTGTCCATGTTACCTATTTTAATGTTAGTTTTATCTTTTCCAGCTGTCACTGTAGTTTTTTGGCCATTTTTCTTTTCCTTCTTATTTTCTGAACTTCAAAAGGTTTTACAAGGGGGTTACAATTAAACATGTTCCCTTCACATTTTCTTCCAAATACTTATTAAAATTTTACTACAGTTTTATCTCTTGTGCTGAAAACAATGTAAACTCCATATGGTAGGGATTTTGTCCTTTCACTGATAGATCCCCAACCCCCTAAAACAGTCCCTGCCCTTGAGTTGGCAGTAAAACATGCAGTAATAAGCATAGTGAATGAATGCAAGGCTTAAATAAGACAATGCTTATAAAGAGGTCAGCATGGAACTCACCCAGAGTGGGCCGCCAGTGCCATTCTGAGAACTCTCACTGCCTCGCTTTTACTTTTGTTGTTGTTGGTGGCAGTATTGGAGTTTCATTTAACCAAACCACTGAATGTCAGAGTTCCTCAAGGCCAAGTCCTGGGCTCTTTCTTCTTCCCGGGATTCCCAGCTAGACTTCTGAGAGAAGCCTATTCTAGCCAGCATGTTTTGGGTAGCCCTTTAAGCCATTTATTTCCTTCACATTACTCATTACAATTTGTCATTTATCCATTTTACTTTTGAGAAAAACAGTCCCTGACAACTAGGACATCCCTACATGCAGAGATTTGGTGTTGCCAGGAGCTGGTCAGACGTGGATAGGCTAAGGTACTCTTCTTGTTGAACATAATCTCATAGAACACTGTCATATAGTCATTCTGTGATGGTGAAGTTAGGCAAATTTTATAACTTGTTGTTGTTGTAGGGCTTGAACTTAGGGCCTGGGCACTGTCCTGGAGCTCTTTTGCTCAAGGCTAGCACTCTACCACTTTGAGCCACAGCTCTACTTCTGGTTTTCTGATGACTAATTGGAGATAAGTCTCACAAACTTTCCTGCCTGGGCTGGCTTAGAACATTGATCTTCAGATCTCAGCCTTCTGAGTAGATAGGATTACAGGTGTGAACTACCAGCATCTAGCTTTTTTTCTCTTCTTCTTCCTTTCTGTGGTCATGGGGCTTGAACTCTGGGCCTGGGCGCTGCCCCTGAGCTCTTCAGCTCAAGGCTAGTGCTCCATCATAGTACCATTTCCAGTTGCTAATTGGACATGAGTCTCATGGACTTTTCTGCCAGGGCTGGCTTTGAACCAGGATCCTCAGATCTCAGCCTCCTGACTAGCTAGGATTACAGCATGAGCCACCATACCCGGCTTAGCACCCAGCTTTAACTTTTTGAAGCAAAAAAGTAAGATTACCATGCAAACCACAAAAGCACAAATGTAATACTAGCCACTCTACAAGGGAGGCAGAGATTGGGAAAATCAAGGTTTGAGATCCACCTAGACAAGGTTGCCAAATCCCTTCACAAGCATTCACAACTGACCAAGGGAAGGTGACAAGCCAATCATATCAGCTAAGTGGATGAGTAAGCAGAATGATTTTGGCATGTGCCAAACCAGAAATAATTTAAGATCTTCACCCCAAAATAACTAAGGCATAAAGGACTCAGATTGTGGCTCAAGTTATAGAACACCTGTGTAGTTAAGTGCAAGGCCCTTGAGTTCAGGCCCCTTATTGCAATTTTTTTTTTAAAGAATTAAAAGAACAAATGAATTCTCTTGGCAGGAATGACTCATTTTGATCACTTCATAACTTTCATCTTATTCTATTCTTTCCTCCTATATAAGGTAAGTATAATCATAGAATTGTTCTACCTTTTAATTTTTATTTGGGACAGTGTCTCACTATGTTGTTGCTCAGGCCTTGAACTCACAATCCTACTTCAGGATCTCAGTTGCGAAAGTGGATTAAAGCATGCTCTGCCAAGCCTGTTGCTCATGCTTGATAGCATGCTCTTTGAGATCACATGGTTCCCAAAGAACTAGGTAGTATAGCCACAATAGAATATAAATCAGCCAGTGGCTCATGCCTGTAATCCTAACTACTCAGGAGGTTGAGATCTGAGGATCATGCTTTAAAGCCAACTTGGGCAGTAAAGCCTGTGAGACTTTAATCTACAATAAATCACTCTGAAATGGCCAGAAGTGGCACTGTGGCTCAAGTGGTATAGCAGTAGCCTTGAGCAAAAGAAGTTCAGGGACAAAAAGTCACAGGACTAGGAAAAGAAAAAAACTTTGGAGAGTTTTAACTCCCATTTCCTGTGTGGGGAGTAAGAAATGTTTCTCTTCTTCATTTCTTCTTATTTTAATGGTGTGATAGACTGAAACAAAACCTTGCTACAACAATAATAAAAATATGTCTCAAGTAGTAGAGTACTAGCTTTGAGCACAAGGCTCAAGGACAGCACCCAAGCCCCAAGTTCAAGCCCTACAACTGACAAGAAAAAAAAAGAAAAAAGCTGGGAGCCAGGTGCCAGTGACTCACACCTGTAAATTTCACTTCTTAGGAGGCTGAGATCTGAGGATCAAGTTCAAAGCCAACCTAGGCAAGAAAGTCCATGAGACTCTTACCTCCACTAAACTACTCAGAAAAAGCCAGAAGTGGCACTGTGGCTCAAGTGGTAGAGTGCTAACCTTAAGCATAGAGAGACTCAGGGACAGAGCCCAGGCCCTGAATTTAAGCCCAAAGACTGGCAAAAAAAAAAAAAAAAGAAAAAAAAATTAAAAATAAGCTGGGTTTCTATTGTGACTATACTTAAAATCGACAATCTTGGACATGATAGGTGCTTAATATGAAGATAAATGATAAATATACATACTTATCACTTCAAACCCACCTATGTGCAGGTAACTGACCTAATTTTTATCTGGATGTCAAAACTTGTATATTCAACTCATAGCTCCACTTCCTACTTTTTCTGCACCTTCAGAGGGCTAGAACGTAGAGATGAAAGAAAATGTTTGTTTACACTGTGTTTATTACTAATATAAAAATGTTAAAAAGAAAAAAATCATTCTCAGTTCTCCAACACTCATCCTTCCCTCTTGCCTACACAACTCCTGACCCATTTCCTCAGGGTCAGCTCAGAACTGAACCTGTTCACTGCCGTTTTCACAGAAAACAACCAGTGCCAGGGATGTGAGGGAAGAGGGTTGGAAGAAGGGGACAATGCTGTCCAGGTTCCACCCAAAGACAGGCCAGGTAGATATTCACAGAATCCAAATGAAAGGGCTGGTGGCCTCGCCATGACAGAGCCTAACCAAAATAGGCTGGGGAGGAAGGCTTGTTGTCTGAGGCTTTACAAGACATCACTGGTCCATGTCGGACTCAAAACAACCAACACCAGAAGAGGGAGGACCAGGGAACAATCTGGGGGGAAGTTTCACAATTCTTCCATGTCGGGAGGTAGGGAAAGGCTAGAGGGCACCAAGAAAAACTTATTCTAGTGTTGGGAAGTCACAAAAATGTCACGGACACTGAGAAAGGCTACGAGGGGGATGCACAGTTTCACAAAGCACAGTGATCACAGACCACAGTGGTGGGGATCATGCTACTGACAGAGAAACTACGAAATCCAAAAGTAGGGGGATGGCTGTTCAGGAAGCAGCTGTGTGTCAGCCAGACAACCTGGCAAGTTTCCCAAGGAGCTGAAAATATTAGGGTACCACATAAAGAGGACAACCAGCTAGAGGGGATAGCAAACTGCTCCAAGGCTCTTAGGAATTGAGGGCAATACTGGGGAACAGGTGGACAGATGCACAAGAAAGAGCACCAAAGGTTTCCTGTGAAGCAGTCATTTGGCGAAGGGGAAGATCCGGGTGAAGGGAGCAAGATGGGGTCCTGAAGGTGAGTCTCTGGAGCCTGTATCAGAGTCAGCGTGCACTGTGCACTGGTGAGGAAACACAATTCTGGACTCCAAATGGAGGTGGTGGTGGATGGGTCTGGGGGTGCTGGGTGGAAGAGCCTCGGAGTAGCTGTCACTGGGCCACAGGGAAATACATGGCCACTAGGTCAGAGGACTCTTTCCAGTCTGGGTGGGAAGGCACAGTCTCACAGAGGAGGTCCATTGACGCCTGGATGGTAGAAGGCACAGAGGTCTTCATATCGACAGTGACCCTTTTTGGAAAAGTGTCGGCAGACAGGGCGGCTGGATTTGTCTGTGGATAAGTGATAATTGAATGGTTTAAAAATCTGAGTAACAAAAAGAAATGGGGTAGAAAGCCAAAATAAAAGTCCAATTTCCTACCCCCTACCACTTCCAGTTAGTCTGGCTTCAGGCATACTAAGTACAGTAGACACTGACCTTTCTTTTTAACACCTCCAGGTATTATGGAATAGTACTTTTTCTTCTGGGGGGAAAAGAAATCAGGGCTGTCTTACTTCGTAAGAAAGCTGGGAGATTAGCCTTAGGTTCAGTCCCTTGCACTGCAGCTCTGGGCTCACAGGTATCCTGGGAATTAGGCCACTATGGGAGTGATGGGTATGAAATGTATGTAGGCATCACAACACGGACCTCACCTTCCATAACCTGGGGGCCATCCTTAGGTGGGCAGGTATTCTTGATAAGAGACCAGCTTTTGAGCCTTCGAGGGTTTCTCTGCTCTTTGTGAAAGCTTTCCCTGGAGGGACCCCCATGGCCTGGCCCCAGAAAAGGAGGTTCAGCATTAATTCCCCACCATCCACGACCATAAGGACCAGACCTGGGGCCAAGGCCTCCCCGAATTGGGCCTCTGCCCCGGGGAGGAGGAGGGAGACTCAGCAGTGGTGGAATCATTGGTCCCCTTGATCCTGGAGGGCCTCTGTGAAGAGCTGGAGAAAGACAGAGAAGAGTCACCAAATGGGCATGGCAGCGTCATCGTCAAACAGAAGCCCCTTTGCCCCCATCTTTATTAAAGTAGAACATACAAAGATACATCCACTTTAAGTGCTTAGTTCAATTACCACAAAATAACCATCTGTGTTTCCACCACCTAGGTGAAGAGATAAGAGTCTTATCAGTATTTCAAAAGACCCTTCCACGTGCCCCGCCTTCCTCCCCAAGGAGAACCATCATCCTGTCTTCTAACATCATAGATTATTAATCTTTGCCTGTTTTTGAACTTTGGCTCCTTTCGCTCAACGTGTTTGCGAGATTCATTCAGGTTGCCTGTAGCAGTGTTCGTTCATTTTCATTGCAGCGTGGTATCCCATTGCATGCACACGCAACAACTGATTTATCCACTCTATTGATGATGAACATGTGGGTGGTTTCCAGTTTGGGGCTATAAGGAAAAATGCTGCTATGAACATTTTTATACATGTCTTTGTTACACTTATGAATGCATTTCTCGAGTATATATGTAGTCTAGGAATTCTGGGGTCAAAGAGTGCATGTATGTTCAAGTTTAATAATGTTAAACTTTGTTTCAAAGTGCTTATAACCAATTTCTACTCCCAGCCAGTTCCTGGCCAAACTACACTTGCTATCCAGTCTTTTCCTTTGTCACTCTCTTGAGTGGTACATTTTCTGAAAATCTGCTATTTATCCAGGTTTTTTGTTGTTATTTTTTTTTTTTGTACCTGTCCTGGGGCTTGAACTGGGGCCTAGGCACTCTCCTTGAGCTCTTTTGCCCAAGTATAACACTCCAAGACTTGAGCCTCAGCTCCACTTCTGGCTTTTTGGTAGTTAAATGGGGGTAAGAATTTCACAGACTTTCTTGCCTGGACTGGCTTTGAACTGTGAATCTCAGGTATCAGACTGAGTAGCTAGAATTATAGGCATGAGCCATTGCTGCCTCCTCCCTCTCGTTTAACTAGTTTTAAGTGCACAGTGTTAAGTATATTCATGTTGTGAAATATATCCCCTGAAATTTACATTATAAAACTGACTGCATACATCAAACAATTCTCTTTCCTCCTTTCCTCTACATTTCTTCAGCCACTAGTAATCATCATTCTATTATTTCTACCTTTTTTGTTGTTGTTGTCTTTTTTTTTTTTGCCAGTCCTGGGGCTTGGACTCAGGGCCTGAGCACTGTCCCTAGCTTCTTTTTGCTCAAGGCTAGCACTCTGCCACTTGAGCCGCAGCACCACTTCTGGCTTTTTGTTTATGTAGTACTGAGGAATCGAACCCAGGGCTTCATGAATTCAAGGCAAGCACTCTACCACTAAACCATCTCTCTAACCCTCTACTTTTTTTTTGTTTGTTTTGGTCAGTCATGGAGCTTAAACTCAGGGCCTAGATGCTGTCCCTGAGCTCTACCACATTGAGCCACAGTGACATGTCCAGTGTTCTGGTGGGTGGTTAATTGGAGATAAAAGTCTCCCAGACTTTCTTGCCCAGGCTGGCTTTGAACCACGATCCTCAGATCTTAGTCTCCTGAGTTGCTAGGATTACAGGCCTGAGCCACTGATGCCCAGCTACTTACTTGGTTTTAGTTCATGCAAAGATAATTTTACAGCAATGATTTCAGTTTATGTCACTTAGCATAATGGACTTAAAGTTCATCTATGTTATATAGAACCTGAGGGCATTTTTCTTCCTTTACAAGGTCAAGCAAGCCTGCTGAATGCATATACACTTTGATTATCCATTCTTGTCAATAGACAGAAGATTCCTTCTATTTCACTCTTAAGTATTGTGAATGGTGCTGCAATCTATGAATGAGTGTTGAAATCTTGGTTTGTTTTGTTTTGTTCATGGGGCTTGAACTCAGGGCTGGGCACTGTTACTAAGCCTCTTTGTGCTCAAGGCTAGGTGCTGTACCACTTGAACCATAGCACTACTTCTGGTTTTTGAGTGGCTAATTGGAGATAGTCTCATAGGGACTTTTCTGCCCAGGCAGGCTTTGAACCACAATCCTCAGGTCTCAGCTTCCTGAGTAGATAGGATTACAGGTGTGAGCCACAAGTGCCTAGCACAAATCTTGTTTTCTTCTGAATATATACCTACGGGGGGGCAGGGAGCTGTTGGCTCATACAGCACTTTTATTTTGAATTTTTTGGATAGTTTTCATACTGCTTAACATAGGGGTTACATAGTCTTTATAATGAGTTGTCTGGAGAAATTATTTTATTTATTGTTTTAATTTGAGTGCTGGTAGTGAGGCCTGAACTCAGGGCCTGGGTGCTCAAGGCTGCCACACCTCTACTTCCAGCTTTTTGCTGGTTAATTGGAAATGAGTTTCTCATCTATCTCTATTCTTGAACCATGACAGGCAGATCTCAACCTCCTAAGTAGCCAGAATTACAGGTATGGAACCTAGCCCTGGAGAAATTCCTTATATAATTCTAGATATGAACCACTTTATTATTGGGTTATATTTGTTATAAACATCTTCCTATACTATGCTTCCTGTTAAATTTCTTTGTGTGTGTCAGTCTTGGAGCTTGAACTCAGGGACTAGGAGCTATCCTTGAGCTTTTGTGCTCAAGACTAGTGCTTGAGCCATAGCTCTACTTCTAACTTTTGGAGATAAGAGTTTCACAGACTTTCCTACCCCAAATGGATTTGAACCATGATCCTAAGGTCTCAGCCTCTTGAAAGCTAGGATTACAAGTGTGAGCCCCTGGCACTCAGCTTATTAATTTCTAGTGTTATCTGACTAATATCTTTTTTATTTTTTGCCAGTCCAAGGCCTTGGACTCAGGGCCTGAGCACTGTCCCTGGCTTATTTTTGCTCAAGGCTAGCACTCTACCACTTGAGCCACAGCGCCACTTCTGGCTTTTTCTGTATATGTGGTACTGAGGCAAGCACTCTACCACTAGGCCATATTCCCAGCCCCAGTTTTTTTTTTTTTTTTTGGCCAGTCCTGGGCCTTGGACTCAGGGCCTGAGCACTGTCCCTGGCTTCTTCCCGCTCAAGGCTAGCACTCTGCCACTTGAGCCACAACGCCGCTTCTGGCCGTTTTCTGTATATGTGGTGCTGGGGAATCGAACCTAGGGCCTCGTGTATCCGAGGCAGGCACTCTTGCCACTAGGCTATATCCCCAGCCCCCCAGCCCCAGTTTTTTAAATTTAATTTTATTGTTAAGGTGATGTCCAGAGTGGCTAATATCAATTTGTACTATTGGGTAGGGTTCAACTTATTAATCTTCCTTTTAACTTTAGGGCATGTATGTGTTTTTATATATTTACTTTCTAGAAGAATGATTTTTCTACCTTTTACATGTGTGAAATTGATGTTCGTATCTGATATGAGAAAGAGGTCAAATTTCTGGTTGTTGTTTTTTCACAAATGCTCAGCACCATTCACTTTCTGAAAAGACCACTTCTTCAGTTGTATCTCTACATTCATGTGTCTGTACAGCTGTGGACCTTTTACTAGACTCTCTAAGCTGACTTATACATCTGTATGTGTCCAAACCAGTGTCATAACTACTGTGGCATTGTGGTGCCTTGATGTGCAGAATAAAGGTTCCCTCTTTTAAGAATGTCTTGCCAGTCCCTCTACCTAGGTACTCCGCTTTTCTACATAATGAGGTAGAATGCTTATTTTTACATAAACGTTACAGGGATTGATTGGGAATGTATTGAACATATGGAACAATTTGGGAAGTGATATTTTGTGACACTGGATTTTCAAACTTATGAACATACAATTTCTTTCCATTCACTTAGGTACAAATTCCTAGTTTTTTGATTTTTAAATCTCTATTGGTTTTACCCTCTCCTCTACGACATAAAACAAAAATTCAGGGTCCTTACTCCTCACCTGACTTGGGTTCACCAGGCTTTCCGTTGGCCATGGGGGGAGGGCCTAGAAGGCTGGGTGGTCCTAAGAATAGACACAAAAGTATGGTCATCAGAATAGACCAAAGTACTGACAATCCTGTTCTCAGGCTATTTTGTTCTATTACTCTTTTTTTTTTTTTTTTTTTTTTTGCCAGTCTGGGCCTTGGACTCAGGGCCTGAGCACTGTCCCTGGCTTCTCTTTGCTTAAGGCTAGCACTCTACCGCTTGAGCCACAGCGCCACTTCTGGCGGTTTTCTATATATGTGGTGCTGGGGAATCGAACTGGGCTTCATGTATAGGAGACAAGCACTCTTGCCACTAGGCCATATTCCCAGCCCTATTACTCATTTTTTAAATACAACCAGAAGTATATTATATTCTCAATGATGTTATAAATTTTCATTTCATTGATCTGCCCTTTCCACTGTAAAGTTTCAGGCTTGGCAGAAAGTGGAGACTCCATCAAAGGGGTTATACAGGATACTGACAACTTTCTTTCCTTCATGATGCCATTAGCCATACATAACATCCTTCCATGGATAACCCAATCCCTTCCTTAACAGCTGGCCATCTTTTCTCTCTCTCCTCTCCCCTTCTGAAAAGCCCGCACTTCCACCGTCGCAGTGAAGTATGGTCACAAATTGTCACCCCAGTCATCACAATCTGTCATATACCTTACAGTAGTCCCTCTTCCCTGCCATTCTGCGGCTGCGCACATGGGCTCTTTATCCTCACCACCTCCGCCTTCTCTAGAAAGGTTTTTGGGGGTCAGGAAAAGGTTGAGGGTTGAAGTCAGACAACTCCTCATTGAAAGGTTCCGTCCGGGGCAGACCTCTCCCAGCATTGCCCCAGCACCTGCGCCCTTCTTCCTTCTGCTAGAGCCCCTTTCCCGCACCATCAGCCTCTCGCTCCTGGCCCTGAGCAGGTTGACAAGCGGGTGCCTCCCCTCTCCCAGCCCCTCACCGATGGGGCTCTCATCTTCCTCATCTCCAGTCTCTTCCCGCTCATTCAGTGGAGGCTGTTGCGGCGGCTGCTGCGGCGGCGGCGGATTCTGCTTCTTTCGCTTCGGCATCGTGGCTGCGGCAATGGCTGCAGAGGGATTTGGAGGGCAGTGGGGAAGGGGCACACTGGGATTCTGTTTCCGCTTCCGGGGGCTGGGGGGCCGTGAGACCGCGGCTCCCACCGGCCCACTTCCGGGAGGCGGCGGGGAATCTTGGCTTCGGCCGCGTTCTCATGTAAACTGCCTTCGCCGGTCTCTGCCAGGCGTGGCGGCAACCTCAGGCCGTCCCTTGGCTGCGTTCCTACAAGTGGCTAATTTTTTCTCCGCTTTTCTCATACTGAAAAGCACCACAACCCGCAACTCACGGCGTGCCATAGAGTCAACAGGCTGTTCGAGGGGCCTGAAGGCCTGAGACGGGAAGGTTTGTCGCGTCCTAAAATCGCCACATCCGGTCCCCGGTTACTATGGTAACAGCTGCAGGCACAACTTGGTGCCCTCTGACCTCTCTCCAAAAGTCCTCGCACCCCCTCGCTTTTCCTTCTCGTTCGGGCTTGCACTTATGAGCCACTGTAAGCCCGGCTCTCCTCATCGCCGTTCCCACGAGGGGTTTGGGTCACAGCAGGTTGGCACCCAGGACTCTTCCGACCTGTGATCGCGCCTCTCGCCGAGCCCCGCAGTCCCGCCGCATCCCCCCCGGGCCTCGCAGCCTCGGCTTTGCACAGAGGTTGGCCAGCGGGTCCACGCCCCGCCCTCGTCCAGGTGGTAGGACCCGCCCCCCGCCGCGCCGCCCCCCCCCCAGGTGAGTGGTAGCTTCCCCCGGGAGCGCAAGGTAGTGATGACACGCACCCCCCCCTCCTCCGGGCGCCACTTGGTAGCGCCCGTGACGGAGTTAGCCCGGTCCTCCCACGCGCGCCCCTCTCCTCTCAGCCGCCACGCTTCTCGGTCCCACTGGCCCTCATGTGCCGGTAGCCCACCCCCGCCTCACCCCCTCGCCTCGGTCCTCGAGGGCGGTGACTCCGTTCCTCCCCCACCCCCGTGCGCCTTCTCCTTTCAGGCAGCCGCGGCTCCGCGGTCGGGCCCGCCCGCTGACGTCACCGTCTAGCCCCGCCTCCTCCAGGGTCCCGGGCCCTTGCGGCGGGGGCTGCCCGGGGGTGGGGGGGGAGTCAGTTGAGGCGGCCGGAGCTCGGCGGAGGGCGGGCCAGGTGACTGGTCCGGGCCATGCCGAGGAAGAAGCCCTTCAGCGTGAAGCAGAAGAAGAAGCAGCTGCAGGATAAGCGGGAGCGGAAGCGAGGTCAGTGCGGGAGCGGGAGCGGGAGGAGGGGGCGGGGCTCGGGCTCCCGCACCTCTGGAAGGAGGGGTGTGCCCGCCGCACCTCTGGGGGGGGCGTGGGAGTGACCGTGGGCCCCCGCGAGGATCTGCGTGGGAGCCCGCAAAGGGGATTCCCCGACTCCAGTCCCCCGCACCTCGGGAAGGGGTGGGGAAGGATGGGGAGTTGGGGGTGGGGGAGTCCCTCCCAGCTCCGATGGGGCGCCATCCCCGCAGTTTCCTGGCGGAGTAACTACTCCCCGAACACCGCGGGAGGGTCCCGCCCGGGCAGGGCGGCCGGGAGGACTGAGGCCAGGGAGAAGTTGGATAGGCTGAAGGAGACCTGGCTGGCCGGGCAGGGGGTCTTCCGATCCCTGAAGACCAGGCCAGCCCTGGCGTCACCGGCCCCACCCCGCAGGGCTTCAAGATGGGCTGCGCTCCAGTTCCAACAGCCGCAGCGGGAGCCGCGAGCGGCGGGAGGAGCAGACCGACACCTCGGACGGGGAATCTGTGACCCAGCAGATCCGCAGGCTCAACCAGCAGCCTTCCCTGGGCCTGGGTCAGAGAGGCTACGATCCAAACCGGTGAGGGAGGGTGGGAGTGGGGCGCCCACCTGGAAATCGGAGCGTGGTTGGGAAAGCTATGCTGCTGCTACTGCTACTGCATTCTTGCTTCTGCTGGAGGCTCGAAAGCATAGACAAGTGGGGTTGGGGTGCCACAGTGCTTTCCGGAGCAGGCTATGATACTCCTTTCTTTTTAAAAGTGGTTGATAGGATCTTTGGTGAGACTGGTGAGGGTGTGGGGGTGGTGTTAGGCCTACTGAGAGAGACTTGAACAGGTTGAGAGGAATGTTTATGAAGTTGCCCAACTAGGGAGAAGACTGAATGTGTGGCTGGATGTATGGTCCCTGTTTATTTAGATACCGGCTGCATTTTGAACGGGATAGTCGGGAAGAGGTGGAGAGAAGAAAGAGAGCAGCCAGAGAACAAATACTAACTCCCGTCAGTGTGGAAGTGCTGGAGCTGGATATCCGAGAAGTCTATCAGCCTGGCTCAGGTGAGCGAGAGCAAGGCTTCTGGCCGTTTCCCATCAGCATTGCTCTTGGGGAAGGGTAAGAACTGGCTGAAATCAGGGTCTCATACTTGCTTGGACTTTTTCCTGATTTCCTAGTCTTGGACTTTCCTCGACGTCCTCCTTGGAACTATGAGATGTCCAAAGAACAATTAATGAGCCAAGAGGAACGGAGCTTCCAGGAATATCTTGGGAAGATACATGGAGCTTACACTTCTGAGAAGCTCAGCTACTTTGAACACAACCTGGAGGTGACAGTGGAGTGGGGGTCAGCAGTTGGGGCTTTATGACCCTGGAAAAATTAATCTGGGTTCAGGTTGGATAGGACTCTGGGTTAGGTTCTCTTCCTTTGATCTTGTCTTTTTAGACGTGGAGGCAGCTGTGGCGAGTGTTAGAGATGTCTGACATTGTCCTGCTCATCACTGATATTCGACATCCTGTGAGTACTTGGGTTGAGAGTGGGCAAAGGAGAAGAGGGAGGAAGGTTCTTGTGGGGAAAGTGAGAGGCAGGAGTTGGAATGGAGAGGTATCTTTTCCATTCATTCATTTTTGTTTTTCCTTTCAGTACTGGGGTTTGAACTCAGGTTGCTGCTTGCTAGGCAAGTGCCTTAACACTTGAGCCGCATTCCAAGCCTTTTTGCTTTAGTTTCAGATAAGATTTTGTATTTTTTGTCTTGGGCTAGTCCTCGACTGAAATCCTTCTACAATGTATACCTCTACCACTAGAATTACTGGCATGCTCCACTACAACCAGCTTGTTTTTTGAGATAGGGTCTCATTGTTTTTGCCCAGGCTGGCCCCAGACCATGATCTTCTCATCTCTGCTTCCTGCATAACTGGGGTCCCTTGTTCATTTTTTTCCAGCTTCCTCTAATGTTTACAATCAGGAATTTAGTCCCACCCAACCCCAGCTGTATGTGCTGGCAGCAGGGCTTAAACTGATGCTTTCACTTGCCTTTTTCCACTCTAGGCTGACATTCTACCACTTAAGTCACATCTCCACTTCCAAAGAGCTCATTTTGGTTTTGGATTTTGGTCCCAGTACTGGGGCTTGAACTCTGCTTGGGTGCTATCTCTTGACTTTGTTGCTCAAGGCTGCCTGATGCTCTGGCAGTTGAGCCACAGCTACACTTCCAGCTTTTTAGTAGTTAGTTGGAGATAAGACTCTTACAGCCTTTTGAACTGCAATCCTCAGATCCAGCTTCCTGAGAATCTAAGATGATCAGCATGAGCCACCAGTGCCTGGCTCGGAACTCAGTTTTTTATTCATCTCTTATCATATCCTTTCACTCCTTTCCTGGCCTTTGTACTTCTATTGATGAAAAACTGCATCGTCTGTCTTCCATCTTACCAGAACTAGATCAACAAAATTCCAGGGGTTCTATGGAAGGAAGCTGGGGGCTTCCCCTGCCCATCCCAAAGCTGCCCTTTCTTCCTTATCTCATTTCTCTAGTGCGGCCACATCAGTTGCTACGGAACGCACCTGGAATGCTAGGGTAGTGGTTAAGGCTGTAGACTGCTGCTGTGAATCCCGACTTCGCCACTTCACTGTTGTCCTTCAGTAGAAAGAGGAAGGTCTGTGGGGGACATTTAGGCTGGAGTTCCTAAGTGAATGCACATGCACATACTCACAAATACACGAGTGCATGTGTACATCCATATACACAAGTACATTCACACGCTCACGTTCGTTCACAGTCATTCATGCTGAACACGTTCACACATGTGCACATACCTGCATGCATGCTCGTATGCACGTGTACCCACTTGTACAGATTTTTGCACACAAAAACAGGTATTACTTTCTACCTCAACCCCTATTCCTGTTTTGATCCTAGCCTTTACCTCAGTGTGCTAGGTGTTGCTATTTCCTTCTTATATCTTTCATTGATTTTTATTTTAATCATGACCTCTAGGAAGCAACATGAGACTGCACAGGTATTACTAACCCCTGCTTTGTCTTTTTTTGTTCAGTTTGGCTGGTTTACTGTTTTTACTCCAGATTCTGCTACTGCCAGGGTCTTGTCTGGGAGCTGTGCCTTGTGAGTGGGGAGCTGGAGGCAGAAATTTCTGGGTGGACCTCTCATCACTGTTCCTCTAACTACCTTGTCCTAGGTTGTGAATTTCCCACCAGCACTTTATGAGTATGTGACTGGAGAACTTGGGTTGGCCCTGGTGCTGGTCTTGAACAAGGTGGACCTGGCCCCACCTGCTCTCGTGGTTGCCTGGAAGCATTATTTCCACCAACACTATCCCCAGCTCCACATCGTCCTTTTCACTTCTTTCCCTCGGGACCCTCGCACTCCGCAAGAGCCTAGTAGTGGTGAGTGGCCAAGGAGGAATACATCATGGAAGAAATGGGTGGCAGGGGACAAAAGGAAGAGCAGAGAGGTGTACTGGCCCGGGTAACTCATCGTGGGCCTGAGGGTGTTGGGAGAGGTGGGCTGCAGAAGCCCATTTGCTAATCCTCGGGTGCCATCTCCTCTCAGTCTTGAAGAAGAGTCGGAGGCGGGGAAGAGGATGGACTCGGGCCCTGGGGCCAGAGCAGTTACTGAGAGCCTGTGAAGCCATCACTGTGGGGAAAGGTATGTGCTTACTAGAGTGGGGATGGAGGAGCTCAGGGACGGGACTTGAGACTTGGAGTCATTTTACTCATCTATCTGGAAGTCAGTCTCTGTATTTTGGATATACAGAGGGGTGGAATAAGGAGCAGAGGCTGGGTGGGACATGAGACCCATGAGGCAGGCAAGAGCCACAGTGGCTTTGTTACCTTACATCTTCCACGTACTTTCTAGAAACTCAGACAAAAATGTATGTGAGTCCAGGGTGGGGGTCAAATGAAGGCAGGGAAGATACTCTGGCTTGAAGTTGTGCAGGTTGACACTGTGTTACTCCAGAGGATGCCAGTGACATCAGATTTGCAGGGCACAGCTCGTACTGCCCTATGTAGCAACTTCAGTGGGGCCTCTTCCTTCTTTCTCTGAACAGTGGACTTGAGCAGCTGGCGGGAGAAGATTGCTCGGGATGTGGCTGGGGCTACCTGGGGCAATGGCTCTGGGGAAGAAGAGGAGGAAGAGGATGGGCCTGCAGTCCTCATGGAACAGCAGACTGACTTAGCAATG
The DNA here is from genome assembly GCF_023159225.1 of Perognathus longimembris pacificus. NCBI lineage: Eukaryota > Metazoa > Chordata > Mammalia > Rodentia > Heteromyidae > Perognathus > Perognathus longimembris. Next base: position 14,638,500 of record NC_063166.1, read on the forward strand.
GAGCCCACTGGCCCGACTCGGGAACGCTTCAAGGATGGTGTGGTGACCATCGGCTGTGTGGGTAAGGACAGGATAGCCTGTGCCCAGTGGCCTACAGGAGGCCCTGTGTTTACAGTGTTTACAAAGGAGGCCTTCAGATCTCTGAGAGTGGCCTCTGCTAGTGGTCCTCAGAAGGCCGAGGAGGCCTGTTGGAGTTAAATTCCACCCCCTTTCAACTGGATGATTGTGACCTTTAACTATTGAGTCCTAGTTGCTTTGATTTTAAAAATCAGAATGTTGGGCTGAAGGCGTAGCTCAAATGATAGAGCACCTGCCTGACAAGCAGCAGGCCCTGAGTTCAGACCCCAGAACTGCCAAAAATAAATACATGAAAACAAGCATGCTAAACTGAATGTCAGTGGCTCATGCCTATAATCCTAGCCACTCAGGAGGGTGAGATCTGAGGATCACAGTTCAAAGTAGCCCAGGCAGGAAAGTCAGTGAGTTTCCTATCTCCAATTACCTGGGGGGAGTGGGGGAAGCTGGAAATGGAGCTGTGGCTAGAGCACTAGCCTTGAGCACAAAAGCTTAGGGACAGTACCCATGCCTTGAGTTCAAGCCTTGACACAGATAAAAAGCAAAAACAAACATGCTTATCCCCAGTTCAAGAAAGTGGATGTGAGGAATGAAGAACATGGTATTAATAGTGATAACAGTAAAAACAAATGGTGGTGGTTACATTTTTAGTGTTTAATATGGTGTTTTTACCGTGTGCTAACCTTGTTCTGAGGTATCCATGAATATTCATTGTTCCAGTTGTGGTTCTTAGTCCCTAGGGCAGGGATCACTAAGTCATAGCAGGAGGATCTGAACCCATTTCGTCTGTGACATCAGAGATTATCTCCCCTTGACTAAGGGCTTTGTCTCAGCTCCCATTGGAGGCAAAGGCTGTTGGATTTTTCAAGGGTCCCTTTGCATTGTGGGTGGGAGAGGTGATGAGGCCTTGGCAAAGCCGTGGTATCTGAGATGCTTTTTGGAACTAGCTCATCCAAGAAGCAATTGTAGAGATGCGAAGTAGGTAGCTGGACTCCTCAGGAGTGCTGCTGACCTAACTTTTTCACTGTCCTTTTTGTTTTGTTGAAAACCTACCTGCCTGCTGGGCAATAGCTTCTCTTCCCAATCATGTCACCCTGGCTTCCTATCCTCTGACTTCTGCCCTGTGCTGCCCTTCCCAGGAGCCTCTGCTGGCCTTCTCAGTGGCCTCAGTGCTAACCGGTGCTGTGAAAGGAAGAGTGTTTGCTCTGGCACAGGCAGCCCTGAGTTTGCATTTCCCTCACTTCTGATTTATTTATTCATTCAGTAAATATCTTAACAAGCACCTACCTGGTGCCAGATGCCATTCTCGAGATGGTAAATGCCTCTGTGAAGGTGGCAGAAAGATCCCTGACTTACGGGGCATGTTTCCTTGTGAGTAAGTAGATGTGTGTACAGAAGTCATACTAGGAGCAATGAAGTAAAGCTTTGAAGAGGGAAAGAGTGACTAGAGGGGAGGAGGAGATGGAGCTCCAAATGGAGCTCTGGGGAAAGGATCTTGAGAGCCAGTGAATGAGAGGGTCTTGAGGTGGAGGGGTGAGCTTGGTGATTCTGGGATTAGCAAGACTTCCGGGCTATGGAGGATGGAGGATGGGGGACAGGAAAATGAGGGACGATGGTCACAAGGGACCACATCACTTTGGGTCTCATGGCTGTGGACTTTATTCTCAGTACCATTAGAAGCCCATGGTGGAGTTAGAGCAGGGAGTGACAGTGTCTGATTTCCTTTTTTAGAAGTTCATTCTGCCTACTAAATGGAGTATGAATGGCAGAAGATGAGCAAGAAAGGAAGCTGAGAGAGCAGCAGAGGCTTCCTCATTAGTCTAGGGCAGAAATGATAGCTGCTCATAGCAGATGGTAATGGGTAGACAAGGTCAAACGTATTTTGAAGGTAGAGAGAATGAGATTGCTGATAGCTTATATATGGCACATAAAAGAAAGCAAGGAATAATGAACTTCCAGTCTGGCACTGGTGGTTCAGACTGGTAATCTTAACTACTCGGGAAGCTGAGATAGAGAATTTTGGTTCAAAGCCAGCGGGGGCAGCAAAGTCCATGAGACTCTTAGCTTGTAACTCATCACAAAAGCTGGAAATGGAACTGTGGCTCGAATGGTAGAGCACTAGACTTGAGCAAAAAAGTTCAGGGACAGTGCCCAGGTCCTGAGTTCAAGCCCCAGGGCTGTTACAACAAACAAAACCCTCACAGAACTGAGCTGTGGGGACTGGGGAAGGGAATAATCTTTGAGAGTCAAGTGTAAGCAGTGAGGGTCGAAGTGTTGGACAGCAGATCTGGGTAGGCCCTGGGACTCAGCTAGAAAGATGGAGAAAGGGGTAGTGAGCTCCATGGGCTGCTAGGTTTCCCTTTACAGAGGTCAGGATAGTTATGAGAAGATAGAAGGACCAAGGTAGGAGGTATCTGTCCTGTGAAATGAAGAAATGGGCTTGAAAGGTCCAGTACTTTGCCTTGAGGTCACAGAGCCGTAAGTGGAGAGGCTGAGATTCATTGCCAGCAACCCAGATCCTTGATTCGTAGTCTGCAGTGTTATACCACTTCCTTCATTTCTCAGCCTTGGTTCCCCTTTCATCTACAGTAGGGATGGGATTTTTTGTTTTCTGCCATGGACCATTTAGACATTTATGACAACAGAGGCAGATGGGCCTGGGCAGCAGAGGAGCAGCACAGGTGTGTGTGTGCTGTCCTGTGCCTAATGGTTTTACAGGCCTTCCACAGTCATCAGGATATTTTTCTGATCTCCAGCCTTGCCAGAGCACTACTGGCCAGAGCAAGGGCCTGACAGAGGCTGCTCTTCCTGTCCTTCCTCAGGTTTCCCCAACGTGGGCAAGTCCTCACTGATCAATGGACTGGTGGGCCGGAAGGTTGTCAGCGTCTCCAGAACCCCCGGCCACACCCGATATTTTCAGACCTACTTCCTCACTCCCACGGTGAAGCTCTGCGACTGTCCTGGCCTCATCTTCCCCTCCCTGCTGCCCAGGCAGCTGCAGGTATGTGGCAGAGGGGCGGGAGGGGCGGGGGGAGGCTGAGCAGGTAGGCCACCACCGAAGGCACTGAGTGCTGTTCCCGCAGGTTCTTGCTGGGATTTACCCCATCGCCCAGATTCAAGAGCCCTACACCGCCGTAGGCTATCTGGCCTCCAGGATCCCCGTGCAGGCAATCCTCCACCTCCGCCACCCAGAGGCTGAAGACCCTGCCGCAGAGCACCCCTGGTGTGCCTGGGATATCTGTGAAGGTGTGTTCTCCAGCTGGCCTGGCTGCCGTGACCTCGCTCGCCTGCCCCTTTCCCTTGTCCTCCAGATTCTACAATGAATGAAGCCTCTGTTCACTTACTTCTAGATTGTGTGTGTGTGTGTGTGTGTGTGTGTGTGTGTGTGTGTGTGTGTGTGTGTGTGTATGTGTGCGCGCCAGTACTGGGGTTTGAACTCAGGGCCTGGGTGCTATCTCTTAGCATTTTCACTCAAGGCTAGTGCTCTACCACTTGAGCCACAGCTGCACTTGTAGCTTTTTTGGTAGCTAATTGGAAATAAGAGTCTCATGGAATTTGCTGCCTGGTCTGGCTTTGAACTGTGATCCTCAGATCTCAGCCTCCTGAGTAGCTAAGATTATAAGCATGAGCCTCCAGCACCCTGCTGCCTTCAGCTTTTTGCTAGTTAATTGGAGATGACCGAGTCACAAGGATTTGTCTGCTTGGGTGGGTTTGAACCTTAATCTTTAGATCTCAGCTTCCTGAGAAGTTAGGATTACAGGTGTGAGTCACTGGGTGCCTGGCCACTGGCCTGGAATATTTTGAGGAAAACTTAAGGACTTCCATGGGAGTGACTGGAACCTGAATCTCATGTTTCTCTTCTTTTCTCCTTGCAGCCTGGGCAGAGAAACGTGGGTACAAGACAGCCAAAGCAGCACGTAATGATGTGTACAGAGCGGCTAACAGCCTCCTTCGGCTGGCAGTGGATGGTCGCCTCAGCTTGTGTTTCCATCCCCCCGGTTACAGTGAACAGAAAGGTCAGAACCCAGATATTCTCCCCAGCCCCTGCTGGGGTGGGCTTTGGTGGCCAGACAAGTGAATGTTAAACGTGGCTTCTGTGCCTGCTGGCCAGTTGTTTCTTAACATCGCTGAGGTGTTCCCCAGATCTGCACACGTACTTTAGTAGCAAGGTGGTTGTCAGGACCGAGTGGAGTGTGAACAAGCTTCTACTCTGTGCTCCACACGTGAGGTTGGATGATGAGTGAACGCCAGCTGCTATAAGAATCACTGTGTTTTGCAGTCTTTGCCTTTTCCTCATCTTTCTCTGGCTTTAATTCCTTGCTCAAAAATCTCCTCGAGGGGCTGGGGATATGGCCTAGTGGCAAGAGAGCTTGCCTCGTATACATGAGGCCCTGGGTTCGATTCCCTAGCACCACATATACAGAAAACGGCCAGAAGTGGCGCTGTGGCTCAAGTGGCAGAGTGCTAGCCTTGAGCAAAAGGAAGCCAGGGACAGAGCTCAGGCCCTGAGTCCAAGGCCCAGGACTGGCCAAAAAAAAAAAAAAAAAAAAATCTCGATTCTCTCTCCTTTTTGTTCCCCAGGCACCTGGGAGTCTCATCCAGAGACCACGGAACTGGTGGTTTTACAGGGCAGGGTGGGGCCAGCCGGTGACGAGGAAGAGGAGGAGGAGGAAGAGCTGAGCAGCTCCTGTGAGGAAGAAGGAGAGGAGGACCGAGATGCGGATGAGGAAGGAGAAGGGGATGAAGATACCCCAACCTCAGCCCCAGGGTCCTGCCTGGCTGCCCGAAACCCTTATGCCCTGCTGGGTGAGGATGAGTGCTGAGTCCCCACCTAGGGCCATCTTTCCTCCCAATATCTTTGCTTTTGGACTGATCTGGAGGCATCTCCCGTCTGCCACCCTGATTGTGAATAAAGATTGTCTGCTTTGTAGCCCTTTCCCAAGGTGACCTGAGGTTCACAGCGGCTGCTTTGGGCTGACAGCTATGGGAGGTTTCTCTCCTCTTCTCCCTTCTTTTCTCGTGCCTTCTCTTTGCCAAGGCAAATTCTTTATTCATTGGGTTTTTAGCCACTCTGCTCTGCACCCTAGGAATCCATTATCCCTGCCCATAGCGACAGGAGGCCTAAACCCAGCCCTCCTGCAGTTTGTGCCATCCACTTTGATCTGTGCTTTGTGCCCCCTGCTGGCACACCTGGGTTCCATCAGGAGCTTCTGGAAGGAGTCCTGAGCGGAGTCACAGCTGATGTAGCCAAGTGAAGTTTTTATAGGAAATTTTCAAATTCAAATATTCATTGAGAGCCTGATCATGTGCCTAGAAAGTGGCAAACACAACGTATAAAGATGCACAAGCAAGGCCTGGCCAAAACTTAAATAGTTAAGACCCCATAGGGCACCTATAGTGAGTGTATAATGTTCTCTACGTCCTGGAATCTCATACAATATAATTCTAGGACATCTTATTTATATAGATTTTTAGTTCAGACCCACTATTATGCTTGTAAGAACATTAAATGTGCATGAGTGGAGACTTCATTGTTAGCACATGACTTGTCTGCATATTTATGATTTGTGCAGAACAGCCCTGTAAGTGCTCTGTTAGGTTTCGTTATTTACAGGTCTTGGAGCTGGTGACAGCACACAGCCAGCCTCCTCTGACCTATTTAGTCTGGTTTGGGAATGGAGCAAGCTGCAGAGTTTGAGCCAGAAGCTGGCAGGTGGCCAGCGCCATCTTGGAGGGTCATCTGCATTTCAGCAGAGATTTCCCTTGCGAAGCAACCCAAGCTAGACACTTGGGTTGAATTCCTGGAGAAAGAGGAGAATGGACTTTGTAGTATTGACTGCCATGGCATTGTCTAGGTTGGTTCACAGGTTGACTGTTGAGAGGAAAGGCAAGGTGGAGAGGGAGGGCTACTGGGTCCCTCTTCACTTTACCCATATCCTGATCAAGTTCTGGGTGACTGGGAAGTTTCTCTAATGCCCTCAGAGACCTCGTCAACCAAGGAGCAAAGGAAATCACCTTCCTGCTCCCTTCACCTCCCCCCCCCCCCCCCATTGGTGCCAGTGAGGACATACGTCCTGAGATTTACACTCTAGTGCCAAGTTTCAATACTACTAGCCTGGGAATGTGCTGGGAAGGTTCCTCAGTGTGCTAGGGAAAAGAAGTCCTGGTTGCAGGAAGCAGAGTCCCTAGTGGGACTCTGGCCTCACAGATGGGTCTGGTGAGGGCCAGCTGAGCTTCCCTTGAGAGTTTGTGATGTTCAGAGGGGCTCGGGGGGTTCTCTGCTGCAGGGGTGGACATTAGGTTCCCTTTTTCAGTGGAAGAAAGGAAAAGCAGGATTGTTGGTTCCCCTGCCTCTTCCTCAGCTGCTTCTCACTTGCCTTTACCAGGGGAGGACCTGGTAGGGACAGGCTGAGGGTAGCATGGAGTCCCGGGGCTGGATGGCTTGGGCAGTTAGAGACGTGGCGGGAGGTAGCCCCATCATGTGAACTCCGCAGGACCTCCCAGGTTCTGTCAGGGACTCACAGACTTGATAGGAAAGTAAGGTGAGGAAAAGCAGCATAGGAAGGGGCAGACAGGAAGAGGTGGGAGATGATGCAGTCAGTGGCAGAAGCTGACGTTGAAATCGAAAGGAAACCAGGGTTCCGTCCCCCATGCCGGCTGGGATTTCTTGCCTGGGTCAGTCGTCCACTGTGTGGATACTTGACCTGTGAGGTCCGGGGAGCTCTGGCGCACAACTGGCCAGCTCCCAGTGGAGAGAAAACAAGGCTACTCTTACCTATGCTCGGACTTCATGGGGACGTCAGCTTCACCTCACTGCCCTTTCTCCAGACTGGGTTCCAATCTTGGTTCTGAAGTTAGTAGTTATGTGTGTTCCAGGGTAGTTCAATTATCTGAGCTTTTTTTGGTCAGCTATGGGGCTTGAACCTGGGGTCTGAACACTGCCCTTTGAGCTCGTTTTGCTCAAGGCTAGTGCCCTGCCTCTTTGAGCCCCAGCGCCACTTCCAGTTTTCTGGTGGTTAATTGGAGATGGGTCTTTTGGACTTTGCTGCCTAGCCTGGCTTTGAACCAGGATCCTCAGATCGCAGCCTCCTGAGTAGCTAGGATTACAGATGTGAGCCACTAGTACCCAGCTTTTTAAAAAATGTTTTGTTTGTTGTGGGGCTTGAACTGCGATCCTCAGATCTCAGTCTCCTGAGTAGCTAGGCTTACAGGTGTGACAGCTGATGCCCGGCTAGAGCAGGTGGGTTTCTATAAGAAGCCTACTGTTCTCCTAGGAGAGGTTTGGAAGTCACATCAAGCCTGTTACCTGGGTTAGCTGTGTTGTTTACCCTCCCAGACCACCTGTCTCCACCCTGTTTGGTTTTCTGGTGGGCGGAATTACAGATTGTTACCAGGGTTCCCTTTGCCTTCTGGATTCCAGTTGGGTTTGGACAATGGGAAGCATTGATAAGAGCTTGGAGGGGAGTAAGAGAGCATGCATCCCTCAGCTGTCTCGATTGGAGGCTATCACATTGCTCATTGCAAACCATAGTCGCCGACAGGGAAACAGATTTTGCTTTTCCCAAAGTGCCTCAGAATCTAGGTTTTCTTTGCTAGGTTAACTTTGCTCACACCATTGTAAAAATGTCTTTCCATTTGCCAGATGTTGGTGGCTCACACCTGTGATTCTAGCTACTCAGAAGGCTGAGATCTGAGGATTGTGTAAAAGCCAGCCCTGGCAGGAAAGTTCTTGGAGACTTATCTCCAATTAACCACCAGAAAACCGGAAGTGGCACTGTGACTCAAAGTGGCAGAGCTGAAGAGCTCAGGGACAGTACCCAAGCTCTGAGTTCAAGCACCACAGCTGACAAAAGAAAAAAAGTCATTCCACTTGCTTTCCTAGTTGAATGTGCCATTTGACTCCTGCTGATACCTTGACAGATCCAGTATTTTGGACCACGGTGGCCCCAGGGAACAGCTCTTAGTGGATTAGGTTAGTACTTTGTACTTGAGAGGAGGGCCCAGTAGCATCACTGCAAGGTTGAAATAGGACACTGGTAATCATCTACAGCATGGCAGGGCCAAGCATGGAAAACATCCAATTTATCAACAGTAATGGCATGGAATGGGTGCAGAATATTAGGAAATCAACACACCATCCTTGGAGGTGTGATTATAGATCGTGGGGGCAGTCATAGGACTTGGAAAGATCAAGATTGTAAGCTGGGTAACAAATGTCAAGGAGTATGGATCTCTTGGAAATGGGCAGAGACAAATATTCCATGGTTCACCCAAATGTCCACTAGAGGGCAGCCTTGGGGATTGGAGAGATGGTTAGTCTCCAGCCAGCCTCTATCTCGCTGCTCCAGGGCATGTTGTAGGAACTCATGTTGGAAGAATCCGTGGCACCCAAGAACAGAGACTGAATGAGCTCTTCAGGCTTGCATAGGCTTGCCCTCACTGTGGGGGGCCAGGCACGACACCCTCAGCCGGCATAAATTTGGCCAGAATAAACACCCATGTTGGAAACATTCTTGCCTTCCTGTCCTAATGTTTTGTTCTGCCAGAATCGTCACTCACTGGCTCCCAGAATGCTTGGGTTTTCACCATGTTAACTTCACATTGCTTCTGAACAGGAATCCTATTTTATGACAAGGGAGTGTAGCAAGGGACTCAATACTATGGTCCTGGAGCCAACTCACCAGCTCTGGAATTGTTTTCAGGAACTGTGTGAGCCACTTGCTAAGCTCAACCATCATTAAAAATTATATAAGCTTACAATTGAATGAATTAGGCCAGGCACTGAAGACTCATACATGTGATCGTAGCTATTCCGGAGGCTGAGCTCTGAGGATCTAGGTTCACAGTCAACATGGGGAGGGAAGTTCGTGAGACTCTCATCTCCAACTAACTATCAAAAACCCAGAAGTGGAGGTGTAGCTTGAGAACCTTGACCCAAAGAGCCACACAAAAAGGCCCTGCATTCAAGTAGTCCCCCCCCCCCCCAAATCAAACCAAAACATTTGAATGATTGTGGTTGTGCCAATTACCAATGGAGCTGTTTCCCTTCTGTGAAGTTTAGGTCTTTTTTTTTTGTTTGTTTGTTTGCTAGTCCTGGGCCTTGGACTCAGGGACTGAGCACTGTCCCTGGCCTCTCTTTGCTCAAGGCTAGCACTCTGCCACTTGAGTCACAGCGCCACTTCTGGCCATTTTCTGTATATGTGGTGCTGGGGAATAGAACTCAGGGCTTCAAGTATACAAGGCAAGTGCTCTTGCCACTAGGCCATATCCCCAGCCCTGAAGTTTAGATCTTGAGGAACTTTTCTACCTGGAACCCCAGTTCCCAATTCTCCTCCACCTCCCAGGTAGCTGGGACTACAGGTCTAAGTCACTGACAGGGCTCTCCTCAAGGTTTCAGATGTGCAGCGGCAGGAAACACTTCATCTATGCACTGTTTAAGGCCCTAGAAATCATTTTGTCTGGCCACCAAAGCAATCACAGGTGGAACTCAATACACACACACATATATATATGTATATGTGTGTGTGTATATATACACACACACACACACACACACACACACATATGTATTCAAGGGAATTTTTTTTTTTTTTTTTGGCCAGTCCTGGGTCTTGGACTCAGGGCCCTGAGCACTGTCCCTGGCTTCTTTTTGCTCAAGGCTAGCACTCTGCCACTTGAGCCACAGCGCCTCATGTATACGAGGCAAGCACTCTTGCCACTAGGCCATATCCCCAGCCCCAAGGGAATGTTTTTTAAGTGAAATTTAATAGATCTAGGGCATGAGTAATGTTATAAACATCCAAATGGCCCAGGGCAAAGAAATGTTCCACCTTTAATATACGGTTCTAACAAGATTGTGTTTGTGTGTGTGAAAAGTTTCTTTTGGTGACATTCCTGGGGCTTGAACTCAAGGCCTGTTGCTGTTCCTGAGTTTCTTTTTGCTCAAGGTTGGTTAGTGTAAGCTTATAGAATGCCCCTGACCCAGACATAAGGTCTGCCTTTGGCAATGTGACCCCACCTTTGGCTGATGATACCTGAGGGGCAGGCAGAGCACCTCCCACCTTAGTTGCATGAAGGTATAAAGACCCCCTGAGAGAGAACTCCGTGCCATTTTCCTTTACTCCTCTGTGGGAACTTGGCCTTGCGGGCCCTGCTGGCAAAAAAGTCTTCTGCTCTAAGTGACTTTGTCTATGGTCTGTGGTTTTCTATGGTCTGTGGTTTTCTGGGGGTAATTTTCCTTTCAGTTAGTGCTCTACCACTTGAGCCACAGCTTAATTTCTGGCTTTTTGGGTAATTTAGTGGAGATGAGTTTCACAGACTTTCTTGCTCAGGCTGCTTTTAAATTGATTTTCATATCTCAGCCTTCTGAGTAACTAGGATTGCAGGTGTGAGCTACCAGTGTAAGTATACAATTAATTTTTTTTTTAAAGCCAGAGAGGCTGGGAATATGGCCTAGTGGCAAGAGTGCTTGCCTTGCATACATGAAGCCCTGGGTTCGGTTCCTCAGCACCACATATATAGAAAAGGCCAGAAATGGCGCTGTGGCTCAAGTTGGCAGAGTGCTAGCCTTGAGCAAAATGGAGCCAGGGATAGTGCTCAAGGCCCTGCGTTCAAACCCCAGGACTGGCGTCCATGAGACTCTTTTTTTTTCCTTCCTTTTTGCCAGTCCTGGGCTTGAACTCGACCTGAGCACTGTCCCTGGCTTCTTTTTGCTCAAGGCTAGCACTCTACCATTTGAGCCACAGCACCACTTCCAGCTTTTTCTGTTTAAGTGGTGTTGAGGAATCAAACCCAGCTTTTATGCATGCTAGGCAAGCACTCTACCACTAAGCCACATTCCCAGCCCACCACCCCTGTTTTGTATTAGTCATTTTTAGGATAGGATATTGATTCTGGTACAGGTGTACATCTCAGTTTTGATGTCTATTTTTTTTTGTCAGCCCTGTGGCTTGAATTCTTGGCTTTTATGTTGTCCCTGAGCTTTTGTGCTCAAGGCTAGCACTCTACCACTTGAGCCACAGCTCCACTTTGGGCTTTTTGTGGTTAACTAGAGATAAGAGTCTTACATACTTCCCTGCACAGGCTGGCTTTGAACTGCAATCCTCAGATCTCACCCTCCTGAATAGCTAGGATTACAGGCATGAGCCACCAGTGCCCAGGCTAGCACAGTACCATGATCCAACCTGTCTTCTGTGTAGCTTAGAATGACAGATGTACCAATTTCTTGAGCTTTTCTGCCTAGACTGGCCTCAAACTACAATCCTCCCATTCTCAGCTCCCCATGTAGTAGAATTTTAAGCATGAGGTATCAGCACCAGTTTAACTGTATATTTTTCATTATCTTTAAGTAGTGTACAAAGGAGTTGCTATTCAATAAAGCAGCTCCTGAATACAATGTGTCTCGAGCAATGTCACTCCTTTCAACATCCTCACCCATCTCCTTCTCTCACTTTTCTTAATTTTTAGGATGTATATTGAGTTTTTGACTGATCTCTCCCCCTAGTACCAAGCTTTTATCCTTTCTTGCATTAACTTGTACATAGTAATCAATTCCATCATGACGTTTCCATATGTGATGTAGTATAGTTTGATCATAGTCATTCCCCTCTATTGTACTTTTTTTTTTTTTTTTGCTAGTCCTGGGGATTGAGTTCAGGGTCTGAGCACTGTCCCTGGCTTCTTTTTGTTCAATGCTGGCACTCTACCACTTGAGCCACAGTGCTACTTTTGGCTTTTTCTGTGTCTGTGGTACTGAAGAATCGAACCCACAGCTTCCTGCATGCGAGGCAAGCGCTCTAGCTAAGCCACATTCCCTGTTATTGGTTTTAAATGACTGAAAAGACTTTTTGTCTTAATTGTTTTCCTCTGATACCATCCAGGGCGCTCTCTCATCTGAACGAGGTTTCAGGCAGAGTAGAAGGCACCAGCAGGGATGAAAGGAACACAGTGATTCTTGTATGTGCAGGATGGAGACCTTGCCCTGTGGAATAGGGCAGTTTGATAAAATTCATGACCACTGCTGGGCATTAATCCTTCTGCTTCCTGCATAGCCTACCTTACCTGTCCTTACCATGAGGATACCAATCTCATTTTCCTGCCATTCCAGCAAGCTCGCCTCCCTCAGCGAGTGTCATTCACACCCACAACCCAACTTGAGGGTCACTGAGGAATGCAATGGATTCCTGGCCTGGGGGATCTGGCCAGAGCCCCCAGGAGGAGGTGACAGGTAAGGGGGCAGGAAGCCCATTTGGGGAGTCAACATCACCAAGCAGCAATAACCACCAAGGTTGTGCCTCACAGACCATTTCCTGAGAGTTCTGGCTCAGCCAAACCCTGGTGCAGGAAGAGAAGTCAGGAGCTCCCGATATCCCAAGGAGGACCAGAGGCAGGAGCAAATGTTGTACCTGTCAGCCCCACACAATGCAGCTGTTTCTCACTGCAGGAGATAAGAATAAGGAAAAAATGTCAAATCTCTGTGAGGGACACACTCCCCAGCCCATAGACCCTGCAACCCTAACACAGGCTTTCTTGTGCCCAGCCCTGACCCCCACTTAGGGCCACCAGATTGTCACTTTTTTCAGCTGTTGCAAACCGCTGTGAGTGTCTTGTCTTGCCATGGCCAGTGTTAGGTTTTTAAAGTAGGTAGCCGATAAAGGAGAACGCCATGTGGTATTCAGGCAGGAGAGAATGTTTATTACTGAACTGCTGGTCTGTGGCCAAGATGATCCATGGCCGGAGAGAAGGGAGAGCGAGAGCGACACCCACCCAGCCCTGCCTTATATCTAGGGCAGGGGCAAGGGGTGTGGCCAGGTGGATTAGGATGTGACCTCAGGGAAAGGGGAGGCAACTGCCTCCAGGTCTGCAGGTTACCCAGGTAACTGGGTGGAGACTTGATGGGTGGGGGCATCTGCAGGTAGCCCTCAGGGAGAGGACCTTACACTTACAATAACTAATTAAGAAGTTAAACAGGTAAATACCAGTCTCACTCAGAACCAAGAATAATTTTGCTTTGATTGCTTTGTTTACCAGAGTTTACTGGAATTGTAATCACTAACAATTCTGCTTCTGTATGTCTGCTTGCTTGCTTTGCCCAACTTGCCAGACCACCTGCGTGTGGTACATGTGATTTTGCCTTTAAAAAACCCAGCCCTTGTATAAACTATCCTGTTTCCATACTTCTTCAGTGTAAGGTCCACCCAGGAGTGCTCCATGCAGATGCCCCCCCCCACCTGGTTAAGTCTCCACCCAGTTACCTGGATAACTGGCACACCTAGAGGCAGTTACTCCCCCTTCCCTGAGGGCACATCCTAATCCACCAGGCCACACCTCCCTGTCCCTGCCCTAGATAACGCAGGTCAGGGCAGGGGTCTCCCCTTCTCTCCAGCCCTGCATCACGTCGGCCACAGGCCAGCAGCAGTTCGGGAATAAACATTCTCTCCTGCCTGAATACCGTGGGGTGTACTCCTTTATCGGCTACCTACTTTAATAAACCTTACACTCAGACCTTGGAGCCTGGCAGGAGCCTAACCAAATTGTGTTTGTTTACTGCTCACCTTCACCTCCTGTTTTCAGGAAGTCACCAATCCTAGGATTGTTTCCCCCATTCTGTGTCAGTAACTTCAAAGAGACCTTGTTTTCTGCACATATTACCTACTTGATGTTGAATAAAAGCCCTGTTCACAGGACCCTCTGGATCGGTTGCTGACAGCACGCAGCAGGCCCCCTGGGACCCCTAACCGGTTCCACGGTCTGGTCCCCATCATTGCTTTGCTCCTGGCTGTAAGGTCCTCTCCCTGAGGGCTACATGCAGATGCCCCCACCCATTAAGTCTCCACCCAGTTACCTGGAGGCAGTTACCTCCCCCTTCCCTGAAGTCACATCCTGGCCACACCTCCCCATCCCTGCCCTACATAAGGCATTGCGCCGCCCCCCCCCTCCCCCCCCCCCGGGGTGGCTTGCTCTCTGGCCTACCTCGTGCACCTGGAACTTGGGACCAAGTCAGTAGAATAAACTTTTCTCTCCTGCCTGAAGACCGCGTGGTGTTCTCTTTTACCGGCTACCTACTTTAAAAAAAAGCTGGAAGTGGTGCTGTGGCTCAAGTGAGTATAGCCTTGAGCAAAAGAAGCTCAGGGACAGGCCCAGGCCCTGAGTTCAAACCCTAGGACTGGAAAAAAGCAAAAACAAGTTATGGGTCCAGAAATCAACGATCAATGAGACCACTCAGATGACAATTAAGGATGGAAAGAATTTTATTGTGCAGGAAAGTACTGACGCGCCAGGTGGTCGGGATCGCAAGATGCAGCCCTGAGCTGTTTTAGCAGGCTGCTTATAAACCCAAAAACCTACAGGAATTTCCCCTTTTGCCTAACTATAGTGACTGGTTACTTTCCAGGAACCAGTCACAAACAGGTCAGGATGTCTTGACCTTTACTGGAAATTGTTGAATACCAGGTACCCAGGTGGGCCTCGAACTCATGAAAATAGTCACCAGCACTCAGTCAATTGGGCTAGGAGTCTTTAGCTGTGCACAGCGTCTTCTCGCCACCACCTGGATGGTAACAAAGCGCTGGGGCCCAATGGGGCTGAGCTTTTAAAGACGGTCATCACATTTACCACATGCAGGTGGTCTGGCAGGTCAGGCAAAGCAAGGAAGCAGAATTACTGTTAGTGATTACAATTCCAGAAAACCCCAGCCATCAAAGTACTAATGATTTCAGTAAATTTCAATAAGCAAGGCAAATCAATACAATTCTTGGTCCTACGTGTGACTACTTAGCCTTAAGCTTTCTCTTTCTAGAACTTCCCCTAAACTGAGTGGTCTTCCTCATTCCTTACACTTTTGCCTAGGTCAAGCTGCTTTGGGCTCCCATTATTTGGCTTAGGTTAGCCCATCCCCAAGCCCACTAATTTGTCTAAGCCTGCCGTTACCAGGGACTCCAAAAAAGAGGTTCCTTACACCTTTCACTTGGTTTCTCTAAGAGTTATTAAAATAGCTAGCCTGTAAAGGAGAATGCCATGTGGTATTCAGGTAGGAGAGAAGTTTATTACAGAACTGCTAGCCTGTGGCCCAAGTGGCTGGAGAGAAGGGTCGACCCCCTTCTAGCCCGCCTTATCTAGGGAGGTCTGCTGGTTACTCATGTAACTGGGTGGAGACTTAACCAGGTGGGCACATCTGCCTGGAGCCCTCCGGCGGTAGACCTTACATTCCAGCCAGTGGAGGTAGAGGGGAACGTGTCAGAGCCCACAGGCGTCACTGGAGGAATTAAGGGTGGATGAGCTCCCTCGGTCCAGTCTCCACCACAACAAAGGTCACCTGCCTCCCCCAAGGTACTCACTTGCAACCTTATCATAGCCTTCTCTTTTCTCACTGGTAAGTGAACCTGGGCAGCCGTTGCACCTCTATATTGTAGCTTGGGCCTGACCGGGCCCTGAAACTTCCTGGAATAACTGCAGAACATGTCAATGTGAAAATGCAGTCTAAAATAATGAAGGTAGCCCGAGAGACTTCATTTGACCAGAGGTCAGTTAAAGTTAGAATGCTTCAGCCATTGTAACACAAAGGAAATGTATTGAAGTGTGGCCAGTGTGTTTTGTGTTTTGAAACATGGTTAATGTGTCCCTCATAAATGAGAGTAGCCACTTCTGAGAAATAAGGCCCACTCTCATCAGGTGTGTGACTTAAGGCCCTAAACCTGCCCCTGTGACAAAATACAGAAGTGCAGAGATTCCAGGAGAAGAGTCAATAATTCCTTTGGGTAGTGAAACTCTCATGATGACCAAGTGATCAAGAAAGTGTCAATAACTTCTTTGGGCAGTGAAACTCTCACAATAACCAGCAATCAAGAAATAACAGGGGGGGCTGGGGATATAGCCTAGTGGCAAGAGTGCCTGCCTCGGATACACGAGGCCCTAGGTTCGATTCCCCAGCACCACATATACAGAAAACGGCTGGAAGCGGCGCTGTGGCTCAAGAGGCAGAGTGCTAGCCTTGAGCGGGAAGAAGCCAGGGACAGTGCTCAGGCCCTGAGTCCAAGGCCCAGGACTGGCCAAAAAAAAAAAAAAAAAAAAAAAGAAATAACAGGGGGCTGAGGATATGGCCTAGTGGCAAGAGTGCTTGAGGCACTGGGTTCAATTATACATTCATTATACATGAGGCCCTGGGTTCAATTCCCCAGCACCACATATACAGAAAATGGCCAGAAGTGGCACTGTGGCTCAAGTGGCAGAGTGCTAGCCTTGAGCAAAAAGAAGCCAGGGACAATGCTCAGGCCCTGAGTCCAAGCCCCAGGACTGGCAAAAAAAAAAAAAAAGAAAGAAATAACAGGAAATACCTAAAATTCCAGATGTCCCCTCAAGGTAAGGATGACTTGGGCAACACCCTTGTGACCCAGATCATTTGTCTAAACCAATCATTTTGAACCCCATAAGCTAGCCAATCACCTTCAGCAGGCCCGTTCCCATCATTGATTATGCCAATCATTCTTATGAATTATTTTATAATTTTCTTGCAATATGAAATGATTTGCTGTGAGTTGCTATGCTGTTTTGTGATTTTCCCGCGGTGTGATATGCTTTGCTGTGTGAGGTGACACATAGAATGTTCCCCCAAACCCTATAACCCTGCTGAATGGAGGGTCGGGGCTCACGATTCAGACCCGCAGCGTTGGTGACCATCGTGAGCCCAGGCTTGAGCTTGCAATAAAGACTCTCATGTGATTGCATAGGCTTCGGCTCCTGGGTGGTCTTTGGGGACCCTGAAATCTGGGCATAACATAAGGAGAAACAACCTGTGAGATGTGGGGTACAAGCAGTGCCACCAGGACCTAGATGAATCAATCCCTATCCATGAGCTCTTGGAGAGTTTCCAGAAATGTGACTATACAACCTAGGAAGCATCTGAAGAGATGAGCACATCAACTGGGAAGAGACCCCAGGACCTCCTGGATTCTGCCTCAGTGGGGACCTTCCCTGTGGCCCTGAGTGCTGGAATCTGCTCCCCATCACCACCCTCGGGAGGGGAGTTTGTGACTTTCACTTTCCAGGTGATTACAGGACAGGAGCTGTCAGGCTGGGGAAGGCCCTGAGGGTGGAGCAGCTTCCCGTTATGTGTGCAGGGCACACTGCTACCTGGAGCCTGAAACCCCACCAGTGGTCCAGGAATTCAGGGCTCCACCTTCCTACCTGCATTCTTCTTCTTCATCCACAGAATAAAACCCACAGCAGCTAGAAGAGCAATCATTAGGACGATGACAATTCCGTTTTTGGGAGAGGCATGGTGAGCAGGCGGCTCTGGGAAGAGAAGGGAAAGGATGATGAGGGGTGTGACCCCAGCTCTCAGTGCTTACCTGCTCAGGGGCCCCAGATGCCTCCTGCTTTCTCTGACCACAAGCTCTGTGCCCTCAGCCCCTGCTCACCCCATGTCAGGGTGAGGGGCTCAGGCAGCCCCTCATGCTGCACTTGGCAGGTGTATCTCTGCTCCTCTCCAGAAGGCACCCTGATAGCTGCCCACTTCTGGAAGGTTCCATCTCCTGCAGGCCTGGTGTCCACAAGCTCCATTTCCTGGGTCTGGTCCTCTCCATCCCTCTGCCAGGTCAGGGTGATCTCCGCAGGGTAGAAGCCCAGGGCCCAGCACCTCAGGGTGACCTCATGGTCAGAGGTGGGGTGGTGGGTCAGGTGGGTCTGGGGACCCTCTGTGGTAGGCAAAGTAAAGAGGATCCATGTGCAGCCATGTTGCATAGCATCTGATGTAATGAATGACAGGAGCCATGAGGCCAGCCACTCCAGGGGTGTCATCTAGGTGGGGGTGGAGAGAACCCACAGGGACCCAAAAGAAAATCCTCCATAGGCTGCCCCACTTTCTGGCTCTCAGGCTTCACATCAGTTCTCATGGCTGCGTCTCCAGTGGGAAAGAGGCCAAAGTGTGAGAAAACCCCCAGGAGCCTAGGAACGTGCCCGCTGGTCTCCTGAGAGATGTAGCAGGGAGCACAGCCCAGGAGACTTCAGAGGGGAGTTCCTTCAGCACATGGGCCCCACCCTCCACTACAGATAGCCACGCCCCTGTGCAGGTGTGGCCCTGAGGGACAACTTCCTCAACCCCAGCTCTGGGATGAGAATGGGCCTTGATGGAGACCTGGAACACTGGGAAGAGGACTTGGGGGACGTCATTACCAGTGCGCCTCAAAGAATGTCCTCCGAGCTTCAAATACTTCTTCAGCCACAAGATGCATTCATGTTCCAAATAGATCTTGTCCTGTTCTATCTTGTTCCCATTGGCCTCCCACTTTCGTTTGGTGTGGCTGGCAAGGGGTGAGATTGCCCGGTATTCTGGAGAGTCCATATCTAAGATCAGGTAGTCTTTACCGTCATAGCCATACTGCCAGTGTCCTCTCTTTCTGCCATCTTCCCACAACTCACAGCCGTAGGTGAACTGGAGGGTATGGGAACCTACCACCCCCCAAGAAAGGCATGTCAAAGAAGTTAGGCAAGTACTCCAGGCTTCCCCATCCTGGTCTCTGCCCCCTCCCCTCCACTCCCCAGTCCTTCCCTCCCTCCTCCCCTTGATCTCTTGACTTACTCTTCTTTCCTTCCTTCCTTCCCTCTTCTCCCTTCCTTCTTTTTTTTCTTTCTTTCCCTCCCTCCTTCCCTCCCTTTCTCTTTTGTCTAAGACTCAGACTCTATCTTGGTATCTGATGCTTTCACTCTTTGGCTGGTGCTCTACCACTTGAGCCACTCCTCTAGCCTCTCTTGGATTTTGTTTTTTCTGATGTCCTTATCTTGCTGTTGGCTCTTGAGTGGTTTGTGCTCCATACCAGGATGTCATGGGAAAGCTTTAGTGGGAAGGTAAGGACTGAAGTTTTGCCATGAATTGTGGTGTCTGGATGAGCCATTCAGGCCCCACAGCTCTCTGTTTACCTCATGTTCATGGAAGGGATAGAGAATGTTCCACAGGTCTCTGCTTTGCTGACTGACTCAGACTATCCATGTGATTTCCTAGAAATAGGATCTCAGTATACAGTGTTCCCATGAAAGGATACGCTGCACTCACTACAATTTTCTTTCAAGTTCTCAGGAAATCAGACTTGGAAGCAGTAACTTTTGCTGAAAACTCTGAGGACTTCCAAAGCCAGATAGAACAAACTCTGAGATTGCTCCATTTTGGATCGTGTCCTGTGCTGAGATCTCAGAGCCCATAGACTGGAGCAATCTAAATCACACTCACATGTTATATGGAACTCTGCTGTGCACCCTTTCTTCCCCGCTTCTCCATGATCCCTTTGAAAGTTGGGAAAGTTGACCTGTTCCTTCAGGAGCCACTGGTAGACAGTGGAGCAGCTTCACTCTTCAGGTTTCATTCTATCAATCACTGTTTTAGTGTGTGTATGTATGTGTGTCCATCCTGGGACTTGAACTCAGGGCCCTTAGCTTTTCTTTTTCTCAATGATAGTGACCTACCACTTGAGTCACAGCTCCACTTCCAGCTTTCGCCCAGGTTGGTTTCGAACCACGATCCTCAGATCTCAGCCTCCTGAGTGGCTAAGATGACAGGCACGAGCCACCAGTGTCCCACATGCTCACTGGTTTAAAGACTCTTCACAAACATGTTGGCTATTCACAATAGCCCAGTCATAGAATCAGTCATGGCAGAACAGATGAATGGTCAAACAAGGAGTACTGCAGTACTGCAGTAGTACATGAAATATGTGCATAGGCACAATTAGATATGTACATATGTGTGGGGTTTTTTTTTTTTAACAGACTGGAGTTTGAATTCTGATCCTTGAGCTTACTAGGCAGATGACTTGAGTCATGTCTACAGTCTTTTTTTCTTTCTTTCATTGTTTCTCAAATAGGGTCTCACATTCATACCCAGACTTACCTTGCCTGGACTACAGTCCTCCAGTATTTGTGCTTCCCACAAAGCTGGGGTGGCAGGCATACATACACTGCCACATCCAGCTCTTTTTTTTTTTTCTTAAAGACAGGCTCTCTTTATGCAGCCCTGGACAGCTCTGAACTCAAGATTCCCTCTGCCTCCCAAGTGCCTGGGATTACAGACATATGCCATCATGCCAGACCACAATGGAGAATTATTCATTCATACAGAAGCATCGTATATTGGTACAGATCACAACAGAATATTTTCTTTCTTTTCTTTCTTTTTTTTTTTTTTTGTCGTCAGTTGTAAGGCTTGGACTCAGGGCCTGGGCGCTATCCCTGAGCTCTTTCTGCTCAAGGCTAGCGCTCTACCACTTTGAGTCACAGCGTCATCACTTTCAGTTTTCTGGTTAATTGGTTTGAAACCATGATCCTCAGATCTCAGTCTCCTGAGTAGTGAGGCGTATAGGCGTGAGCCATCGCGAGCCATAGATGAATATTTTCATTCATAGACAAGTATGGTAGCATGGTTCAGATCAAGTATGATATCATGGTTCAGATCAAATATGGTAGCATGGTTCAGATCAGATATGGTATAAACAGTTCAGATCAAATGAAATATTTTCATTCATAATGAATACAATATAACATCTCAAATCACAGTGGAGAATTGTCATGCATAGGTAAGTAATGCTCCAATCATAGAGAAATATGGGATAACATCATTTGCAGGAAAATAGGCAGAACTGGAGATCATCAAGTTAAGTGAAATAAGCCAGACTTAAAAAGACAAATATCACATGGTCTTTCTCACATATGGGATCTAGATTAAAAAAACAAAAACAAAAAAAAAGATGAAAGTCAAAAGGGAACTAGTGTTGGGAGGGGGCTCAGCTAGAGGAGTGGGGTGATGAGAGGTGAAGTGTGCGGATGATCTAATGAAGTGATATTTCTGCATAGTTGTCGGGCTCTGAGGACTAGCATGGGTGACTCCGCTTTTCTAATTTCTTCCTCCAGCTCCCAAAGATGCATGCTGCTGGTGTCTGTGATGGCCAGACTGTGCGATGCTTAATGGCAAACAGTCCCTGACTGTCGGGACAAGTGACAACTTGTCAGGAGGTTTGCTGGGGGTCCCCCGCCTCTGAGGGTTGGGGTGATATGAAGTCTGCTTCCCACTGCTTTGCTACGGCACTTACCTGCATGCACGGGGAGCAGGGAGTCCAGGAAGGTGGTGTTGTAGCTCTGCACATTTCTCAGACTTAACTGGAAAAGCTTCATCCGGTTTAAGAAGATTTGGGTCTCATCATCAAAGTAACTCGGGTCTTCTGTCAACCAGTGAGCAAGAGGCTCTGCCTTCTCCTCCTCACTGTTGTACTGGATGAAGGGCAGCTCATTCACGAAGCCAGTGGCCAGAAAGGCAGGAACTCCTGGACTGGGGTCCGACACAGCCAAGTAGAAATACTGCAGAGAATGCGACCCTGCAATAGGAACCGTGCATTCACAGTGAGTGACAGATTTATTGAGTGAGAACCTAGCTCCCAGTATGTGTATATATATACGCATGTGTAAATATGAGTGTGCATGCATGTGTACATGTTGTGAATATGTGTACAGCTATGTGTGTGCATTCATGTGCATATGCACATATTTGTGCACACATACATATATGTGTGCATGTATGTACATATGCATACAGTAGAAGAGACAAGACAGAGTGTAAAACAGTGGGAACATAGAACAACCTATCAGCCCGAATTCTTTTTTTGGGAGGCGGGGGGAGTGAGAGTGCCAGTCTTTTTTTTTTTTGGCCAGTCCTGGGCCTTGGACTCAGGGCCTGAGCACTGTCCCTGGCTTCTTCCCGCTCAAGGCTAGCACTCTGCCACTTGAGCCACAGCGCCTCTTCTGGCCGTTTTCTGTATACGTGGTGCTGGGGAATCGAACCTAGGGCCTCGTGTATCCGAGGCAGGCACTCTTGCCACTAGGCTACATCCCCAGCCCCTAGAGAGTGCCAGTCTTGGTGCTTCAACTCATTACCACTTGAGCCACAACTCCCATTTCCAGCTTTATGGTAATTATTTGGAGGTAAGAGTCTTTGGTTTCCTGGTGGACTTGCTTTGAACCTCAACCCTCAGATCTCAGCCTCCTGAGTAGCTAGGATTACAGGTATGTGCCACTGGTGCCAGCCCAAGTGAATTCTAATTCCACACAGTATATTTCAGAAAAGGGACAATAATGCTTGTTTAAGGTCTCATTAGAAAGTCCCTGTGGGGACTGGAGACATGGCTCATGTGAGAGAGTCCTTGCCGAGCACGCTCCAGGCCCTGGATCCAATCCCAGAGAGAAGTTCCCACAAAGATGCTCTCATCTGAGAAACGGAGGGATCTTGAGCAACAGATACTTCAAAACACCCTCAGAGCATGAACTGAGGTCTATTCTGTGAAACAGGGCATTCCTTTCTTTTCTCACTGCAGTATCTGGGTGGGACCCTGCCTCAGGGTCCCTCACTTTAGATGCTGCACTGGGAACTGGAGTTAAAAGCTGATAGACTAGAAACTCTGGTAAACATTGAACTCAGAGGGCTGGGAATGTGGCTTAGTGGTAGAGTGCTTGCCTAGCATGCATGAAGCCCAGGATTCCTCAGTACCACATAAACAGAAAGAGCTGGAAGGGGTGCGATGGCTCAAGTGGTAGAGTGCTAGCCTTGAGCAAAAGAAGTTCAGAGATAGTGCTCAGGCCCTGAGTTCAAGCCCCAGGACTGGCAAAAAAAAACAAAACAAAACAAAAAAAAAGATTTAACTCAGAGACTGTGGTTGGCTATGCAAATACTACCTTAAGCCACACTGCCAGTCCCTTTTGTTATTAGTTGTTTTTGGCAAGGTCTCACTAGCTTTGCTTAGGTAGACCTTGAAAGAACCATTCATTATTCTCTGGCCTCTGCTTCCTGATTAGCTGAGATACTCCTTCCCCTCCTCCTCTTCCTCTTTTTTTTTTTTAAATTTTTTAAAAAAAGTACTGGGGTGTGACCTCAGGGCTTCATGCTTGCTAGGTTGGTGCTTTAGTGCCCTGAGGGTATTTCTAGTCTATTGCTCTAGATCCCTCTCTTCCTCAATGAAGAATTTTTTGTAGGAAGTCATCCTTCCCTGGAGGTTTCAACCTCTTCTTAGAACTTTGGGGGATGTGTGGGGAGTCCTGGGGCTTTAACTCGGAGCCTGGGCATTGTCCTTGAGGTTTTGGAGGTTTGTTTTCTGTTCTGTTTTTTCACCCCTCATGTCTAGCACTGTACCATTTGGGCCACAGCTTCACTTCTGGCTTTTTTTTTGGTGGTTACTTGGAGATTACAGTCTCATGGACTTTCCTGCCCAAGTCTGGCTTCAAACTGCAATCCTCAGATCTCAACTGCCTAGGGTAGCTAGAATTCTAGGTGTGAGCCACTGGTGCCTGGACCTCCTTGAAACTTTCCAGCCCTTATTGTTCTCTCATCTGGAACACTTTGTCTCCACCTTCTGGCTATTATTGGTCTGAACTCAGGGAGGCCTCACCTCTCCCCACCTCTCAGCCCAGGGAAGACAGATGTATGTCACAATACTCAACGAACATCAGTTGAGTATGTGTTCACTGTCTGCTGGCCAATACATTGGGTAAGACCGACTTCTCTTTTTGTTGCTCTTTGCATTCTTAGTGTGTATAACAATGCCCTATTAGGCAGCTCCAGAGAAAGAAACTTGCTAGGATGCAAGGGATTGTCTTACAATGTTGTAGGGCAAATGCAAACGGTATCACACAATGGTGAGAGCACAATGAAAACAGCCCATGGAGGCAGTGTAGAGGGAGAATTCTTTCCTTCTCAGAGACCTCACTCTTTGTCTCTTAAAGTCTTCAGCTAAATGAGAAAGGCCCACTCACATGAAGGGAGCAATCAGCTTTACTCAAAACCCACTGGTTTAAGTGTAAATCTCATCCCTATAACTCCCACAGAAACATCCAGAATAATGTTTAATAAACAGCTGTATACTGTGGCCTGGTCAAGTTGACACATAGCATTAACCATCATGCTGGGCATGGGTGGCTCACACGTGTGATCCTAGTTACTCAGGAGATTCTGAGGATCAGGGTTGAGCAAGCCAGCCCAGACAGGAAAGTCTCTGAGGCTTTTTATTTCTTATCTCCAATTAACCACTAGGAAACTGAGAAAGTGGCACTGTGGCTCAAAGTGGTAGTGGTAGAGCAAAAGAACTCAAAGACAGTGGCCAGGCCCTGAGTTCAAACCCCAAGGCTGACAAAAATAAATAAATAAATTTAACCATCATAAGCACCCAAAACAAATGCATAACTGTTTATAGGCAGATAGAGAAAAATTTTAAATGATGTATTAATCTTACAAAGATGCTAGAAAGATAAATCCTATCTTGAAGATACATAATTATGATGGTTATTTCCATCATACATTGTTAGGGCTGGCCTGAAAACTGGAGTAACTAAAGATAAGTTTTAGTGTTAAAATTATAACAGCTTCTAAACCCTGGTGATGACTCCATGATAGAGGGCTGCACCCCCACCGATGAGACTAGTTTCTTGTAGTTTGACATTTAAAAATGTAGGGAGCACTTGTTCACCTCTGTACCTGGGTAGCAACCATGGAAATGGACAGTAAAAATGATCATAGTCATAAACTATAGAAATAACCATAATAGTAGTAGAAATGCCATGGTAACTGTCAGGTTGGTTTACTTATGATTGAGTACTGGATTGTTTTAGCCCGCTCAAGCTTGCTTAGTGGTAATGGGAAAACATGGTCACAATTGTTAAAATAAAGTTGCTACTAGGTCAGCCTGACTGCACATTCTGCTTCTGTAAAAGGCTTGCTTAACCCATTTGTGACTTGCTCTACCCCCTGTACTAACCCCCTGCATCAGTGCTACGTGACCACCTGTTGTCAATTCCTGATATGGAGGCCAGTTCCCGATATCAAAGCCAAAAATAGATAACTGAAAGGGTAGATAGCCAATAGAAATAGGACAAGACTTGCTTGCTAAATGCCATCCAATCAAGTATCTGTCAAGTTGGAAATACCCTGCCCCTGTTGTAACTACAATAAAAACCCTGCCTATCTGAGGGTCGGGACTCTCAATCCAGATCCGATGTGTCGGTGACGGTTGGGAGTCCAGGCTCAAGCTTGCAATAAAGACTTGTGCGTTTGCATCGGTATCTGCTCCTTGGTGGTCTTTGGGGACCGGAAATCTAGGCATAACAACATCATAGTCAAATACCAAGCCCAGGGGGCTGGGGATATAGCCTAGTGGCAAGAGTGCCTGCCTTGGATACACGAGGCCCTAGGTTCGATTCCCCAGCACCACATATACAGAAAACGGCCAGAAGCAGCGCTGTGGCTCAAGTGGCAGAGTGCTAGCCTTGAGCGGGAAGAAGCCAGGGACATTGCTCAGGCCCTGAGTCCAAGGCCCAGGACTGGCCAAAAAAAAAAAAAAAAATACCAAGCCCAGCATATGACTGTGCATTGGAAAACACTAAGGCCAGAAAAGATGATAAAGAGAAGCTTTCCAGCCTTTCTAAGGCTGAGTTCATCAGCCAGGTCTCAGTGGCTGTCCATTTAGTCAGATAAGAAATGCGCAGCCAGGTCTGGGCATATGGCCTAGTGGTAAAGTGCTCGCCTCGTATTCATGAAACCCTGGGTTCGATTCCTCAGCACCACATTTGTGGAAAAAAGATGGAAGTGGCGCTGGGGCTCAAGATGTAGAGTGCCTTGAGCAAAAAGAAGCCAGGGACAGTGCTCAGGCCCAGAGTCCATGCCCCAGGACTGGCAACAAAAACAAAACAAAACAACAAAACAAAAAACAAAAAACAAGAAATGCCCTGCCAGGCGCGTGTTATCTCTAATTAACACTCCCAGAAAACGGGAAGTGCTGCTGTGACTCAAAGTGGTAGAGAGCTAGCCTGGAGCACAAAGAGGCTCAGGGACAGAGCCCAGACCCTGAGGTCAAGCCCCAGGAACCCTAATATTAATAATAATAATAATAATAATAATAATGAGGAAGAGGAGCTGCCCCCCCCTCCGCTGGTGGCCCATGCTTGTAATCCTAGTCACACAGGAAGCTGTGATCTGATGATGGCAGGTTGAAGCCTGCTGTGGGAGGAAAGTCCCTGAGATCCTTATATCATTTACCACTCAAGAGAGCAAAGTGAAGATGTGGTGTGGAGTGCTAACCCTGAGCAAGCCCTACAACCGACAAGCCACAAACAAAACCCACAAATAAATAAAAACAATGAAATACCAGGACAAAGCTCCAGAAACCTCAAGATCTGTCATGGCCCCTACCAAGACTTTGGGGAGCCACCCCTAAGAAACAAAAGGCCCTGAGGTTCCAGGCTGGGCGCTTTCTGGGCGCGTGGATTGCCCTGCCCCGCCTTACCCACCCGTGCCCTACTCACGGGATCGGACCAGCGAGAGGACCGAGGTGATCACCAAGACAACCCGCAGCATCGCGGGGCTCAGCGCCCCAGGGGTCAGGGTCCACGCTGCGTCCTTTTTACCAGTCCTTCTCGACTCCTGGACTGGGGGAGTTTCTCTTTCGATTTCTTCCGGTGGTGCGGGGTGGAGCAAGCCAGAGCCTACGAAGCGTCAACAGCGCGCGGTGGCGGGTGGGGGTGGGGAGTGGGGTGGGGGCTGCCCGCGGGGCAGAGGGTCTGAGAGGCCCTCCCTGGGCTTAGGACCCATGTGAAATATGCACCCCCGTCCCCGCGACGTGATCCACAGCCTACAGCTCCGAAATCAGGCATGTTAAGTGTGGGCGTGGGCGTCACACAGAAATGGTGATCACGTTAATGAAACGACTATGTTGCAGGGACCAGTTTCGAGGTTGCAGTATTTTCTGCCCTGGGTGTCATCTTGAAGATCTTCCCTGTTCAGGTGCAGTAACACTGAAACTCCGAAGGAGGAAGTGGTGTGGCTGTCACCCAGCGCTTGTGTGGGGGATGGGGTCAGGAGAGCCATTTGGGTTTGGGAGGAATGGGATGGAATTGGGGTGGGGTTAGGGAGGTGAGAGGGCTCTGCACAGCTCCCACGGGAAGCATCCTGTTCCCTACATATATCGGGAGGAGGGTACCGGTCAGCTATCGAATCCACAGGCTCCTAATCGAATGGTATTTTTTTTTTTAAACACGTCTTGTACTGCATCCTCCGAGTAGTATGGAATTAGAGCACTTGGCTTGCTAGAGTGCTAACAATTGACTCAGTGGGCTGTTTCCAAGTTCAGTTTTCCTGGATCCCCAGGAGGTAGGGACCCGCCCTCCTGGTGTGGTGGCCTATCAGGAACCCAGCGGAAGAGCTGGTCCCTGGTGATAAGAGCACGGTCTCGGGGAAATAGAAAGTAAGCCAGCAAGAGAGGGGATTGGCCAGACGGGCGTTTTTTTGTTTTTTTTTTTAATTGTCCTACCAGGGGCTGGGGATATGGCCTAGTGGCAAGAGTGCTTGCCTCGTATACATGAGGCCTTGGGTTCAATTCCCCAGCACCACATATACAGAAAACGGCCAGAAGTGGTGCTGTGGCTCAAGTGGCAGAGTGCTAGCCTTGAGCAAAAAGAAGCCAGGGACAGTGTTCAGGCCCTGAGTTCAAGGCCCAGGACTGGCCAAAAAAATAAAAAAAATAAATTGTCCTACCAGAGTTTATTCAGTGTTCTACCAGCCCCTGTCCTCCCCACCTGTTTTTTTTCCCCTCCCTCCCTTCCTTTCTTAGTACTAGGGGGTTTGAGTCCCTGGTATCTTGCTGGCTTAGGCAATTCTCTCATCTTGAATTCCCATCTTGTCCCAATGCTTCCTTCCTTCTTCCCTCCCTCGGTCCCCTTTCTTTCATGCTGGACATTGAACTCTGGGCCTCAGCTGCTCTACCACTTGAGCTACTTCCCTAGCCTTTTTTGCTTTATTTTGGGATGGGGCTCTGGAGTTTACGCCCCTTATGCCTGGGGCCAACCTGGACCTCCATCTTCCTACTTATACTTCCTTTGAAGGTGGGGTGACAGATGCATGCCATCATACCCAGCTGCTGGTTAACAATGAGGGTCCGCGGGTTGCCCGTGGCTCATGCCTGTAATATTAGCTATTCAGGAGGCTGAGATCTGAGGCTCTCCTTTCCAAGCCAGCCTGGGCAGGAAAGTCTGTGAGACTCTTATCTCCAATTAACCCCCAGAAAACTGGAAGTGGCAACATGGAGATAATGCATACATATATATGCACACATGTGTATTTGTGTATGTGAGTGGATATATCTACATATATGTATGTATGTATTGGTACCACTGGCAACTGTTCCTGTTCGTCAGTGGGTAGTTAGGACTACTCCATAGGGGTAGAGGCACTTGTTCAGTGGAAACACTCTACCAACTTGAGTTATAACTCCACTTCCAGCTTTTTGGTGGTTAACTAGACATGAGTCTCATGGACTTTTCTACTTGGACTGGCTTTGAACCACAATCCTCAGATATCAGCCTCATAGCATTGCAGTTGTGAGCCATCATTGCCTGGCTATTATTATTTTGTAGTTCAGGGGTTTGACCTAAGCACCTCATACCTCCTGTGTTTTTGTCAGCCTGGGGCTTTTTTTTTTTTTTTTTTGTCAACTTGGGGCTTAGGAGCCTGTCCTGAGGTCTTTTTGCTCAAGGCACAGCACCATTTCCTGTTTTCTGGTGATAACCTGGAGATAAGAGTATATGGGCTGGCTTGAAAACTTGATCCTCAGATCAGCCTCCTGAGTAGCTAGGATTACAGGCTTGAGCCACTAGCACCAGGCTTTTTTTTTTTTTTTTTTTTGGAGGGGGAGGGGGGCTTAACACAGGGTCTTGCTTCCTGATAAGGTTTTTCCACCCAGACACACACCAGTACCCCAATCCACCAATTTCAGGCTTTGCGGAGTTCATTGAAATGGCAGTTTTTTGTTTTTTGTTTTTTTTTTGCCAGTCCTGGGCCTTGGACTCAAGGCTTCTTTGTGCTCAAGGCTAGCACTCTGCCTCTTGAGCCACAGCGCCTCTTCTGGCCATTTTCTTTATATGTGGTGCTGGGGAATCGAACCCAGGGCTTCATGTATATGAGGCAAGCACTCTTGCCACTAGGCCATATTCCCAGCCCAACTTTCCGGTTTAAATGGGCCTGGAACTTACAACCAATTTCAGCCCCTCGCTTAGTTTAGGGTGACAGGCTGGAACCCCTGTACCCAGCTCTGGGTTTAGAAGGGGTCTCATGAGCTTTTCTGCCTGGGCTGGCCTTGACAAACAGAATTTGGTGTGGGAGAAAACAGGGGTCAGGATAAAGGCTGAGGTCCTAGGTTTAAGACCTTTGGGTATCAGTACCTAGGGCGGTCCAGCCCTGGAGATGCTCCCTCCCCGGTTTCAATCTCCCAACCCGTGACAGCTGCTGCCGCCTGGACACTCGTGACTCGGCCACGGCATCAGTTCTCGCTCCTACTGAGTGTTGGGTTCCTAGAAAAGCCAATCAACGCCCCCAAGTTGAAGTTCTCTCCAGCAACAGATCGACCCAAACCCCGAGGATGGGTGCCATAGCTCTCTTAAGCTCTCCTCCTGCTTCTCTCAAGAGCCTGGGCCCTGACTGAGACGGGGGCATGCTGTGCGGGTCGGGAGGGACCGGCCTCTGCGGGGAGGTGCGGGGGCCTGGAAGCAGCGTTTCGATTTGTACTTTCTCCGCTGCTACTTCTCAGCTACCCCACGCCTTCTTCCACGTTTCACCGTCGGATGAGGCCATGCGCCCCTCTTCCTCCCTTGGCGGTATTAAGCTGAGAGCCCCCCTCTCCCAGGCCTCCCCCGCTCCCGCCCGCAGGCCCCCACTCCCTGCGGCACTTCCACACCGCCGCGCCCTGGCCGGGCCTCGGGGAGCCCCGCTTCATCTCTGTGGGTGTCGCGGACGACTCGCCGAAAGTGCGCTCCGCTAGCGACGCGGAGAGTCCGAGAGAGGAGCCGCGTGCGCGGTGGGTGGCGCGGGAGCCGCCCGAGAACCCGCGGCGGGCCCCGGCCAGCGGCCGGTCTTATCGAAGGAACCTGGGCGTCTACTTCAACCACGGGGAGTTCGGTGAGTCATTCTGGTCTGACTCTGAAGTCTCGAACCCTCCATGTCCTCCCACCCACTAGGCTTCAGGGCTTGGACCAGGAACTCCCAGGCTCTCATTTTCACTCTGGGCCGAACTCACGAACTGGGCGGGGCTTACTGTCGGGGCGGAGTCGTGGGCGTGGCTAGAGGCAGGCGGGACGCATGGGAGGGGCTTCTCGTTGGGGCCGGGGGCGCGTGGGTGTGTGGGCGTGGCTTTTGTTGAGTGAGCTGTGCGTCGCGCGCGAGTGTTGGCTGCAGGGACGGGCCCAGTGGCTGAGACATAAAGATATCCATTCAAAATCAGCACGGGCAGGAATATACATGAGATTCCATCTCCAACTAACCAGGAAGAAACAAAAATTAAACAACCAGAAGAAGAGCTATGGTTCAAGTGGTAGAGCACCAGCCTTGAGCAAAAACGTTCAGGAACAGCACCCAGGCCCTGAGTTCAAGTCCTGGAACACACACACACACACACTCTGAGAGCCTCATCTCCAATTAACCAGTAAAACATCAGAAGTGGAGTTGTTGCTCAAGTGGTGGAGCACCAGTCTTGAGCAAATAATCAAGAGCATGAGGCCCTGAGTTCAAGTCTTAGTACCAGCAAACTAAAACTAAAGTAAAATAAACTTTTTTCCAAGTCAGGTGTGATGACTTACACCTTTAATTCCAACACATGGGAGTTTGAAACAGAAGAGTCCACAACACATGGGAATTTGAAACAGAAGAGTCCAAAGTTCAAGGCCAGCCTAAGCTATAGAGCTATATCATGTCTCAAAAACTGCACCTAAGACTGTGAGATATAAGGATTGCAATTCAAAGCCAGTCCTGGCAGGAAAGTCTGTGAGGCTCTTATCTCCAGTTAACACCCCCAAAAGCAGAGAGAGGAGCTGAGGCTCTGGCTCAAGTGATAGAGTGCTAGCCTTGAGGACAAAAGCTCAGGGAGAGTGTCCAAGCCATGAGTTCAAGCCCCAGGGCCAGCACAAAACAAGAACAAACAACACACACACACACACACACACACACACACACACACACACACCAAAAAGCACCCAAACCAAAAGAAACTAAAAACTATTATTTCTCCTACCATGTACTTATTAGTTATCAATATTCTAAACAAGCATCTTAAACACTTATTTTGTCTAACATATTGAATACTGACAGAATCCACATGGTACAAATGGCCTTGGGGTCCCCAGGATGTGTGAGTGTGCAGAGGTCCTGGAAGTGAAGGCCAGGAGAACAGCTGACTTGGCCCCGGGCCAGGAACCCACAAGAGGCTGGGACAGAGGGCTGGAGCCCAAGGACAGGGATGGGGTAAAGCCCCCGGTGCCCCAGCCTAGAACTCAGGGTTTCTGGGTCGGGAAGTGCAGCACTGGGGATCCCCAATCTCCTACCCTTGTCTACGGCTTCTGCCCAGACACTGGGGATGCAGCCCCACTTGTAGCTTCAGCCCCACTTGTAGCTTCTACTAGAGGAGCCCACCCCACAGAGCCACCTGACCCAGACTCACCCCAGATTGTGAGGCTGGGGGCCTGGTGCCCTGAACCTATTGCTGCTGCTGTCAAGTGTGGTGGCAGTGACCCAGACTTGGGTGTGTGTGTGCAGGGTTGGGAGATCTGTGTGGGGGGAATGAGAGGAAGGGGACTGTGGGGGGGGACAGGGCGGGGGAGGGGACAGTGTCTTTGCTCCCCCTACCTGCCTTTGCTCTACTAATCCTAGCACAGCTTCTGCCAGGAGATGAATGGACTCTCCTGCTCTACCATGACCTTCCCACCAAGTGGACTCACTCCCTGACAGTTAATTTCAGCTCATTTCCCAGGAAGGGGAAGAGAGCAAGGAGGGATGGAGGTCACACAATCCCTTTTCAAAGTCCATCCCAATAGCCTAAGGCCCACCCACTAATTTCTACTTCTCAGAGGTTCTGTTCACCGCCTTGAGGACCAAGCCTTTTTAAATTTTTATTTTTTATTTATGTCCCTGGCTTCTTTTTGCTCAAGGCTAGCACTCTGCCACTTGAGCCACAGCGCCACTTCTGGCCATTTTTTGTATATGTGGTGCTGGGGGATTGAACCCAGGACCTCATGTATACAAGGCGAGCCCGAGGACCAAGCCTTTAATATTTGGGTCTTAAGGAACACTTTTCAACCTTACTACACCAGTCAGATGGGAGAGGATCGTAAAAGACAGTGTGCAGATGGAGAAATACAGAAGATGCACCAATGCCAAGAAACTGGGCAAAAGAAAAAAAGATGTATTTCATCAGAAATGAAAATCTGGGGAAGCGACAGGCTGGGGTGAAGATGGAAGACTTCAGAGGAGGCTTCTTTTGTGGTTGACGAAGTGAGCAACATTGTCAAAGAGGCCATTGAAAGTGCCATTGGTGGGGCTGAAGATATGGCCTAGTGGCAAGAGTGCTTGCCTCGAATACATGAGGCCCTAGGTTCGATTCCCCAGCACCACATATACAGAAAATGGCCAGAAGTGGCGCTGTGGCTCAAGTGGCAGAGTGCTAGCCTTGAGCAAGAAGAAGCCAGGGACAGTGCTCAGGCCCTGAGTCCAACCCCCAGGACTGGCCAAAAAAAAAAAAAAGAAAGTGCCATTGGTGGTAATGCCAACCAGCACAGCAGAGTCAATCAGTGGACCACAAATGTTGTAGAGCAAACCTTAAGCCAACTCACCAAGCTGGGGAAGCCATTCAAATGCATTGTGACCTGTGTAATTATGCAAAAGAATGGCGCTGGATTACACACAGCAAGTTCCTGCTTCTGGGACAACTCTACTGACGGGAGCTGCACTGTGCGATGGGAGAACAAGACCTTTGGGCTGTCCATCTGACCCCCATGCCCAGCCTTGGGCCTCCTAAGTCACGTTTCTACCCCATCTTCTTTTTTTTTTGTAATTTATTTATTAATTAAACAAATTTTTTTGACAATCTACCCCATCTTCTAAACACCAAGTGCGATTCAGTGAACACCTTCCTCCTCTTTGCATGTGTTATGGCACTCTTCAAACATGTAGAGAAATAAACCAAATGACTGTCCTGTTATACAAACTGCAAGTCAGTCAGTAAGTCAGTCAGTAGTTCTCTGTAGTAGCCAGCAGCCTGTCTTACTGCCAGCTGCCTGTGTTGCCACGTCTTAACTCTGTATTTCTTTTCAAAGGTGCTAATAACTGAAATCTGCTAGTGGGAAACTTTCTCTCCTTTCAAAAATGATACAAACACACTAATTTCCCATACTTTATACTTTTGTTAGAATAATAAATTATTCAAATTTAAAAAAAAAGAAAATCTGTCTCACTACCCCCCCCCCACACACACTGTTTCGAAGAAATGTACGTTAGGCCTGCCTGGGCCGGAAAGTCCATGAGACTCTGATTTCCAAATACCTACCAAAAGGCTGGAAATGGAGCTGTGGGGGAGTGCTAACCGTGAGCTGAAGATTTCATAGACAGTTCCCAGGCCCAGAGTTCAAGCCCCATCACTGACAAAAAAAAAAAAAAAAAAAAAAAATCACTTTATTTGGGCTGGGAATATGGCCTAGTGGTAGAATGCTTGCTTCACATACATGAAGCCCTGAAATCGATTCCTCAGCACCACATATACAGAAAAAGCCAGAAGTGGTGCTGTGGCTCAAGTGGTAGAGTGCTAGCTAGCCTTGAGCAAAAAGCAAGGAACAGTGCTCAGGCTCTGAGTTCAAGTCCCAGGATTGGCAAAAAAAAAATTGCCGTTACAGAGTAGAATTTACTTATTTATTTTTATTATTATTTTTTTTTGGCCAGTCCTGGGCCTTGGACTCAGGGCCTGAGCACTGTCCCTGGCTTTTTCCCTCCGCTCAAGGCTAGCACTCTGCCACCTGAGCCACAGCACCCCTTCTGTCCGTTTTCCATATATGTGGTGCTGGGGAATCGAACCGAGAGCTTCATGTGTAGGAGGCAAGCGCTCTTGCCACTAGGCCATATTCCCAGCCCCAGAGTAGAATTTATAACTGAGAGAAACTGTAAGCACACAGAAAGGTCCACTAAGGTCATCAAGACACTTGGAAATGGCGTGCACACACACACACACACACACACACACACACAGAACAAGAAGAAACCAAGGTGAGCCTGTCAGTATCAGTGATATGACAAGGGCCACCATGGTCTCCAGGGGCTGATGTGCAGATATGAATATCATAAGCACCAGGGATAAAGAAGAGCCATCACTACTGTCAATCTGCCAGAGGGGGATAACAGAGCCAACAACCTTCCCAACACCATCAACTTCAGGATCCTGGGAGAAATAGGGCCAAGTCATTAAAAGAAAAACAAAAGGCCAGGTGCCAGTGGCTCATGCCTGTAATCCTAGCTACTCAGGAGGCTGAGATCTGGGAATCACAGTGCAAAGTCAGCAGGGGCAGGAAGTCTACCAGACCCTTATCTCCAATTAACCACCAGAAACCTGGAAGTGGTGCTGTGGCTCAAGTGGTAGAGCTCAGGGACAGCGCCCAGGACCAGTGCTCAGGCCAGAGTTCAAGTCCCATGACCAACAAAAAGAAAGAAAAAGAAAACCAAAAAAGCCAGAGGACCCTGAGGACCATGTTTGCTGGGTGCTAGGAGTTACAGACATAAGGGGAAAGACAGGGATGAAACCAGCTCCATCTGAAGAGCCAGGCCACAGCCTACTCCACATTCCAGGAGCCAAGGATGGAGTTCCCAGCAAGGGGCCTGGGTCCTGCTCTCAGGGCTCATGAAGAGCATGCAAGAATGCTACTTCTATAGCAATGAGTCTGAGAGGAGAAGGGGAATGAGGGTCCCCTGCTGAGCCTGAGGTTTCACACTCAGCACAACTAGCAGAGTGCCTGGCTAGGCTCCAACCACAGCAGCACAGCAGTCCCTCTCTTCTGGGACAAGATAGATATTGTGTGTATATTACCCAATTGGCCACTAGTGTAGGGA
Organism: Perognathus longimembris pacificus; assembly: GCF_023159225.1. Taxonomy (NCBI): domain Eukaryota; kingdom Metazoa; phylum Chordata; class Mammalia; order Rodentia; family Heteromyidae; genus Perognathus; species Perognathus longimembris. Next base: position 14,673,499 of record NC_063166.1, read on the forward strand.
AGGGCATATACTTGGCATACCTCAACAGCTGTCTTTTTCTTCCACTTTTGAGAAAATAACATTGAATCAGCTGAGTGTCAGTGGCTCACACTTGTAATCCTCAAGAGACTGGAATCTGAGGATTATGGCTTGAAGCCATCTTGGGGAGACAAATCTGAGAAATCAACAATTACCCAACAATTACCCATCAAAAAGTCAGAAGCAAGTTGTAATCCTAGCTACTCAAGATGCTGAGAGGTGAGGATTGAAGTTCAAAGCCAGTCAGAACAAGTAAATCCATGAGATTTTTAATCTCCAAATGAATCAGGAAATAAAAAGTCAAAAGTGGTCCTGTGGTTCAACTGGCAGAATGGTAGCTTTCAGCAAAATAGCCAAGGGACAGCCCCCCAGGGCTTGAATTCAAGTCCCAGTACTAGCACCAAGCAAACAAAAAACCCCAGAACAGAAACAAAAAACCCTTACCAAAAGACTAATAAACAATTCTTTCTGTTAACTTAAAGTTACTTCTTAATTCTATAAACAAATCAAGTATCTTTTGTTGTTATGATAAAGGTGGTATACACAGGGGATACAGTTACAAAAGTCAGGTAAAGAGTACCTTTCTTTTTGGACAATGTCATCTTTTCCCTTGCTCTCTCCTGTCCCCAGACATAAGTTGTAGAGTTCATTTTCAATATTTGTGTCTAGTGAGTTCCAGTGCTGAATTTGTTTACGCTTTGTTTCCCCATGTCTGTCAAGTTTTTCTTTTCTTTTTTTTGTTTTTTTGCCAGTCCTGGGCTTGAACTCAGGGCCTGAGCACTGTCCCTGGCTTCTTTTTGCTCAAAGCTACCACTCAACCACTTGAACCACAGCGACACTCCCAGATTTTTCTATATATGTGGTACTGAGGAATTGAACCCAGGGCTTCATGTATATGGAGGGAATACTTTACCACTAGGCCACATTCCCAGCCCCAAGTCAAGTATTTCTAAGGACTGTTATTTTTGTTGATCAGGGGCATAAACTCAAAACTAGAACTCTATCACTTTGAGCCACAGATCCACTACAGTTTTTTTTTATTAATTAAATTTTATTCACAAGGTGATGTACAGAAGGGGTACAGTTACATAATAAGCTAGTGAGTACATTTTTTGTCATATTTATTACACCCTCCCTCATTTTTCTTTCTATTGTTTTTGTTGGTGGAAGACTTGAACTCAGGGCCTGCATGTTAGCCCTCAACCTTTCCACTTGAAGCTAGCACATGGAGTCACAGCTCCACCTCCGGTTTCCTGGTGATTAATTGGAGATGAGTGTCAGGGACTTCTAGACTGGGCTGCCTTTGAATCTCCATCCTCAGCTTTCTGCGTCCTGAGTAGCTAGGATTACAAGACATGAGGCACATGCTTTCAGGGCAGTTTCGTGTGTAACGTGGTGAAAACCGCCAACAGATAGAATATACACGGGGCAAACAACTTTGGGGCCCACAGGAATGTTGTGTGTGCAGAGATCATGGAACCAAACCCATCGAGAACTCCTGACCTGATCCATGGGACAGGAACCCAGAAAATTCTGGTACAGGAAGCTAGAGCAGGAGGATAGGGATCAGGCCAAGCCCGGGTTACCCGGGCACAGATCTCAGGGTCTCAGACCCAGAGCGGCTCTGGATGCAGAAGCTCAGAGCTGGGGCTCCCGGCCTCCCCAGTTTCACTTCTTCTCCAACCTGTGTCGGCGGCTTCTGCCCGGACACTGGTGACGCGGCCCCGCTTCTCGCTTCCATTGGCTGTCACGGTCTGGAGCAGCCAATCAGTGTCACTGGGGTTCCGGGTTCTAAAGTCCCCGCGGAGCTGACGGGACTCAGGTTCTGCCCAGATTGAGAGGCTGGGGTGATGGCGCCCCGGTTCGTCCTGCTGCTGCTGTCGGGGGCCCTGGCGCTGACCGGGACCTGGGCGGGTGAGTCTGGGAACACCAGGAGAGCAAAGTCTGCAGGGCAGAGCGAGGGGAGGGGGGGAGGGTGAGGGGACCGGGGGGGGGGCAGCACCCTGAAGCCGCGTCCCCGTCTCCTCCGCCCGCACCGTCCTGGGGTCCCCTCTCCTGGGCGCCGCCGGGGTCATCCCACCGCCCCCTTTTCACCTCCCGAGTCCCAGCCCTTCCGCCGCGCGGTCCTGGCCCCGGGTCTCATCCCGCCCCCCTCCCCGCAGGCCCCCACTCCCTGCTGTATTTCCAAACCTCCGTGTCCCGGCCCGGCCGCGGGGAGCCCCGCTACATCGAGGTCGGCTACGTGGACGACACACCGTTCGTGGGGTTCGACAGCGACGCCGCGAACCCCAGGATGGAGCCGCGGGCGCTGTGGATGGAGCAGGAGCCGGGCGAGTACTGGGAGGGGCAGACGCGGATCTGCAAGAGCAGCGCACAGGTTAACAGAGAGAACCTGAAGACTGCGCTCCGCTACTACAACCAGAGCGGGGACGGTGAGTGACCCGGGCCGGAGGTCACGACCCCTCCTCGACCTCCCCGCCCACCAGCCCGAGCCCCCGGGGTCTCAGGACTGAGGGTCACCCAAGGCTGGGAGCTGCGGGGGGACCGGCATCCCGGGAAAGAGCCGCGGGGTCGGGGCCGGGTTCATCCGGGTGGGGCTGACCGTGGGGGCGGGGCAGCTCCTCACACCATGCAGAGAATGTCCGGCTGCGAAGTGGGTCCAGACGGTCATCTCCTCCGCGGGTACTATCAGCTCGCCTACGACGGCAAGGACTACATCGCCCTGAACGAGGACCGGAGCTCCTGGACCGCGGAGGACATGGCGGCTCAGATCACCAAGCGCAAGTGGGAGAGGACCGGGGTGACTGAGCAATGGAGGGCCTACATGGACACGTGCGTGGAGTGGCTGCGCAGATACCTGGGACACGGCAAGGAGACACTGCTGCGCACAGGTACCAGGGGCCGGGGTCTTCCATCTCCTGTGACTGTCCCCCACCACTCCACAACAAGAGAGGAGAATGGGACGCACCCCAGCACACCCTCCCTCTGGTACAGAGGGCAGTGCGCCCTCCTGCCTTTCACGTGCGGAGTCTGAGTGGCTCTGAGCTCCACCTTCACCTCAGGACAGTTAAGAGGAGACACTTTCCTGTTCTCCATCCACAGAGGGGAAGACTGTCCCTGAGACAAATGTCCAGCGAGTCCCCTCTACTCTAGCGGTGGCCCTGGACACCACCAGGAGCTCCCAGCATTTGTCCTCAAACAGGACCCTGTGTGGCCAGAAGTCTCTTCCAGGTTTTTTAGAGAAAATCTGTTCTCTCTAGCCAGGACAGAGACAGAGTGACTCTTGAGACGCTGGGGGCTTTGGGCCATGGGTCATCTCAACCTCATCTACAGCACTGCAAAGTTTATGAGGGGATTCTAGAAACCTACTTCCAGAGGCTGGGAATACGGCCTGGTGGCAAGAGTGCTTGCCTCATATACATGAAGACCTGGGTTCGATTCTCCAGCACTACATATATAGAAAACAGCCAGAAGAGGCACTGTGGCTCAAGTGGCAGAGTGCTAGCCTTGAGCAAAAAGAAGCCAGGGACAGTGCTCAGGCCCTGAGTCCAAGGCCCTGGACTGACAAAAAAAAAAAAAAAGGAAACCTACCTCCAAGCTGTATCAGCCATCCCTGCCCCCCTCCCTCTTGCTGTGCTGTCAGTATTTAGTCTGGACACCAGACCCGGCACAGTGGCCCATGGGTGGCAAAGAGATCAATCTGAACCCGGCACAGTGCCCCTTGGGAGGCAAGGAGATCAATCTGAATTTCTGGGTTCTCCTCAGATCCCCCAAAGGTACGTGTGACCCACCACCCGACCTCTGACCATGAGGTCACCCTGAGGTGCTGGGCCCTGGGCTTCTACCCTGCGGAGATCACCCTGACCTGGCAGCGGGATGGAGAGGACCAGATCCAGGAAATGGAGCTTGTGGACACCAGGCCTGCAGGAGATGGAACCTTCCAGAAGTGGGCAGCTATCAGGGTGTCTTCTGGAGAGGAGCAGAGATACACCTGCCAAGTGTGGCATGAGGGGCTGCCTGAGCCCCTCACCCTGACATGGGGTGAGCAGGGGCTGAGGGCACAGAGCTTGTGGTCAGAGAAAGCAGGAGGCATCTGGGGCCCTGAGCAGGTAAGCAGTGAGAGCTGGGGTCACACCCCTCATCATCCTTTCCCTTCTCTTCCCAGAGCCTCCTGCTCAGCCTGCCATTTCCATCATCGTACTTGTCATCGGCCTGGCAGTTCTGGTTATTCTAGCTGCTGTGGTGGGTTTTATGCTGTGGAGGAAGAGGAATGCAGGTAGGCAGGTGGAGCCCTGAATTCCCTGACCACTGGTGGGGTTTCAGGCTCCAGGTAGCAGTGTGCCCTGCACACATAACGGGAAGCTGCTCCACCTTCAGGGCCTTCTCCAGCCTGACAGCTCCTTTCTTGTAGTCACCTGGAAAGTGAAAGTCACAAACTCCCCCACCTGATGGTGGTGATGGGGAGCAGATTCCAGCACTCAGGGCCACAGGGAAGGTCCCCACTGAGGCAGACTGCAAGAGGTCCTGGGGTCTCTCTTCCCAGCAGTTGTGCTCATTGTTCTCCATGCTCCTTGGTTGTGTAGTCACATTTCTGGAAACTCCCCAGGAGCTCAAGGCTAGGGATTCATTCAGGTCATGGTGTCATTTCCTGTACCCCACCTCTCACAGGTTCTTTCTCCTTACAGGTGAGAAAAGAGAAGGCTATGACAAGGCTGCAAGTGAGTATCACAGGGGAGGGGAGGGAGGTGACCTTTGTTGTGGTGCAGAGAGCTGTGGAGCTCATCCACCCAGAATTCCTCTAGTGCCGCCTGTGGGCTCTAACCAGTTCCTCTCCCACCACAGGAGACGATAGTGACCAGGGCTCTGATGCTTCCCTCAGAGCAGAAAAAGGTGACAATCTGGGTCCTCTAGGTGGGGGGCAGGACTGGGGCACAAGGAAGGCTGTGTTATGGTTGTAGGGCTCATGGATTTGGGGGTTAGGTGGCTGCTCAGAATGTGTCTCTCACAGTAACTGATCTGAATTGTTCTCTTTGTTTTTTCTCCTGTAGTGTGAACGGCTGCTTTGTGTGGCACTGAGAGGAATAACATTTGTTCCTGCCTCTCCTCCTACTTCTTGGATACCTTGAGCTCCTGACTTCTCTTTCTGCATGTGAATTCTCTCCATGTCCCTGAATCTGTGTCCTGTCAACATCCTGTGAGGAAATGAGGAGCCCAGCCCAGCCCTGAGCACCGACCCTCCCCACACTGGGCTGGGTGTCTTTCTCCATCCACCTGCTGCCCCAGCAGAGGAGGAGCCAGGGCGTCCCCATCCCTGACTGCACTGCAGGTTGCTGCAGCTCCTTCATTCTCTATTCATAAGAGAATGTGGATGTGGACTTGTTTCTGAAATTGTTCGCATGATATAAGCCTGAATAGCTAATAAGTCAAAATGTGATTCCTGAAAGTTTAGATAAAGAAATAAAACTTGACTGTATTCCAGAATGAGGATGTTTGCTGGTCTGTTTTTTTGGTGTGGACAGGGGTAGGTTGTGAACAGGCAAGAATGGATAGCAATGTGGGCTGGGATCTGAATGAGTCCTACAGTTTTGTAGTCAGTCCTCACCTGCGTTGTCTTCTTTGCTTGTTAGTCCTCTCCCTTTTCTAGAACCTTCTCCATGAGAACCTGAGAACAGACAACTTAGAGATTCCCAGGGCTGTTCATGTAGGACACAGGGCTGTCTATGCAGGTGATACTCGGCTCAGGCCTGAGTCCTATATTCATGCTTTGCTCCCAAGTTATTCCCCTTCTTGTCATCCTGCATGGGGTCCTCTCGCCCTTCGGGGTGTCCCTCTGACAGCAGCAGGAGGTGTTTTCCTGTCACTGCCTCCCACAGCACAAGGCAGCCTGCACGGGTGAGTGTGGAGTGGAGCAAGGCAGTTTGAGGCCGCTTGCTTTCCTTGGAGCACTGCTTCCTGGACAGTGGTTCTGTTCTTTCCCCAGTGCCCTTCAGGGAGCCTGCTGTGGGAAGAGCAGAGAGCTGGGACCTCAGGGTTCTCCTGTGAGCTCCCTTCCTGATCCTCTCCACCTGCCTTGAGCTCTGGCTAGTGCCAGCTCTGCTCCAACCCCAGTTCCTGCACTGAAAAGCAGAGTGAGGAGGGGTTTATGGTGCTGATCTTGATTCGCTGAAAGGACCTGAGAGGTTAATAGAGCTCATATGCACTTGTGTCTTTCAGGGCATTTCTAGCAGAATTGGGTCATGGGACTCTATCTAGTGTGTTGTGTCAGCCACTTGTGGATTCAAACTGTCAACAGTTATGGAGGTGGTGGAACAGTGGGGGCTGTGTTTTTCTCTGGTCCCTGACTGCTCTGCCTCGTGCTGCCAGGAGGGGCGCTGTGCTTCCTGCTCTGCCTGCCCTTTCTTGCAGGGTGGATTCAGTCTTCCAACTTTGACCAAAGGGCTGGGAATATGGCCTAGTGGCAAGAGTGCTTGCCTCGTATACATGAGGCCCTGGGTTCGATTCCTCAATACAGAAAATGGCCAGAAGTGGTGTTGTGGCTCAAGTGGCAGAGTGCTATCCTTGAGCAAAAAAGAAGCCCAGCTCAGGCCCTGAGTTCACTGCCTAGGACTGGCAAAAACAAAATAAAACAAACCTTGACCAAAGGCATTGTTAGGCCCAGCAGAAAATTACATGGACATCCTGGCACAGGGAACAAAGAAAGGTTTATTGCCACCATAGGGACCCGCATGTCCCCTCTCCATAAAAGAGAAGTGCCACTATTTGTCTGAGTGGTAGTTAAGAGGTCTGCAGTTACCTTATATGGCCCAAGCCCCGTGCATGACCTCTCAGGGCAGGTGCCTGCCTGGTTCTGGGGAAGGAGCACAAGCTCTCAGAAAGGAGGCCATTGGGCTGACACACACTTTTGCCTAACTTCTTCCCCCAAATCCAAATTATTATGTGAAACCCCTGACAGAGGGGTGTGGTTGCTCTCTCTGATTACTGAACAGCGTAGTTCCTTTTTTTTTTTTTCCCTTTTGTCCAGTCCTGTGGCTTGAACTCAGGGCCTGTGCACTGTCTGTGAGATTCCTTGCTCAAGGTTAGCATTCTACCACTTGAGCCCCAGCACCACTTCTGGCCTTTTCTGTGTATGTGGTAATGAGGAATGGAACCCAGCACTTTATGCATGCTAGGCAAGCATTCTAACACTTAGCCCCATTCCCAGGCATTGGAATTCATCTGCAGATGGAATTTGAGATCCCTCATGAAAGTCAAATGCAGCCAGAGCTGTCATCCTTGTGTAGCACATACATGTTTTAGGGAGAAGAGGCAGGTGGCTTGCTCTCTCAGGGAACAAGGAAGGTCCATGTCAGTCAGGAGCAGGCAGTGCTACAGGACAGGGTGACGGTGTGGCTGTGGGGACAGGGAAGATGACTGCACTACTCATTCTTCTTCATCATGACCTGGGAGGGAAGTTTTGACAGGTATGATGGCCTTTGCCAAGTGGATATCTAGGGAAGGTGTTTGTAAGCTGGAAGATCCTTTGTGAAAAGATCTTGCTTGGAGCCTGATCTTATCTGTATTCTGTGGATAGCCAGGAATCTGGGATTTTCTGAGTAGCGTTTTTGAGATGAGGTCTGAAGAAAAGATTCTTACTTGATTGATTTATTTTTTTGTCAGTCCTGGGTGTTGAACTCAGGGCCTGGGTTCTGTTCCTGAGCTTCTTTGTCTCAATGAACCACAGCACCACTTGTAGCCCTTTTAGTTTATGTGGTACTGAGGAATTGAACCCAGGCCTTCATGCATGCTAGAGAAATACTACACCACTTTTCCCCCTTCCCAGCCTAAGGGATTTTTTGATGTGTGTCAATCCTCGGGTTTGAATGCAGGACCTGAGTGCTGTTCCTAAGCTTGTTCTTGGTCAAGGCTAGTTTTGGGCCACTGGAGCCACAGCTGGACAGGAATTCCTGCCTTTGGGAAATCCTTTAGCCTTTGCTGTCAGGGCCGGCTTCAAACCATGATCCTCAGATCTCAGACTCCTGAGTAGCCAGGAGTCTAGGCATGATCCACCAGTGCCTGCTTTGACAGTGTTTTTCTTTTCTTTTCTTTTTTGTAGGTCCTTGGCGTTGAGCTTTTTTTTTTGGCCAGTCCTGGGGCATGGACTCAGGGCCTGAACACTGTCCCTGGCTTCTTTTTGCTCAAGGCTAGCACTCTGCCACTTGAGCCACAGCGACACTTCTGGCCATTTTCTGTATATGTGGTGCTGGGGAATCACACCTAGGGCTTCATGCATGCTAGGCAAGCACTCTACCCTAGAGCCAGATTCCCAGCCCCCAGAGTATGTTTTTCATCTTTCCAGTAGTTTCCACATTTGATCACAGTATGGATATATAAATCCAACTGCTTTGTTGTAGTATTTTTCTGTGTCACTTTAGAACTATGTAAATATGTACTTAACCTGGGTGCCAGTGGCTCATGCCCGTGATCATAGCTACTCAGTAGGCTGAGATCTGAGAATCACAGTTCAAAGACAGACCAGGCAGAAAATCCATGAGACTCGTTATCTTCAATTAACCATAAGAAAACTGGAAGTGGAGCTATGGCTGAACATTGTAGAGCAGTAGCCTTGAACAGAAGGGCCCAGGGCTGGTAACCAGGCATTGATTTCAAGATCCAGAACAACAACAAATAAAAGTGCTGAGTTGGCAGGAAGGGGGCAACCTTGTTACTTGGACATCTTTGGGTAAATACAACTGTTGGTAGGTAAAGTCTTCCATTGCTCTGTGTATGATCAATATTACATCTTTTTTTTTTTGCTAGTCCTGGAGCTTGGATTAAGGGCCTGAGTACTATCCCTGGCTTCTTTTGCTCAAGTCTAGCACTCTACCTCTTGAGCCACAGCACCACTTTTGGCTTTTTATGTTTATGTGGTGCTGAGGAATTGAAGCCAGGGCTTCGTGCATGCTAGGCAAGGACTCTACCACTGAGCCACATTCCCAGCCCCTATTACACTCATTTTTAGCTCATCAAACTAAACTGTGTCCATGTTTTGCATCTGTTGCCCTTATCTTTGTTTGGAGGTACAGGATTGCATTGTGCTTCCCCAGAAAATTCACACTGCCAATAAGAAATATATGACACCTCAGGTACATTATTTGGAACTCACTCCAATAGACTCTTTTATACTCTCAGATAGGTGCAGTGGCTCTGTGGGTGGTAAAATAATTATTTAAAGCCTCTTCTTGACATCTAATTTGTTGATAGGATTAAAGAATTTGGGAATGAACTATGTGCTGGTGGCTCACATCAGTAATTTTAGCTACTCAGTGGTGAGATCTGAAGATTGTGTTTGGATGTCAGCTCAAGTAACAGAGTCCATAAGACTCCTATCTGCAATTAACCACCAAAACACTGGAAGTGGATTTGTGGGTCAAGTGGCAGACAGTTAGCCTAGAGCAAAAAGGCTCACACGCAGGCCCTGATTCAAGTTCCAGGATCAGTGAGCGTGTGTACACACTCACACTAACAAGCACCCAGAGGTAGGAGCTGGTGGCTCACAGCTCTAATCCTGTGTAATCCTAGTTGTTCAGGCGGCTGAGCTCTGTGCACAGTGGTTCGAAGACAGCCCAGCCAGGAAAGTCTCTGAAAGTCTAACCTCTCATAAACTACTCAGAAAAATCAGAAAGTGGAGTTGTGGCTCAACTAGTACAGTGCTAGCCTTAAGCAAAAGAAGTTGAGGGACAGCACACAGGTGCTGATTTCAAGTCCTAGGCCCTGCAGGGGAAAAAAAAAAAAAGAGCTCCCAAGTCAGAAAGGCATCAGAGGATCCATATCTGCACTGGCATTTCTATTAGTGTGTGAGTGTGTGTGCTACTGTGTGCACACTCCTAGGTGGTTCTGCCATAACGTCAGTGGTGCATCAACTGCTGATGAGTCATGTGTTTTACACACCCAGGACTTAAGCTAAATGGTGAGATAAAATGAGTGTAATAGAGGTCACATTATAAAGGAGAGTAAATCAATGTATCAGAATTAACTGCACATTTATGTTTACACTCTTCCCAATGGCCAAACAATAGAATCAGCTAGGAGGCCCAACAAGAGGTGAATGGATAAAGAAGATGGAATATATTTATGTATTCACATACGTATAAACTATGGAATATTACACAAGCACACAAAAAAGGAAATCATGTCATCTGCGGGAAAATGGATGTAATTGACGGATGTCATATGGAATGAGACAAGCCAAGCTCAAAGCAAAATATCATATGTTTTCAATTGACCTACAAGACATACATGCACACACAAATCCACACATTCACATACTTAATAGAATGTATATATTACATATTATATATCATATACCATATTTATATTATATAATATATAAAATACAATTATGTTAATAACTATATAATATATGTCATACACAAATAATGATATATAATAAATCACATGTATTATATGTATATATCTCATATGGATATATTTAGATATGTATAATACATATGGATATACATATAAATTGAATCAAATTAAAGGAATATTTAGGAGTAGCAGGGGAAGGAGGAAAAAAAGACAGAGGGTGAATAATTTCATTATACATTGAGAAAACTATATGAAAACCACATAACGTTACCCACTGAATGCTTTTGAACAGTAGGGGTAAGGGGAGAGGAAGAGAAACAGACTGTCTTGGGGGGCAGGTACTGGTGGGGGCATTGGGTAAACAAAGAGCAGGAAGGGGATTGAATACTGTGGAAATGTATTATTTGCAAATATGGAACCCAGGCTGAATTTTGCAACTGTTAGCTTCCTCATTTGGCTCTTCCTAGACCCCGCCCCCTCCCTCAGCTCTCCTTGTATCTCCTGTTCTGCTCCTAGACACAGGTACTGGGTGGACTCTGCTGTGATGATTAAATCCTGCTGTGATCTGCTGAGCCCTCTCTTCTTTCTTTCCTTCTATCCACTTGTTCTTTCCTATCACATAATGTCAGAAGCAGCTCAGGACGTTGGGGTGTTGTGTAGGAATGAGGACACCCATTAAAAAGGACATGGCAAGGCAATGGTTCCTCCTGCAGAAGTGCGGTCTGTCAGTCCAACATCTGGCTAGCAAGCACCCAGAGCAGGCAGGGGGTTGCTCCCTCTTATCCCCAACCCAGCAGGCCCCGCCCCTTGCCTCACATTGGCTGAGCTCAGCTTTACACTCTGCAAAAGGATGTGGCTTAATTTGCAGGATGCACCTAAAATTCAAGAAGTTCCTAACAGGATTTCTTCATTTAAATGCAACAGGAGGGCTGGGGATATGGCCTACTGGCAAGAGTGCTTGCCTCGTATACTTAAGGCCCTGGGTTGGATTCCTCAGCACCACATATACAGAAAATGGCCAGAAGTGGCGCTGTGGGTCAAGCTAGCCTTGAGCAAAAAAAGAAGCCAGGGACAGTGCTCAGGCCCTGAGTTCACAGCCTAGGACTGGCCAATAAATAAATAAATAAATAAATAGATAGATAGATACATAGATAGATAAATAAATAAATGCAACAGGAGAAGAATGTAACTAAAAGGTAATTAACAAGGACCAAGCCACCTGGCCAAAACAGGAACCCTTGAGAAAAACAATTCTCTCAAGAATAATAGCAAAAAACCCTTGGTAGAAAATAGGCCCTTCTCATAATAGAAAACATCTGGAAACATTAAAACAAGAGTCTTTCTTCCTTATATACAAATGTAAGCTAATTTACAAAAAGAAACAAGGCCTGTAATCGGAAGTATTTCTGAAGCTGAGATCTGAGGATCACAGTTTGAGGCCAGCCTGGGCAGGAAAGGTCATGAGACTCTTATGTCCAATTCACTACCAAAAAGGGAGAAATGCAGCTCTGGCTCCAGTTGTAGAGAGTTAGCTTTGAGCATGAAAGCTGAAGGATAGTGCCCAGGCCATGAATTAAAGCCCCAGGACAGGCACATACAGTGTGCATATGCACACAACACACACACACAAAGGAAGCAGGCCTCAGGAAAGAACACGGATGAAAGAGAACCATTTAAGTTGGAAATTATAATAACTGCAGTAAAATATAAATCATAATCTTATGATTAAAATCAAAGTTAGTGTATTTAAAGTTACCAGGTAATATAAAAATGGCCAGGAAAAATTTTTAAATTTTTATTATCAAAGTGATGTACAGAGAGGTTACAGTTTCATACATGAGGCATTGGATACATATCTTGTACTGTTTGTTACCTCGTCCCTCATTCCGCCCTTCCCCCTCTCCTTTCCCTTCCCCCCCCATGAATTGTTCAGTTCATTTACACCAAACATTTTTGCAAGTACTGCTTTTGTAGTTGTTTATCTTTTTTTACCCTGTGTCTCTGGATTTTGGTATTCCCTTTCAATATCCTAGTTCTAATACCAGTATACACGGTTTCCAATATACTCAGATAAGATAGAGAGATAGTGTAGGTACAACCACAGGAAGGGGATACAAGAAGATCGTCAATAATAGAAGCTACACATAGAAGTTACACATAGAACGTTTAAAGTAGTTACAAAAGTGATATAACAATTGTTTCCATAACATCTAGTTCATTTCACTTAGCATCATCTTATGTGTTCATAAGGGTATAGTTATTGGGCTCTTGTGATCCTCTGCTGTGACTTGTCTAAACCTGTGCTATTATTCCCTATGAGGGAGACTATAGAGTCCATGTTTCTTTGGGTCTGGCTCACTTCACTTTGTACAATTTTTTCCACGTCCATCCATTTCCTTAGAAATGGGGCAATGTCATTCTTTCTGGTAGAGGCATAAAATTCCATTGTGTATATGTACCACATTTTCCTGATCCATTCGTCTGCTGAGGGGCATCTGGGTTGGTTCCAGATTCTCACTATGACAAATTGTGCTGTGATGAATATTATTGTGCTGGTGGCTTTGGTGTGATTTTGTTTGTGGTCTTTTGGATAGATACCCAAAAATGGGGCTGCAGGGTCATAGGGGAGCTCTATGTTTAGCCTTCTGAGGAATCTCCATACTGCTTGCCAGAGTGGCTGAACCAGTTTACATTCCCACGAACAATGAAGTAGGGTTCCCTTTTGGCCACATCCCCTCCAACAATTGTTATTGTTAGTTTTCTTGATATAGGACATTCTTTCTGGGGTGAGATGGAATCTCAATGTTGTTTTGATTTGTATTTCTTTTATGGCCAGTGATGTAGAGCACTTTTTCATATGTCTCTTGGCCAAAAATGGCCAGGAAAGTTTGAAAAGAGAAATATTGAGCACCTGGAAATTAATATTAAAATCTCATTGGAATTTCCAGATAAGAACAAATTGAAGGGGCCTGGGAATATGGCATAGTGGCAAGAGTGCTTGCCTCATATACATGAAGCCCTGGGTTCGATTTCTCAGCACCACATATATAGAAAAAGGCCAGAAGTGGCACTGTGGCTCAAGTGGCAGAGTGCTAGCCTTGAGCAAAATGAATCCAGGACAGTGCTTAGGTCCTGAGTCCAAGCCCCAGGACTGGCAAAAAAAAAAAAAAAAAAAAAAAAAAAAAAGCTACAGACCCAAAGAACAAATTGACACAAGACTACTGTGCAACAATTTCTACAGGACTAAAGAAAATCCTAGGAGATGTGCTTTATGCAAGAGGAAAGACTCTAGGTATATATTGAGAAGAAAGGAAAAGAGAAAAATGTAAGGGCACAGATTAATAGAAATTAAGGATAACTGTGGGTAGAATAAAAATGTCAGATGAGGTAGATGTTAGTGGTTGACCTCTGAAAATCTATCTAGAAAGCAGGCTGAGATCTAGAATTGCAGCTCAATGTCAGTCCAAGCAGGAAAGTGTGTGAGACTCTTCTCTCCAATTAACCACCAAAGGCTAGAATGGGAGCTATAGAGCCAGGGGTAGAGTGCTAGGTCTGGGCTACCACCCAGCTCCTGAGTTCAAGCCCCAGGACAGGAATCAAAAAGAAGTTCACTAAAATGTAATTTTTTTCTTTTTTTCCCTACAGTAATGCTGGATTTCTCCCTATGAATTTCAAGATAAACTCACTGGTAACCAGGTCTATTTTGTTTTGTCTTGGACATTTCATTGGACAGCGTGTGAAGACAGCATGCTGTGGGCTCTCTACGGTTCTCTCCCACTGTGGTGGAGGACTGTTCAGAATGCAGATGCTCTAACCTTGGGAAGTACTGAGTGTGCAGATTCCAGCAGTGGCAACTTTTCCTGATAAGAATGTCTTTACTGAAGACACTGAGATCTGAGCATATGTTCTTTTCAGAACCGTGGACAGATCCAGCCACAGGGCCTAGGATGAAGGAAGCAGGAACTTCACCTGGATGCCACCAGATTAGCAGAGAGGAACATATAATACATTCTGTCTGTCTGTCTGTCTCTCACTCACTCACATGCACACACCTGGGGAATGTACTAAATCCCAAAAGTTTAGTTTTTACACGTGGTCCCAGGAATCCTAAGATGTGGAAGGAAAGGAGATGAATCTGTGCAAATGGAAAGAGCTAGAAGGGGTTGGGGTTGTCATTTTCTCCACTTTACAGTGAAGACAACAGGGCTCATCCCTAAATCAACTAACACTGATGAAGTGTCCTCCCCTGCCAACCGCTGGGCTGAGCTGCTCAGAGCTCAGGAAATTCCTTTGCTCAAACAGGCCCCTGTGAGGACAGCTGGTTGGTTAGGTGGCCAGAGAGAAGCCTGCCACCGGCAGGCCACTCCCTGCCTTGCAGCTCGGGTCGGGTTTCATTCTCTCCTTGGAATCTGTGAATAGCTGTGGGGCCTTGGGACTCAGTGGGCTATCTTGCTCCCTCCCTGCTGCTCACTGCCCTGGCCACCTGATCCATCAGCCCCAGTTTCTTTGGGCTCTACACAGACTGTGTGACAGGCTGGAATTTCTGTTCTAGAAAGGGATTCATGGTTTCAGAGCAAAATTCGGGTGACTGCCAGGAAAGGAATTTCTAAAGGTTTCTGAGCTCTTGAGGAATAACAGTCTCAGCATTCCCAGAGTCCATGTGGAATTTGGCCTTGTGGCATCATCCAACTCACAGCCCATGAGCGCCACGCATTCATTCAGCAACACGCATTGCTCTGGTGCCAGCACAGTGGGCCTGCCTGTAATAGCACAAGTATTGAGAAGTAGTGAGTCGGAATCCCACACAAGCTGCATAGCAAGTTCAAGGCCAGCCTGTGCTACATAACTGACCTACTTTGTCTTTCTTTCTCTCTTTTTAAAATTACGATTGTTTTGTAGTAATCCTGGGGCTTGAACTCAGCATCTCTCAGGGTGGCACTCTACCACTAGAGCCATAGTTCCACTTCTGGCTTTTTTGGGAGGTAATTGGATGGAAGAGAGTCACAGATTTTCTTGCTGAGGCTGGCTTCAGATGGGAACCCTCGAATCTCAGCCTCCAGAGTAGCCAGGATTAGGGGTGTGAGCCCGCAGTGCCTCCTGCAGCCCCTGCCAGTGCGGAAGAACAAGGGTGAGGATGGAACTCTGTGGAAGTGCACTTGTGCTTGGCCCTAGGTACAAATCCCCAGAATGAGAAAAATAAAACCAGACTAAAATCACTGTGGAAATGGATGCTGTGCCACCATCATTCCCTGGCAGCTGACCCACCTAATGCAGGCATTTTCCTCAGTGCTGAGATGAACGACAATCCTGTGTTCTGTGGAAATGCTTCCCAATCCTAAAGCAATCAGACAGGGGGAAGAGGAGAAGCGCAAACAGCAGCTGAGACAGAGACGTCTAGTGATCAGTTATGTGCTTAACCACCCAGATTGAACAGCAAAGTGCCAGAGTGTGTGAAAAACAACCTGAAGAACAGAAACCAAAGAAAACAGCTATGACAGGCTCCATTGCTTTTACAAAACAGGGCAGAATTCCGAGCGCAGCTTGAGGGCTGCCTTGTGGACAGTTGCTTTAAGGGGCAGCAAGCGAGATGACCACGCAAAGGCAAGGAGGGCGAGTCACCAGCTGCTTCACCAGCTGTGCGGGCACCTGCTCATCCTCCCGTGGGACCCAGGGACCCAGGCGCCCACACCAGTGTTCTAGCCAGTCCCTAGAATTCCCATACCACCATGGTCACCATCATCACTACCATCACCATCACTGCCATCACCACAACTGTCACCAACACCACCCCCCCTCACCTCCACCCCCCCCTACAGCCGAGCTCAGCATGGCAGCTCCGGAGGCAGAAGCAGGGAGCAGCGCCCCGGAGCCCTGGCCGTCCCTCCTTGGAGCGCTGTTGGGTTTTGTCCCAGCCTGGTCCCCGCGAGCGGGCATTTGATTGACACTGTGCTTGGCAAATGGCGAGGTTCCAGGGACGCCGACAGCAGTTCTTCCCCTGCCCGCTGCCTGGGCGCAGGCCGCCAGCCCCGCAGCCCGCCGACCCCGCAGTAGGAGCACCTTCCTTGGCCGACCGTATCGGGCAGCCCGGGCTGCGCAGGAGGCGGCGTGGACGGCGGAGCGCAGGGCAGCGACAGGGAGGACGAAGCAGGCACCGCCCAGCCCGCAGTCCGCTGCCGACCACACCAAGGGTCCTGCGGGAGCCGAAATTCAAAGCAGGGCTGGCGGGAAGAGCGCCTCTCACACTCCTACCCCCAATCCTGAATCGGAGCCCTGGGTCAGGTGGTTGAGCGCCAGCCTTGAGCAAAAGAAGCTCAGGGACAGCGCCCAGGCCATGCGTTCAAGCCTCAGGACCTACCGAAAACATAGTAATAGAAATGAAACCAATGAAAAAGTAAAAATAAATCCTGAATGGTTCCAAGTTAAAAAAAATACATGAAACATAACAATTTACACCATACTAATAGGATTTAATCTAAATACATAAAGATTCATTATAAAATATGGTGAATTGCTTAAGGCTGATAGACTATACACAATAAAATGATTGAAATGGTTGTTTTAGGTGAAGTTGTTTACTATGCAGTATATCTTAGTGTGATTACAAGAAAACTAGCCTGCCAGGCACAGGAGGCTTCCACCTGTAATCCCATCTCCTCAGCTTAGGATCATAGTTGAAAGTCAGCCTGGGCAGTAAAGTCTGAGAGATTTCATCCTCAATTAAACAGTAAAAAGGCTGGGCTGTAGTTGTGGCTCCAGTGCTAAAGAGCCCTCTAGGCAAGCAAAGTGAATTTATAAGAGGCCCTGAGTTCCAGCCTCAGTACCAGCCAGAGAGGGGTGGGGAGAAATGAATAAGTAAATGATCTCCTGCATACCACCAGTTTTAGTCAAAGGTCTCAGCCTCTGCTGCCCAGGAGAAACGTTCGGTGAGATGCCAGCATGGAAACTGGGACAGAAATAGGTAGCTGGCTCTGGGCTTGGCATAGGGATCCAGAACAATCACCCAGTCCAGGGAAGGATCCTGAAGCAGCGTGGGTCAGCTAGGAACGATGGGACATGCCTGAGATCCAGCAGTGGAGGTGGGAGGGTTGAGAGTTCAAAGCCAGCCTGGGCTTCAGACTGAGACCTCCACAGCGGGGAACAAAAACGCAAGCCACCTGGCACCAGGCAGAGCAGGACTAGACACTTGCTCTCCCAGAGGCCTGGCCAGCAACAACGCAGCCTTGAGCTGCCTTGGGTTAGGGTGCTTTAACTGCACTGATATTTTGACTACACAGCCTAGAAAACTAAGCAAGAAATACTCCTCCCAAGGTTAGCACCTGTAAAGAAAGTAAGACAATCTCAAGAGAACAGCTTGGATATGCAAACCACCCAATGCACCTGAGTCATTGGGGAGACTCTAATCCTTAACCCTACTTGCCTCAGGGCCAAACAGCAGACAGCTAGGGGCTCCTCTACCCTGAGAGCTGCAGGGGATTCAAACAAGCTGATTCTACCACTGCTTCCCTGCCTTCTCTTCTTTTTCTTTGAGGGGGAGGCTGGGGGTAGTGTCTGTGATAGGACTTGAAATTAGGGTCTGCATGGTGTCTCTGAGCTTTGGCACTCAAGGCTAGCAGTCCATCCCTTAGAACCACAGCACCTCTTCCTGCACTTCTCTTCCTGAAAACCCACACATTACAAGCAGCTCAACAGTTTACCTCTGCCCATCCATGACCATGGGAGGTCTTTCCCCTCCATTCATTCAGTGTTTTATAAGTTTCACTGTAGAGGTCTTTCATCTTCTTGATTACTTTTATTGCTAGGAATCTTAATATAAAAATAGTTTGGTTGTACTGGGTTTTGAACTGAGGGCTTGGCATTGGCTAGGCAAGTGCTCACAACTTGAAGCAGGCTGATATTAGTAGAAAGGCAGGCAGTGCGTGGGTGTGGACGGCTCACACTGGAGTCCTCGCTTGCCTCAGGAGACTGAGCTCTGAGGATCAATTATGAATTTTGTTTTGAATTTTAGTTTTATTCTGAAGGGGATGCACAGAGGGATTACAAGTAATGAGTAAATATGCTGTTTTTTGTTGCTGTTGTCTTTCATAGGGTTTGATCTCTGGGACTGGACGCTGTCCCTGAGCTCTTCAGCTCAAAGCTAGTGCTCTACCAGTGAGCCGCAGTGCCACTGTTGGTTTTGTGGTGGTTAATTAGAGATAAGAGTGCAATTTTCCTGCCAGAGCTGGGGTTGAACTGTATTACTCAGATCTCAGGCTTTGAGGAGCTAGGATTACAGTGACACCCTCTTGAGGGTGTGTGTGTGTGTGTGTGTGTGTGTGTGTGTGTGTGTATGCCCAGCCCACATGGGCAGCACACTGTCCCTGAGCCGCTTTGCTTGGCCCATGGGCTGTGTTTATCGGCCCCATTTCTGTTTTCCCCCTCAGGATTTCTCAATTTAATAATTCTTTCATTGGTACTAGTCATCAGTCTTTGTATCCACAACTTGTGTTTCATCGACAATCATCTCAGAAACAGTTCTGGCAAGACTGCAGGAAACATGAGGATAGGAACCATGGCTTCAGCAGCATATTCATTGTGTTTGACTGGATACCTCAGTGCTTTCTGAACTGCAAAGAGTAAAAGGAAGTCTCCCATTACAAACTGGCAAAGTAAAACACTTTTTAGTGTCATGAAACAGGGACTGGAGAAACAGATCTGGGCTTAATACAAATGACAAAATTCCCAGGCATCCACATTTACTTCTGTAAGGTCACATACATAATTAGGTTAAAATTCACTATAATACTTGGTAGACTACAGGAACAATATCCTCAGTATGTCACAGAATATATTTTGAAAGCAGGTAGAAGTGGCTCAAATCAGTAATCCTAGCCACTCAGGAGCTTGAGATCTGAAGACTGTGGCTCAAAGTCAACTCGGGAAAGAGGAAAGATTCTTGTCTCTAATTAGCCACCAAAAGCTCCAAAGGGAGCTGTGGCTCAAGTGATAGAGTGCTAACCTAGAAAGAAATAAAGCTTCGAGAACCCACTATAAATATATGTGTCTGTGTGTATATATATATATATGCACATATATATCATATACATATATACACATATATATCATATATATATGTAAGAGAGAGAGATGGAGAGATACTCCAAATGAGCAAGAGATGCAAGTAGATTTTATTGTACCAGTTCTGGGCCTAAAATCAGGACCTGTGGGTTGTCCCTGAGTTTGTTTGTTTGTTTGTTTGGGGCATAAAGCTAGCATTCCAGTATTTGACCCATAGCACCACTTCTGACTTTTTAATTTTTTGTCAGTCCTGGAGCTTGAACTCTTGGCCTTGGCGTTTTTCCTGTGCTCTTCAGTTCAAGCTTGGTGCTCTACCATTTGAGTCACAGCACCACTTCAGGTTTTCTGGTGTTTAGTTGGTGAGAAGAGTCTTTGGGACTTTCCTGCTGGGGCTAGCTTTGAGCTGCAATCCTCAGATTTCATATCTCTGCCTCTTGAGGACCTAGGATTACAGATGTGAGCCTTATGACTTTTTGGGGGTTAATTGGAGATAAGAGTTTCACTGTTGTAATCACTTTCAACATACCATGTGAAACTGTAGCTTCTATTGTTGATGATCCTCTTGTATCCCCTTCCTGTGGTTGTCCCCACACTATCACTGTATCTCATCTGAGTAGCCTGCATACTGCATACACTGGTATTAGAACTACTGAAGTGAAAGGGAATATCAAAATCGAGAGACAAAGGATAAAAAGACAAACGACTGCAAAAGCAATACTTGCAAAACCATTTGGTGTAAACCAACTGACAAATCATGGGGGGAGAGGGAAAGAGGGAGGGGGAAGGTGGAAATGAGGGAGGAGGTAACAAACAGTACAAGAAATGTACCCAAGGCCTAACGTATGAAACTGTAACCTCTCTGTACATCACTTTGACAATAAATAAGAAAAACAAAACAACAAACAAAAAAAGTTCCACAAACTGAACCTTGATCCTCCTATGTCAGCCCCCCCCCCCCCCCCCGCTCGAATCCTAGGAATATAGGAGTGACTCACTGGTACTAGGTACAAGTAGGCCTTTTAAACATAACTAGTCTACAGCCACTGCATTTACCTTTTGAAGGAGTCTCCTAGTCTCCAAAGGATAAAAGCAGAGCATAGACTCAGTATAACACATACACAGAAACCTGCATTATTAAAGGCTATAAGTATTTGCAGCACAATGAGAAGCTGACTTTGGTTCCTTCATCCTGCATCCAATGCTGTGAATTGTGTCCCAGATCTCAGGCTCCACAGTCTGGCTATGCTGTCATATTCTGCCCTGTTGGTTAAATAGTGAGTGATTATGCTTCCAACTGTGAGATTTGCAGGGTTATAGGCAGTCAAAAGGGTGGGAATAGAGTCAAACCTTTGAAATATTCTGACTGATATTGCAGTGGCAGTATGGGAAATAACATTTGGTGGCTTCAATGGATAACCTGCAAGAAAACCCATCACCTTTGCACACAGAACCTGCTGGAACGCATATAGCTGCTCTTCATTCAAAAATGTTACCTGCTTCTATTGGTGTCAATATGTTTACTGTTCTAGGTGAATTTCCTTTGGCATACCCTATGTGGTTACTGTATATAATTTTGGTACACTGGATATTGTATATATGGTTACCTGAACTAGGGAAGGGAAAGAAAAATGAGGGTGTAACGAATAGGACAAGAAATGTACTCACGGGGGCTGGGGATATGGCCTAGTGGCAAGAGAGCTTGCCTCCTATACATGAGGCCCTGGGTTCGATTCCCCAGCACCACATATACAGAAAATGGCCAGAAGTGGCGCTGTGGCTCAAGTGGCAGAGTGCTAGCCTTGAGCAAAAGGAAGCCAGGAACAGTGCTCAGGCCCTGAGTCCAAGGCCCAGGACTGGTCAAAAAAAAAAAAGAAATGTACTCACTACTTTACTATGTAAGTGTACCCCCTTTGCACATCACCTTGTCAATAAAATTTAATTAAAAATTGTTATCGGCTTTTGGGCCTGCAATGCCCTTAGGACGAGGAACAAGGTTAACATGCGTGTGCTCCTCCTGTCTTCTTTCAGTACTACTGGGTAACCTGGCAGGGGTTTTGCTGGGGAGTTGTTTTTCCTCTGCTGGGTGGTGCAAGGTTTGCTTCCTTCCTGTTCTTCAGGCTATGGAGTCATTTGGTCTTGCTGGAGTCTGTATCTGAGCTGTCACTGCTGGTTTTGGGGTTCTCCTCATCCGTCTTTGGCCCATCATGGGGTACTTTGGTAAGGTGAGTGCTTGGAGGAGCCCTTGTTGCCACTGTCCTAAAAGCTCGCCGCCATGCTCATTGCACTGTGTGTCTCCTTTCATCCAGGGGCCGTACACATGCACCCTTCCTGGCTGGATAGAGCAGATGGACACCCAGCGGGCTGGCTCTGCCTTTCTGGCTACAGGTGCCCTTGGGAGGGAGGACACACAGGAGCCATGTTATTTTGTCTTCTAACAAACTTTCCTACGACCTTTATGATGTGCATATCTAGCTGGAATTTTCTTGCTAGAAACAAAGACCAAGATCAACTTAGCTACCCTAACCTCACGGCATTGGCCTCTAGTACAGATGAAGCATGTCTTTTTCTGACTTGGATGAACTGATCCAAGGTCACAGATCCTGGTAGTGTGGCTTGCACATGACTATTTCTGGGATCTCCTTTGTGTCTCTTGTCTTGAACTCAACAAGTCTTTCAGAAAATTGCGTAAAGTTTGAATGAGCAGAAAGAGTCTCACAGACTTTCGTGCCTGGGCTGGCTTTGAACTCTGATCTCGAGATCTCTGTCTCCTGAGTATCTAGAATGACAGGTGTGACGTCATGAGGTGTTCTTTCAACCACATGTTTCTGTTATCCCCAGAAATGGGAGCTGCTTTATGGGACCAACTGGCCTATGGGAGCTCCCTGCAATGTGGGAGTACAGACATGTAGGAATGAAGGCAGATTTGACAGTGACTTCCAATGCCCACTGAACAGAATCACAGACTCACACAAACACAGTTCAAATTTATTTATGTGGAAGGAGAGGTAACCCCATCCCCAGAGGCTGCGGCAGCCTCAGGCTGTGTTTTCTCTTTAGGAAGGGGGGATGTGTTTGGCAGGGGCTGTGGTGCTTTGGAATCTGGGTAGAAGAGCAGAATCAGAGCACAATTAATTTTCTAAGACTGGGCACCATTTACCCTCACCAGTCCCCACTGCTATCTGTCCACATGTCCATGCCTCCACCGTGGCATCGCCTGGAGTATCCCCTTTTGCCACTACCAAGGCTGGCCTGGCTGGTTCCCTAGCTGGGCCTCAGGCCTATGCCCTCAGAGCAGATGATTGGGGTCATTGAGGAAGCGCTGGCTGTGCCAGCATGTTAGGTAAGTCTGTACTGTCCAACGCTGTCCCCTGCGGCCTAGGTAAAGGTGGGAAAAGGAAGAGCCCAGGCTTCTGAGGAGCAACGGTCTGCACCAGTTTTGCCTCCCCTGCTTTCCTGTAGGAATCTTACTCTTAGTTCTCTAGGGAATGCAACTTTTAATACTGTAAGACAAGTGCCAAATTCTTTAACGAGATTCCTCAAGAGCTGTAATTTCTTTATTTTTAATGTATTCAATTCTTTTTGCAAATCCTAGGTCTTGAACTCTGGGCTAGACAGTGTCCCTGAGCTTCTTTTCCTCAAGGCTAGCACTCTACCTCTAGAACTACAGTACCAATTTGGGCTTTTCCTGTTTTTGGGGTGCTAAGGAATTGAACCCAGGGCTTTGTGCATGCAAGATAAGCTCTCTACCACTAAGCTACATTCCCAGCGCTGAGTATTTCCTTCTTTAACCTCACCTTTTCTTGTCCCTGCCTACCTCAAACTCCAGCCTGCAGAACCCTCATTGCCTGAGTTCAAGCAAGTTCTTGTTTGGGAATCCTCACCCAGGCCTAGAATTTCTCCGTTTTTAAGAACCCCACCTGGGGGTGGGGTGGGGACACTAGAGACCAGGTCTGCAAATCAACAAACTTCTTTTCAAATGGTATTTCCACATGTTTGGGTCAGCGACTTTACATTATGTATATTTTTAAAAAAATTTTATTGTCGGCTGGGGATATGGCCTAGTGGCAAGAGAGCTTGCCTCGTATACAAGAGGCCCTGGGTTCGATTCCCCAGCACCACATATACAGAAACGGCCAGAAGTGGCGCTGTGGCTCAAGTGGCAGAGTGCTAGCCTTGAGCAAAAGGAAGCCAGGGACAGTGCTCAGGCCTGAGTCCAAGGCCCAGGACTAGCCAAAAAAAAAAAATAATAATTGTCAATAGTGAGGTCCACAGAGGTTACAGTTTCATACTTAAGGCATTGGATACATTTCTTTTACTGTTTGTTACCTCCTCCCTCATTCTCCCCTCCCTTCTCCACCTTCCCCCCCCCCCCCAAGAGTTGTTCAGTTCATTCACACCAAACAGTTTTGCAAGTTACATTATGTATCTAAAACCAAACAACTATTAAACATATAAATGTCTAGAATAGACCTATCAGTGGATCACAACAGCTCAACAGCATTGTAAACATGATCGTATAAGACAAGGAGAAGCAAAAACAACTCCAAGAGTAGGACATAGGAAGATTCTATTGTTGACATTACATTTAAAGTTCTAGATGAATTTCCTTTGGCGTAGGCCTATGTGTGGTTACTCTATATGATTTTGGTCCACTGGACATTGTATATATGCCTACCTGACCTAGGGAAGGGAAAGAAAAATGAGGGTGTAAGATATCAGAAGAAATGTACTCACTGCCTTATTATGTAACTGTACCCCTTTTGCAAAACACCTTGTCAATAAAATTTAATTAATAAAAAAGAGCCCCACCAATATTGGTATGAGAACAAAACAATTGACTTTGTCAATGAAAGCCTTTTTTCTACACTATTGAAATTCTTCTTGATCCAGGTTCTGTTGTGGCAAGCCTGTAATCCTAGCTACTCAGGAGGCTGACATCTGAAGATCAAGGTTCAAAGCCACACCAGGCAGGAAAGCTGGTGAGACACTTATCTCCAAGTAACCACCAGGAAACTGGAAGTGGAGCTGTGGCTGGAGGGAGTAGAGTGCTTGCCTTGGGCAGAAAGGCCCAGGGACAGTGCCCAGGCCTGGGTTCAAGCTCCTAGATTGCCAAAAATACAAAAGGAAAATAAGAAATTACTCTTATTTTAGAGTGTAATTTCAATAGCAATGATGAATCTAGAATTTGATAAATCTTAGGAAACTGACACTTCTTGAGAAATGCTTACTGTGTGTGTGAGCCTCCTCTTAGGACAAGATGAGTTTTCTATGCCCAGGGTAGGGGAACAAAAGCCCTGTTCTGACACTGAAGTGGAGTGGGAGCTGGAGAAAGCTGCCTCCTGCCCATCCAAAGCCTCCACCCACCTAAGGGGTGCAGGAGCCATCTGAAGAGCCAGGCCACAGCCCAATCACATGCCAGGGAGCCAGGGATGGAGTTCCCAGCCAGGGGCCTGTGTCCTGCTCTGAGGGCTCATGAAGACTAAGCACAGAGTGCTCCTTCCATAGAAATGAGGCTGAGAGGAGAAGCCTGGAGAGAGGCTCAGAAAACGAAGTAAGAGGATGGGTAAGTCATCAAGATACGCAAGAGAGAAGGGGAACGGGGGTCCCCTGCTGAGGCTGAGATTTCCCACTCATCACACCTGCAGACAGGCTGGCTAGGCTCCAACCACAGCGGCTCAGCTGTCCCTGTCTTCTGGGACAACCTGGACATTTAGCGTGTATTTCCCAATTGGCCACAGGCCTAGAAAAGGACATACACTTGGCATACCTCAACAGCTGTCTTTTTGTTTCACTTTTGAGAAGCTAACACAGAATCAGCTGAGGGATGGTGGCTCACATTTGTAATCCTAGCTACTAAGGATGCTAAAATCTGAGGATTGTGGATTGAAGCCCTCCTGGGAAGACAAACCCAAGAGACTCAGGTCTAATTACCCGTTAAAGTCCGAAGCAGCCCTGTAATCCAGGCTACTCAAGAGGCTAGGATCTGAGGATTGAAGTTCAAAGCCAGAGAAGGAAAAGCCATGAGATTCTTATCTCCAAAATAATCAGCTAAAAGAGCCAAAAGTGGAGCTGTGGCTACAGTGGCAGAGATCTAGCATTCTGCTAAGTCCCTAAGAGAATGGCCCCCGGGGCCTGAGTGTAAGACCAAGTACTAGCACAAAACACAAAACAAGAGAAAAATATCCAATAACAAAAACTGTTTCTGTTAACTTGAAATTAATTATTTGAATTACAAACAAATCAAGTATACTTTATTGGTATGATAAAGGTGATGTACAGTGGGGTTATAGTTACAAAATGCAGGTAACGAATACATTTCTTTTTCGACAATGTACCCCTTCCCTTGGTCCCCTAGCTTTTCCCTCCTTTCTCTACCCAAGTTGTAGAGTTCATTTTCAATAGTAGAGTTTAGTGAGTACCTCGGTTGCATTTGTTCACCATTTGCCTGTCCATTTTTGCCAAAACAAGCATTTTTAAGGCCTGTTGTTGTTTTTGTTGGTGGAGGACTTGAACTCAGGGCCTGGGTGCTAGCCCTCAGCCATTCCACTAGCACCTGGAGTCACAGCCCCACCTCCGGTTTCCTGGTGATTAATTGGAGATGAGTGTCAGGGACTTCTAGTCTGGGCTGCCTTTGAATCTCCATCCTCAGCTTTCAGCGTCCTGAGTAGCTAGGATTACAAGACATGAGGCACCTGCTTTCAGGGCAGTTTCGTGTGTAACGTGGTGAATACCGACAGAATACACAGGGGGCAAACACCTTTGGGGCTCACAGGAATGTTGTGTGTGCAGAGATCATGGAAGCAAACCCATTGAGAACCTCTGAACTGATCCCTGGGACAGGAACGCAGAAAATTCTTGTACAGGGTGCTAGAGCAGGAGGACAGGGATCAGGCCAAGCCCGGGTTTCCCGGACACAGATCTCAGGGTCTCAGACCCAGAGCGGCTCTGGGTGCGGAAGCTCAGCGCTGGGGATTCCCGGCCTCCCCAGTTTCACTTCTTCTCCAACCTGTGTCGGCGGCTTCTGCCCGGACACTGCTGACGCCGCCTCTTTTCTCGCTTCCATTGGCTGGCACGGTCTGGAGCAGCCAATCAGTGTCACTGGGGTTCCGGGTTCTAAAGTCCCCGCGGAGCTGACGGGACTCAGGTTCTGCCCATATTGAGAGGCTGGGGTGATGGCGCCCCGGTCCGTCCTGCTGCTGCTGTCGGGGGCCCTGGCGCTGACCGGGACCTGGGCGGGTGAGTCTGGGATCAGCAGGAGAGCGAAGTCTGCAGCGCAGAGAGAGGGGACGGGCCGGGAGGGTGAGGGGATGGGGGGGGGGGGCAGCACCGGGAAGCCGCGTCCCCGTCTCCCCCGCCCGCACCGTCCTGGGGTCCCCTCTCCTGGGCGCCGCCGGGGTCATCCCACCGCCCCCTTTCCATTCCCGAGTCCCGGACCTTTCCCTCCCTTCCGCCGCGCGGTCCTGGCCCCGGGTCTCATCCCCCCCCCCCTCCACGCAGGCCCCCACTCCCTGCTGTATTTCCAAACCTCCGTGTCTCGGCCGGGCCGCGGGGAACCCCGCTTCATCGCCGTCGGCTACGTGGACGACACGCCGTTCGTGGGGTTCGACAGCGACGCCGCGAACCCCAGGACGGAGCCGCGGGCGCTGTGGATGGAGCAGGAGCCGGGCGAGTACTGGGAGGGGCAGACGCGGAACTGCAAGAGCAACGCACAGGTTGACAGAGAGAACCTGAAGACGCTGCTGCGCTACTACAACCAGAGCGGGGACGGTGAGTGACCCGGGCCGGAGGTCACGACCCCTCCTCGACCTCCCCGCCCACCAGCCCGGGCCCCCGGGGTCTCAGGACTGAGGGTCACCCAAGGCTGGGAGCTGCGGGGGGACCGGCATCCCGGGAAAGAGCCGCGGGGTCGGGGCCGGGTTCATCCGGGTTTAGGCCGAAGTCCCCGCGCGGCGTGGGGCTGACCGTGGGGGCGGGGCAGCTCCTCACACCATCCAGATAATGTATGGCTGCGAAGTGGGTCCAGGCGGTCATCTCCTCCGCGGGTACTATCAGCACGCTTATGACGGCAAGGACTACATCGCCCTGAACGAGGACCTGAGCTCCTGGACCGCGGAGGACATGGCGGCTCAGATCACCAAGCGCAAGTGGGAGAGGACCGGGGTGACTGAGCAATGGAGGGCCTATGTGCAGGACACGTGCGTGGAGTGGCTGCGCAGATACCTGGGACACGACAAGGAGACACTGCTGCGCACAGGTACCAGAGGCCGGGGTCTTCCATCTCGTGTGGCTGTCCCCCACCAGTCCCACAACAAGAGAGGAGAATGGGACGCACCCCAGCACACCCTCCCTCTGGTACAGAGGGCAATGCGCCCTCCTGCCTTTCACGTGCGGAGTCTGAGTGGCTCTGAGCTCCACCTTCACCTTAGGACAGTTAAAAGGAGACACTTTGCTGTTCTCCATCCACAGAGGGGATGACCTTCCCTGAAAGAAATGTCCAGCGAGTCCCTTCCACTCTCGCGGTGGCCCTAGGAACCACCAGGAGCTCCCAGCATTTGTCCTCAAACTGGACCTCTTGTGGCTAGAAGTCTCTTCCAGGATTTTTTTTTTTTTTTTTTTTTTTTTTTGGCCAGTCCTGGGCCTTGGACTCAGGGCCTGAGCACTGTCCCTGGCTTCTTCCCGCTCAAGGCTAGCACTCTGCCACTTGAGCCACAGCGCCGCTTCTGGCCGTTTTCTGTATATGTGGTGCTGGGGAATCGAACCTAGGGCCTCGTGTATCCGAGGCAGGCACTCTTGCCACTAGGCTATATCCCCAGCCCTCTTCCAGGATTTTTTGAGAAAATCTGTTCTCTCTAGTCAGGACAGAGACAGAGTGACTCTTGAGACGCTGGGGGCTTTGGGCCATGGGTCATCTCAACCTCACTCTACAGCATTGCAATGTTTATGAGGGGATTCTAGAAACCTACTTCCAGAGGCTGGGAATATGGCCTGGTGGCAAGAGTGCTTGCCTCATATACATGAAGACCTGGGTTCGATTCTCCAGCACTACATATATAGAAAACAGCCAGAAGAGGCGCTGTGGCTCAAGTCGCAGAGTGCTAGCCTTGAGCAAAAAGAAGCCAGGGACAGTGCTCAGGCCCTGAGTCCAAGGCCCTGGACTGACAAAAAAAAAAAAAAAAAAAAAAGGAAACCTACCTCCAGGCTGTATCAGCCATCCCTGCCCCCCTCCTTCTTGCTGTGCTGTCAGTATTTAGTCTGGACACTAGACCCGACACAGTGGCCCATGGGTGGCAAAGAGATCAATCTGACTTTCTGGGTTTTCCTCAGCACCTCCAAAGGCACGTGTGACTCACCACCCGACCTCTGACCATGAGGTCACCCTGAGGTGCTGGGCCCTGGGCTTCTACCCTGCGGAGATCACCCTGACCTGGCAGAGGGATGGAGAGGACCAGATCCAGGAAATGGAGCTTGTGGACACCAGGCCTGCAGGAGATGGAACCTTCCAGAAGTGGGCAGCTATCAGGGTGTCTTCTGGAGAGGAGCAGAGATACACCTGCCAAGTGCGGCATGAGGGGCTGCCTGAGCCCCTCACCCTGACATGGGGTGAGCAGGGGCTGAGGGCACAGAGCTTGTGGTCAGAGAAAGCAGGAGGCATCTGGGGCCCCTGAGCAGGTAAGCACTGAGAGCTGGGGTCACACCCCTCATCATCCTTTCCCTTCTCTTCCCAGAGCCTCCTGCTCAGCCTGCCATTTCTATCATCGGACTTGTCATCGGCCTGGCAGTTCTGGTTATTCTAGCTGCTGTGGGGGGTTTTATGCTGTGGAGGAAGTGGAATGCAGGTAGGCAGGTGGAGCCCTGAATTCCCTGACCACTGGTGGGGTTTCAGGCTCCAGGTAGCAGTGTGCCCTGCACACATAACGGGAAGCTGCTCCACCCTCAGGGCCTTCCCCAGCCTGACAGCTCCTCTCCTGTAAATCACATGGAAAATGAAGGACACAAACTCCCCCACCTGATGGTGGTGATGGGGAGCAGATTCCAGCACTCAGGGCCACAGGGAAGGTCCCCACTGAGGCAGACTGCAGGAGGTCCTGGGGTCTCTCTTCCCAGCAGTTGTGCTCATTGTTCTCCATGCTCCTTGGTTGTGTAGTCACATTTCTGGAAACTCCCCAGGAGCTCAAGGCGTGGGATTCATTCAGGTCATGGTGTCATTTCCTGTACCCCACCTCTCACAGGTCCTTTCTCCTTACAGGTGAGAAAAGAGAAGGCTATGACAAGGCTGCAAGTGAGTATCACAGGGGAGGGGAGGGAGGTGACCTTTGTTGTGGTGCAGAGAGCTGTGGAGCTCATCCACATCCACCCAGAATTCCTCTAGTGCCGCCTGTGGGCTCTAACCAGTTCCTCTCCCACCACAGGAGACAACAGTGACCAGGGCTCTGATGCTTCCCTCAGAGCAGAAAAAGGTGACAATCTGGGTCCTCTAGGTGGGGGGCAGGACTGGGGCACAAGGAAGGCTGTGTTATGGTTGTAGGGCTCATGGATTTGGGGGTTAGGTGGCTGCTCAGAATGTGTCTCTCACAGTAACTGATCTGAATTGTTCTCTTTGTTTTTTCTCCTGTAGTGTGAACAGCTGCTTTGTGTGGCACTGAGAGGAATAACATTTGTTCCTGCCTCTCCTCCTCCTTCTTGGACACCTTGAGCTCCTGACTTCTCTTTCTGCATGTGAATTCTCTCCATGTCCCTGAATCTGTGTCCTGTCAGCATCCTGTGAGGAAATGAGGAGGCCAGCCCAGCCCTGAGCACCAACCCTCCCCACACTGGGCTGGGTGTCTTTCTCCATCCACCTGCTGCCCCAGCAGAGGAGGAGCCAGGGCGTCCCCATCCCTGACTGCACTGCAGGTTGCTGCAGCTCCTTCATTCTCTATTCATAAGAGAATGTGGATGTGGACTTGTTTCTGAAATTATTGCCATGATATAAGCCTGAATAGCTAATAAGTCAAAATGTGATTCCTGAAAGTTTAGATAAAGAAATAAAACTTGACGGTATTCCAGAATGAGGATGTTTGCTGGTCTGTATTTTGGTGTGGATAGGGGTAGGTTGTGAACAGGAAAAAATGGATAGCAATGTGGGCTGGAGTCTGAATGAGTCCTACAGTTATGTAGTCATTCCTCACCTGAGTTGTCTTCTTTGCTTGTTAGTCCTCTCCCTTTCCTAGAACCTTCTCCATGAGAACCTCAGAACAGACAACTTAGAGATTCCCAGGCCTGTTCATGTAGGACACAGGGCTGTCTATGCAGGTGATACTAGGCCTGAGTCCTATATTCATGCTTTGCTCCCAAGTTATTCCCCTTCTTGTCATCCTGCATGGGGTCCTCTCGCCCTTCCGGGTGTCCCTCTGACAGCAGCAAGAGGTGTTTTCCTGCCACTGCCTCCCACAGCACAAGGCAGCCTGCACAGGTGAGTGTGGAGTGGAGCAAGGCAGTTTGAGGCCACTTGCTTTCCTTGGAGCACTGCTTCCTGGACAGTGGTTCTGTCCTTTCCCCAGTGCCCTTCCGGGAGCCCGCTGTGGGAAGAGCAGAGAGGTGGGACCTCAGGGTTCTCCTGTGAGCTCCCTTCCTGATCCTCTCCACCTGCCCTGAGCTCTGGCTAGTGCCAGCTCTACTCCAACCCCAGTTCCTTCATTGAAAAGCAGAGTGAGGAGAGGTTTATGGTGCTGATCTTGATTCGCTGACAGGACCTGAGAGGTTAATAGAGCTCATAGGCACTTGTGTCTTTCAGGGCATTTCTAGGAGAATTGGGTCATGGGACTCTATCTAGTGTGTTGTGTCAGCCACTTGTGGATTCAAACTGTCAACAGTTATGGAGGTGGTGGAACAGTGGGGGCTGTGTTTTTCTCTGGTCCCTGACTGCTCTGCCTCGTGCTGCCAGGAGGGGCGCTGTGCTTCCTGCTCTGCCTGCCCTTTCTTGCAGGGTGGATTCAGTCTTCCAACTTTGACCAAAGGGCTGGGAATATGGCCTAGTGGCAAGAGTGCTTGCCTCGTATACATGAGGCCCTGGGTTCGATTCCTCAATACAGAAAATGGCCAGAAGTGGTGTTGTGGCTCAAGTGGCAGAGTGCTAGCCTTGAGCAAAAAAGAAGCCCAGCTCAGGCCCTGAGTTCACTGCCTAGGACTGGCAAAAACAAAATAAAACAAACCTTGACCAAAAAGGCATTGTTAGGCACAGGAGAAAATTACATGGACATCCTGGCACAGGGAACAAAGAAAGGTTTATTGCCACCATAGGGACCCGCATGTCCCCTCTCCATAAAAGAGAAGTGCCACTATTTGTCTGAGGTGACAACCCATTTGCCCGAGTGGTAGTTAAGAGGTCTGCAGTTACCTTATATGGCCCAAGCCCCGTGCATGACCTCTCAGGGCAGGTGCCTGCCTGGTTCTGGGAAAGGATCACAAGCTCTCAGAAAGGAGGCCATTTGGCTGACACACACTTTTGCCTAACTTCTTCCCCCAAATCCAAATTATTATGTGAAACCCCTGACAGAGGGGTGTGGTTGCTCTCTCTGATTACTGAACAGCGTAGTTCCTTTTTTTCTTTTTCTTTTTGTCCAGTCCTGTGGCTTGAACTCAGGGCCTGTGCACTGTCTGTGAGATTCCTTGCTCAAGGTTAGCATTCTACCACTTGAGCCCCAGCACCACTTCTGGCCTTTTCTGTGTATGTGGTAATGAGGAATTGAAACCAGGACTTTATGCATGCTAGGCAAGCATTCTAACACTAAGCCCCATTCCCAGGCATTGGAATTCATCTGCAGATGGAATTTGAGATCCCTCTTGAAAGTCAAATGCAGCCAGAACTGTCATCCTTGTGTAGCACATACATGTTTTAGGGAGAAGAGGCAGGTGGCTTGCTCTCTCAGGGAACAAGGAAGGTCCATGTCATTCAGGAGGAAGGCAGTGCTACAGGACAGGGTGACGGTGTGACTGTGGGGACAGGGAAGATGACTGCACTACTCGTTGTTCATCATGACCTGGGAGGGAAGTTTTGACAGGTATGATGGCCTTTGCCAAGTGGATATCTAGGGAAGGTGTTTGTAAGCTGGAAGATCCTTTGTGAAAAGATCTTGCTTGGAGCCCGATCTTATCTGTATTCTGTGGATAGCCAGGAATCTGGGATTTTCTGAGTAGCGTTTTTGAGATGAGGTCTGAAGAAAAGATTCTTACTTGATTGATTTATTTTTTTGTCAGTCCTGGGTGTTGAACTCAGGGCCTGGGTTCTGTTCCTGAGCTTCTTTGGCTCAATGAACCACAGCACCACTTTTAGCCCTTTTTGTTTATGTGGTACTGAGGAATTGAACCCAGGCCTTCATGCATGCTAGAGAAACACTACACCACTTTTCCCCCTTCCCAGCCTAAGGCATTTTTTGATGTGTGTCAATCCTGGGGTTTGAATGCAGGACCTGAGTGCTGTTCCTAAGCTTGTTCTTGGTTAAGGCTAGTTTTGGGCCACTGGAGCCACAGCTGGACAGGAATTCCTGCCTTTGGGAAATCCTTTAGCCTTTGCTGTCAGGGCCGGCTTCAAACCATGATCCTCAGATCTCAGATTCCTGAGTAGCCAGGAGTCTAGGCATGATCCACCAGTGCCTGCTTTGACAGTGTTTTTCTTTTCTTTTCTTTTTTGTAGGTCCTTGGCGTTGAGCTTTTGTTTTTTTTTTTTGGCCAGTCCTGGGGCATGGACTCAGGGCCTGAACACTGTCCCTGGCTTCTTTTTGCTCAAGGCTAGCACTCTGCCACTTGAGCCATAGCGACACCTCTGGCCATTTTCTGCATATGTGGTGCTGGGGAATCACACCTAGGGCTTTATGCATGCTAGGCGAGCACTCTACCATAGAGCCAGATTCCCAGCCCCCAGAGTATGTTTTTCATCTTTCCAGTAGTTTCCACATTTGATCACAGTATGGATATATAAATCCAACTGCTTTGTTGTAGTATTTTTCTGTGTCACTTTAGAACTATGTAAATATGTACTTAACCTTGGTGCCAGTGGCTCCTGCCTGTGATCATAGCTACTCAGTAGGCTGAGATCTGATAATCACAGTTCAAAGACAGCCCAGGCAGAAAATCCATGAGACTCATTATCTTCAATTAACCATAAGAAAACTGGAAGTGGAGCTATGGCTGCACATTGTAGAGCAGTAGCCTTGAACAGAAGGGCCCAGGGCTGGTTCCCAGGCATTGATTTCAAGATCCAGAACAACAACAAATAAAAGTGCTGAGTTGGCAGGAAGGGGGCAACCTTGTTACTTGGACATCTTTGGCTAAATACAACTGTTTGTAGGTAAAGTCTTCCATTGCTCTGTGTATGATCAATATTACATCTTTTTTTTTTTTTTTTTTTTTTTTTTGCTAGTCCTGGAGCTTGGATTAAGGGCCTGAGTACTATCCCTGGCTTCTTTTGCTCAAGTCTAGCACTCTACCTCTTGAGCCACAGCACCACTTTTGG
This sequence comes from Perognathus longimembris pacificus, assembly GCF_023159225.1. Lineage (NCBI taxonomy): Eukaryota > Metazoa > Chordata > Mammalia > Rodentia > Heteromyidae > Perognathus > Perognathus longimembris. The sequence continues at coordinate 14,707,409 of NC_063166.1, forward strand.
CTTTTTCTGTTTATGTGGTGCTGAGGAATTGAAGCCAGGGCTTCATGCATGCTAGGCAAGGACTCTACCACTGAGCCACATTCCCAGCCCCTATTACACTCATTTTTAGCTCATCAAACTAAATTTGTGTCCATGTTTTGCATCTGTTGCCCTTATCTTTGTTTGGAGGTACAGGATTGCATTGTGCTTCCCCAGAAAATTCACACTGCCAATAAGAAATACATGACACCTCAGGTACATTATTTGGAACTCACTCCAATAGACTCTTTTATACTCTCAGATAGGAGCGGTGGCTCTGTGGGTGGTAAAATAATTATTTAAAGCCTCGTCTTGACATCTAATTTGTTGATAGGATTAAAGAAAGAATTTGGGAATGAACTAGGTGCTGGTGGCTCACATCAGTAATTTTAGCTACTCAGGGGTGAGATCTGAAGATTGTGTTTGGATGTCAGCTCAAGTAACAGAGTCCATAAGACTCCTATCTGCAATTAACCACCAAAACACTGGACGTGGATTTTTGGGTGAAGCGGCAGACAGCCTAGAGCACAAAGGCTCACACACAGGCCCTGATTCAAGTTCCAGGATCAGTGAGTGTGTGCGTGCACACTCACACTAACAAGCACCCAGAGCTAGGAGCTGGTGGCTCACAGCTCTAATCCTGTGTAATCCTAGTTGTTCAGGCGGCTGAGCTCTGTGGACAGTGGTTCGAAGACAGCCCAGCCAGGAGTCTCTGAAAGTCTAGTCTCTCATAAACTACTCAGAAAAATCTGGAAGTGGAGTTGTGGCTCAACTAGTACAGTGCTAGCCTTAAGCAAAAGAAGTTGAGGGACAGCACTCAGGTGCTGATTTCAAGCCCTAGGCCCTGCAGGGGAAAAAAAAAAAGAGCTCCCAAGTCAGAAAGGCATCAGCAGATCCATATCTGCACTGACATTTCTATTAGTGTGTGAGTGTGTGTGCTACTGTGTGCACACTCCTAGGTGGTTCTGCCATAACGTCAGTGGGGCATCAACTGCTGATGAGTCATGTGTTTTACACACCCAGGAATTAAGCTAAATGGTGAGATAAAATGAGTGTAATAGAGGTCACATTATAAAGGAGAGTAAATCAGTGTATCAGAATTCACTGCACATTTATTTTTACACTCTTCCCAATGGCTAAACAATCCAATCAGCTAGGAGACCCAACAAGAGGTGAATGGATAAAGAAGTTGGAATATATTTATGTATTCACATATGTATAAACTATGGAATATTATACAACCACACAAAAAAAGGAAATCATGTCATCTGTGGGAAAATGGATGTAATTGAAGGATGTCATATGGAATGAGACAAGCCAAGCTCAAAAAATCATATATTTTCAATGGACCTAAAAGACATACATGCACACACACATCCACACATTCATATACTTAATAGAATGTATATTATATTATTATATATCATATATCATATATTATATATAATATCATATATTATATATCATATAACATACCATATTTATATTATGTAATATATAAAATACAATTACCTTAATAACTATATATGTCATACACAAATAATGATATATAATAAATCACATATATGTATATATCATACATGGATATATTTAGATAGGTATCATACATATGGATATACATGTAGATTGAATCCAATTAAAGGAATATTTAGGAGTAGAAGGGGAAGGAGGAAAAAAGATAGAGGGTGAATAATTTGATAATACATTGAGAAAACTATATGAAAACCACATAACAATACCCAGTGAATGCTGTTAAACAATAGGGGGAGAGGAAGAGAAACAGACTGTCTTGGGGGGCAGGTACTAGTAGGGGCACTGGGTAAACAAAGAGCAGGAAGGGGATTGAATACTGTGGAAATGGATTATTTGCAAATATGGAACCCAGGCTAAATTTTGCAACTCTTAGCTTCCTCATTTGGCTCTTCCTAGACCCCGCCCCCTCCCTCTGCTCTCCTTGTATCTCCTGCTCTGCTCCTAGACACAGGTACTCGGTGGCTTCTGCTGTGATGATTAAATCCTACTGTGATCTGCTGAGCCCTCTCTTCTTTCTTTCCTTCTATCCACTTGCTCTTTCCTATCACATAACGTTAGAAGCAGCTCAGGATGTTGGAGTGCTGTGTAGGAATGAGGACACCATTAAAAAGGACTTGGCAAGGCAATGGTTCCTCCTGCAGAAGTGCGGTCTGTCAGTCCAACATCTGGCTAGCAAGCACCCAGAGCAGGCAGGGTGCTGCTCCCTCTTATCCCTAACCCAGCAGGCCCCGCCCCTTGGCTCACATTGGCTGAGCTCAGCTCCACACTCTGCAAAAGGATGTGGCTTAATTAGCAGGATGCACCTAAAATTCAAGAAGTTCCTAACAGGATTTCTTCATTTAAATGCAACAGGAAAAAAATGTAACTAAAATGTAATTAACAAGGGCCAAGCCACCTGGCCAAAGCAGACACTCTTCAGAAAAACAATTCTCTTAAGAGTATCAGGAAAGAATCAAACTACTTCCATAGAAAATAGGCTTTTCTAGGGTCTGGGAATATGACGCAGTGGTAAAGTGCTGGCCTGGTATACATGAAGCCCTGGGTTCCATTCCTCAGCACCACATATGCTGGGGTCAGCTGCACCTTTAAGGGGCCACAGCTGACCTCAGCCTGTCCCTTCCCTTCCTGTCTTTAACGGGAAGAGAAGGAAGTCTGACATCACTTGAGGGACAGCTCCTTGGGACCAATCAGGGGCCCCTCTCTTGTGCCCGCCTTTGCAGTATATCTGGGAGGCTCCTCATTTGAATAAACAGAAGCCCTAGAGGTTTTCTCTAGGGACCCACGTGCCCGTGTTGTTCTTGGCGGCTTTGGGGCACCCTGCGACCACATGCCACCGAGGCTACCCGTGGCCATCGCTCCCTCCTGAGCGGTAATGGACCACCCATGAAGAGGCGGACAAGCCCCTTCCCCCAAGCAAGGGGAAGTCGAGAGAGAGAGAGAGCCCACACACATATATAGAAAAAGTAGGAAGTGGTGTGGCTCAAGTGGCAGAGTGTTAGCCTTTTGCAAATAGAAGCCAGGGACAGTGCTCAGGCCCTGAATTCAAGCCCCAGGACTGGCAAAAAAAAAAAAGAAAAAGAAAATAGGCTTTTCTCACAATAGAAAACTTGGGGAAATACAACAAATTTAACAACACTCTTTCCTCCTATGTAAATAATGTAAGTTAATTTAAATAAGGAATCCAGGCAGCTGTGCTGGTGGTTCATGCCTATAAACTTAATTATTGAGGAGACTGAGATCTGAGGATCACAGTTTGAAGCCAGCCTGGGCCAGTTAGAAGTGGAGCTCTGGCTCAAGCAGTAGATCATTAGCCTTTAGCACAAAAGCTCAGGGATAGTGCCCAGGCCATGAGTAGTAATCCCAGGATAGGTGTTTGCGCGCGTGCGCGCACGCGCGCGCACACACACACACAGAGAATCCAGGTCTCATGAAAGAACAACACATATGAAACAGGATCATGTAAATTAGAGATTACAATAAGAGTTACATAAAAACTGATAATCTTATTTAAAAAATAAACTATTTTTTCAAAATAAATAGTAAAAATAATGACCAGGAAATTAAGAAAAGAAAAATATTTAACATCTAGAAATGAAATATCATTGGAATTTCCAGATAAGAACAATTTGACACAAAAAGACTGGGGAAAATTTTAGAGAACCAAAGGAAATCCTGTAGAATGTACTCTAGGTCAAAGGAAAGATATTACGTATACATTGAGATTAAAGGAAAAATAAAAGAACAAAAACAAATGTAAAGGTTGGGATTAGTTGAAATTAAGGTTAACTCTTGTTTTTTGCTAGTCCTAGTCCGTGAACGCAAAGCCTGAGCACTGTCCCTGAAGTTCTTTTTGCTCCCAGCCCAAGGTTAACTCTGAATAGAATAAAAATGTAGATGAGCTAGGTATTAGTGATTCACACCTGTAATCTTATGTACTCGGGAGGCTGAGATCTGGAATTGCAATTCAATGTCAGCCCTGGCAAAAAAGCCTGTGAGACTCATCTCCAATTAACCACCAAAAGCTGGAATTAGTGGCTGGGAATGTGGCTTAGTGGGAGAGTGCTTGCCTAGCATGCATGAATCCCTGGGCTCGATTCCTTGGTACCACATAAACAGAAAGAGCCAGAAGTGGTGCTGTGTCTCAGTGGTAGTGCTGGCATTGAGCAGAGAAGCTCAGGGACAGTGCCCAGGCCCTGAGTTGAAGCCTCAGTACTGGAAATTTTTTTATAAAGCTGGAATTGGAGCTATATCTCAAGTGGTCAAGGGCTAGCTCAGGGACAGCACCTATGTGCCAAGTTCAAGCTCCAGGACAGGCACAAAAATGAAAGAAAAGAAAAGAAAGGAAAGGAGGGAGAGAGGGAGGGAGATAAGGGGAGAGAGGGAGGGAGGAAAGGCAGGCAGGCAAGCAAGAAGGCAGCAACCATTAGTGAAGTCAGTGAGATCTGACCTGTTATTCCTTTCAGCACCATGGACAGATCCAGCCACAGTTCCTAGGATGAAGGAAGAAGGAGCTTCAACTGGATGTAATCAGATTAGCAAAGAAGAACATTTAAAATAAATTTTAACACATACATGTACAGGCAAACATGGAGAATGTACTAAATCCCAACAGTTCAGCATGTACACAAGGTTCCAGGGATGCTGAGAAGTGGAAAGAAAGGAGAAGAGAAGAATCTGAGCAACGGGAAAGAGAGAAGTGGTTGGGGTTGTCATTTTCTCCACTTTGCAGTGCAGACAACAGGGATCATCCCTACATCAACTAACACGGATGAAGTGTCCTCCCCTGCCAACCGCCGGGCTGCACTGCTCAGGGCTCAGGGAACTTTTGATGTCAAAGAGACCTTGTAGGCCTGGCCTGCAACAATCTAACCTTGCGCTGCCTGGGTTAGGGTGCTTTAACTGCACTGATATTTTGACTACAGAGCCAAGCAAACTAGGCAAAGAATACTCCTCCCAAGGTTAGCACCTGTAAAGAAAGTAAGACAGTCTCAAGAGAACAGCTTGGATATGCAAACCACCCAATGCACCTGAGTCATTGGGGAGACTCTAATCCTTAACCCTACTTGCCTCAGGGCCAAACAGCAGACAACTAGGGGCTCCTCAACCCTGAGAGCTGCAGGGGATCAGCCTGATTCAAACACTGCTTCCTTGCCAGCCTCTTCCTTCTTTTATTGGGAGCGGGGGAGAGAGGTAAGCAGGCACACAAGGGACTTAAACCTAGGGTCTTGATGGTGTCTCTAAGCTTTTGTGCTCAAGGCTAGTGCTTTACCAATTTGAACCACAGAGCCACTTCCTGCCCTTGTATTCTAAAATCCCACACATTATAAGCAGCTCAACAGTTTAACTCTGTCCAACCATGACCATGGGAGGTCTTTCCCATCAATTTCTTGGTGTTTTTGTGTTTCATTGTAGAGGTCTTTAATCTTCTTGATTAGGTTTATTGCTAGGTATTTTTATTAAAAATAAGAAGGTTGGTTGTTCTAGGGTTTGAACTCAGGGCTTTGCACTTGCTAGGCAAGTGGCATGAACCATTTGAACCATGGTAATATGAGTTAGTAGAAATGAAGGCAGTGGCTGGGTATGGGTGGCTCACCCCTGGAGTCCTAGCTTGCCTCAGGAGGCTGCGATCTAAGGATCAATTGTGTGTGTGTGTGTGTGTGTGTGTGTGTGTGTATGTGTGTGTGTGTGTGTGTGTCTGTCTGTCTGTATATTGCCAGTCCTGGGCCTTGGACTTGGGGTCTGAGCACTGTCCCTGGCTTCTCTTTGCTCAAGGCTAGCACTCTACCACTTGAGCCACAGCACCATTTCTGGCTTTTTCTATATATGTGGTACTGAGGAATAGAATCCAAGGTTTCATGTATACAAGGCAAGCACTTTACCACTAGGACATATTCCTAGCCTGTGTGTGTGTTTTTAATTTTTAAGTATTGTATTGCTGGGCACTGGTGATTCACCTCTGTCATCTTATGTACTCGAGAGGCTGAGATCTGGAATTACAGTTCATTGTCAGCCCAGACAGGAACATCCATGAGATTCTTATCTCCAATTAACTACAAGAAAACCAGAAATGGTGCAGTGGGTCAAGTGGTAGAGCACTAGCCTTTTTTTTTTTTTTTTGCCAGTCCTGGGCCTTGGACTCAGGGCCTGAGCACTGTTCCTGGCTTCTTTTTGCTCAAGACTAGTACTCTATCATTTGAGCCACAGCGCTACTTCTGGCCATTTTCTATATATGTGGCGTTGGAGAATCAAACCCAGGGCTTCATGTATACGAGGCAAGCACTCTTGCCACCAGGCCATATTCCCAGCCTAGAGCACTAGCCTTGAGCTGAAGATCTCAGGGACAGCACCAAGCCCCAGAGTTCAAGCCCCACGACTGAAAAAATTATTGGGAAGGTGATGTACAGAGAGGTCACAGTTACATAAGTCAGGTAAGGAGTATATTTCTTTTTGAACAGTGTCACTCACCCTCTTAAGGTTTGTTTTTAATTGGGTCCTAAGGCTTGAACTCAGGGTTTGGGTACTGTTCCTTAGAGTCTTTTGTGCTCAAGGCTGGTGCTCTACCACTTGAGCCACAGTGCCACTTCAGGCTTTTTCTGAGTAGTTTATTGGAGATAAGTGTCTTAATGAACTTTTCTGCCTGGGTTGGCTTTGAACTGAGATCCTCAGATCTCAGCCTCCTGAGTAGCTAGGATTACAGCTGTCAGCCACCAATGGCTAGATTCAATTGTGGTTTGAAGCCAGCTTGGGTAGGAAAGTCTCAGAGACTTAGGAGTCTTAGGAGACTTTTAGTCACCTAAAAGCTAGAAGCAGATCTGTGGTCCAAGAGGTAGGTCCAAGCCCTGAGTTCAAGACCCAGGATCAGCGCGTGTAAGCGCACTCACATGCACACACACACACACACACACACACACACACACACGTGTAGTAGGCCAGGCCAAAGAACTTACAGGTGGTAGAACAAGTGGATAAACCATAATCTGCAGACACTGAAATAGGGACTGGGGGCTACAAAAGAATGAAGGACAAAGACTAAAAGAATGAGGAAATAATGATGAAGCACAAAATCTTTGGCACTGGGACTTTACAGGAAATAGAAACAAGGCCCACCAATCTGAAAGGTGTCTTCAAGGACTGCAATTTGCCCTATTTAACCTAAGGCCCCAATTTCTGTAATCCTGAAGTGGAACAAGATGGCTGAGATGGACTGAGGGTCTGTGCCATGGACTGTCTTTTTCTGCCACATTTCTTCCCCACACCCCCTCAGGATTTCTCAATTTAATAAGTCTTTCATTGGTACTAGTCCTCAGTCGTAAGTCTCATATCCACAACTTGTGTTTCATCAGCAATCATCTTAGAAACATCTTCTGGCAAGACTGCAGGAAACAATAGGGCAGGAAACCATGGCTTCAGGAGCATATTCATTGTGTTTGAGATACTTCTGTGTTCTCTGAGCTACAGTGTCATGAACCACAGATTGGAGAAACAGATCTGGGCTTAATACAAATGACAAAATTCCCAGTCATCTACAGCCACTTCTGTAACTTCATACAGAGAGTGAATTAGGCTAAAATGCACTATAATACTTGGTAGACTTCAGGAACATATCCTTCGTACATCACATTTTTTTTTTTTAAACAGGCATCAGTGGCTCATACCAGTTATCTTAGGTACTCAGAAGGTCGTCATCTGAGGATTGTGGTTCAAAGCCACTTGGGGGACTAAAAGCCAGGAGAGTTTTATCTCCAATTAACCAAAAAAGCTCCATGTGGAACTGTGGGTCAAGTGGTAGAGTGCTAGCCTTGTGTGTGGGGGGTAAGCTCTGTGACAGTGCTCAGGCCCTTAGTTAAAGCACGAGGACCAACAGATTAAATAGATAGAGAGACAGACAGACAGGCAGACAGACACCTCCCCAAAAGCAAGACTTTTAACTCAGGACCAGGGAGCTGTCCCTGAGCTTCTTTTCTTGCTTAAAGCTAGTGAGGTAAGGAGAGTGGGTCTAAGCAATTTGCCTTGAAGCAATATGCCTTGTCCTAGCCCTGGTGGCCTTTCTGGGTGAAGGGAGCTTTCTACCCAGCTCTGAAAAACTCTAGAAGTGACAGAGGACGTTCTTTGGATTACAAATGTGTCCTGAGTTGTTAAGCTCCAGAAAAGTCTTACTTAGCTTAGATAATTGGCCCTTGATTTTCTCCAGTTTCCTTAAGATGCTTTATTTGTATTTAACACCTTCATTAAGTTTATGTGTCCTCATTTGGTTTTCTTTGCTTCTGTATAACACTTTTGTTAGGATAAATTCCTCATACCTTTTGTGTGTTTTGGCTTATATAAGCTGTGTGCTAGCTGCATTCTGGATGCTGGTCTTTGAGACAAGAGTCCACCAGCAGTCCTCCGGCTCTCCAATAAAGACTCCTAATTCAGTGTCTTTGTTTTGTTTTGTTTTTGCCAGTCCTGGGCCTTGGACTCAGGGCCTGAGCACTGTCCCTGGCTTCTTTTTGCTCAAGGCTAGCACTCTACCACTTGAGCCACAGCGCCACTTCTGGCCATTTCTATATATGTGGTGCTGGGGAATTGAACCCAGGGCTTCATGTATACGAGGCAAGTCCTCTTGCCACTAGGCCATATCCCCAGCCCCTAATTCAGTGTCTTAAATGGTGTCTTCTCTGTTTCTTGGGATTGAGTTCCCCTGCAAGCCTAGCACTATACCACTTGAGCCACAGTACCACTTTTGACTTCTCAGTGGTTAATTTGCAATAAGTCTCACAGACTGAACATCGATCCCCAGATCTGGAGCAACCAGCACTGGATACAAGTAGACTCTTTTCTTCCTTCCTTCCTTCCTCCCTCCCTCTCTCTTTGTTGGTTGAGAGGCCTGGGAACTGTCCTTGAGCTCTTTACCTCAAGGTTAGTGCTCTACCACTTTGAGTCACAACACCACTTCCTGTTTTCGGGAAGTTAATTGGAGATAAGAATCTCCCAGGCTTCCCTGCCTGGCTTGCTTTAAACCTCTATCTATAGATTTCAGCCAGCTGAGTACCTAGGATTATAAGCATTAGTCATCAGCACCCCGCTAAACAGACCTTTTAAAAATAACTGATCTACAGGTACAAAATTCTACTCTTGATAGCATTTACCTTTCTAGGGACCCTCCCAGTCTCCAAAGGATAGAAGTGGAGTCAGTATAACACATATACAGAAACGTGCATTGTAAAGGGAATACAGATTTGCAGCACTGTGAGAAGAGGGCTTTGGTTCCTTCACACTGCATACAAATCATGTGAATTATGTTGGTCTTTCTGGGTCCCAGTCTGGTTATGGCATACTTTGCTCTGTTGGTCGAAGACTGAGTGGCTGTGCTTCCAACCACAAGATCTGCAAGGTTATAGTCTGTCAAAAGGGAAGAAATACACAGCAAACCCTTTGAAACAGTCAAATCAGGACTGCATTTGTGTTTAAGGATGTCAGGGCCAATGGCTCCCTGGCTCTTGACTGATGTTGCTGTGGTGGATTCTGGTGTGGAAAGTAACCTGTGGTGGCTGACACAGATAATCTGATTTTAAAAAATACAAAAAACCCAAAGCCCATCACCTTTCCACACAGAACCTGGTGGACCACATACAGCTGATCTTCGTTCAAAAATGTTACCTGCTCTTGGCCCAGCAATGCAGTTAGGATGAGGAGCAAGGGTCATGTGCGCATGCTCCTCCTGACTTCATGCAGCATTAGTGGGTAACCTGCAGGGGTTTTGCTGGGGAGTTTGTTTTTCCTCTGCTGGGTGGTACAAGGTTTGCTTTCTTCCTGTTCTTCAGGCTATGGAGCCGTTGGGTCTTGCTGGGGTCTGTATCTGAACTGTCACTGCTGGTTCTGGGGTTCTCATCATCCGTCTTTGGCCCATCATGGGTATTTTGGTGAGGTGATTGCTTGGAGGAGCCCATGCTGCCACCATCCACAAAGCTTGCCACCATGCTCATTGCACTGTGTGTCTCCTTTCACCCAGGGGTCGCACACTTGCACCCTTCCCGGCTGGACAGAGCATACAGGGACCCAGCGGGCTGGCTCTGCCCTTCTGGCTGCAGGTGCCCTTGGGAGGGAGGACACGCAGGGGCCATGTTGCCCCTATTTTGTCTTCTAACAAACTTTCCTATGACCTTCATGATGTTCACGTCTAGCTGGAATTCCCTGGCAGACATAAAGACCAGGGTCAAGGTAGTCATCCTTATGCATTGGCCTGGAGTCAGGATGAAGTATGTCTTTTTCTGATTTGCATGCACTGGAAGGCAACAGATGTTGGGACTGCGGCTTGTACATGGCTATTTCTTTTTCTTTTCTTTTTCCAATCCTGGGGCTTGGATTCAGGAACTGAGCACCGTCCCTGGCTTCTTTGTGCTGAAGGCTAGCACTCTACCACTTGAGAGTGCCACTTTGGCCTTTTGTTTTGAGGATTCGAACCCAGTGCTTCACGAATGCAAGGCAAGCACTCTACTGGTAAGCCATATTCCCAGCCAGACACATGGCTATTTCTGAGATCTCCTGTGTGTCTCTTGTTTTGAATCCAACAAGTCTGTCAGAAAAGTTCTTAAGGTTTGAATGAGCAAAAAGAGTCTCACAGACTATCCTGCCTGCGTTGGCTTAGAACTACGATCTCCAGATCTCAGTCTACTGAGGATCTAGAATGACAGGTGTGAGGTCATGAGGTATTCTTTCAACCACATTTCTGTTATCCCTGGAAATGGGAGCTGCTTCATGGGACCAACTGGCCTATGGGAGCTCCCTGCATTGTGGGAGTACAGACATGTAGGAATGAAGGCAGATTTGACAGTGACTTCCAATGCCCACTGAACAGAATCACAGACTCACACAAACACAGTTCAACTTTATTTATGTGGAAGGAGAGGTAACTCCATCCCCAGTGGCTGCAGCAGCCTCAGGCTGTGTTTTCTCTTTAGGAAGGGGGGATGTGTTTGGCAGGGGCTGTGGTGCTTTGGAATCTGGGTAGAAGAGCAGAATCAGAGCACAATTAATTTTCTAAGACTGGGCACCATTTACCCTAACCAGTCCCCACAGCTATCCATCCACATGTCCATGCCTCCACCGTGGCATCCCCCAGGGTATCCCCTTTTTCCTACCAAGGCTCACCTGGCTGGTTCCCTAGCTGGGCCTCAGGCCGGTCCCCCCAGAGCAGATGATTGGGGTCATTGAGGAAGCGCTGGCTGCGCCAGCATGTTAGGCAAGTCTGTACTGTCCAACGCTGTCCCCTGCGGCCTAGGTAAAGGTGGGAAAAGGAAGAGCCCAGGCTTCTGAGGAGCAACGGTCTGCACCAGTTTTGCCTCCACTACTTTTCAGTAGGAATCCCACTCCTACTTCTCTCTAGAATGGAACTTTCAGGGCTGGGAATATAGCCTAGTGGCAAGAGTGCTTGCCTTGTATACATGAAGCTCTGGGTTAGAATCCCCAGCACCACATATATAGAAAATGACCAGAAGTAGCGCTGTGGATCAAGTGGTAGGGAGCTAGCCTTGAGCAAAAAGAAGCCAGGGACAGTGCTCAGGCCCTGAGTCCAAGGCCCAGGACTGGCAAAAAAAAACAAAACAAAAACCCAAAAGCAGAATGGAACTTTCAATCAATCTCTTCTAACTAGTTTAAGATAAATTCCAAATTCCTTAACTAAACTCTTTAAAATATGGTGTTTCCCTATTATTATTATTTTTGTGCCAGTCCTGGGGCTTGAACTTAGAGTCTGGGCACTGTTCCTGAGCTTCTTTTTGCTTAAGGCTGGCATTCTACCACTTGAGCCACAGCACCACTAAGGTTTATGTGGTACAGAGGGATCAAACCCAGGGATGCATGCATGCTAGGCAAGCATTCTACCACTAAGGCACATCCCCAGCTTGGTGTATTCCTCTTTAACCCTACCTCTTTCTTGCCCCTGCCTATCTGAAACTCCAGCATCCAGAACCCTCATTGTCTGAGGGCAAGCATTCTCTTGTCTGGGAATCCTAACCCAGGCCTAGATTTTCGCTATCGAAATCCTACCAATATTTGTATGAGAACAAAACAATCTCCTTTCTCAGTGAAAGCCTTTTTTCTACACTGCTTAAAATTTTCTTGATCCTGGTTCTGGTGTTGCAAGCCTGTAATCCTAGCAATGCAAGAGGCTGAGATTTGAGGCTCTGGGTTCAAAGCCAGATCTGGCAGAAAAGCCCATGAGCCTCTTAGCTCCAATTAACTACCAGAAAACCGAAGTGGAGCTGTGGGTCAAAGTAGTAGAGCGGTAGCCTGGAGCAGACAAGCCCAGGGAAAACGCCCAGGCCTCGAGTTCAAGCTCCACGACTAACAAAAATAGTTACTCTTTCAGTCTGTAGTTCGAATAACAATGATGAACCTAGCATTTATAAATCTTAGAAACTTGACACTTCTTGACGAATGGCTACCTCGTCTGCGAGGCTCCTCTTTTAGGGCATGATCAATTTTCTACGGACGAGTAGGGGAAGAAAAGCCAAGTCCTGACCTTAGTTTAAGTGGAGTGGGAGCGGGAGAAGGCTGGCTCCCGCAATCCCAAGCCCCCACCCATCTAAGGAGCCGGAGGAGCAGTTTGGCGACCCGCCGGGCCCTCCCCAGGGCTCCGCAAACGCCCTGCGACGGGCGGAAGCAGCACTCACGTCTCTGGCGCTGAGTACAGGTGAGACCCGGGATGAGGAGCGAGGAGCAGCCGCGACACACGGTCCTTTTCACCGAGGGGTCCCTGGGGGCGGAGGCGAAGGTGAGCAGAGCCCCGCCGTCCGTCCCCCGTGCTTGCTGGGCCCCGCCCTCTGTCCCCCGTCGCGCGGCGGGCGTGCACCCCTCACCTCCGCAGGACGAGCCTCTTGGCGATGGTCTTCTCCGTGTGGCAGTAAAACCTCGCTAGAGCCTGGTTCTCGGGGTCCTGCGCTAGGACACAGTGCGCGGCCTGGGGACGCCGAGCGATCACTACGAGACCGATGGCACCGAGCCCCTTTTCCCACGCCCCCCTCGCCGACTCACCTGGTACAAGAAGCTGAGCCTCTGGAAGGCCTCACGGTCCTTCACCGGCCCCGCCATCGCGCAGATGGAGGACGTACGCGCAGGCTCCGCCTCCTCCGCCCGCGCGAGGCCTCCTGGGAAATGTAGTGCCTTGGCCCAAAGCCCCACAGGCGCACCTGTCAACTCATCCTCCCCCCTCCACTCCCAGGCATTCCAGGGCCTTTATTTTAGATTCCTTTCAGGCGTCCTCAAAACCATGGTATTAAGTAAAGACTAGAGAGGCTACTAGCACAATAGGAAAGAATCTTAAGCTGTTGGATATTTCCAGGACAGAAATCTAGTTTCTTCATTTAGCTAAACTGGTGAGTTTATACCCCATTTCCCATTCCATGCTCCAGAAGCCAAAGCCAGATGCCTAGAACATCTAGATTGAAGGAATAGAGGGTTTTAGTTTATAGTTTTTATTTTAACTATTGCTTGCCATGCACCAGTGGCTAACCCCTGTAATCCTAGCTAATCAGGATGCTGAGATCTGGGGATAGCAGTTTGAAGCCAGTGAGGGCAATAAAGTCCAAGAGACTCTGATCTCCAATAAACTAAAAAAAGCCAGAAGTGGAGCTGTGGCTCATGTGGTAGTGCACTAGCTTTGAGCAAAAGCAGCTCAGGGACAGGAGCTGGGAATGTGGTTTACTGGTAAGAGTGCTTGCCCAGCATGCATGAAGCCCTAGGTTCGATTCATCAGTAGCACATAAACAGAAAAAGTTAGAAGTGGTGCTATGGCTCAAGCAGTAGGGTGCTAGCTTTAAGCACAGGAAGGCTCAGGGACAGAGCCCAGGCCCTGAGTTCAAGCCCCAGGAATGGCCAAAAAAAAAAAAAAAATCTCAGGGACAGTACCCCAGGCCCTGAGTTCAGGCAGGCATGCACACAAAGTACTGGTCCCTGTGGGAGTAAAAATGGAAAGGATCAGATCAGAGGGAATAATATGGAGAGCTCTTGGACCTCAGTAAACACAAGCTTACTTCCACTTTTCCATTTAACAAAGAAATACATTCGGTATTACACAGCCTGGTCATGAAACAGGTAATCTTCACTTGCTAATGAATAGTTCCCAACTCCCAACATGGCACAAAAACCTGTTAAACTTGTCAACAGTATCCTCTAACAGTCTCTCTCCACCAATACAGCCCAACCTAAGCAAGGCAGCCATACACTTGCGCTAGATGTCTCCCATTTGTTTTGATGCCCCCATGTTTACCTCTGACTCCCAGTGCCTGAGGTCAGAAGCTGAGGGATGCAAGCTGGGGAATGGAAGGGTTGGGGTTGAAAGAAGTGGACTGAGTTCTGAGATAGGAAGGGCAGCATAAGTCAGGAGAAGGTAAGACTCCTCCCATTACAGACCTCCCACCAGGCCGGGTAGAGAACCAGGCCTTCAGCCCACAGGAAGATTAGCTAAGGCTTCCTCAGTGTAGCATTTCATAAATGTCAATGGGAAGCATGTGGTTAAAATTTAGATTCCCAATCAAGCACTCAAGTGCTCAATAAGCACTTAAGGTAAGGCCCATTAATAGGCATTTTTCATATTCAGGGATTCTTATACATCATCATAAGGCTATTATCAAATTATCACACAACACCAAGATCACTTCAGTGGATCCTTTGTTCATATTGTTTTTTTTGTTTTTTTTAAACAACTGAAGTATCTGGCCACAAAGAACCACAGTCAAGGCACAAAGGTAGAGGAGGAGAGTGGACAAAGTCCTGGTGAGGTGGTAGGAGGAACTCAATGCCCTCAATAAACTGCAGTTTCTTGTCTCAGTCTTCAGAGCAGCAGATAATCCAAGTTGTTTTAGTTTGGTTTGACATGCATCACTTTACCTTTGACAGTGTACCCTACAGGTTATTTTGGCCTAAGATAAAAAATGATATACATTCTCTGTAAAGGGGAATGGTGAATGGTGAAGGATGGTAACAAACAAGCAAAAGGCTGTTGTGAGCACTCAGTTCTGGATCAGATGCTCACTGGAAAAAGGCAGTTGCCTATCTGGTCCTTCCTTACATATACCAACCTCTTCTACCCTGTCATTAGGGTGAGAAAGACTCCTTTAGACTCCATTACCCTTCTTTCTTTTCTTCTTCCCTTCCTTCTTTCCTAAGATACCTGAGCCAGGTAACAGGGATGACAACTTGGGAGTACTTAGTGACAGTCTTTAGGGGCTTTAGGTAGACACACCTCTTTCCTCTAATACCTGACTCTATCATTTTCTCTTGGGAAAACTGTGGAAGGGTAGATGTGTCTAGCAGGATCTCTCCCACTTCACCTCTGGAGAGGAGCCAGGTAAGCAACTTCTTGGAGATAACCAACTGTAAGGAGGTAGGCAAGAAGCAAACTCCACAAGGACTTGAGTTCTTCATCCCACTCTTTCCTTCTTCCCATGTCCCTTGTTCCCTACTTCTGGCCATCCTGCTCATAATGGCAGCCTTACCCTGGGAATAAGATCAAAGATATCTCCCTCTTCTTTATTAGTTTCTAGGATTATGTTTCTCTAGCCCTTTTCCCTGATCGTCCTTCTAACATTCTTTTTTTTTTTTTTGCCAGTCCTGGGACTTGAACTCAGGGCCTGAGCACTGTCCCTGGCTTCTTTTTGCTCAAGGCTAGCACTCTGCCACTTGAGCCACAGTGCCACTTCTGGCCATTTTCTATATATGTGGTGCTGAGGAATTAAACCCAGGGCTTCATGTATATGAGGCAAGCACTCTTGCCACTAGGCCATATCCCCAGCCCCCCTTCTAACATTTTTTTTTTTTGCCAGTCCTGGGCCTTGAACTCAGGGCCTGAGCACTGTCCCTGGCTTCTATTTGCTCAAGGCTAGCACTCTGTCACTTGAGCCACAAAGCCACTTCTGGCTATTTTCTATATATGTGGTGCTGGGGAATCGAACCCAGGGCTTCATGTATACGAGACAAGCTCTCTTGCCACTAGGCCATATTCCCAGCCCCCCTTCTAACATTCTTGATGCTCAATCTCTGTCCTCAGAAAAAACTGCTTAACTTCCAGACCCATGACAGCAACTGTGCTTCATGTTTTTTCCAACGTTCCTCAAGGAACAAAGTGGAATAGTTTTTTGGGTCCAAAACCAAAAACAAACCACTAAAAGTTTCAGTTTCATCTTGTTCGGGCAAGTTGGACCCTCTCCTCGACTTCTTTGTTTCTGCAAAAGCCTCTCCATCCTTCCTGACCTGTCCTTGTGCAATAGGAAACCTGATGGATGGCAGGGCTACAGTTCCCTGGGAGTGAGGCTTCCTTCCTAGGGTGAGGAGGGAGCCTCAGTGTTATCATGCAGCCCAGGCCTACCTATTCCTCTAACCAAACCATCAGAGAGACCGCCAAGGTGTTTCTCCAAGATGACTCTGACCTGGAACCCAGGAAACACCAAGACATTTCAGCGGGACACAGGAATGAAGGCCCGAAGCTCTTGACCCTGCCTCATCCCAATAAAACCTATTTGCCAACCTGTCACTCCCAATCTGTTGGGGGCCGGATGGTAAGTGGTGCAGCATTCTTCCGACCAGCCCGGATGCCTGGATAGAAGAGGGGCCAAAGTTTCTCTGTAAAAGTATCAGTGAAGGTATAGATATGAGAGCGGTCTGTGACGTTGTAAAAAGACAGTGTGCCAGCCTCATAGTCTAGGAATATGCCCACTCTCTTGGGCTTCACTTTGATGTGCAAAGGGGTGAAAGGTGTGGTGGTGGCTGCATACTTGTCCCCATTCCACAGCCGTACCCGCCAGTAGCCAGTCTCAGGGAGTGGAGTCAGCTCGCCCTTTCGGCTCACGGAGTCCCGGCACACACCCACTGCCCAGTGGGTCTTGTCGCCCACTTCCACCTCCCAGTAATGTCGACCTGAGGTGAAACCTTCAGTAGCCAAGACGCAAGGGTAGAAGGTAAAACGCTGGGGCGTGTCAGGGAGATCTCGGAGTCTAGTCTCTACGAACTTGACACTCTTGCGATCTTCTGACAGGACGAGGTTAGGATGAGCGGTCTCAGGGTCCAAGGTCACATCCGCTGAGAAGATGCCAGAGAAGGGAGGTAAATGAGGACAGGAATTGCTAAGTGTCCTAGTCTCACTTTTCCAGCTCGTTAGTACAAAGCTGGGCTCTTTAAAACCACCAGATGGCTAACTTTCTCAATCCATGGTTTTGCCTAAGGGAAGGGAAGAACAATGGATTCACGAACCCAGACTCTCAAATAGGTTAAGATCTTCCTTAACTTTGCAGGGCTCTAGATTCCTGCTCTATCTTCTTCCTTTCTCACACCTACATTTATATCATGTGTACAGAAGTGCAAAGGAGGAGGTCTGTAGGCTGGAAAGAAAGAAAAGACACCTATCTCCAATTAACCACGCAAAACTGGAAGTGGCGTTGGGGCTCAAGACCTTGAGCAAAAAGAGCTCAGGGGCAGTGCTCAGGTCCTGAGTTCAGGCCCACAAATGACAACCCCTCACCCCCCCAAAAAAATGAGGGCTGAGGCTCAAGTGATAGACTACCTGCCTACTAAGCACAAGGCCCTGAGCTCAATATGACACCAAAAAATAAATAAATAAAATAAATAGAAAAAGAAGCACGTGAGGGGAAGAACCTGCTTTCCTGGAATGGCACAATTATTTTCTCTGCATATGTATTAATAATAATGACATTCTTTTTCACTCTCAAGATTGTCCCAGCTGAGTTAATAAATTATATGATCACTCTATCTTATGACTTAGGTAAATTCTAACCTAAGCCAGAAAGGTTCTTAGGGAACCTTTCTGGGTCCCTATTTATAAAGGTGTGGATCTTAAGTTAAAATACATGACACCTAAGGCTTCTCACTGTGACTCAGGATGAGACTGAAAGCTAGGTAGCAGAGTGGGAGTGTGTGGGCAGGAAGGAATTTGAGCTCATAGGTAGGATCTAAAGACTTTCTTTTCTCTGCTAGTTTCCTTTTGTGAACAACTTACCAATTAGCTGTTTAAGGATTTTCCTCAGGGCAAAGTACTGTCGGGGAAAATGGCTGAAGTTCTTTTTCAACTCTATGGATACCGAAGTCACTGCCATAGTTTTAACCTTCTCACATCTAGCAGGGACATGGAGGTAGGGGAAGAAAAGACAGGATCAGAGGAAGCTTTAGTCAAGTGAATATGTAAAAGTGAATAAGTAAAAATTTCCATCTCCCCACTTTCTCCCTCCTCCTTGATGACAAGTGTTTTCTTTATAGAGCTATATGGTACCCTAGACAGTTCCTTATGTTGAGAATGAGCCTCAGAACTTCCTAGGGGCATTCTGGTACCTCATGCAAATGAATAATCATCTCTGGTTCTCTCAGCCCTTTTCTCCTGCCATTTTGTTTGGATAGAATCCATCCAGAGCACAAATAGAATCTGGTTCTAGGGCTGAGGATATGGTCTAGTGGCAAGAGGGCTTGCCTTGTATACATGAAGCCCTGGGTTCGCTTCCTCAGCACCACATATATAGAAAAGGCCAGAAGTGGTGCTGTCGCTCAAGTGGCAGAGTGCTAGCCTTGAGCAAATAGAAGTCAGGGACAGTGCTCAGGCTCTGAGTCCAAGGCCTAGGACTGGCAAAAAAAAAAAAAAAAAAAAAAAAAAGAATCTGGTTCTATATTATCATTCTTCTTACCAACCACATCCTCATGCTCCAAGGGAAAAAGGCCAGTGGTTGTTACTCTTAAGGAATTGTGCTTCGTGGATGAATGAATCTTTCCTTATATCCTTCCCAGACTTTGTATGCCCATCTCATTCTTTCTACCCCCAACTCATTTCTGGACTCCTCAACCCAAAACTTAACTCAAAGAGATACACAAATCACTTACTTTTCCAGGGTACTTTTGACATCCTACAGGGAAAGAGAAATAAAAAGAGAAAGATTTGTCTTGATATTCAAGAATCATGAAGACAAAAGGTTCCACCTCTCTCCGAAGTTCTAGATCTGTAAAATAGGCCCTGGGTAAGCCAGGCATCAGTGCCTCATGCCTGTAATCCTTACACCTCAGGAGGTTGAGATCCGAGGATCACTGTTCAAAGCCAGCCCAGGTAGGAAAGTCCATGAGACCCTTAATCTCCAAGTAACCCCCCCACCTCCCACCACCACAAAGAAAAAGCTGAAAGCTGAGCTGTGGCTCAAGTGGCACCTAAAACATTAGCCTTGAACTGAAAAAGCTCAGGGACAGCACCCAGGCCCTAAGTTCAAGCCCAGCAGGGGAAAAACAGTCCCTGGGCAAACTGAAGGTCACAACTCAAGGGGAAGAGCTTCAAAAGGAACTAAGTGTCTCTGTCAACCCAATCCACTTTCAACTGCTGGTCATCATGAAGCATGGCAGTTAGTATTACTCCCAAATGATTTCTCATGTTTGTCTTTGCTTCTTCAGGACACTGGCAGCTCCCAGTACGAGACAGAAATTTGATCAGCTCCTTACTTTGTCCTTCAAATACTGACCACACTTCAGTCTCCATGATCATCAGTACAGGCTGGTGGCATAGGAAAATAATCATACTTTCCCACTGTGGTTTGGTAGCCCCTATCTGGCACTGGATAATTCATTAGTAAATGTGTACTAGTCCTGATTTAGAAAATATGTGGGGGTTAAGACAAAGATGGGTTGGGGATATGGCCTAGTGGCAAGAGTGCTTGCCTCCTGAATACATGAGGTCCTGGGTTCAATTCCCCAGCACCACATATACAGAAAATGGCCAGAAGTGGCGCTGTGGCTCAAGTGGCAGAGTGCTAGCCTTGAGCAAAAAGAAGCCAGGGCCAGTGCTCAGGCCCTTTAGGTCCAAGGCCCAGGACTGGCCAAAAAAAAAAAAAAAAAGAAGACAAAGACAATAAATCTCTGCTTCACAAAGATTTTCAAGTTTAATGTGGAAAGCAGATGCACCAATGTTAAACGACACAGGAAATAATATGTAATATATAATATGCAAATAAGTATACATTGCAGCTTTTCTAATTCAAATAGATTATTTGATATCTAAGATAAAATAATCGGCTTTACCAACATTGTGCTTATTTACTTATTTATTTTTGTCAGTGTAGGGCTTGAACTCAGGGCCTGGGCTCTGTCCATGAGCTTTTTTTTTTTTTTTTTTTTGCCAGTCCTGGGGCTTGAACTCAGGGCCTGAGCACTGTCCCTGGCTTCTTTTTGCTCAAGGCTAGCACTCTGCCACTTGAGCCACAGTGCCTCTTCTGGCCTTTTCTATATATGTGGTGCTGAGGAAATGTATACGAGGGAAGTGCTCTTGCCACTAGGCCCATACTCCCAGCCCCCTGTCCATGAGCTTTTGTGTTCAAGGCTAGTGCTCCACCACTCTGAACCACAGTACCACTTCTGGTTTTCTGGTGGTTAATTAGAGATAAGTCTCATGGACTTTCCTACCTGGGCTAGCTTTGAACCTCGATTCTCGGATTTCAGCCTCCTGAGTAGCTAAGATTACAGGTGTGAGCTTCGGCGCTTGGCCGGCATTATGCATCTTTAGAGCAGAACTATTTCAAAAAAATTTAGAGATCCCATTGACATTTAAGAAACAAAATATAATCTGTACTTTCAAATATCATTTAAGTTATGTTTCTATTCTTTTTAGCATGAGGTAAATCAAATTCTAGTACTGGAAAGCAATGGTAGCTGCATTTATGGGGTTCGGGGGAGGTAACCCAAGTAGGACTCAAATCCACGTCCCTCCAGAGTCCACCACACAGAGACGGATGGATTTATTGGGGATGTAAAAAAGTGAACTAACTGGCCAGGGACGCAGCACAGACTCGGGAGCTGAAACTTTAAAAGAAATTTCTCTTGTTTTGGTCCTGGGGCTTGAACTCAGGACTTAGGTCCTGCCTTTCAGCTCTTTTGCTGAAGGCTAGGCTCTACTACTGGAGCCACACCTTCACCCCCAGCAATTTTTTCACTTTTATTTTTTTTTGGTGGCTAACTGTAGATAAGTGTCTCTAGGAAAGCCAGTGCCCTGAGGCTCACACATCTGTAATACCAGCTACTTTGGAGGCTAAGATAAGAGGATCATGGAGTAGTCAGTGAGACTCTTCTCTCCAATTAACCACCAGAAAACCAGAAGTGGTACTGTGACTCAAAGTGGTAGAGTGCTAACCTTGAGTGTAAAAACTCAGAGACAGGGAGCTGGTAATATGGCCGAATGGTAGAGTGCTTGCCTCCTATACATGAAGCCTTGGGTTCGATTCCTCAGCACCACATATATAGAAAAAGCCAGAAGTGGTGCTGTGGCTCAAGTGGTAGAGCGCTAGTCTTGAGCAAAAAGAAGCCAGGGACAGTGCTCAGGTCCTGAGTTCAAGCCTCAGGACTGGCACAGACAAAAAAAAAACCCTTAGAGACAGGGCTGGGAATGTGGCTGAGTGGTAGAGTGCTTGCCTAGCATGCATGAATCTCTGGGTTCAATTCTTTAGTACCACATAAATAGACAAAGAAGAGTGTGGAACTGTGGCTTAAGTGGTAGAGTGTTAGCCTTGAGCAAAAGAAGCTCAGGGACAGTGCCCAGGCCCGAAGTTCAGGCCCCAGGACTTAAAAAGAAAAAAAAAAACACTTTCTGGGCTGGCTTGGAATTTTGATTCTCACATCTCAGCCTCCTGAGTAGCTAAGATTATAGGCATGAGCTACAGGCCCCAGGCCTGTATAAATGAAACTTTTAATGCACATCTAAATACTTCAGACTTTCTTCCTACAAAAGAAGGGTTTTTTTGGTATAAATTAAGCCTTTGATTGTTGACAAAATATAAATAACACAAAAATGATACAAGGGCATGGGGAAGTCAGAGGAACCTTCCCATAGAAAAAAAGAGAGAGCTGGGCTTAGGGAAGCTGAGCAGGGGGAGAGAGCAGCCCAGGCTGACAGACTAGACTGCAAAGCTATAATGGACTTGGCCTGAAGAACTATGCATGGGCAAAGGTCAAACCTTCAGCATCTCGAAGCCAGACTGTAAGCACTTGTCCTCCACCTCAGCAGCCAGGTGGGCCAGGGCCCGGCGCTTGTCCCCCAGATGGGCAGCATTTTCCCGCAGTTGTTGTAGGATGTCCTGTTCCTCCTCTTCCAATCGTGAAAGCAGAATCTGCTGTTCTTCATCCAGGCGCCTATGAAGCTCTTCAAATTCCTTCAAGATTTGCTGCCGGCGACTCTCCACTAGTCTCTGAGAAACGAGGAAGACTGGGTCAACAGGGTGTGGGGCCTGACGGAGCTGCTCCCAGCCCATCATGTACATGCAAGAACACAGGCTTCCAGTGTCCCTGGAGATAGCTTAAAATGACACACATTCAGAGGACTGGTAGTGAGGGCCATCAATGTTTAAGGAATTAATTTCGCTGGGCATCCTGGCTCACACCTATAATCCTAGCTACTCAGGAGACTGAGATCTGAGGATCACAGTTCAAAGCTAGCAGGAAAGTCCGTGAGACTCTTATCTCCTATTAACCACCAGAAAACTGGATGTGGTGCTGTGGCTCAAACTGGTAGAGCACCAGCCTTGAACAAAAAAATACAGGGACCGTGCCCACGCCTTGAGTTCAAGCCCCAGGACCAGCAAAAACAAAATATAAAAAAGATCAGGGGGGCTGGGGATATGGCCTAGTGGCAAGAGTGCTTGCCTCGTATACATGAGGCCCTAGGTTCGATTCCCCAGCACCACATATACAGAAAATGGCCAGAAGTGGTGCTGTGGCTCAAGTGGCAGAGTGCTAGCCTTGAGCAAGAAGAAGCCAGGGACAGTGCTCAGGCCCTGGGTCCAAGCCCCAGGACTGGCCCCCCCCCCCCAAAAAAAAAGATCAGGGACAGTACTTAGGCCTTGAGTTCAAGTCTGAGTACACACACACACAGCCCTAGTTTTCTGTTTATCACTCATTATTAGAAAACTAGTAAAACAGGGCATAAGATATCACAAGAAATGTACACAATGTAACTGTACCCTTTTTGCACAACACCTTGTCAAAAAAATTTGTGTTCACGGGCTGGGGATATGGCCTAGTGGCAAGAGTGCCTGCCTCGGATACACGAGGCCCTGGGTTCGATTCCCCAGCACCACATATACAGAAAACGGCCAGAAGCGGCACTGTGGCTCAAGTGGCAGAGTGCTAGCCTTGAGCGGGAAGAAGCCAGGGACAGTGCTCAGGCCCTGAGTCCAAGGCCCAGGACTGGCCAAAAAAAAAAATTTGTGTTCAATTAATACATAAATTAAATTAAAAAAAAAAAGAAAACTAGTGTTTATATTTCAAAACCTATGTTTACTTTCCAGTAATCCCTGAATTTCAACTCCACTCATTACTTGCAGAAGCCTTTAACATGGCATTACCTATTCTCTTCACCTGACTTTTAAGTACAAGGAAGGCATGGATTGTGTTTTTGTTCATCATTGATAGCTATGGTCAAACACCTATGTCAAGAGCTAGATAAATTTGTTTTTCCTTTTTTGCCTGAGACTGGGACTCAAACTCCCTATCTGACATTTTCGTTCCTTGGCTGGTGCTCTACCACCTGAAGCATGACTCTAACCCCAAGAAATAAATAAATTTACTGATTCGAAAATGGTTAGTCTCAGCTAGGCACTGGTGCCTCATGCCTGTAATCCTAGCTACTCAGGAGGCTAAGACCTGAGGATCATGGTTCAAAGCCAACCCTGGCAGGAAAGTCTGTGAGACTCTTATCTCCAAGTAGCTACCAGAAAACCAGAAGTGGTACTGTGGTTCCAGTGGTAGAGCACTAGCCTTGAGTTGAAGAGCTCAGGGACAGCACCCAGGCCCAGAGTTCAAGCCCCATGACTGACAAAAAAAAAAAAAAAAGTTAGTATCCCCGGTTTTGTCACTTATTGGCCTTATGGTTTTGGACTAGATACTTATCCCAGTTTCATTTGCTCCTATGTAAACATGGAATGATAATATCTACCTTACAGTATATCTAAGTTTACCCCTGTCAAAGATGGTTTCAGGATCTTCTATTTGTCTTTGTAGCTTCTCTATATCCTACCTGTTCCACGCTTAGCATGAACTCTTAGACCTCCAACCTGGGCAGAATTTCAAGACTTAGTACAACTGTATAAATTTGGAAGGTCACAGACAACCAACAAATTAAAGCACAGGACTCAATATTACTCAATATTATTTAATGGTACTATTTTTGCTGCTACTGCTGACTGTTCAGTGTCCAATAGAAGAAAGAATTCATGTAGCAAGATACCACATTGCAAATAAGGAACTGCTATGGAAAAGATACAAAAGCATATAAATTCTGTGTGTGTGTGCGCGCGCGAGTGTGCACGTGTGTGTGCGCGCGCCAGTCCTGGGGCTTGAATTCAGGGCCTGGACACTGTCTCTGAGCTTTTGTACTCAAGGCTAGAGCTCTACCACTTAAGCTACAACTCCACTTCTGGCTTTTTGGTGGTTAATTGGATATAAGAGTCTCATAGATTTTCCTGCCTAGTTAGCTTTGCATCTCAATCCTCAGATCTCAACGTTCTGCGTAGCTAGGACACAAGCATGAGCCACTGGCAATTGGCAAAAATACATAAACTTTAAGTAGGTTAATTTGTGAAGGGTCAGAATACTGAAGGGGAAGTAGCTTTTGTCTGAGTTGGAAGATAGACGGAATTCTACAGGTGAGGATGGAGAGGGGAAGGAATGAAGCAACGTGATCTAGCCAACTTATCCTTACTTGAGTTATGAGAATATGGTTGGCCCTAATGTCAGTGGGAAGCTCTGGGAATTCTCCCTTGTTCCCCAGGGAATCTTTCAGATCCTTCTTTCCTCAATTCTTTTAACAAGCTCCTATTTTGGCACTCTCAGGAGAGAGTCTTCTTTTTGTTTTATTTTGTTGGAATTGCTGGGGTTTGAGTTTAGGGCTTTGCACTTGCTAACAGGTACTCTACCATATTCTTCATCTCTTTCATCCTTCTGCTCAAAAATTAATTTATGACAAGTAATTTCAGTACAGTGTTGAATAACAATCAAAAAATAACCTTTTTTTGAGAGAACAGAGTTTTTCTACAGAATCAGAACTGGTGATTAAATAGCAAGTGCTTAATTCCCTCAGAAGCAAAGGACCTGGAGGGCGGTGTGAAAAAGACCTCCTGTCTTTACCTTGAGCTCCCCTGGCTTCTTTTCCTCAGAGGATTTGCAGCGGGTGATTTCCTGCAGCTTGTATTCCAGGGGCTCCAGGCACTTCTGCAGTTTTTCCTGAGGGGTTGGGAAGAATAGGAGTGGTGGTATTAGCTGGGATGTACTGGCACATCTCTTGCTCAGAGATTAATCAATTTTTTTATTTTTTATTTTTTTTGCCAGTCCTGGGCCTTGGACTGAGCACTTTCCCTGGCTTCTTTTTGCTCAAGGCTAGCAATCTGCCACTTGAGCCACAGTGCCACTTCTGGCCATTTCCCATATATGTGGTGCTGGGGAATCGAACCCAGGGCTTCATGTATATGAGGCAAGCATTCTTGCCACTAGGCCATATCCCAGCCCTAATCCATTTGTTTTACTAATCTGTTTGAAAACCTGGGGCTACTCAAGTATTCTACCACTGACCTACATTTCCACTTCTAAACCATTTGTTTAGTTCCTATCTATCTCACCATTTCTTCATACAACTCCCTTCTTTGCCCGTAATTTGAGATGTTAACTTCCTACAGGCCTATCCCTATCTCTTGCCACTTGCTTATCCTCATCTGCTTTGCAGCTCACCCAGTTTTCCTCCCACTGAATCTAGTTTTCTAGTTGTAATCAACTCTGTATCCTTCCCTGACCCAATCCATTATCTTAAGAACAACTGTCTATTGCTGTCAAAGCTACAGTGTGTGTGTGTGTGCGCGCGCATGTGTGTGTGCCAGTCCTAGAGCTTGAACTCAGGGTCTGAGCTTCTTTTGCTCATGGCTAGCACTCTACCAGTTGAGCCACAGGGCTACTTCTGGCCTTTTCCGTTTATGTGGTACTGAAGAATTGAACCCAGGGCTTTGTGCATGATAGCAAGCACTCTACCACTAAGCCACATTTCCAGCTCATATTTATTTTGTGTGTGTGCCAGTTCTGGGTCTTGAACTCAGGGCCTGGGTGCTGTCCTTGAGCTTTTTTGCTCAAGACTAGCACTCTACCACTCTATCACTTGGGCCACAGCTCTACTTCTGACTTTTCTGGTGGGTAAATGGAAATGAATCTTGTAGACTTTCCTGGCCAGGTTGGCTTCGAACTGTGGTCTTCAGATTTTTAATCTCTGAGTAACTAGGACTACAGGCATGGGCTACCAGTCCCTGGCTAAAGCTAACTTCCCCCACCCCCTTGGTGATGATGCTGGGGATCAAGCCTAGGAACTTATATATGGTAAGCACATGCTGTCCCACTAAGCTACATTTTCAGCTCAAAGTAACCTTTGTGCCATGTCCTCCCATCCAATTCTAACCACTTATAAATAGAACAAAAACTTCATTACTTAAGCCACAAATCACCTTAAATATAGTTCAACATCTTGTTATATATAATTAAGCAAAATATGTGATAAAATGCTACTCTACTTTGTATTACTCAGACATTTACCCTGTGGCTCAGCCATTAGTTAAACCAGATGCCATGTTACTCATTATCTAAGGGAAGATGCAAATAGTCTGGTGGATGTCAGTCTCAAATGATGTTACCTATTTCAACCAATGGGAAAACAAGGCAGGGAGCAGAATCAAGAAATCAAAATGCTCTCTGAAGTTTGATCCTCTCCATGCAGTTTCACTCACTATTCCGAAACTACATATACCAATATGCACTCATAAGACCAAATGTGCTGCAATAGTTATAGAAAATTTGGGGGTACACTTCTCTACTTTTCTTATTGTAGAGAACTGATCATATGTATTGTGTACCCGTGTATGTAGGTTTGAGGGGTGACAACCCTCTGCTGCTTCTCCCTTTTCCTCCACATTGGCATCATCTCCTTGCTCACCTTGTACTCCTGTGTTGCATCATCCAGTGGAACAACGGTGTGGGCCCGGTGGGTGTGGGAAATGGCACATATCAAACATACAGCTTCCTGGTCTTCATAGCAGAAGAGGCTGAGGGCTTCATGATGCTGCGGGCAGAGGCTCTCATCTCGGATCTTCCGCTTCACAGCCTGGAGCTGCTTGGCAATTTCTACCATACTGCCTAGCTGCCGATTGGGCCGGAGACTGCGGTAGCGAGATGTCTTCCGACATACAGGACAAGGGAAGTCCCTTTCTAGGTCCTCCCACCAGCGGGTAATACAAGCTTTACAGAAGTTATGCCCACACTCGATGATGACAGGCTCCTTCAGATACTCCAGGCACACAGAGCAGCTCGCCTCCACCTGTAGGTTCTCCAGTGCAGCAGCTGTGGAGGCTGCAGAGGCCCCAGCCTCTAACAGACTTGTCTCTGCCATTATTTAACTTGCAAGGAGAAAAGAAAAAAAAAAGTATTAGAAATTTAATAATTTTCTTCCTTCGTTAGCAAACTAATGAACAATATCCTATATTTTATCTGTGCTTTCTCTTATTAGAAACAGAAGGTGTAATCCAAAATCTACATACTTCTTCTGGAGATCTTACTTGTAATTGTAGAACCAACAGTTCCAGAGCAATGTATCCTAGTTTGGCTTATTTTTCTAATAGCTGAAAAAGGAATGTGGGACTTGAGAAGTACCATATAAGCCAAAGCATTAAGATTTCTTAAATTAGGTATATTTTAAAGTCTAATGTTACAGAAGAATTTTATTCTAATAGTCAATTGGAGCCTAAGCTTGGTTTTCCGCCATCCTCTCATGCGTACAGAAGGTAATGAGTTGAGTCAGGTTAAAGGTAACAAGAATGAAATTATTCTTCCTTTTACCAGTCTAGCCTACACGAAGTGTACTCTCTGCTTAGTCTAGAACCTTCAAGCAACATTCTGCTTGTGTGCTTTGGGACAGGAACTTCTTGAGAGGAGAGCTAGTAAATCCATTCTAAAGAGGAAGCAACCACTGAAGTCTTCCAAATAGCTACTTAATTGGGAATTAAATGAAGAAGAGGCAATCAAATCACCCTCATGTGAAGTGTCAGGTCTCAAAATGTATCTGACAGATTTTTAAAACAGAATGCAGGTCCCCTAGTCCATTCTTAAAAGATCAATATGGTTATCCACGATTAAGTTGATCTCTCTATTTCCATAAGCTTTTCTGCCTCTTCTCCCAAAGTGACACAGTCAAAAGAAGGCCATTTGGAAGGTCTAAGTACTGCACAGAAGTAGCCATGTGATGAACTGGGGCAAAACCACATCAAACCCAGGGCTTTGTGCATGCCAGGCAAGTGTTCTACCACTGAGCTACGCCTTGACCTCTGGGAGGTGGATGGCACAGGTGAGAGTGTTTACTTTGGAGTAGCAGCTGGTAACTAATGTAGATCTGAATTTCATCTCTCTATATCAGACAGTTCAGTTGAATGATATATATTTTTTTCTCTGAATCTAACTTTGACTAGGAACTCTGCCTCTTTGCCAGTCTTCTAGTCCTGGGTGGCTTCCTCACCTGGAGGAGTTGAATTGAATGCACATTTGTGGACCACAATGGAGCTACAGACTGGCAGAGAAGTGGTGTGAGAGAGTAAATGGGAAAATGTTAGTGAAAAAATGGAGAGGCGCTGGAGCTGGGGGGTGGGGTGGAGGGGAGTGACGAGGCCAGCCGTGGGGCTTGGGGTTCCTTTGGGTGGGTCCTTCCTTCTCCCTCAGTCCCTCGTGAAGGGCAGACTTCTGGGATGTTCTCATTTTGTTTCTATCACTGTTTAGCTTCTTTCTGGCGACCCTCTCCGGTCCCTCCCGCATCTCCATCTCCTCCTGCCACATCTGGGGCAGGGGGACTGGAGAGAAGGGACAGCGGCCGTGGTGAGGGGGAGAGGGATGCGCGTCCAGGTGAGGCAGAGGCGTGACGTGAAGGTGGGATGCCTGGCGCTCTGACGCAGCCGAGACCCGCGGTGACGGTGTCAGCTTCCCCCGGGGAGCCGAGTGGCTGCGGGACGGGGGATCGGCGGGGTAGCCAAGCAACGCCGGACGCGCTGACGTCGCCGGGGCGGCAAAACGTCCTCCGCCCGGGCCCAAGGCGGGCGGAGGCAGCGGTGGTTACGTGTGGGGGGCCGGTGACGCAGTGGCCGGGCGCAGGGATGCGGCGAGAGGAGCCGGCCAGCGGGGGTGGGCCGTGCGGCCCCGGCGCGGCGGCGGGACAGCACCTACCTTCCCGGCTCCGGGTCCGGGAGTGCGGGGCGCGGAGCCGCCGGAGCGAGCGCTGCCTCCCTCCTTCCTCCTCCCCTCGCCCCCGCCCTGCGGCTGGGCACACAATACTCACCGGAAGCGGAAGCCGCGCCGACACTTCGTGTCAGGGCGAGCCTGAGGCGCGGGTGGACGGCCGCGGAGGGCTTCCCCGCCGCACCGCGCCGCAGGAGGAGGAGAAGCGCGGCCGCAGGTCAGGACCAGCCGGAGACCAGGGCGACCTGGGAACCCGGAGTGCCGGCGGCTGTGAGGCCCGCGTGTCGGTCACCCGCGGAGTCCTCCCGAGACCGAGGGCCGCGCATGCGCGTGGGGAAGCGCCGAAGCCCATGGCTCGCTGAGCGCCGCCACACGGGCGCGCAGGCCGACGCGGCGGCACCGTCCAGGTTGCGGGTTCGAGTTCCAGTTAGGTGCTGCCGGGTTCCCCGGTGGGGCCTGGGAGTCGCTGGATGCCGGGTGAGGGCGGGTGGTGCGGCTTTCGGCCACACTTCCCCTCTCTTTGGGTCAGTCCGGGTGGAAGACGGCGACTTGAGGCGGAGGCCTATTACGTGGCGGCCCCGCGGATCTCGGTGGCTACGTCACTTCCGACCGCCTGAGGTCGGGCCTGTTCATGCTTCGGGGACTGGGTGAGTTCTGCCCCAGTTAGGCTCCCAGGGTTGCCCCTCCGGCCCTCCTGCTTATCTAGCTGGGTCGGAACGGTCTCCCTCTGCTGGCGGGCGAGCGAGGGGCCCTGGGGTACCGCGCGCGGCCCCGCTGTCCGCACTGGGCCGCAGCGATCGGACGCGGTCTGCAGCCCAGTTCTTCCCACTCGGGGCTGTAACTCGTTTTCTCCCCAAGCAGAGGATGCTTGTGAGGGGGTGGGCGCTGTAGCCTGCCTTCTCCGGCCTCTCGCCGCAGTAAAGCTGTGCAAGTCTGATCTAGGAGGAAGCTGGCGAGGGAAAGCGCTGAAACTGTGTGACAGGGCTCGGGAGGAGTCAGCGTTGGGGGGCGGGGGGAGGAGTCACGGCCCTGCGGCTAAGGTAGCCTTGCCCGGTCCCTATCCCCGCCAGCACTTGGCATGCTGCGCGTTTGAAAGAGAGGAGCAAACTTTACTGTAGCCTTCTTGGACAGGAAATGGTTTGACTTGTTCCTGTGTAGGTTTCGTCATTTCTGTTTACAAACGCTGTGCAGTACTTAGCCCCATCCTGAGAGCCCTGTGACCAAGGTATAAAGATTTAGGGGCAACACATATAATGGCATGTGTTGAATTTTTATTTCCTTATTCCCTTGCCGTTTGCTTTTCTTTCTGTTTCCAACAACCTGAAGATTAAACTTGAGAAAAATGTGTTAACTTTCTTCCACCTTCTCATTGCTATTTGACCTTTAGGGACTTTATTAGTACCACTGATATGGCTCAGAAACAGTGTTATAGTTTGAAGGTCACTAGACTGTCAACTTCTTTAGGCTTGCCTCTGAGGGAGTAATGCTGGTATTGAGGTTTTGATTAGTTTGTAGCATAATGTTAGGCGCTGTTTTTTCTCCCTGGCTTTCTGTCTGTATGAGGAATGTGGTTTAAGGAAATGATCATCTAGAGGGCATACTAAGAATATCTGGGCACTGGTGGCTCACACCTATAATTCTAGCCACAAGAAAGTTGAGGGCTGAGTATCTCACAGTTCAAAGCCCACTGGGGCAGGAAAGTTCATGAAACTCTTACCAGAAGTGAAGCTGTGACTTAGTGGTAGGGTGCTAGCATTGAGCAAAAAGTTCAGGGACAGTGTCCTAGCCCTGAGTTCAAGCCCCAGGACTGGCACAAAAGAAAAAAAGTAACTTTATTAATTTATTAAAATTTCAAGTCTCATAAAATTGCTATATTACATTTTTTCCTGTTGAATCCAGATGCAGCTGTAGATTTTTTCATTTTTTCATAAGCTGCTACTAATTAGAATTGGCTTGTAAGGTGAAACTTGTCTTGGTTTGCACTTGTGAGAAAAAGAAATAACTTGAAATGTGCACTTAAGATTCCTCCTTACCACCCCACTTCCCTGTTGGTGGGAATGTAAGCTAGTACAACTGTTCTGGACAGCAGTCTGGAGGTTCCTCAAAAAACGAAATATAGATCTTCCTTATGACCCAGCCATATGACTCCTGGGTATCTACGCTGAACATCTAGAGCTAGGGTATAAGAAACATGCATATCCATGTTCATTGCCACACTAGTCACAATAGGCAAGATAGGGAAACAGCCCAGATGCCACACAATAGATGGGTGGATTAAAAAAATGTGGTCCCTATACACAATGGCTTTTTTACACAGCCATTAGAAAGAATAAAATTATGTCATTTTTCAGGGAAATGAATGGAACTAGAACAAACCATGCTAAGTGAGGTAAGCCAAGCTCATAGAGACAAATGGCACATGTTCTTGCCAACATGTGGAAATTAGATCTAAAATACACTGGGATGTGATAAATTATACAAGATTCTAGACACACACAGTGAGACCAAAAGAAGACACTCTTAGGAGAGAAACACAAAGGCATAATCACTATGTGTCTGTATGTTTACATAAAATAAAAAATATATGTGGAGAAAAACTCCCACGATATGGAAACGAGATCTCTTTTTTTTTTGCCAGTCCTGGGGCTTGAACTCAGGACCTGTGCTCAAGGCTAGCACTCTACCACAGCGCTACTTGTGGCTTTTTCTATATATGTGGTGCTGAGGAATTGAACCCAGGGCTTCATGTATACGAGGCCAGCACTTTACCAGTAGGCCATATTCCCAACCCTGAGATCTCTTTTTTTTTTTTTAAGTTTACTTTTTGATTATTCTGCTTCTTTTCTTTATGTATGGTGTATTCATGTGTATATCTTTGGGACAATAGGGGTGGGAGGGTAGAGAACTGGAGGGAAAAGAAATGAAAAGGTGCAGCAGTAAAGCTCACCAGACACTGATGAAAGTGAACTATACTACTCATGAGTGGGAGTGAGGGAATACTGTACAAAAGGAAATGTACTCGTTCTCTGACTTGTAATTGTAATCCCTCTATACACACCTTTATAATAACAATAAAGTAATTTAAAAAATCTATCTTCTCTGATCACTGACCTTACTGACCATCTGGCAGAGGATGGCTGGTGGGCTTGTTACAAACACTCAGAGCCTCGTCTCAATATTAGACACTTGAATTAAAGAATTGCTTATTTATTAATCCTTAAGACACAAGTGATGCCGAGTTCACATGGGGGGGGGGGAAGCCAACAAATGTGGATTAATTTCCTGGGCTCCATAATCCTAATTAACCCATGGCTTTCACCTCAAATAATACCACAAAAAAGTTAACATCTCCAGGACCAGAAGGTGTACAAGGGGATCTCCGCAAGTTGGGGTAGAATCAATGGGGCTTAGTGTGCATCTTAGAGGGACTCACCCAAGCTTGACCAAAGTATTATTAATGCTTTCAGAAATCTTTTTCCTCAACCAGGTGCTGGGGGCTCATGCTTATAATCCTAGCTACTCAGGAGGCTAAGATCTGAGGACTACAGTTCAAAGCCAGCCCGGGCAGGAAAGTCCTTGAGACTCTTATCTCTAATTAACTACCAGAAAACCAGAAGTGGATTGTGGCTCAAGTAGTACAGTACCAAGCTCAAGGACAGTGCCCAGGCCCAGAGTGCAAGCCATATGACCAACTGGGGGTGGGGTTGGGGAGGGGGATCCTATTCCCTGGGCTGGGAATGTGGCTAAGTGGTAGATTGCTTGCCTAGCATGCATGAAGCC
The DNA here is from genome assembly GCF_023159225.1 of Perognathus longimembris pacificus. Lineage (NCBI taxonomy): Eukaryota > Metazoa > Chordata > Mammalia > Rodentia > Heteromyidae > Perognathus > Perognathus longimembris. The sequence goes on from NC_063166.1 coordinate 14,740,490, forward strand.
TAGGATTCAATTCCTCAGTACTGCATAAACAGAAAAAGCTGGAAATGGCACTGCGGCTTAAGTGGTACAGTGCTAGCCTTGAGCAGAAACTGTTCAGGGACAATGCCTAGGCCTCAGTTCAAGCCCCAGGACTGGCAAAAAAAAGAAATGTCCTTTTCCCCATTCTCCAGAGTCTTTCCAGCACAGGAGCCTTGCATCTGCAGTCTGGGGAGGGCTAAGAAAAGAAGAGTTCCCAGGGGGCTGGGGATATGGCCTAGTGGCAAGAGTGTTTGCCTGGTATACATGAGGCCCTGGGTTCAATTCCTCAGCACCACATATATACAGAAAACAGCCAGAAGTGGCGCTGTGGCTCAAGTGGCAGAGTGCTAGCCTTGAGCAAAAAGAAGCCAGGGACAGTGCTCAGGCCCTGAGTCCAAGCCCCAGGACTGGCCAAAAAAAAAAAAAAAAAAAGAAGAGTTCCCAGGAGCTTATCCGGCTCAGGCTGCTGCTGAAAATTTGCTGCTTCATTGATCAAGATGCATTATACTCATAAACTGACATGTTGAATTGAATCACATTTGTACAGCTGCTTAAAAAATAAAAAAAGGAAAGAAAAAATATGTCTTGAGACCAGATTATCCTGTGATCAGAGGTCTTGGATCTTGTAGGGCAATGCCAGAAAAACATCTGCTGTCAGAGATGGGACTCTCCTGGGAACAAGATCAGACAAGAAATATGTTCTTTTTGATCTACTAAGAAACATTTAGGGGTTGAAGGTTGGCTGACTGAAACATGAGTCCTTACTGCCTATGGTTCTAGTCCTAGGATAATGCCTAGGCTAATCTGGGTCCCAGTGATTACAAGTCCTGGTGGGACACAGGTCCCACTGAGCAATGACAACAGAGAAGTGAAGATGACCCAGGTGAAAAGTGAGCACATCAAAACCAGCAAAGGACTGAGCACATACTGAGCACAGTCTACTCCACTTGGCCCTCACAGCCTTCTTCCCCCATTTGTCATAGACTCCACTCAGCAAATGTAGATTCTGGAAGGTTCTGAGGTTTACTTTAGTTTTTGTTGGTCATGGGGTTTGAACTCAAGGCTTGGCCGTTGTCCCTGATGAGCTATTTTGCTCTACGCTAGTGCTCTACCACTTGGACCCAGACCACTAATTCCAGTTTTGTGGTGGTTAATTGGAGAGAAGAGTCATGGACTTTCCTGCTCTGGCTGGCTTTGAATTGTGATCCTCAGATTTCAGCCTCCTGAGTAGACAGGATTGCAGCAGGGAGCCACCAGCGTCTGGCTGGTTTGAGGTTTTATTTCTTCTCAAAAGTTTTTCAGGTCGGTACTGGTGGCTCATGCCTGTAATCCTAGCTACTCTGGAGGCCGAGATCTGAGCATCGCAGTTCAAAGCCAGTGGTTCAAAGCCGGCCCAAGCAGGAAAACTCGTAAGACTCTTCAATTAACCACTAGAAAAGCAGAAATGGTGCTGTGGCTCTAGTGGCAGAGCACTAGCCTTGAGCTGATCATGTTCTCTTTTTTTCTTTGCCAGTCCTGGGGCTTGAACTCAGGGCCTGAGCACTGTCCCTGGCTTCTTTCTGCTCAAGGCTAGCACTTTACCACTTGAGCTACAGTGCCACTTCTGGCCTTTTCTATATATGTGGTGCTGAGGAATCAAACCCAAGGCTTCATGTATGCAAGGCAAGCACTCTGCCACTAGGCCATATTCCCAGCCCCTGATCATGTTCTTAAGCCATCAACTCCATTTAGTGGCAAGAATTTTAAAGACAGTTTTGTATTCAGATGCTTATTTTCAGTAGAGAAGAAAGTGACTGCCCACTAAAACATTATTTTAAGATAAGGATGGAGAAGTCCTTGCCCAATCTGCTGGAGAAGTTAGTGAAGAGAGCTCAGGCAGGTAAGTGTGAGGGAGGGAAAGGAAGTCTTGGTTCTCAGGGATGAGTTAGGCTTATTTCCTCACATGCTGACAGGAGCACAGAATCATAGATGTAGTCAGAAGCCAAAAAGGATCTGAAGTCACAAGTATGTATGTTTGTATTTGGAGGGGGTCAGAAGTGTAAGTTAATGATGTCATTTATTTGTGATAATTCTTTTTCTTTGCTTTTTTGGTGCTGGTTCAGAGGCTTGAACTTAAGGTGTGGAAACTGTCCCTGAGCTTTGTGCTCAAGGCTAGCTCTCTACCCCTTGAACCACAGCTCCACTTCTGAATTTTTTGATAGCCAATTGGAAATAAGAGTCTCATGGACTTTGTTGCCTGGGCTGGCTTCAAACTGTGGCCCTCAGATTTCAGCCTCCTGAATAGGATTATGAGCACCAGCCATTGGTGCTCAGCTCATGGTTGTGTGGTTGTGTGTGTGTTATTTCCATAAAGGTAAAATAAAATGATGTGTTTCCAAACTGAGATGGCACTGGCAGTCCCAAAAATGACTTAGAAATGTAGTTTAATGAGATGATCCTAATAGGGGTTTCTTACAAAGTGGCAATAACTAGGGAGAGCTGTATTTACCAAAAGTCATCTCACCTACCAAATCCTTATTTTCTGTAGCACTAAGTTGTAGAACTCTAGACCTAACGTGCCACCTAGTGTTAATACAGCAGTAGTAACTACACACTTAAGACAGACTGTACTCTATCCTTTGCCATGCGCGATATGTCTACAAATACTGACAGTGGAGGGATGGCCTGTGTTGCAGCAAGTTGACACTTAGGACAGCTAAATGGTGGTTGACTCTAAGCACTGGAGGACCAGTTTCAGTCAACCATATTTAGGTTCTTGAAATGGACCAGATACAGTTTTAATCTCACATCATTGTTCCAGAAAAATGTAATTTTTTCCCCTTCCTCATCCTTCTCCCTCCAGCACTTGTACTTTTCCTAGATTAGAGATTCCAAACCAGCCTTTTGGTTGTGTCTCTTTCCCTGGTCCCCTGTCCACATCAGGGTCTCCGTGGCTTCTGCCCAGCAGCAGGGGCCATGGGTCCCACCTTGATCTGAGCTGGAGATGGGGTGGTGGATTCTGTTCCAGCCTGTGCAACCAGCCTTGGGTTCCCCATACATATGTACACATAGTTACCTCTTTGTATTAATGAACAATATGGCCTGCAGTCCACAGCTCACCGTGGGCATGGGGACAGGTCACTCTGGGCAGTGGAATTCCAGAGCAGCACTGGACATTTACAATGCTGAGCTCAGAGCCATGCCCAATGTCTGTGGGACAGAAATGACATGTCTCCCAACACTGTGTATCATAATGGACTAAAGGAGTCCTCCCGTTCCTTTCTGTGGGAAAGTTCTAAAATTGGTTGCATGACAATGTGAACATACTTAACACTACTGAACATAAAATGGCAAAGATGGTAGATTTTTATGTCCTGTCTTCTACAATTAAAAAAATGGGGGCTGGGGATATGGCCTAGTGGCAAGAAAGCTTGCCTTGTATACATGAGGGCCTGGGTTCGATTCCCCAGCACCACATATACAGAAAACGGCCAGAAGTGGCGCTGTGGCTCAAGTGGCAGAGTGCTAGCCTTGAGCAAAAGGAAGCCAGGGACAGTGCTCAGGCCCTGAGTCCAAGGCCCAGGAGTGGCAAAAAAAAAAAAAAAAAAAAAAAAAAAAAATGTAGGGCTGAGAATGTGGCTTAGTGGTAGAGTGCTTGCCTAGCATGCATGAAGCCCTCAGTACCACATAAACAGAAAAAGCCAGAAGTGGTGCTGTGGTTCAAGTTGTAGAGTAATTATGCAGCAAAGCAAGAATACAGGACTCAGGCCTGAGCCCAGTCTCACCTGGACAGTCTGTCCTGTGTCCGACACAGAGGAAAAGTGCTGGGAACCTCTAAGGTGTATCATCAAAAGTCCTCATGGAGAAGGCTCTAGGAAGGAGACAGGACTAAGCAACAGAAGACAACTCAGGTTAGGACAGACCACATAACTATATAGTACCCATTGAGATCCAAGCACATAGCCCTGTCCCCCAACAAAACAGACCAGCAAACATCATGATTCTGGAATTTATTCATGTTTTATTTTCTATCTCAAGTTTTAGAAATCCTCCTTTGATTTACTAACTTTTCAAACCTATCTTATGACAACAATTTGAATAATAGACCCACATCCACATTCTGTTTATCAATGGGGAAGCGAGGAGCTGCTGCTCAGAGCAACCTAAAGTGAAGTCAGGGATGGAAACGCCTTGGCTCCTCCTCTGCTGGAGCAGCAGGTGGATGGAGAAAGACAACCAGCCCAGTGTGGGGGGGGGTTGGTGCTCAGGGCTGGGCTGGGCTCCTCATTTCCTCACAGGATGTTGACAGGAAACAGACACCTGGACATGTTCAGATCTCAGGTGCAGGAAGAGAAGTCAGGAGCTCATGATGTCCCAGGAAGGAGGAGGAGAGGCAGGAACAAATGTTATTCCTCTCAGTGCCACACAAAGCAGCTGTTTTACACTGCAAGGGGAAATTGTAGGAGCCCATAATTGCAGAGCCATAAGGAAGGCCATTCTCTCTCTGTCCCTCGGAATGCTGAGGGTTATTGTGCTTAGCATCATAATGGCCACAGTTTCCTTACATCCCAATCTTCACTTGACCTTGGAGCTTGCAGGTGGCCTATTCAAATTGGCCCTTTATGCTCATCTTCACATCCTGTTTTCAGGAAGTCACTAATCCTAGGATTGTTCCTCCCACCGTGGTGCCCGTATCTCTTAAAGATGGCTACCTTGTTTTCGGCACATACTCTCCTGTTTGATAAGGAACTAAAGCCCTGTCCATGGGACCCTCTGGATCTGTTGCTGGAGTGAGGTAGAAGGTCCCCTGGCACCCCAAAACCAATTCTACAGTCCGGTCTCCATCATTGCTTTGGTCCCGGCCTTGCTCCCGGCCTTGTCCTGCTGCAGCCAGGAGCTGGTGACAGTTTGCAATGAAAAGAACAAGAAAACCAATTCAGATCAGTTGCTGTTAGGGACACATTCTAAGCAGGTCACCTGATACCCAAATTTATAGGCCCTGCAACCATAACATGGCCTTCCCTGTACCTCAGCCCTGTCTCCCACTTAGGTCCTCCAGGTTGTCACCCTTTTAAGCTCTGATGGAAGCAGAGCCCTGGTCACTGGCATCTCTTATGGTAGAAGAGAGGAACTGGTTAGAACCCACAGGCATTATGGGTGGATAAGCCTGACCAGTCAGTCTCTGCACCACAAGAAAGGTTACCTCCCTCCCCCATGGTACTTACTTGCCGCCTTATTATGGCCTTCTCTTTTCTCACCTGTAAGAAGAAACTACATGTGAGAAGTGGGGTTTAAGCAGTGGCATGAGGTTGTGGAAGAATCCCTAGCCTTTGAAATACCAAGTCGCAAGAAGACCACCAAGAAGACCACCAAGAAGCCAGACATTCCGAAATGCAAAAGCAAGGTTTTATTCAGGCCGCGGTCCTATACAACGTCACAGTGGAGTTTAGGAGGAAGCCCAAGCTGAAATTTCACAGGGTTTATATAGACAAAAATTACAAAAATTACAGTAATTAGTAATTAGGTGTTGGAACAAAAGGGTTATTGTCTCAAGGCTAGAGACATTCTGGGGTGATTAGAGTTAGCAGGGGGCTTCCTGCAAAGTTACAGCAATCCGTTGTTTAAACAAAAGGATATGGCAAATCTCATTGTCTCAGGGCTGGAGACTTGTTCAAACAAAAGGATATGGCAAATCTCATTGTCTCAGGGCTGGAGACATTGGGGTGGTTAGAGTTAGCAGGGGGGCTTCCTGCAAAGTTAATTAGTTGTTCACACCAGAAGATATGGCAGATCTGCTTGTCTCAGGGCTTGCTTATCTCAGGCTAGCGCAGTCATTTCCTAGAATCTATGGGAATCTAAGTCAGCTATAGAGCCTGATTTCAAAAGTTTATGGTGTAGCAATTTTAGCACAAATGGTTTAGGTTCAGCACAACCAAGTTAGTTACTGGAATTCAGGGGGGTTCTGGGTTACTTATAGTTTAAACAATCAACAAATGGTGGCTGCCTAAAAATAGAGTCATTTTGGCTTTTCACCTTGAGCAGGGAAGCATCAAGAGAGATGAGTACACCAGCTGGGAAGAGAGACCCCAGGGCCTCTTGGAGTCTGCCTCAGTGGGGACCTTCCCTGTGGTCCTGAGTGCTGGAATCTGCTCCCCATCACCACCCTCAGGAGGGGAGTTTGTGTCCTTCATTTTCCATGTGATTTACAGGACAGGAGCTGTCAGGCTGGGGAAGGCCCTGAGGGTGGTGCAGCTTCCCGTTATGTGTGCAGAGCACACTGCTACCTGGAGCCTGAAACCCCACCAGTGGTCAGGGAATTCAGAGCTCCACCTGCCTACCTGCATTCCTCTTCCTCCACAGCATAAAACCCACCACAGCAGCTAGAATAACCAGAACTGCCAGGCCGATGACAAGTCCGATGATGGAAATGGCAGGCTGAGCAGGAGGCTCTGGGAAGAGAAGGGAAAGGATGATGAGGGGTGTGACCCCAGCTCTCAGTGCTTACCTGCTCAGGGGCCCCAGATGCCTCCTGCTTTCTCTGACCACAAGCTCTGTGCCCTCAGCCCCTGCTCACCCCATGTCAGGGTGAGGGGCTCAGGCAGCCTCATGCCGCACTTGGCAGGTATATCTCTGCTCCTCTCCAGAAGGCACCCACTTCTGGGTACCCATCTCCTGCAGGCCTGGTGTCCATAAGCTCCATTTCCTGGGTCTAGTCCTCTCCATCCTGCTGCCAGGTCAGGGTGATCTCCGCAGGGTAGAAGCCCAGGGCCCAGCATCTAAGGGTGACCTTATGGTGGTGGGTCACAATGCCTTTGGGGGATCCGAGAAGAACCCAGAAATTCAGATCCCTCTCTTTGCCTCCCATGGGCCACTGTGCCAGCTCTTGTGACCATGGTGAATACTGACTGCACATAGGGGAAGGGGAGAGCAAGTGGGTGATCCAGGCTGGAACTAGGTTCCTGGAATCATCCCCTAAACTTTGCAAAGTTGTAAACTCAGGTGGACATGACCCTTGGCCAGAAGCCCCCAGTCTCTCAAGAGTCACTCTGGGCTAGGTCCTGGGTGGAGATAGACATTTTACAAAAACTTGGAAGAGATCTCCAGACACAAGGTCCTAGTTGAGGACAAATGCTGGGAAGTGGTGGTGCCCAGGGCCACTGCCAGAGTAGAAGGGACTGGCTGGACACTTGTTTCAGGGACAGTCTTTCCCTCTGTGTGAGGGGAGAGAAAGTGTTTCCTTTTAACTGTTTTGAGGTGAAGGTGGAGCTCAGAGCCACTCAGACTCAGGCATGTGAAAGGCAAGGGGGCCCAAAGCCCTCTGCAGCAGAGGGAGTGTGTGCTGGGGTGCGTCCCATTTTCCTCCATTGTTGTGGGAGTGGATGGGGGACGGTCACAGGAGATGGAGGACCTCCCAGGCCCTTGGTACCTGTGCGCTGCAGTGTCACATTGCTGCGTTTCAGGTATCTGTGCAGCCACTCCACGCAGGTGTCCTTCAGGTAGGCCTTGTATCACTCAGCCTCACCGACCTCCTCCCACTTGGGCTTGGTGATCTGAGTCTGCTTGTCCGCTGCGGTCCAGGAGCTCAGGTCCTCGTTCAGGGCAATGTAGTCATGGCCGTCATAGGCGTGCTGATTGTACCTGCAGAGGAGACGACTGTCTGGACCCAGGTCGTAGCCGTACATTCTCTGGACCATGTGAGGACCTGTCCCGCCCCTGTTCATGCCTGTACCACCATTGAAGAGCTTCCTCTCACTGAGGGTTTCCTTTATTCCTCCTCTCCGGGAAAACCTGAGAAACATTCCCACAGTCATGAACAAGAACTCCAGGCCTTGAGGATGAGTTGGTTCTACTGACTGATATCAATGAACCAAACCTTTCCAGCATGCCACAGCATGTTACACTCGCTGAGGTCAGTGTGTACGAGAGTGCATTTACTATACAACTTCTGCATCAGATGAAGAGTTTGGTAATAGGCTTCTTTCATTTCTCCCCTACTGAGCTTTGCTTCTTTTAATTTTGGGGCTGGAACTTGATCATGACCAATAAAAGACATAACTAAAGTATGTTTCTTGGGCAGTGCAACTGTTGGACAAGGAATTCCTGCTCTCTGTATTCTTGTGAGATTGTGCATTTCTTTTTCTGCCTACATGTGGATGATCTTGTGTGGATTTAGTTTACTGAAGAGATCTTTAAACCTGAAATCATCTTTAATATATGTGTCACGATTCTTAAACTCATTAAGGGTTGTTTTAAGGACTTGGATGGCACACTCTATAGGTATAACTTTACCATCCTCCTTTTCATCCTCCATGTTCCCTCTTAATGCATGAAAGACATCAGATTCCTTTCCTGTACTAATATAGCCAGTGATTGTCTCCAACATCCAGAGTTGACCATTTTATACATAGTAAATGTGTCTTAGGATCAACTGCTTTTTTTCTGCAGTAGAATGTTCTTCTTTCTCATGAAGGCAGGCACTTCGATATTCTGAGTAGGCATGTTGTAAAGCATTGAAAACATGGTTTGATAGTTTGGAATCCATTCCGCTTCCCTCTCTGACTTGAAACCCAGGTACAAAATTTTCCATTCTTGCTGTATCCTTTCTCCCACATACCACTTTACCCCGTTTGGTGGTGATGTCTTTTCCTTTTCCAATAAAACCCTTTTTGGGAGTAGGAAGTGGTTTAGCTGCTCTCTAGGGACCATCACTAGTATCCTGCCAGTTTACTTGTCTTCAGAGCTATCACTGTCTTCAAATTTTTATTATCAAACTGATGTAGAGAGGTTACAGTTTCATACATTAGGCATTGGATACATTTCTTGTACTGTTTGTTACCTTATCACTGTCTTCAAAGGGATATATTTTTCGATAATTTTCAAAGGAAATGGAAACTTTATCGCCATTGAAATTGTTGTCTTCATGCCTACGCTGTGCATCATACTCTCTGTCAAATTCCATCTGTAGCATCTGAGCCAGCATCATGTCACCACAAGCATCAATGTTCTCTCTAGAAATAAATGGTCCTTCAGCAAACAACCAATTTGGGGGAAGCAGCAGCTTCATCTTCTAACTGCAGTTCTTTAGCCAACTCTTGACTCATCACATCAGCCAAAGAACAGGACATTGTTGTGAGGCGTGGCCCGTGGGCACCTTGGCTGGGCCCCCAGGCTGTATCCAACCCAATTTCAGGTGATTGCATGCCAACCAGATCCATTCAGCGAAGAAGACAAGGACAAGAATAGGGCAGAAAGGTGACAGATGGAGAATCAGACTCTGCTGAGGAGACACATGGAGCTAGGGTGGCTGGCTGGTGCCACTGGACCTATGGTTACAGAGGGTGGTGGCTGTGTCTGGTCCCATAGCTTTTGTGCTGAAGGCTAGCACTCTGCCACTTGAGCCAGCTCCACTTTTTGCCTTTTTTTTTTTTTGCTAATTAATTTAGATTTAACAATCCCATGGATTTTCCTTTTCTGCCTGGTTCTGAACTTCAATCCTTAGGTCTCAGCCTCTTGAGTAGCCAGGATTACAGGCTTTCTTCTGACTTTTTTTGCTGGTTAATTGAAGATATGTGATCCTCAGATTTATTTGCCCAGTTGGCTTCAATCCACAATCTTTTGTGTCTGTCTGTCCTCTCAACACAGGCTTCAGGTACATTTCCTGAAAACACTGTGTTTGGGAGGAGACAGATTTCGTTTCTAATGAAATACATCTTTTGTTTACCCAGTTTCTAGCATTGGTGCATCTTCTGTATTGCTCCCTCTTCACACGGTCTTTTATGATCCTCTCCCATCTGACTGGTGTAGTAAGGTTGAAAGGTGTTCCTTAAGACCCAAATATTAAAGGCTTGGTCCTCAAGGCAGGAAACAGAACCTCTGAGATGTAGAAATTAGTGGGTGGGCCATAGGCTATTGGGATGAACTTTGAAAAGGGATTGTGGGACCTCCATCCCTCCTTGCTCTCTTATTGCCAAATGAGCTGAAATTAACTGTCAGGAAGTGAAGGGAGTCCACTTGGTGGGAAGGTCATGGTAGAGCAGGGAAGTTCATTCATCTGGCAGAAGTTGTGCTAAGGTTAGTAGAGCAAAGGCAAGTAGGGGGAGCAAAGAAGATGGAAACCTATGAGGCATTTCTCTAAGATAAGAAGTCACGAGAACCTTCCTTTCTGCTATTTCCACAGTTTGTTTCTATTAAAAAAAAAGTACTGAGAAAACTCTAGCAATCACTACCCAGGAAACAGCACTGGGAGGACAAGAGCTACATAGTGCTGAAAATTCATTTCTTCATAGCACACAGAGACTCATGCCCATGTGGCAAAACGACAGGAAGGCACCTCCTGCTGCGGTCAGTGACAGGTGGCACCCAGAAGGGTATGATAGCAGAACCACATATATGGTAAGACTTGAGTCCTCCTGCTACAGCATCTGAAAGGCTGGAGGATTCATCTCCCTCTGGAGCAGAGGGAGGGCAATGTCCTGTGTGGGTCCCCTTTTCCTTTGGTTGCGTGAGTGGAGGGAAGACTTCTACAGGAGATCATCTGTGGTACCTACTGAGCAGCCCCTCCAGACCTCTGCCCTCCAGGTAGGCCCTCCCGTGCTCTGCCACACCAGCCTCCTCCCGCCTGGGCTGGGTGACCTGAGCCGGTGTGTCTGCCGCTGTCCAGCAGCTCAGGTCCTCGCTCAGGAGATGTAGTCTTGGTCGTAGGCAATCTGAGGGTCCCTGCAGGTAGGTACCCGGCCGGGCATGAGATTTCCCCACATCACCTCAGCGGTACAGGGACTGGATGGTGTGAGAACCTGCCCCGCCCCCAGATAAGCCTCGCCCACGGAAGACCCCGCCCACTGGTGACACCCACCTGTTCAGCCCAGCTCAGCACTCCGTGGATTTCAAAATAAACGGAAAATGAAGCAGGTCACCATGACCACTCCTCCCTGACCCCGTCCGCCTGCTCTTCCTCTTCCTGGGACAAGGGTCTCGGCGGCTCCCACTGCTGTCTCCACAGCCCTATCCACACGGCCCACTCTCCTGGTCCCCCGTTCCCTCGTTCCTCCCGCAGACACCCAGTACTCACGTTCCCACGTCCAAGTTGCGTCACCGCACCTAATAGCAGCTGTAGGACTCTGTGGGAACTATAACCCAGAACCCCGACGACGCTGATTGGCCTCGCTAGATCCAGGCACCCAATAAGGAGCCAGGATTTGGCCCGCGTCATCAGTATCCAGGCTGAAGCAGTTGAACTGGCGATGGGGGAATGAATCCTTAGTGTTGGGCTTTCTGACCCAGTACCACTTTGGGGCCTGAGACCCTCAACTCGGTAAGAGGGGCAGGAAGAGCTGGAAACCAGCTTGGGCCACATATAGGACCCTGTCTCAGGAGAAAAAAAAAGCGGGGGGAAGAGGAGAGGAGGGAGGGATGGAGTTTTTCTTTTTTTTTTTTTTTGGCCAGTCCTGGGCCTTGGACTCAGGGCCTGAGCACTGTCCCTGGCTTCTTCCCGCTCAAGGCTAGCACTCTGCCACTTGAGCCACAGCGCCGCTTCTGGCCGTTTTCTGCATATGTGGTGCTGGGGAATCGAACCTAGGGCCTCGTGTATCCGAGGCAGGCACTCTTGCCACTAGGCTATATCCCCAGCCCCGGGATGGAGTTTTTCCATGCTATGGTTTGAATATGTATTGATAACAATCCCCAAATGTATGCTAATGTTATTTGAAGGTTGGTCTCTGGGGATTAATTGGGGTTAAATGAGGGCATGGGAAGTGGTTTTATTTATTTTGCCAGTCCTGGGGCTTGGACGCAGGGCCAGAGTACTGTCCCTGGCTTTTTGCTCAAGGCTAGCACCCTACCACTTGAGCCACAGTGCCACTTCCGGCTTTTGCTGTGTATGTGGTGCTGAGTAATTGAATCTAGGGCTTCATGCATGTTCTACTGCTAAGCTATCGTCCCAGAAGTGGTTTTATAAGAGGAGGAAGAGAGGACTGGGACAGGGCATAGCTTAAGTGGTAGAGTGCTTGAATAGCAAACTCAAATGTCTTGAGTTCAAGCCTCACTACTCTAAGAAAAATAGGAGACACACCCAGGCTAGCATGCTTGCCACTGTCTAACATGTATGTGCTCATCCATGTTTAGATGAAGAAGGACCTCTCTTCATATCAAGCAGATATTGGTGCCATGCTCTTGGATTTCAAAATATCCAGAATTGTGAACCAAATAAACATTCATTCTTTATAATTACCTGTTGTTGAATATTTTGTTAACAAGAAATAGCCTGTAACAGTCTTGAAGACAAGAATGCTAGCTTGCACTGATGTGTACGATGTTTATATCTGGCCATCCTGACCTCCTCTCAAGTTCTGGGGCCTCCTCCACTCCTGCAGCTCCCATGCTGACTCCTACCCAGGCTGTGTTGCAAATGCAGGCATTATAAACAGGTACAAAGAGCAATCTTCTTGCTTTGGATCCTATTATTTTCCAGTATTGTTTAACAGATTTTCCATCTGCTAATATTAGCCAGACTTGTTTTCTACTGGTAGCTAAGACTAGTAAGGAAACTAAATATGTAATTCTGCATCTCAAAACCCAGCTGCCTTGGACTTATTCCTGGACTGATTTCCAAAAACTCAAGGAATTCTGACCTTCACATGGTGGCCTCCCCACTTCTTACTGTAAAAGTTAGAACAACATGGAATAAATTTGTCAACTTCTACATATATATATATATATATATATAATCTGAGAATGTAGATATGTGCTATTTGCTCATGCATGATTTGAACTACAATATTACTGTTTTTGGGGTGCTCAGAGGGATGGTAGAAACAATTAAGAGAGAGGAAAGGGACTCTAAGAATTCAAACATTGTGATCGGTGGCAGAGATGACAATCCTTGACACAGGCGTCCCTTGCATATATTTGGCTCAGTGTACACACATTAGTGGCCCAGATAAGGACAAAGAAAGCAATAGAAAAAACGATTAACAGCAGCACACATTTTAATAAATACTTCAAAGACATTACAACTCTTGCACCATAGATAAAACACATCAAGTATTAACAACACTTCCAGTTTGGAGACAATGCAGAAATGGCATGAGACTCCTGCCATCCTGCTCCAATCTAGCTAAAGGGATTCAGAAACTGGCAGGGCAGGGTAGCCAGTTAATGAATGGGTTTGGGGCTAATGTAGGGGGATAAGGGATAAATGAAAAAGAAAAAGAAAAAAAAAGGACCCAAAGACAGTGTTCATGAGGTCTCCTCTCAGGGTCTCAGGGTAAGTCTGGATCTCGTGCAATTAAGCCACAGGAAAGGGAAAATCCTCCCAGTGAAGGAAGATGAGAATTCGTAGATAAACTCCTGAGTTCTCGCGTTGGTAAAGGTCACCTTCCCTCCATCATAATCCAGGGCAATGCCAATCTGCCTTGGACAGTAGGACAGGATCTGGAAGGGTTCAGTGCTGGTACAAATACAGACTCCTGCTGACGACAGCTGCAGAGTCCAGAATCCCTCCTCAGGAGTGAAGCTGAGAGACCCTCTTCTCACCACTGACTCTCTGGCCACCCCCACCAAACAGAATTTAGGCCATATTCCAGTCTCCTGAGACCATTCTTCCTCCAACTCTTCACTCTCATTTCTATACACAGGAGACGCATAGCCATCAGCAATACCTAGGAACCCACCAAGACAGCTACTGCCAAACATACCTCTGGCTCCAGCCCTGAACTTCATTGCTTCCTCCTCCTCTTCTCCCCACCAGATCCTGTCCACTTTCACTTCCCAATACACTTTCCCCCATGTGAAGCCCTTACTGCCCAGCACACCAGGCTCAGGGTCAAACCGCTGACCGCGTTGGTATTTGTTTATCCACAAGCCAGTGAATATCATACTCTTCCCATTGGGATACACTAGGAGGTAGCCGTTGGCTGTCTGAGAATTCAGGACGATCTTCACTGCGGGGACAAAGGAATAAAGGTGTGACATCATGAAAGCTATCAAGTGGGACTTTTCTCATAGGCTCTGGAGCCCTTCTGACAGCGGCCTCTTTTGAAGACCAGGTTAGAGAATATCTTAGATTTTGTGCTCACATTATCCTTAATTCCCATATCCAGACCATGGAAAGACAGTATGAAAAGACCTGTGGGGGTATGGTGGTACACACCTGAAATCGCAGTACTCAGAAGGCAAAGATAGGAGGGGCTGGGAATATGGCCTAGTAGCAAGAGTGCTTGCCTCATATACATGAAGCCCTGGGTTTGATTCCTAAGCACCACATATATAGAAAACTCCCAGAAGTGGCACTGTGGCTCAAGTGACAGAGAGCTAGCCTTGAGCAAAAAGAAGCCAAGGACAGTGCTCAGTCCCTGAGTCCAAGGCCCAGGACTGGCCAAAAAAAAAAAAAAAAAAAAAAAAAGGCTAAGATAGGAGAATGTCAAGTTTGAGGATAACCTGGGTTACACAATGAGTTCCATGTCAGTCTGGTACACATGCAGACACACACATACACATGAGAGAGGGTGAGGGGAGGGTATGTTAATACATACCTGTAATTCCAGCTACTCAGGAGACAGACTCAGAGGACAGTGAGTTCCAGGCCAGCCCAGAAAAGGTTAGTGAGACCTTATGTCAAGAGCAAAATCTTATTTTGCCTGGGGCATGGCTCAAGTGGTACAGTGCTTGTTAAGTATATGTGAGGTGCTGGATGGGTCAATCCTCAATACCTTTTGTTCTTGTGGCTCAAGTAGTAGAATGCTTTCGTAGCATGTGGGAGATTCTGGGTTCAATCTTTAGTCACACAGATACACAGACACACACACAGAGGCACTACCAAGACCTTCCTATTCTAAGAAATGATTTATTAGTAAAAGAGTTTCTCAGGGAGAGTGTGATTCTGTGCAGGACAGCTCACTTTGTTTGAGGCAAAAAAAAAATGTCTACTACCCCCACCAGATACTCACTTGTTTTATATTCCAGATCCCTCATCAACTTTCCTGAAATGAAGGAAGAAGATTACATCAAACCAATTCTGACAGCACATCTTCCTAGGTCAGATTCTCTTATTCTTTGTTGGCTTGTAAACTCTATAAACAGTGACAAATATGAAAACTCATGTGAAGTAGAGAGAGCAATGGTGGTGTTCCCATGTCAGCACCTGCTTAGACTGCTTCATGAAAGAGTACACTGGGCCAAACTGTGTTATTTTTGCACTTGCTGGGCAAGTATT
Organism: Perognathus longimembris pacificus; assembly: GCF_023159225.1. Taxonomy (NCBI): domain Eukaryota; kingdom Metazoa; phylum Chordata; class Mammalia; order Rodentia; family Heteromyidae; genus Perognathus; species Perognathus longimembris. The sequence goes on from NC_063166.1 coordinate 14,755,695, forward strand.
CTACCACTTGAGCTATGCTCAGCTTGTGCTTAAGTTTGGTTTTCCAGATAGGGCCTTGGCTAAGCTTTTTTCAGGCAAACAATGAACCTCTTACTCCCCTCCTCTCCCAAATAGCTGGGGCTACCAAGTGTCTGAAGGGAAACCTGGCTTGTTTTTTTTTTGTTTTTGTTTTTGGCTAGTCCTGGGCCTTGGACTCAGGGCTTGAGCACCTTCCCTGGCTTCTTCCCGCTCAAGGCTAGCACTCTGCCACCTGAGCCACAGCGCCCCTTCTGGCCGTTTTCCATATATGTGGTGCTGGGGAATAGAACCCAAGGCCTCATGTGTAGGAGGCAAGCACTCTTGCCACTAGGCCATATTCCCAGCCCCGCCTGGCTTGTTTTTGAGACAGAGTCTTGCTAATTTTTGCCTGAGCTGGCCTTGAATCATGATCCTCACGTTTCCACTTCCTGAATAGTTGGGATTATAACACTTGTTTAGCATGATGAGGCCCAGGGTGGTTCCATTCCCAGAACCACAAAGAATAAAAACAGGGCTGGAGCCATGGCTCAAGTGGTAGAATGCTTGCCTAACAAGTGGGATTACAGGTGTGCACTGCTATAACTAGTCCCATAGTCTCTTCTTTCATGAATCCTAAAGTCCTAGACCTAAATCATGCTATTTTTCTCTACTCCTAACAGTAATTCTAAGATTTTTCCTAAAGTATTTCTAAATTATTATTATTTATTTATTTTGCTAGTCTTGGGGCCCAGGGCCTAGGCACTATCCCTGAGCTTCTTTTGGTCAAGGCTAGCACTCTATCACTTGAGCTACAGTGCCACTTCCAGCTTTTTCTGTTTATGTGGTACTGAGGGCTTCATGCATGCTAGGCAAGCACTCGACCACTAAGCCACATTCCCAGCCCTAATTTTTTTTTTTTTTTGCCAGTCCTGGGCCTTGGACTCAGGGCCTGAGCACTGTCCCTGGCTTCTTCCCGCTCAAGGCTAGCACTCTGCCGCTTGAGCCACAGCACCGCTTCTGGCTGTTTTCTGTATATGTGGTGCTGGGGAATCGAACCTAGGGCCTCGTGTATCCGAGGCAGGCACTCTTGCCACTAGGCCATATCCCCAGCCCCTAAATTTTTTAATTGTAGGAAAAGACAGTACATAAAATCTACCATCTTTACCATCTTATGTTCAGCAGTCTTAAATATACTCACATTTTGTCATGCAACCAATTTCTAGAACTTTTCCATCTTGTGAAACTTAAACTCTATACCCAATTAAATAGCTTCTCACTTTCCTCTTCCTCCAGGCTCCTGGAAGTCAACATTCTACTCTGTTTCTGTAAGTTTGACAGTGGGCTTATACATTATGTTCCTTTTTATGAATGCCCCTTTTCACTTAACAAAATGTCCTCAAAGTTCCTCCACATTGTTACATGTTTGAGTTTCCCTCCTTTTTAAAGTTTACTAATATGAATTGTGTATGAATCTTTTTTTCTTTTTCATGGTACTGGGGTTTAATCTCAGGGCTTCTGAAGTGTTCTACCATTCAAGACACACCTCAAGCACAATGAATGTGTGTGTGTGTGAGAATGCCTATACTGGACTTGAAATCAGGGCCTTGCACTCTTGCTTCGCTTTTTCAGTCAAGGCTGGCACTCTACCACTTGAATTACACCTCATGGACTTTTCTACCTACTGGCTTCAAACCTCAATCCTGGCTTCCTGAGTAGCTGGAATTACAGGCATAAGCCACCTGGCACCAGGCCTGTATCATTTTTTTAACCAACTCTGGGACTGTACATTTGTCTAGGTAGTATTTTTAGCCTGTTCTGTGGAAAGATTCCCTCCCCAATTAATGTGCCTGGTTTGAGTGACCTGCCCAAGAGCAAGGGATTCTGATAAGCCAAGGTTAGAGAGCCAAAACCCACAGAGCAAGAAAGAAGTTTCTCAGCTCCAAACCCCTTCCTTCACCCAGTGCTTTACTATACCATGGAATCCTCTCAGTCCTTTCTCTAGAGAAAGAAACTTATCAGAGAATTCTTCTGCCCGCTTTTTGACTGCAGGGCTGATAGGCTTTTCAATCCAGAACTTCTTCCGGGGATACCTAAAGAAAGGAAATCCACAGTGGGAGCCAGTTAAAGGAAGAATGGTGACATTCCACTGTCACCACTCCCCCCCCCATTCCCAAGCCCACAGTGGTTTTAAGAGTGCAAACAATTGCCGGTGGCTCACGGCTGTAATCCTAACTATTCAGGAGGCTGAGCTCTAAGGATTGTGGGTCAAAGCCAGCCCAAGCAAGAAACTCCATGAGACTCTTATCTTCAATGAACCATCAGAAAACTGGAAGTGGTGCTGTGGCTCAAGTGGTAGAGTGCTAGCCTTGAGCTGAAGAGCTGATGGACAGCGCCCAGGCGTAGAGTTCAAGCCCCTCAACCAAAGAAAAGAGTGGAAACAGTGCTTCATTCCAACACCAGCCAAAGGGTAGCTAGAAAGTTCTGAAGAAGGAGCTATGACCAAGGATCCCCTACCCATCAACATATCCTGTAGGAATCACAGTATACTATGAAAGAGCCATTTCTGCCTTGAAGGCGCTTCAAAACCTACAAGCAAATAAGGAAAAAATTTAATAAAGGCAAAAACTCTTTACTAGAAGGAAAGTGTACTTGAGCTCTCTACTAGAAGAGCTCTTCCCTCGAAAGAGGGAAAGGAAAAGAAGGGATACACTGTGAGTGGTATAAGCAAATAAGCAATGAGGAACCACTTACCTGCTCATTATATCACCTGGGTCCTGGGAAGGAAGAGAGATTACAAAGTCACAAGTCATGAACACAACCTTCTCAGGAGCCATTAGCATCCCCCGTGTGGTTTCCCCACAGAACTGTGCAAAGAATGATTCTCATGGCTGGAGCCTGTTCAGCTCTCTACAGCATCACTACAGCGATGGTTTACAGAAACATATGCTTTTCCCCATTTCCTTCATTTGAACTATATTGGATGGTCCCATCTTTTCTGGCTTACTGCTCCTTTAACTTGTTCTCTTAAACCCACCCCTCCAGAAAGTCTCTTCACTATGACACTTTCCTGTTTCCCTTCCTATTCCTGTTTTTTTTTTTTTTTTTTTTTTTGTTTTGTTTTGTTTTTTGGCCAGTCCTGGGCCTTGGACTCAGGGCCTGAGCACTGTCCCTGGCTTTTTCCCGCTCAAGGCTAGCACTCTGCCACTTGAGCCACAGCGCCACTTCTGGCCGTTTTCTGTATATGTGGTGCTGGGGAATCGAACCCAGGGCCTCATGTATACGAGGCAAGCTCTCTTGCCACTAGGCCATATCCCCAGCCCCCTATTCCTGTTTTTGCCAGCATCTACACCACCTGTCTGGACATGCCAGACTTTATAATTGCATGCGTTTACCTTTTCTTTTCTTTTTCTTTTTTGTGCTGGTCTTGGGCTTGATCTTGAGGCCTGGGCATTGTCCCTAAGCTGCTTTTGATCAAGGTTAACACTCTACCACTTGAGCCATAGCACCACTTCCACTTTTTTCTGAGTAGTCTGTTGGAGATATCAGTATTCTGACCTACCTTTCCTGCCTTGGCTGGCTTTGAACCTCGATCTTTAGATCTTAGCCTTCTGAGTAGTTCGGATTATAGGCAGCTAGCTACCAGTGCTCAGTTCATTTATCTATTTCTCACCCATGAGCCCCACTCAGTGGGGAGCTCCACCTTTCTGAGAATCCAACTCTTTATATTCTTCAAGACTTACATGGAAAAACTCTTTTCTGAAGACCTGCAGGACTAAGCTTTAGCACTGGCCAGCACAGCTGTGGCCACCAGTCTGGCTGGGTGCTGTAATCATAAATGTGCAACCTTACTACTGCAGTGTATGGTCTGTGCCTGGTGTATTCCTGTCTTGATTTGGACATGAAATGTTGCCCACAGCTTCATGTACTGGGGTTTGGCTCAGGGCTGATGGGCTTTGGGGAATTGAGTGGATCCCGAGTGCTCTGACCTAATCAATGGGTAATGGATTCACAAAATGATGGTAATATTTGGAGGTGGTAACGAATAGGATTACTATACTGGAGAACACAATAAATGAAAATAAACATCCCCTTTCTTGACTGCTGGTCCAAGTCCCTTGCTAATGAAGAGGCTGTACTCCAACTTGAGTAAAAGGATGGACACAATTGAACTGCTTACTAACCTGCAAAAGTTCAAGTGCTGGCTGCCGGACTTTCTTCTCTAACTCAGAAATGAGGGTCCCAAGCCGGACCACCTCCTCAGAGCCTTTAGTGATATGGCTGTTCCTCCCGTCTATGAGTTCCTGCTCCAGCCCCACCAGCAAGTCCAACAGGTACTGCTCCCTTTCTCTCAAGAATTGATGGCCCTGTTCAAATACTGACACAATGTCTTGCCTGTGGTTCTGGAATTTGGTCTACAGCAAATGCAGGAAGAGAAGGATGATTGCTTCTGAGAGGACAGGAAACACTAGAACATTTGTGAGATCTGGGGAGGAGTCCAGAACAGGAATCCCTTCAGTTCACCTCCCCCAAAACACACTGCCTACCATCCCAAAGCAGTCCCCCTCCAACACACACACACACACACACACACACACACCCTTCTCATATACACGTCCAGTCAAGATTTCTCTCACCAACAGAGCTTGAATCTCATCTTCTCCTGTAGACTGAAAATTCTGAATTCTATCCCTGTCTCCCTTCAGAATCTTCAGATGGTTTAGAATTTTCCCCTATGGAAATAAACACAAATAATCTCAAGAATAAGATGAAAATGTGTGCAATAAAAAGGAGGTATAAAGCAATTCCACAATATAGAATAAAATAAAAAAGCAATTCCAATAAAATTGTATCTCATTACTATAAAAATAGGCAGTGGAAACTGGTGCCTGTGGCGAATGCCTGTCATCTCGGCTTCCTGAGAGGCTGAGATTCAGTAGATGAAAGTTCCAGACTAGCCTGGAAGATAAGTCTACAAGACTCCATCTCCATGCAAACAGGCTGGGTGTAGTGGCATGTTCTTGTCATCCCTGCTGAGGCTGGAAGCCTGAAACAGGGAGATGAAGATCTAGGAGGTATGGCTTAGTGGCGGAGTGCCTGGTCCAGCAAGCACAGGGCTCTGAGTAAAGACCCCAATATATAAATAAATAAACAAAGGAAGCAAGTGAACAGATTTCACTCGTGTTAGTGGAGAAAAACACAGTGAGTTTTATGTTGGCTTAGAGTAGTTTCTTTAAAATGAAATAGTAATCTGTTATATGGGATTGGGGGTGTAGCTCATGTGGTAGTGAGCTTGCCTAGCTTACATAGGTATACTGCGTTCAATTGGTAGCACCACAAGAGACAATCTGTTATTACAACTCCTAAGACTTATGGTGTAGGTTCTAGATATATTTACACTGCTCTTTCCCACACATCAAGTGTGGTATGGTATAGGGATCTGTCTTCTAGTATGTATCCTAGGAGCAGAATTAAGATATCCCACTTCCTTGCAGCTTCTTTCATAAGACATGGAATCAACAACTAAAAAATTGTGCCATATACATATAATGGAGGTTAGCTAGCCTTGAAAAAAAAGATCCTGCCATTTGTAACAGTATGTATGGGCTTGGAAGACATTACGCATATGGCAATAAGCCAGGTATAGTAAGGAGCATATCATGTGGTCTCATTGAATCTAAAATAGTCAAACTCATCTAAGCAAAGAGCAGCATGGCAATTGCTAGGGGTTGGGGGGAGATGGGGATGCAGTCCAAGTTTTAGTTATGAGAGATAACTTATTTCTGGAGCTCTATAGTATAGTATAAGGTAGTCTATCGCTAACCATGCTCTATTGTCTCCTTAAAATTTGCCAAAGGAGCCAAGCACAGTGCACGTTTATAATCGTAGAAATCAGGAGACTGAAGCTGGAGCATCATAGGGTTGAGGCCAGCCTGGGCTACATAGTGGGACCATAAATTAAAAAATGAAATTGTGGCAGCAAGAGCGATAGAGGAATGAGATTGATTGGACTATATTGTAAGCAGGCATGGAAAAGAAACTATAAAATCCCCTGCCCTATGTAAAATGAACATAAGCAAATAAAAATATGAACAAAAATTGCAAAAAGGGCATGTCTTCCAAATGTTCTTTTCAAACACGTACACAAAAGCAGCAACAAGGAAGATGAAGTAGATGGAGGGAATTCCTGGATCTGTGAATGCCCTTGATGGCGATACTGTTGTCTCAGGTGTACACTTGCTGACTTGTGGGTCCAGCTTTCACACATCAATCATGCCTCAGTACAGAGATTTCAAGAGTAGACATTATCCTAAAGCAGTACAAGAGCAGGGCTGAGGTTCAGGCGATGCTTACCCGACAGGACTGGGCAGCCTTCTCCAGGAGGACCGCAGCGTGGTGCCTGTGCTCCCGCGACTCCCGGCACATCACACACAGGATCTGCTGGTCGTCCTTGCAGTAGTAATGCAGCTTTTCCAGATGCCGCCTGCACAGGTTCTCTGCTCGTTGCTCAGGTGGTCTTTCTTCGCGGGGTTGTCTTTCCTCTTCTACCTTCATCCTCCAGATGTTCTCCACCAGGCTGGCCATCTGCCACACATGGCGGATGTTCTCTTTCTTAAAAACTGTCTTGCAGAGAGAACAATACAATGGCTGTCTGGAAGACTCACAGACCTTAATGATGCAGTGGTAACAGAACACATGGCCGCAGTCAATGGTCACTGGTTCTCTCAAGTAATCAAGGCAGATGGAGCACAGCACTTCATCCTCCAGGTTCCTCAGAGGGGAGGCAGCGGCCATGATCACTAAGCTCAAAACAGACACAGTGTCCTCCAAAGCCAGGAATCACTTCCTGAGAGGACATGAAAAGGAATTATGAGTTTAATAAGCATCAAAATGGAACCACGAGAAAATACTTTGGATGTAAAATTATGCCCAACCTTTTTTTTTTTCTCCTTTAAAATCCAAAATTCCTTCTAGAACAGTAGTCAGGACAGGTTTCAGCCTGCAGAAAGAGATAGGTGTTAATATCAAGCTACTTGCTCCTGTTGTAAGCTTTTCAAAGGTACTCACAGATTTAACTAAGTGGAAGTATTCCAGAAGATTATGGGGAAATAAATTCCCAATAAATCTAAAGAATTTCTGTCTAGCTCTTAGATAAGTTTAGTTAAAAATAATTCAAGCTAGGAGCTAGTGACTCATGCTTGTAATCCTAGCTCCTTAGGTCTGAGGATCATGGTTCTTATTTTGTTGTTGTTTTTTTTTTTTTTTTGCCAGTCTTGGGGCTGGAACTTAGGGCCTGAGCACTGTCCCTGAGCTTCTTTTTGCTCAAGGCTAGCACTCTGCCACTTGAGCCACAGCGCCACTTCCAGCTTTTTCTATATATGTGATGCTGAGGAATCGAACCCAGGGCTTCATGTATATGAGGCGAGCACTTTACCACTAGACCATATTCCCAGTCCAGGATCATAGTTCAAAGCCAACCTGGGCAAGAAAGTCTGTGAGATTTTTATCTCTAATAAACTACTCAGAAAAAGCTGGAAGTGGAGCTGTGACTCAGTGGTAGAACACTAGCCTCGAGCAAAATGAAGCTCAGAGACAATGCCAAGTCCCTGAATCCAAGCCCCAAGGACTGGCACAGAATTTTAAAGATCCAATAGCAGAGGATAAAAATCATATAATTTAGGGCTACATTTTAAACTCACCTGAGAATATCAGCCTTAAACTACTATAAACAGCCAAGTTCAATCATAGGTCTGTTATTTAATCATAGGCCAGTGATTTACACTTTGTCTAGAAGATCTCATCGCTATGATTTAAACTACTTTTTTCAAACATGTTTTTGAAACAAGACATGCATTCATTTCTAATCTAATAAGTGTGGGTGCACATATACATATACACACATATTAGCGAACATTTCACCAACTACTGTATGGTTTATTTACTTGTGGCAGTACTGGAAATTGAATTTGCTAGGTTAGTGCTCTACTACTTGCTTCATCTCTAGTCTACCTTTTCACTGGCTTGTTTTGGAAATGGAGTTTTGTGTGCTTTTCTGCCCAGGCTGCTGAAACCTTGATTTACGAGGTCTCTAGAATAGCTAGGATTACAAGGCATGGCCACAGGAACTCAGCTGTTAATTTGTATATTTGTAATATGTTCCATTTTTTTAAACCAGTTGTGGGGCTTGAATTCAGGGCCTCAGCACAATCCATGAGCTGCTTTTGCTCAAGGCTAGCACTCTACCACTTGAGCCACACCACCACTTCTGGATTTTTCTGTATATGTGGTATTGAGGAATTGAACCCAGGGCTTCATTCATGTTAGGCAAGCACTCTACCACTAAGTCACCTTCCCAGCCCTTTTCTAACTTTTTTGTTACAGCCTGTTCTAACTTTTTTGTTACAGCCTATTTTTAAACATGGTATAACACAAAATCGATAGGAGGATATAAGGGACACGTGCCTTGAAAAACACTAGTGTATGTCACGACAACTTTATTATTAATACTTTATCTACAGAGGAAGCTACAAAGACCAACTGGATCACTATGTGCATGTACTACTAGCATCTTATATCCAAGTCCGTTCTTCCTCTTCCTGAGGAATGGTTACTAAAACCCATGCCCAAGGCAAAAAACCTGCAAGTGATTTTAGAGAATTATTCTTGCCTCCTACCACTTCCTATATCTGTTCACTGAATTAAATAATAAAGTATCTGAAATAAAAATTTCATGGTCTGGCTTCAAAAGCAGACTGGAGATGAGAAAGAAAAATATGTCAGCAAACTTGAAGATATGTAATAGAAATAATCTAATCTAAATAAGAGAAAATCAATTAAAAAAAAAAACCCAGACAGCAGAAACTTAGTTATCTACAGAATGGATCAAAGACAGATGAGTGGCTAAAATGGTAGAGGATTTGCCTAGCAAGCACAAGTTCCTTAGTTCAAACCTCAGTACTGTCAGTAAAAAAAAAAAAAAAAATCAGATCATTAGAAGCCTCAGGAGAAAGAAATTGGAAAAAAAATGGCTGAAAACTTCCTAAATATAGCCAAGACATTGATAAATTTTAAAGAGTTGATCATTTCAAGGAAAGTCACGCTCAGATACATCAAAATCATGCTGATATAAACCAAACACACAAAAAACCTTGCCAACAAAAAATGATATATAACATCAAGGGGGGGAAATTTTTCCAAATACTGGCAGATTTCTTATCAGAAACCCAGAAATCGGAAGAGAGTGGGGAATTATCTTGTAAAGAAGAGCTATAAATTCAGAATTCCAATCAGCAAAACTATTCTTCAAGTATGAAAATTAAAAGTATTGTCAGGCAAAGACATCTTGAAGACCTGCTGTGGAAGGACCGCTAAGGTAAGTTCTTTAGGCTGTTGAGGATGACGCTGGTGGGAAATCTGGAACCTTGGAAATTAATAAAGAGCAGAGTAGTAAAGAGATGCATATAGAATAGACTATTTTCTACCTCATAAGTTATTTAAACTATATCAGTGCTCAGGCCCTAAGTTCAAGCCCCAGGACTGGCAAAAAACCTCAACAACAAACAAAAAAGAAATAAAAACAACAACAATGGTGGGCCTAAATTCAACAATATTAATAAGTGCATTGGGACTGGAGTGTGGCTCACTGGTAGAACATAGTTAAATATACATGAGACCCTGGATTCAACTCCTAACACTGAAAATACACCATCAACATCAATTGTGAAGCATTAAAATGTACCCATTAGGAGATAGAGATTGTTATTGATTTTTTTTTGTGTGTGTGTGTGTTTTTTTTTTGCCAGTCCTGGGCCTTGGACTCAGGGCCTGAGCACTGTCCCTGGCTTCTTTTTGCTCAAGGCTAGCATTCTGCCACTTGAGCCACAGCACCACTTCTGGCCATTTTCTGTATATGTGGTGCTGGGGAATTGAACCCAGGGCTTCAAGTATAGGAGGCAAGCGCTCTTGCCACTAGGCCATATCCCCAGCCCTGTTATTGATTTTTTTAAAAAGAAAAATAATGTATATTCTACATTTGAAGAACTCCACGTTAAATATAATGAAAGCAATAAACAATGCATCTTAAAGTTGACCAGGCCAATTACAAAACTGTAATTCTTTAAAAATGTTTTGGTTTTGAAGTTTTCTTTGGTTGGTGGGATTAGTGATGCAGGCCTGTAATCCTCGCACTAGGGAAGCCGAAGCAGTAAGAGTGTGAGTTCAAGGCCAGCCTTGGTTATAGAGGAAGACCTTATCTTAAAAACAAAACCGAGCAAAGCTAGAGTAGATCTGAAGGTGTCACCGTGCGGCCACCTCTCTGGTCTGGAGAAGTGGGCTCCCTGGCCGAGGTGCTCTTTACGTGAAGCCACAGGAATATGCCCGGAGCTCTGCTGAGGCCGACCCCCGCCACCCCTATTAAAGGGGAGCCTATCAGTAATCCCCACGCCCCCGAAAGGGCGCCCAAGGGGCTGAGCGACACTAGATGAAGAACTGAGGACCACTCTGCAAAGCAAAATGCCCCATAGAACGTGCATTTCTCACGCCCATCAGCTGGAGGTACCACCCTATGCCCCTGTCTCCTCCTGGCCACCCACTGTCCACCCGGGGCCTGGCCCACGCTCACCTGCCCGCCTCCGGGGCCTCGCTGGCCGGACTCGGGGGGCAGAGCTGAGTCCCTGGCTCCGCAGGGGCCTTCTCGGCAGTTCCGGGGCTCTCCTGGACGGCCTGGCCCGGCCCCTGCCCGCCTCCGGGCCCTCCGTGCCACCGTTTGGCCTCTCCGGGGGAAACCCTGCTCCCAGGTGGGCCCAGGACTGTAGCCGTTGCCGGGGACCCGCGCGTCAGCCTCTGGGCCCCTCGTGCCCGGTGGTCTCGGGGTGGGTGGGGTGGGCTCCACGGGCTTTCGCGGCAGTCGCTGCTGGCACCGTGCCTGTGAGGCTCACGGACCCTGCCATGCGGGGCACACAGGCACCAGCAGCCCCATTTTACAGATGAGCCGAGGACAGGGCGAGAACTGGGTCAACAACAGCAGGCCAAGATGGCAGCTCCTGGGGAGCCCGTGGTTGCTAAGCAACGTTGGCTGCCCCTCCATCTCCAGCAGGCCTGGGTCCTCCCTACCCCAAGATGGGGATTTCAGCCTCTTTGCTGAGGTCTTTAAAAAAAAAAAAAATCCATCTGGTGCTTCTGCCATTCCCACCATCTATTTGCTTGAAAAATCCCAAGTGCTTTTCCTTCCTGGCAACTTTGGAGAGGTCTTAGGGTGTTGGGTGTTAAACCCCAGGCTTGGTGAAACTGCCCAAAGCCTAAATTATACCTAAAATAGGAAGGGTGGAGGGAAATGTAGTGAAGACACAGAGAAAACTAGGGGCAGCCGGTCATATTATGACTGGGTAGGTAGCTGGAAACAAGAGGGAAAAAGCAAGCAGGTGCCAGGTACCCGTGGCTCACACCTGTAATAAGCCATCCCGGGAAGAAAAGTGCCTAAGACCCTGATCTCTAACAAACTACTCCAAAAAGCTGGAATTGGGGTTGTGGCTTAAGTGGTAAAGTGCTAGCCTTGAGCAAAAGAAGTTTAGGGCCAAGCACCCAGACTGAGTTCAAGCCCCAGGACAGATATCAAAGGGAGGGAAAAAGACTATTTTTAAAAAGAACAAGTATTGCCAAGTAAATGGAGAAATTAGGATCCTTATATATTGCTGGTAGGGATATAAAATGGTACAGCCAATCATGGAAGACACTTTAGTAGTTCTTACAAAGTTAAACACAGCCAGATGCCAGTGGCTCATACCTGTAATACTAACTACACAGGAGGCTGAGATGAGGATCAAGGTTTGAAACCAGCTTAAGCAGAAAAACCCATAAGGAGAGTGCCAGCCACAAGCAAAAAAAGTGAGAACAAGAAGGCCCTGAGTTCAAGCCCTAAAACCAGCACAAAAACAAAAATCAAGAAAAGGGAAAGAGTTGGCATGGCTATCAATTGTTATTAAAATTGTGTATGCCTACTTTATATCTCTGTTTTGATGAATAGATTTTCCCAGGAGGTGAAACAAACCATGAGCCTCTAAACTGGCATAGTGCTGACAGCCCAAAGCATTACTCAAATCCAAGTAAAATGAGTAAAAGGAGGGGATAATGGGTTACTTACAGAGCAGTAGAAGAGGAGTTGACCACAGTCTGAAAGAGCTGTTAGAAATATTCTCCACAACTCCCAAAGCCACAGGCCCCCTCCTTCCACAAGCTCTTAATGCTCTGCTAGCCTATAGCAGAAAACTACCCTACATCACCACCTAGTGTTAGGTTGCAAAGTAACTGCAGACAACTCAATACAGACCCTGGAAAAATAGTTTATGAGGGTGTGTGTGTGTGTGTGTGTGTGTGTGTGTGTGTGTCCCTGTCTCTCCCAGGGCTTGAGCCCTAGGGCCTGCGTGTTATCTCTAAGCTTTTTTGCTCAAGGCTGGTCCTCTATCACTGGAGCTAGAGCTCCACTTTCAGCTTTTTGGTTGTTAATTGGAGCTAAGAATTTCATGGACTTTCCTGCTCCTGATGTCTTCTAATGGTGATCCTTAGATCTCAGCCTTCTGAGTAGCAAGACATGAACCACTGGCATTGTTCTTCTTTTTTTTTTTTTTGGCCAGTCCTGGGCCTTGGACTCAGGGCCTGAGCACTGTCCCTGGCTTCTTCCCGCTCAAGGCTAGCACTCTGCCACTTGAGCCACAGCGCCGCTTCTGGCCGTTTTCTGTATATGTGGTGCTGGGGAATCGAACCTAGGGCCTCGGGTATACAGAGGCAGGCACTCTTGCCACTAGGCTATATCCCCAGCCCCACTGGCATTGTTCTTTAACTAGAGGGTGTGCTGACACTGGATAAAAATGTATTACCAAGGGCTGGGAATATGGCCTAGTGGCAAGAGTGACTGCTTCACATACATGAAGCCCTTGGGTTCAATTCTCCAGCACCACATATCCAGAAAATGGCCAGAAGTGGTGCTGTGGCTCAAGTGGCAGAGTGCTAGCCTTGAGCAAAAAGAAGCCAGGGGCAGTGCTCAGGCCCTAAGTCCAAAGCCCCAGGACTGGCAAACAAAACAAAACAAAAACTTATTACCAAGAATATATGAAAAATATATTGAATATACATCTATAAAAAATCCATAAGGAGGGCTGGGAATATGGCCTAGTGGCAAGAGTGCTTGCCTCCTGTACATGAGGCCCTGGGTTCGATTCCTCAGCACCACATATATAGAAAATGGCCAGAAGTGGCGCTGTGGCTCAAGTGGCAGAATGCTAGCCTTGAGCAAAAAGAAGCCAGGGACAGTGCTTAGGCCCTGAGTTCAAGCCCCAGGACTGGCTAAAAACAAAAAAACAAAAACAAAAAAAATCCATAAGGAAAGTAAACATAGGACAGTAAAAAACAATATTTATAAACATAAAAGATCTTACACTGAAAGAGAAGTACAATTGGCTGGGCACGGTGGTTGTAACTGCAGCACTCAGAAGGTAAAGGAATGATGCTAGCCTGGGTTACATAGTGAGACCCTGTCTCAGAAATCAAGGAAGAGGGCTCGGGATATGGCCTAGTGGCAAGAGAGCTTGCCTCGTATACATGAGGCCCTGGGTTCAATTCCCCAGCACCACATATACAGAAAACGGCCAGAAGTGGCGCTGTGGCTCAAGTGGCAGAGTGCTAGCCTTGAGCAAAAGGAAGCCAGGGACAGTGCTCAGGCCCTGAGATCAAGGCCCAGGACTGGCCAAAAAATAAACAACAACAACAACAAAAAAGAAATCAAGGAAGAAGCAGAGCACTGGTGGCTCACACCTATAATCCTAGCTACTGGGGAGGCTGAGATCTGGAGAATCCTGGTTGGAAGCCAGCCTGGGCAGGAAAGTCTGTGAGACTCTTATCTCTAATTAACCACCTGAAAACCAGAAGTGGAGCTGTGGCTCAAGTGATAGAGTGCTAGCTTTGAGCAATTTACAATTTAATCGTCACTATGAAGTATTAAAAGGATGGAACCTTAATCAACCAAGGTGCTTTTTTTCCCCCTTTCCATTTTAGAGTACAGTTTAAAGGTGGGATCTTTGAGAAGGGATTTGAACTAGGTCAGGTCAATAGGAGCCCCATCACTGAGTCCTCATGGCTTTATAAGAAGAGAGAGAGAAGAGTAAGGGAGGCAGGCCTAAGTGTGTGCCTCCCACCTCTTGTCATATGATGTCCTGTGCTGCTTTGGGACTGTGCCAGGAAGGAGGCTACCATCAGATGTGGCCCTCAACCTTGGATCAAAACTGTGAATGTGTTAACGCAGGCAAGTAGGTAGACAGGAATGAGGAAATGTCCCTAGCTACAAGATTCCATTTCCGCCTAAAGCCCTGGACCTGCAATTAGACTAATGGCCCTATATCTTCCTGGTGGCACACTTCCTAGATCAAGGCTGAGCCTGCATCTTGAGGGACCTAATGACCAGACCAGCACATAACCTCTCATGGTGGTGCTAAGCCAGGAATCCCAGAAGCTGAAATGCTCAGATGCAGATGAAAAGTATAGGCAGATACTTCCCACGTATGCATGAGTAGATGGTGGGGGGGGTGGGTGGTCACAAGGTGAGGGTCCCAATTTCAGGCCTCCTGGTAACCTTGACCTACTGAATAACCGATAAAACCCTCAAGCCCAGACAATTTGAGGTCTGTCTGTCCTTATCTGAACTGCCCACTTTGGGTCTCAGGGTGTACTTTCACTGTGCTAAGTCACCCTTGCTATCTTCTGCATGGTTCTTTCACTGTACTGGGGCAGTGTCTTATAATTTTTTTTTCCTGGGGGCCAGCCTAGAGGCTGCCTGGGAGGACTGCCTGGCCCCCAGCCTGGGGGTGTGCCTGGGGGACTGCCTAAGGGCATACCTGGGGGCTTGCCTGGGGCTGTACCCAGGCGGGGTGCCTGGGGGTACGACCTGGGGGTGTGCCAGGGGGGATGGCCTGAGGGTGGGGGGATGGCCTGTGGGCGTGCCTGGTGGGATGGCCTGGGGGCGTGACTGGGGGGAATGGCCTGAAGGCATGCCAGGGGCGACAGTCTGGGGGCGTGCCAGGGGGACGCCTGAGGGCGTGCCTTGGGGATGGCCTGGGGGCGTGCCTGGGTGGAAAGCCTAAGGGCGTGCTTTGGGGGAAGGCCTAGGGGCGTGCCTGTGGGACAGCCTGAGGGCGTGCCTGGAGGACTGCCTGGGGACGAACCTGGGGGGTCTGCCTGAGGGTGTGCCTGGTGGACTGCCTGGGGTGTACCTGGGGGACAGCCTGGGGGGATGGCCTGGGGGCGTGTCTTGGGGGGTCTGCCTGAGGGTGTGCCTGGGGGACTGCCGGGGTGTGCCTGGGGGACAGCCTGGGGGCAAGCCTGGGGGGGACGGCCTGAGGGCGTGCCTTGGATCGTGCCTGGGGGCAAACCTGGGGGGGGACGGCCTGAGGGCGTGCCTTGGGTCGTGCCTGGGGGCGAGCCTGGGGTCCTGCCTGCCTCCCTCTGTGTTTGGGGGCTTGTGGGGCAGTGTCTTAATCATAGATGTTGCACCCTGTGAACTTAAACATCACACCCACTGGTGACCAATCAACATAAACCTCTTTTATAACCTACCCACTCTGTAGTATCTTGTTATTAGCAAGAGAAAATGAACTAAGACATTTACAAACACAAAGTGAATATATATCAAAGATATATTACCATGAGTACCAGTTAAAAAAAAAAAGAGTAAAGGGAATTTAAAAGATAACATCTATCTTTCACATCCTACTGGTCATTGTTAGCCAATAATCTTTTTGTGGTGTGTGTGTGTGTGTGTGTGTGTGTGTGTGTGTGCGCGCGCGCGCGCGCGCGGGCGCTGGGGCTTAAACTCATGAGCTTTTGTACTCAAGGCTAGCACTCTACCACTTGAGCTACAGTTCAACTTTCTGCTTTTTGGTGGTTGAGACAAGAGTCTCCTATGGACTTTCCTGCCCAGGATAGCTTTGAACCACAATCCTCAGTGTCAGATATGAGTCACTGACATCTGGTTCAAGAATCTTTATTTTTTTTGGTGTGGGGAGTGGTGTTTAGTTGTGGGGCTTGAACTCAGGACCTAAGCGCTGTCCCTGAGCTCTTTTGCTCAAGGCTAGTACTCTATCACGTTGAGACACAGCTCCACTTTAGGTTTTTGAGTGGTTAATTGGGGATAAGTGTCTCACAGGGACTTTTCTGCCTAGGTTGGCTTCTAACTTCAATCCTCAGATCTCAGCCTCCTGAGTGGCAAGGATTAAGCCACTGGTGCCTGGCTTTAAATTTTAAAAAGTTATTGTTGTTATAAAGGTGATTTACAGAGGGGTTATAGTTACATAGTCAGCTAAGGAGTACATTTCTTTTTGGACAATGTCACCTCTTTTTTTTGCACAAGAATCTGTTAAATTAGTATCAATTTCCTACAAGTCAACATCTACCTTTAAAGAGTCCTCAACCCTAGAAAAGAAAGTAAAAGCAAAGATACTAAACAATTATGTAATTCATATGACTGCCTGATAGAAAATTTTCCAGCGCAACAAGGAAAGGACATATAGTTATAACTTTATGCAATCATGCTTAATATATATATATATACACACACATACATACAGCGAGAGATTAAGTAACTACATATATTTCACAGTACACATTTTAACTTGACAATGATGAAAATCATCCTCTTAATCTACATAGCTTATGAACTCTATGAACTTTAACAACATTTCTTCCAGACTGGGTGATTTGTTCTGTTCTCTCCCTCTGTCCCTCCCTCCCTCCTTTTTTGCCAGTCCTCGGGCTTGGACTCAGGGCCTGTGCACTGCCCCAGGCTTCTATTTGCTCAAGGCTAGCCCTCTACCTCTTGAGCCACAGCGCCACTTATGGCTTTTTCTGTTTATGTGGTGCTGAAGAATTGAACCCAGGTATGCTAGGCAAGCACTTCACCACTAAGCCACATTCCCAGCCCTATATCGGTATCTTGAGTCCTGTTTACTTTGTCTTATCTTGTTGTATTTTAAATCTAACTCCCACATATCAGGGAGACCATGCACCATTTGTCTCTCTGTTCTTGGCTTATCTCCCTCAACATGATTTGTTCTAGCTCCTTCCATTTCTCTGTGAATGCTATTATTTTATCCTTTCAAATGGCTGGGTAAAATTCCATTTTATATAGGTACCACATTTTTTGGATTAGTTCATCTGTATTGGGGCATCTGGGTTGTTTCCATATCTTGGCTATTGTGAACAGTGCAGCAATGAATATGCAGGTGTCCTTATCATATCCTGGCTCATGATGCTCAGGGTAGATGCCTAGGAGTGGTATGGCTGGGTCATAGGGGAGGTCTATGTTTAATTTTTTGAGGAACCTCCAGACTGCTTTCCAGAGTGGTTGTACTAGCTTACCTTCCCACCAGCAGTGCGGTATGTTTGCAATTTTTTTCTTAGTCCTGTGAATTTTATTTGGATCTAAATTCTGACAGCTACAAAAATATCATTGAAAAACATGTTATTACTTATTCACTTACATTTATTTCCCAGCTACCTAGGAAGTAGAGATAGGAGGATCATAGTTTAAGGTGGTTCATAGCCATAATATCAGCTGTGCAGGAACCACGGAGGTTGAGGTGGCTGAATCATAGGAAAAAATACATGAGACTGATCCGAAAAATAAAGCAAAAATGGATGAGGCATGGCTTAAATGGCAGAATGCTTTCCTAGTAAGGGCAAGGCTCTAGGCCCCAAATCTCATAGGAAATAGGTCTAGGATTTGCTTTAAAATACTCATTTAAAAAAAAGAAGTAGGAATAGCAAAGAGTAAAATCTGCTGGCAAAATATTTATAATTGTTGAAGCCAAGTGGTTCACAACATTTCCTCTGCTTTAGGCTTAAAATTTTCCATAATTATTAAAAATGTGTCACGACAATATTCTATTTCACACTCTAAGTGGCTCAACACTTAAAAAGTCTTAAAATTCTCGGAGAATTAAAGTTAAAAAACAATTTGTAGGCCCGGCACCAGTGGCTCATGCCTGTAATTCCATCTACTCAGGAGGCTGAGATGTGGGGATTGCAGTTCAAAGCCAACTTCAATTAACTACCAAAAAGCTGGAAGTAGAACTGTGGTTCAAGTGGTAGAGTGCTAGCCTTGAGCAAAAAAGCTCAGGACAGTGCCCAGGCCCGGAGCACAATCCCCCACCACTGGTACACACACAAAAATAAATAAGTGATTTATAATTGTAATCTATTTTCATTAACTTTTGAAATAAAAGACATTGAATATTGAATCTGGAATATAAAACAATTTTAAGAGAGAAAGCAAGTCACATAGGAGATTGGCTCAGCCTATGCTCTCCATCTGATCAAAACCCAGCAGTTCATGCTATTACCATTCAAAATACCCTTTTCACTTTTAAAAGAGACACTTGCTATTTTTAAGCTTACAGTCAGTTCTTCGTGCAAAAGCAGTCAGTCCTTAACAGCAGAAAATTTGCTTATTAGTTTACGCCTTTGCTAGAAAGCAAAAATATAGTTTTAAAATTCAGCTTAAAGCTGGGTGAAGGTGGCTCATTCCTATAACCCTAGCTGCTCAGAAGGCCTAGTGAGATCTGAGGATAGCAGCTGAATACCAGGCCAGGCAGTAAAGTCTGTGAGACTCTTAACTCCAATTAACCACTAAAAAAGCTGGGAATGGAGTGAAAAAGTTAAGGGACAGTATGCAGACTTTGAGTTCAAGCTCACTCATAGGTAGCTGCTACGCAGGAGACTGAGAACTGGAAAATTATGGTTCCAAGAAATGCCTGTGAGGTCCATCTCAAAATAAAACAAAACAAAGCAACAGCAAAAGCTATGGCTGGAAGCACGGCTCAAGTGGTAAGGTACAAACCAGGAAACTCCTGGCATGGCTGTTACCCCAGCAACAACTCTGGAGGCTGAGTCAGGAGGATTGTGAGTTAGAGGCCAGCCTGGGCTAGATGTCAAGAGCCTGCCTCAAAACAAGCAAGCAAGCAAAGTGCTGAGAACATAAAAGACCCCACCCCGCCTGGGGGGTTGAACTCACTAGAGACACACTCTGCACCCCCTCCCTTATTTTATTTATTTATTTATTTTTACTGTTTTTCTCAGACAGAATCTTGTGTGTTTCTCAAGGGTGTGCCTCCCACCTCGTCCTCCTTACATTCCACTCTCCAGTGGCTGGGATTACAGACGGACACCACCATGCCCCAACCCAAGGTAGATTTTTCACCGATGGGAAGGAGCCGCTGAGGCTGGCGCTTGCACGGAATGGCCCAACGGGCACTTGGTTCTCACATCACCAGCTGCAGGAGCAGGTGGGTGTCGAGTCCGGGGCACACCCCCCCACCAGGGCTGTGCCCGTCCCCTCCACCAGCGCCCAGTATTCACACTTCCGCACCCCCAGCGAGGGAGGGGGTGGTCGGATCGATTTTAGGCTTCCGGACCTGACTTCCCGCACTCATATGCATGCCCTATCCCAACACGCGCCGCCCACCGCGACTCCATCCCAGCTTCTCCTCTTACCCGGACACGTGGACTGGAGGGGTCGCGAAGCCTTGGGCCGCCTCTCTCCAGCCGGGTGTCGGGGCTCCTCCGCCCCGCGACCTGGGGGTGCGGTGGGGAAGGGGGGCTCCCATGCAGACGCGCCCGGAGCTGCCCAGCGTCAAGGCCGCGCACCGACGGGACTCGCCGCGGAGGCGGAGCAGGGGCCCCCGCGCCAGTCAGGGGGGGCGCGGACTGCTCCGCGCGGCCGCCCCCCACCCGGGGGGCGCGGGGGGCGGGAACTCGCCCGGGCCCCCCAGGAAGCCGCGTCCCCGAGGGCCCGGGGAAGCCGAGCTCTCGCCGGCGGGTGCGGGCTCTGCAGTTTTGCATATTTAGCGCCGAGGAGCAGAGACAGCACCGCTAAGCTGGGTCCCCACGCTAAGGAAGCCTCAGTTTTCTCTTCTGTCTAATGGGGACACGGCCGGTTTATGTAAGGGTATTTTACGTACAGGCACCTCTGCAATAGTAGTTTCCCTTTTCTTTTTGCAAAATAACCCCTAAGAGCATTTGCTTGCTCATATCCGTCCTGTCTGGCGCTGGGAGCAAACCCAGACCGCGCTGGGCGCGGGGAATCATATTTACTGCTGAGCACCTGGCGACGCCAGCTGACCCTGATCCAGTGCTCGGGAATCCGGAAGTGGGGGGGACCTCAGCAGGCCGAGAGGGGACTCTGGCTACCCCAGTCCGATACAAGGGCCTCCCGAAGCTTCAGAAAGTTAGCCTCCTTAAGGCCCGCAACTGGGCACCGACCGTGCGCGCCAAACTCCAGCTCCCACCGGGACCCGCCCCCGCCCCTTCAGATTTCAGTTTCTCTGCACCCGACCCGCTGCCCCACCCCCCGCGGCTGCCTGGGGATTTGCCCAGTGATCAGTGACGTAGACGAAACTAAAGTTCCCATTGGAAGACGGAGTTCGGCAGGGGCCAATCCCGGAGCTGGCCCGAGAGAAATCTCGGCGGAGGGCACCGAAGAGCCGGGAGATTACGGGGCGGGGACGCGCTGTCGCGCTGCTGGGCTCGTGGAGGAACGAGACCCGGAACACACCGGAGCGGGAGACGAGCGCCCCGGGGCGCTGGGTTCGCCGCCCGGAGCTCTGGACTCGTGAGTAGCGGGGGAATCCGATCCGCAAGGCCGCGGAACCGCGATCGCACACACGCGCCTCCGGGTCGAGGCGATTGAATGCGGCCGCCAGGCCCAGGGGCAGAGAGCCGGGCCAAGGCCGCCGGGGGAGCTGGGGAGGGGGCGAGTGCGCGGCGTCCTCCGCACCGGCCGCGCCCCTCCCGCTCGCCTGACCCTCCGTTCCCCCCTAACTGCAGAGTCTTGTTCCGTTTCTGTGTCCGACCCCTTCCAGTCCCCGGAGCCCCAAGTCCGCGGGACCCGGATGACGGTCTGGTGGTTTGGAGCGTTGTAGGTAGATGGCCAATCCCGCTGCATGATCAAAGTCAGTTTCCTTTCCTTTTTTTCCTTGCTCCCCCCCCCCCTTTTTAAACATCAATGTGAACTGAATATAGCCATATATATATATATATACATATATATACACACACACACATATATATGTATGTGCTCGGAACCGTGTCTTTTCCATGCACATTTTTTGACTATTTACCCTTAGGAAAATAAAGTGCATAAATTTAACTTTGTAAAGTAAATGGTAGGGAACACTTAAAAATGACCAGTAGATTTCAGATTTTGACACCAAACTATTTGTGTGTGCTTCAAAAGAGGGAAGAATGACATTTGTTCATGCATGCCTGAACCTACTGTTAGCTGAAATTATAACCTCTATTATATTTTACCGTTTCCTTAAAAAAAAAACCAGCTTTTCTAAAAGGAGACTTTTTAAAATGTTCTCAAAACTGCAACTTTTATTTTAGAACAGTTTTAGATTTACAAAATAATAGAGAAAAGGTTGTTCAGCATTCCCAGATAGTGTGAATCTCTTTTCCATTTCATTAACATTTTTACATCAGTCTAGCATATTAGTTCATTATTATTATTACTATTATTATTAGTGCTAGTACTGGGGCTTGAACTCTGGGTGCTGTCCCTCAGCTTTTTTCACTCAAGGCTAGCTTTCTACCACTTGAGCCACAACTCCTTCCAGCTTTTTGGTAGTTAATTGGAACTAAGAGTCTCATGTATTTTCCAAACCACAGTCCTCAGATCTCAGCCTCCTAAATTGCTAGGATTACAGGCATAAGCTACTGGTCCCCAGCTTGGTTCATTATTATTGTCGAAAGCCCACAGTATATTCAGATTTTCTTTTTTAACCTTGTCTCTTTTGCCTTTATCTTAGTTACCAGATTGCATTTAGTTGCTACGTCTCCTTATTTCCCTCTTGTCTGTGGCAGATTTCTCAGACTTGGGTTGACAATTTTGATGAATACCATTGTACCAGCTTTTCTTCATTGTAACAAATTCCTGAGATAATTAATTTACAAAGAGAAAAGGTTTTTTATTTTGGTACACAGGGAGGTTTCAGTCCAGAATCAATTGGCCCTTGTTGGTTTAGGCCTGTTTTGGGGAGCCTGTTCAAGAGTGAACTCACCTCATGGACAGGAAACAAGAGGGAGAGAAATAGAGCAGAGTCTCATAAACCCCTTCCAGGGCACTATGCCAGTGACCTAAAAACCTCCCAGTAGGCCACGCCTCTTAAAAATTTTCACCATCTCCCAATACTACCAAGGTGAGGATAAAACTTGGGCCTCTGAGGGATAACTATAAACTATATAGTTCCTGCACATGTATATGTAGGCTGTCATTCTATCAGTATTTGTCTGATGTTTTCCTCCTAAGACTGAGCTTATAGATTTAGAGGAAAATTACAAAGCATTGCCATGTTTGTTTGTTTTTTTATTTGTTTTGTTTTTGTTGCCAATCCTGGGGCGTGGACTCAGGGCCTGAGCACTGTCCCTGGCTTCTTTTTGTTCAAGGTTAGCAGTCTACCTCTTGAGCCACAGCACCACTTCAGGCTTTTTTCTATATATGTGGTGCTGAGGAATCGAACCCAGGGCTTCATGTATACAAGGCAAGCACTTTACCACTAGGCCATATTCCCAACCCCAGAATTGCCATGTTTATATCAAGGGTTTCATGCCGTTATTATGATTTATGTCTTGATGTTGATCTTAATCACCTATTTTTCAGGTTTCTCCAAGTTACATATTGTATCTCTCCAAGTTATATACTGTATTTCTCTCCCCATGCATACTGTGGTCTTTGGCAGGAAGTCACATTGTTCACTCCATGTCTAAGAGTGGGGAGTTATTCTCCTTGCCTCCAGGGCAAGAATTTACATGTATTATTTGGTGAAATTTTCCTTCATGAGATATTTGTTTTTTCTCCCCTGTTCATTTATCCAGTTATTTGTTTATATCAGTATGGACTCAGATTTTAACCTTTTTGTTTATAATCCAATATTTATTTTGTTGTTTATGTTGTTACAGCTTTGAGCCAGGTGCCAGTGGTTCGCTCCTGTAATCCTAGCTACTCAGGAAGTTGAGATCCGAGGATCGAGGTTTGAATACAGCTGGGCAGGAAAGTCTGTGGAACACTTCTTTTATTTTTTTAAAAAATGGTTGTGGGGCTTGAACTCAGGGCCAGAGTGCTGTCCCTGAGCTCTTTTGCTCAAGGCTAGTGCTGTACCATTTCAACAGCTCTACTTCCAGTGTTCTCGTGGTTAGTTGGAGATTAGCGTCTCATGGCCTTTTCTGCCTGGGCTGACTTTGAACCACAATCCTCAGGTCTCAGCCTCCTGAGTAGCTAGGATTACAGGCCTGAGCCACCAGTGCCCAGCTTCTATGGGACTCTTATCTCCACTAAATTACCAAAAGCTAGAAGGGGAGCTGTGGCTCAAGTGGCAGATCAGTAGCCTTGAACAAAAGAAGTACAGGGAGTGCACCTAGGCCCTGAGTTCAAACCCCAGGACAGGCACCAAAAAAAAAAAAAAAGTTAGAGCTTTGGCCATGGAAGCTCTCTTAAGTTGACATTTTGTTCCTCCTGTTTTATAGTAGTGATTTCTGTAATAGTACAAACACTTTCATTATGTGAAGACTTTTTAAAATTTTACTTTTATTGTAAAGATGATATATGTGATGACTTGAACTTCAGACAAGCTGGTAGATTTGGCAAAACACTTTTCTTTTTTGTTTTTGTCAGTTGTGGGGATTGAATTCAGGGCCTGGGCACTAACTATCCCTGAGCTCTTTTGCTCAAGGCTACTGCTCTACCACTTTGAGCTACAACTTCACCTCTGGTTTTCTGGCAGTTAATTGGGGATAAGAGTCTCAAGGCTTTTCCTGCCCTGGCTAGCTTTGAGCCATGATCCTCATATCTCAGCCTCCTGAGTAGCGAGGGCACAGGTGTGAATCACCAGCGCCCAGCAAAACACTTTCTTTTTGTTAAAAGGTAAAGAAACGAAGGCCTAAGTACAGTGGTCACTTTTCTACAAGAGGAGAACCAGCTGGACTTAGACTTGGTCAGCCCTTACACTGCAGACCTCAGGTAGAGCTTCTGAATTGAGTTTTCTTGGGGTGATTTCAGACTTAGAGGTTCCTTCCTCCCTGGATCAGAATAGAAAATACATGAAGAAGGGGAAGTAAGTTATTTTTGGATAACAGAGGCTAGAATCTAGAGTGAACTTGCCAGCTTGCTAGAAATGGATTTTTGACCTTCCCCCAAGTGTGTGTGTGTGTGCGCGCGCGCGCGTGTGCGCATGCGCTCATTCATGCTTAGAGGGAGACTGGAGGAGATGTAAGTACTTGTGGCAAAGATGTGAGCCCTAGGGCCTGCTGCTGAAGCAGGTATGTGAAGTGGGAGATGGGACTGTAGTAAAAGAGAGGGACAAGATGAGAAGAGGGAAAAGAGAAGTTCTAAATAGAGGGTGATGCTGATTTCAACAAGAAACCTGCTTTGAGCCATATTCCTAGAGATGAAAAGAAAAATGAGTGAGGCATGACCCTTAGGTCCACTTTCTGGTTGGGTGAGAAGACAGGTAAAATGCCAGTTAGGAAGCTGGGTGGTCGTGTTCCAGAGCTGCAGGAGCTGGAGTAGGGATACAGAAAATACTTAAACAGACAGGGGGACTGGTCCTGTTAAAAGTTGAGCTGGACAAGGCCAGGAGGAGAATGGGGCGTGAAGGATGTTTTCTAGGTTTACCTATCCACTGAGCATTAGGTGAGGTGAGGCAGGATTTGGGAAAAGGTGATTAAGTTGGGTCCAGATTGTGGTGAGTGGTGGGCCTTGTGAGGTGTGTGGTGTGTGTGTGTGTGTGTGTGTGTGTGTGTGTGTGTGTGTGTGCATGTGTGCATGCATGTGTGCTTGCTTGTATTGGGGTTTGAACTCAGGTCCCAGGCACTGTCCCTGAGCTTTTGTGCTCAAGTCTAGTGCTCTACCACTTTGAGCCACAGTTTCAGGGTGTCACAGAGTGTGTATTTCAGGGTGTCACAGACTTTCCTGCCTGAGTTGGCTTTGAGAAGTAATCCTCAGATCTAAGCCTCCTGAGAAGCTAGGATTATAAATATGAGTCACGGATACAGGTCTCCCTTGTGAATTGTATCTCTTTTTTTATTTTTCTTTCTTTTTTTTTGTCAGTCCTGCGGCTTGAACTCAGGACCCTGGGCACTGTCCCTGAGTTGCTTTTTGCTCAAGGCTAGCACTCTACCACTTGAGCCACAGCACCACTTCTGGCTTTTTCTGTGCATGTGGTGCTGAGGAATCAAATCCAGGGCTTCATGTATGCTAGGCAAGCAGTCTACCACTAAGCCACATTCCTAGCCCTCCCTTGTGAATTTAAAAGCAAGAGAATAAAGGATGAGATGAGACCCACGTTTTAGGGAAGTGATCTGGGAACATTGTGAGATAGGCCACATGTCAAATCTGAGAGGCCATTACTTTATGTGCTCTTTGTTTGACATGGGAAAAATATTTTGTCAGTTAAATTATGATGTGCCTTTGATCGTATTTCAGAGATGCTGAGATGTGATGGCATGGGTGTCTTTTTTTTTTTTTTTTTTTTTGCCAGTCCTGGGGCTTGAACTCAGGGCCTGAGCACTGTCTGGCTTCTTTTTGCTCAAGGCTAGCACTCTACCACTTGAGCCACATCACCACTTCTGGCTTTTTCTGTATATGTGGTGCTGAGGAGTTGAACCCAGAGCTTCATGTATGTGAAGCAAGCACTCTACCATTTGGCCATATTTCCGGCCCCCATGGGTGTCATAATATTAATAAAAATTAGTAACTTCTAAGTCGGGTGTGGTGGCTCATACCTGTAATCATAGCTACTCAGGAGGCTGAGATCCAAGGATTGCGGTTCAAAGTAAGCCTGGGCAGGAAAGTCTGTGAGACTCTTACTTCCAATAAACTACTCAGAAAAAGCCAGAAGTGGCGCTGTGGCTCAAGTGGTAGAGTGCTAGCGTTGAGCACAGAGATGCTCAGGAACAGAGCCTACGCCCCAAGTTCAAGGCCTAAGACTGGAATAAAAAAAGGGACTTCTAGTGGATCCAGTGGCTCAAGGCTGTAATCTTGGCTACTTTAGGAGATAGAGATGGGGCAGTTCCTGGCCAGCGTTGGCAAGAAGTTGTCAGAACACTCCACTCAACCAATAGCTGGGTGCAGTGGCAAGCAGAAGGCTGTGGAGTTCAATCCCCAGTACCACCAAGATGGGCAGACATGTTGTAACTCCTTAGTTGCTGGCATCTACTGGTTTAGATACCCCTTCTCCCAAGTATTAATGGTTGCAATATCTTCATCTCTCACCCATGATTGTAAAGTTGGCTGACTCTATTTGTATTCTTGAAAACACTAAATTTGATAACCTGATCTTTTCTTCCTGATAGCCATATTGTCAAAAATCCCCAAACCACCAGGGATATCTTTTTTCCATTAAAAAAAATTCATTTGTTGTCAAAGTGATGTACAGAGAGGTTTCATTTGTAAGGCAAGTGAGTACATTTCTTATCAAACTTGCTACCGCCTCTCTCATTTTACTCCCACCTTCCCCACCCCCCCATTTCTTTCTTTCTTCTTTTCCTTTGTTTGGTGCAGGGCCTGGGACTTGGAACTCTGAGACTGGATGTTGCCCCTCAGCTTTTTTGCTCAAGGCTAGTGCTCCACCACTTGAGTCACATCTCCACTTCTGGCCTTTTTTACTAGTTAATTTCTGACCCAAAGATTTCAGCTGTGGATTCTGATTTGCTTTTGATAACTTTATGTGGCATGGTAAATATACTTATGTACCTACCAGACTTTAATTTCAGTGTATCCCTATGGCCTGTGTATTCTCTCCAGTATTTTGTCATGGTGATACCAAGGCCTAGAAAGGTTAAGAATCTAGCCTTAGGCTGTGTAGCAGATTTGCTGAGGCTAGGTGAAAAATCCTGGTAGTTTTATCCTTAACATAGGACTGTTTACTGCAGGCTTAGGTTAGAATTACAGTTGAGGGCCCAAGAAGATTCTGCTTGTGTTTCCTCAGAATTCCTAAGGGGAAGGCCCAGGTGGCTGGGAGCAGGAGATCTGTCACATCCTAGCAGATTGTGTTCTTCCTGTGAGGACCAGGGCCACTTTGTGTTCACACGCATGCGAAATGTCATACACCATAATACCAGCAAACGAAATCAGCTCATTGTCACATGAATGAACCTCATCAAGATGTCGAGAATAGCAAAAAAAAAGAAAAAATGCAGTGATTTTTCATTTCAGAATGAAAACCAGGAATACATACATAAACATATGTGTGTGTGTATATGTGTGTGCATATATATATACATGTATACACACATATATGGTTTATGGTTGCATATTAAAAACATTTTTCTCTCCTGGGTTCTCTATGTTCCTGGGCCAACCTTGGACACTGTGACCTACAGGTAATGTGTAGCTTGCCGTTCTTGACTGCCTTGCTAGTCATTTTTCATCTCGATGGAGAGGAGAACCAGGCTGGGATTGCTTCAGCGCACACATGGGTCGTGCTCTGCCTGAGCTTTCTGTGTTGGTGTCCTCAGCCAACTTTTGTACTTCTCCATGGGAACTTAGCACTGAAGCATAGGGTGCGGCCGGGGTGGGGAGGCTGTGTGAGGGGAGCACTTGTAGCCCGAGTCTGACGGGTCAGAACAGAGTTGCCAGATGGGACAGTGTTCAGCTGAGAACTCAAACTGAAAGAGGGGTTGCTGGGCAGGAAATGGATGGTATTCTAGGCGGGGTGAGAGAATGGTGTTTCCAAAGGGCTTGTGTGGGCAAAATTGTGCCACTTTCTTTAGGGCAGGGAGAGGGGTTGGGTTTGGCTCTGGATTGAGATGGAGCGGGAGAGGGAGGGTGGCAGGAGCTGAGCTGGCAGCCAAGGGCTGGGCTTAAGTTATCTTAGGCACCAGAAGACCATTTAACGGTTTAAACCAGGGTGGGAACGTGAGCACACTGCCACTTTGTACTTAAGTGGGGTGTGTTTGAGGAACAAAGGGAGGGATAGCTGGAGTACTGGCAACAGAGTTTTGAGTAAATCTAGAAACCTTGAGGGTTTGCTTATCCCCACTGTTGGGTCCTATGGCAGTCCTAAAAGATCACTGAGTTACGTCACTAGAGGTAAGAGACATAAAATTGACAGGGACTTTATTACCTTCAATTTATTACCTTTATTGTTATTTTGTTTTTAGTTTTGGTGATACTGGCGTTTGAACTTAGAGCTTCACCCTTATCAGGCACTCTACCGCTTGAGCCACATCCCCAGCCGTGATTTTGCCATTTTGTTCTTGTGACCTGTCTGCCTGACCTACAGTAGACGCCTAATAAATATTTCTTGACCGTTGAATGAATTGTGCTTCTTGCCTGCTTCAGCTTTCAGTGACTTCCCAGGGCGTTTAGGATCAAGTTCAGAATTGCTGTACTGGCCCATAGTCTTGCATAATCTGTTCCTCTTATTTCTCTACCCTCCCTCTACTCAGTCCTGACAGTTTGCTCCGTCCCTGCAGATCCAATCACTTATGTCTACCCTCTTCTTCCAGGCAACGAGTGGTCAGATCCCTTTTTCTCCTAAGGGTGGGGAGCAGTGGAAAGTGCTTCTCCCACCAGCTCTGCCTTCCAGCACACCAAGGCTCTGACCCTCACTTTCCTCATCTGTAAATAGGGGTTCTTTGCTGTCCTGACCACACAATAGAGTTTCTGTTTGGTTTGAATATCAAAGGCTGGGTACACCTCCACCATCTTGGTTCCTTGGTCTGGGCATGTGTTGAAACCTTCGCAGGTGATTCCTATGTGTCATCAGAGGTTGAAGTCATCCCACTCGATGATAAAGGATTTCTTCTTTTATTCCCTGGCGCAGAGTACAAGACAATTCTTTGAGGTAAAAGAGAACTTAGTTCATGATTCAAAATCAGAAACATATCCAGGTGCCCACATGGACAATTTTGTATTCTTACAAGGCAGTGGTATTTTCAAGACAAGGAAACTTGAAAGCTTGGTCTCATCTATGCCCCATAGTGGCTGTCTTTGAGCCCTGTGGGAATCTTCGCTGTTCCCAATGTATTCAGAGCCTGGCCCTGGGGGTGGGTGTGGCCTGTGCTGCCTTTACTGCACCCTTGGTGCTTCCTGGGAATAGAAAGTGAAACTCAAATGAGACCACAGAAATTGCACCCTCCAGTCAGCATCTCTTGTGACAGCCTGCTGCCCAGCACACAGCCACAACCAGGGTTGTAACATTTAGAAGTATAGCCACTGTAGATTACATGTTTAGATCACTTGCTTTTTTTTTTTTTAATTGTTTTTATTTTGTCAGTCCTGGGGCTTGAGCTCTGCGCCTGGTTGCTTTCCCTGAGCTCTTTTGCTCAAGACGAGCACTCTTACCACTTAAGCCACAGTGCCACTTCCGGCTTTTTTGAGTAGTTCATTGGAGATGAGTCTCATGGACTTTTCTGCCCCAGCTGGCTTCCTGAGTAGCTAGGATTAGAGGTGTGAGCCATAGGTGCCCTGTGATCACTTGCTTTTTGTTCTGAATTTTGTCTTCTAGGTTTGTTAAAGGTATCTCAGAAGTTTACTTTCTAAAAGGACTTATTTTTTTCAGATTAAAAATTGAGTTTTAATCTGGAGCTCCAAGAGTCCTTAAATGGGGCTCCACAGGGTCTAGAGTCCTCAGTTCTGAGATAACTGGTGAGGGTGGGGGGAGGGAAGCCCAGATACATGCTTGAGAAGGAGCCTGAGGTAATCAAAAGAACTCTAGCCTGGAGGCTGGGGCGCAAACCCAAGTCCTGGTACTTTTCTAAGCATATGCATCTGGGAGTCAGTGTCTTCTTTCTCTTCAAAAAGAAGTACCAGTATAGAGTTGGAACGCAGAGCCTGGGCATTATCCCTTAGTTTTCCTACTCAAGGGTGGTGTTCTGCCACTGAGCCACAGCTTCACTTCAGGCTTTTTTTTTTTTTTTCTTCTTTTTTTGGTGCTGGTCCTGGGGCTTGAACTCAGGGCATGGGTGCTATCCCTGAGCTTCTTTTGCTCATAGCTAGCTCACGACCACCTGAGCCACAGCACCACTTCTGGCTTTTTCTGAATAGTTTATTGGAAATCAAAGTTGAGATCTTCAGATCTCAACCTCCTGAGTAGCTAGGATTGCAGGAGTGAGCCATCAGTGCCTTTTGAAATACTACTCTGTGGCTTGTGGGAGCCCAAGGCAACATGGAGCCCAGAGGAAGGTGCTAGCTGTGCAGCCTGAGAAGCTACAGTTTGGAGAGTGTTTCGTACATGGAGGAGCAAAAGTCATCTGCTGTTGAGAAGAGTGAGGCTGGATGTTGTCTCTTCCCTGAGGATTGGGCCAGGACCGGTGGAGGCAAGGAGCGCACGTGTCTACCTAACAAGGTGTGGATGTTCACAGTAAAGCTTTCTCAGCTAGCTGATGCAGCTCCCAGTGATTCTCACAGCCAAGAACCATGCCCAGCATCTACATGCTAAAACGTACTGCCAGAAATTACAGTGTCATGGCATGCCAGCCTGTGCACCAATGAGGTTAGGTATTTATGCATCCCCTTGACTTTGTAGGGGAGAAGGAAACAGTGGAAGGTAGGGGGCATCCCCCGATCTGTCTGTGAGGGGGGGCTGGCCACTGCAGGCCTTGCTCCTGGGAATGTCCTCCTGGTCTGCAGAAGTGTAACTAGTTTCTGGCTTCCCTCCATTGGAGGGGTATGGAACATCGGGTGTATCCTACGATGTAGACACACATATCCCATTGCCAGGAAGTTGCTAGTCTCCTGGTTATTGGGTTCCAGAGCCTAAACTTGAACCTGGGTTATTCAAGCTGTGGATTTTATTAAGGGGCTTAATATTTTTGGTGGCTACAAAGCTGCTCTCCTTCCCTGTGGTGGTTTGAACTCTGGGCCTCATTTATTTTAGTTTGCTTGCTCACCCTGCTGGCACTCTACCATTTGAGCCACACAATTCCAGCTTGGCTTTTTGCTGATTATTCTGCTTGGCTGGCCTTGAACTGCTGTCCTGATCTCAGCCTCCTGAGTAGCTAGGATTATAGGTGTGAGCTAGTCATCAGGCTGGTTAGATCCTTTTAAGAATATGAAAGAAAACTAGTCCCTTCCCCTAGAAAAAAAATTATATTTTTATTGCTTGCTGAGTTATTTCAAATTAAATTGTAGTCATGAAACTCTAAATAATGCATCATCCTTTGCTGAAAAATAGATTAATTTATATATAATCTCATTAAATGTCACTAAGAAAATAAGTTTCATTAAATTTCTTCTAATGATCTCCAAACTACTTTGATAGTTTTTTTGTTTAAAGAATTCTCTCCCTCCCCCACGAGGATTCAGTCAAGAATGATCTTTTGCATTTTGTTGTTTTTTTTTCTCTGTTTTGAAAAAGCAGGCCAGTTGTCTAATGGAATGCCCCACCTTCTGGATTTATCTGATTGTTTCCTCTTGGTGTGATCCTCTTTCAGCACATTCACATACAGCCCTCATTTTCTGTAAACTGGAAGCTAAATCCAAAGGCTTCTTTAGGTTCATTTAAGACTGTTTTGGCAAGAAAATGTCATCAGTGCTGCTGTGTAGTGCACGTCGTGCTCCGTCAGGAAACATATGCCTGCTTACTTTACTCTCTGTGGTGTGATGCTGGCTTTGGTGACTTCATTAAGGTGAGCACTAGGCTTCTCAACATGGTACCTTAGGAGTCCATTGAGTGGTACCATGGAAACCATCCTGTCCCCTCAACTTTTCATCTAATACTTCTAATAGTTATACAAACTATTGATGATCTCTGTGTTATAATGACAGTGGAAAAGTAGTTTTTTCTTCTTTTTATTTTTTCCCTTTGGTTTGGTGGCAGTGTTTTTGTTTGTTGCCAGAGTCGAACCCAGGGATTCATGCATGCTAAACACATATTCTATTACTGAGGTATGTCCACAGTCTAGAAAGATATATGATTATTGTCCTGTCCCTCTTATTATTAGCTATGTTCTCCTGTGATCCCTAGACATCTGCAGTAATTTGCATACTGTTTCAAGAGGTCTAAAGGTCTGTTGGAACCTGGGTCAGGAAGAGGAATGGTAGCTGATCTTCATAGTCCTTTTATTCCAGTACATTTCAACATAAATCCCCATCCCCAAAGACAACACTTTCTGTTTCCCAGTGGAAAACTGCAGCTTTTAAACTTTTAAGCCATTCAACAAAGTGGCAGGAAACAGAGCACCAAAGCCCATAGAAATCACCCAGTACCATTTCCTTTTCCTCCTTTCAAACCTTTCTAAGTGAAAGAGCTGCAGAACCACCTTTATTCCTCAAAAGCAAAACCAGGAAACTGGAACAAACACCTGCTTAACATTTCTGATGTTCCTGGGCCATGATATTACCTTCATTTGCCAGTTAAATTTCTTGATCCCTTCCTTTGAGTTTTGTACATACATTTTTTTTTTCATACTCATTATGTCCCTTAAAGTCACACCTATCTAAATCTATGAGTGCTTCCAGCTGGAACTTACTATGGGCAGTATAACTATCCCTTACATTTGAATAGTACTTTCCCTTTATGCAGCATTTTTAATATATTATCACATTAGATCTTTAAAGAATAGTCTTTTTATTTCTGGGTCATTAATGTCACTATTGACAAAGGCCGCTGAGCTCTGTTGGGTTGGACTTCATTGTACTATCAATGATAGTGTTGCTTGTGGTTCAAGCTTGCAGTTACCTTTGGGCTGTGTTGACTGCCTTCCAAGCAAGAGCCGTAATCCCTTTCCATGCATGGGTAGCAGAGCCACTACCCCTGCCCGCCCCGAGAGGCCTAGTGTACTGGAGCATGTGTGGTACTGTGCTGCTTCTGCTCATTTATTCTCTTGCTGTTACTTTCAGCTCTGTGATTTGAACACTCACTAGATTTGGGAATCAAAGGTCTGAGTTCTCCTAGATCTCTTTCTCTGGACAAGGCTTATGCTTAGCACGACATAATTGTTTCATATAACATGATTAGAAACTTGAAGGCAAATATGGCTCTCTCCTTTGATGCATGGATAAATCAAGGCTCAAAGGACTTAAGATGGCTTCTCTATGGTCATAGAGCCGAAGGGAGAGGAGGTAGCTCTCAGGTCAGATTGTGTGGAGCCTTGTAACTTTGGTCAGAAATGGGTCAGATAAAAGGCTAGCAAGAGCAAAGTCCTTTGTGGGCTGAGCCGTGCCTCCCTGTGCTCCCTTCAGGGCCCTCCTCTGCCACAAAGAGGTGGTCAAGGCCAGCTGAATGGCATAGAGGTGGTCAAGGCCGGCTGAACGGAACATTCCTCCCGGCTGGCCTCCCTGCCGTGAGCTCAGTTGGGACAGTCTGCTCTTGTGAGCAGCAGAGCAGAGTGGCCGGGCCAGCTTCATGGGGGAGTCGGGGCTGAGAATGTATCCAGTATAACCAGGCTTGGCTGGGCTCGGCTGATAGGTTGCATTTAGAGAGCCCAGCCTTCTAGCAGGAGTGAACTGAACCCAAACCATAAAATAGCCCTGGGAAACACTTCCAAAAGGAGATAGCAGCGTACAGGCCCTTGGTGTCTTTTTGAGTTTGGGCTTCAAAAACAAAACAAAACTGGCTGCTCTTGGTTCTTCATACCTGAAAGGAGAGGAGCAAACTATAAAGGGGTCTCTGGCTCTGTCAGGACCCTCGACGGACAGACAGCTTGTGCACTGCACGAGTAGGGGAGCAAGCACCCTGTAAACTGATTTAGGTATTCGTTATACCCATTTCCCAGCAGGAAGTGATTGATCCTTCTGTTGTCACCGATGCATTGGAGCAGTTCCTTGACAGGCGGAAGGAAAGGGTCTTGGCGGGTCTGGGTTCCTGGCAGCCTTGCTTTTCACCCTGCTCCTCACTCTGTCCACTCCTCAGATTTCTCATCTGCGAAATGAGGGGGTTGGACTATGTCTTCTAATTGCCCTCGACTCCATGTCTGGTTTTTCAAGGAGGAGAAGCCCCGCCAGTGAACGGAAGACTTCCCCCCGACCTTGAGCTTGAACTAAGGGTACCATGGCCACCTCGGCCCCCTTGCGGAGTCTGGAAGAAGAGGTGACCTGCTCCATCTGCCTCGATTACCTGCGGGACCCTGTGACCATTGACTGTGGCCATGTCTTCTGCCGAAGCTGCACCACGGATGTCCGCCCCATCTCAGGAAACCGCCCCGTCTGCCCGCTCTGTAAGAAGCCCTTCAAGAAGGAGAACATCAGGCCCGTGTGGCAGCTGGCCAGTCTGGTAGAGAACATTGAGCGTCTGAAGGTGGACAAGGGCCGGCAGCCGGGAGAGGCGGCCCGCGAACAGCAGGACGTGAAGCTGTGTGAGAGGCACCATGAGAAACTGCACTACTACTGTGAGGATGACGGCAAGCTGCTGTGTGTGATGTGCCGCGAGTCCCGGGAGCACCGGCCCCACACGGCCGTCCTCGTGGAGAAGGCCGCCCTGCCCCAGAGGGTAAGCCCTGCTTTCCTCAGGACGTGCCCTGCACACCTTGAGGGGCCTGCTAAGACCCCTCTGAAGCGTTCTTCTAGCTGAGGATGCAGGCTGAGTCCTCGCTCAGCATCCATCTCTTCCACTGCTTGTCTTTCCACAGGAAAAAATCCTGAACCACCTGAGCATCCTAAGGCGAGACAGAGACAAAATTCAGGGCTTCCAAGCAAAGGGAGAGGCTGATATCCTGGCCGCGCTGGTAAGTGGGCTGCCAGGGTGAGCCAGGGTCTATTTCTCATCTGACCTGTGAGTTAGATGGGTGAGTGGGTGGTCAAACTGTCAGCGAGGGTCCCTATCCCCCCTCCCCCCACTCTCATCTCAGCTGCAGGGCCCACGTGTATAGCAGGGGCGGTCTTTGTGCTGGAAGACTTAGGAAAATCTGACTTGACTCTCAAAGAAGCAAGGGAAAAACTTGATTTCCTGAATGGAGGGCAGCTAGGGCAGCGAGAGGGTTGAGAAGGAGGGAGCTGGCTACAGGGTCTGAACTGTGAGGGACAGGGAGCCTAGCTCTGATTGTCTAGTGAAGTCCAAGCCCATGGTGGCTGTGGGTGGAAAATAGGCAGTGCCTAATGTGCTTGATAAGTGATGGGTTTAGGGGGGAAGAGTGGGTAAGATGGTTCCAGTTTTCTGGAGGGTCTTGTGCTGGGAAAGTGGGCATGAAGGAATGTTTGCGCCAGACTCAGCAGATAGGGTCTAGGCCCTGGGAAGGGGCAGAAGGAGACAGATAGCTGGGGATAGCTATCTGTCAAGGGTCAAGGGGCACCCTCAAGCCCTGGTGTGCATGGGTGCCTGTAGTTGAGCAATCAGCAGAGACTGAGAACTCAGACAGACCCCAGACTTGGCAGGGGGGTTTGGAGGCAGGAAAGGGCACCATCCCTGAGCACCCCCAGTCTGGTTTCACTGAGGACACAGGGTTCAGTCCTGCATAGCAGGGTTGGCTTCTGTAGTATCTTGGGAAGCTATAAGGGAAGATTGGCCAGGCTTTAGATGACATTAGTCAAGTAAAGCTTCCTGAAAAGGAGCAACACAGATGTAGTCCAGGAGTGTGATTCAGGAGATTTCCGCCAGCACCCCAGAACCCGCACTGAACCACCTAGAATCATAGTGACTCAACTGTCAGCAGAGCTGGTTCTGGAAACAATGTAGGGAGCTGCAGAGGAGACTTGGGGGAGAGGAGGGTGGAGCAGGAGCATGCAATGGCTTCCTCCATGTCAAAGGCTAAATAACTCCCGAGTGAGGGCTACAAGGGGAAGAACCAGCCCAGGTCCTAGATGCATCCTGCACCCTTAGACCGAGGCGTCACCCTCCCTTTCCACCCCTGCAGAAGAAGCTGCAGGAGCAGAGGCAGTACATCGTGGCTGAGTTTAAACAGGGACACCAGTTTCTGAAGAAGCGGGAGCAGCACCTTCTGGACCAGCTGTCCACCTTGGAGCAGCTGCTCACAGAGGGCAGGGAGAAGTTCAAGACTCGGGGTGTTGGGGAGCTCGCCCGGCTGACAGTGGTCATCTCGGAGCTGGAGGGCAAGGCACGGCAGCCAGCAGCGGAGCTCATGCAGGTGAGAGGCTGGTGGGGGACCAGGAGATCCCGGGCAGAGCCCAGACTGCCACTCCTCTGAGGGCAGGATGTAAGGCTGACTTGTCTACCCAAGAGTAAAGCCCTGCTGTTCTTCCTGTGCTTTCTGGAACAGTCCTGTGCAGCCACAGTTTGGTGCTCTCATTAGTTCTTTACATTCTCAGCTATTTGCACATGTGCGCTGATTCTGGGGCTTGAACTCAGGGACTTTTTTTTTTTTTGGCTAGTCATGAGATTTGAACTTGGGATGGGCGCTGTCCCTGAGCTTTTCTGCTCAAGGCTAGTGTTCTGCCACTTTGAGCCACAGTTCCACTTCCAGTTTTCTGGTGGTTAATTGGAGATACGAGTCTCACAAACTTTCCTGCCCTGGCTAGCTTGAGCCACAGTCCTCAGATCTCAGCCTCCTGAGTAGCCAGGATTACAGGCGTGAGCCACAAAATGCATGGCTAGTTCTCAGCCCCTTAAAGACATCTGCTGCCCTCTCCTTGTCCCCCTTCACCCTGGTCCCTTTTTCTTTTTTTTTTTTTCCCCACAGTGCTTATACTTATTACATAATTATATTTGTTATGTTGTTTGTTGTCTGCTTCCTCTGCTAGGATGTCAGCTCTACACAGGTAGGGATTTGTGTCTTTTTTTCACCACTGTCTCCCAAGCTTCTAGATCAGTGCCTGGCATATAGGAAAGATTAATAATTAATAAAAAAGATATGTGGAATACATGGGAATAAATCAATATTGAGCACTGTGGTGGCTTTGGACTCAGAAAAGAGGATCTAAAGTGGCATTTCACCAGAACCCCCTTCCTCTTGCCCTCTCCTTCCACTGTCTTCCCTCACCAAACAACACCGCCATTCTCCCTCCTGCTCAGGCCATGGCCTTCCTTCCCTTATCCTCGGCCAGTGTACCTATCTGAGTCTGTCTCAGATGTTCCAGGCGTGTGTAACCTCACTCCTGTCTCCACTGCCATCACCCTAGTTCTAGCCATCTGTCTCCCTGGCCTACGGCAGCCACTTCTAGACTGACCTCCCTCCATTCCAGCTACAGTATGGTAGCTCAGATAAAGCAAATGTATTTTGGTGTCTCAGTGGCAGTTCACAGGTAGAGGGTTCTGGAAACATCTGTCAGGTCATCCGCGGAGCTGGCTTACTTCTGATTATTCCACCAGCGTCCAGGGAAGTTATCCTCAGCTCTGTGGGGCAAGATGGGTCCATCACCAAAATTGTGCAAAATTCAGCCAAGGAGAAAAGAAGACAAAGCCTAGAAATCGAAGTCATTGCTCTTTTTCACATCCTGTTGGCTGGAACTTAGTCATGTGACGAGATGTGCTTGAGAGAACCTGGGAAATGTTTTCTGGATGGCATCAGTTAGAACTCCAGGAGTTTGACTATTAAACAGGAGAAAGGAGGGGGGAGGGGGAGTGAGGGAGGAGGTAACAAACAGCACAGGAAATGTACCCAAGGCCTAATGTATGAACCTGTAACCTCTCTGTACATCACTTTGACAATAAATAAGAAAAAAAAAAATAAAACAGGAGAAAGGAGGAATGTGTTTTGGAGGTCCTTAGAGTACCCGCCTCAGGGAAAGCAAGTCACACATATCTTCCCCCTGCTTGAAACCCTTTAGTAGCTTTCTAGATAACATGGAATAAAATTTAAAATCCTACCACCCATGCCTTCGGTGAGCTTTCCCTTCCTCCTTTTCCAGACCCTTTCCCATTTCTTACCAGTCTTCATTTGGCCTTGTCTGTTACCTTCAGTTAACGTCTGTCCTTGTACTTTGTTTGTGTCTCTAATGCTTTACTAGAATGTCAGCTCGCTAGGAGGGACCACATTTATTTTGTTCACTGTTGTGTCCTTCCCTGTAATACAGTGTTGGTTGTGTACTAATACAGTCTTATTTGATCACATTAATGCTTGTGCTTTCTTCTAGGACACTAGAGACTTCGTCAACAGGTAAATGAGCTTCCTATATACCTTGTATTTCATTCCCCTGTCCATGATTCTTCCTGACCATGTTTTATTCCAGTGAATGGGGAGTAATACTGTGCCAAAGGTACATCTCTGGTTAATTCTGAGTACATCCTTGGAGCATGGTGGTTGATCTGCTTCTCTGCATAGCTCTGTAACCCCAGCTCCTAGGTCCACTGTCTTTGCTTGAGGTGGGGCAGGATGGGGAAAGGAGAAACCTGGCTTAGAAAAAAGAATGCACAAAGATGGAGTCTGCTCAGCTAGTGTCTTTGGACCCCTGTTTCTCTTTTTCTTTCCTGGCTTAGGTGCTGTCCCTGAGCTTTTGCTCAAGGTTAGTGCTTTACCACTTGAGCTACAGCTCTACTTCTGGCTTTCGTAGTAGTTTATTGGAGATAAGAGTCTCACAGACTTTACTGCCTGGGCTGGCTTTGAACCACCATCCTCAGATCTAAGCCTCCTGAGTATCTAGGATTACAGGTGTGAGACACTGGCACCCAGTAGGAGATAGACTCTCTGATTAATTTTCATAATTGTCATGAAGATAACAAGAGTCTAGTCGCAGGTTATTATGTGTCCATCATTTCCTCAGGTACCCACGGAAGAAGTTCTGGATTGGGAAACCCATCCCTCACATGGTTAAGAGAAAGACAGGAGAATTTTCGGATAAACTCCTCTCTCTGCAGCGAGGCCTGACACAATTCCAAGGTAAGGTTGGGAGAAAACACCAGGGCCAGAATCAAGATGGGCCACTGCACAGATCAAGGTCACTTGGCTTCTCAGTATCCAGTTCCCTACCTCTGTCTTGAGAGGTTCTTTGTTGCTGATTCTTCCTTCTTGTCATCAGGGATAGAGTCTTGTCACAAACTTAGTACCATCCAAGTAAGAAATGGGCCCATAAATTTGCTGGGCTTGAAAGTCACTACTGTCCTTTTGTGTCCCCCTCCCCCCCAGGGAAGCTGCTGAGAGACTTGGAGTATAAGACAGGTGAGTGTATATTCTTCCAGATTTACCTCAAATAAAGAAACTCCCCGTAAAGAAATACTTACTTGGTATTTCTCCTACTCTCTAATCCACACGGGCTTCGTCCATAGTCCAGCCCTTCTGTGCACTATATTTGGCTATTTGATCCTATCAACAGTTCTTTCCCTGTGGCTGAGTTTCTTTGCATTGCTTGACCATGTGGTCCTGTATTGAGGGAAACAGCAGTGGTACCCTAAGTCCGGGGGCCTCCTGTCGTTCCCACTGCTGTGTGCCTTTAGCCACTGCTGCCCAGTTCTGCTCTACCACACAACTCTGAAGAGGCACTGGTCCCATAGGCCAAGAGGTGAATAGCACCCCTTAGCTTTTGCAGTGTGATAGCCTTGCCATGGAGATGGGGGGGACCCTTTCCAGCTCACTGGTGACACTGTTACCTTCTTTCCTTGTCCCCACAGTAAGTGTCACCCTGGACCCGCAGTCCGCCAGTGGGTATCTGCAGCTGTCTGAAGACTGGAAGTGTGTAACCTACACCAGCCTGTACCAGGGCTCCTCGCTGTATCCCCAGCAGTTTGATTGTGAGCCAGGGGTGCTGGGCAGTAAGGGCTTCACCTGGGGCAAGGTGTATTGGGAAGTGGAGGTGGAAAGGGAGGGCTGGTTGGAGGATGAAGATGATGGAGAGGAGGAGGAACAAGGGGAAGAGGAGGAGGAGGAAGAGGAAGCTGGCTATGAGGACGGATATGATGAGTGGGAAACAGATGAAGATGAGGAATCATTGGGAGATGAAGAAGAGGAGGAGGAGGAAGAAGAGGACGAAGTTCTGGAAAGCTGCATGGTGGGGGTGGCCAGAGACACTGTGAAGAGAAAGGGTGACCTCTCCCTGCGGCCAGAGGATGGAGTGTGGGCGCTGCGCCTCTCCTCATCAGGCATCTGGGCCAACACCAGCCCTGAGGCCCAGCTTTTCCCGTCGCTGCGGCCCCGGAGAGTGGGCATCGCCCTGGATTACGAGGGAGGCACCGTGACTTTCACGAATGCAGAGTCACAGGAACTCATTTACACGTTTACCACCGCCTTCACCCGACGGCTGGTCCCCTTCCTGTGGCTCAAGTGGCCAGGAACACGTCTCCTCCTGAGACCTTAAGTCCCAGGCTGAATCTGGGCCCCACACCCAAAGAAGCTTCACTTCTATGGGCTTCCAGGACTTTGTGACGGGGAAGGGGTGCCTGGTTCGAGCACCTGGAGCAGGGGCGAGGAGGGACCCAAATCTACTGTCACCTACCTCCCCACGGGGGTGGTCTAAGCCTCAGTGCTGTTGTACTGCCCTCATCGGGCTCTACCCCACCTTGCTGGTTTCCATGGGACCTTCTGTCCCTGAAGACCATGAGAATTCCCTGCCTTGCGTCCGACCACCCTTTGCCCCAGCTTGCTTGGTGGGATAAGGAGCTGAGCAGAATTGTCTGGTTCAATGTTGCATTCTGTGCCAGCTGGCCTGGGAAATGAGGATTGATTATACTTGGGGCCATTTGCTGTTTTCAACCCTCCAATAGGTTCCTCTTGCTTGAATTCACTCTTGCCCATCTTCCATTTTAAGCAGACCTCCTCCTACCCTAACTCAGCTAGACAATACATGCAAATGCTGGAAATACGGACTCCAAATCTACTAGGCTCCCGTGTCATTTCAGCCGGCTGCCTGCAGAGCCGATGGGAATTACTTGAAGCTCAGTGAATAAAAGCAGCTCCAGAGGCTGAGCGTGGTGAGATTACCATAGGTGGTGAGGTGCGGTTCTCTGGAGCTATCTGTGGTTTTAGAGGAAGAATCTAGATATATGTGACTTTGGGATGACTTGCAATCTATAAAAAGTTCCCTCTGCAGATTGATACTTGTGATGTGTCACTCAGTCTCTGAATCTAAAAACACCAGATAACCCTAGCGAGTAAAATCTGCCCTGCCTCAGAGGATCTGGTCAGCATCTCCAGGACTCCTGCCACCTGCTCTGCTCAGTGCCCGGGCTCTTTTTTAGAAGAGCGAAGGAAGGCAGAGGACTCGACAACAAGGCCCTCAGGTCTTCATGTCAGGAAAGAATCTCAAGTGTCTTTGTACTGCCTGTGGATCCAACCCCAATCCTAGCCCTATCCAGTCACCTGTCGTGACACAATTTAACACAGGCTCCTGCTCCAGCCAAAGTGAAGTCCCAGTTTTTGTCTTTATCCATTCCAGTTGTTCTACCTGTTTCCTGTTTATCCAAGTTTTGACTCCTCCCCCTGCTCTGAAGATTGCTCCCAGCTACTCTGCATCTAGGTGGTATCTTAGCCACCCCACGTCCCGGAGTTGCCCACCTTGTATATATCACATGCTGCCTGAGTCCCACTTACATCTTACTTCTGCCTCTAGTTTTGTAAGCTCCTGGAAAGTGGATGCCATCTCTTAATACTT
Source organism: Perognathus longimembris pacificus (assembly GCF_023159225.1). NCBI lineage: Eukaryota > Metazoa > Chordata > Mammalia > Rodentia > Heteromyidae > Perognathus > Perognathus longimembris. The sequence goes on from NC_063166.1 coordinate 14,797,141, forward strand.
GTGTTCTCCATGGCACCTAGTGCAGTGCTGGGCGCAGAGTAGGTGCTCAATAAAGACTTGTTTAATGAACAGACTGGAGAGAGAAATGTTTTTTTTTTTTTTTTTTTTTTTATTTTTTATTTTTTTTATTTATTTATTTTTTTTTTTAAATTTTTTTTTTTGGCCAGTCCTGGGCCTTGGACTCAGGGCCTGAGCACTGTCCCTGGCTTCTTCCCGCTCAAGGCTAGCACTCTGCCACTTGAGCCACAGCGCCGCTTCTGGCCGTTTTCTGTATATGTGGTGCTGGGGAATCGAACCTAGGGCCTCGTGTATCCGAGGCAGGCACTCTTGCCACTAGGCTATATCCCCAGCCCCGAGAGAAATGTTTTTGTTGCAACTCAGAGGTCAGTAGACCTCAAGTTGGCTTCTAAGAGGTTCCATTGACACTAGTAGCCCAGGGTTTTCCTTTTGTAGCTAGAATTCGGTGGCTTTGCTTTCTGTCCTATTTGCACATGTGCTGTCCTTTTTGGATGTCCCCAAAGAAGAGACTTTTGTGGATACAGACACAGCTCCACCTTACCCTCCTGGAGTGGGGTTCTGGCTTGAGGTCCAGCGTCTGTGGCACACGGATGAAGCTCAGAGCTAGTAAAGGCTGTTAGATTCCTTGAGAAGGTTGTATCAGCTGGCACACCTCTGTTACTTGGAAAATAGGTAGTGCCCCAGCGGTAATAAATACCATCTAGGGCTGGGAATATGGCCTACTGGCAAGGGTGTTTGCCTCATATACATGGAGCCCTGGGTTCAATTCCCCAGCACCACATATATAGAAAATGGCCAGAAGTGGTGCTATGGTTCAAGTGGCAGAGCAAAAAGAAGCCAGGGACAGTGCTTAGGCCCTGAGTCCAGTCCCCAGGACTGGCAAAAAAAAAAAAAAAAAAATATATATATATATATATATATATGTATATATATACATATATATATCCGATCTAAAACAACTTGATCTTGGTTATACATTCAGCTCTTAACCATTTCCTGAATATTTTTTGTGCCAGTCCGGAGGCTTGAACTCAGGGCCTAGGTGCTGTTCCTGAGCTTTTTTGCTCAAGGCTAGAGCCACAGCTCCACTAATGGTATTTTTTGACAGCTAGTTGGAGATAAGAGTCTCATGAACTTCCCTGCCCAGGCTTGCTTTGAACTGAGATCCGCATGTCTCCGCTTCCTGAATAGTAGTATAGGTGTGAACCACTGGCATCTGGCTTAATGTTTACTTGTAATTTTTACTTTTGGTCAGTCTTGGTGAAAGGCTCTGTCATTATGGCAGAGGGAGGGAGATTGGTGCTTTTCAAAGCTCTGACTGAACAAGAAAACATTCAAATATCACCAGAGCAATTATTACCAAGCCAGGACATTGTTTAACAAAACAGTTGAACATTTTGGGGAAGTTTTTTTTTTGTTGTTGTTGTTTTTTACCAGATTCTCTGTCAAATCGTGAGCTTGAAGAATCTTGAAAGGATCTTTTGTTCTAAATAACATTCATAAGAACACAAGACAGAACAGGGTGGTTATGGTCACAAGTTGTCACTACTGTACCTGAACTCCAGGCTTAGCAGTGCTCTTGGCAGGACACTTGAAGAACACGTTGGCCCACACAACATGGCTCACGGCTTTCTGACCTTTGATGAGCAACTGCTACTTAGAGGGGCTAGCTTTCTCATGACTAGGCCCAGGAATTCAGCTGGTGGATTGCAAGACAAAAGACTGCTCTTTAAGACTTAACATATGGCAGAAGGAATTTTGAGACCATCAATATGGTGCATGGAATGTTTTACTTTGACAGTGGTATTGATGGTTTTGCTTTTGTATCCATGTCTTGGTACTTTTCAACAAGACTTTTTTCAGTCTGTTAAAGTTCAGGGTTCTCTATATATCCACAAGATGGATCTTATGTTATACAAATATGCTCTATTTTTATTAGAATTTTGTTCCATGATTCTAGTACTTTATATTATTACTATCTTTTGCCACTAAGTATCAGTGAGAGAAAGATCTGTTAAAAAAATTTGTGACTAAAATGTTGACATATCCTTTTTTTGGTGGTGGGGGGGTGGTGGTGGTGCAGGTACTAGAGCTTGAACTCAGAGCCTGGGACATTGTCCTGGAGCCTTTTTGCTCAAGGATAGCACTTCACCACTTGAGCCACAGCTTCCCTTCTAGCTTTTTGCTGGTTGATGGGAGACAAGAACCTCAGACTTTTCCTACTTGGGCTGGCTTTGAACCACCAGCCTCTTGAGTAGTAGTACAGGAGTGAGCCATGGGTGTCTGGCTCCAGTTCTTGTAACTGTTAACGAATTGCTAGGTTCATTAAAGCTTAGAATTGTTTCCACTTCCAGAAAAATGTGTTGTTTTTATCATAATGTGTCCTCCTTTCTCTTCATTAAAGGATTTTTTTGTGTGTGTGACAATGATGTAGGTACCTCAACTTTCCAGATACATTTATCAGGATGTTGTTCCTGTTTCTCTAACCTAATAATTCTCTCATTAAAGAATGTTTTTTTTTCGGCTGTGAGCTGGTTGCTCACAGCTGTAATCCTATCTGCTCAGGAGGCTAAGATCTGAGGATTGCAGGTAAAAAAAGCCAGCCCAAGCAGGAAAGTCTATGAGATTCTTATCTCTAATTAACCACCAGAGAACCTGAAGTGGAGTTGTGACTCAAAGTGGTAGAGTGCTAGCCTTGAGCAGAAAAGCTCAGGGACAGTGCTCAGGCCCTGTATTTTCTCTGGTACTGACTAATTTACATCAACTTTCCTTTAGTTCTCATTGCATTGCTATATATATATATATATATATATATGTATGTATGTATGTATATATGTATATGTATACACATACACACACATATATTTACTTTTGCTGGTCCTGGGACTTGAGCACAGGGACAGGCACTGTTCTTAAGCATTTTTTTTGGCCAGTCCTGGGCCTCGGACTCAGGGCTTGAGCACTGTCCCTGGCTTCTTTTTGCTCAAGGCTAGCACTCTGCCACTTGAGCCACAGCGACACTTCTGGCCATTTTCTGTATATGTGGTGCTGGGGAATTGAACCCAGGGCTTCATGTATGCGAGGCAAGCACTCTTGCCACTAGGCCATATCCCCAGCCCCCCTTAAGCTTCTTTTTTGCTCAAGGCTAGTGCTCTAGCACTTGAGCCATAGCTCTACTTTGACTTTTTTTGGTAATTTATTATAGATAATCTCACAGGCTTTCCTGCCTGGGTTGGCTTTGAACTGGGATTCTTAGATCTCAGCCTCCTGAGCTAGATCACAGATGTGAGCCACTGGCACCCAGCTGTTTTCAATAGGTATCATTGTTCTTTCATAAACAGTATAGCTAAAGTTTTTTGTTGTTGTTGGTTTTTCCGAACAAGGAGCCATTGTCTTCTCTGAAATCTGAGATCATTCTGTTTGTAAACACTGTGGTTATTGATAGATTAATGTATTTCTATCACATTGTTTTATAACTTGTCATCTTTTTTCTTGCCTCTTTTTTATTTTTATTTGTTTTGTTTTTGTTTGCCAGTCCTGGGACATGGACTCAGGGCCTGAGCACTGTCCCTGGTTTCTTTTTGCTCAAGGTTAGCACTCTACCTCTTGAGCCACAGCGCCACTTCCAGCTTTTTTCTGTATATGTGGTGCTGAGGAATCGAACCCAGGGCTTCATGTATATGAGGCAAGCACCTTACCACTAGGCCATATTCCCAGCCTTTTAAATTTTTTTTTATTTTTTAGTACTGGGATTTGAACTTAGAGCCTTGCGCCTTATGCTTGCTAGGCAGGTACTTTACCACTTAAGCCATAATTCTCATCTCTTTTTGCTTTAGTTATTTTTCAGTCTTGTGTTTTTACCCAGGGCACGGTCATCTTGTCTCTGTCTCCCATGTAGTTGGGATTATAGCCAACAGGTACTACACCTGTTTTGTTGGTTGAGATGTGGTCTTTTGTTTTGTTTTGTTTTTTTGCTGGTTGGGCTTGAATGCAGGGTCTGGATGCTGTCCCTAAGCCTCTTTGTGCTTAAGGTTAGCACTCTACCACTGGAGCCAGTGCCACTTCTGGTTTTTGAGTGGTATAAGCCACCAGTGCTCAGTGAGATGTGGTCATGCTAACATTTTGCCCAGAGCTAGCTTCAAATCTTAGTCCTCCACAGGTTGGAGATGGGTTAAATGATAGAGTGCCAGCTGTGCAAGCATTAGGTCTTGAGTTCAAGTCCTGATACTTTGAGAATAAAAAAAAAATACAGGCTGGGAATATGGCCTAGTGGTAAGAGTGCTTGCCTCCTATATATGAAGCCTGGGTTTGATTCCTCAGTACTACATATATAGAAACGGCCAGAAGTGGTGCTATGGCTTAAGTGGTAGAGTGCTAGCCTTGAGCAAAAAGAAGCCAGGGACAGTGCTCAGGCCCTGAGTCCAAGCCCCAGGACTGGCAAAAAACACACAACCCCCCTCAAAAAAAACAAAACCCAGAAAATCCTAGTCCTTTTACAGTCAGCTGGTGGCCCATGCCTATATAATCCTAGCTACTCAGGAGGCCATGATCTGAGGATCAAAACAAGCCTGCAGGAAAGTCTTGGAGACATTTATCTCCAATTAACCACCATAAAACCAAACATGGTGCTGTTGCTCAAAGTGGTAGAGCACTAGCCTTGAGCAAAAAGAGCTCAGGGACACTGCTCAGGTCCCGAGTTCAGGCCCTACAACCAAGCTAAAAAAAGTTTCAAAATCTCAGTCCTCTTGATTTCTCCCTCCTAAGTAACTGGATTACAGGCATCAGCCACAATGCCTGGTCCCTCCCTCCCTCCCTCTCTTTCTCTTTTCCCCCTACTTTATTCTGTTTTCTTCAAATAGTTGTACAGGGCTGGGGATATGGCCTAGTGGCAAGAGTGCCTGCCTCGGATACACGAGGCCCTAGGTTCGATTCCCCAGCACCACATATACAGAAAATGGCCAGAAGCGGCGCTGTGGCTCAAGTGGCAGAGTGCTAGCCTTGAGCGGGAAGAAGCCAGGGACAGTGCTCAGACCCTGAGTCCAAGGCCCAGGACTGGCCAAAAAAAAAAAAAAAAGACATAGTTGTACAAAGGGATTCCAATTTAACATGTCAGTTTATGCGTAGAATGCATCTTGATTAGAGCCACTCCTTTCATCAACTGTTTTCTTACAAAATTGAACAAATGTCAGCCACTTAACTCAGTGACACTGGCAGAAATGTTTTTACATGGTGGTTAGCTTTCTGTGTGCTGAAGCTGAGTGAGTTATGCTCAGTTGTAAAGTTGATCCAACTCCTTCCTGTAATATGTCTCCAGGGACCCGGGAAGCTGTCCCCAGAAGACAGCAGATCCCAGGAAATTAGATGATTGCTGCATGTGCTATAGATGGCAGAAGGAGACCTGTGAGGACCACATAGCACCTGATTAACTTTTGACCTTCTTTAAGAAAAAGAAGTTAGCCAGGCACAGTGGCTCATGCCTATAATCCTATTTACTCAGGAAGCTGAGATCTGAGGATCACAGTTCAAAGCCAGCCCAAGCAGGAAAAGGCCCATGAGACTCTTCAACAAACTACCCACAAAGAGTTGGAAGTGGCACTGTGGGTCAAGTGGTAGAGCATTATCCTTAAGCACAAAGAGGCTCAGGGACAGTGCCTAGGCCCTAAGTTCAAGTCCCACCCAGGACTGGCTCTAAGAGCCAGGGCAGGCTCTCCCCTACTCACACCACCTGCGTTGCCAGGCACCTTACACAGGTGGTTTCATTCACTCCTTAGAACAATTGGAAGGCAGGGTCAGGGTGGTGGCTTTGAAGCTGAAAAGCTCAGGGACAGCACCCACGCCCTGAATTCATGCCCAGTTTTGAGACCAGTAACCTAAAAACTCAGGGCGATTAAGTAAATCTCAAGTCACACAACTGAAGTGAGGATTTGAACCTGGATCCTCTTGCTTCTAGATCCCATGCTTTTCACAACGGACCACAAAGGTGTGAAGTCATTGCTTTCCAGGCAGATGGCCCAATTTTCCCACAGAACCAGTGACTTGTACTCGTTGTTACATTCTGCGTAGTGCTTTGAGTCATTTGCTTCCTGGGATTTCTAGAGTCCTGTGAGGGGATGATACTTGTGGCAGTGGCTTTATTGTTACGATTAGAATAATTGGCTCTGTGTCTTCTAGGCTCTAGGAGGAGTGCACGCGCATGTGTGCACACACAGAGGCATTCTCTACAAGCCTGGACAAATGCCTTAAGGGGGGAGGGGTGTCAATCTACCTAGGCCTGTTGAAGGGGCCCAAAGCCCTTTGGATAAGGCATTTCTAGCTGTATGTCCAAAACAAAAAGCCCCTGGGGTAAATTAACATAAGCACAACAAACTCCTGTGTTTCCCCCATGATGACTGCTTTGGGGCTTTAACATGTTTATTTTAGTTGGTTTCCCCTGCCCTCAACCCTGCCAACCCCCAGCTTTTGCCAGGAGCTCTGCATGGGCTCGCCTGCCTCTCATTCTCATCCACCCTGAGGATCAGGACACCACGAGCTGAGGGCATAACATAAATAGGTAAAAACCAGGTCGGCCAGGAAATGGAAACAGTTTTTCTTTTTTCTTTGTTTCTATTTTTGTTTCCTTTTGATCTTGTTGGCTCTTCTGTCTGTCTTTGGGAGATCAGGGGGACACTGAAGGGGAGGGACAAAGGGTGAGCAAAAGCAGCTGTGGTCCGAAAATGAACTATACAACTTGTGGGTGGGGATGGGAGGGAAAAGAGGGAAGAGAGCGAGGGAAGGGGGGGCATTGTGCAAAAGGACACACACTCACTACCTGACTTAGGTGACTGTCACCCCTCTGTACAACACCTTTATAGTGCAGTCTAACAAACGAGCAAACACGAGGTCCAAAAACTCTGCAAACACCAGGTCCAAAGACTCTAGGCTCTGGGGTTCACGGGCCTCCTGGGGGTGCATAGGGGGGCCGAGTGTGGAGCTGGGCCCGGGGCCCCACGTGTCGCGCTGGGACCTCAGCCTTTCAGGGTGAGGCGGGAGCCCTTTTTCCAGACGGCGAAGAAGGGGAAGACGGTGGTGCAGAAGGAGGCGGTGAAGGTGAAGAGGGGCGCCTGGGTGTCGGCGTCGAGGAGGCTCACGAGGCCCTCCTCGTAGTCCAGGGTGACGTCCACGCGGCCCGGGATGCTGCTCAGCGTCAGGTCGGTGCCGGGCGAGGTGCTGGCCCAGCACTGGTGGTGCGAGATGACCACGGCCCAGATGCCCTGGTCGGCGCTCAGCTCCATCTCGCCCTTCCTCCTCGCCTCCTCGGCCGCCACCCCCACCGTGCAGCCGCCGCCCTCGCCCAGCTGCACCTCCACCTGCCAGCGGTGGCGCCCCGACGTGAAGCCCGGGCGCCCCAGGACCGCCGGGAGGCCGTCGAAGCGCAGGGCGCTGTCGGGCAGCTTCCGCCTCTGCCGCGTGTATCTCACGGATTTTCTGTCCTCAGAGAGGACCAGGCTCGGGCTGGCCGTCTCTGGGTCCAGAGTGATGATCCCTAGAGAGAGGAGAGCTGGAAGCAACCACAAGGCCGACGGTGGGGGGCGGGGTGGAACGGGACACTGGCCCTGGGCAGCCTGCCCCTCTGAACCTCAGTTTCCCCTTCAGCTCTACTTGACTGGCAAGGGGTGCTGTAAGATTTGCTCTTCAATGTGTGTGTGCGTTGGGAACTTGCTAGAAGCACACAACCATGCACCAACAAAACCAGAGTCTGCAGTGAAACTTAACATCCTCCAAGCTCTTTTCTATGAAGTTTGAGAAGCACTAGTTTAATACAAAAATTTGGAAACAATGTCCAAATTAACCTTCAATTGAAAGTTAATTGCTTTTTTTTAAAAAAGAGGTTATACTAAACCCTTTGCTCTGCTGTTTTGTTCCTTTTATATGAGGTTTACTCTATAGAAGAAGTTGTCTCATAGCTTAGCAAGAGCTACAACCAGACACTCTGAGCGCATGGGGTGCAGAACATGGGCATTTGGTCTGCTATTTGCTCTCATGGAGTAAGCAGATGAGTGGAAGAATGCCCGCCCCACCCCCCAGTTTGTTTACCTGAGTCTGTTTCCAGGTGATGCACCAGGGTTTCTAAAGGGAAATAGAAAGGTGTATGTCTTTCTTTTCTTTATTTTTGAGGGAGGTTACTGAGGCTTGAACTTGAGGCCTCTCACTTACAAGCTTGAGCCACCATGCCGGGCTGGTTAGTGCTTTGTATGGGCACTCTCAAGGGCAAGGGATCCTGGCTACAATGTGAGGTCAGAGATAGGAGAAATGGGGTTCACTTTCCTGGATTCTGAGTCCAATGTCTGTCCTTAAGGAGAAAAATATATGACTGTGTGGATGGTCCCCTGAATAGAAGGGGGTCATAAGGGAAGGTCTGAGGAGGAAAGATGCTTGAGCCAGGTTTTGCTGTTGTTGTTTGAGAGTCTTGCAATGGACTCCAGGCTGACCTTGAACTCACTATCCTCCTGCTTCATTTTCCCAAGTGCTGATTTGCCACCTCACTCCTGACTGATGGGAGTTGGGAACTGTAGCCCATTCCATTACCTGAAAACGTCCTCATCATCTCTGGAAGGGTGAGTGTTATCCTGTGGATGTCTCGGATCTTCTTAATAAGGTCAGAAGAGATAGCATCTGGACTAACAAAAGTCTTCATTTCACACCTACAGGTAAGTATGGTAACGGGTTAGGTACTGATTCAAAAAGTAATGTTTGAGTTAAACAAACTGGGTGAGTTAAGAGATCTCTCTATCTGTGGTGAGCAGTTATACTGAAGACTTTATTTTATGGAACTGGAGATTGGCTCTTTATTAGTATGTTTGGATTGGTTGGGCCTCGCAGAGCTAAGATCATTACCAACATTGGCCACTAGAGGGAAGTATGGCAGCATTTGAAAAGCAGCCTTAATCGATTTCTAATTCATGAGCTGGTACTATTAATTAATTGAAAGGGGCTAGGAGAGAACAGAAAGGAAATGAAGCCCATCACTGGTGGCTTGTGCCTGTAATCCTAGCTACTCAGGAGGCTGAGATATGAGCCACCCCTGGCAGGAAAGTCCATGAGGCTTTTAACCACCAGAAAACCAGAAGTGGCGCTGTGGTTCAATATATAGTAGAGTCCTAACATTGAACAGAAGAGCTCAGGGACAGTGCCCAAGTCCTGAGTTCAAGCCCAACGACCAACAAGAAAACAACAACAACAACAAAAAACACCCAAAGTACTGGAGTACTAGCCTTAAAGGAAAAAAAAAGAGCTCAGGGACAGCTCCCAGGCCCTGAGTTCAAGCCCTGCAGTACAGATGTGTGTGTGTGTGGGGGGGGGAGAGGGTGGAAGGAAAGGAGAGAAATTATACATTGTAGTGAAAAAGCCATCAAGTTCAATCCCAACGCAATCCTCATTAGTCCCTGTTTGTATGAATGCACAACTACGTCACCCCCTGGGTCTCAACAGAGCTCAGTCTCTCACAAAGTCAGTTTAGAGACACTTCCTGGTTCGTGGATACCTGATTCATACACTAAATGCCCCTTCAAGTGACATTGCAAATGATGTTGGGTACTGACTCACACACCAATAATTTCATGGATTACAGATGTTCCTAGATCAGTCTAAAACCATGACTGTTAATCATCATTTCACTTCAAGGAGGAAAGAAGATGCCCCAATTCCAACCCATCCGTTCAAAAGTGCAGCTTTGGAACACAAACCTTTGAGAGCTGGAATTGTTACTGTGCGACTCACTCGCCCTTGTATCTGTCAGAGTGCTTTCTTTCTGTGTAGTGGTCAGTGATTAACTCAGTGTCTCACATAAAGGAGGTCAGAATTGGGGTGTGGGCCCTACCTGCTCTGGTTGACTCTGACATCCTACAAAAGAAAGACAAGAATATGCACTTAGTTTCCACATGTCCTTCCTGACAGGGCCTCTTGAACATCCTGTCTTCCTTAATATGTCAACTGAAAGCTCTCCTCACCCAGAGAGTCGAATCTACTTAATTACCTACTCATCTAAACAATTTTGTCACGTTTCCTTGCTTAGGAGGGACTCAGTCCCTTTGTGCTGCTTTCCCTGTCTCAGCCTTATCCTGGAACAGTGTTTGGCCTCCAGTGCTTACAAGATGGCAGACAGCAGGAATCAGGCTGAGTTCCCCGAGGGACTCAATGTGAAACAGGCCCCATTTATGGAATTCTCCCTGCATGCCCAGGGCATTGTTTGGAGCAACCCTATGAGGAGGAGCTACCCTTATCTCCATACTTCCAGGTTAAGGCACACAGTTGACACAACTGGAAGAACCAATACTTGGAAAATCAAAGATTGTATGACCCTCAACAATGTATGCCCTGGGCTAATTTCCAGCTTCTCTGGACCAGAGACAGACAGCCATTTATTTCTCCCATTAGAGAAAATCTCTTCCCTTTCCTGCCTCTCTCCAGTATCTTCCAGCACCCGTTTCCTGCAGAACCTTCCTGCTCTTTCCTATGGGGTAGAGGGGTGTCTCACTTGCAGAAGCTCACTTGCTGGCTGCCGACACTTCTCCTCCAGCTCCTCTACCTGAGCGCCAAGCCTGTCGACTTCCTCAGAGACCTTTGCGATGTAGTCATTCCTCTCTTTCCAGATCTCCTGCTCCAGCTCCCTCAGCCTGACCAGCAGGAAATGCCGCTGGTTCTCCAGATCCTGCTGCAGCCTCTCAAAGGCTGCTTCTACCTGTTGCTTCTTGCTTTCCATCTGAGTCTGCAGGGATAGAAAAAAAGAAGGGATAGAAAAAAAGAGAGGTTCATTGAGCTGGCTTCCAGAAGAAACATCTGTATACTTATTACAAAGGATAAGAAAAATCCCCAAGGAGAAGGTGGCCAAGGGTAAAGGTTTGACCACAATCACTTGGCTCTTCTGGTATTCTAACACTTTATGTCTTTTATCTCATCTCTCTCTATGCCCAGAGAGTCTGTAATTCTTTCTTTTTTTTTTTTTTTTACCAGTCCTGAGCCTTGGACTCAGGGCCTGAGTACTGTCCCTGGCTTCTTTTTGCTCAAGGCTAGCACTCTGCCACTTGAGCCACAGCGCCACTTCTGGCTTTTTCTATATATGTGGTGCTGAGAAATCGAACCCAGGGCTTCATGAATGCTAGGCAAGCACTCTACCTCTAGGCCATATTCCCAGACCCACTTCTGGCATTTTTTTTTTTGGTTAATTGGAGATAAGAGTCCCAGGGCCTTTCCTACTTGGGTTGGCTTTGAACGATGATCCTCAGATCTCAGCCTCCTGAGTAGCTAGGATTATAGGCATGACCACCAATGCTGTGCTGAGAGTATTATTCTAAAACTCATTCTTCTAAATTGTACTTTGGTAGAAATTAATATGTTGAGATAAAGTTATCAGTGACAAAGGCTATACTATACATTGACAAGGGCTATTGTCTTAAGTAAAATAATAATACCACTTTGTGCTCTTTGAGCCATGTTGCACTTAAAAAAATCCTATCTTATGGCCTAGTGGCAAGAGTGCTTGCCTCATATACATGAGGCCCTGGGTTCAATTCCCCAGCACCACATATACAGAAAACGGCCAGAAGTGGCTCTGTGGCTCAAGTGGCAGAGTGCTAGCCTTGAGCAAAAAGAAGCCAGGGACAGTGCTCAGGCCCTGAGTCCAAGCCCCAGGCCTGGCCAAAAAAAAAAAATCCTATCTTCACAATGCCCTACTGTATCTCTTTAGAGTTAGGCAGACATGACTGTGAAACATTTTTAGAGACTAATTCAGGCAAAAGGAAGTTGTGACTAGAGACAAATCCTCTACAAGGCATGCTTTACTGGCAGTTTAGGGATATGGGGGAGAACTTTCTGTCTTGATACTCTGTCTCCTTGGTCAAAGTGCCAGAAATTCCAATATTGGATTTTTCTTGGGAAGGAGCCAGATAGAACTATATCATAACCTGCTGTCTACAGGGTCAGCTTTATGGTCAAGACTAGAATCAGATGCTAATCTACACCTTGTAACCCCAGACTCCCAGGTTTCAGATAGATGGTCTCTTTCCAGGCAGACATAGTGGGGATAGAAGAATAATGGCCCTGAGTCCATTGAAATCAAGAGACCGCATTCTAATCACTTCATCATGAAGTGGCTTTTGGTATATCACGATATTACTTTCCTGGACCTCAGTTTTGTGTATGTCTGAGTGTGTTTTGTCATGGGCCTTGAACTCAGGGCCTGGGTGCTGTCCTTGAGCTTTTGTGCTCAAGGCTAGCACTCTATTACTTTGAGCCACAATGCTACTTATGATTTTCTTGGGGTTAATTAGAGATAAGAGTCTCACAGGGACTTCTCTGCCTGAGCTGGCTTCTAATCACAATCCTCAGATCTCAGCCTCCCAAGTAGCTAGAATCATAGGCATGAGCTACCAGGGCCCAGCCTCAGTTTTTCTCTCTGTGAAGGACTGGGTACGTGTATTTTGAATTAGAAGATATCAGAACCACTTCTGGCTCTGAAATTCCAGCATTGCAAACACTTTTATTTGGCAGCAGGAAAGTGAATTGCTTGCCAGTTCTTTCCAGCCAGGGACAAGCTAACAGGCTTCCGCAGTGGTCTAAGAAAACCCCAAGAGATTAAGGTGCTCAGTAGCATGGGCATTACCAGAAGCACTTGGATCTTCTGGTTTTCTTGACACTTTATGTCTTCTATCTTGTCCCGCTCCATGATCAGAGATTCTAGTCGACTCCTGAGACGATCCTGTGGAGAGCAGAGGCCGAGAGAGGTGGCTCAGTTAACAATCCAAATCACAAATATTGTCTGCTGTGTTCCTGGCTCGCCACTGAATGCTAAGGGCTTTGTAGGTGACAAAAGTCTAGGTGTAGCTGGGTACTGATGGCTCACACCTGTAATGCTTGCAACTCAGGAGGCTGACATCTAAGGATTGTGGTTCAAAGCCAGCTTGGGCAGGAAAGCCCATGAGACTCTTATCTCCAATTAACCACCAGAAAACTGGGAGTGGAGATGTGGCTCAAAGTGGTAGAGTGCTGACTTTGAGCAAAAGAGAGCTCGGGAACAGCACCCAGGCTCCATGACTGACAAAAAAAGTCTAGATCTTGTCCATAAAGAGATTATTCTCTAGGGTAGGAGTTGGTGTGAGGTAGATAAGACAATTCATAATCAAGGTATCCATAGTGAGATAGGAATACAGAGGATCCTTTAGCCTTAGAAAGCACACTACAGCCTGCTCTCCACTCCCACCTCCATCCTGCCCCAAACAGGCCCAAGCCAGCTCCCTAGCTTCTCACCCGGTAGGGCTGAATGGCCTCATCGAGGAAGCCCACGGTGTGGGCCTGATGGGAGGCTCCCTCCCGGCAGAACACGCAGAGGAGCTCAGCATCATTCTCACAGAAGAAGTAGATCTTCTCCCCATGCTCCTCACAGTAAGTCTCCCCCAGAGGGCCCAGGGGTACTGGGGCCTGCCTGGGGTCTGTCTGCTCCTCCTCCTCCTCCTCCTGGCACAAGGGGCAGAGCAGGAACTTGCTTGGCTGGGCCCCCATCTGGGCCGACGGAGGGAGGCAGAGCCGGCAGCAAGCGTGTCCACAGCTGGGGGTCACCGCATCACGCAGGGGCCCTCTGCAGACGGGACAGGCAGCCGTGTGGTGGCTCCCCTGCATGCATGGAGTTGAGGGCATCCCGGAGCCTTCCCCAGCCCGTGTGTGTGCGCAGTCCTTGGCCTCCGTCGGCAGGAATTTCTTTGCTTGAGGTTGACTCACTTGTCAATGTGTCACGGAAGCACATTTGTGCAAGAATATCACCACGGAGGGAAGCGCCCGGCCCCTCCTCTTCAGCTCCCCAGAAACCCTCTGGCCACCGCCTATCGGCTCAGCAGGTCCAAACTCCAGGGCATCCTGAACAAAGCGGCCTTTCCCAGCAGCAGCCAGGTGAGCACCCTCAGGCCCGTGACCAGGCCCGTGACCTTCCGGTGTCTGGGCCGAGGAGTGGGGAGACCCGTGAGGTGACCGGGAGTTGGGATTTCTTGGAATCTCTTGACTGCAGTGGGAATTGCTGCTTCCTGTCAGAGTGAGCAGGTAGGAGTCATAAAGTTCTAGTTATGGGGTGTGCCTGCCCTGTCAAAGTCCAGCCTGGAGAATGAATGAGCTCACTGACTTCCGGACACACTGCAGTGACTCCATTGAGACATTGTAGACTGACTTGCAGATTCCCTTCCTTTGCTCTGCCCTCCCCTTTCCCCTCTCCCCCCCTTATTTTTCCTGTACTTCTAAATGCCCCACCTCTGAGTATCACTGTTCCTTGGAGTTTGGATAACATTGGGTTTCAACCTAATTTTTCATTCAATTTAATCAACCAATTAATTATTTTTTTGTGTGTCAGTCCTGGGGCTTGAACTCAAGGCCTGGTGTTCTCACTTGGCTTGTTCACTCATGGCTGGTGCTCAGCCATTTGAGCTAGGTCTCTAGTCCCCAGTTTTTCTTTTCTTTTTTTCTTTCACTGCAAGCAAGAGAAAGCAAGAAAACAGAATGTAAATATCAACACACTTCAGAAAACCTTGAGTTTAGGCTTTAGTTAAATTAGTTTACAAAATAAGCAGGTTTGACCACACTTGCATAGGATTTACTATTTTTGTATTATTGTCTACACTTTTTGTTTCTTTCTTTTGTTTTGTGCCAGTCCTGGGGCTTGAACTCAGAGCCTGAGCACTGTCCCCCTGGCTTCTTTTTGCCACTTGAGCCACAGTGCCACTTCTGGCTTTTTCTATGTATGTAGTGCTGAGGAATCGAACCCAGGACTTCTTATATATGAGGCAAGCACTTTACTACTAGGCCATATTCCCAGCCCCTGTATACACTTTTGATATGAGTCTTTGGGGAAGGTAAGTTTCACCCACATCTTACAGAGAAGAAGATGAAAATGAAAGACAAAGTGACTTTTCAAAGTTCACAGAGCTTGATGGCTGCAAGACTGGAGACAACTCACGTCTCTGTGCCCTTCCCACTTGCCAAGACACAACAGAGGTCAATCAGCCAGCTTCTCTGTCCACTTCTCTGCATCTGCTGAGAAAATCAGGTCCTTCCTTCTGTTTTCCTACTGACGGCTCATCTCAGCACCCTGTTCTTGCACCTTTTCACACCACTTCCCAGCTACCTGCACCCCATCACCCTGGCCAAGAGCACAGCCCTGCGACAACATTGTCCATGGGCGAGCCACCATCATGTGTGGCTACTGTTCTGTGAGATGTGGGCTTGGGGGTTGGAGGTGTGCCTCAGTGGGCAGAGTGCTAGCCAGCGAGTGAAAGTGTCGGGTACTGGGTTTGAATCTCAGTCTTGGACCAAAGAAAAGAAAAGAAAAGAAATATGGTCAGTTCGAAATGAGGGGTACTATGGATGTGAAATACAGATGGATTTAAAAGGTTTGGCATAAATGAAAAGAAATGCAAACTATCTCATTTGAGCCTGGCATTGGTGGCTCATGTCTGTAATCCTAGCTACTCAGGAGGCTAAGATCTGAAGATTAAGGTTCAAAGCCAGCCTGGACAGGAAAATCCATGAGACTCATCTCTAAATAACCAACAAAAAGCCAGGAGTGAAGCTGTGGTTCAGTGGTAAAGTACCAAACTTGAGCAAAAAAAAGCTAAGGGACAGCACTCAGACCCTGAGTTAAGCCCTAGTACCAACACACACACACACACCCACACACACACACACACACATATCTCACACACATCTCATTTGATAACATATTCTACTGAGTATATGTTGGCTCATAACATTTTCTTTCTTTCTTTTCGCCTGTCTTGGGGCTTGAACTTAGGGCCTGGACAATGTCTCTGAGCTTCCTTTGCTCAAGACTAGCACTCTATCACTTGAGCCATAGCACCACTTCTGGCTTTTTCTGTTTATGTGGTCCTGAGGAATTGAACCCAGGGCTTTATGAATGCTAGGAAAGCACTCTACCATTAGGCCACAATACCAGCCCAAATCATAATATTTTCAAGATAGTAAGCTAAATAAGCTATATTACTAAAATTTATTTGATCATTTCCTTTCTTTCTTTTTGTTTTTTGTTTTTGCCAATCCTGGGGCTTGAACTCAGGGCCTGAGCACTGTCCCTGGCTTCTTTTTGCTCAAGGCTAGCACTCTACCACTTAAGCCACAGTGCCACTTCTGGCTTTTTCTATATATGTGGTGCTGAGGAATGGAACCCAGGGCTTCATGAATAAGAGGCAAGCACTCTACTACTAGGCCATATTCCCAGCCCCTCATTTCTTTTTATTCTTTATATAGGAACTAGAAGTTTAAAGTGCATACACGGCTCCTGTTGTTGGTTGGAACTGCTAGAAAGGCACAGAGCTTTGACTGTAAATCGTGGTCACTCACATTTCTTGGGTGAACTGAGGTGACCTGGCTGACTCAGATTTCTGATCTACAAAGTGGAGATCCTAATAGCACAATTGTATAGAGTAGACAGGTAGAAGAAATGACATCATGTGTTCAAAATGTTTATATCAGTGTAAGGGGTACAGTCATCATAAAGAAAGTTTGGTGGCTATGATTTAAGTTTCCTCCCCTTCCCCCCATGGGGTATATTCTAGCCTCGTTTAAAGCCTGTGGCAAGCCAGCTGGGGCACCACTGGTGAAGTTGCCTGTTCTGTGTACACCAGAGCACAAGGTCTTATCTGAGTCTCCACACTCCCCTGCCTGCTGCCTGGCCAGCCCTGGGCTGCCTGATACCTCCAATCTCCCTGGAGACAGCTGCATGCACTGGAGAGAGGCTGGGGTGGCCTCACTACTCCTTAAGCCAGTCTCTTTCCTGTCCTCCCAAAACAAGAATGATCCATTTCAACAGCGGATGACTGAATGCCAACACCATCTTTCTATTGGGAGTGATGGTGAGTGAATGGAGATGCCCTGCCATGGGCAGTGTCCAGGGGCCAAGAAGAACTAAGGCCTTCTGGGAAATGCTGTGAAGCCCTCTACACCGTCCCCTCTGCTGCTCTTTCTCCATCTCTGCAGCTGGCAGGTGTGACTCTGTTCCTGAGGGACCCCAGTGGCAGAGATGCGAGCTGGTACCTTGTCCAAGTGTGTGTGACTATGTCTGTGTCCAGAGGTGGCCACCTGTGGGGATGTGCACCTGCCAATCCCCCTCAGCGGAGCAGAGGAGGTGACCTGGAGGAGGCCCAAGGCTTCAGAGCACCAGCATGGCCTCAGCTGCCTCTGTGACCAGCCTGGCTGATGAGGTCAACTGCCCCATCTGCCAAGGTACTCTGAAGGAACCGGTCACCATCGACTGTGGTCACAATTTCTGCCGGGGCTGCCTCACTCGTTACTGTGAGATCCCAGCCCCAGAGTCTGAGGAGTCCCTCACCTGCCCCCTGTGCAAGGAGCCTTTCCGCCCAGGGGGCTTCAGGCCCAATTGGCAGCTGGCCAATGTGGTGGAGAACATTGAGCGCCTCCAGCTGGTGTCCACGCTGGGCCCGGGGGAGGAGGACATCTGCTCGGAGCACAGGGAGAAGGTCTACTTCTTCTGTGAAGATGATGAGGCGCACCTGTGCGTGGTGTGTCGCGAGGCCGGGGAACATGGAACCCACACTGTGCGCTTCTTGGAGGACGCAGCCGGTCCCTACAGGGTAGGAGAGGGGACCCTGGGGTCACAGGGTGGAGCTAGAATTGGACTAAGGGAAGCAGAGTAGAGTTATGAAATTTGGGGATCACTCTAAATTCTTTCTCCCTATTTGTGTGATCACCCAGAGAATAGATCCAAGCAAGACGATGCCACATTTATGATTGAAGACTGAGTTATAGGATATTTGCTTGCCTTGAAATCATAGGAGCTCAACAATGGTAGTTGAATAAATGAGTGATATTTTGCATGTCTGCAAAAGTGAATGGTGTGTTTAGGTGGGGTATTGGAGTATAGCTGTTTGACTGTTCTTGTTCATTAATATGCTAGTTGACATAGAGATAAGGTTGGATAAATAGATGTGTCATGTAATGTTATTGGTCATGAAATAACTATGTGGTGGTTTTAGTTGTGTATGTATTGTGCCTTGATACAAGTGAGGGTCTATGTGTGCTGATGTCTTAATTAGCGAATTAGCATTTGATAGTGAGAGCTTTAAATATACCGGATCTGAATGGTTAGGTGTGCACCTGTTCCTAATCTATCCCAGAGCAAATCACTTTTTAAAAATTGTCACTTATTTTTGCACTATCCAAGTTTTTTCTCCCTTCTGGAATCATACCTACATAACTAACTCCAATAAGAAGGAAGGTTATTTATTTGTGCATGTTCCCTTTGGGATGTATCAGGAAGTTGGAGTAACTGCAGTGAAGGATGTACCATGCTCAAGACAGACTTTAGAAACTACTTACCGAAGAGAGAAATTAGGATATTTAACCTGAAGAAAGACTCACAGGGAGAACAAAGTTGTAACCTTCAGTGGCACACAAGAGGGAGAAAGCTCTGATGAAAAATCAAAGGGCCAAGGACCAGTGGCTTATGCCTATAATTCTAGCTCTTCAGGAGGTTGAGATGTGAGGATCAAAGTTTGATCCCAGGAAGGGAAAATCTGTGAGACTCTTATCTCCAATTAACCACCAAAAAGCCAAAGTGGAGCTGTGATTCATGTGGTAGTATACCAGCTTTGAGTAAAAAAAAAGCTCCCAGACTCTGAGGTCAAGCCCCAGTACCAGCACCCCCCCCCAAAAAAAACAATCAAAGAGGGGAAAGTATAAATCAAAAAGAATAGTACTGTAAGAGTTGTTATCAAGGTGATGATGGCTCCAACTTGTCAGCTAAGGGACAATGCAAACTGTTCTTGGGGCATCTCATTCCCAGAGGTAGAGGGTTGGACGAGATGACATCCCTTAAGAAATCATTTTCCATCTTTGTATTTTGTCCCTTAGGAACAAATACACAAGTGTCTTATGAGTCTAAGAAAAGAGAGAGAAGCGATTCAAGAAATCCAATCAAGAGAAAGCAAAAGGATCCAAGTCCTCCTGGTCGGTCACCTCCCCTTCCCCAGGGCCCGCCCCTTCTTTATGTCTAGAATTCTCCCTCAGTCTGGGGGAACAGCAGAATGGTCTTTGAAGTCATTCTGAATTTGAATCCTGACTCTGACACTAACTGCATTGCCTCAAGTGACTCTCTTAACTCTGGTTTAACTTGTTGGTAGAGATTAGAAATCACCATTTCCTCATCCTGCTGCAAGGATTAAGTGAGATCACTCTGTCAGAGCAGTTTAGTGCTGAACCAACTCCCCTGCTCCTTTATGGCTGGTTCACCGAGGGCTCCCGGAGGGGATTGCAGGTGGAAAGGAGGCCGTGCCACAGCTCTAATTCTGTCTGGGGACTTCTGGGGACTAGGGAGACAGGAGAGGTTTTGATTTCACCACCAAGCCTTGGAGCATGTTGATCTGGGCCAAGAGGGAGATGGGAGTGAAGAAAGAAAGAGAAGGAAGAGAGGAGGAGGAGGAGGAGGAGGAGGAGGAGGAGAAGGAGGAGGAGGAGGAGGAGGAGGAGGAGGAGGAGGAGGAGGAGGAGGAGGAGGAGGAGGAGGAGGAGGAGGAGGACGAGGAGGAGGAGGAGGAGGAGGAGGAGGAGGAGGAGGAGGAGGAGGAAGAGGAGGAGGAGGAGGAGGAGGAGGAAATACTGGTGAAGGTGAGAGACATCTTCCTGGACTCTTGATCTGTCTTTGCAGACTCAGGTGGCTACTAAGCGACAACAGGTGATCTCTGAGTTTGCACACCTGAGCCGATTCCTGGAGGAACAGCAGGGCATTCTCTTAGCACAGCTAGAGAGGCTGGATGGAGACATCTTGAAACAACAGGAGGAGTTTGATTTCCTGGTCTCTGGGGAGATCTGCCGATTTAGTGCCCTGATTGAGGAGCTGGAGGAGAAGAACGAGAGGCCGGCAAGGGAGCTCCTGACGGTGAGGCCTGAGTTGTCTCCTGCCCCTGTGGCGCCTGGAATCACTGTCTCCCTCACACACATCTGCATCCATGACAGGAGATGAGTTATAGGACCAGAGGCCTGAGTTTCTGCCCATGCTTTTCTGAGTTCCCTTGTCTTTGTTCTCTTCTGTCTTTCCACCCAGCATGTATTGAATAGCACAGATTAACACTTGTCACTGTTAGCCGTTTTGTAGGGCGTTTGTAAGTGTCTGTCAGCATAATGCACATGGAAGGAGCACTTTGAAAAGTACTGATTACTTCTGGGCACTGGTGGCTCATAGTAATCCTAGCTACTCAGAAGGCTGAGATCTGAGAATCTCAGTGTGAAGCTAGCCCAAGCAGACAAATTTAACAGACTCTTATCTCTAGCCCAAATCCAAAGGCAGAGGTGTAACTCAAGTGGTACAGCACCAACCTTGAGTGAAAAAGCCAAGTGAGAGTTTGAAGCACTCAGTTCAAGCCTTGGTACTGGTGCGTGCATCCGTGTGTGTGTGTGTGTGTGTGTGTGTGTGTGCACGTGCATGCGCGCACACAGACAGACAGACAGACACACAGTACTATGTAAACAAATGCCAGGTGCTATTTCCCATGCAAACTGTTCTTTATAACCCGAATGTCACCTCTTAGCAGTCAGACAGTTCTTCCTGATGTTTTAATTCTTTGAGCCAGAGGAGGGAGATTGGGCTGTAGGCAAGGCATCGGAAGCATCTGAAGGCAGCAAGACTTAGGGGAAATCACTGGAGATGGAGAACAGGAAACTTCTCTGGGACTTGCTCACCTTTGCCTAATTAGCCGACACAGGCCCCTTCATCACCTGGGTCTATAAAGAAAAGGAGTTGGACTCTGATCCTCAATGTCTGAACCCTAAAAATCTGACTTTTATGCATCTGGTGTCCCTTTCTGAAATGCCCAGGGTTAAGAACATAAGAAAAAATAGGGAAAGCTTTGCATAGTGGCCCATGCTACTCAGGAGGCAGAGCCGGGAAGATTGAGGCTTGAGGCTAGCCTGGTCAAAGTTAATGTAAAAGCAAACCCAAAGCAAAAGTACTGGGGGGGCTGGGGATATAGCCTAGTGGCAAGAGTGCCTGCCTCGGATACACGAGGCCCTAGGTTCGATTCCCCAGCACCACATATACAGAAAACGGCTGGAAGCGGCGCTGTGGCTCAAGAGGCAGAGTGCTAGCCTTGAGCGGGAAGAAGCCAGGGACAGTGCTCAGGCCCTGAGTCCAAGGCCCAGGACTGGCCAAAAAAAAAAAAAAAAAAAAGTGGCAGAGTGCTAGCCTTGAGCAAAAGGAAGCCAGGGACAGTGCTCAGGCCCTGAGTCCAAGCCCAGGACTGGCAAAAAAAAAAAAAAAAAAAAAAAAAAGTACTGGGGGTATGGCTGGAGTGGTCAAGGACTAGCAAACACTAATTCAACTCCCAATATTATAAAATAGAAGGAAAGAGAAGAAAGGAGGGAGGGAGGGAGCCCTGGAAGCTGAATCCCTTCTCTTTCTCCCCCCCCCCCCCAGGACATCAGGAGCACTCTAATAAGGTAAGTCATGTGATGTCTATTGTCTTTTTCCACATAAATACATATAAATGCCCCATCGTTCTAGTTATTGCCATATAAATGTACATCTTTGCATTAAGGACATATATTCACACATAAATGTCCGCACACTCAAATGCAGTGTCACCTACAGCTGCAGGTACCCATTTCTTGGGTAGCAGCTGGGAGGGTCCTAGAGGAAGGCTGTCTGTGGGAACTGAACTGGTACCACACCCTTGTGAGAAGATGGCTACCTAGGTCTGCGAATACCAATAAGGAGAAGAATTTCTAGGCACCATTGTTTCTCTGCCCCTAGATGTGAAACTAGAAAATGCCGGAAACCAGAGGCTGTGTCCCCTGAGCTGGGCCAGAGGATCCGGGATTTCCCCCAGCAGGCCATCCCGCTGCAGAGGGAGATGAAGAAGTTTCTGGGTAAGAGCTCCATGGAGCACAGGCGGCTATAGAGCCTGGCTTTAGGAAAGGCCTTCTTGCTCCCCTCCTCATAGTGGTAATACTGATGAAGTTATATGCCTTTTTCGTGCTTTGACTGTCTTATTTGAGGATTCTGACGAATTCAGATTCTAAAAATGATGTGGCCATTAGAAAGACAATAAAGGTGTAGATTTCTGAAGAAAATTTCAACTGACTTGAAGAATAATGTAATCTCATCAGTAAGCATTAAGCAATATAAAAGATTGTGCTGGTGGCTCAAGCCTGTAATCCTAGCTCTTCAGGGGGCTGAGATCTGAGGAAGCCAGCTCAGGCAGGAAAGTCGATGAGATGCTTTTCTCCAATTAACCACCAGAAAACTGAAAGAGGCGCTGTGGCTCAAAGTGGTAGAGTGCTAGCCTTGAGTGTAAAAGCTCAGGGGCAGTGTCCAGGCCTTGAGTTCAAGTCTCATGACCAACAGAGAGAGAGAGAGAGAGAGAGAGAGAGAGAGAGAGAGAGATTAACAATATCATTCTCAATAATTTAAGAAACCCACAGCATAATCTGCAGTGCATGGTAAGTTTCTGCTGAACACCATTAATCAGTAGCCAGCGACAAGGTTTTCATTGACCCTCTGGTATCTGACTCATCCCTCCCTCTTTCTCTTTCCTTCTGTTCATGTGGCTCTCCAGGGCTGGGTTGTCTTTGTAGGAACTGTGGCCTTTCTGGGAATAGGAAGTGGTGATGAGAGAGGGAAAGGCAAAGCTGAGATGAGAGTTGGAAGGGAATGTGGCTTTTGCCCTTCTCCAGGCTGTGACATTATGAATGATGTCCCCTATTTCTAAAAGTCCCACCCTCCAAAGCGTCACCCTAGAAGAACATTCCCCAAAAGTCCACTTCCTGCTAGTATTCCTAGGGACCTTGCAAGGAAATTTCACTCTCTTCTGAGGTGGATTAGTCAGGTAGGGAGAGGTGCACATACCTATAATCCCAGCTACTCGGGGGACAGAGACAGGAGGATCTCCCGAGGCCAGGAACAGTTCGTGAGACCCCATCTTATAAACAAAACACAAAACTAAAGGGGTAGGAGATCAAAGGAGGGTATTCTTAGGAGAGGAACACAAAGGTGCAATGCCTTTGTGCATCTGATCATATACAATAATAGTTATCAAAATGAATTTTTAAAAACCGTAAAAACTAAAGGAGTTGGGGCATAGCTTAAGAGGTAGGTTGCTTGCTTAGCATGTTCCAGACCCTGGATTCAATCCCTAATGCTATGGGAGAAAAAGACTGACTTCTAGCTAATCTCAAATTAGTTTCAAGAAAAAGAATAAATAAATGCATCCACTTACTTATCCATTAAGCAGATGGTTCTTTAGTACTTAGCATGCTTATTTATTTATTTATTTTTTCCAGTCCTGGAGCTCAAACTCTGGGTCTGGGGCGCTGTCCTTGAGCTCATTTTGCTCAAGGCTAGTGCCCTACCACTTAAGCCACAGTGTCACTTCTGGCTTTTTCTGTGATTAATTAGGGATAAGATCTCATGGATCTTCTTGTCTGGGGGTGGCTTCAAACTGTGATCCTCAGATCTCAGGCTTATAGGCATGAGCCATTGGTGCCTGGTATGTTTTGTGGCTACATGTTTACAAAGGAGACATGGGCCCTGTGTGCTCAGAGCTGGGGCAGTGGGCCTCAAACTAGAACCCCGAGCAGCAGCAGCAGTCCTCCCTGGGACTGTGTGAGAAATGCACATTTGCAGCCCCACCCCACATTGGCGAGCACCTGGAGCTGAAACGGGTATGGTGGTAGGAGCTCCAGGAGGTTCAGATGCCGGCACAAGTTTACAACCACTGGTCAAGATGACTCCAGCTTCCATTCGCTTTGCTCCTTTATCTGGTGGGAGTGGGAGGGGAAGGGCTCCGTTTTCTTACCACTGGGTCTTTTCTGGTTTCAACACTAATGAAATCTTCTCGTATCATTATTTTCTTTTTACAGAGAAACTCTGCTTTGAGTTGGACTATGAGCCAGGTAAGCAGTCTCCATCAGTTTGGGAGCACTAGGCAATATGTAGCCACATACACTTGCACACACAAGTCATATACACACACCTATGTATATGCATGCCATATGCACGTGTGCATATAAATGCACACGTGCACACACACAGTGGCCCTCCGTATCTACAGGTTCCATATCCAACCTCAGAAAATATTCAGTCTGGGTACCAGAAGCACACCTATAATCCCAGCTACGGGGCTGGGAATGTGGCTTAGCCGTAGAGTGCTTGCCTAGCATGCATGAAGCCCTGGGTTCGATTCCTCAGCACCACGTAAACAGAAAAAGCTGGAAGTGGCACTGTGACTCAAGTGGTAGAGTGCTAGCCTTGAGCAAAAAGAAGCCAGGGACAGTGCTCAGGCCCTGAGTTCAAGGCCCAAGACTGAAAAAAAAATCCTAGCTACTCAGGAGACTGAGATCTGGGGGATCTTGGTTCAAAACCAGCCTGAGAAAAAAAGTCCAAGAGACTCCATCTCCAATTAACCAGCCAGGCTGGACATGTGGCTCAAGTAGTAGAGTGCCAACCAGTGATGCTAATACATATTCAGAAAAAAGAAGTTATATTTGTATTAAACAAAGCCAAACTTTCCTTTCCCTTGTCATTATTCCCTAACTAATAAAGTATAACACCTATTTACATAGCATTTACATTGTGAGTATTACAATTACATTATAAGTCATCCAGAAATGTAAAGTATATGGGAGGATATATGGAGGTTATATGTAAACATTATGGGGGGGTGTGCACGCGTGTGCACGCGCACGCACACATGTGCATGCACTGATCTTGGGGCTTGAACTCAGGGATTGGGCACTGTCCCTGAGATTTTTTTTTTCCTCAAGGCTAGTGTTATACCATTTGACCCACAGTTCCACTGCTGTTTTTTTGTGGGTTTTTTTTTTTTTTTTTTAAATGGGAGATAAAAATCGCATAGGATTTCCTACCCGGGCTGGCTTCGAACTGTGATCCTCAGATCTCAGCCTCCTGAATTGCTAGGAGTAGACATGAGGCACTGAGGCTTCGGCCACATTATGTTAATTTATTCAAGGGACACAAGTGAGCGCTTGTTGTTTTGCTACCCCAGGGGTCCCTGTACCAATCCCCAGAAGAATAAGTGTGAACTCTTCATGAATTGGCATGTCCTCCTTGTGCAGGAGCCAGGCTAATCTTCTCTGTATTGTCCCAATGTTAGTATACTTGTTGCAAGAATAAGTGTACGCACAGATTCCACGGACTCTGTAAGGTCCCCAGGAGAACTGGGAACAAAGAACAGGCACAGGCATTCCTGATGAAGCTCGCACTCTGACGTGCACGTGGTCAGTGGGAAGGAGGCCTGGATCAGAATGGGACAGGGTGGGTCAAGGAAGTCTTTCTGGGTGAGGGAACTGGTCTGAGTTTAGAATCCCCTCTCATAACCATCTCTCAGATGACAGAGGACAGGAGGCCAGCCTGGGGGTGAGGCAGGAATGAACACAATAAGCACCTCTGAGGCCGTTATTCCTCATCTACCAACCAAACACCATGGAGTTGCTGGAAGGGCCTCAATGACCCACGGGCATGTCTGACTTTACAGATTTTCTCAATTTATGGATACTAAACATTGCAGTATGACTGGATGCTGGTGGCTCACGCCTATAATCCTAGCTATGCAGGAGGCTGAGATTTGAGGACTGTGGTTTAAAGCCAGCTGGGGCAAGAAAGTCCTGGAGACTCTTATCTCCAATGAAGTGTGTGTGTGTGCGCGCACACACACACACACACAGAGCCAGCAGTGGAACTACTATGGCTCAAGTCGTAGAGCGTTTAGCCTTGAGCAACAAAGCCTCAGGGACAGCACTGAGTCCCTGAGTACAAGCATCAGGACCAGCACTCAAATAATAATAATAAAAAAAGTAGGCATCTAAAATTCCATTTAGAATGACTGAAGCAGAGTGAATGACTAGGAGGAGTGTGAGCAGAGTCTGCTGTGAACCAAGGCTGTGTCGATGAGTCCTGGGGCAAAATCCAGAAGTTGAGACCAAGGGGAGAAAAGTCTTTGCCTCTGAGGTAGAGCTGGGAGGAGGCAGAGGCCCACTGAGAGGGGAGGCCGGGTGGAATCTTGAGGACAGCAGGAACGTAGTGGGGTCTGGGCATGCTCTGAGACAGGTCTCTCAGGCTTTCTCCTGTGCATTGGGGGGGGGGGGGAGGGCAGATGCTGAGTCTGTTTCTAACAAGTTCACTGGTGCTTTCATAAGAATGTGCTGACAGGGCTGGGAATGTGGCTTAGTGGTAGAGTGCTTGCCTAGCATGCATGAAGCCCTAGGTTCGATTCCTAAGTACCACATAAACAGAAAAAACTGGAAGTGGTGCTGTGGCTCAAGTGGCAGAGTGCTAGCCTTGAGCAATAAGAAGCCAGGGACAGTGCTCAGACCCTGAGTTCAAGCCCCAAGACTGGCCAAAAAAGATAATAAAGAAAGAAAGAATGCATAGGCAGGCATGGAGGGTGGTTTCTGGGCTCTTGAACATCACTGTGCATCAGCTGACATCTTTATCTCTTCCATTTCTCCCCCCCTCCCCCCGCAGCTCACATCTCTCTCGACCCTCAGACTTCCCACCCCAAGCTCCTTCTGTCTGAGGACCACCGGCGGGCTCGATTCTCCTATAAATGGCAGAATTCACCAGACAACCCCCAGCGTTTTGACCGGGCTACTTGTGTCCTGGCCCACAGGGGCTTCACAGGGGGGAGACACTCGTGGGTGGTAGGTGTGGACTTGTGCCACGGGGGCAGCTGCACCCTGGGTGTGGTGAGTGGGGAGGTGAGGAGGAAGGGGGAGCTTCGGCTGCGGCCAGAGGAGGGGGTGTGGGCGGTCAGGCTGGCCTGGGGCTTCGTCTCGGCGCTGGGCTCCTTCCCCACACGGCTGGCCCTGGAGGAGCAGCCCAGGAAGGTTCGCGTGTCTCTGGATTACGAGGTCGGCTGGGTGACCTTTGCCAACGCTGTCACCCAGGAGCACATCCATACCTTCACCGCCTCCTTCACACGGGAGGTCTCGCCCTTCTTTGGGCTCTGGGGCCGAGGGTCCAGCTTCTCCCTGGATTGCTGAAAGGGGTTAGATACCCACAACTCACGTCCAGGCTGGGGTGGATTTCACCCCTGCTTGGGTCACAGGGACAACTTGGGAGAGAACTGACTATTCTGGACAATGCAGTGGTGACTGATGGGAAGGGATTGGGAGATGGGGATGGGGGGATAGGGGTGGGCGGGGTACTGATCAGTCCCCTCCCCAGTGTGCAGGGGTGCTCAGGACATCTGCAGACTCAGCTGCTGCCAGCTCCTCTCATTCCCAGCAAGAACAGAAGTTTCTGGATAGAGGAGAGAGACCTGGACTTGGAACCAGAAAACCTGGCTTCTAGAACCAAACCTTGGATGATTAAAGAAAAAAAAAATCAGGCTGGGGATATGGCCTAGTGGCAAGAGTGCTTGCCTCGTATACATGAAGCCCTGGGTTCAATTCCCCAGCACCACATATACAGAAAACGGCCAGAAGTGGCGCTGTGGCTCAAGTGGCAGAGTGTTAGCCTTGAACAAAAAGACGCCAGGGACAGTGCTCGGGCCCTGAGTCCAAGGCCCAGGACTGGCCAAAAAAAAAAAAAAAAAAAAAAAAAGAAAGAAAAGAAAAAGATTACATATTATAAATCACCTCTCTTAATCTTGTTTTTCTTCCCCACATATTTAATTGACTCCTATCTTCAAAAAGTATTTGTTGTGTGCTATGAACGTAACAGTGTGAGCCACTGATGATTTGAAAATAAAAAGGAAGAACAAAATACAAGCTTGTCCTAAATATAAAGAAGCTCTGGGAAGGCCAGGGGAAGATAAGGCGGGGATTTCAGCGTGGTGTGGCTTCTGTGTCAGGGGTCTTGCTGGGTGTTACGGAAGCCTGGAGGAGGAGGCTTAGCTTTGTCTGGAGGGAGGGGGAGTGCCTCCCTCCCACATGGTGAGCAAGAAGCACCTTAAGAAGGGAACACAGCCTAGCTACTGAGGAGGATGAGATCTGAGGATCATGGTTCAAAGCCAGCCAAGGCATGAAAGTCCATGAGACTCTTAACCACCAGAAAACTGGAAGTGGAGCCTGTGACTCAAAGTGGTAGAGCATTAGCCTTGAGCAAAAAAGCTCAGGGACAGTGGCCAGGTCCTGAGTTCAAGTCCCATGAAGAGAGAGAGAAAGAGAGAGAGAGAGAGAGTGCACAACAGACGAGCATGGAGCCAGGTGCAGTTGGCTCACGCCTATAATACTTAGGAGGCTGAGATCTGAGGATTGAGGTTCAAAGCCAGGCTGGAGAAGGAAAC
This sequence comes from Perognathus longimembris pacificus, assembly GCF_023159225.1. Lineage (NCBI taxonomy): Eukaryota > Metazoa > Chordata > Mammalia > Rodentia > Heteromyidae > Perognathus > Perognathus longimembris. The sequence continues at coordinate 14,825,448 of NC_063166.1, forward strand.
TGTGAGACTCTTCTCTCAGTTAGCCACTAGAAACCTGGAAGTGGTGCTGTGGCTTAAAGTGGCAGAGCATGCCTTGAGCAAAAGAGCTCAGGGACAGTGCCCAGGCCCAGAGTTCAAGCCCCATGACTGAAAACTGAGGGGGATGGTGTGCCTTATGGGGCACTGGGTCAAATTCACGAATTAGGTGCTGGGTGGTCCTGCTAAATTTTATGTGTATTCATCGGGACCACGCAGGCACCTGGTGCTGAGTGAGGCAGTGCAGCTTGGTGACTGAGAGAGCTTGGGTCAGAAGTCAGGCGCTGATGGATCACACCTGTAATCCTTGCTAAGCAGGAGGCAAGGATCTGAGGATCATGCTTTGAAGCCATTCCAGGCAGGAAATGTGAGAATCTCATCTCCAATTAAGGAGCAAAATGCTGGAAATGGAGCTGTGATTCAAGTGATAAAACCTTAAGCAAAAAAGTTGAGATGGTACCCAAACCTCAAGTTCAAGCCCCAGTACACACACATTCTCTCTCTCTCTGACACACACACACACACACACACACACACACATCTTGCACCAGGCATGGATTAAAATCCTGGTTATATGAACTTGGCTGTGCAAATAATAAAACTTAGCAAATATCAACTTTAAATGAGGCAATAGGATCTTCCTCACACCAGGATGAGTGACAAGGTTAGAAAGTCCAAGTGTGTAAAGAAGTGGGACATATGTAGAAATAACTGATATACAATTATAGGAGTTACCCACATATATATATATATATATATATATATATATATATATATATATATATCGGTCGTGCGTCTTGAACTCTGGGCTTGGGCGCTATCCTTGAGCTCTTCTGCTAAAGGCTAGTGCTCTACCCTTTGAGCCTCAGCACCACTTCTGGTTTTCTGGTGATTAATTGAAGATAAGACTCTCAGGGTCTTTCCAGACTTTGAGATCTCAGCTTCCTGAGTGGCTAGGATTACAGGCATGAGCCACCGGCGCCTGGTAAGAGTTATCCATATTTTAAAATAAGAACCACCATACATTCATTACCTTAAAAGAACCTACATTTATTATCTCATAGTTTCTGTGCATCAAAAAGTTGGGTACAGCTTGACTGAGTTCTCATTGTCTTATAAAGATATAATCCAGGTCTCAGGCAAACCAGGGTCTCATCCGGAGGTTCAACTGGGGAAGGAGATACTTCCACTCTTACTGAGATCCCTGATTCTTGTTGGCTGGAGGATGGAGGCTGCTCTCAGCAACTAGAAGCTGCTGGCAGATCCTTTCCTCTGGGCTGCTAACTCTAGTAAATAAGTCAGCAAGGAAAGGAGAGTCCCTAGTATAAGTACTCCAGCAAAGAAGAGTCGTATGAATGGTAACATAGCTACCAACTCTGCCATATTCTATAGATGAGAAGCATGTGACAGGTCCTACTCACAATGCAGGGGAGAAGGTCATACAAGGACATGGACAGACACTAAGAGGGGGGGATCTTGAAAGCCACAATGAATAAGTGCCAGTTGGGTGGCAGACAGCTGCTGGTACTGGAGTGCAGACGGAATATTCTTCTAACAGACCTTTTGAGCTCCGTGTGCTGAGGTGGTCTCACTGCTGCATTGCAGATACCCGGATGCTCCAGTGTTAACATGAAATGTGAGCAGTGCATGCTACGTTGCTTCATCAACAAAAGGCACACTGTACAAATGGTGCCAGAGATCATGGACCTGATCGTCACAGTGGGGGCCACAAGCCTGGACCCAGTCCAGGAAGGAAACTGTGTCCATGGGTCACAGAGTAAGATATCACATGATGGCTGTGGGAAGGAGGAACTGGGACCTTGTTCAGGAGACAGCAGAGCTGAAGACGCACCAGGCAGAGCTAATGGGGGGCTGAGCCGGTGGAAGAAAGGAGCGAGAGCAGTCCATCTAATTTCTGTGGAGCACTCCTAGAAACAAAGACACCCTTCATAAATTCATATATACTTGTGTATCTGTTGAGCCTGCACAGGTGCATAGCCTGGAGGTGCACATGGTCATGGAGAAGCAGGTCTCCTTGATCTTGATGGAGCCCACGTGTGTGTCTGTGTCATGGGAGGTTGCATGGGTCTGCACATGTGGAGGAAGGGAAGGATGCCTCATACCTGTTCAGTAAGTCGCTGACATTCTAGGAGAGAAAGAAAGACCGAGAGAATTACAGTCAATCCTGCTGGCAACCTAACTCCTTTCCCAACCGGCTCTTCAAGGCCACTCTGGGGGTACTGCCTGGGAAGCTGAGGGGACAGCTGGCTTCTTCTGCTCCTCACTCTGATGACGCTGCATGATGTGGCTCTGGACAAACCACCAGAACCTGTCACCATGTATCAGACCCTCTTGGAGGAAGTGCGCACTGCAGGTGGGCTCCCTGCTCTTTGGGGACAACCCTAGGGCTGGGGAGATGTCTCAGGATAAATACCTTTAGTGTCGTGGCATCCAGCTCCTTGGCCATCTTCTCTAAGTTTGTGACCAGGTTGGCAAGCTGGATGACTACCTTGGAGAGGTAACGGTATCTGGCTGCCTCTTCTGGCATGTTCTCTGGCTGATCCTGCGGTGGTGGATGGAGAACATCCAGCTGTCCCTTGGTTTGGCACTGGCTCTCCAGCTCAGCTTCCAGCTTATGGTATGCCAAGTCAACCTGAAACCAAAGGAAAGGATCTCCCTAAGACCCAAGGGCAAAGGGTTCCCTCCTAACCCTCTGGGATCTGAGAGCTGTGTGCAGTGCATGTCCTCCATCTCTCAGCGTGTCCTACTTCAGAGACAGCTGTGCTCCTCAGAAAGCAGGGGTAGACCTCATTTCCCCTTGCACTCTTGTCAAGTCTTAGTGTGGTGGAAGTGTGCATGTACACACACACATACACACATACACAACTCAGCAGGCAACTCTTACTGCCTGCTTTTAGCTCTCTTCAGGTCCTAGGTGAGCAGAGAGCTCACCCAAAGGAGCAAGGTGAACAAAAAGGTAGACAGTGGGGCCATCATGGAGCCTTATAGTTTGTGCAGTCGTTTTCACTTGTCTCCTCTGATTCTCATGCATCAGGGAGAACAGAATTGGGTTTCCGTTAACATGTAAGTCAAATGAAGGTCAGAGGGCCCTCCTGCTAGCTAACCCTAGAACCACATCCACACCCAGGTTGCCAGCCTCCACAACCATCACTTGATCTTAGGCTATTGTGTGACACAGACACCGGCTTTCTCAGGATTTCCAGCCGCCCACCTGCAGAGCCTGCAGCTTCTCCTCCTCCTGGGCCTTGAGCCTCTGCAGTTCTCCCAGGTCCTTTCTAAGCTTCCTGCTCCGGCGGTTGAGTCTTTCCTAAAGAGACAGGCACACCTGTTTGATAAACCAGGGATGAGGGCAAAATGTTGGGGTGGGAATCCATGAATCCTGGTTGGGTATTGATCTCAGATGAGGCTAATGTAAAATCCTGCATAACAGGCAATGGTTGGGCACTAGTAGAGATCTGGTGATCACAGTTCAAAGCTAGCCTGGGCAGCAAAGCTCATGAGACTCTTATCTCCAATTAACTACCAGAAAACCAGAAGTGGCACTGTGGATCAAAGTGGTAGAGTGCTAGCTTTGAGCAAAAAAGCTGAGGAGACAGCACCCAGGCCCTGCATTCAAGCTCCATGATCAACAACAACAAAAATAATAAATAAAACAGGCAACTTTGAAGCATGCCTGAGGTAAGGAACTTGAAAGTTTATTTTATGGATAATGAAAAAAAGCAGTAATGAATAATCTTTTCTTAAGTTTTAGAATTATAAAAACAGATAATGGGGGCTGGGGATATGGCCTAGTGGCAAGAGAGCTTGCCTTGTATACATGGGGCCCTGGGTTCGATTCCCCAGCACCACATATACAGAAAACGGCCAGAAGTGGTGCTGTGGCTCAAGTGGCAGAGTGCTAGCCTTGAGCAAAAGGAAGCCAGGGACAGTGCTCAGGCCCTGAGTCCAAGGCCCAGGACTGGCCAAAAAAAAAAATTAAAAAAAAAAAAAAAAAGATAATGACAAAAGCATTTTTGCTTTTCTTCTCATTTGTAATGGGAATTACAATTGGGCCAATCTTCCTGGTGCTTGTTTGTTTGTTTATTACTATTTTTTTGCCAGCCCTGGGGCTTGGGACTCAGGGCCTGAGCACTGTCCCTGGCTTCTTTTTGCTCAAGGCTAGCACTCTGCCACTTGAGCCACAGCGCCACTTCTGGCCGTTTTCTGTATATGTGGTGCTGGGGAATCGAACCCAGGGCCTCATGTATACAAGGCAAGCACTCTTGCCACTAGGCCATATCCCCAGCCCCCAACACTTTACCTCTTGAGCCACATCGCCACCTTCAGATTTTTTCTGTTTATATGGTCTGAGAAATCGAACCCAGGGCTTCAGGCATGCTAGGTAAGCACTGTACCGCTAAGCCACATTCCCAGCCCCTGTATATATTTTTTGAGTTGGTATAAATTAAGTCAATGTAACCAACTTGATTAATGTGTAAATTTATAGTTATTAAACATTAAAAATATAATTTACATTTTAAGGTATATTATATTCATAATTTATAACTTCATATAATTTAATTTACAATTTAAATTCCTTTCACTGTTTAGTGTATGTTAAATTATAAATAGGATACTATGTGATATTTGGATACATATATAAATTATACAATGTTCAAATCAGAGTAAGAATACCTAATTTCTTAGAAATTTATCATTTCTTTGTGGTGAAAGCACTCAAAATCCTTTCTTCTAGACCTTTTCTGTACACGTCTTGGGGTTCTGGGTGTTGTCCCTGAACTTCTGTAGGGAGGGGCTTGAACTCAGGGTCTGGGCATTATCCCTGAGCCTTTTGCTCAAGGCTAACACTACCACAGCGCCACTTCTGGCTTTTTTGGTGGTTAAGTGAAGGTTTTCACAGACTTTCCTACCTGGACTGGCTTCAGATCATTGTTAGATCTCAGCTCTTGAGCGGCTAGGATTACAGGTGTGAGCCACTGGTGCCTGGCATATCATCACTTCTTTTTTTTTTTTTTAATTAAACTTTTTTCTTTATTGTCAAAGTGTGGTATAGAGGGGTTACAGAGTCATATGTAAGGCAGTGAGTACATTTCTTGTTCAACTTGTTACTTCCTCCCTCATTTTACCCCCTTCCCCCCTCCCATATCGTTACTTCTTAAAATACTCTTTTCTTATCTGGGTACTATCAGTTCACACCTGTAACCTTAGCTACTCAGGAAGATGAGATCTGAGGATCACAGTTCAAAGCCAGCTTAGGCAAGAAAGTCCATGAAAGATTCTTTAGCTTGGACTCAACTTGTCCCAAGTGAAACTTTATGTTTCATTCAAACCCATTCTCCTCAATCCTTATCATTCACACCTCTCCCTCAACCCAGAAACATGAGGTTATCTTTGAGTCTCTTTATTCCTTCACTCTGCTTCAAATCTACCAATAGTTCCTGTCAATTTAAACTCTGGAAGCTCTTCAAATGTAACAAGACTTTGTTACATTTGGGCCTCTGCATCTACTCCCTTTCCCCAGAATTGCACTTCCCTTTTTCTAGATCTCAACTTCAATATCACCTCCGCCACAAGACCATGTTAACATGGGCCAGCCCATCTCAGACTCTAATTTATTTCCTTCCTGATTCATGAAAACTTGTGTAGCTCATTTGGTTTCTTGTTTGTCTTTCTTGCTTACTTAATTGCAATCCTAGGGTAATAGACCTCATCATTCATCCCTGCACACTGAAGTTTCTAGTATATATTTCAGGAAGAGCTCACTATGTTTTCCCTAATTGAGCAAATATATTATTATTATTTATTTGTGCTCTGTTTCCTGTCACTATTTAAACAGATTCGAAGAGAATGATCATGAATCATCTTTCTACATCCTACAATGCCTAGCACGATGTTCTTCCCGAAGTGTAGGCCTGAGTAAATCATTTAGTGAGTGAGTAGATTTTTCGCCCTCAGGTCTGACTCATGGGTTAGTGGAAAGTCCCACCCTGCTCCCCTGTGGACTGCACATCTTGGGGTACAGAACAAAACTGAATATTCTCTCTGCACTTTCCTGCATTATGTATCTACCTTCCTATAGTCATCCCCAAATTGGACCCCCTTTTCATCTTATACCATAACAGTGTTCTCACAAAATCGTGTGTCAAAAAAAAGATTAGAAGGTTGGGTGCCGATGGCTCATACCTGTAATCATAGCTACTCAAGAGGCTGGAGGATGGAGGTTCAAAGCCAGCCTGGGCAGGAAAGTCCGTGAGACTCTTATCACCAATTAACCACCAGAAAAACCGGAAGTGGCGCTGTGGCTCAAGTGGTAGAGGGCTAGCCTTGAGCTGAAGAGCTCAGGGACAGTGCCCAGGCCCAGAATTCAAGCCCCATGACACAGGTGGGGGTGGGGGTGGGGGCGGGGGAAGAAGACTGGAAAATCACCCTTTATTATTGAATAGAAAGATGTTATGGTGTAAATATTGCCTGTCTTCCATCCAATCAATACTGACTGATTTAAAGTAGGGAAAAATGGATGAAAATAATTCTTAAGTTGAATTGACAAGATAAACATACAGGTATATCCACAGCAATTCTGAAAACTGAGAGTAGTGTGAGCTTTCCAAGACTCACTTGACAGAAGTGGAGAGGGTGGCTATCCTGTAGTTGCAGTTATTTATAATTCTGTACCTGCCTATTTCATTCTTAAAGAGATTAAAATGGAGAGCAAATAACTTTGCCCGCTACAGGTGGCTCATCTATAGTTGATGTGCTGATTTGTTCTCTAAAAAGATAGCAGTTGAAGAATAGATTTCTGGGGGGGGGGGGTAGGGGATGTAGCCACAAGGGTAAAGACTGTGGCAGCACCCCATACTACTTGGGACTAGCACAGGATATCAATGACAGTGGAAACTCATAAAATTTTCAAGAAAAGAGACTTGTTCAGTTGAGGCGCCCTGGGTGTTTGTACAGATTTCTCTGGTAAACTAGCAGGCACCTCAGACACGCTAGCACATGGGAAAAAAGATATGTTCTACCAAGAATTTCTGAGACGGGGGAAAAAAAGCAGAGAATAGAGCAACAGGACAGCCAAGGAAAAAAAATTAAGTAAAAGGGTGCAACAGCTAATGAAGAAGTAACAGCACAAAATGTTCTTCAAATGAGAAGTCAGTTAAAGAAGGAAAGGGGGTGGGGGCCAGAGAACCATGTGTTAATTTTCAGATTTCAATTATCTATGGGATAATTACTAGCCCTTAACTACACTTCTAGCCACATTTCCAGTGCTGTTAACCTGCAAGGCAACAGTCTCCGTACAGAAAGGATTTTGCTTTATCTAAGTTCCCCCGTCTACAGAGAAGCAAACAGAGTGGTGCATGCTGGGAATGCGCCACCACAGTGACAGCATGGCTTTTTAGATGACCTCACATAAATGCAAAACTCCAGCATCAGTAGCAATATACAAAAAAAAAAAAAAGCAAAGACAAGGATCCACAACAGGACTTGGCAGAAGTGACAAAGGAAGGTGACTGAGCCACTAGGGTACTGGGTACAGGAAGGAGTCAGTGTCTGGGGGTTGGGGAGGGAAGGACTGGCTGGAAGGACCGCCTTACCTTGTAATGGCTGATGGCATGTTCAATGGTTGGCTTGGGATGGGACTGGTGTTCGGGTAACTCCAGGCAGTCCACACACAGCAGGCTTCCCGTCTCCTCACAGAATCTGCATACTTTTTTCTGGTGATGGGGACAGATGTAACCTTCACCCAGCACCTCCTCAGAACAGGGCTCGCGGCAGAGGGGGCAGCAGAGAGCCCCTGAGGCTGAGGCCTTTTCCACATGGTGGGCCAGGCACACTCGACAGAAGAGGTGTTTGCAGTCCGTGCTCACAGCTTCCTTCAGGCGCTCCAGGCAGATAGGGCAGACACCCTCCTCCCGGCTGCCTTTTGGCAAAGAGACCATAGCCTCCACCCACCCGCCAAGCTGCCCACTGGATATTCTTCTAAAGGCCTGGCACGCCACAGCCCCCGATGGGAGGACTTAGCTGGAAGCGGCCATGGAATAGCCTAGATGTCAGGACTCAGGCTCCGTCTTGCCATCAAGAAGGTCGAATCACGGACCACAAAAAACAGGATTCGGCATGAGTTTCACAAACTTCTCATTAGCTAGTTGTACACCGATCTGTTCCCCCTGTATTAGTTAAACTTGAAATCAATCTATTGTTTTCCACACACATGGAGGAAGCAAAAATGAATCTGACAGGGTACAAGTGGCTCACGCCTGTAATCGTAGCCACATAGGAGGCTAAGATCTGAGGATGGCAGTTTGAAGTCAGCCCAAGCAGACAAATCCAAGAGACTCATCTCCAACTCACCAGCCAAAAGCTAGAAGTAGAGCTGTGGCTCTATTGACAGAGTGCCAGCCTTGAGCACAAAAGCTGAGTGAGAGCATTAGGCCCTGAGTTCAAGTCTCAGGACCAGCACAAACAAATAAAACAACAAATTTGATTTTTCTTTTGAGAGCTTTCAGTGGATTTTTTTTTTTTTTTTTTTGCCAGTCCTGGGGCTTGGACTCAGGGCCTGAGCACTGTCCCTGGCTTCTTTTTGCTCAAGGCTAGCACTCTGCCACTTGAGCCACAGCGCCACTTCTGGCCGTTTCTGTATATGTGGTGCTGGGGAATTGAACTCAGGGCCTCATGTATACGAGGCAAGCACTCTTGCCACTAAGCCATATCCCCAGCCCCTCAGTGGATATTTTTATAGTTCAGAATTTTATAAGGCCAGGATGTCATTATGGAGGCTGGAAGTAAAACTGTCACACATAGACAAGTTAAATATTTTCTCCAATTTGATGTTGGCTGAGAGAACTTGCCAGGTGCTTGGGCTGTTCTTTCCTTTGCTGTCAACCCAGGTGGATTGTTGCTATTGATTGCTCCTGACAACTTTTACATTGGCACCTTGTCAGTGAGCCACTTTCCTAACCAACATTCTTTCCAAGGCAATGCAAAACCCACAGTGAAAGAGAAAGAGAAAGCAAACAGGACAGGGAGCAGAGTGATATGTATCATGCTTGAAGCTACCTTGTTCCATCCTTTCAAACCACCACCAAAGATGACCCAGAACAGGAAGAATCCCACCATATACACAGTACTCCCTTTAAATACTATGTGTCCACTCTCATTGTCCCATCCTGTACTTCTTGCCTACTCCCCCTTCTGCTCTCCCTCCCTCAAAAAAAAAAAAAGATCTTAGTTTCCTACCTTAATTTCTCCCTTTTCAATTTCAGGTACTTTTTCTTTGGCTCCAGATCTGGGGAGAAGGCTTGTAGGTGAATGAATGATCCTTCTTATATCATGCCAACTATATATGTTTGTGTGTCAGTAAGACTGGAGAAAGGTGAAGGGACATGCCCTATCTAAGAAATGATGAATTACAGGAAAATGAAAATCCTTATGGCTGCAGGTAATTGCAAGTTGACATGGACTTTGTTTTCAGGTGTGGTCTGTTTGCCCAGGGAACAACTTGGTGTTTTTAATGCTGGTGTTACATGGTCTGACGGTCGATTGACAGAATGGAAGTCCCACCGCCAGGCCCCAATCTGGGTTCAGCCAGGTCCAAGCATCACAAGGCCATGGCATGTATTTCTGGATAATGTTAAACTATCAACTGCCTATTCACTGTCCTCCAACTTCCCTCCAGACAGGAGGCATTGACACTATAAGGGGCCACTACAAGGGTTGTCACTTGAGGTTCTTAAGAATCTGCGACTCAGCTGGGGCACTGGTGGCTCATGCCTACAATCCTAGCTACTCAAGAGGCTGAGATCTGAGAATGGAGGTTCAAAGCCAGCCGATAAGACTTTTCAGCCAGGCAGAAAAGCCCATAAGACTTTTTTTTTTTTTTTTGCCAGTCCTGGGGCTGAGCTTCTTTTGCTCAAGGATAGCATTCTATCACTTGAACCACAACTCCACTTCTGGCTTTTTTCACTGGTTAATTGGAGCCAAGAGTCATAGACTTTCCTACCTAGGCTGGCTTTGAACTGTGATCCTCAAATCTCAGCCTCCTGAGTAGCTAGGATTACAGGTGTGAGCCATGAGTGCTCAGCTTGAATAGCTGTTCTACTAAACCACTGACAGTAATTAAAACATTTTCTTGACTTCTGTAAACCATTATAGCAAATCTAGGGGAGAGGTTGTGGGACTTCTAATTCCTAGACAAGTAACTTGGGGACTCACTTTTTGTGAAGCATATTTGAAGCAAGGGGAAGTTTTGTGGAATGATACACCTCTGGTGCCTGTGCCAACTCTAGATAGTGACATCCCTGGATCAAATTACAGAACTCTTTAGTTATGTTCGAGAGGTGGAAAATTGGTTACTGTAAGGAGGGAATATTCATATATTTGGTATTACAAATATTGAAATCATATTTTTAATTTGCTTCAATCCTCTTTAAACATTCATGGTTCCTATAGTATGCTTAACTCATTGCTTACTGTTCCATTAGTACTGTACCTCCCAAACAAATATCAATATTCTTGGAAGAATCTAACAATTCTAAACTAAAATCTCAATGTTATCACTCAGTTCACAGGCTCAAATGCAATGACTGTGAAAACTTAGGCCATTCCCAGTCCCCTTCTAAAAATTTCCTGCCCATTAGCTTTTTTTTTTTTTTTTGGTCGGTCGTGGAACTTGAACTCTTGGCCTGGGCGCTGTCCCTGAGCTCTTCAGCTCAAAGCTAGCACTCTACCACTTGAGCCACAGCACTACTTCAGGTTTTCTGGTGGTTGATTGGAGATAGGAGTCTCATGGACTTCCCTACCTGGGCTGGCTTTAAACCACGATCCTCAGATCTCAGCCTCCTGAGTAGCTAGGACTACAGTCGTGATCCATCGGTGCCCAGCTTCCCCATTAACTTTTGTCTCATTTTCCTGACCATCCATAGAAGGAGCCCATTCTATGTTAGCATGTACCAGGTGCAGCTACTGGAACTTCAAAGGCAGAGGACCCAAGTTCTGATCCACCAAGTTCTGATCACCACTCTGACTTTTTTCCTGTGGTTAACCCTTCACAAATCGTGGAATATCCCTGGACCCAAAGCCATTGGGATCTTCAATTCAATGTACTTAATAAATTATTCTTACATGGATGTCTGCCACTGTACACAACAGGTGGAAAAGTTGTAGTGGGAAAGTTTTTCTATATCAATGGACAATAGGTGGCGCTGTCTCCCAAGAAACTTCTGTTTGTTTTGTTGCCAGTCCTGGGGCTTGGACTCAGGGCCTGAGCACTGTCCCTGGCTTCTTTTTGCTCAAGGCTAGCTAGCACTCAGCCACTTGAGCCACAGCGCCACTTCTGGCCTTTTCAATATATGTGGTGCTGGGGAATCGAACCCAGGGCTTCATGTACACGAGGCAAGCACTCTACCACTAGGCCATATTCCCAGTCCCCCAAGAAACTTCTGAAAGATAGCTACTGTGATAACTAGGGCGCCTGAAAAAAACTGGCAGTGTAGCTGGTAGGTCATATACCATAATCATAGCTCCTCTGAGGCTGAGGTCTGAGAATCAGCCAGCCTGGACAGTAAAGTTTCTGAGACTCATCACTAAAAAGTAAAAAGCTGGAAGTGGTCAGGTGCCAGTGTCTCAAGCCTGTAATCCTAGCTACTCCAAAGGCTGAGATCTGAGGATCACTGTTGGAAACCAGCCCAGGCAAAAAAGTCCCCATGAGACTCTTATCTCCAGTTAACCACTCAAAAACGGGAAGCTGTGGCTCAAGTGTAGATTGCTAGACTTGAGCACAGAGAGGCCCAGGGACAATGCCCAAGCCCTGAGTTCAAGCCCCACAACTAACAACAACAACAACAACAAAGTTGGAAGTCGAAGTGTAGGTTCAAGTGACAGAGCACCAGCCCTCTGAGCTAAAAAGCCAAGTGAGAGCACCAGGTAAGTGGGAAGTCCTGAGTTCAAGCCTCTGTACACACACACACACACACACACACACACACACACACACACACACATACACACACACACCACCCAACTAGAATAGCTTGAAATGTATTCAAGCAATTAGTCATATACCAAAATGATAAAAGAATTCTTATTAGAGAAGTAAGATAGATGGGCCTGTGTGGATGGTGTGGGTGTAGAACGAATGAATTCATCCCTTGAGTGGAATGTGGGTGACTGTCGGGCTTACTGGAAGTACTGAGCTAGTCACACCTATTTCAAGGAAAAGATAAGACACTTCCTTGTGGTAGAGGAGATCATGAACTCTCTATCCAAACACTCAGGGCAGAGAGAAACATTCGAAAGGAGTGAGCAAATGCTGAGAGAAATGGTGGTGAGGCCCAGAGTGAGAGGGAGACCACCCCATGGCAATAGTTGTGAAAAGGAATATCTAATCTAGTGTGAGTTTCAAGCTTTCCCACGGGCTTTTCTCTGGGCTCTGGGATGGGCCCCACTGTGTGACAAAGTTTGCAAAACCACATATATGCATCAGGGGAAACTATTTTAATGTATTTCTATATAAATTCAATCAAAGTTATTTTGACATTAAAAAGTAGACAATAATCCTAGCTACTCAGGAAGCTGAGATCTGAGGACTGCATATATTCTTATCACCAAGGTTGTGCCCCTAGCTCTCAACAGTAATGCATTTTTTGCGTTTTATTTACTATGATAGAAGACATTACACATTACTTACTCTCAATTGACAGATTCCATTACGGAATTGTTTTCAAATGCAGAGTGAATCAAGCTTATAAAGCTACTTCAGCTTGGTGGGGGAAGGTCTCTATTCCAAGCACCCAGGAGGCTGATATAGGAAATCAGGAGTTGTAGGCTAACCTAGATTCCATAGCCAGTTCTTGTCTCAACGGCAACACAACAAAAATGAAAACAATTAAACCTAAAAATATAGCAATGGATCAGAGAGTTCCTAGACATAGTATCTGTATTTTTAGGGTTTTTTTTGTTGTTGTTATGAGACAGCATGTTATTGTTATCTCAGGCTAGCTTTGAACTCTGGGTCATCCTGATTCAGTCTCTCAGTGCTAAGGTTGCCAGCATGTGCCTGTAAAAGAAAAAATTACAGTAAAGAAAAACACTCTCCAATTAAAAAAATAAGGACATTTTACTTAAATTAAGGTAGTAGAAAAATTTAAATTTATTTTTAAAATTGTCTTTAGCTGTACAAAGGAGGTGCCATGTAACAAAGCAGTTTATGAATGCAATGCGCCTTGATCAGTGCTGCCAGGTTCAACGTTTTCACTTCCCTTGGACGCCCTCTTCCCCTTACTTTTCTTAGTTTTGTGGTATATACAATGAGTCCTTGACTGCATTCTCCCCCCCTTCCCCACCCCTCCTCGCCCCAGGCCCCACCCCATCTCTTAGAGGTACCCATCTCCCCAAGTTGATTTCCTTGGACTTTGACCTCCTCTTTCTAGGCAATTACACTATTTGAGCTGTCCATAGAGTCTACTATCCTTTAGTTAATTCATTTGTATCCACTTGCATACCATCCAGTGTGGGGACTTTAGATGTACAGGCACATTCTAAGAAGCTCCCACAAATGAGGGAACCTTTATTTGGGTCATGCTTACCTCACTTAATGTAATTGTTTCCATCTTTCCTTTCCTTACAAATGGTACAATACCATTCAAACAGATGAGTAAAATTCCCTTGTATACTTATACTTTTCTTGATCCATGTCTCAGAAATTTTAAATGTATGATTAAAATAGACTTTCTTCTCTGGGGAGAAATTTAGATATTTACCTATTGACCTGACTCTTAGATTAGGGTTCTTTGACCCCAAGTGCATTGTTTCTTTTCTTCTTTCTGAACTCAGGGGCTTACACATGCTAGTCAACTACACTACCACTGAGCTACATTCCCACCCCCCCAAAAAAATGCATATTCTTTCTACAGAAAAGTGATGAACCAAGATCTAGAAAGTCCCCCAAGTTATACTGTCTTATTCTAATGGTTGGGTAGATTGGCAGGTTGTCCTTCACTTTACCCTGCTCTCTGTCCTCACGTTGAACAGTTATGTCTATTCCAGCCAAGAGGGAAGGACGATTGCTTGTGTAGGTTATCAGACAGCAAGAGGCTCAACTAAACTTGAATTTCATGGAACGTTCTGTCTCAGGTATTACATGATGTATTATGTATCTGGAATTCATATTTAACTGAGTGTCCTGTACTTTTTTTTTTATTGAATCGGACAAGCCTTTCTTGGCTAATCTAGGTCACACACTATCATTTTGACTGGAAAAGACAGTCTTGAGGAACTGAAGATAAGTTAGGTGGAAGTGGAGAAAGCCTTTGGAGGAGGAATTCAGACTTCATTCTGTAGAAAATTGAGGCTAACTGTAGGGGTTTTCTTTTCTTTTCTTTTTTGGCTCAAGTGATAGAGTGCTAACCTTGAGCAAAAGAAACTCAGAGAGAGTGCCCAGGCCCTGAGCTCAAACCCCAGGACTGGCAGAAAAAAATACAGAAACGTATATTAGAAATGATCCATAATTCCCCCAACCAGCAGTAACAATGGTCTATATTTGCTGATTATCATCTCCAAGTTGATGCCCATTTAATACCTTCTTCAGCCTACTTTGACCACCCTAGCCTTACCACTTACTCCCTCACACATCTCCTTGTTCTATTTTATCTCCATAATTATGTTGTATGATTCATCTGTTTTTTTTTAGTTTGTATTTTGTTTTATTGGTGGTACTAGGTGCTTTGTTTTGTTTTGTTTTTTTGCCAGTCCTGGGGCTTGAACTCAGGGTCTGAGCACTGTCCCTGGGCTTCTTTTTGCTCAAGGCTAGTACTTTGCCAGTTAAGCCACAGCAGCACTTCTAGCTTTTTCTATATATGGAACCCAGGGCTTCATGTATACGAGACGAGCACTTTACCACTAGGCCATATTCCCAGCCCCCTGGTACTAGGTTTTAAAAGAGCATTTGCAGGAATTTGAGCCACACCATCAGCCCTCTTTTGCATTTAGTTTCTCTTTGTTGTTGTTTTAATAGGTATATTCCAGAGCTTCTGCCTAGGGAAGACTTCATTCTCTCTCCCTCCTTCCTAAGCAGGTGTGATTGCAGGCATGTGCTACCATGCCACTTTTCATAAACTCTGTGCTTGGAAGTCATAACCTTCCAGAAGTAATATGCACAATATCATTTCTCTTTTAAGAACTCAGTTCTTGCAAATCAGAGCATTTTTTTCATACTATTGAACCTACTGCACATTTCAAATATCCACTCAGTTTAATGGATGGATACCAAAGAGAATTCTAGGAGAATAGAACAGCTTTGGAATACTGGGTGTTTTGCTCTCCTAGATTACTCATCCTAACTACTCAGGAAGCTGAGATCTGAGAATTGTGGTTCAAAGCAGCTGGGACAGGAAAGTCTGTGAGATTCTTATTTCCAATAAATTACAAAAAAACCAAAAAGCCACAAGTGGAGTTGTGGCTAAAGTGGTAAGTGTTGAGCAAAAGAAGCTCAGCGACAGTGCCCAGGCTCTGAGTTCAAGCCCCAGAACTGGCAAGAAAGAAAGAAAGAAAGAAAGAAAGAAAGAAAGAAAGAAAGAAAGAAAGAAAGAAAGAAAGAAAGAAAGAAAGAAAGAAGAGAAAGAGAGAGAAGAAAGAAAGAAAGAAAGAAAAGAAGAAAGGAAGGAAGGAAGGAAGGAAGGAAGGAAGGAAGGAAGGAAGGAAGGAAGGAAGGAAGGAAGGAAGGAAGGAAGGAAGAGGGCCGGGGATATGGCCTAGTGGCAAGAGTGCTTGCCTCTTATACATGAAGCCCTGGGTTTAATTCCTCAGCACCACATATACAGAAAATGGCCAGAAGTGGCGCTGTGGCTCAAGTGGTAGAGTGCTAGCCTTGAGCAAAAAGAAGCCGGGGACAGTGCTGAGGCCCTGAGTCCAAGGCCCAGGACTGGCCAAAAAAATAAAAAAAATAAAAAATGAAGATTGTGCCATTGACATTTAACCAGGCGAAAGGTAAAGCCCAGAGACCACTTTAGGTAAAGCAGAATGTATAATTGCTCTGGCTACAGTCATGAAACCACTCCGTATCCCTGTGTGACTTAAGTTTAAGATCAGAAAAAGTCAATTGCGTATCAGGTGCGGGTGGCTCATGCCTGTAATTCTAGCTGCTCAGGAGACTGAGTTCTGAAGCTGTCTCAAAACCAGCTGGGCAGGAAGGTCCCTGAGACTCTGATCTCTAATTATTCATCAAAAAGTTGGGAGTTCAATTGTGGCGCAAGTGGTAGAGTGCTCAGAGACAGTGTCTATGCCCTGAGTTCGAGCCTCAGGCTTGACAAAAATAACAAAACAAAGTTAATTGTGCTTCTTGGTGAGGACAGAAGGCCATGCTGGAGAGGGGGGAGGGAGGGTGGAAACTACAACCAAGGATGGGGAGGGAGGAGTCACTCTCCTCTTGAGACAAGAGGGAGGAGAGAGGGTTAGACGTGAATGCGTTGAGCTAGAGAGAGAGTTGAGGTGGAACTGGTGAATATGTTCACAGTCAACACAAACACTATAATCTGCAGGGGCTGGTGGCTCACATCTGTAATCCTAAGTCTGGATGATTGAGGCTCAACCCCAGCCAATGCAGAAAAGAGACTCCATCTCCAATTAATGAGCAACAAGCCAGGTTGGAGGAGGCTGATATCTGAGGATCATGGTTCAAAGCCAGCCTGGGCAGGGAAGTCCACAAGACTCTTACCTCCAATGAACCACCAAAAAGCCAGAAGCAGAGCTGTGGCTCAAGTGGCAGAGTACTAAGCCTTTGAGCAAAAAAAATTTAAGGGACACTGCCCAGACCTGATGTTCAAGCCGCCATATTGGCATGTGCACACTCATATATGCATGCACACATGAGTCAAAAGCCTTTCAAGAGCTGCTAGTTCCTCCTTCCTTCACTCCCTACCTGAGGCTCATAAAAAGTCCCTGTTGGTGGACTTTGGTGCTCTACTTTTTCTGGGCCAATCAACTGCTTTATAAACATATCTTTGTGAGTCCAAAGTTCAGGACACCTTCCATACAGTCGGTCACAATATCCATTTGCTCTCAAGAGGTACTAAGATAGGATTGTCTGTGTTTCCCTCTTTTTATTCTATTTTCTACAGTTGAATTTTTCTTTTTTACCATTCATTTGCTCCCCCCTCTATGCCATCTTTGTTTCTTTCCTTCCAGATCCCTTTAATTGCTAGACTCTCCGGTGCCCACCTCCTCTTTTCCTAGATCCACCGTCCACCACAGATTTTGGGACTGTACATTTGAAGCCATCCGGAGGCTCGTCATGGCTGGCCAGCAGCTCGCCAGCCATCTCCAGGATGAAGTGATCTGCTCCATCTGCATGGACACCCTGCAGGAGCCGGTCACCATTCACTGTGGGCACACATTCTGCCTCAGATGCATCTCTCAGATTGGAAACTCATCGGACGACCTTCTCAGGTGTCCCCTGTGCCAGCATTATGTGCAGAGGAGCACACTCAGGCCCAACTGGCTGTTGGTAAATCTGGTGGAGAGAATCCAAGCTATGGATCCCTCTGAGATCCAGCCAGAAGAGGAAGAAATGAAATGTTCAAAGCACGGAGAAAGGCTCCATTACTTCTGTGAGCAAGATGGGGAATTCCTCTGTGTGGTGTGTCGGGATTCCAAGGACCACAGATCCCATAATGCCATCTTGATAGAAGAAGCTGCCCAGATATATCAGGTAGGTATTTGGGGCCCTTTCTCTACCCTCCTCCTTCTGCCTTCTATCAGAGGAGGATTCGGGGGGGGGGGGGGTTGGAAGTGTTATCTACCTCCAGGGGACAGTTCGGTTTGAAATTGTGGCTCAGCTGGGGATATGGCCTAATGGCAGAGTGCCTACCTCGTATACATGAAGCCCTGGGTTCAGTTCCTCAGCACCACATATACCGAAAACAGCCAGGAGTGGCGCTGTGGCTCAAGTGGCAGAGTGCTAGCAAAAAGAAGCCAGGGACAGTGCTCAGGCCCTGAGTTCAAGCCCCAAGATTGGCAAAAAAAAAAAAAAGACAGGAATTGTGGCTCAATCCCTTTGCACTCAAGTGAGAAGTCCACAGTCAGGCACAGTGGGGTCAAGGAGTCCAGGAAATGTTGCCTGTTTGCAATCAAGGCCTAAGGGAGAATGGCCCAGATTTGAAATTTTTTTGGCCAGTCCTGGGCCTTGGACTCAGGGCCTGAGCACTGTCCCTGGCTTCTTCCCGCTCAAGGCTAGCACTCTGCCACTTGAGCCACAGCGCCGCTTCTGGCCGTTTTCTGTATATGTGGTGCTGGGGAATCGAACCTAGGGCCTAGTGGCCTAGTGGCACTCTTGCCACTAGGCTATATCCCCAGCCCCCAGATTTGAAATTTGAATCGGATGATTTGGGTTCAAGTTCAGACTCTTGAATTTAAATATGACCATTGAAGAATCACTTTACCACCTTGAGCCAGCCATTCTCAGCATTCAGGGGATCAAGCCTAGGTCCTGGCATATGCTATGCAAATGTTCTCCCACTGAGCTATCCTCTGCCTCATCTTACAGGGGGACTGGGGATGTAGTCTAGTATTAGAGTGCAAGGGTTTTTTTTTTGGTTGTTGTTGTTTTTGGTTTTTTGTTGTTTCTTTTTGCCAGTCCTGGACCTTGGACTCAGGGCCTGAGCACTGTCTGGCTTCTTTCTGCTCAAGGCTAGCACTCTGCCACTTGAGCCACAGCGCCACTTCTGGACATTTTCTGTATATGTGGTGCTGAGGAATTGAACCCAGGGCTTCATGTATAGGAGGCAAGCACTTTTGCCACTAGGCCACATCCCATAGAGTACAAGCTTGTACTAGACACTAGTCCTTAGCTCCTGAGAGAAAGAAGGAAAGAAGGAAGGAAGGAAGGAAGGAAAGAAGGAAATGGGGTGAACAAAACTTATCTGTTGACAGACAAGGAAAAGGTTGTGGGAATTCTTTATTAATCCTCAAATGCCTTCCAAATGAATTAATCATGAATAACATAATGAGTCACGAATAGCAATTCTTTTCTTTTAGACCACTAAAGTTCTGGATTTCTCTTTTCCCATCTCTCAGCACCCGTCCTACCCAGGAGAGTATCACTTGCTCCCCTGAGAGGCTTGGGTTGGGTTTTAGGAGGCAGAGTAGCCTCTAGGTGCAGCCTGCCCCAATGGCTCCCTCTCTCCCCGCCCCCAGCGGCAGATTCAATCAAAGATGGAAGTTTTGCTGCAAAAGGAGAAGGAAATACTACTAGAGAAGAAGAGAGGTGAACAGAAAAATGAGGTCTTCCAGGTAAGAAAGAACTGTTTTTTTCTTGTGGTCCTCAGAAGCAGAAACCACGCCATCCAAGCTCCAAGAATCCTTTTTACACTGACTCTCCAAAAAACATCTGTGATGAAGGATGGAGCACAGAGCAGGGTGGAGTGAGGGAGGGAGGACACACCGGGAGCACGGGAGGACCAGCATGGGGGCACTGGGGCTGGGTGCGTCAGGCCCTTGCTGACTGGGCCACTGAACCTCCTCACTCTGCCTCATCATCTCCACGCGTGCCCAGGTGGTGGAAGGAAACCTATATTGGTCTTAGAATAGGAAATGCTGATTTTCAAAGCAAGTTCTGGAGCCAGGCATCTATGGCTCATGCCACTTGGGAGGCTGAGATCTGAGGATCATGGTTCAAAGCCAACCCAAGCAGGAAAATCTATGAGACTCGTCTCCAATTAACCAGCAAAGAAAAGCTGAAAGTGGTGCTATGACTCGAGTGAAGAGCACTCACTAAGCCTTCAGTGAAAAAGCTACACAAGAAAAGGCCCTGAGTGCATAGTACCAATACACACACACACACACACACACACACACACACACACACACACACGGAGTGCACCACGCTCTGCCCTTCCCTTCCTTGGAGAGTCTGATTCTCCCTTTAGAAACGCCACCCTCCACTTTCACTTGTTTTGTTTTGTGTTTGGCATGTCCAAGGGGGGAAAAAATCTACCTAGGAGCAGATGGTAAATAAACCAAAAAGCTTCAGGAGATGTGAGTTTTAGACACTCAGGTCCTTGAAGGTAAATGACAAAACATAATTTAATCTAAACCTGAGAACACAGGAAATGCTTTCGGAGTTGGTGCTCCCCTCTCCTGCCTAGGTTGACACACTCCCAACTTGAAGAGGCAGCTGGGAGGACCTGTGAGGCTGCCACCTCTCATCTCTACTACCTTCCTCTTGTGCCAGACCCAGGTACGGCTTGAGAAGCAAAGGGTTGAGCAGCATTTCCAACACCTGCGGCAGGTCCTAGCCAAGGAAGAGAATTTCCTCCTGGCCAGGCTTCGTTGGCTGGAGATGGAAGGAGCCAAGGGAAAGAAGTTCTATTCCATTTCCACGGAGGCGCAGCTGAACTCGCTCAAGAAGCTCATTGAATCCCTGACAGCCAAGCGGCAAATGCAGCCCAGACAGCTGTTGAAGGTGAGTTTCTTGGGACAGCATGGACTGACAGATGGCCCAAGACTGCCCCACCCCACCTCTAGTCTAGCCACTATCCAACAAAAAGGTATGAGCTCTGGGGGCTGGGAATGCGGTTCAAGTGGTAGAATGCTAGCCTTGAGCAAAAAGAAGCTCAGGGACAGCGCCCAGGTCCTGAGTTCAAATCCCAGGACTGGCACAAAAAAAAACCCACAAGAAGATATGAGCCCCACATAAAAGTTAGAATTATAATGAGGGTCACATGAGTGATGTAAAAATATGTGAGCCACATGTGACATCTTCAGATATAATCTGAACCACATATGCCATGTAGAAATACATTTCAGTCACATGTGTGGTTCAGATTTTTTTTTTTTAGTGGCCACAATGAAAAGATGAAAAAGACACAGATAAAGCCATTGATTCATGTGTATAGTTCTAGCTACTCAGAAAGCTGAGAGATCTAGAGAATCATGATTTGAAGCCAGCCCAGGGCAGAACATTCTTTGAGACTTAACAACTTAATCAGCAAACAGTGGGGCTGGAGGTATGGCTCAAATGGTAAAGTATCAGCCTAGTATGTGTGAGGCTCTGAGTTCAAGCACCAGTATCACCACAGGAAAGAAAGAAAGGGAGGGAGGGAGGGAGGGAGGGAAGGAGGGAAGGAGGGAGGGAGGGAGGGAGGGGAGGAAGTAAGTCAGGCAAAGTCATTGCATTTCTCTGACCTAGCTTGCAAGGCTCCTGATTCAGTCTCAGAAACAAAATTCATCTTTGGAACATCACTTATTTGGTTCTTCTTAAGCTATTATCATGGTCCTGTGTACTGTTTTATTAAGAGCTTCTTGGAGCAGTCCTCCAAGTGGTGGGTGAAGAGAGAGAGAGAGAGAGAGGAATCTGAGATGTTCATACTCCACTTCCAGGGGCATCTGCACTTCATCCTTGGTTCCCATGCTTTATTCAAACGCTGAGCCTGTGCTGTCTGTTTCTCTTGCAGGACATCAAAACTCTCCTGTCCAGGTATGCTGGAACACACGGTGCCTAGTGCTTACTGAGTCACTCATGCTCAGGGCACTCAACAGAAACCCAAACACCTCCACCTCCTCTGCCCCGAATACTCACACACTCTGCAGCCAACTGTTGAGGCTGCAGGTGGGTGCTTGGGCATAGGGGTTGGTGGGTAAAGAGAGCTGTGTTCTCTGGCTTCCTGGCTTTTTAGCACAAAGTCTATTTCCTGGCACCTCCTACATGTTCCTCACTCAACTTGGTGGGGCCTAGCACCCTGGCTCAATCTCTTTGCCCCCCTCTTTCCCTTCTCCTCAGTCACATACCAAGTTCATTTCCGAATCTCCTCCTGCTCCACCTCACTCCAGCTCCAGCACCCTAGCCCTGGTCTCCTCTCTCTCAGCTCACCACCCCCTGACTTGCAGCATCCTTCCCCAAGCACTCTTCCATCCCTGCGCATCTCTGTGATCGGTCCTCCCGCCCCTTCCTTCCTATGATCTAACCACCCAGCTCAGCTATGTATTTATAGGAGCGAGGTATTTCAATTTCTCAACCCAACCTCAGTTCCTGAGGGGCTGGAGAAAAAACTCAACGAAGCAAAATCCAGTCACAACGCCATCACAGAGAACTTAAGAAAATTCAAAGGTAAGGAAAAAGTAGCCAGCACCTCGATTCCCCTACTTCTCTGGAGGATTCTGTCCCCATCATCCCCCCGAAGGGGGCCTGTAACTCGTGAGTGCCAGCAGTCATCACTGGGCCCTTCAAGTGCCACATTGTCTAGCATCTCTCTGCTTTCCTTTTGCTCTGTCTTCTGCCTTTTCTTTTTTGCCAATCCTGGGGCTTGAACTCAGGGCCTGAGCACTGTCCCTGAGCTTCTTTTTGCTCAAGGCTAGCACTCTACCACTTGAAACACAGCACTACTTCTGGATTTTTCTGTTTATGTGGTACTGAGGACTTGAACCCAGGGCTTTAAGCATGCTGGCCAAGCACTTTACCACTAAGCCACATTTCCAGTCCCTTCTGCCTTTCCTTATAATAACCATTGAGGGGACCTGAAGTTCCCTTTTCCTCCTCAAGAGGGCTCCCTCCCCTAGTGCAGTGGCTGTCAGCAATTGTGTGGCGTTGTCTGGCGGACACACAAGAGGCAGTGCTGCTTTTGGGGGACACTGAGGCAGGGGGTGTGTAATGTCTGTCAAGGGGCTACAGAAGGAGAGAAAAATACATTGAAAGCAGATGATGTTTGAAGGAAATACTTTTTTCTTTTCAGGAAATAGAAACTAATCAGATCACAGCCACAAAGACGGGGCTATAGATATTGTCAGATACTTTTTCAAACTTGTCTGGGTTTGCAGTTGGGAAGCAGGGCTGGCATGTGTGAGGATGTGTGTGTGTGTGTGTGTGTGTGTGTGTGTGTGTGTGTGTGTGTCCTGGGACTTGAACTCAGGGCCTGGGTGCTGAACTTCTTTTGATCAATGCTAGTGCTCTACCACTTGAGCCGCAGAACCTTTTCTGAGTAGTTTATTAGAGATTAAGTCTCACGGACTTTCCTGCACAGGGTAGCTCTGAACTGCGATCCTCAGATCTCAGCCTCCTGAGTAGCTAGGATTACAGGCGTGAGCCCCCAGTGCCTGCCTGTGAGGACTTCTTTTTACCATGTAGGGTGTGTTAAGCCAGGAGAGAAGAGAACTGAATGGAGTCCTCTTTCTAGAAAGATCCTAGGAGAGATCCTGGGGGAGAAGGAAGACTAAGACAGTGACCAGAGTGGACCCCTTCCTCCAGGACTCCCCCTCAGCACATGCAAGCAGAACAGCATTTGGATCGTTGCTTTCTGGCAGTCGCTGCTCTGCATTGCACAATGCTCCACACCCATTGCTGTGATCAAACCAGCAACTCGACACACACTCAGGTCTAACACATTTAGTTGTTGGGTCGAGTTTTAGGGTAGGAACTCCCTGTAGATTTGGGGAAGGGGGAGGTAGATGTGCTGTGTTGTCTCCTCTTGTGTGTGTGTGTTTCTCTATGTCTTTCTCTGTTTCTATCTCCCTATGTACATGTCCATCTGTCTGCCATACCCATATATCCCCTCCTCCCCACCAGTCCTCCAATTCCCACCGGGCCCAGGGAATGAGGGAATGGAGAGGTGACAAGGAGTCTGCTTCTACCATGGGTTCAATCTCCATGGTTCCCTCCGCAGAAGCTCACTGCTCCCCATGGAGGACGGCTGGGTGTGGAAACTCAGGAGTGGACTTGGGAATGCCTGAACTTCAACGTGTATTAAGGGCCCCAAAGGGCATTGCAGTGTTCCCAGACAGTTTCTTCTGGCTGTCCTTCTGCAGGCCTCTCACGTGAAGGTCATGGTGTCTCCTGGCTCTTCCCCATAGCTGAGCTATTAGCACTCAGGGGAGTTGCCCACCATTTTCCCTCCACCTACCCCGGGGCTTCTCTGTGCCCTCCTCCAGCCAAGGTTGGCATAGGGGCCACAAAGAACTGAGTCCAGCACCCTTACAAGAAATTCAGGCCAGGAAGGAATCATGGTCCCCACTTCTGGGTCCAGCCTCTCACTGCCCGGAGTCGTCTCTGGCCCCTGCCTGTCAGTGGCGGAAGTGCCCTGGGCAGGCCCTCCCTGTCTGTTCTGGGTTGGAAGGGGAGCCAGCCTCTGCTACAGGAGCTTTGTTCCTCTTCCCCTTAAGCCCTCTCTCATGGAGAGAAGACTGAGATTGCCCTCCAAGCACTAGACCCTGCCCCCCCCTTACAGCACCCTGCTCCTGAGTGGCTAGCTCCACAGCCAGCTCAATGCACCTCTTTCTCGTGGCATTTCTGGGGTCTGGTTGGTTGGTCAGTCTGCTGGGTGGTGTGCAAAGGGCCAGATGTACACTGCCTAATTTGTAGCTGCTAACCATGTGTGTTGTGAAACACGGAGTCACAGTTCTCTTTCAGTATTTGAAGATTCCACAAGACTTAGTATGAAAATGGAATGTAAAATATAAGCAATACTTTTTTTCAGTGGTATCTCACTATGTTGCCCAGTCTGGTCTTGATATGGTGGACTTTTTTTTTTTTTTTTTGGCCAGTCCTGGAGCTTGAACTCAGGGCCTGGGCACTGTCCTTGAGCTTCTTTTGCTCAAGGCCAGCACCCTACCACTTGAGCCACAGTGCCATTTCCCACTTTTTCTGTGTATGTGGTACTGAGGAATGGAACCCAGGACTTTATGCATGCTAGGCAAGCACTCTACCACTAATGCACATTCCTAATCCATGGTGGGTTTAAATGGTATTCCCACTTTAGCTTCTGGGGTAGCTAGGACTACAGGTGTTAGCCACTGAGACCAGACATACATTTCATGGGTGAATTTCAAGTTTTTGAATTTATACCCCTTGAACTATACTCCCATCCTTTTTTGGTTCTAGCTATTTTTTTTTAGATAAGTTTTCCAGTTTATGCTCAAAATAGCCTTCCTTCTGTCTGAATGCTCTCCATTTCCTTCTGTTCTCTACCCCTAGAAAACCTGCAGACTGAAAAGAAGAAAGATGAAGCCAGATTCCTCAAAGGCATGGATGAAAGGGACAAGAAGAGCTGTAAGTGGGGACTGATGGCTGCTTCTTCTTTTTTTTTTTTTTTTTTTGGCCAGTCCTGGGGCGTGGACTCAGGGCCTGAGCACTGTCCCTGGCTTCCTTTTTGCTCAAGGCTAGCACTCTGCCACTTGAGCCACAGCGCCTCTTCTGGCTGTTTTCTAGATATGTGGTGCTAGAGAATCAAACCCAGGGCTTCATGTATACGAGGCGAGCTCTCTTGCCACTAGTGATGGCTGCTTCTTGTTGTTGGGGAAGTGGGAATGCAAAGGGTAGGATTCTCTTTCTATAGGAACAGGAGGTCCCCTTATGGGTGCAGAGCAAGCCAGTCAGCAGAGAACATGTTTATATTTTATTTATCTATTATTTGGTTGGTTGTGAGGCTTGATCTTGGGACCTGGGTACTGTCCCCTGGGCTTTTCAGCTCAAGGCTAGGGCTCTACCTCTGTGAGCCACAGCTTTATTTCCAGTTGTCTGGTGGTTAATTGGAAATAGGAGTCTCATGGACTTTCCTGCCCAGGCTGGCTTTGAACTGTGATCCTCAGATCTCAGCCTCCTGAGTAGCTAGTATTACAGGTGTGAGCTACTGGCACCCAGCTGCTGTTTGGTTTTATGGTGCTGACAATCAAACCCATGAGCTTCACATGTGCCAGGCGCCACTGGTACCCGGCTGGCTGTTTGTTTTTACTTGGCAACTTTCTGGTAACAATTTTTTTTTCTCTCTCCAATTCCTAGGGAGCCTGTCAGAGAAAAACAATCTGGGCTTGCCCTCCCCAGGTAGGAGTCCCGCCCTGCACGCTGTAGTCTTCTCATGGGGGACCTCAGTGTGACAAATGCTCTATTCAGAGCAGTCAGGAATGTACTGGGGAAGGTAGAGATTTGACTGCAGGAAGAACTTCCTCACATCCAAGTCCCCTTCACCCTCCTCAGCCAGTCAGGATGGAGAGGAAGAAGGGAGGAGAAAAGAGGAGGATTTAAAGAGACTACATTTAAAGAGATTGTGGGAGGGGGACTGTGGGGCCTGTAGATCTTGAAGAGTTCAGGTGCCAGAGATGGCATCTCGTCCATCCCCTCTCCTTACCGAGTATGCTTCCCCCAGGAGACACCCGGGCATGGTGGTTGGCCTCAGTCCCAATAGCACTGTGAGCTGGAGGATGGGGGTTTCTCGTTGGCTCCTCCCACTGATCTCATTTCTCTTTTCCTTTTCCCTTGACACAATGAACAACTAAACTCCTCAACTGCATCGTGGCGCACACCCTCCCTCCCTGGGGGCTCCCTTGCTGGGACAGTGGTCCCTTCAGCATTGCTCCGAGCACGAAGCAGGGCTTCTTACGTTGAGGTTCCTCGAGACCGAATCAACTCTGAGGACACCGGGAACTTTCCCTTGGTGCAGATTGGAGACCCACGCTCAGACTTGAGTGAGTGACTGGAGATGTCCAGTGTCCTAGGTTAAGCAGAGTTGGGTCAAGTGAGTGGGGCCTCGGGGAGGGGCCGGAGATACTGATCATGGAGATGGGATGGTACTGGTGCAGGAATAAAGGTGTAGTTGAGCAAAGTCTAAGGGAAAGGACAACCCCTGGCCTTTGGCGCGCCTGTCTTTTGGCTTCTTCTTGTCACTTTGGCTAGGGCTCCCCCTCGTGGATAAAATCTACCTCTACAACTGTCCCCCTCTGGTTTCCCTTACCCAGCTGGCCTCCCACTCCCTTTTATTAGTGTCAGTTACTTGGGCTTGAACTCAGGGCATCAGGACTGTCCTTTAGCTTTTTCTCTCAAGGCTAGTGCTCTACCACTTTAGCCACAGCTCCATTCCACTTCCAGTCTTTTGGTGGCTAAGAGTCTCATGGACCTTCTTGCCAGGACTGGCTTTGAACCTACATCCTCAGATCTCAGCCTCCTGAGTAGCTAGTATGACAGGTGTGAGCCACCTGTGCCCAGGATCAACTCCATTTTAAAAATATTTGTATTGTTATTATAAAGGTGATGTACAGAGGGGTCAGAGTTACATAAGTTAGGTAATGAGTATATTTGTTTTAGACGTCACTCCTTCCCTCACTCTCTCCCAGTTCAACTCCACTTTTTCTTTTTTAATTGGTTGTGGTGCTTGAACTCTGGGCCTGGGTGCTGTCCCTGAGCTCTTCAGCTCAAGGCTAGCACTCTATCACTTGAGCCACAGTGCCACTTCTGGTTTTCTGGTGGTTAATTGGAGATAAGAGTCTCAGGGTCTTTACTGCCCGGGCTGGCTATGAACTGCGATCTTCAGATCTCAGTCTCCTGAGTGGCTAGGACTACAGGTGTGAGCCACCAGCGCCTGGCCCAGCATCAACTTCACTTTTTAAACAACTGTTTACCCAAGCAGCCGTCTCTTATCCATCCCCATGAACCAGACCACTGTGACAGGTCTCCACATTCCTATATCCCCTCCTCTTATCTCTTCCAAACTCCCACATCCATCAAAGAAAAACTAGTATTGCAGAAAGTATTGAGATTAGATAACAAATCAGGAGATAAAACGAGGTCCACATTCCTACATCTGGTGCCCAGACAGCCTTGTAGGAGATGACCTGAAAGAATTTCAACCTTAATCAAATGTGACTCCCTGTCTAGATCCTAATAAAAAAAATGGGAAGATGAGGTGGGAGATTCTTGAATATTCCTCCTTCTGTATTTCACCCCTCATTCTTGTGTTTAGAAAATTACTTCAGCTCAGCAAGTCAGAGCCTTGTTTCTCAAATCAGCACCAACCCTTGTAAACAGGGAAAAGATGATTTCATCTTTGAAATGATACCACCGTGATTAAGTGGGGTGCTCCCTGGTGCATCCACAAAACAGAATATTGTGAGATTTGAGATTAATTTTAAGGAGGTGACAGGGCCTCGAACTTCTCTGGGGATTTGCGGTATGTCTGAGTCTCCCTCCAACTGGAGATGGAAAATAAGGATCAGGATAGCTTGATGTCAAGCTGTCGCTCTTTCCCCTCATCTCCCCACAGCTGCTGTGACCCTGGACGCAGCCACGGCCCACCCAGATCTCATCCTTTCTCCAGATCTAAAGACAGCAATGCTACACCGCGGCTACCAGAGTGATTCAACTGAGCCCACGAATCCCGAGCGCTTCCATCCTTTCTGCTGCGTTCTGGGTTTACCAGGTTTTACCTCGGGCCGCCAGGCCTGGGAGGCGGAGCTCCAAGGGCCCGAAGGCGGAGCCTCCTTGGTGGGCGTGGCCTCGGAACCCGTGCCTCGGAAGGGCCACTTGCGAATGGAACCTTTGTCTGGCTTCTGGGCGCTGCGCATCTTCGGCCCTACGTGCCAAGCGCTCGCCGAGCATGGCACCCGGGTGGATCTGCCAGTCCGTCCAAGGAAAGTGGGTGTCCTTGTGGATCACAATGAGGGGAAGGTCACCTTCTATGACGCCACCAACAACAGTCACATTTACACCTTCCAAGCCTCCTTTCCTGGGAAGATCTGTCCCTTTTTTCGGCTCCTGTTACAAGGCACCCAGATCACCCTGAGTCCCTAGGATCATTTGCTTGTCTTTCCCACTGACCGCCCCTCACTTTCGGATGTGCTACAGTTGTAGGATGGGAGCTAGGCTTCCTGTGGCCCTTTAGAAGATGACACTGATGCAGGCTTGATGTTCTGATCCCATTTACAACGTTCCATCCCCACCCCCCATGTCTGGGTCGAAAAGAAAGACTCAAATATCTGAGAAGACTATGCTCAGGGCCACGCATCCGACAAGACAGGAAGCAAGTCACGTGGCCATCATCAACAGGTAGTATTGGAAAAGCCCTGCTGGAGAAAGCGTCCTGGCCGGGACACAGATGCACGGGTCGGAACGGCTGATGCTGGGATGTCCTTTTCCTCTGCATTATTTTCTGTTGTCCCTATGGCTTTGAACGTGGCCTTGACCCATCTGGACTTCATTCTTTCCTGAGATCTGAAAACTATGATGCGTTGTCTCTTCAGAATCAGGCAGACTAGCCCCAACACTGCTTTGCAAATATGATCACACTACATTTTTGCATAGGAAAAAGAGGCATACACAACACATACATTTATGGGGCTCGGAATATGGCCCAGAGGTAAAGTGCTCACCTCCTATACATGAAGCCCTGGGTTCAATTCCTCAGCACCACATATATAGAAAAAGCCAGAAGTGGCGCTGTGGCTTTGGTTTATCTTTCTACTTAAGAACTATAAACAAATATATGTTTTTGTTTTGTTTTGTTTTGTTTTTTTGCAAGTCCTGGGGCTTGAACTCACAGCCTGAGCATTGTCCCTGGAATCTTTTTGCTCAAAGCTAGCACTCAGTACCCTATTAGGGAGAGGTAAAACTAGGTGGAAGGAATGGAAATTAGTCTTTTCTTACTACATTCTCTTTTTGTAGATTTGACTTTAATAGCATGTAAAATTTTGCATCATTATAAAACATAATTTGAATGGGACAAATTTAATCTGTGTAGTTGGTAGCTTACACAACAGAGAGAAATTATTTTAAGTGACTAATTAGTATGGTGTTTTGAGCCTGTACTCCCAGCCAGTTGGAAAGCTGAGGCAGGAGGATCATATTAGCCCATTAGGTTTGAGACTAGCCCTAGCAACATAGTTAGACCTTTTCTCAAAAAAGGGAGAGGGGTTTGGAGGTGTGGATCAGGTGGCAGAGCACCAGCCAATGAACAAAAGCATAAGATATCAAGTTTGAATCCTGGTGTTGGACCAAAAAAAAAAAAAAAAAGACACTAAAAGTAACTTTAAAATGTAGTGATTTGGTTACATCCTACATAAATCTTAACTTTTCAGTTATATCAGTAATAATCACAGCAATGAGGGCTGGGAATATGGCCTAGTGGTAGAGTGCTTGCCTCATATACATGAAGCCCTGGGTTTGATTCCTCAGCACTACATACATAGAAAAAGCCAGAAGGGGCCCTGTGGCTTAAGTGGTAGAGTGCTAGCCTTGAGTAAAAAGAAGCCAGGGACAGTGCTCAGGCCCTGAGTCCCAAGCCCCAGGACTGGCAAAAAAAAAAAAAAAAAGAAAGAAAGAAAGAAAAAAAAATCACAGCTGTGTTGTTATTCTGAATCGATTAGGTTTGTGTATATACATACATGATAGGACAGGCAAATAATGACTCATGTTAGTGTTGCTGAGAACCAAGACTTTCAGCCTAAAAATTTAATTTTATCTTATGAATATGACATGAAAGAAGAGAAATAAATACACAATTCTAGATTTAAATAGGAAAACAGATATAACCATATGCTGTATTCCTCTTTCATAATAATAAAATTTATTTCTTTGCTTTGATCACAAAGTCTAAAATTAAGCAGTCTAAACCCTATCATATCTAGATCTAGCAAAATGAATTTGGAAATGCCATTGAGATGCAATCTGAAAATCTCATAAGACAAAGAAACAGTTTCTTCAATAAAAAAAATGCCTGGGGCCTTTGTACAATTAATATACACTAATTTAAAAAAAAGCTTCTGGGAGAAAATGAGACTAAAGGTCACCCAGCCAAATACTATACCAATCTTTTTGGATCTTGATTTAAACAAGTTAATTCTAATTTAATTTTTTGTTGTTGTTTTGAGGGTTTTGTTTTGTTTTGTTTTTGCCAGTCTCAAGGCTTGGACTCAGGGCCTGAGCACTGTCCCTGGCTTCTTTTTGCTCAAGACTAGCTAGCACTCCACCTCTTGAGCCATAGTACCACTTCCAGTTTCTTCTGTTTATTTTGGTGCTGAGGAATTGAACCCAGGGCTTCTTGCATGCTAGGCAAGTATTCTACTGCTAAGCTACATTCCCAGCCCTTGTTTTGAGTTTTGTTGGGATTTTTTTTTATATTGGTATGGGGGGTCAGGGGGCTTGAATTCAAAGTCTAGTGCTCTTGCTTTTTTTGCTCATGGCTGGTGCTCTACCATTTGGATCATACCTTCAATCCACTCTTTTCTGGTTCATTGGAGATATAGTCTCTTGGACATTTCCTGCTTGGCTGGCTTTGTACTGCAATTTTTAGATCTCAGCTTCCTGAGCAGCTAGAATTACAGGCATGTACTCCCTGCACCTGTTATAATGTAAAATTTAAATGTACAGAGACATAGGTAGGGATGAGTCTCTTGATACCCTGATCTTGGGTATATTAAAAAAAAAAACAAAAAACAGGGCAAAAAGTGAGGCCCTGTCTGAAAAGTAACCAAAGCAAAAGGAAAGGGCTGGGGATATGGCTTATATGGTAGAGTGCCTGCCTAGCAAAAGTGAGGTCCTGAGTTCAAACACTAGTAAGCTCCTAGTAATGAACAAAAACTCCCAAGAGAAGGGGAGTTTCTACAGAGGCATCCTCTAAGGGCAGTAGCTCAGGGGCAATATGTGTGATTGAATTTGACTCAGAATGCACATATCCATTCAGTGGTGCTGCAAAGATTTCTGGTTGTAGCTAATGACTGGTTTCAACTTGGACTAGGGAGAGGGGTGGATGGAGTCCTTCTCTTGCACAGATAAATCCATCTGCTTCTTCTAGCGCCTCAGAAACCAGAGTGAGTCACTCCCATGACCACCCTGGCCTCCAGCACCCTCCCCCCCAGCACACTGCCCCCCAGCACTTTACCCTCACCACGAAAATCTCGATCTTGTCTAGAGGTGCCTTCTGAGGAATAAAGTTAAAGGACTTTCCTGATCCTGAAATGAGCAAGACCCACCATCGCCGCTGGAGTTGAAAATTCTGTGGGCTCCTTCGTTTTCTGCTCAGTGGTTGGGGTGCAGGGTGAAGCCCTCGGGGGCAGGTGTTCACCAGCTTGCACGGCTCTCTGCTTGGGACTGGGAAGTGCCTGGATTAGTGCGGGCTGCCTGGCGCGTGTCTCCACGCAGAGGGCGGTGCCAGGTGCCAGGGCCAGGAGGCCAACGCCCTGGAGCAGGGATTCCAGGAGCGCGCAGTCAGCCCTGGCCAGGCTCCTCGGGCCAGTTCCCCCGGTCGCCTGCCAAGCGCCCAGATTACATAAGCAGTCCTGGCTTCCAGATGAAGGGGACAACTTTGGGCCGGGAACTCTGCTTGTGACGTTTTGCTCAGAATCCCCCCTGGATAGTAGTTGCCTTGCTAACAGCACAAACCTAGAGCTGTCTCACACTGGGTTCCAAGTTCTCACTAACCCTTGATACTCAGCACAAACCCCAGCAGGGGTGGGTGGTTCCGGTTGACTAGACTGAAACTATATCCTGTACCAGCACTGGCGCCTGACACCTGTAATCCTAGCTACTTAGGAGACTGAGACATAAGGATCACAGTTCAAGCCAGCCCAGGCAGACAAATCTGAGAGATTCTTATCTCCAATTAACCATCAAAAAGCCAAAAGTGGAGGTATGGCTCTAGTGGTAGAGCAACAGCCTTGGAGTGGGGGAGGGGAAGCTGAACAAGAGTCCAAGGGGGGAGGGAGAGGGGGAGGAGACTAGACACACAGCACCACTTTCATTTTGTGGTGATTAATTGGAGATAAGAGTCTCACGGACTTTTCTGCCTAAGCTGGCTTTGAACTGTGATCCTCAGATCTCAGCCTCTTGAGTAGCTAAGATTACAGATGTGAGCCACGGGCACCCAGCTCCAAGTTTCTCTCTTATCAGGTCAGCAGTCATACTGGAGAAGGCCCCACTCTAATTGATTACATCTGAAGAGATGTTAACTTTCAAATGATCTCGACTTCACAGGTACCTGGGCTTGGGCCTTTACCATACTGTATCTTTCAAGCAGACACATTTCACCCCACCATTCCATCCATCAGCCACTACAAAGTGATGGTATTTTAAAAAAAGAAACAAACAATGGCAGGAAAGTGGCATATGTATGAGAGTGTGTGTGTGTATGTGTGTGTGTGTGTTTGTGTGTTAGTACTGGGGCTTGCACTTAGGGACTGGATACTGTCTCTTAGTTACTTTGTTCAAGGCTGGAGTCTACCACTTGAACTCTACCATTCCTCTACTTTTAGCTTTTTGCCCAGTAATTGGACTTTTTGTCTCAGGCTGGCTTGGAATCATGATCCTTAGATCTCAGCCATGTGACTAGCTGGGATTATAGATGTGAGCCACCAGCTCCAGCTTCTCCCACACTAGTTTAGATGAGCTCCTCTGTGAGTAGAGAGCAGCCCCTGGGCCGAATCATAAGGATCACAAACCATAAGGATCTGTTTATGTCTCACCTCCACCTCAACCAGAGCTTCCTGAAAAGTCAAGAATCTTGCTTTACTTGTCCTTGGCACTTAGAACAGGTTGCGGGATACGTGGGTGCTCCATAAATACTTGGTGAGTGAATGCACATCTGGTCTGCCCCTTCTGACAGCACCTCTTGCCTTAGTACTATCTTAACCTGTGCAGCACGATCCAATTCTTTTTATTTATTTATTTTGGCTGGTTTTGCTGCTTGAACTCTGGGACTGGGTGCTGTCCCTGAGCTTCTTTTAATCTAGTGCTTGAGCACCACTTCTGGCTTTTCTGAGTAGTTTATTGGAG
The DNA here is from genome assembly GCF_023159225.1 of Perognathus longimembris pacificus. Lineage (NCBI taxonomy): Eukaryota > Metazoa > Chordata > Mammalia > Rodentia > Heteromyidae > Perognathus > Perognathus longimembris. The sequence continues at coordinate 14,858,992 of NC_063166.1, forward strand.
ATATGAGTCTCACAGACTTTTCCTGCCAGGTCTGGCTTCAAACCGATCCTCAGATAGCAGGATTATAGACGTGAGCCACTAGCGCCCAGCAGTCCAATTCTTCAAGGTGGATAGCACAGGACAAAATTGTTATCAATGTCCTCCAGGTAGAGACTCCCCCAGAGCATAATTGTAGTTGAACAAGTTTAGTAAATTACTTCTTACAGGGAAGTAGAAGGCGACCTAATGGGAATCATAGGACATTTTCTAAGAGTAGTGGAAGCCAGGCACTAACATACTCTTATCAAGGTAGACCACACCTGTAATCCTAGCTACTTAGGAGGCTGAGATCTGAGAATCCTGGGTCAAAACCAGTCCAAGCAGAAAAGTGTGTGAGAGTCTTATACCCAATTCGCCATCAAAAAGCTAGAAGCAGAGGTGTGGCTCAAGTGGTAGAATGCCAGCCTTGAGCAAAAAATGCCAAGTGAGAGCACAAGACCCTGAAATGAAGCCCTAGTCTTGATGTGAGTGTGTGCACACACATATACCCACAGAGTATGTGTGATAGAAAACTTATTATAGGACTTTGAGTTTTGCGTTGTATAACTTGGGGAGAGACTAAGGCAGGTGTGGAGATTGCTTTGGATAAATACTGCTAGAAACCAGATTCTGTGAATATCTTAATCTTGTCTATAGGAAGGAGACTAAAATGAGGATAAAACTGTTACTAGTTAGAAAGAAAAAAAAAGCAATTGTCATCTGAGAAATTGGTCACAAGGTCAGTTTTCCTTCTGGGCAAGAGGAGATGTTTGGTATTTCTGTGGGTGGTACCATGTTTGTATTTTGTTGTGTTTTCTGTGCTGGTATTCTGTAGGAGCATTTCTGCATAGAAGAATGGGATTTAGGGTGTCAGGCCATCTTTGAATGGAAGAGACTAGTCTGTTTTCAAGATGAATTGGTAGGATTGAAACGTATATGAATACATGGGGAAAATGCAGTTCAATACAAGGCCTCTTCAAATAGAAAAGGTCTTGTTTCGCTGGGTGCCAGTGGCTCACACCTGTAATTCTAGCTACTCAGGAGGCTGAGATCTGAGGATTGCAGTTCAAAGCCAGCCCAGGAGGGAAAGTCTATGAGACTCCTATCTCCAATTAACTACTAGAAAACCAGAAGTGGCACTGTGGCTGAAGTGGTAGAGTACTAGCCTTGAGCTGAAGAGCTCAGGAACAACACCCAGGCCCCGAGTTCAAGCCCTACAACCGACAAAAAAAAAAATCTTGTTTCATCTCTGTGATATCCAACCCTCCAGACATAAATTCCTAGGTCACCAAGCTAGCAATTCCACAGCTTTGGCCATGTCTTCTGTTGCTATGATTTTCCCAGGTGCCCCTGGTGGAGCTGAATTGCAATTAAGGAGAAGCCAGCTTTCTTGGGGGGGGGGGGGGAGGGCAGGGGGTCATTGGGGTTTCTCCTACCAGGATAGCCCTTATTTCCTAGGGTAGGACACAGTAGCTTGTTTTCTTGTCTGGGCTGTGTTTTGTTTGTCATCCTGCCTTGTATCACAGCTGCTCAGTGACTCCCGTAACTATCCACAGAAGCCCCGAGGAAGAGCTATTAGATATGAATTCTTCATTGGCTTTGTGACCAAGGCCTCTGACCAGACGGGTTCAGCTCCCTGGACCCCAAGGGCCTTCTTGTCTCTGCTCTTGGCGTGGTGACCTCACCCTGGCCGTCAGTTTCAGGGATCAGTGACTCATGGTGGGATAAATCAACAGCCTGGCGGATGCTTGGCTCCTGAGTTCTTGGGGCTCTTTAAGGATGTGGGGCTGTGACCTTTCACCCTTCAGGTCAGTGTCTCTGTCTGTCTGTCTCTATCAGTGATCCCCTTTCCTCAATAGAGCCTTCAGTGTGTCCTTAACCTTCAAACTAGACATCTCTGATGTTGCTGCCGCCTCTGCCTTCATTATCCTTGTCAGCCATAGGCAGACTCTTCTGGATTTTGTTTTGTTTTTGAGAAAGGGTCTCAATATGCAGCCCAAGATAGCCACAAACACATGATCATCCTATCTCAGCCCTCCAAGTGCTGGTATGTGATTACAGGCATGTGCCACCACACCCCAGCTGGCTTGTTCTCGAAGGTTCTTTACCTCTTTTTCCTCCTACACACATACACAATGCCTGGCTTTCTTTCCCATGCTCTCTGTTCCTACTCCTTTCTTTCTTTAGATTCAAGTCTGCTTTTTACCAGATGTGTTTGTTGTAAGACCTTGAACAAATTACTTAATTCTCTGAGCTTTAACTTTTCCCATCTGCAAACTATGGGTAATTGGCAATGATAATTATCTTTCAGTATTGTGTAGGTTTTTTTTTTGTTTTTTTACTACATGAGTATATATTCGTTTGTAAAGAATTTAAACAAAGGATAAAAAGACAAACCATTCGAAAAGCAATACTTACAAAACCATCTGGTGTAAACAACTGTACAACTCAAGGGGATGCGGGGGGGGGGAGAGGGAAAGGGGAAGGGGGAGGCTGGGGAAAAATGAGGGAGGAGGTAACTAGTTGGATAAGAAATGTACTCACAGGGCTGGGAATATGGCCTAGTGGCAAGAGCGCTTGCCTTGTATACATGAAGCCCTGGGTTCGATTCCCCAGCACCACATATATAGAAGTGGCGCTGTGGCTCAAGTGGGAGAGTGCGAGCCTTGAGCAAAAGGAAGCCAGGGACAGTACTCAGGCCCTGAGTTCAAGGCCCAGGACTGGCCACAAAAAAAAAAAAAAAAAAAGAAAAGAAATGTACTCACTGCCTTACATGTGAAACTGTTACCCCTCTGTACATCGCTTTGACAGTAAAGAAAATAAAGGAATTTAAATAAGGCAGGTAGAATGAAAGTCTCCTTTGGCTCTTGTCTCCTCACATCCTAATTTACTGTGGTTCTTCAGGACATTTTTATGTGTATTTCCAGGTATACTTAGAAATACATGTGGATGTATGGGCTTTTGAAATAGTTATAAGGTAAGAATAATGAGAATGGGAGAATATTATATTTGTTTGTGAATCAAGTGGCATTGCTTTTTGTTGGTGGTGGTGCTTTTTGTTTTGTTTTGTTTTTGGTGCTGATAATGGAGCTTGAAGTCAGGGCCTACGCATTGTCACTTATGGGTGGTTTTTTTTGGTGGTTAATTGGAGTCTCACAGAAATTCCTGCCCAGTCTGGCTTTGAACCTTCATCCTCAGATCTCATCCTCCTGAGTAGCTAGAATTACAGGTGTGAGCCACTGGCCACTCAGCTTATAGGATTTTTTCTTTCATTTTAAGGCTATATATTTCTAATAAAAGTAAAGCAACAGATAATCCTTAAAGTCGGAAGGTCATGCAGGAATCACATCATTCTGATAGTCCCAGATGTGCAGGTAAATGCCCCAAATAAAAGTGGCTAAAAGAGTTGAAAGTAGGGATAGGAATAAGGATTGCCAGTTTTCCCCCCATAATTAATCCATACAAACTATTTGCATGTATTATTTCTATTAAAATCCTAAAAAATAAAAAACCTAATTGTGCTCTGTGCTCATTTATTTTCACCAGCCCCATCAAGATCTGCTGCCCACCCACTGGCTCAGAGGAGTTTCGCTAGCTTCCTCGCTGGCTTCCTCCCTCCCCCTCTCCATTCCCACGTTCCAGCTGTGTGCAGTCCTCCTGGTTGGTCTCACACCCCCTCCAATCTATTCTCTACTTGCAGCCAGAAAGGTCACTGTAACAGATTTAATCAGTGTGTGTTTCACACTCACTTCAAAACTCTCTGAGATTTGCCTAGGGTAAAAGATGGATGTCAAGCGTAAGGCATGGCAAGCTCTAGGTTCCTCTTAGTGCCAGCCCTAGGCATGAAGCACCACCCTCACCAAACACTGTGATCCCCAGCCTGGAGCTACCACCTGCCCGTCTCCACACGTACTTGTCTCACGAGCTGCCCTTTCTCAGTCCTGTCCTTCCAGACCGAAACCATTCTCTTGTGCATAACACATAGTGTATAATGTCTTGTACTATTTTTCCTTTTAATTTTTGTTCTGGTGCTGGACTTGAACATAGGGACTGGGCACTGCCCTTTAGCTTTTATCATTCAAGGCTGCTACTTGAGCTACAATTCCACTGCTGGCTTTTTCAGTGGTTAACTGGAGATAAGACTCTGATAGGTACTGTGAATGTGGCTTAGTGGTAGAGTGCTAGCATTCCTGAAGCTCTGGGTTTGATTCCTCAGGACCATAAAAACTGAAAAGGCTGGAAGTGGTGCTGTGGCTCAAGTGGTAAAGTGCAAGCCTTGAGCAAAAGAAGCTCAAGGATAGTGCCCAGGTCCTGCGTTCAAGCCCTAGGACTGGAAAAAGAAAAAAAAAAACACAAAGAAAAAGAAAAAAAAAAGGAGTCTCCATAGACTTGCCTGCCCCCCCTGCCCCCTTCACAGTTTTGAACTTTGATCCTCAGAACTCAGCCTCCTGAGTAGTTAGGATTGCAGGTATGAGTAATGGATGCCTGGCTTGCTTTTCTTCTTTTAACCATGGGTCTTAACCATCTTTCCATGTCAACTCAAATAGGTTTTCCTCATTCTTTTCTTTGTTTGCTTTCTTTGTTTCAGTACTGGAGATTGAACCCAGGACCTCATGCATGCTAAGCACTAGCTTTACCACGGAGGTACGCCCCTTAGCCTCTCCTCATTCTTTTCAACTGCTATGTGGATTAAATTACATAACATTTGTGAATACACTGTGCATGTCATCTGGCATATAGGAATGCTCAACGGTTATTTCCTTATTTCATTTAAGTCCCTATCATCCCAACACAATGGAGAATCCCCTTGTCACTCCATAATAACTGTGGTGGTAGCATCCTCCTAACCCTTCCTGTGGGCACGCACTGATTTTAAATAGATCCTAAGTGGAACATCAATCTCCTCCCTCTCATTTCTCTAGATTCTCCATTCAGTTCCCTTCACATCCTGCCTTTGTTCTCTTGAACACACCCAACTCTCCCACACAGGGTGCTTACTAGCTTTTGCCTAACAGGCCCTCGCCTGCCCCCTCCCACCATGCACTGGTGCAAGGTTTCCCTCTTCCCAGACCTTCCCTGTAAAAGCTTCCATAAGCTGCCCTCCCCCAGAGGAGCCTCAGCCTTGGGCCACACCCCATCTGGTTTCTACAGCTTACATCACTTCTTCACTGGAAGCTTGGTCTTTTGAAGGCACACCGTGTTAGTGTATTAGCACATCAGTTGGTGCAAGAAAAAAGGGGGGGGAGGGGTACAAATACCTGTAGGATGAAAACTTTTTTATTTCCTAAAAGTCCAATCTCCTTCCTCTATTGAACATGCTAGTTTCAGAAGCAGCAGGTGCCTTGGCTTAAAGAACAGGTAGAGTTGTATGGTTTGGGGTAATTTACTTGATCTCTCTTGGCCTCCATTTCTTGATCTGTAAAATAGGAGCAAAGACATCTATAATGTTTGCTGAATGAATGCTGGAATAAAACATACAAAGGCGCTTTAAAATGTGAAAATGGCTAGGTGCCAATGGCTCATGCCTCTATCATCCTAGCTGCTTGTGAGGCCAAGATCTGAGGATTGAGGTTCAAAGCCAGCCTGGGAAAGGAAACTCCATGAGACTCTTAAGTCTAAATTAAGCTGGAAGTAGAGCAGTGGCTCAAGTAGTAGAGCCAGGACAGGACTCAGTTTCCTGAGATCAAATCTCAGTATTGGCACAAGAAAAAAACAAAAGTAAAAATGAGTGTTACCTCTTGTCTCACTTCTACTTCCAACTCTATGGGAATCCTGATGATGTTCCCTCCCCAGGCCCAATCACTTCTTCCAGGCGCTCCGCACCCCGTATGTCCCTTCATTTCTGGTGTCAGTGTTTCATCCTCCCACCCACTCCACCTAACTTGTGGGTCCCTGACCTCCCCTAATTACTCTCAGTGTCCACTTCTCTAGCCTTCCTCTTGATCCTCCCAGGCGTCAGTCCATCTTCAGAGCCTCCTCTGAGCCATCCCCAGATCTTTTGTGGGTTCTTTCCCCCTGCTTCCTGGAAGCCCCTCCCTGTCCTTTGTGCCCCATATACTGCCTTGGGGCAGAGGAGCCTGGCACGGGCGTGGTATCCAGGACGCTGGCAAAGGTGCTCAGAGATGGCAGATAAAAGGATGCCAGATGCTACACTTTGGGTGGGGAGGGGCTTGGTGAGGGGAACCAGGAGTCTAAAGCAGGTCCTGGGGCCCGTTTTCCTCTGGCAGAGGCAGGGCAGGGCAGGCTCGAGGAGTGAGTTGGGGGGTTACCTCTGTAGCCCTGAAGGAAGTTGGAGGGAGAGGCGGCTGCACTAATTAGCAGGCTGGATGCCAGCGCATGCCAGTGATATTTTGACAATAGGTCACCAGAGAAGAGGAAGGAAAGGAAGGGAGGGAGGGGCCCAAGGAGGGAGGGAGGCAGGGAGGGAGGGTCTGTCGTGTGCACACTGGGTTGGCTCTCAGCTCCTTTGGCCTTTCTAGGTCACTCTCTGTGTTGCTATCTCTGTCACTGAGTCTCCCTTGCTGGACCTCAAGCTTCCTTTCATGTGTCTGACTTGGTTTCTCTGATTCATAGTCCATGTCCCTGACGCTCTTTGGGAGTCATGTGTCCAGCTGTGTTGGGGGGAAAAGTATATGGAGCCCTGACTGAGCCCCCTCCCCCCCAACACCCCCCCCCCCCCCAAGGACTTTGATTTTTGCAAACAAGCCTTTTAGTTTGCACTGGCTCCAATTTCCTCCATGTTACTGGAAAGTCAATATGTTCTCCTGGATCAGGTAAAAGATCAGTGAAATATGAAAACAAAACAAAAGACGCTGAAAATTCCCTGGGCACTGGTGGCTCATGCCTCTCAGGAGGCTGGGACCTGAGGACTGTGGTTCAAAGCCAGCCGAGACAGGAAAGCCTGTGAGACTCTTTATCTACAATTAACCACCAAAAAAAGTTAGAAATGGTGTTGTGGCTCAAAGGCTAGAGCACTTGACTGCAGCAGAAAAGCTCAGAGACAGTTCCCAGGCCCTGAGTTTGAGTCCTAGGACACACACACACACACACACACACATACACACACACACACACACATCTTTGAACATTATAAATTGCTAATATTAACCTGAAGTATTCTTACTCTTTTTGGTTTTGCCACTACTCTCAATTGAGTCTCTAGGACTCAAGGGTTCACAAAGGCAGCTGAGTTCATAGCCTAGCCTTTAACCGATCTTCCCACCCAAGCCAGCTGTTCCTCTGTCCCTCCCATCTCTGCTACTGGCAGCTCCATCCTCCAGTCCTGGGACCAAATTTCCCAGAGCTTCTGGATTCCCCCTCAGACTCCACATCCAATGAAGCAGTGAACCCTCCTGGCTTCCATCAATACATGTCCAGAATCAGCCCTTTCCTACACCTTTCCCCGCACTGGGTTCACCTCACTCCATACTAAAACAAGCACCTGACTTCTTACTCCTTCCTACTCTGATGGGTCACAGTCAAAATGCAGACACAGTAAAAGAGTTTAAAAAAAATACTTGCTTGCTGGGCACCGGTGGCTCACACCTGTAATCCTAGCTACTTAGGAGGATGAGATCTGAGGATCGTGGTTTAAAGCCAGCCAGGTCATGGAGTCTGTGAGATTCTTATCTCCAATTGACTGCCCCCAAAAAACCTACTCAGAGGGTAGAGAACTAGTGTTGAACTAAAAAGCTCAGGGACAGTGCTTGGGCCTTGGGTTCAAGCTCCAGGACTAGCACACACACACATATCACAACACACACACACACACACACACACACACACACACACACACACACACACACATTACTTCCAGGCTGTTTGTCAAATACATATGAATTTCATGTTTAGACTGGGATCTCTCTCACCCCTAAGACATCACATTTTATTTATATTTAAATATTCCAAAACCTGGAAAATGCTCAACTCTGAAGCAAATCTAGTTTCAAGTGTTTTGACAAGAAATACTAATCTGGGGCTGGGAATATGGCCTAGTGGCAAGAGTGCTTGCCTTGTATACATGAAGCCCTACATTTGATTCCTCAGCAATACATATATAGGGGCTATGGCTCAAGTTGGCAGAGTGCTAGCCTTGAGCAAAAAGAAGCTAGGGACAGTAATGAGGCCCTGAGTTCAAGCCCCAGGACTCGGCAAAAAAGAAAAAAAAGAAAAAAGAATGTAGTCCTCAGGAGGGCTTGTATTTCTCTATTTTGTTCTTTGCTGATTTCCCAGCTCCCAATAGTATAAGCACATAGTAGGTACTCAACAAATATTTACTGGCTGAATGAATACAAATCATTTCCTTGGATCCTTAAAATAATTATCCCATGTCACATATGTAATTGCTTATACTATAAAGTCACAGAAGTAATGAGTTGAACCAAATCTGGAAATAAAAGCACGGTCCTTCATGCTGTGCAGTTTAGGTTAGCCAGAGAGCCAAAGGCATCAGTCACTTCAACTTTCAAACAGGGGGTTAGGATGAGTGGATGTCCTGTCTGCTGGAAGATGATGCCTGCCTCTTCCTCTATTCCTCCTTAGCTGTTTCAGTCCAAGTTCATCTCCCTCCCTCAGCTTCAGCCCTTCCCTGGGTCCTCTGGGAAGCTGTGAATCAGAATCGGGATAGCTTTCCATTTCTAGCCTCCTACACGATAGCCATCCCAGGGGCTGCCCTTAATATGTTGTCCAGGAAATAAGATGGCAATGGGCTGGGACTGCAGCTTAGCGGTAGAGTGCTTGCCTAGCATTCATGAAGCCTTGGGTTTGATTCCTCAGTACCATATAAACAGATAAAGCCAGGAGTGGTGCCATGGCTCAAGTGGTAGACATGCTAGCCTTGAACAAAAGACGCTCAGGGATAGTGAGAGTGCCCTGAGTTCAAGCCTCAGGATTGGGGTTTGGGGGAAGGACATAAGATGGCAGCAAAGCTTTTGTTCCTTGTAGGACTGGGTTCCAACTTTAGATGTTCCCTGAATGTCCAGGTCCTTATCCTGATCCCTAAGGTCTTTTACAGTCTGGCTCTTGGTGTCTCTCCAATCCATTCTAATTCCTGTTACACGTCATATTTTATCAAGATCATACCCACTTCAGAGCCTTTTTTTTTTTTTTTTTGCCAATCCTGGGGCTTGAACTCAGGGCCTGAGCACTGTCCCCAGCTTCTTTTTGCTCAAGGCTAGTACTCTAACATTTGAGCCACAGCGCCACTTCTGGCTTTTTCTGTTTATGTGGTGCTGAGGAATCGAACCTAGGGCTTCATGTATATGAGGCAAGCACTCTACCACTAGGCCAAATTCCCAGACCCCCACTTCAGAGCCTTTGTAACAGCCATTGCTGTTAGCTAGAGGGCTTTGTGTCAACTGTCTCACTACTGGGTCCCTGTCATTAATCAAGGCCCAGGTCAAATGTCACCTCCTCAAAGCAGCTTTTTTATCTCCCTATGAAAAGTAGAGTCCTCCTCCTCCAGTTAATTCTACTTTACATTCCTCAAAGCACTTATCAGAATCTATAACTAACTTGCTAATTTGTTTACTTGCTTATTCTTGGTGTCTCTTAATAGAATTTAAATTGTTGGAGAACCAGGCACCATATCTGGCTTATTCCCCACTGTAGCTCCAACTCCTACCACATTGCTAAGCACATACTAGGTGTTTAGTAAATACTTATTGAATGATTAAAGGGAATGAATAAGTGACTTCACAGCTGTTAAAGGAATATTGCTAAGAAGCTGAGGGACAAGAAGGTCTATGGAATATTGGGAAGAAAAGAACAAACCATGGATATTTAAAGGATGAATAAGGAAGTATTGGTGACAGTGACAGGGCTGTTAGAACAAATGGACATCCAGGATGAATTTGAAGAAGATACTAATCTCAGAGAAACTGCTATTCCTAAGCAGAGATGTAAAGGTAAAGGGAAGAGAGAGACTTCCATGAGGTATAGAAAAGAGAAAACAAAGACTCAAGACCAATTATAGAATTAATGGAAACCAAAGACTGTCTTTGGGAGCCCAGTGCTGGTAGCTCAAGCCTGTAATCCTTACTACTCAGGAGGCTGAGATCTGAAGATCACAGCCAGCCCAGACAAACAAATCAGGGAAACACTTATCCTCCATTTAACAAGCAAAAAAAAAATCAGAATTGGAGGCATGTCTCAAGTGGTAGAGTGCCAGGCTTGAGTGGAAGAAGCTGAGATAGCATCCAGGCCCTAGGTACTAGGTCAAGCCCTAGTACTGGTGTACTAAAGAAAGAAAGGAGGGAGGGTAGAAAGAGGGAGGGAGAGAGAGAAAGAAAGAAAGATACGAGAAAGGAAGGTAGCAGAGGAAGGAAACTCCTTTGGGAAAGGTATTATGTATGTGAATTTGAAAAGAATAATGGTCTACTTAATTTGTGTTTCTTTTATCTTGGACTTTCTTTTTCCACTTTGTTTTTCTCACAAAAGATGTTTCACGTTCTTTGTTCAGGCTTTTCACTTCTCTCTCCCTCAACCCTCCCTTCATACTTCAATCTGTCAACAGAACCCTCAGAGTACATCCCCCCCAGTACACTTGATGATGGACACGCCCTATCTGTCTCATTACACTCCCTAATGCAGTAATGATAGATTGGGGGCGACGATGGATATACTTTAGCTGTTTATCACACTTCCTAAGGGCAGGGACCATGACTGTCCTGTCATCAGTCTCCCAAACACCTCCATACCTACCTCTTCCCCCTGGAGCTTTAAAGATGTGTGGATTGTTTAATAGGATGAGATGTTATTGATGTGGAGACAAAACAGAACAGAGCATAACTAAAAAGAGAGAAATACAAAAGGGGAAGTGAATAAAAAGGAATGAAACATCAGGCTAAGATCTGTCCCATCTCTAACACCCCTCGGTGTTGTTCGTGTATAATTCAACATCACACATAGATATCCTGGAAGGAAGCGTGGAGGGGGGGTGGGGGGGAGGCATTTATTTAAGGCATTTATTTAAGAACGGAGAAGACGTGCATGCTAACCGAGAGGCAGGATCCAGTTGGGGCAAACCAAGCCAAGCCAACCAAAAATCATCTCCACCCTTCTGGCTCTCTGGAGATAGAGGGAATAGAGGATCAAATATGGAGTTGTTGGGGAGGGAGGAGAGCTTGAGAAGGGAGATTGTCTTGGCATGAATCTGTGTCCAAATACCTTTTCCCTTACCTGTCCCAGAGACATGAGGTGTGAACTCACGATAACCAGGTCTATAAAGGCCGAGTGAAGTATTGTTTTCAGGAATTCTTCATCATGTGCTATAGAAGGAGAATGAGAACTGGGTCATAAGATTCTACAGCCAGACTGAGCACCAAGACTCATATCACATGAGCATTCACGAGCACCATGCCTGGCACGTGCCAGTGAGGAAGAGCTATTGACTGGAAAGGAAAAGAATACCTTTGTATGGCATTTAAAAGGTATCAGGGCTGGGGATATGGCCTAGTGGTAAAGTGCTCGCCTCATATACATGAAGCCGTGGGTTCGATTTCTCAGTTCCATATATATATATATATATTTTTTAAAAGCCGGAAGTGGCGCTGTGGCTCAAGTGGTAGAGTGCTAGCCTTGAGCAAAAAGAAGCCAGAGACAGTGCTCAGGCCCTGAGTTCAAGCCCCAGGACTAGCAAAAAACAAAACAAAACTAAAAGGTATCAGCAGCCAGGTACTGCTGGTGGCTCATGCCTTAATCCTAGCTACTCAGGAGGCTGAGAGCTGAGGATCACATTCCAGCCAGCCCTGGCAGGAAATATTCATGAGACTCTTATCTCCAAATAACCACTAGAAAATCAGAAGTGGCGCTGTGGCTCAAAGTAGTAGAGTGCTAGCCTTGAGCAAAAAAAGCTCAGGACAGTGCTGAGGCCCTGAGTTAAAGCCCCATGCCAAAAATAAAGAAGTAAATAAATAAAAATACCAGCAGTTAAAGGATCCTTTCACTTTGCCCAATCAGTGATGAGTAGCTCAACAACTGGCTTGAGGCATTCCCAGTGCCAGATTGTGTTCCAGGTGCCCACCGAGTAGCAGTAAAGGTTTCGTTCCTGTCCCTATACTGCTTGCCAGTTGGATAGAACAGTGACGAAGACAATACATTTGGTTACAGAAATAGTGGATTGCTTTGAAGAAAATGACCTGAACTATAAGTAGTAAAGAAGTCCTTTGTGCAGCTGGATGTGCACCCCGTTGGATGTGATAGAGGACTGGCCTGGCAAGGCCCTGCTTTCCATCCCTAGCATTGCAAAAAGACAGAGAAGAGAAGGCCCCTCTGCATGTGTTGTGGTTGGTTTGAGATCTGAATGAGACGCTGGCGGGAGCTGAGCGAAGCATGGAGGAAGAGGGGCCCCGGCACAGAAGGAACAATGAGGGCAAAAGCTGGGCTGCCAGATGTGCCTTGGCTTGTCCAAGGAATGGAAAATATAAGGCACTGCATGCAGCCAGAGCAGAAAGAATAGAATGGGAGGGGCGGGTCCACCTGCACACCCCATCATGCAAGACATCAAGCAAGAGCTTTCAAAATGACCAATTGCTGCAACCCATCCCCAGAGGTCCTCTCTAATTAGTTTGAAATATCACCCAGGCATCAGCAGTTCGAAAGTTTCCCAGGCTTTAACATGCAGTCAAGACAGTGAACTAGGATTCATAACTCTAATCCTAGCAACTCAGGAGGCTGAGAACTGAGGATTGGGATTCCAAGCCAGCCCAGGTAGGAGAGTTTGTGAGACTCTTATCTCCAGTGAATCAACCATAACTGGAAGTGGAGCTGTGGCTCAAGTGTTAGAAAGCTAGCCTTGATAAGAAAAGCTCAGGGCCAGGGTTTTTTTATCCCTGGCTCCCAAAAATAAACAAAACAACTACTAACAGACTTTTTTGAGGAGCATGCCTTGGTGACAGTAGATAGGAGCTTCCTGAAGGGATTCGGAGACCTGGGAACTTCAGGCTCAGTTCCAGAAAAAACTCATTGTCAAGACCCAGACAAGGGGGCTGGGAATATGGTCTAGTGGCAAGAGTGCTTGCCTTGTATACATGAAGCCCTGGATTCAATTCCTCAGCACCACATGTATAGAAAAGGCCGGAAGTGGCACTGTGGCTCAAGTGGCAGAGTGCTAGCCTTGAGCAAAAAGAAGCCAGGGACAGTGCTCAGGCCCTGAGTTCAAGGCCCAAGACTGGGGGGGGGGGGGGAAGGAAATGAAAAAATCCAGACAAGGTAGATATGGAGCCAAGAAAATGAAACAATTCAAAGGGAAAGATGCAAGAAAGCACTGTCAAAGCCAAGACAGATAGCAAGACTCAGAACACAGGACAAATAGTGGGGTGTAAAAACAGCCATGTGCAGCCGGGCATAGCGGTGTCTGGTTATAATTTTAACACTTGAGATCCTGATGCATAAAGAGTTCAAGTGTGAGGCCAGCATGGGGCTACAGAATGAGACTTTGTCCCATAGCAAACAAACAAACCAAATAAGCAAAAAACAAAACAAAACCCAAGAACAAAAACCTAGGCTAATACAGATAGATTCCAAGAGCCACAGAACCCCAGGTGAAAGAGCAAGCATGTTTACTAATTTCCTATTGCTGCTGTGACAAAATCACCACAAACTTAGTGTCTCAAACAAAATACACTTATTGTCTATGAATTGTGCAGTTCACAAGTCTGGACAGGGTCTCGCTGGGTAAAATCAAGGTGTGAGCAGGGCGTGGTTTGACCTGGATGCTGTAGTAGAAAATCCATTACCATGGCTTTTGCGGCTTTTAAAGGCAGCTTTTAGAGGTCTTTGAGGGAGAGGGAGAAGGCCTGGAGGGCTTCCTTAAATCATGGTTCCTCTTCTCAAATCTTCAAAGCCAGCAATGTCAGGCTGAGTACTTGTTATGCTGGTGCTCTGTGGACCAACGTAATAGTTTCCGTACTTTAAGTTCAACTAATTGTTCCAGCTACACACAGAACTCCCCATTTCCAAATAAGGTAGCATAGTCACAGTTTCCAGGAAATGGGATGTATCTTTTTTTGGAGGGGGGGGTAATTCTACCTACTACAACATAGAAATGCACTTTTGCACAACAGATTTTGGTCATCCTTGTAAATGTTGTGCTTAAGTTTTGTTTGTGCATTTTATGAGCACTGAGAAGGGAGTGTTGCTCCAAAATGAATGTACGTACACTTGTTTGTGCAGATTTGTTTATCACTGGGTCATACTGGAGCATCTTCCTAATAGGTATGGGGAGGAGGAAGAAGGGTGCTGGAGGGGGTATGTAATAAAGTACTACTGCTCCATAAAGACTCTGTGCTCTGGTATTATTGTTACTATTGGCAGTAAAACTAATGACATGTTTTGCTTGAGTAGGTGCCTCTGTCCTCTAAATAATCCTGGGTGCCCATACTAGTGATAGTCAATGGATACGAAACTATTGAGATATACTTGTGGTGTTTGCACTATGTGTGTGTATCTGTGTATGTATGTTGACTTTTGGACATCAATAACCACACACATACTGTACAACAGGGTACATGATCACGAGTGTAAACAGCCAAAGATACATTTATTATCAACTCCTCAAGGTGGTAGACAGTCCAGAGAGGCATGGCATGGTGGAAAGAGAGGAGGAGGTAGCAAGAGGAAAGGCCAGGGAAGAAGAAAGAAGAGAGAAGAAAAGGATGGAGGCAGAAAAGAGATACAGGAAGAAGTGAGGGAAGAAGGTATAAGGAAAGAAATGGGTGGGGGTGGGGCAGAAAGCAAGAAAGCAGAAAGCTTCAGGCATCTGCAATGGTAAGAGGTCATACCCAGGGTACAATCAGAAGATGGTGGGTATGGCTTCACCAGTCTGGTCATTCTCTTGGCCAGCCCTGCTCTTTGGAACCAAGACAATTGACACAGATCATCCTTGGGGCCATCCCAAAAAAAGGAGTGAAAGAGAAAAATGAAAATAAGAACACACCGAAGAAAAGGAAAAGAGAAAGACGTAAGAAGAAAGTGCAGAGAAGCCCTGAGAGCCAGCGAGCGCCCTTCCCTGACTCCTTGAGGCAGGAATGTGGGCGCCTGCCCGCACCCCCTTATCCCAAAGCTCCACGGTGTCCTCAGGCCCTTAATAGGCAAGGAAGAGGGAAAGCAGAGAGGCGCCGGCAAGGACAGCCGCACACCAACACTTGAGGCCTGCCAAGGCCACACCAGGCTCCGCGCTTCCGGCGCGCGGCCCCCAGATGTAGGTGTGCCAGCCACCTGGAGTGACTCACGCCCGGACGATGTGAGCGCCGGTGCCCGGAGCCAGCCTGGGGCGCGCTGCCCGTGCGCACAGCACAGGCACAGGGCTGGGGGGGGGGGCTCCCGGCCCCCGAGGGGGCGGACGGGGGGCTCCCCCAGCCCACACGGCCCAGGCCCCGTCTCCGGAGCGCCCCCTGGTGCCCACCTCGCGGGAGCGAGGAGCTGGGCCCTTTCCTCTCTCCACCCTCCTTCCCCGAGCTTCACCCAGCGAAGCGGGAGAACCAGCTGGGGCGTTACGCAAGGCTGGATGTTTACCTCCTGCCCGAGCCTCCTCCCTCCCTATAAAGCCTGACGTGGTGGGGGAGACTCGCCAAGACCGAGACTATCCGGGGCGAGAGGCAAATCCCCAGGCAGAAAGTTCATGAGGGAGGCGGGGAGAGGGCCGTCGAGTCAGCCAGCTGTCGGGGCGGCCGGCCACCTGCGCGCTCGCCCGCGATCGTGGGGGTCTCGGAAAGGGTGGCGCCCGGACCCCAGCTTCCCATGGAGGCGCCTGAGTTGGGCCCGGGGCTGGTGGAGCGTCTGGAGCAGCTGGCGACGTGTCCGCTGTGCGGGGGCCCCTTCGAGGATCCAGTGCTTCTGGCGTGCGAGCACAGCTTCTGCCGCGCGTGCCTGGCCCGCTGCTGGGGGGCCCCGTCGGCGCTCGGCGCGGAGGCGCCCCCCACCGCCTGCCCCTGCTGCGGCCTGCCGTGTCCCCGCCGCAGCCTGAGGTCCAACGTGCGGCTGGCCGTGGAGGTGCGGATCAGCCGCGGGCTGCGGGAGAAGCTGGCCGAGCCTGGGGCCCGCTCGGGGAAACGCCGGGGTGGCCGCATCCCCACCATGGGCTGCCTGGACCCGCACGGAGAGGTGAGGCGGCGGGGCTAGGGTGCCTCCGTGGGTCCCCAGCTACTGGCGGGAAAGTGGAAGGGGGGGGGAGGCTCACACCTGCCGGGGGGCGGGGGGGAGAAGGCACTTGGTGCGCGCGCGCGCACACACACACACACACACACACACACACACACACAGCATTAATGGAAAGGTTAGGCTTTGGACATCATAGACGATCTGGGAAAGAAAAGCAAAAGATAGGAATGTGGGGAGGGGAGGGCAGCATCGGGGTCACCAGATGTCCTCAAGGTCAAGGGTGCTGGAAGGACGTTGGGAAAGAATCGAAGCTCGGTCCACAGCGGGGCTGGCTGGCCCGAGGCCTGGGAGAGGGAGAGGCAGGTTGGGTAGCAGAGAGGACGTGGACATCTCTGGAGACCCCGCGCGCCTCTGTGATGTGTGCAGAAAGCGCAGGAGCCCGAGCCAGGGCTGCATCCTAGAAGGGCTAAGCTGGCCCATGGAAGTGACCCGGCTAGGGCGACCAGGGGACCCGAAGGATGTCGAGAGAGATCTGAACCAGCCAAGAAGGCGAGGCTGGAGAAAGGAGTGCAAAAAAGGCTGGAGTGGAGGAGCAGGAAAGGAGTAGACTGACAAAAGGATAGAAGGGCAGGGATGACACCCAGCCTTCGCAGCACTTTGGGAGTGGAGGCTCCCCAACTCAGGCCTCAGCCCAGCTGGGTGTTGTTGTGATGTTGTTCTCAGCTCCTCCCATGTCCCCAGGCAGGGGTGGTCACGACAGGTGGAGGCCTGGTCTCGGAAAGCAAACACTGGGGTCTCTACCTTCTCGCTACATCCCAGCTTTATTGCTTTCCCACCTTGAGCCCCTTCCGGTACCAAATTCCTTGGCCACCAACCAGCCCCATTTGCTTGGCGACCCCCAGGCGTCTGAGACTGGCTTGCCCCCAACAGCCCAGCCTGTCTTGAATCCTGCTTCCGCCCTTTGAAGTCTTCACAGGCCTAATTAGTCTAGGTGTAATTGGCATAATTAGGCAAATTGCCTTTCCTCTCCCCCCCCTCTCCCCCTCCCCACCATACTGGCCTGCCCCAAGCATCCTTCTTAGACAGTGAACAGGAAGAGTCTATGTTGAGGTGGAGGGGATCCCAGTTTTTGGAAAGGAGATGATCCAGCGCCCTCTTCTGGCTCATATGGGTTTCTGTGAAATTTGTTGGGCCTCTTCCAGCTGCTTCCTTGGTCAGGGTAGAGAGACACAAAACAAAGGGCCCAATAAACGCCACTGGCTTTTATGACAAGAGGGGAAGCAGCTTTATTGTAAGGATTTTATGTACCAACTCTTAGTTCAAGGGCTCTGGGTGTGTTTGTGTGATGATGCAGTAGGGGGTGGAACATTTGGGACATACTCAGGATGGTGGGTAGGTTGGGGCTTCTGACAAAGGCAGGATGGGTCTGAGGAGGCAGGAGAGGAAAATTAATGACTCTGGAAGCAAGAAAGAAGCACTGAGGACAAAGCTAAAGAGGATAAAGGTAGAGCTAGGGGGGTGATGGAATGGGAGCAAGGAAAGGTCATTAAAGAGGAATTAGAGAGAGTAAGTGGGAAGAAGAGAGCATAAGTGCGAAAAAGGAAATAAGAGGGAAAGAAATGAGAGCATCTGAGGTGATGGGGACATTGTCTACTCAGCTCTCCTAGGGCAGGGCTGGGGTTCGGGGAGGACCTCTCATAGTATTAAACCCAGCACTCACATGCCTGTTTTCTTCTCCTACCCCAGGATATGAGGAAGACATGGAGACGGTGAGTTCCACTGCTCTTGTTCCTTCGTTTCCACTAGCAGCAGCCGTAGCTATCATGTTCCCTCTGCGCGTACAGGCAGGTTTGCTGGGGGGTGACTCTGTATGATCCTGCTCCAGAGAAGTGAGTGGGTAGTGAGTAGGGGTGTCAGAAGATAAAGGGCTACTGATTTCCTAACCTGTTTCATTTGTTCAGGTTTGATGTCCCAAGACCCAAGTCATCTAACTCAGAGGAAGATCTCCCTGAAGATTACCCAGTGGTCAAAAACATGCTCCATAGACTTACAGGTAAGGAAAGGATTTTTGTGTTTGTTGGTCCTGGGGTTTGAACTCAGAACCTAAGTGCTGTCCTTTAGCTTTTTCTTTTCTTCTCAAGACTGGCACATGAGCCACAGCTCCACTTCCAGCTTTTTGATGGTTGACTGGAGAAAAGAGTCTCACAGACGTTCCTGCCCAGGCTGGCTTTAAATCAAGGCTGGTGCTCTACCACTTGAGTCACAGCTCCATTCTGGCTCTTTTTTTTTTTTTTGCTGGATAATTGGAAACAAGAGCTTCATGACCTTTCCTGACTGGGCTGGCTTTGAACCTTGACCCTCCTGAATTCCTAGGATTATAGACGTGAGCCACAAGCACCCTGATGGTATAGATATCTATAATCTCAAAGTCTAGAAGTAGAAATCTGAAATCCAAGTATGGACAGTGTTGGCTTCTTCTGAGAGCTGAGGACCTAGCTACTGGCAGCTCAGCAATTCCTTGGCTTCAGATGCTCTTCAGTTGTCATGGTCATCCTTGTGTGTACATTTGATTCTGTGTTCAAATTTCCCCTTTGTGTAAGGTACGGATCACATTGGATTAGGGACACCCCCAATGATATCCTTTTAAAATTAATTACCTCTATAAAGATCCTATAAAGCCCATTTAGAGATACTGGAGTACTTCAACCCATCTTTTTATATGAAGGCACAATTTAAGTCAGAACAAACAATGTGTGTACTTACTTTCTCATATTCCAGCCTTTGATCCCTCTAGCAAATCACACTTAAACAGACCTCTGGAGTTCATGACTCTGCTAGCCTCTCAAAAATTTCTGAGCTTCCATCTCTATTACTCTTTTTTTTTTTTTTTTTTTTTTTTTGCCAGTCCTGGGCTTGGACTCAGGGCCTGAGCACTGTCCCTGGCTTCTTTTTGCTCAAGGCTCCCACTCTGCCACTTGAGCCACAGCACCACTTCTGGCTATTTTCTATATATGTGGTGCTGGGAAATCGAACCCAGGGCTTCATGTATATCAGGCAAGCACTCTTGCCACTAGGCCATATTCCCAGCCCTCTCTATTACTCTTGTCTAGAAGGGTCCCAAGGACTCCATCACCTCCTCCCTGCCTCCCTCCCTCCTTTCTTCCCAAAGATGCTCTCCACCCTTTATTAAACAGTGTAAAGATATTCTATCCTCGGAGTCATCCATCATCCCACCTGATTCTGGATTGCTTTTGGCACCCCAGTTCCAGATATCTTTCCTTAAAGCACTCCATACACACAGGGCTAGTAGGTCTTTCGTTTTGGTCCCTTTGCCTAGCTCGACTTTCTTCTCTCCTCCACCTCATACCCCTTGTAGAAATAAGCCAGTCTACCACCACCTATGCCTGAGAGTGGGTGGCTGGTTTTGCAGGATGTCTTGGATTCCTCCGTGTGCCCCTCCCCTCCTTCACTTGGGGATCCGGTATCAGGTATCAGTTTTTTCCACCTCCCCCATCCTGCTGACCCAGCGCCTACGCCCCGGCCCAGGTGCAGCCGATTGAAGTGTTACTTCCCCTCCTCCTCCACCACCACAAAACACACATTTGACCTCCGCGCTGAGCCCCTCTGCCTGGGCCACCACCATCCCTCCCCAAGTTCAAATCCACAGGGGTGCACCAGCGCGCAGGCTTGATCCCTCTCGTGGCTGCCTGGGTTGTGTCCCCGCCCCGTCCCCCCCCCCCCCCCCCCCATGGCCGATGCTCCGCCCGACCCCGCTCCAGACTAGGACACCGCTCTCACGTGGTCCTCTCCCCGCCTCCTCCTCTGCAGCCGACCTGACCTTGGACCCGGGCACTGCCCACCGTCGCCTGCTCGTTTCCACCGACCGCCGCAGCGTGCGCCTGGCGCCGGCGGGGACGCCCGCGCCCCTGGACGGCCCCGCGCGCTTCGATGAGCTCCCGGCGGTGCTGGGCGCCCAGGGCTTCGGGGCCGGCCGCCACTGCTGGGAGGTGGAGACGGCGGAGGCCGCCTCGGGCAGAGACTCATCCGGGGAGGACGAGGAGGACGGGGAGAGTCGCTACGCCGTGGGCGCGGCCGGGGAGTCAGTGCAACGCAAGGGCCGCGTTCGGCTGTGCCCAGCCGAGGCCGTGTGGGCCTTGGAAGGCCGCGGCGGGCGTCTGTGGGCCCTCACCGCCCCCGAGCCCACCCTGCTGGGCGGCGCGGGGCCCCCGCCGCGGCGCATTCGCGTGGACTTGGACTGGGAGCGGGGCCGCGTGGCCTTCTATGACGGCCGCTCGCTGGACCTGCTGTTTGCCTTCCAGGCCCCTGGGCCCCTGGGCGAGCGCATCTTCCCCCTGCTGTGCACCTGCGACCCCCGCGCCCCCCTGCGGATTGTGCCCGGAGAAAGTTGAGACTGCCCCTGGCACCCATTCCGGCCTGTGGGCTGCTTCCTTTCTAGTGGTGAAATCGCCACTCATTTAAGTGACCACATCCATAGCCCCCCACGAACCCACATTCTCCTCAGATGACTCCAATTGGCCTCCAGGGTTCCACACCCTTCCGTGCCCACAGCAGCAGCTTTGTTCTCACCCATCCCCTTGTACTTCCCAAAGAACTTCTCCCCACTGTACTATTCCAGGCCAGGATTGGGGATCAGGCTCTGCCCATCTGTACTGGTAAGCAGCACGTTTACTACCCAGGCCTTGGCCTCTCTTCATATCAATAGACCCCGTGCCTCCTCCACAGCTGGAAGACTGGAGCTTTCTGGCCCTCAAGAAACAAGAACCTCTACCCAAAGAAGCCATATACACTGTGTGTGTGTGCGCGCGCACGCATGCATATATGTGCAAGCCAGTTCTACTTGACCTTTCTTCCATGACTTTACACTCATATACCCTTTTCCCACTAAAACAACAACAACAAAAACCTACTCTCTTGAAACTGTCCCCTGCACATAAAGGAATCACTCAATGGTGCTACTTCACCTCTCCTCAACCTGGGACAGAGACATCTTTGTGCATACTCTTGTATCTTTTCCCATATGTATAAATGGGCCCGTATTTAACACATTTTGTGATGTTGGGTTATTTATTTTGTGCATTTGTGGCAATAAATGAGATTTCAGTGGTGGTAAAGATTTGATTGATCTCTCTGCAACTGTGCACGGCAAGGGGCCTGGTAAATGATAACCAGATCCCCGTGCAGGGTAGGGAGGGCTGAGGCAGCTGAATGTTTGGGTTAGTAGAGACATCAAAGCTTAGGAAGGAAGGGGTAGGAGTACAGTACAGGGGCCATGCCCCTTCTCTTTGCTGTCTCCCGTTGCTTTCCTCTTCCAGCAACCCAGGCTGTAGAGCTGTACTAGATGTCTCCAAAGCTGAACCACCAAAGGCTTAGAAAATCCTTTTACGCAAGTGATCAGTCTCAAGCTATCTTTGCCAGGAAACCTAGGTCAAATAGGGTGGGGACAAGACTATTTCCTGTTACACTTTTCATTAGAGGTGGGAATGACTGGCAAAGACCTCCCTACAGTCTCCTTTTAAAGGCAGAATAGATTGGCAGGGGAAGTGCTCAGAGCCCTGTGGTCTCCCATAAATTCTCATATCCCACAGGCAAGGACTAAGAATTAGACTATATATGTGCATAAATAGATGTTTAAGCCAGGAATAACAAGCAGAGCTGGAGCAAAATTGCCTTGAATCCGACTGGGACCCTGGCAGTGACAGCTGGGATCATTGAAAACCCAATTTCAGTGTTTGGGACTCGTGTTGACAGTGCAGGAGGCCAAGATAACTGGGTCCCAGGACAGGCAGTTTGGCAGTGAAAATAAAGGGAAGAAATTGGGACCAAGGTGCCTAGATCCCTACAAGAGTGGGAACTGGGGGTTAGGGGGCTGCAATGAGGGCGAGGGGAACCCAAAGGCCTGGGTTCTGGAATAGCAGCAAGTCAGGCCTCCTCTTCCTCTTCTCCCTATCAGACAGAGAGGGAAGGAGGGGGCTAGAGAAGGGATCAAACCAAGGGTTTAGTTTCAGGTAGCCACATGGATACATTCAGGGCCAGACAGACACAGGAATCGTAGGGGAGAGGAATTTAGTGCTGCATTGGCCCTGGAGGAGGCTGGGAGGGGTCAGGAGGCTGAGGAGGGGTAGTAGGGGTGGCTCCTGGAGTTGTATGACGACGTCCTTGTCGATGGCCTCGTACACAGTGTGTATGACCACAGCCTTCCTCTTCCTCCTCATCACTTTCAGTGGAGCTCTCACCAAAGGCCCGCGGTTTTTCATAAATACAGCAGCCTGGATTTGGAGGGAGGAGCCCAGTTAAAAAAGAGGAAGAGTAGATGTTCAGTTAAGAGCCAGGCATGGTGATACATACCAGTAATTCCAGAACTCAGGAGGCTGAGTAAGGTAGGAAGAATAGTGTGTGTGAAGGTAGCCTGGGGCATCCAAGAGTGAATTCTAGGCCCTCCTGGACTATATATAGCAAAACATTTCCAAAAAAAAAAAAAAAGAGAGAAGGAAAGAAAGAGAAAGGAAGGAAGGAAGGAAGAAAAGGAAGGAAGGAAAGAAGGAAGGAAGGAAGGAAGAAAAGGAAGGAGGGAAGGGGAAGGAAGGCAGGCTAGCTGGCCAGCTGGGCAATGGTGGCTCATGTCTATAATCCTAGCTACTCAGGAAGCTAAGATCTGAGCCACCCGGGGCAGAGAAGCCCCTGTGAGACTCTTATTAGCCACAAAAAATGAAGTGGAGCTGTGGCTCAAAGTAGTAGAGTACTAGCCTTGAGCAAAGGAGCTTAGGGATAGCATCCAGACCCTGAGTTCAAGTCTCACAATTGGAAAAAAAAAAAAAAGAAAGAAAGATGTTCAGTCAGTTCAATTCCCCCTGGATCTCTAAAAATTCCTACTTTTATCATTGTCTCCTCTCATCTTCCGGATCTAGCTTCTTCAGCATTCCCTCCCCTCACCAGAACTCAGGCACTCATCCATTTTATTCTGCTAGAAAAGCCAAGAACTAAAGCTCTACTTCTCTCATCTCTGATACCTCCCTGCTATCAGGCTTTGGTACCTCAAGGTTCTAGCCCTACCATTCTTCTCTCAAGCTTTAATCTCTTTTCCTTAAGAATTGCCAAGAAAACCACTAAGAAAATGACTGCGAGGAAGCAGAAAATATATATATAGGGAAACCAAAACTCCAGGGATACTGTGAGCCCACAAATTACTCACATTTTGATGAACGACGCCCCATATGCTCATTGTCCACAGTGTCACTTGACCATTCTACCTTTTTCTCCGGCTTCCGTTTACGAAGTTTGATGGTTAGGCTCCGGTTCTCCTAGAAGGTTAAGAGGTGTTTTGTTCTTACTGATCTTTCCCATTCCCTCCCAGATTACATCCTCTTCACTTCCCCAGTTCAGTCAGTACCACCAGATGATACAGCACCACAAGAGCCAAGTGCTGGGAGATGATAAAAAAAAAAAGGCTAGGCTTTTAACCTCACTGAATCCTTAATTATTTATTATTCTTGATAACCATTATTATCCAGACAAGACACAATTCCTAACATAGGGAAGGTCCTAGCAAATTTTCAAATATAATCCTCCATAGTTTTCCATTTTCTTCCCCATATCATCCTTGGTGGTAATAATCATTAGCTCAGACTCAGTAACTCATCTTTGACCTCCTTTTCTCTTCCAAGACCTCCTCTATTCCTTTTCCCATTTAACAAACAAAAATCTTGTCAACAAGTCTGCAAACCAGAAACAAACATGACACAATAAACCACCAAATAAAAAGAAAGCTTTATCTTTACTTCTCATCTTCAAGCCTAGCCCTCTCCTATTATCTGTCTTTTCCCTAACATTCTGGAATTTCCAGTAAGAATTGCTTCTAAACTATGAAACTCCCTTAATCCACAGATCATTAAACCCAAAGCGATCCTGTGCCGCTGAAAGCAGTTTCCTATTTAGATAACCTCCTTTTAATGTTTCAAGTTGCGATCTTCTTTATTGGCCACCTCTTTCCCTGGACTCTCTTTTACATTCATCCATTCAACAACTATCTATTGAAAAATATGCTTCTGGGCAAATTCCCCTATTGATGGCCTCTACCCATGCTTTCTCACGCAGCCTGTCATTTCCTCCTTAGTCCTTAACCCTCAGTTTCCCTTTATTACTTAAACAGACCGCCACTCCAAGCAATGACAGTTACATCCTAACCCTAACACTCTGCTAGGGGCTCCTGGATCAGCCGCTTCCGCGATGTCTGCCACTCAAAACATCTCCAGTCCCTGGCGATCATTCCCCACCCGACAGCCGCCCGCACACCTCCCAGATGCCCAGGCCCTCCAACAACTTTCCAGAGCCCTTGTCCCCACCCTCTGGGTACCTTCCAGACCCCTCAACAGTCCCACCCACCCCCACCCACCCCCCGCCTTTCTCACGGGCTCGGTTGTCACGGTAACCGTCGTCTCGGTGACGGTCTCACTCAGCCCAGCCCCTGCCTCAGCCATGGCGAGGGCTGAGGAGAGGGAGGAGAGGGAGGAGAGGAGGAAGGGGATGAGACGCTCTTCCCTTCGGCTGTTTCTCTGAGTTCTAAGAGAATCGGTATCCGGTTCACAGTTGTAGCCACGATCTTCTGTCTTTTTTTTTTTTTTTTCTCCCCCTCCTACAGGGCCTCTCGTCTACCCACCCCTGGGGGATAACCTAATTCCACCTCCGGCTTTGCACTTCCGGGTGTGTGACGCATTCTGCAGTTCCCCGCGTCCACTTCCGCAGTGCCGAGCGCGTTACCGCGCAGGCGTCACCGGCTGAGTTCCGCCGTAAGACGGCAATGCGCAAGCGCCGCAGAGAGGGCGGGACTTAGGGGACAAGCATCCGAGCGGGTTAGAGCTGGACCAGCTTTAAAGGCGTTAGCACTGGGATCCCCACAGTAGAGCCATTCCTCCCCTCGTCCTTCGCCCTGGGTGGGGACACAGGTATCTTGGAGACCGCATCATAACCAGTGCCTGTGCGCTTATTGTTCCGTCTGGGTTTCTTATATGGGAACAGGGACCTGGGAGCAGTTGTAGTTAATCAAAGTCTACGGGACTCCAGGCATTCATACAGAGAAGGATGCTCTTAGGAGAACAGAAAGGCAAAATGCCCATGTGCATCTGATCATATAAAACTTATTGAAATGAACTCCAGGAAACGTAAACAAGGTTTTGTGTGTGTGTGTGTGTTGCTGCTGCTGTTTTTGTTTTCATCCTGTTTATCTTGGAAGGGTAAGGAAATGGAAGGACAGAGGGTGAACAGATGCACAAGTGGTACTCACTGGACACTGTACTGAAAATGAACGGCGCTGGTGGCTCACACCTGTAATCCTAGCTACTCAGAAAGCTGAAATCTGAGGATCACAGTTTGAAGCCAGCCAAGGCAGGGAAGTCCATGAGAATTACTCCAATTAGTCAGCAGAAAGCCAGAAATGGAGCTGTTGGGCAAGTGGTAAATAAAGCACTAGCCAGCCTAGAGAAGGAAAAAAGCTAATAAAGGATGTTACCCCAGGCCCTGAACGTAAGCCCTAGTATAAAAAAGAAAAAGAAAAAAGAAAAGGGAGGGGGGAGAGAGGGAAAGAAAGGGCAAGTCCCAGCTTAACCTGGTAGTAAATGCCTTTTGCCAGGTACTTAGAGCCAAGAAGGGAGGACCATGAGTTCCAGGACAGCCTGGGTAAAGTTAGAGAGAGATCCTATCTCAAAAAACAAAAACAAACCCCAGTGGGGTTGGGGACTTAGCTCAAGTGACTGAGAGGAAGGTGTAAAATGGAATTAAGAAAAAAGATCTTTTAATCTTGGGGATTAGTAAAGCTAAACGTCAGGACAGTTAAATGTAGTGAGTAAGACTGCCCTTTCCATCTCTACAAGCTGCTGTGGGGGTCAAATGAGAGTATCATGTTTGAGAACTCTGAATCTATACAGAGCCATGCAATTCCAAGATAACCATTGCTAATTTCATTTCCGCAAAAGAAATCAGAAACAGTGGGCTGGGGATATAGCCTAGTGGCAAGAGTGCCTGCCTCGGATACACGAGGCCCTAGGTTCGATTCCCCAGCACCACATATACAGAAAACGGCCAGAAGCGGCGCTGTGGCTCAAGTGGCAGAGTGCTAGCCTTGAGCGGGAAGAAGCCAGGGACGGTGCTCAGGCCCTGAGTCCAAGGCCCAGGACTGGCCAAAAAAAAAAAAAAAAAAAAAAAAAAGAAATCAGAAACAGTGATTCTCGAATCAGAACACTTCTCATTGTGCTTGGACTATGAATTTGTGCCCTCAAAATGCTTTTGATGTAGGGGTTTGGGAAGTGGTTCAAATAGGAAAGTGTTTGCCTAGTACGTGAGGCTTTGAAAACAGAAGTTCAAGTCAAGAAAAACAATTCAGCATATATAGTATAATCTTTTTAGAACATATGAAGGTAATAAAACCATGTTTCAATGTACCTACACAAGCACAAATAAAAAAATTGTTATCTCTAGGCAAGCACTCTACCACTAAGCCACATTCCCAGAGATGGGTGGGGGAGAGGTCCTAGAAACTTTTTTTTTCTTTCTAAATAATCTATGATAATGAATATGTATTTATCTAATGAGCAGTAAAACAATTTCAAAAGTAACCTCCTATAGTTACATTTTGTATCCCAATATCTAAATTTATATACCAAACAAATCTGGTCAACATTATGTTGACTCTGTCATCAAACACCCACTTTTTCTTTCATTCAGGAACTGATTTAGCCAGATTTAGAATACTTATTGCTATTCTTTTTGTTAGCATCCAATAGTTGATCATTTCTTTTTAATATTAGCCTCATTTCTGGCTCTATGATTTTGTCCTTGTGGACTTTTTATTTCTTCACAAGCATTTCTCTGCAAGCTCTTAGAAAAAGATTTATAAAGAACATGTCAAGATTTTATAGAAAAATATAATTTTAATAAACTCAAGTAGGGGTAAGAGTTCTTTGGGGGACAATGGTAGTCTCCAAATGATGATCCAGACATTTCTCTGGGAGCAAAGTACTGCAACCAAAGAGGATGGATGAGGGAGGTGTTGTTGACTTGTCCAGAAAAACAGATCAAGAATCTTCCTTTTCCTGGAACCTATGGGGAAAAAAAGGGAGTTGTTATATTCAACCAAAGGAAGAGCTTCTAGCAGTGTAAAATAAGCTACTCAACTCTATAACCAAGGAAGGATCCTAATTTATGACATCGTGAAGATATAGTTCCCTTAAAAATTCTTCCAACTCCAACATCAAAATAACTAAAAATGCTGGGATAAACAATAATGTATCTGGCTGGGAATGTGGCTTAGTGGTAGAGTGCTTGCCTAGCATGCATGAAGCCCTGGTTCAATTCCTCAGTACCACACAAACAGAAAAAGCTGGAATGGTGCTGTGGCTCAAGTGGTAGAGTGCTAGTCATGAGCAAAAGGAGCTCATGGTTCAATCCCCAGGACTGGCAATTAAAAAAAATCAATATGAAGCACACAAACATCTTAGGTCTCGCCAATAATTTTCTCAAAAGGTTAAACTGAGTCTCATAAAAAAAAATCTCAGGAAGCAGAGGAACAGGGAGGGAGAGAGGGAGAGGGAGGGAGGGAGATGGGGGGAGGGGGGGAGAGAGAGAGAGAGAGAGAGAGAGAGAGCTCAGAGTGTATAGCTGAATAGTAGAGTACTTGCCTAGCATGTTTGAGGCCTTGGGTTCAAACTCATGGGACTAGTCAGTCTAAAGGTGGTGGTGGCCCATGCCTAAAATCCCAGCTACTCAGGAGGCAAAGAAGGGGGAGGACTCCAGATCCCAGCCAGCCTGGGAAAAACATTATGGAGACCCTATTTCAATAAATAAACTGGGTGTGGTAAGACACGCCTGTCATCACAACTATGTGAGAGGATTGCTGTATGAGGTCCACCCCAGGCGCAAAAACAAGAGCTTGTCTTAAAAATAATAATCAGTCAGGACACAGTGGGTCATGCCTGTAATCCTAGCTACTCAAGAGAATGAGATCTGCGGATCCTGGTTTGAAGGCAGCCCCCCAGGGCAGGAAAGTCTGGGACACTATCTCCAATAAACTACTAAAAAAGCCAGAAGTAGAGCTGTAGTTCCACTGGTAGAGCCGCTAGCCTTGAAAAAAAGAAGCTCAGGGATAGTGCCAAGACCCTGAATTCAAGCTCCAGGACCAGCATACAAGAAAACAAACAACAACAAACTAAATTTAAAAAGGGCTGAAAATGGCTCAAGTGGTAGAGTGACACCAGTATAACAATAAACAAAAACGGCTTTCACTTTATTTTTTTAAGTTAGCAACCACACAGAAGGGACAGGTGGAAGGAAAAGAATACCTACTTGCATTTGGTACAGGTGTAGAAGACAGTTTGCCCTTCATCAGCTGAGCGCATCTGTCTGGTGTGGTAGGCCATTCCTTCATGACCACATTGTGGGCAGCGCCTATCAACCTAGGAAAGAACCTGATGGATTAGGAAGGCCTAGTCATAGATCCCCCTTCCCCCCTTGAACTTCAGGGGCCTGGGGGATGTCCCTGCGCCTCTTCATGCTCAAGGCTAGCACTCTACCACTACAGCCACTGTGCCACTTCCGGCCTTTTCTAAGTAGTTTATTGGAAATAAGAGTCTCAGTGACTTTTCTGCCAGGGCTCGGCTCCCTTTGAATCACGATCCTCAGATCTCAGCCTCTTGAGTAGCTAGGATTACAGGTGTGAACCATCTGCACCCAGCTAGCTCTACATTTTTAAAAGTAAGGATCAAGCCATCATGTTCCTTTGAAGATTCCCCCTCTCCTGCTCTTTGCTTCTTGGAATCTGTGATCACCACCACCCTACATTTTTTTCTCTACCTTCTTTATGGAGTCAGTTCTTGATCTCATTAACTTACTATGGGTCCCTGCGACTCAGGTCCTTCCTCCATAGACATAGGCACGACACTCCCCAGGTTGTGGAACACAACTGAAGTCTTCACAACCTTCCCTTCGAAGTCTGCATGGGCAATAAAAACGTGGCTAAAACAACGGCGGCAACTAATACCCGTGATGCCCTCCCAATTAGGCCAGGCACTCTGACATCCTACCCTTCAGTTTTTGTTTTTCCTTTGGACCAAATATACAAGTGTTGGATTTCTGCACTAGGGTCTCCCTCTCCAATCCCAGCGGTTTTAGGGTTCCCCAAGCCTCGGCTCCTTCCACCCCAGGCCCCCTTCTGAGGGACCCCCGACAAGGCCTCTCACCCCGCACGTTGACCGAGAAGCCACAGCGTGTACAGATGACCGCATCCTGGGCCCCAGGCAAGGGCAGGATCGAGCCGCAATCCGGACAGAAATCGAAGTCCGACTGAAAGCTGGAGCAAGTTCTGTCCACGTCCATGCCTGACGTGCGGTCGAGGGCTGGAAGAGAAACAAGTATATCGGGGAGAGAGAGGTGGAGGGGACAAGGCTGAGGGGGGGGGAGAGAAAGAGAGAGAAAGAGAGACGGACAGAGACCCAGGGCCCCCTCTCACCTACACCTCCCGCCTCCGGAATCCGCAGCCAAAAGCGGGCGCTTCGGGACTGGAGCCAGCTGGAGGCGCGACGTCAGACTCGGTGGGCTAGAGCGTCGGCTCGGCGCCGGCGGAGGAGCAGCGAGAGCGCCTGGCGGGCTAGAGCGTCGACGCGGCTCGCGCCGGCAGGGCGTGACGTCATAATTACTCGTCCACTGGCTCCCGAGAGGGGCCGGACCTTTCCGGGACTGAGGGAGCGACGTCGGGTCCAGCTTCGTGTTGTGATGAGGTGAAAGGAAAGGACGAGGATGCAAAGGTGGACTCCTGCGGCTGGTTTTGCCACCGAGCACCCAATCCTTGGATATTTATCCGTTCTTCTCTCTCATTCTACAGAGACTTCGTCGCGGGGTTGGGACATCTCCCCGAAAAGTGAACTTAATGTACTGAGTACTGATTGCGTTGATGAGAGACGTATGTCACTTTCCCCGTTCTTGAAACCTTCCTCTTCCCCTCCCTGTAGTGCGTCTATGTAGTGGTTAAAAAGAGTCAAGCATTTAGAGGGCGTTCAGTTATGGTATTCCTTGGGTCCTTCTGGCCTAGCAGGGCCTCCTTGCAGAAGGCACCCACTTTCTTATGTTTTGGGGGGTCCGTTCTGGGTACTTGAGGCAGTTTATTAAGGGGCTGGAGTGGTGAGGGTGGTGTTTAGTACAGAACAAAATGAAGAACGGATAAGTGGGACTCTCCTGGAGTTCTCAGGTTGTGGAGGTGGGGTGACAGGAATAGATTAGATTGTCTCTCCTTACGTGCCTGCCAGATGAGTGAGACTAGAATTTCAAAAAATTCGGGTCAGTTTGATTTTTCAGTACGGATCATCGGACACCCCCCTCTTCCCCTATACCATTCCTCCCAAATCCAAATCATTGTTGTCATCCATTGGGCAGACAGTTGACATTCCCTAATCTTTTACAAAGCATGGGTATAAGTATTTTTGGAAACTTGCTATTCTCATTCATCTGAAACTTAAAATGTAAGTAGAAATGGGTTATGAAGGGACAGTATCTAGATAAGTTTCCTAGTTCCTTCTAGTCTTCCTACAACCAACCACCCAACTTGAGAGCTGCATTAAGCTCCTTTACATGCAACTTCTGGACTCATCAATGTTTGCCCTTCTGAAGGATATAAGCTTTGTTCTTTCCTTGGGAGATACTCCCATCTGCTTTTCTCTGCAATAAACCTTAGACATGTTGAGGGGGTTAAGACTCTCAGCAGCAAGCTGCTGAAGTGAGTAGTCCCATAATTTCACTTAGTGGTAAAAATAGCTTTTGGGTTTTTTTGTCTAATGAAGGGAGATCTGTTGCTGAGCTACTGATAGCATCAAGTTTGTTTGCCAGTCCTGGGGCTTGAACTCAGAGCCTTGGCACTGTCCTTGAGCTCTTTTTGCTCAAGGCTAGCACTCTACCCCTTGAGACACAGTGCCACTTTTGGCTTTTTCTGTGTATGTAATACTGAGGAATCAAACCCAGGGCTTCATGCATGCTAGGCAAGTACTCTACTAGGTCAAACTCCTGTCCAGCAGGAAGTTTTTATAACTCTGTCTAGCTCCTTTCAGAGTAGAAATTTAAATTAGCCCCTCCCTCGCATGCCTTTTTGGCAGCAAACACAGGACCTAGTGCATACTAAGCAAACATTTTACCACTGAACCACATCCATAATATCTCCTCACACCACCATCACTTTTCCTTTATAGTGTGACAAACATTCAGCAAACATCCACCATGAATTGAGTACTATCCTGATGCAATAAAAGAACTCAAACATTAAAAGTCATGGACTTTCCCCATTAGAAACTTACAGTCTGTTCAATAAATACTTATTAAGCAATTATGCCAGGCTTTGAGCTGAGGCTGGACCTGCACAGTTGAAATCTGACTCAAAGTACACAAATGAATAATTAGAACATAAAGTGGATTAAATACATAATGGTAGCACCTGAGCCAAGCCTGTAAAAAAAAAAATTCCTATGAACTTCAGGGAAGATTGGCAAATGCTTGTAAAAAAAAGATGCAATGTTATTGACGATATGAGAGAAGCTTAAATATGTGATAAGGATAATCAAGTAATTTTGAGAATTTAGGATCACAGACTAATACTAAATACCAGATGCTATACATAAAGAAATGAAAGTAAGGTGGTCACTTGCAAATAAGAATGTGCCTAAGAAGTCCATGAGACTATATTAGGTATCAGACAGAGAGCTACCATTTGCTGAGAGCTTTACCACATGTCAAGCATTGTGCCAGTCTCTTGTTGTAGGTCTCTATAGATGAGGAAAAGGACACAGAGGTGACTTTCCCTAAGTGACACCCTCAGAAAGTGTGGAGTAGGATTCATGTTTAGCCCTGTCTCCAAAGCCTTTGCTTTTAATTGTAAGTGGTACATAAGTCACAAAAGGAAGTTACCAGGCATTCTCAGTGACTTAAATATGACCTCATAAACATGTAAAAAGTTCATAGTCTAGACCATCAGCCTATGCTATAAATACACCCAGAATAACTCAAATTTCCATCCTTGGGCTCAACATGGACTTAGGGTGAATGACAGCCTCAGGCATCCAAACAGAGGGATGGGCAAGCAAATAAGAGCACATTTTTCAAAATATTAGCAGAGCAGAGATGCTGTATGTGTGGATAGAAGCACAGAAGGCACGTCTTGAGAAACTGCAGAAAAACAATGGA
The DNA here is from genome assembly GCF_023159225.1 of Perognathus longimembris pacificus. Taxonomy (NCBI): domain Eukaryota; kingdom Metazoa; phylum Chordata; class Mammalia; order Rodentia; family Heteromyidae; genus Perognathus; species Perognathus longimembris. The sequence goes on from NC_063166.1 coordinate 14,891,335, forward strand.
CTGATAAAACGAAGGTCTAAAATTATCCCAGAAGACAAGAAAGACTTGGAGACTGAGCAGTCTTACAGAAATATATTTGGACTTACCAAGGAGCCTGTTTATTTCCCATGCCAATCACAAATACAAGATTCAGAATGGTTCACGCTGAGTCCACAGAAGAAGTATGGTTTGAGTCCATATGAAAGATTTCCTATTTACTAAAAGAGTATTCCTCACTGGGTGCCTGTGGCTCATGCCTGTAATCCTAGCTACTGAGATCTGAGGATTGCAGTTTGAAGCCAGCCTGGACAAGAATGTCCATGAGACTTTTATCTCCAATTAACCACAAAAAGCAGAAGTGGAGCTGTGGCTCAAGTGGTAGAATGCTAGCCTTGAGGACAAAAACTCAAGGAGAGCGCCTAGGCCCTGAGTTCAAGCCCCAGGACCAGAAAAAGCAAAAGAGTATTCCTTATTCTCCACTAAAGAATGGAATGCTTTCTTATTGGGAAATGGCCCTTATTCTTGGCCAAAGCAATTTGGTTCCTTGAATCACAATAATGAGTGGATACGCTGGCATATCCCACATTCTAATTTGCCTTGGCTTTTTTTTTTTTTTATCTTCTAGATTGGCCTGGGCTCATGTATCTAAAGATCCTAGGATTGCTGCAGGTCAACAGTCCCCACTGGAGAAACAGATCTTGGTAAATGAGTTATATTCATATCATATAGTGTGGGACTACTTAGAGCCCAAGTGACACCTTCACCCTCTATACTGTTAAATGTTTCCCAGCAATTTCCATAATTACACAACAAAACATTATTTTGAAAATTCCCAAATATATGTATACACACACACATACAACATATTTTGGTTGTCTGTACCCATTCACACTTGCAGAGCTCCCAGGCTTGCCTGAGAGTAAGGGGAGTAAAATTAAAATTATTACACAAAAGTAAATACAAAGAGCATTTATCTTTTCTTGGTGTTAATAGGAAGAGTAGGTTCTTATTTAAGTGTGTTCAAAGGAAGTAGATTACTGCATTATGAAATTCTAAACCTCACTTTAACAGAATCTAGGTGGTGTGCATACATCAGCAGCAAGACACTTGGTAACTCAAAAATGCCAAGAGGAACATGAAACACTCTGTAAGGAGCAAGCTGTTTCTGTTGACTACTGGCTTGCCAGAGCAGAATCTTACTATAATGAAAGAATGGTGGAAATGGTGACAGAAGAGAAGGGTATGGAGTTAAAGGCAGAAGTGGAGGGTGAAAGAACACAGAGCATAGAGGAACCAAAACAGTACTGCTGGGTACCCCAGAGAGAGAGGACACATATAGAAAGGTACATACATCGAGCAGGACGGGCTAAAGAATTTAAATACAAAACTCATAGACAACCACAACCCCCCAGTGAAACAACATTACCAAAAATTATTCCAGAAAAGCCTTGCATCCCAACAGTACAAAGAAGAAAACAGGTAAATGAGAGAGAACAGAGACAAATTAAAGATCATCAGGAGCGAATGACTCGAGGGAGAGAAATTATAGAGAAAAAACTTAAGGACCGAATCTTGAGAAAAAGTCAAGACCAGCTACCTACACACCATGAGAAGCGCAAGAGAATAAAGAAAGACATTCAAGAGTTTGAAAGAGTCATTGTATATCCACTTTACCAGCCAAGCAATAGAAGTTTGATTAAAGTGAATGTTCTTATGGAAAAGTCTGAGAATAGAGAGGAACTGGATACAGGTATAAAATCATGTGAAAGAAAATTCTTAGCTGTGCCACCCTTTTTGAGAAGTCAAATAAGACAAATAAAAAATTAGTTAAGTTCCAATATTTTGTGATAAAATTGTGTCTCTTAAATTAATTTATTTTACCAGTTGTCACTCTTAAGGGTTCAGTGAACATTAACATTTGTATCGCATAAGAAGTATAAGATACTTCTGAATTTGAAAACTTGCTTAGTAGATTTTGTTTTGCTTCCATTTGCTTATTTTGTGTTTGTTCCACTTGCTTTTTTTTTTGTCCTCGGGCTTGGGACTCAGGGCCTGAGTCCTGTCCCTGGCTTCTTTTTGCTCAAGGCTAGCACTCTACCTCTTGAGCCACAGTGCCACTTCTGGCTTTTTCTGTTTATGTGGCACTGAGGAATTGAACCCAGGGCTTCTTGCATGCTAGGCAAGCACTCTACCACTAAGCCACATTCCTAGCCATCCACTTCATTTTTGTTGTTGTTGTTGTTATTTGAATTCAGGGCTTGGGCATTGTCCCTGAGCATTTTTGCTCAGGGTTAGCATTCTACCACTTTAAGCCACAGCTCCACTTCCAGTTTGCGGGGGTGGAGGGTGTTAATTGGAGATAAGTGTCTCAGGGACTTTCCTGCCAGGCTGGCTTTGACCCAAGATCATCAGATCTCAGCCTCCTGAAATAACTAGGTGCAAGCCACCAGCACCCAGCTTGATTATCATTTTTAGGTTAATTTCCCTCATTTGTAAAGTAGAATAATGCCTCACAGAATTATGGGAGCATAAATGAGTAAGCATGAACATGTGAATGGTACCTCAGTAACAAAACAGGAGATGGGCACATTTTATCTGGGTCTTAGAATATCCTAGTGGGAAAAGAAAACTCAAATATTACCCCTTCCCTACCTGTGCTCTTCTCCCTCATAATAGAGATAGCCATAGCTCTGGTGACCACAGTTTCAAGGACAACCAGAGCAATAGTAATTCCTATCATGGAGATAGTGGGCCAAGAAAGTAGTCTGGGAAGGGAAGGAAAGGTGAGGCACCATAATCTCCAGTTCTCAGCCCTGACCCTGCTGAGGATCTCTAGATGACACCTGTATTTCCTGACTATAGGCTTTGTGCCCATCTCGGGCACAAAGGGGCTCAGGCAGCCTCTCATGCTGAACATGGCTTGTATGTCTCCGCTTTTCCCCAGGAGGTACTACCACAGCTGCTCTCTGTAAGGCCTGGTCTCCACAAACTCCATGCTCTGGGGTCTAGTCTCTTCATCCCATTGCCAGGTCAGAATGATCTCCTCAGCATAGAAACATAGGACTCAGTACCTCAGGGTGACCTTTCCCCCTCAGGACTTGGGTGGTGGGTCATACGAGTCTGAAGGAGTTCTGAGAAGAGAAAATTCACAACCTTCTGTTACCTCCTATGGCCATTTGGGCATAGATCATCTGTTCATGCTGAGAATAAGCAAGATACTTGCATTTAGGGTTAAGACAGGGAAATTGTATGACATTGTTTTATAACCTGTGATAAGTATATAATAAAGTAAGATGATAGTAGCATAGGATATACAAAAATAAAGTTTTGTGCTGGGTGCCAGTGGCTCACGCCTGTAATCCTAGCTACTTAGGAGGCTGAGATGTGAGGATTGTGGCGTAAAGTCAGCCCAGGCAGGAAAGTCTGTCAGACTCTTCTCTCCAATTAATCACAGAAAAGGCTGGAAGTGCTGCTGTGGCTCCAGTGGTAGAGTGCCTTGAGCAAAAAGAGCTCAGGGACAGCACCTAAGCACAGAGTTCAAGCTGCAGGACTGGCTTTTTTTTTTTAATTGTGACTTCCCAATTAAAAATTAATACCCCTTGGGGATTGGGGATATATCTCAGTAGTAGAGCACTCATACTTGTCCAGCATGTATAGATTTAATACACACACACACACACACACACACACACACACACACACACACATAGCCCTCCCCCCCCCAAAGCCCACTGATAGAATCTTTAGAAAAGAAATAAGGAGTGGAAATAATCCCATCTCCCCCCCCCCACTCCTTTTTCCTGAGTCATAAGTAGGCTGGAGAAAGGGGTTATTGGGAGAATAGATGGAATCTTCAGACAGAGAAGGACTCCTGAAAGCTCTTCTACTTGTTGTGTAGTCCAGGGCTCTCAGAAGCATCTTCATTTCCACATGGGCTCCCAGTCTCCCATGTTGGTCATCTCTGCCCAGTTCAGCTCACACAAAGCAGCCCAGTCCCCTCCATGGCTGCAGGGTTAATCCAAGAGGGCAGAGCAGCAGTGCCCCCATGTGGCCACAGGGTTGAGGACAAAGGTGAAATTCTCTTTTACCTCAAGTCTTGGCCTCCACAGGGTTTTCTTGCTAGGCTTCCAGCAACTGTTCCAGCCCATGTACCCAAAGTCCTGTTAGGTTTGGAATCTTGTTTTCCCAAATCTACACAGCAGACATAGTTTTCTTCTTCATTGAGGGATGGTGGACCCTGCCTCAAGGTAGAAAGAGGTCTCCAAGTTAGAGCAGCTGGTTTCCTGGATGGGGGTGTGCCCACACAGTATCATATTGCTGCTCCTTCCATGAGCAAGTTTTCTGCACTTAGGATGGGGAAGAAGTGAGGGTATTCCCAGGGTACTGACATAAGAAGTGGGGCACATGGAGAAGTCAAAATAGATAGATACATCAGGACACAATAGACCAAAAGGAGTGAAGAGGAGGAAGCAGATACAAAGGGACATAGATCAGTGGATACATACAAGAGATATGGGTTTTGTTGGGAAGAGTCTCAGGGGCCTCTGACTCTCAGGGAGTTTCAATTCCTAGAAGGGGGTTGAGAGTTTGTGTGTGCTAAGAGCCAACCCTTATCCCTGATTCTGGAACACTAAGGTCCTACTCTGCATTATGACAGCTATGCTCAGCCCACTTTCTGCTTCCTTTTCCTTCCAGTGGTGTCATAAACTCTACTTGGGACTGACATTTAGTGGAATTAGTACAGAGCCCACTGGTAATGGCAGCTCAGTCCTACAAGACTGAGGTGTTTAAAGGCAAGCCACATAACAGGATAAAGTGCTGTCTCTCTCTCTCAAATGCTGGCTGCTCAGGCTAGCACTCTAGCACTTTGAGCCACAGCTGCATTTCTGGCTTTAAAAAAAATAGAGATGAGTGTCACAGATTTTCCTGCCTGGGCTGGCTTTGAACCTCGATCCTCAGATCTCAGCCTCCACAGTAGCTAGGATTACAAATGTGAGCCACCTAGCTTGTGTATTTTTTTTAAGCCAAAATATAGGACTAGGGGGCTGGGAAGGTGGCTTAGTGGTAGAGTGCTTGCTTAGCATGCGTGAAGCCCTGGGTTCGATTCCTCAGTACCACATAAACAGAAAAGGCTGGAAGTGGCACTGTGGCTCAAGTGGTAGAGTACTAGCCTTGAGCAAAAGAAGCTCAGGGAAAGTGCCCAGGCCCTGAGTTCAAGCCCCAGGACCAGCACCAGAAACAACAACAAAAAAAATAGCACAGAGAACATATACTCTAAATATTAAAAGGGTAGGTTTAGTTTAAAAGTTAGTTAAGTTAGTTAATGAGTTAGGGCCCAGGACTTCTGTATCACATCTTGCAGTGGAAGGCATTGCTGGCTTGGCTGAGACCAGACTGTGGAAAATGCAAGATTGTTTACAAAATTCCATCCCTAGAGAATAGAATGGCCCACTCACATCCTTCCTAATTCTGCATAATCTTAGCAGAGATGGGACAGACCTAATTAGACAGACCTAATTGTGAAGTACAGTTTTGGCTGGTGCTAGTGGCTCACACATAATCCTAGCTGAGAAGCTGAGATCTGAGGATCACTGTTCAAAGCCATCCAGGAAAGTCTATGAGATATTTATTTCCAATTAAGTACCAAAAAAGCCAGAAGTGGAGCTGTGGCTGAAATGGTAGAGTGCTGGGCTTGAGCAAAAAAGCTCCGAGACAGCACCCAGATCCTGAGTTCAAGCCCAGGGACCGACCAGCACCAAAATAGAACCAGTTTCAAAAAAAAAAAAAGAAAACAGTTTCAGGTCTGCAGGCAATGATTCTGGTCATCTGTGATTGGCCAGTTCTTTGCCTCATTTGCATACAAGCAAGCAATCAGAATGCAATCCAGGGTATAAAACTTTCTAGACTTCTCTACCTGAAGATAACCAGAACTAGCTTTTGGCTGACACTTCTCTCCTGAATAAAATTCTTTGCACTTAACTCTGTTCAAGTTTCGAGGACAAGAACCTGAGAAGACTAGAGGGGTAGCAGTCAGCAGTGAAGCTGCAACACTTGTAGGTGTAGTCTGCTGCATGGCTGAAACCCTAGCTATGGGCTGTAGAACTAGGACGGTTACACAAATCAGCTCTAACCTTGCACAACACACACACACACACACACACACACACACACACACACACACACACCTCTGCATCAATATCAACAGGGAAACAAAATAAAAAGCCAATGGTAGGAAAAAGCAAACAGTGAAAAGAGGCAATTCCCTGAATTTGTATATGGTACAAACCATCAATATCAGTGACTCAGGCAACCTGCTCCTTGTTGTTACCCCAGAGCGAATTTCCCTGCAATAAAGAACCATAATACCCTCAACCTGACTCATACCAGTTGGGGCTAAGTGTGAGCACAGGGAGATGCTATGTTTTGCACAAAGGTGAGCACTGAGGGTTTTCTGGGGTGGCATGGGGGATAGTCAACACATCTCTCCAAATCTTCCAGCCCAGTCTCCACAGAGAGTTGGTTGGTTGGCTCCAGGCTTGTGTGAGGGCATATGCATGTTGGGTCTGCACCCAGCAGTGATACAGAAGTGTATTGTGTCTGCCTCTAGTTTTTTAAATTATCCCATGGGGTCTGAGCTTTTGTTGATTTATCTTCAGTATTTCTCTCTGTCTCTGTCTCTTTCTCTTTCTGGCTTGAACTCTGGGCCTGAGTACTGTCCTTTAGCTTTTTTCACTCAAGGCTAGTACTCTACCACTTCAGACACAGCTCCACTTCTGGCTTCTTGGTGGTTAATTGAAGATAATTAGTCTCACAGATTTTCTTTCTAGGGCTGGCTTTGAACTTGATCCTCACATCTTAGTCTCCTGAGTAGCTAGGATTACAAGTGTGAATCACTGGTGCTCAGCTCATCATTGAGATTTTATCTTATCCCAGTCAGGATGGCCATCACTAAGAAAAACAAATAACACACGTTGAGGATAGGAGGTAGACAGGGGATCCTGATACAGCACCCTTATACTCATTAGTAGGAATATAAATTAGTGCAGCTCCCCCTCCCAAAAGAAAAAGAGTTCCAGGCTAGGATAGTCAGTGCTATCAGTAAAGTATGGTGTACAGCCCTTCAGGCAGGTCAGCTGGCTACTCACACCTGTAATCCTAGCTACTCAGGAGGCTGAAATCTGTGGATTGAAGTTTGAAGCCAGCTTGGGCAGGAAAGTCCTTGAGACTCATCTCCAACTATTCACCACAAAACCGGAAGTAGGCTATGGCTCAAAGTGGTAGAGTGCTAGTTTTGAGCACAAAAGCTCAGGGACCAGTGCCCAGGACCTGAGTTAAAACCCTACAACTGACAAAAAAAAAATCCCATCTTTACTAAAAGACTAGTTTAGTTTCCTCATATATAATAGAACACATGCCCTCATCTCTAGCCATGATTCATAGAGTATGGAGATAGTGGAAACCACGTCACTTTTCAACCCCCTGTCTGTGCCTCCCACCACCTTACCCACCAAGTTCATTTGCTCCCACTCAAGAGACTTTGGTTCCAAGTTCTAGTGCTGTGAGGTCTGGCGTTTGGCAAGGCTCAACATTTTGAGACCCATTTCCTCCCTTGAAAAAAAATCAGAACAAGTCTTTGTTTACTTTTTTTATTTTTTTATTTTATTTTTTGGTCCTGAGGCTTGAACTCAGGGCCTGGGCATTGTCCTTGAGCAAAACTTGCACAAGGTTGGTGCTCTACCATCTGGGTCACAGCTGCACTTCTGTCTTCTTTGGTGGTTAATTGGAGATAATAGTCTCATTGACTTTCCTGCCCAGGCTGGCTTTGAGCCTCCACCCCCAGACCTCAGCCTCCTGCGTCGCTAGCATTACAGGTGTGAGCCACGGGCGCCCAGCTTACGAAAACGTTTGCTTGCTTGTAGAGTCAACTATCTTAAGTGAACTCATTAAGCGAGGAGACAATTTAAGGGTTGTGAGTTCAGTTCAACTAGTGAAGAAGGAGGGTTGAGTTGGATTCTGTCACTTGGCGCTGGTGCTGGTGCGGTACTCGCTGCTTCTCTGCTGCTTCTGACTTCAGACTCTGTTTTCGCCCACTTGCATCTTAGCGCAAGGTGGGAGGCTGGTGTTACATCGGCTGGCAGGGGTGCTCTCGAGGCGGCCAGCTTCTTGGGGGTGCCGCCTCTGGCCAGTGGGGACCCCGGCCCGAAGAGGGCGGGTTGGCGGGGTCGGTGGGAGGGTGGGAGCGAGCGGAAGCAGGCGGAGCTGAGGCGGGGTCGCGCACTCCGGACAGAGCTGGCCGGAAGCTGCGGTCCCCAGGCCCGGGAGTCTGCGTACTCCGCGCTCAGAGGGTGAGTAATCCGGGGAGGAGTCGCGCAGGCCTGGCTAGAGGGGGGTTGTACCCCAGCCACCGCTCGGTCGTGGAGGGGAGACTGCGCCTTAACCCCGGGGCAGCCTCCAATCTTGGGATTCCCCGCTGGAAACTCGGCGCCCGGGAAGAAAGGGCTCGGAGCACGTGCCAAGCGTCGGGGTCCCGGAGAGGGAGTTCGGGGACCGACGGGCACCGGGCGCCGGTGGTGTGTGTGCCGGCACTGCGGCCTGGGCTTGCCTGTTTCTCTAAGGGGCCGGCGCGCTGGCACTGGAGCCACACCCCCACTTCCGGCCTCTTGCAGCCGGTTAGTTGGAGGGAAGAGTCTTGGACTCTCCTGCCCAGGCTGGCTTCGAACCCCCGTGCGGCTAGCTGGACTTGCTGGCATGAGCCACCATCGCCTAGCGGAGCGCGGATATTTCGGAGCGCGTTGGCGGGCTCGGGGAAAGCTCATGGGCATCCGCCGTGCGGCCCTGGCGACCCAAGTCGCCCTTTGCTCCTGCCCAGGGGCAGCTCTGGGGCCGAGTTGCCGCCGGCCTCCCTCCGGAGCCGCGATGGGGGCCGGTCCCGGACACAGCCTCCTCCGGCTGCTCTGGAGGACGAACCTAGGGAGAGCCATTTTGCGAAAAACTCCCGTGGCTGGATGGACAGAGCTCTCCAGGCCTTGTACGTATGTTGGGATTTCTGTCCTCCGACTTTTGTGTGGGAGAAGAAAGGGAAGAGGGACTTAGGAGGATAGGAAGATGGCGACACATCCCCTCTGCAGGTTTACATTGAAAGGATAGGTCCTGGCCATCCCAGATGACCATGCGGAGGTACTCACAGACAGGAGAAGATTCATATGGAGGCTAATTAGTGGGGCCATAGTTCCCACGGGAGAGGGAGCTACATGGCATCTGCACCTTATCCAGGTGACAGCTTCTCTCGGGGGGGCAAAGGGGAAGTGGGTTGGTGGTGAGTAGGAGTGGCTCATTAGGTATGGGTGGATCTGGGAGCTAGTGGGAGGAGCTGAGGACCTGAGGCTAGGGAAATGCTAACACATAGTGAAAGAGTCAGGGTCTGGCCCCGGCAGATTATCCCGCAGTTAGTTCCCAGACTTCCACCTCAGAGCCCTGTTGAGCTCTGGGATCGGACATGCCAAGAAAGTGCCAAGGTAATGGAGAGTCGGAGATGGCTGCGGCAGGCAGAGCTCCCACAGACGTTAGAATCGGCACCAAGGCTCTGTTCCTGATATCCTCAGATGCAGTGGCTCCAGTGGGCTTCTCTGCTGGAGAAGCGGAAGGCCAGGGTCTTAAGGACACTACAATTGAAGCTGTTGGAAGTGTGGTTGGCTGGAAAGTGGGAGAATAGTCCCAGATCTGTTCTTTCGTGGTTGCAAATTGGAAAGGACAGAAAACCAACTTCAGGTGTTAAGGAAGCAAAATGAATTGGGAATCCAATTAACTATTCTAAGAGCCCTCTTTTCCTTGCTGATATTTTGAATTCCATTACTCTTCCCAAAGAAGTGGACAATTTTTTCATGCTTTTCCTTTGCATCTGGAGGGAGTGAGTTTGCTCTCAGCAGGAAGAGGTTGGCTTCAGCCATGTTTGTGTGGGAGCATAAGCTTTTTCAAGGTGAACAGAAAACTCCAGTGTCTGAATCACTGAGACCCCCAAATAAGTGAGTACTGCTGTATTCTTCACAAGGATTAGCTGTGCAGAAGATCCCTGGTTTATAGTGGTTCAATTTATGACGCTTAAAACTTTACACTGGTGGAAAACCTTACTCATTTGAGATACTTTAAATTTTGATTTTGCTCCCAGTTTAGTAATATGTGGTAAATAGAAGACTGATATTTTCCTGCTGAGTGAAGGCAGGCAGCTGCAGCTTGTCAGCCATGGGATTAGGAGGGGGAAGCTGTGATACTAGAGGCATTAAATGGGTTCCTTTATGATTTAGGTTATGGTGGGCTCATGATGATGTAGTCCCATTGTAAATGGAGGAGCACTGAGTAGTAAAAAAAAATAAAAAAAAATTCAGTTACTGGTGGCCCACACCTGTATTCCTAGCTACTCATGAAGCTGATCACAGTTTGAAGGCAAAGTCAGACTCTTTATCTCCAATTATCTACCAAACATCTGAAAGTGGGGCTGTGACTTAAGTGATAGAGCGCTAGTTGGCCTTGAGCAAGAAAAAGCTCAGGGACACCACCCAGTCCCTAAATTCAGTTCTCAAGATTGGTGCATGTGCAGTCCAGGTCACAGGTATACTGGAGGTTTGGAGTCAGGTCCTGGGTTTGATTTGTGCAAGCACTGTGTATTTTGTCCTAGGAAGAATCTTAGAGTGTGTTTTTTCTTAACCCATGAAAGCATATCGGAGAGGATGAAGAGATTTGCTCAAGATGGCTTGTGACAGATGCGGGCCAGATTCCTTAACTGCTTTTTGGTGGTCCTGGATCCGAAGTGCCATAACTACCTCTCCTGTGGATCCAGGGTATTTTTTTTTTTTTTTTGCCAGTCCTGGGCCTTAGACTCAGGGGCCTGAACACTGTCCCTGGTTTCTTTTTTATTTTTGGCCAGTCCTGGGCCTTGGACTCAGGGCCTGAGCACTGTCCCTGGCTTCTTCCCGCTCAAGGCTAGCACTCTGCCACTTGTGCCATAGCACCGCTTCTGGCCGTTTTCTGTATATGTAGTGCTGGGGAATCAAACCTAGGGCCTCGTGTATCCGAGGCAGGCGCTCTTGCCACTAGGCTATATCCCCAGCCCCTGTCCCTGGTTTCTTTTTGCTCAAGGCCATATTCCCAGCCATGGGTATTCCTGAACAAAGTGATACATCATGTTGCTTAAAATGGCCTCAGGAACTGTTATCTCAGGTCAACTTGAGTTACAGGGTAACTTTCTCCTGCTGATGTGTTGTCTCTCCCTGACCTCAGGTTCCTAGAGGTGGACCACCAGCCAGTGGCTAGAAGCAGGCTGGGACAAAAGGCCAACACCTAGCCTCAGCCTGGCATTATTGGACAGTGGCAGCTGAGCCCAGGAGAACCATATTTCTGAGCTTTGTGGCTCAGGCTTTGAAGAAACTAAAGGTGTTCTCACTTGCGAAAGCAAATTTGGACAGTGAAACAAACAAGAGTTCCTCTTGAAGCAAAAGTATTTGTCACGGGACTATATTAACTCCCAGGCCCTAGCAGAACCTCTCCATCTGCCTGCTTAGCAGGAAGTAGCCAGTCCCCAGAGTCAAGACAGAAGTGGATAAAGCCAGAGACACCATAGGATAAAAGGTGCTGCTCCCTGGACTTGGCAGGGTAGCAGCAGCCCTTGCTGGAAGCCAAGAAGAAAGACTGCTGGTGGAAGATGCAGGTAAAGGTAAGGAGAACAATTTAGAAAGAGGAGCACTGGGTCCTAGACTCCTGACATGCTCAGCTATTCCCTGGCTGGTAACTCCATTAGAATCTCAGAATGTTACAAGCTAAACCACAGAAAAAAGAACAGTAAAACTTTTTCCACTACTATCTTCATCAAATAACTTTCTGGAATTTTTTAACGTAGCAGCCATTCTTCACTCTCCCCCCCCCCCCCCCCGCCCCCCACACACTTCCTTTCTTTCTGCTGGCCTGGGCACTGTCCCTGAGCTTTTTTGCTCAAGGCTAGCACTCTATCACTTGAGCCGCAGTTGCACTTCAGCTTTTTCTTTTCTCTTTTTAGTTTATTGGAGCTAAGAGTCTCACATAGTCCAGCACTGGTGACACATGCACATAATCCTAGCTACTTGGGAGGCTGAGCTCTGAGGATCACAGTTTGAAGCCAGCCCGGGCAAGAAAGTCCCTGTGAGACTTTTACCTCCAATTAACCATTCAAAAAAAGAGTGTAGCTATGGCCCAAGTGGCAGAGTAGCCTTGAGCACAGAGGTTCAAGAGGCTCAGGGGCAGTGCCCAGACCCTGAGTTCAAGCCCCATAACTGACCAAAAGTCTCACAGGCTGGATTCAGATTGCGATCCACAGATCTCAGCCACTTGATAGGCTTACAGGTATGAGCTACTGTAAGTGCCGGCCATTCTTTCCTTTCCATTTATAGCCAGTGTTTTCACCTTTTTCTGCCACATTTTCTTTGTCTTCATTCTTCCTTTCCTTTCTATGAGTCAGTTACTGATTTTGTGACTGTCTCCATATTTCTCTCTTCATTCCAAGGTTTTATTTTTCTCTTAGGTTTCAGTTCTCTGAACCTTCAGACTGCATTTACAAACTCTTCTAGTCTGTCCTGCTCTTTGAAATGCAAGTGTCCTTGAATGATGTGACTGTGAATTTCACCCAGGAAGAGTGGGAATGTTTGGATTCAGATCAGAGGAGCCTTTACCTAAATGTTATGTCTGAAACCTTCAGGAACCTGGCGTCTCTGGGTAAGAGGTTGTGGTCCTTCAGGCAACCCCATTGATCTAGGGCTATAGAACATCTGGTTTAGCCTCTCTGACCCTAGAGACATGGTCACTAAACTTAGAGATTAAAGGAAAAGAAATTAAAACTAACATGAAACCAGGTGCTGGTGGCTCATAATCCTACTACTCAGAAGACTGAGATCTGTGGATGGCAGTTCAAAATCCGAGGAGGCAGGAAAGTCTTGAGATTCTTATCTCCAATTAACTCTTCAAAGAGCTGAAAGTGGAGTTGTGGCTCAAGTGGTAGAGCACTAGTCTTGAGCAGAAGAACTAAAGAACAGCCCCCAGGTCCTGAGTTCAATCCCAAGACCAAAAAGGATGAAAAGAAGAAAGGAAGAAAGCTGACTTGAAAGCAAAAATAGTATTAAAATAAGTTTAAAATATGCAAATTTGTCTATCCATACAACTAAGTCATCTTGTATGCCAGGTACTTTGCTAGGAGCTAGCCTCTTGAATGTCATTTTCTTGCATATAAGTGATCTAAATTAAGGTTCTTAAAATGGGTACACAGGAGAAATCCTGTGTGAAAGGGAACCAATACATCTCATTTCCACTCATTAGCCAGCATATTTTTCTTTATCAGATCTGATTGTGGAGCGTGAGCCGGAACTTGAGCCGAGGAGGCAGGTGCGAGAAGATCTTTCTTTCCTAGACAACATGAGTCTCCCTGTAGGTAAGACTTGTGGAGGAGTAGATGCTAAAGAGTCCAGGGCAATTCCTGGAAGGATGGAGAACAAACTGAGAGGTTCAAGGTTCTGTATATTTTCTCCTAGCACATACCTTTCTTCATGATGAATTTCTAAACCTTTCAAAACAAGTGAAGATCATTTAGTTTGTTGCAACTGAGTGATCCTATATGGGCTGCTATATTAGCGGTACTCTTTGATTAAAAAGTTCTTTTAAGAGACAAGTGAAGCAGTGAGATTGGCTGGAAAAGGAGAGATGTGTTTCTGGACAGGAGTAAATGGGTTAAGAGAGATGCTCAAGGGCTGGGGATGTGGCTTAGCGGTAGAGTGCTTGCCTTGCATGCATGAAGCCCTGGGTTTGATTCCTCAGCACCACATAAACAGAAAAGCCAGAAGTGGGTGCTGTGACTCAAGTGGTAGAGTGCTAGCCTTGAGCAAAAAGCCAGGGACAGTGCTCAGGCCCTGAGTTAAGTCCCAGGACTGGCAAAAAAACAACAAAAAAGGAGTGGGCTGTGGATATAGCCTAGTGGCTAGAGTGCCTGCCTTGGATACACGAGGCCCTAGGTTCGATTCCCCAGCACCACATATACAGAAAACGGCCAGAAGTGGCGCTGTGGCTCAAGTGGCAGTGTGCTAGCCTTGAGCAGGAAGAAGCCAGGGACAGTGCTCAGGCCCTGAGTCCAAGGCCCAGGACTGGCCAAAAAAAAAAAAGGAGAGATGCCCAAGCTAGGTTAGCAATGATACCCAAAACTACAAGCACTGATAGTTTTGAACTCTAATAATACTATACTTTTTCACACATATACAGAACTATGATAAAGCTTAATTCATGAGTCATAGTAAGTAATTAAAAACTAATAAAGTAGAACGATTATCATCTGCAGAAAAGTTAAATGAATGTGGTATTTCTCGCATATAAATATATATGTATATATATATAAATTTTTTAAGCTGGGCACTGGTGGCTCATACCTGTAATCCTAGCTACTCTGGAGGCTGAGATCTGATGATTATGGTTTGAAGCCAGCCCAAGCAGAAAAGTCTCCGTGAGACTCTTGTCTTCAATAAACTAAAAAAAAGAAAAGCCAGAATTGGTGCTGTGGCTCAAGTGGTAGAATGCTAGCCTTGAGTATAAAGAGGCTTAGGGACAGTGCCCAGGTCCTGAGTTCAAGCCCCAGGATCAGGAAGAAAATAAATTAATTTTTTTGTAATTTAATATTTTTGGACTGTGGTTGACTGCTTAAGTGAAACAATGAAAGGTGAAGTCATGGGTGGAAGGGTTATTGTATACTGTGGATTGTTTGTGGGAGTGAACAATACTAAAAATCTCAAGATAGATTTTAAAAAATAAGGTTTCGATATTTAATATTGGAAGGTTGTGATTAAAACTTTATTTGCTTATAATTTGGAAAGTTTAGTGTTGTTTTTTTTTTTAATTCTGGTTTGAGTTCTTAGGGTGAGGGTGAATATGTTGGGTGGGAAAGGGGTGTCTGGAATGGCCAGTGACTTGCACTCAAAGAAAGCTTGTATTGTCATAGTGAGTCCTGTGTTAATCTTCTTTCACCACAGAATGCAAGCAGGAGGAGGAGGAGAGGCAGGTGGGGGAGGAGGAGGAACAGCAGCAGCAGCAGCAGCAGCAAGAACCAGGTCAGGATTTGAACTATGAGGGGGCTAATGATAAAGTCTCCCTTGCTTACAAGGAGGGAAGCTATAATCCTGTTCTCTGCCCTAGATGGGACTACAGAGAAGACCCCAGTATGCAAAACCTCCAAAGTTGGACCGTCTCTTATCTGTCCAAATTGTAGCAGCCGTTTCAGCACGGACTCCCAATTAAAGAAACACCAGTGTGCGCAGAGCTCCAAGCGAGCTAACAGCTGTCTTGAGTGTCGGAAGTTGTTGGGGAACCCCCAGGCTCTCAGGCACCATAGGCGCCTGCAGCATGCAGACAGGCCCTACGGTTGCGCTCTGTGTGACAAGACCTACCGTGATGCTTCTGGTCTGAGCCGGCACCGCCGGGTTCATATGGGCTACCGGCCCCATTCATGTAATCAATGTGGAAAGCGCTTCCGGGACCGGTCAGAGGTCAAACGCCATGAGATTACGCATGACAAAGAGAAGCAAGAGGCTAAAAACCAGAAATCTGCATCTAGGAGACGAGGGCTGGTAGGCAGGAACGCCACCTCTAGAACCCGGGCATCCAGTGGCAAGGTCTCTTGCCCCCATTGTCCCTTGTCTTTTAACACGGAAGCCTCTCTCTGCAACCATCTGAAGGTCCACTTTCCAGAGCAGAAAACCTACTGTTGTCCCATCTGTGACCTCTGCTTTGAGATGAAGGAGGACCTTTTGAATCACTGGAACAGTTCTAAAGACAAGGACCTACAACATAGCCCGCAAAACCTACCTACCGGGCCCCCAAAATGCTGGGTAGTCCTGGGTTACTGGGTTGGCTTCTTTCCCAACCCCCCATGGTCAGGAAGGACTAAAAGCAATCAGGAAATGAATCCTCAAGGATCTGTGGCCCCAGACCCAGACCCAGCTGAGGAGAGGCCAAATGGAAAGAGAAGGGTGGGGAAGGGAAGGAAAGCAAAAGATAAGTGAAGTTCTCGAAACATAAATAAGAGATCAGCTGGGTATAGGTGCCTCATGCCTGTAATCCTAGCTACTCAGGAGGCTGAGATCTGAGGGTCTTGGTTTGAAGCCAGCCTGGGCACAAAATTCCCTGTGAGACTCATGTCCAGTTAACCATTCAATAACCCAGAAGTGGAACTGGCTCAAAGTGGTAGAGCTCTAGCCTTGAGCAAAAGAGCTCAGGGACCCAGGCCCTGAGTTCAACAAAACCAACAAAAAATTTTTTAAAAATAAAAAGCATTTCTGATTTGTCTCTTTGGTTTGCCTGAGGATTTTGCCTCTGGGATCTAGAGGCTTGGGTTGAGGGACAGGATAGAAAGGTAATAAAGGAAATACAACACAAAAAAGGGAAAAGTGCACAAAGGAAACTTTTTTGAGGGGAGGGGGTTGGTTGTGGGGCTTGAACTCTGGGCCTGGGTGCTGTCCCTGAGCTCTTCAGTTCAAAGCTACTGATCTACCACTTTGAGCCATAGCACTTCCAGTTTTCTGGTGGTTAAGTGGAGATAGTCTCACTGGACTTCCCTGCCTGGGTGGGCTTTGAACTGTGATCCTCAGATATCAGCCTCCTGAGTAGCTAGGATTACGAACATGAGCCATTATTGCCCAGCTTTGTATTAGCACCTAACTTGTTTGTGTCTGAGTAGTAACATTGAATGAAACAGTAGATTCAGTGGTAGGGGTAGGTGGAAGAAAAGGGATGAGAGATGTGGAAATAGAATGGAGACATGTATGGCCCAGTTCTTATTCCTTGCTGCTGAAGTTCCTCCTCAGGCTGCTGAGACAAGGTGGGATCCGACAATATTCTGTGGAATCCATCTTGGGAAGCTATCCCCAGGTTTTACATAAGGCTTGCCACACTTCTCATCTGCAGTTTACTCAGCATCTCGAATAGCTCTACTTTGCTTCTTTGTTCGACCCCAATCGTGGCTGGAGGCTTGGAAGAAACAGCCCCCATTTGCAAACTTGATGGACTGTAATTGGAAAGAGGAGGTTCTGGGACTTCAGGTCATGGCATAACACCTCTGGTCTGTTGCTTTCTGTTCTTGCATAGGTGTCCTCTGACAAAGAGGAGACCTGGCATAAGGTGCTTCCTGGTGGGAGAGAAGGATGTTGATAGACAAAAAGTGGGACAGGATGAAATAAAGTAGAAGACAGAAGGGACATCAATTCTATTTGGAATTCAGTGTTTGTGGATGTGCAGAACAAGTATGTCCACAACAGAGTCCGGTGGGTGGATGACATGTTCCCAAGGGCCAGACTCTGGACCAACCAGACTCTCCTGTGCCTCTGCCAAAATGTGTCAGCACTCAGAAGGGGTTTCCTAGAAGAAGGAAAAGATAACTTGAAAAAAAAATTGAGTTTTCTACCATGAAACCACTGAACCTGGGAAATAAAAAGCCCGCTGGGGTCATCTTATGCAGAGAATGGAAAAGGAAGCTAGAGAGTCCAGCTACGGAGTGCAGATCAGGCCGCAGGTGGGAGCGGCCTGGCTTCCTGGTGTCCCTCACTAGAAGGCTCCTCCCTCCACTCCACACTGTTCGATCTTCCTTTCCTGACATTTTGTTCTTGGCTGATAAAATGAGAAGTGAACTTACTTAGCTCTTCAAGAAACTGTCCTGCAAACAAAAAGGAAACAGGTAGATAGGCAGATAACCAGCAGAAAAGACTACCTCCCTTTCAGCCTCCCCAGGACACTCAGACTGACCCACCCTCTTGCCGGCTTCCCCATGGGGCAGGGAATGAGCATGGGGACAGGATGAAGGAAATCTTAACTCTGGAGTTTTGAGCCCCAGGTCCAGTTTCCCACTCTGGCTTGGGTCCCTGTTACTGAGTGGTCCCTGTTTGCTGTCTCATCACTGTACCTGCTAGTCTTCGGTGGAGCCAATTGTAGCAGATGATCAAGGCAACCAGAGGTCCAAGCACTGGCACGATTACGAAGAGTGTTATCTTCCAGCAAGGAACCCTCAGGAAGTGGGGATCTGAATTATTCAGAACAAACAGGATCGATGTGTTTCCCTTTGCTCCACTCACCCTTTTCCCTACTAGAGTTTTTTAACCTGAAGTCCCAGACCAGCTAGGGATGGACTTGAGAAAGCAGCACATCTTTATTTTCCCCAACTATATATGGATTTAGTGTTCTCTTTATGTGTGTATGGCATGAGCCATGGATTTCTTTTTTTTTTTTTTTTAAAAAGCCAGCACCAGTGGCTCAAGTCTGTAATCCTAGCTACTCAGGAGACTTTCATCTGGTTGATCGTGGCTTGAAACCAGGCAGGGCAGAAAAGTCTGAGACTTATCTTCAACTAACCACCAAAAAGCTGGAAATGGAGCTGTGGCTAAAATGGCAGAGCACTAGCCCTGAGCAAAATACCCCTCAGGTCCTGAGTTCAAATCCCAGGAACACACAAAGTGCTATAGAAAGTATTTGCTATTATTTTACCAATCTTAGATGCAAATGGTTTACTCAAAAAAGGAGGGCACCTACCAGCAGCCAGGGAACTTTGTTTCCCCAGATGACTGGAACCCAAGTGAAATACTTGCACTTACCAAAAGTCCGATGAAGATTCTCTGAAAGAGGAACAATGGGAAATGAATTTACTGGGATCCTATCCTTTGGGTCTTTGTTAATTTCAAATTGGACTAATTATAGTCCTGACAGGATAGACTGAGCTATATAGGATTTGACTTGTACCAAGCCTGAAGACAAGGGAAGCATAGTAGATTGTTGGCAGTTCTTGGCTGGTTAGTTTGAGGGTTTTTTTTTTTTTTTTTTCTCATACATTAGTTGTACAAAGGGCTGGTTATTGTGACTGTTAGAACAGATCAAGTGAATGGGAGGCTAAAATCTGATCTGATCTGTTGAGGTCTGTCTGCTTTTGTTCCTTTGCTTGATCTTTCCTAACAGTGACATTTCTTCACATGGATGTATCTCATTGGATCTCACTGCTTATCACTGGTTAGTGTTAAGAAGTGAGTTTTCCAACAGAAAGAAGCATGGGATGTTAGAAGAGACACAGACTGAGAAAATGCCATGCCAAAAGATCAAGCAGGAGCCACTGGAGAGAAAGAGTGCCCAGAACTCACCTATTTCTGCTCGAAGTTTTCCTGCAATAGAAAAAGGCAATTGTCCAGTTAGTTCATTCTCTGGTGTGATATGGACGCCCTTCCACACTCAGCACCCAGGCCTTTATGGGGGCCACTTCTCTGCAGCCTGGGAGCATCCTTAGGTGAATAGGAAGAACATTTAAATTTGAAACCAGGAGGTCTTGAGTCTTCATCTATCTATTACCTGGATCAAGTAATGAAATAATGGGAGTCATCAAACCATCAGATTTTATCTCCAATATTCTTCGCTCCTCCTAGTTCTCATTTCATATGACTGTTCCACCCTGCTGGGCTATCACTTTGTAAATCTAAAGCCACTCCCAGTCTGAATGGGAAGGAACTAGACTGTTAGTGGCTGGCTTTGTATTGAGCACTTTCCATATTATCTTCCTCTTTAATCCTCCCTGCACTTTAGGAGGGAGACTATCCTGAACACACCCGCTCTTGGAGAACCTGAGAATTTTGCTCGTAGTTCAGTGTCTAGGATGGAATTCAATCGTTTTTTTCTGCTCAGCCATGTAGGTTGAAGAAGGCTTTTTATTCATGTGGTTAGCATCTGGGATAAATTCAAGGCAAGAGGAAAAGTTTCCACTGTGGGGTTGGAGTGCCCAATGGTTGTGACCTGTTTAACATGCCCAAGGCCCTGGGTTCCATTCCCATTGCCACCAAAAGAAAAGACTTCGTTGTGGATCCAGGCATCCAGGCTCCAAGCCCTCCTTACTCCTTTATTCTCTTAGTGAATAAAGTGTCAGGGTGGACACTCAGTGGCTTGGCTTTGGGGAGGACAGTGAGGTGCGGGAGGAGGCTCAGAGGGGAAGCTCCGGACACAACAGCTCCATCCACAGCCCAACCGGAGTGCTCGGCAGCGTTGAATGGAAAAGATGGAGGAAGCAGTTTAAAAACACTGGGATAGAACTTTCACTTCAGAATCCTTAAGACTGCTGATAGCTTAGATCCAGGCTGACTCACGCTTTCCCAGGTGCGTGAAGCTAAGTATTGTAAAGGAGCCTGAGCTCTGCCGCTTATAGCCTGCCTGCTTGAGTAAATCACAATCGCTCCTGGTCTCAGCGGCCTTCTCTGTACAAGGCAGCTGTTTTCTGTATTCTTACCTCCTGAGGAACTACAGAGCCCTGCTCTCCATATGAAAGCAATCAGTAACATGTGATTGAATTCTGGACTTGGGGATCTCTTAAAAAAAAATGTTAAGCTGGGAGCCCGTGGCTCACACTTGTAATCCTCCTAGCTACTCAGGAGGCTGCTGTCTGAGGACTGCCAGCTTGGACAAGAAAATTCCGAGACTCTTATCTCTAAACACACACATGTACTAGAAATGGAGCTGTGGTGTAAGTGGGTGAGCACTGGCCTTGAGCACAGAAAACTCAAGGACAGTGCCCAGGCTCTGAGTTCAAGCCTCAAGACTAGCAACACACACACACACCAAGTTAAGGGACGTGTCTCTAGGATCAGGGAAGGCTGTTGGTGGGTCTAGCCTCAGAGCAGCGTACCTCTCAGTCTGTGCTGCAGGTAGAGGAAGAGGAGGCCAACAGCGGCCTGCAGGAGCAGCACAGGCAGCACGGCGATGATGACCAGCACCCCAGGGTTGATCCAGTAAAAGGGATCTGAAAGGCAGAATTGACTTTGCACAGCCTGCTTTCCCTACACAACACAGCCTTTGCATAGGTCCTCTGCACATCTTCCCACGTTTTATTTCTTTGGCATTGCTGGGGATGGAATCCAGACCTGAGCATGTTACATAAGTACTCTACCACCAAGCTACATTCGAGCCCACTCCCATATACTTTAAATTGTCTCTGGATTACTTATAATATTTTAAGTTGAAAGAGTGAGGAAACCTTTTAGAGCAAGAGGGAAAAAAACTTGCAAAAAAAGAAAATACCTTTCTGGCTCCCCAGAGCTTGGAAAATAGAAATAAACTCAAAAGAGAAACTCCCCCTTAAGGCAAAGGATTTAGTTTCAGATCTTCCCCCTTCTCCTTCCTCTCCCTTTTGTTATTTGTTATGGTGGTGGTAGGCTGGGGAGTTTATTGGGGGAGTCCTTCTAGAAGTATGAATTTAAGCAAGAACTAGGAGAATCATCTGTAAACTGAAATCCTCCCCATCTGACTTCTTTGTGGGTAAAAAAAAACTCCGGTAAAAACAGCTGCCTGAAGAACATTTTGTGACACACAGAGCTATTTTCATGTCCCCGCAATCTGTCTCTAGAAATAGTGCTTTGTTACTCAGCATACAATGCCATCTTCTGGTCTCATACTATAGCAGTCCCCCACCCCCACCCCTCCAGACAAGAGTGGCAGATTATTTGATGTTTGCCCTGCAGGTGGAGAGGGGGCAGAGGAAAGGATCTGAGGTGTAGACCTCTCGGAACAGTTTTTGATTCTTCAGTGAACTGGCAATTAACTTGCAAAGCTTCCCTCTGTCCATTTTACCTTGCCACACTTTTTCCTGTGATTAAGAAAGTAAACGAACAAACTCCCAAATCATCCAGCACATAAAACACTAAAAAGGAAGTTCTGGAGAATTAAAGGGATGAAGGTAAAAATATACACGTTATCTCTTTTTATAAGTCCCTACTTGTTCATGTGTATGAGTGTGTGTGCACGTGTGTGCTAGCACTAGGGTTTGAACTTGGCCTGGGCACTGTCCTTGAGCTTTTTTGCTCAAGGCTGGCTGGTGCTCTACCACTTGAGTCACACTTTCATTTCTGTCTTTTGGCTGGTTAGTTGGAGATAAGAGTTTCAAGGACTTTCCTGTCTGGATTGGCTTTGAACCTTAATCCTCAGATCTCAGCCTCTTGAGCTGCTAGGATTATAGGCATGAGCCACCAGTGCCTGGCTCAAACAAAACAACCATTTAAATATGTGCACAATATTCACAGTACAGATACCTGCATGTCCTTAGTTACTTTCCTGCTCCTGGTCACTGGCTTTGATTCCAGTTTCTTTCCCAACCCAAACAGTGATGCACAGACATGATGAACATAGAAATTCCTGCTTACTAATATGTCACAGTTTCTACAAAACGATCCTCAGTGGTAAGATGTGTGGGTTGAAGGAAGAATGATTGAAGCCTCAAGGGAAATCATGACCACCCCAGCAAATAATATCTCCTGTTAGTTATATGGCATGACTCACCTTCCACTTTTAATTCTATGGCTGCCTCCTCTTGGTAAGAATGATCTCGAAAGAAGCAGGTGAAACCTCCTTCATCGGCGAACCTTACATTCCGAATCCTGAGCATCACCTTGCCCTCTCCAATAGACTCTTTGAGCAGCTCTGTTCGGCCTCGATATTCCGGTGCCTGCTCTGCATCTTGGTCCTTGCCATTTCGGTAGAGGTGTACCACCCTGGAGAAGGGGGGACGGTACCACCCCACCTCCATACCCGAAGCATTCTTTCCAGGAGATATGCGACACGGCAGTTCTACTTCATCCCCAACCAGAGCTCGGATGGTGTGCCCGGGTCCTATCACTCTGAACTGTCCTGTCCAACACAGCAAAGAGAAGAAACCGTGGATCAGAATCAGCCTTCATGGTCAAGTGCATCATGGGCAGAGCTGTGTCAAAATAGGGAAGGAGGAAGACCCTATGTGTTTATTTATAGGACTGGGGTTTGACCTCAGGGCCTTATGCTTGCTAAGCAGATGCTCTACCACTTGAACCATCTACCAGCCTCTTTTTACATTATATTTGTATGTGTGTGTTGGGCCTGGGGCTTGAACTCTGGGCCTGGGTGCTGTCCCTGAGCTCTTTAGCTCAAGGTTAGCGCTCTACCACTTGAGCCACAGCGCCACTTCTGGTTTTCTGGTGGTTAATTGGAGTTAAGAGTCTCATGGACTTTCCTGCCTGGGCTGGCTTTGAATCACTATCCTCAGACCTCAGCCTCCTGAGTAGCTAGGATTATGTGGGCCTCCAGCACCCAGCTGTTTTTTAGTAGTTTATTGGAGATAAGAGTCTCATGGCTTTTCCTGTCTGGGCTGGCTTTGAACCACTATCCTCAGACCTCAGCCTCCTGAGTAACTAGGATGACAGGTATGAGTCATCAGCTTGGTTAGTTTTACAGTCTGATCTCATTTTATACCTGGACCAGCCTGAACAGCAATTCCATTTGTGATTCCCTTTGCTGCTGGGCTGAAAGCACATGCACTGCCTACCACTAATTGAGATGGAGTCTCCTAAACTTTTTTTCTCTAGAAATGACACTTTATTCTTATTCTGCCAGTCCTGGGGCTTGAACACTGTGCCTGGCTTCTTTTTGCTCAAGGCTAGCACTCTACCATTTGAGCCACAGTGCCACTTCTGCCTTTTTCTATATGTGGTGCAGAGGAATCGAACCCAGGGCTTCCTGGATGGGAGGCAAGCACTCTACCACTAGGCCATACTCCCAGCCTAAACGTTTATGTCCAGTCTGGCCTCAAACTATAATCCTCCAATCCTACTGAGTAGCTACTAGGATGATAGGCTTGAGCAATAACACCCGGCTCTAAATTTTATTTTAATTTCTATAAAAATTATCCCTAAGTAGTTGTACAAAGGGGTTTTAAGTCAACATGTCAGTCAGTGAGTACAATGCATCTTGATCAGTGTCATTCCTTTCATCATTCTCCCCATCTCTCTCAATCCCACCCATCTTAATTTATGTAGCTCAATTTTTCACATAGAAACACTGAATATTATGACTGCATTTGCCCACCCTTCTTCCTCTGTGATTGCCCCCTTCCTTGACCTTGCCTCCCATAACACATTCCCAAATTTTAAATGGAATTCAAGATTGTTTTCCCTCGTCCTCCCCCTTGAGAATATACTAAAGACAAAACAAAATACAGTCTCTAGTTACAAAGAAACTGTTGTGAGTGTTCTAGTATGGGGTTGTCTTAACAGCTGCTACCTACCTTCCTGCCACTTGTAGTCCCGTCTGGTCCTTAAGTCCTGGAAGGTGGGCTGCATCTTGAAATTTAATTCACTCACAAGTCTCCCTGTTTGGCCTTACCTTAAGTTAATTCCTTTGTTCCCCTTAGAATTTTAGAGATTTTGTGCTGGGTCCTTCCATCCTGCCACTCTTTCTTCCTTTTTTTTTTTTTTTTTTTTTTTTTTTTTACAGAAGGTAACTTTGAGATAAATGAGTATGGCTCACTTATTTTTTGGTACTCATTATAACTGTACTTTATAGTTTTTGGTTTTGTTTTTTTTTTGGCCAGTCCTGGGGCTTGAACTCAGGGCCTGAGCACTGTCCCTGGCTTCCTTTTGCTCAAGGCTAGCACTCTACCTCTTGAGCCACAGCGCCACTTCCAGCTTTTTTCTATATACGTGGTGCTAAGGAATTGAACCCAGGGCTTCATGTATACGAGGTGAGCACCTTACCACTAAGCCTTATTCCCAGCCCCTAACTTCCACTTCTTAGCCTTTCATCCGTACTCACATTTTGTTTCTCAAAATTCTCTGCTGAGGTGATTCACCCTTGGAGTGGCTATGTGACATTCTTTACCTTTGGTATGTTCCACCTCATTTCAGTTCTGGACCCTGTTCTGAGTATCTTCTAGGTCTTTATCCTGTGCAGGATGAATTTCCCAAGGGAGACTGAGCTACTAGATTGGGCTGGTTTCTCCGAGAGCTGGAAGGGATTTGTTCCTCTCTCAGCCAGTGGCTCCCTGAGCAGGGGAGTCTGACTCCCCTTTATTGGTACCTGCTCTGTAGAGCCAAGCACTCAGACATAGCACGCTATTATAACAGTTATTGATTTTCTGCAAACATGTCAGTTTTTAGGCATGTCATATAGTTCATTTAATCCTGCCAGCAACTCCAACAGATCATTATTTGTCTCAGTTCAAGAGATAAAAACCCCAACCAGGGCTAAACATCCAGCTCCATGGTGGAGCATATACTTAACATGCATGAGGCTATGGATTGCATTCCAAGAACCACAGGAAAATCAAGTTTTGAGTCTAAGGACTCGCGAAGGTTCTGAAGGGGGAGCCTTACATCAGTAGGTCTATGTTTTGGAAGAGAAAGTCATATAGCCTTTGAGGAGGATGGAAAGGGGTTAGCCCAGGAAATCTTGCTTTTCTGTTGTTAGGAATAAACACATCTTACCTGCATAGCTAGGAGGCAGCAAGAGAAGGAGGAGGGCAAGGAGGCAGCTGAGTCGAGAGCAGCTCCATAAAAGGGCCATCGCCACTATCAGTGGGGACCGAGTCCCCGCGGTAGAATCAGGCCAAGCACAGCCCCTTGGGTTGCATGACCCCTACCCCTGAGAAGCCCGAGGGAGGATCTGGGAGGGCCCTGCCACCCAGGCCCTGCCTCCCCCCTGGGCACTGCTGCAGCTGTGCCCACAGGCACGGTCCCACGTCACCCTTGCTTGACAGCTACACAAAAGGGCTACAGACCCAAGGGATGACTGGGGTTCGCCTCTCCCACCCCCTCAGAGCGATGGAGCAGTGGCTGCCTGGTACTGCGCATTCCTCCATTTCCCCCTCCCAGCAATCCAGTCTCAGAGAGAGCATCTAGGGGCTGGCCCGTGGGGATCCATCGGCCATTGGACCCCAGAAGAGGCCAATGTTTGTGTGAAGTTCCTTCTCTTCTCACCTTCAGGACCTAGCCAAAGGAGAGCAATTGCTGTTGTCTGAGCGATAATTTTAGCCTTGGCTTTGCATGTCTTGTCTCACAACTGTCATTACCAGGCCATTCATCTAGATGCCAAACTTCCTCTTTCCCATTGCAAATCCAAACTTCCTTCCCTGTGCTCAGATATGGGATAGGTCACCTGGCCTTAGTCAACTTCTCTCCCCCCCCCCCCCCCCCCCCGCCCCAAAGCACCCGGGAACGTCATAAGATAGACATCACAGTTGATGCCAAAGGGAAGAAGAGAATCAACTTTCAGCCATCACAGGTTTAGGGGACCGAGCTAGCAGGCAGGACAGTTTGGCATGCTCTCTGATTTTGTTGGTGTCACTCAGTGGAAAAATAAATAGGTATGAACAGTATCTGCCCCAGGTTCTGAGTTCCAATCCTCCCAGCTTTTAAATCTTGGGATTGAACCTAGGACTACAAAAATGCTGGACAAATGCTCTAGCACTGAACAACATTTTTAGCCCTATTTCCGTTTTCTTTCCAGTGCTGGGATTTTGAATCCAAGACCTACTCCCTTACTGAGCAGGTGCTCTGCTACTGGGCCATACCTCTAGCTGTTTAACATCACACCAAGTTATTGTTTGAGACAGTACCATGGGGACTTTTTGCCTAGACTGAGTTTGCATGGCAATTCTCCTGATTTCAGCCTCCCAAGTAACTAGGATGCAGTCTTGAGCCACTATATCCACTCCTGATTCCCATCTGAAAGCAAAGATGACTTCTCAAATTAAACAAGACAAAAGTAGCATTATGGCTGGGTGCCAGTGTGGTTCATGCCTGTAATCCTAGCTACTCAGTAGACTGAGATCTATGGATGGTGGTTCAAAGCCAGCCCAGACAGGAACGACTTATCTCCAATTAACCACCGGAAAACTAAGTGGTGCTGTGGCTCAAAGTGGTAGAGCCCAGAGTTTAAAGCCCTATGACCAACAAAGCAACAACACAGATTCGGTCATGCAAGTGGCACTGTGGCTCAGGTGGCAGAGCCTGAGCCTTGAGCTGAAGAGCTCAGGGACAGCGGCCAGGCACAGAGTTCAAACCCCATGACCTACCAAAAAAAAAAAGGTTTGGTCCATTGATTAACATTATGTTTCACATTCTCAGAGCACTGTAACTACCAGCTACTATATTGGACAACACAAATCTAGAATATTTCTGTAATTACAAAAAATTATGCGAAGTAAGGGGTAGGAATGTCTGGGGTAGACATTTCTGCTTTTGTCTGAGACAGGCAGAAGTGGCTAGAGGGACAGATTTTAGTTAGCAGAGTTGCTTTCTTACTTCAGAGCAGCTGGAGTTCAGGTACAAAGCAGAGTTTGGCTACTCTAGAGTGGTGAGGGTGAAAGTCAAGGTCTGTATCTTGGCTTCTTCTCATGTAGACTGTCTCTGGTTCCCGAAGTGAAAATACCCTTGGGTGTTTTTCCTTCCAGGACGCTTGGAATTACTCAGTAGCAGGTAAGCTGTGCAAAGCTAATGGGGAGTTACATGGACTTTCCTGCCTTGGCTAGCTTTGAACCAGGACCCTCACATCTCAGCATCCTAAGTAGAAAAACAATGGATTCTTAACACAATAAGATCATACTTTGGACATCTCCCCACCTTCCAAAGCCAATTTATAATTTTCTTTGAACGTACATTACATATACTTGTAATAGGTCACTAGAGGGAGCTCCAGGAGACAGTCTTTGCATGGAAGAACTTTTTAAAAAGAGGGCTTTTAACTCTTCTGCACTCGTTTAAAAACACAAATGAGCCAGGAACAAAATAGTGTTCGACCAGAGATTAAAATTTTTTTATCAATAAGTTTCCATTTTTTGTATCCTCTCTTATTCTTTTGAAATTCACTATTTTCTTTTAAAGAGAAAACTCATCAGTTTGGTGAATTAGGCGAAACCAATCTGTTAGGCTTTCTTTCCCTCTTCTCTCTCAGAAATGGGAATGGATTGGGGCTGATTTTAACTAAAATGCCACGGCTGTCCTGTGGCTGTCCTGAAGAAGCGTTGCGCGGGAGACCCATTAGCCAGGATTCAGCCCCAATACAAAGAATGGATCTCCCTCCCCGCAAGCTCCTAGTCTGCCCGGCAACCGATGACGTCCCCAGCCTCACCATGGACAATTGGTTCCTAGGAGCCGCGGCCGGAGGGGGCGGGGAGGGCGGAGAACCAGGTACTGATGACACACGGGCCAAAGAGGCACCCAGACACCCAGACGCTCCTGGCCAAGCTCTTCTTGCGGTGGCTTCTTCTTCTGGCCCCAGTTCTCCCTCCATAGTCTGCTTCCTTTCTAATTTAGCTTGACCCAGGAAGTCTGGCTCCTGTAATGTTGCTTAGCCAATTGCTCAGAGCCAGGTGGTGGTGATTTTGACACCTGGTCCATGGGGTGGGGGTGGGGGACCCGGGTGGTGGCCCTCTGTCACTATACACAGGCCCCACGGCAGGAAAAACGTGGTGGTGGCCATTTTGAAGCTGGGCAACTATTAATTTCTTGGACCCCCCCATCCCCACCTCTACCCTTACCTTTGCTACCGCTGTCCAGACTGTTTTCTTGGCAGCAAAAACTGCAGAGAGGAATAATGATGTCTGGACTTTCTAGACTTAAGGCTCACAGTATCTTTTTTTTTTTTAAGTTGTGCTGGCACTGGGGCTTGAACTTAGGACCTGAGTGCTGTCCCTTAGCTTTTTACTTTTGTTTTTGTTATTTGTGGTAGTGGTTGTTAGGTTTGAACTCAGGGAGGGCCTGGGCACTGTCCCTGAGCTCTTTTGCTCAAGGGTAGCACTCTACCACATTGAGCCTCAGCTCCACTTCCGGCTTTTGAGTGGTTAATTGGAGAAAAGGGGGGGGGGGCGGGAGGGGGGTGAGGGAGAGTGCTTGCCTAGCATGCATGAAATCTTGAATTAGATTCCTCAGCACCATGTAAAACAGAAAAAAGCCCTGTGCCTCAAGAGATTGAGTGCTAGCCTTGAGCAAAAGGAAGCCAAGGACAATGCTTAGGCCCTGAGTTTAACCAGGACTGGTAAACAAAACAAAACAAAACAAAAAACAACCCAAAAGAGTCTTGTGGGAACTTTTTCACCAAAGCTGTCTTTGAACCATGGTCCTCAGATCTCAACCTCCTGAGTGGCTAGGATTACAAGTGTGAGCCACTGGTGCCCCACACCCTTTTACTTTTTTTGCTCAGGATGGCACTCTACAACTTCAGCCACATTTCTAGCTTTTCTGATGGTTAATTTTCCTGCCTGGATTGGCTTTGAACCTGGATTCTCAGATCTCAGCCTCCTCAGGAGCTATGATTACAGGTGTGAGCCACTGGCACCCAGCTCAAATTCTGGCTTTTGGGTGGTAATTTCATTTCCTGTGGGCCTGGCTTTGAATTGCAATCCTCAGAGTAGCTAGGACTAAAAGTCTGAGCCACGGGACAAAGTTCATACTATCTGTATTCCAATATGAAGCACTTAACATCTTCATCTGTAATAGGATATGTACAAGAAATGGGGATGAATGAAGTCAGTTTTAGACTCCAGTCCCAAACTCTAGGAGTTCCGCTTACAAAGCTATGGTGAAGGACAAGCCATAGAAAGGCAGTAGTGGAGTACATCTTCAGCCACCTTCAGGGTACAGATGAGAGATGGAGGTACAGGAAGAGAGGTATGCATAATGATTATGATGTCACATCACAGGTGTGGTTTGGTAGACCATGATCTCAGTCCTGTTCTCCTAAGGGGCTCTGGGAGAGGTTGAAGGAGGCAACAAGTCACCATGGCTTGGCAGCTGGTTTGTCCTGAACTTTCAGCTGTTTTCTTTCTTTAGGGCAGTTTCACATTTCATAATAAGCAGTCATTGCCCATCTGAGGAAGTTTGCAATTTGGTACAAGATCTTGTCTTTTCTGGAGCTTAAGGTGACTATAGACTGTAAAGGAGAAAGTTCACATCAAAGGACCAAAGTCATACTGGGTGCCTAGTTTTTAATCCTGCTTTTAATCAGTAGGCCCAAGTTAAGGAGTTACAGTTTTTCAGCAGAAGTGATATGGGGTTAGTAGAAAAGCAGGCAGAGAAGTGAGGCTTATGCAGTTTGCAGATGGCATGCTTAGCTGATAAATCAAAACCTTCCTGACAATGACACGTGGGTAGGGTGTTAGAAATATGATCTCCAAGAATCACTAGAGTCATAACTTGAAGACACAGAAAGAATTTTGGCCAGGCAACATTTATTTCTGCTAAGTGGAATGAACTCCAAGTTATGGAAACAAGTGGTTTATCATTGTTGTTACTTTCAACATACCATGTGAAATTATGCCCTCTTTCTTTTGTCTTTCTTTCCTGTGGTTTTACTCCTGATATCATTGTAACTGATTTTGGTACCCTGAATATTGTATAAACCCTGATATCACTCTAACTGATTTTGGTACTCTGGATATTGTATAAATGTATATTGGAACTAGGGAAGGGAAAGGGAATACCAAAATGGAAAGACAAAGGATAAAAAGACAAACCAATGCAACAGCAATACTTACAAAACTATATGGTGTAAACCAACTGTACAACTCATGGGGAGGGGCAATGGGGAAAGGGAGGCAGGGGGGAAATGAGGGAAGAGGTAACAGATTGGATAAGAAATGTATGCACTACCTTACGTATGAAATTGTAATCCCTCTGTACATCATTTTAACAATATAGAAGTAAAAATGAAAAAAATTATTTCTGCAGAAGGCTACTCAACAAGCTGAAATCTGGCAAGCAAGCATGTAATGGGCAGACTATAGCCCAGATTCTATTCCTAAGAAAGTGGACCCCTCCTCTCCATGCAGATTGGTCAAGCTCAGGTTCTGTTTTTTTTGTTTTTGTTTTTGTTTTTTTGCCAGTCCTGGGCCTTGGACTCAGGGCCTAAGCACTGTCCCTGGCTTCTTTTTGCTCAAGGCTAGCACTCTGCCACTTGAGTCACAGCACCACTTCTGGCCATTTTCTGTATATGTGGTGCTGGGGAATTGAACCCAGGGCTTCAAGTATAGGAGGCTAGTGCTCTTGCCACTAGGCCATATCCCCAGCCCCAAGCTCAGGTTCATAGTCTGCTCATGACTGGCTAGAAGTTGATGCAGGCAGGGGAAAGGCATTAAGCCTTAGATCTTAGTGGTCAAGTCCCTAAAAGTCAGATGAGTCTTTTTGTTGTTGTTGGTCAAGGGGCTTAAACTCAGGACTGAGTTGTGGTTCCTAAACTTTCTTTACTCAAGGCTAACACTACCACTTGAGCCACACCTCTCCTTCCGGCTTTTTTTGGTGGTTAATTGGAGATAATTTCCTTGCCTGGGCTGGCTTTGAACCTGGATCCTCAAATCTTAGTCACCTGAGTAACTAGGATTTCGGGCATGGGCTACTGACATATGCTATTTCTCTTCTAATTAACTTTTCAGTCATTTTACATTTATGTTTTGCCTGAATTCTATTGTGGGACACAAAGACAGGTTATTTAGCTGTCCTAAACTTTGTGGTAACATATTGGGTGTTTTGGCTGGGAAGTTAAGAATTCACGATACCTTTTTCTAACTTGGATTCATCTAATGATCACAGGAACAGTCTTTAAGCTCTTCTTATACAAATACCTAGGTGCAAATTCTAGGCCTACCCCTGCCTAGCAGATTGAGGAGCATCACAGATTAAAGTGCCCTCTAGGAACAGCTGTGACCCTGGGGACTTAAGGTTAAAGACACCTCAATTTCTTTATCTGTGAGGTGGGAATCCTGCTTCTCCCATTCTGAGGCTTTAAGAAAAATACCACCTATTATCCAGAACCTGTGCATACAATGTTAGCCTAGGAGGGCAGGACTTTGTTTTGTTTTCTCTGAACCCTCTCAGGCATAGATTAGGGAGGGTATGTAATAGAATGCATTTGTTGTGAGAATGAGTGGCAAATTAGCCTTCACCTCCCTTTGCATTTTGTTCCCTCTCAGCTGGTGTTGATTTGTCCTCAGGTACCTACTTGCATTCTAACACCCTTAGGTCAACATTTACACTTTGACTTGGTTTAAAGCTCACCAACCTGGTAACTATCCCTGAACTCTACCTTTAGTCCCAGGAGGAGATATTTTGAGAGGCGGTTGACTTGGGATAAAACAGCTTTGCACTGTCCCTGAGCTTTTGTGAGCAAGGCTAGTGCTCTACCACTTGAACCACAGCTCTATTTCCAGCTTTTTGGTGGTTAATTGGAGATAAGAATCCTACAGACTTTCCTGCCCAGGCTGGCTTCTAACAGCGATCTTCAGATCTCAGACTCCAGAATAGCTGGACAGGCATGAGCCACCAGTGCCCAGCTATAAATTTTATGATTTCACAAGTTTACTTTTGTATATTGATAATGTTCTCCAGTCCTCTGCCATGATTATAAGGCAAAATAAGTTTTATAACAACACATCTTAAAATGCTGAATTGTAGTGTAAATCACACGGAATATCACTGACAAAAGATATCAATAATGTTGTTGTAAGGAAGCAAAATACAGGTGTATTTGGCCAGATGCTGGTGGCTCATGCATGCAATTCTAGCTACCAGGAGGCTGAGATCTGAGGATTGTGGTTCAAAGTCAGCCTTGGCAGGAAAGTCTGTGAGAGTTTTTCTTTTCTCTAATTAACCACCAAAAAGGTGGAAGTGGAACTGTGGTTCAAGTGGTGGAGTATCAGCCTTGAGCAACAAAGCTCATAGACAGCCCTTAGGCCTCTAGTTCAAGCCCCAGGACCAGCACAAAAAAAAAAAAGAAAGAAAGAAGGAAAGAAAGAAAGAAAGAAAGAGAAAAGGAAAGAGAAAGAAAGAGCACAAGGACCCCAGGCACCTAATTTGGGGAGAGAAAAAATATTGAGGGGGAAGAACACTTGTGAGTGGAAGTTACTGTGGGTTTGCCTAGTGGTGAGCTGGGATAAAGGTGGACTGTCTTTTAAAAAATTCATTATGGTTATCCTTCTGGACTGACCATGAGACATATAGGCATTTCAAATAACCCTCTAGAGCTTTCTGCCCAAATGGGGCAGTGCAAGACTGTATTTAAACCAGGGACAAGAAACTGCCCGAGGCTTGCCAGAAACAGAGGGTTGACTTTCTATTTCATTCACTGATATATTTTCACAGTGAGCATATGGATTTTATAATAATGTGTTTTTTTTTAAGTTACAAAACAAACAAACCTGAGAAAGCATTTGCTCCTTAGAAATGCTCAATTTTTGAGGCGACCTAAGCTAGCCTTGTAACTAGTGACATCTAATGGCCAAACTAAGCTCTTGCTCTCAGACTGGATGCAATAGTTGTACCGTTTCTACTTCCTGGGAGACTAGCCCTCCAATTAACTTATATCTAAGGACTTGAGGGTCAAACACCCCAACATCTGAATGGCAGCCCATGGAGGACACAGGGATTATTAATTTGTGCTCATAGGGAATTTTAACTTCCTTAAAGGATTTTTCCACTTTTCTATTTGTTTCTCCTGATGGACAGATAAAGAAATAGAGGGCCAAGGGGCCCATGTTCAGCCTGGTGACTATTGTCCTGGCACAATCTAGAGTCCCAGTATCCTGGTGAGCCTTAGTTAAGAGACTGGCATTCTTTTCAAGTTATTTTTCTGTGGTGGGCACCCTTCCTAGCATGTGTTATCTGGGCTATGGCTCAGCCAAAGGAACTTAAAGTAGCAAAAGGAACCTTGCTGCATTGTAAGATCTACTATATAATGTAAGTTTTCCAAAAATATGTTCCTACTGGGCACTGGTGGATCAAGCCTGTAATCCTAGCTACTCAGGAGGCTGGATCATGGTTTGAAGCCAGTCCAGGCAGGCAAGTCCATCCCTTATACACTAAAAAGCTGGAAGTGGAGCTAGAGCGCTAGCCTTGAGAAGCTCAGGGATAGCAATTGAGCTATCAGATCTAAGATCTGAGTTCAAGCCCACCCTACCCCCCAGGTAGCCTGGCACAAAAATGTTCTTCTGTATTATGCATTTGTAAATGAAATAATCCTTACCTCATTTGATAACCTTGAGATCTAAATAAATTGTATTATAAACCCTTTTGAAATAAAGTAATTCGTTTCTAATTTAAATATTTATTCAGCTCCACTCATCCATCCCTATCACAAAATGAAAAGCAAACTAACCTTGTGGAAAAAATGCCCCAAGCCTTTTTTGTTGCTGTTGTTCGTTTTTTTTTTTTTTTTGCCAGTCCTGGGCCTTGAACTCAGGGCCTGAGCACTGTCCCTGGCTTCCTTTTGCTCAAGGCTAACACTCTGCCACTTGAGCCAAAGCACCACTTCTGGTTATTTTCTATATATGTGGTGCTAGGGAATCAAACCCAGGGCTTCATGTACACGAGGCAAGCACTATTGCCACTAGGCCATATTCCCAGCCCTGCCCCAAGCCTTTTCTATTTACTTATTTTTTGTGTGTGTGCTGGTCCTGGGGCTTGAACTCAGTGCCTGGGTACTGTCCCTGAGCCTGGTTTACTCAAGGCTAGGTTAGTCCTTGAGTCACAGTGACACGTGTGTGTGTGTGTGTGTGTG
This sequence comes from Perognathus longimembris pacificus, assembly GCF_023159225.1. Classification (NCBI taxonomy): domain Eukaryota; kingdom Metazoa; phylum Chordata; class Mammalia; order Rodentia; family Heteromyidae; genus Perognathus; species Perognathus longimembris. Next base: position 14,925,673 of record NC_063166.1, read on the forward strand.
TGTGTGTGTGTGTGTATGTGTGTGTTGGTTGTGGGGCTTGAACTCAGGGCCTGGGCACTGTCCCTAAGCTCTTTTGTTCAGAGCTTTACCACTTTGAGCCACAGCCCAGCGCCCCTTCTGGTTTTTGAGTGTGGTTAGTTGGAGGTAAGAGTATCTGCCTTGGGCTGGCTTTGAACGGCGATCCTCAAATCTCAGCCTCCTCAGTAGGTAGGATTACAGGCATGAGCTACCAAGCTTGGATACTTTGTTTGTTTTGATAGTTTATTGGAGATAAGAGTCTCACAGACTTTCATGCCTTGGTTGGCTTCGAACTGTGATCCTTAGATCTCCAACCTTCTGAGTACTTAGGACTAAGAGTGTGAGCTACCTGCGCCTGGCTAAACTTTTTCTTTTCTGTTCTTTCTTTCTCCATGGAGAATCAATCACATAATATTTATTGATACTCTCTTTTTCTCTGTAGATATCAACTTGATCCAAATAATCCTGACCCTTCTGCTGGTCATCTATGCCATTAAGTGGAAAGACCTGGGCATGAAGCCAGCCAAGAGGGAACTGAGGACTGAGAAATGGAGAGTCCAATTCCTGAAGATACCCTAATGTAGCTTACAGGAAACATGGCACACAGATTTTTTTTTTTTGCCAGTCTTGGGGCTTGAACTCATGGCTTAAGGCACTGTCCCTAAGCTTCTTTTGCGCAAAGCTAGCATTCCACCGCTTGATCCACAGTACCGGTTCTGGCTTTTTCTGTTTATGTGGTACTGAGGAATCGAAACCAGAGCTTCATGCATGCTAGGCAAGCACTCTACCACTAAGCCACATTCCCAGCCCCCATGCAGATGTTTTTTATTCCAGTCAAATAGGTACTTTTTTCTGTTACTAGTAGTTGAAAGGATCCTAATTAAAACCAAAGGAGCAATTGCCACCTTAATAACATCATTTTAATTAGAATGTGGTGGAGATTGGGATGAAGTCTTATATTTTAGCACATAATGAGAGGCAGAGATTAGGAAGATCGCAGTTTGGAGCCAACCTGGGCAAAAAAATTAAGGAGACCTCCATCAGAGCTTTTTATTTTCTAAGGTGGATAGAGCCTTATGAAGATATTATGATCTGTTGGTGCCTGGAGGAGAAATTGCTTAGAAGTTAAAATGAAGAGGAATGATTTTACATGTCCTGCTTGAAACTTTTCAGTCTGGCTCATCCATTCTCCCTACTTGCACTAACCACCAGCTGACCTTGTGCTATGGGTCGTAGACTACTAAAATTAGGAGCAAGACCATTCCCAGTCTCCTTAGGATAGTGTCAGCAAGAAGCCAACAGATTCAAGCACACTTGCATTCCCTTCTGAGGTGTTATGCTGGGGCATCAGTTGGGTTGGGAATAAGGAGAGAGGGTTAATATTGGTGAGGAAACTTCGGTCTGCTAATGGTAACAGCTACTGGGCAAGAAGGTAATTTAGGACATGCTAGTGCCATGGACAATGAAGTGACAACACCTAAAAATAAGATGTTATTCGTGCCTTTCTCATCTGCATTGCTAAAAGGGGAATATGTACATATACACGGGCAAAGTCTTTCTGGAGAGGGACTCAGACTTCCAGGCCCAGGCTGGCTTTGAACTGCAACCCTCAGATCTCAGCCTTCTGAGCAGCTAGAATTATAGGCATAATTACTGCTTACTTTTTTTTTTTTCTGTGCTGGTCCTGGTCCTTGAACTCAGAGCTTGGACACTGTTTTTGAGCTTTTTTGCTCAAGCACTCTACTACTTGAGCTTCACTTCCAGCTTTTTGGTGGTTAATTGGAGATGAGTTTTAGGGACTTTTCCTGTTTGGGTTGGCTTTGAACCATGATCCTCAGATCTCAGCTTCTGAAGTACCTAGGATTACAGGTGTGAGCCACTGGTGCCTGGCACTGCTTACTTAAAAAAAATTAACAACAAAATTAATCACTTTTATTTACAAGAAACAGTACAAATAGTTGTGCAAAATGAATTTTATGATTGATATACATAAAGCATACATTCATACTTGATATCAAATGCACACACAAAGTTAGCTGATTACACAATAGTAAAGGAATTGGCAGAACTGAGAACTCACTGAAGTGCAGAATTGAAGTGTTTGCAACCTGAAACCAAAACTGTAAAACTGAGCTTCTTGGAAGAGATTTAAGAAAACTAAACATAAACTTTAAATGGAACCAACATACAGAGCCTGTAGCTTGCAATCATAGCAAGTATATCTGGCTACATTTTCATTTATTGCTGTTGAGATTTGAATTTGTGCCTTGGGATTACTCTGCTTGCTTGCTAGACAGTCTACCACTTAAGCCATGCCTCCTGCCCAGCCTTTTGCTGGTTCATTTGGAACTAGGAGGCTCATGGACTTTTCAGTCCCTGCTGACTTTGAACCCTAATCCTCAGACCCCAGCTTCCTAAGTAGCTACAATTACAGGCAAGTCATTGGTGCCCAGCGCTGGGGTATACTGTGTGTGTGTGTGTGTGTGTGTGTGTGTGTGTGTGTGTGCGCCAATACTGGGGCTTGAACTCAAGGTTTAAATGTTGTCTCTTAGCTTTTTCAATCAAAGCTGGAGCTCTACTATTTGAACTACAGCTCTACTTTTGTAGTTTTGCTAGTTAATTGGAGATAAGATTGCCCAGACCTTCCTGTCCAGGCTGACTTCAAACCATGATTCTCGTATCACAGATTCCTGAGTAACTAGGATTAAAGGCACGAGTCACTTGTGCCCATCCCTAAGCTACATTGTTTGAATGATCAATATAATGTGCTATGAGAATGGGGCGGGCAGGGGGCTTACTTTCTTGGGGCATTCCGGATGAGGTGACATGTAAACTGTCACTGATGTGATGATGGTGGTGTTGGATGGGGAGGCTGAGAAAAGGACATCCAGACAGAGGGAGGGCATGTGCGTGGTTCCAGCGTTGAAAGTGTTTAAGCAACTTTCAGGCTAGCAGGTCTACACACATTGTAAATAAGGGAGAACTTGCCTTTGACACCCACCCAACTCTGCTATTTATTAGCTGTGTGACCCGAGGCACATCATTAAAACTTTCTGAGCTTCAGTCCTCTTATCTGACAAGTGGAACTATTACTAAACAGACATAGTTTAAAAAAGAAATTAGGAGAGAGCACGTGAGAGCTCTTTTGTAAATTATGCGCCACAAAGGTATTCTGTTTCCACACAGATCTAAGTGTAACAAATACTGAAAGCATCTGAAGGTGTGCATGAGTCATGTGGGCTCTTCAGATCTTGAGTGAAGGCCTGTGAAGATAGGGAAAGGAAGGTAAACCCAGCAGGTGTTTGTTTACTCTCAATTGCTAAAGCAGGGCTTGTTGTACTGCTTTTTTTGTTCTTGCCTTTCTCTTCTGCTAGGATCCAAAACATTGAGGTGGTTCTCTGGGACCAGGCAGGATCCATTTCTCTCTGTAAAAGGTTAATAGGTATGGAGCCAGTGAAGTTTGTAAGCAGGGCCTGTGTGGGATCCTTGCTGGTAGTTTTGCAGAGATTCTATGACTACTTTTTTTTTTTTTTGGTGCTGGTACTGGGGCTTGAACCTAGGGGCCCTGCCTCAGGCTCTCACTTGGCTTTTTCCATTCAAGGCTGGAGCTTTACTACTTCAGCCGCGTCTGCACTTCTAGCTTTTTGGTGGTTAGTCAGAGATAAGAGCCTCATGGGCTTTCCTGCCCCACTGGCTCTGAACTGCAATCCTCAGATCTCAGCCTCCTGGTAGCTAGGGTTACAGGCAGGTGGAAGCAGTGCCAGGCAAATTGAACCTTTTCTAAGTCAGTTAACTTGACCCCATCCACACTGCAGAGAAAGAGCCAAACAAGATTACTATTTTCCTTTTTATTGTTTGGAATACTCAGCATTTAATTATACTGTGCTTATCTACTTATTATATAAGGGCTTACTTATGGGGAAATTATTTATAGAGGTAATTCACACTGCTGTGAGCACTCAGAGACAGTGGTGGATTCCTCATAACCTCAGGGCATCTCATGGGCGAGGGCGGTCAGCCTTGGAGCAGCTGTTCATGATGAGGCTTTATTTCATGGAGGTTTTGTGAGTTCCAGAACAGGCTCAACTGTATATGGCTATAAAGGCACAATAGAAAGAACTTGGGAATCATCCTGTTCTCCATTCTGGCACAAAGAACAAAGGCTAAAAGTGTTAAGACTGTGTACCTGCTGTAGTCTGAATGTGTCTTTCCAAATTCATGTGCTGAAACCTAATTCCCAAAATGAAAAGATTAGGAAGTGGAGCACTGGGGTGATGATTAGTGCTCTCCTAAAGGAAGTGCTTTGGGGCTTGTTTGACCCTTCTACCTCACCCTACGGTCTGGTCTATGCCCTCACCAGGCACTGAATCAGCTAGTGCCTTGATCTGAGACTTCTACATTCCAGAAATGTCAGCAATAAATTTCTATTATTTACAAGACACCCACTCTTAGGCATTTTGCTCTAGCAGACCAAGCAGACTAAGTCAGCCACTAAACTAGAATTGTTGTGGGAAGCCATTGAAAAGCTTCATTGGAGGAAGATTTTCCTCACCCTCTTACTTTCCTTGGGCCCAGTGATTCAGAGCGCCTGCTCCTATGTAGAGACGAAGAGAACACACAAGTGAAAAATGAGGCAAAGATCAAACCAGGAACCTTTTAGGAATTAACCTAGAACTCAAACTATCTTATTTTTGTTGTTGTTGTTGATTGTGGGGCTTGAACTCAGGGCCTAGGCACTGTCTCTGAGCTCTTTTTGCTCAAGGTTAGCACTCTACCTCTTTGAACCACAGATCCACTTTTTGTTTTCTGGTGGTTAATCGGAGGTAAGAGTCTCAGGGGCTTTCTTGCCCAAGGCTGGCTTGAACCCTATCTTCAGATCTCAGCTTCCTGAGTAGCTAGGTTTACAGGCATGCACCATTGGTGTCTGCGGCTTTTAAACCATCTTCTTGCCTCAGGCTTTCAAGTGTTGAGAGTACAAGTGAGCTTTGCTATATACAGTTTTTGGCTTTGATTCTCCCTCAAATCAGGGTATTTCCACATGCTATCCTCCTCAAGATGATTTTTTTTTTTTTTTTTTTGTAGTTTTGGTCCTGGGCTTGATCTGAGGGCCTGGATGCTATTCCTGAGCTTTTATACTCAAGGCTAGCACTTTACCACTTGAACAACAGCTCTACTCTGACTTTTTTTTTTTTTTTTTTTTTTGTAGCTTATTGGAGATAGGAGTGTCATGGACTTTCCTGTCTGGGAAGACTTCGAACCTTGATCCTCAGATCTCAGTCTCCTGAAATTTATAAGCGTGAGCCATCAGGTCCCAGTCAGAAATTCTTTTAAATATATTTTTGTAACTACTAATTTGAATGGATGCATTCCAATCTGTACCAACATGTTAGAACTTTAAGATTGTTTCCTAATTCACCACCAGTAGTGTTGTAATGAATAACACCGAGCCTGAACTCTCCATTACTGCAGACTTCTCTCTTTCTCTCTTCAGGAGAATTCTTTTCTTACCTCTAATTCCAGGCAGGATTTCAGGAAAGTAAGAAACAAGTTACCAGAATAGGACAGTTAGATGAAGATTTTTTTTTTTGAATGTGTGATGGTGGTGTTGGGCTCACGTTCAGGGCCTCATTCATGCTATGCAAGTACTGTGCTGTTGGACCCCAGCCCAGGATTTTGAGAGTTGGTTTATGACTGCTGGAGTATACTTACTTCATTTGGTGACCCCTTTCCAAATGGGGCCTCTGAACACAATCTTGCTAGAACCACACAGGGACACCAAGAGAAGGGTTTTCAGTCTTGGAAATGTCGCCATAACTTCAGTGCCAATAGCTTTATTATTATCAACACCCATATTTCTTTGGTTCTGTTTTGTGGAGGGGACAGGCCACTGAGAGAAGGGTGACTATTTCCAGTGGTTACAATTCCTTCTGCTCATTTTCTAGCTCAGTGGTTCTCAACCTCTCTCTAGGGAACGTTGTGGGTTTTCTTTTTGTAATTACAGTGCCTGAGAAGGGTACCATGGCGCTTATGGGCATGGAAGGGGTATAAACTATTCTTCAATGCCCTGCTCACATGATGAAGACTTGCCTCTCATTTAGATTCTTGAAAGTCCCCTAGGATACTCATGTAGGTGAATACTTATGTTTAATTATCTGAGCCTCGAACTTAATAGTTTTTTTTTAAAAAATAAAATGGTCTAAATATACAATGAACTTTCTAGGAATGCAATTATCATTCCGTGTAAGTTTAGAGAGGGTTGACTTTGCTACCAAGAATGGTTCAACATTTCATTAAGTCACATCACTGATGGCAACACGCTGGAGGTAGTTGAGTCACCAGCTCTCGCACCTGTATCAGCTTATGGCGGAAGCATTTCCGTGTCTGTGATACTATGGATAGGTGCGAGCATCTGCCTGCCTCCGGAGAAGCTGGGCCCGAGGCACTCACACATTTCATAGTGTTTATGTTATTTCATCACAAGTTACGGCTCTTGCATGTTCCCTGAGTACTACAGATGGGTACGCTTTGGGATTTTTTTTTTTTTAAGTTAGGTGTGTAGGGCGGTGATATGATCTACGAGTTTGAATTCAGAATAGTTAGTAAAGGGGTCATTACAAAACATCGTAAACAAGGGTTGAAGGTGGGTCACCTCAGTTTGCTTCTCACCTTTGTGGGGAGGGGTGGCAGCCAGAAAGGGGAGTTCCTCCCCCACCCCATTCTCCTTCTCTTCTTCGCTCAAACTCAGGCCCAGTATCAACCTCAAAAACAAAAGCAACTACAACCCAGGCGCCTCTGCTGTCAGAAAATAGCCGGGCGCTGCTGGAGCTGTCCCAAGGCCTGCCCTTCCCGCAGGTCTTCAGTCAGGAACGATGGCTAGGCCCCACCGGATCAGAGAAGATGACACGGGTCCCAGCTCTCTTCTTTCTCACCAGCCCCCCACCTGATCTACCTCCACGGACCCCAATTTCCCCCTTGATGCCCCCTCCCGTTCTTCTGCTTCCCTCACCGAGTAGGCAAGGCTGCTGGACCAAGAGGCATCTGTAGTCTCCCAGGTCTGCCTTGTCCACCAGGCTCTTCCCGTGCTGAGATAACTCAGGGTGACACCTCCCCCCACCCCCCAGCCCCCATTCTGACCCCGGCTTCTCCGCTCCTGGCCCTGGGCCTCTGCCCTTTGCTTTCCCTCCGGGAGCCAGGCTGCTTTCCCGGTGGCCCGGTCCTCCTCCATCTTCATCCCCAGGCTTGCCGGCCGTCCCCGCGCCAGCTCCCCTGCCTTTTGGCTCGGGTCTCCTCGCCCCACCCCTCCCCGTGTGCGGTGGTCTCTCCCGCAGGTCCCTCCCGGATGCTGGGTCCCCGCGCGCGCGTGTGCGCGCCAGTGTCCCCCTCTCTCCCACCGCGCAGCCCCGCGCCAGCCCGTGGTCCCCACCCCAGACCCCCGGCGCTGTGGGCGGTCCAGGGCGGGGCCGGGATCCGGGGCGGCTCCCGGGGCTCGGGTTGTGGGAGGCGCCCTCTCCCCGGTCTCCCCCTCCCGCTCCCCCGCCCTGTCTTCCCCTGCATCCTCCTTCCCTCCGCCCGTGAGCTTTCCCCGGTCCCCGGCGCCGCCTCCTTCCCTCCCGGCTCCGCGCTCCCGCGGCCGCCGCCGCCCCGGGGAAGGAGAGACGGGGGTGGGGTTTGGGGGAAGCGAGAGCGGAGGGGAGAGACCCGGGCCGGGCTGGAGCTTGGGCTCGAGGGGAGGAGGGCCGGGAGGAGGGGGAACGTGGCGGAGAAAGGCGGGGGGAGCGGGGAGGAGAGGCCGGGCCTGGGGCCTTGAGGCCCGGGGAGAGCCGGGGAGCCGGGGCCGGCGCGCCGAGGTAAGAGCCAGGGCCCCGGGGGAGCCGGGCGCGGAGCGGGGCGTGCGGGGTCGGGGGGGCTGCGGGAGCCGGGCCGGGCCAGGCCGGGGATCGGGGGGACTGGGGGAGAGGAGAGACCGCGGGGATGGAAGCGGGGAGCGCTGAGGCGGCCGAACCCCGGAGCGTGGGTAAGCCGGGCTCCCGCGATCCGCGGGGGCCGGGGGGAGAGGAGGCGGTGAGAGGTGGAGTCCCGGGAGGGTGGGGGGCCGAGGGAGGCAGGAGGAGGGTGGGGACCGGCGTTCTCTCCTCCTCTCCCCCCGCACCTCGCGCGCGGGGCTCCGCCCCCGCCTCCTCCGCGGGGCGCTGCGCTCCTGCCCCCCAGCCCGGGGCGAGCCGGGTGGGAGCCGGCCAAGCCGACAGAGGGGGTTCGGGTCGGGCGGGGCCGGCGGCCGGGGCCGGTCCTCACGGCCATCTCCCTCTCTCTCGCTCAGATGCTGCTCTTGCTGCTGCTGGCGCCTCTCTTCCTCCGCCCCCTGGGCGCGGGCGGGGCGCAGACCCCCAACACCACCTCCGAAGGTGCCCCCTTCCCCGGCGGCTCGGGCTCTCTCCCACCCCGCTCGCCCTTTCCCCGCACCTCCTCTCCGGTCCCCGTCGCTCTCGGGTCAGCTCCACACCGCATCCCTCCCGGGCCACGCCACGTTACTACTCCTGACCTCCTTTCTGTCACCCTACATTACTATCCAGCACCCCCTTTTCTCCGCCCCACATTACTACACCACACCACCGTTCTGTGACCCCAAGGTAGTCCGTCAGTTTCGCTTCCCGTGCCCGGACTCACATTACTTCAGTTCTTTCCTTGATCCCACCCTGGGGCTCAGAGGGTCTTGTAACCCCCCCACCCCCACCCCTTTCTCCCAATTCACCTTAAACATCCTCGCTTAACCCCTTCCTTTCCCCTTTGAACCAAGCTCCATCCACACATTACACCCTTCACGGTTTCTCAATTACTTTTCTCCATTGCCTCAATAGCTCCCTTCCCTCCCCACTGGTGAGTGGACTCTGGTGTCGGCATTAACCCCAGCCCTTTACTCTCAGCCCTGTGGCCCTGGGTTAAGGGACTGGCATCCTTCTGATCCGCCCTCCTCCCTCCTCCTTCCCCGCCCCCCGTCTGACCACTGACCACGCCCTGCTCACCGTCCCCTGCCTCCGGCCTTCTCCGGTTTCCCACCATTCCTCTCTGTGTGCCTCCCCCACTCACCCTTCAGGTTGCCAGATCATACACCCGCCCTGGGAAGGCGGCATCAGGTACCGGGGCCTGACTCGGGACCAAGTGAAGGCTATCAACTTCCTTCCCGTGGACTATGAGATTGAGTATGTGTGCCGGGGGGAGCGCGAGGTGGTGGGGCCCAAGGTACGCAAGTGCTTGGCCAACGGTTCCTGGACCGACATGGACACACCCAGCCGCTGTGGTGAGTAGCTTGGGGAGCCCCTCCCCTCTTCAGGACCATTCCTTTACCAGTCTCCATCGAACTTAGCGTTCCCCGCTCCCAAGTCAGCACTTTTGAGTCAATGTGACTGCATTCACGCACACATCTGACGAACGACCCCGGTGTAGTGAGCCAGATGTTGCCGTGCGCAGCTGGAGGGGGCCGAGCTCGCGGTCTGCACATCTCACTTCATCCCCGCGCGCGCCATCATTAGGGCACTCATCATTGCACGAAGTAACTTTTGGTTGTTCATCTTAGAATTCTTCTCTTTGAGGATCGATAGTGGCAGATTATGGAAGACGATTCTTTCAGCACTTCTGTCTCCAACTCCATCACCATATACACCCGGGAAACAAAATAGCCAGTTTAATACTAATATAAAGCAACAATAATAAGACAAGCAAATTTGATTGTGAATCCAAAGTTCTATCTACACATTTCAAAGGCGGAGGAGAACCGCCCACTGTAGTGGACTGGGAAGAGATCCCATTTTGTGTGCTTATAGCTCCATCTTGGGTTCTTACAATGGAAGTGCTGCTTTTTTATTTTTTTCTTCCCATTTGGGAATGTGTGGCTGTTAGGGTTAAGGGAGGAGTGAGTGGAAGGAAGAGGCACATCCTTTTTTTTTTTTTTTTTTGTTACACCTGATTATCTGTAGAGTAGGATGCTTGCAGACTCAGACTCAAACCCAAACCCAAGCCCCTGCTCTCTAAGGGGAAGGAGCCTTCTTCAACTTGCCTCTCTTCTTATTTTCCTGTTTTCACAGTCCGAATCTGCTCCAAGTCTTATTTGACCCTGGAAAATGGGAAAGTTTTCCTGACGGGTGGGGACCTCCCAGTTCTGGACGGAGCCCGGGTGGATTTCCGGTGTGACCCCGACTTCCATCTGGTGGGCAGCTCCCGGAGCATCTGTAGTCAGGGCCAGTGGAGCACCCCCAAGCCCCACTGCCAGGGTGAGGGGAATAGTTGCCTGCATGCAGCTGATGAGGACGCTTGTGAGAGGATGGGGCTGCGGGGGGATGGGGACTGGGAAAGGATGAGTGCTCTGAAGAATGTGGGGGAGGGCCTAGGAAAGACAAAGGTGCAACCAAGCCCAGCTCTTCCCACCTGTCTACCTGCCTCAGACTTCCTTGCAGATTTCCCTTATCCACTTCACCTTTTCCCTCCTCTCTCCCTTTCTCTCCCTCTCTCTGTTTCTCCCTCTCTCTCACTGGGTCTCTCTTCACCCTCCCTCTTACCCAGTCCTGGGGCTTTAACTCAGAGCCTGGGCATGGTGCCTTACGTTTTTCATTAAGGATGGTACTCTACCACTTGAGCCACAACTCCACTTCCAGCTTTTTGGTGGCTAACTAGAGATAAGAAACTCACAGGCTTTCCTGCCCAGGCTGGCTTTGAACTGCAATTCTCAATCCTCAGCCTTCTAAGTAGCTAGGATTAAAGGTTTGAGCCAACAGCACCCAGCAACCCTACCTTTCTTTCTCTTTTCCTATCTTCTGCCTAGCTCCCAAGTCTTGGGCCTTATGTTTTATATTTTCCTTTATGAGTCTTACCTTTTTTCTCCTTTTAAGGTTTAAATATTTCATTTTTTTCTAGACTTGCCCTCCTTCTTTAAACTTTGGATTTTTCTGTACCTCACACTCTCTTCTAGAATCCATCACTCTATAATAGAACAGTTGTAAATATTTAGAATTTAAATAAGCATTGCACTTAGAAAAATGAACAAGAGGAGATCTGTGAGTGGAAACATATCAGGGCAAAAAGACTTTAGAAATTTGGGGGCAGAATGAGCAGGGGAACTCAGAGGGGATGGGAAGACTATGTTCCTTTTCTATACCTTCTAGACAACCTACCTCTATCACTCTCTGAGGAATCTTCGTGTTTGTGTCTACCACTTTTATTGCCATTTAGTCCTGCACACTTTTCCTTTTTCTGGACACCCAAAACTTCCCTCTGTAGTCTTCTCTGGTAGGTGGCAGGCATACCTCTAAGCCTCATGCTTGCTTCCTCTATCCTTGTAGACCCCTCAAGATTCTTGGTCCTGGCATTTCTCAAGGAATGTCAGTATTCAGCTTAGAATTTACCATTCCGATCTGGAAATTGGGTGTATTTACTGTGAAGTGATGCCAAACTTAAACTTCAGGGTTTCTTAAATACCTAGCCCCTCTCCCTGTGCTTCAATAGGTAGAGAGCTCTAAGAGGTGTTTATGTGGGAATCAACTTTTGTCAAATTGCAAACGTAAGATAACATAACTGCAATCATTTAAAACTCAGTTGTGCTTTAATTTTTCTTAAAGAGACCCCTTAATTAAAAAAAGATAATAACATTCAGGCTCTACACACACCAGGGTTTGCCTTTGCCTAGGATGCTGGCATTCCTGGCTCAAATTCTGTTGTCCTATGAAAAAAACAAAATGCCCGGCAAATCCTGACCCACCTTGCTCTTATCCCCAGGCACCCTCCCCTCAGAAACGCAGGCTTCCGCTCTACCCAGTCTTTGGCATGGTCAGGTGTGTGGGAGGGGGCTGGGGCTCAGGCCTGGGAAGCGGGGCGCCAGTGGTAATTCTTCTCTGATCCCCGTCTTTCCTGCTGCCAGTGAACCGAACGCCACACTCAGGTGAGATGAGAAACCCTAACCGCGCTGCACTCGCAATCCCCTGACCTGTCCCTCTTCACCCTCCACCCACGGGAACTGTGGCCCTAGGCTCTGGGCAGGGTCCTCACTTGCCTTCCCCCACACCCCCCAGTTTGCCAGGCTCCCCTTCTCGCCCTACCTCTTTCCTGCCTCCTCCTCCGGGCTGCGGGCCCTCCCGTCTCCCCGCTTGGCTTCTTTCCCCCGCCCCCCCCGCCCGGGTTCCACCTCCTCCCCGGCTGCGCTACGCTGCTTAGCCGCAAAGCCCCAGCAGGGGGCGGCCGCGTGCCGTGGGGGTGTGGGGGACCCTGCGCCTCCACCTAGCCCACCCGGGTGCGGGTCCCTTCCCAACGTCCGCCGAGCCTTCGCCAGCCGGCCCCCCTTTCCCGAGGTCACCTGCCGAGCTCCGGCAGCCCGCCCCACCCGCCCCACCCAGGGCCTCGCCGCTCACTTTTCCTCTGCACCCCTTCTTTTCTCCATAGTCCCTTCTCCCACCCCCCTCCCCCCTCCCCCCCATCCGCGTCGCTCTCCGAAGCCGTTCCCATCCCCATCCCCACCCCCCCACCCCGTCTCCTCACACCCTCCTTTCCGCCCCTCTCCTCGCCCGTCCCGCTCTCCTTCCCCATCCCCAGCTCGCTGCTCCGGGTGCTCGCTCTCCGTGCTCGCTCCCCCGGGTGCTCGCTCCCCCGCCCTCCCGGCACGCCCCGTCCCCTCTTCCCCCCTCCCCTCGTGTTTACTTGGGTGTGTGGTGGGGGTCCCTCCCCACGCCCCTCGCCCCGCCGGGCTGCGCCCCTCTCGCCTCCCCACCCTCCGCCCGCCGCGTGCTCCCCTCCCCGCCCCTCCTCCCTCCCCTCCCCGCCCCCTGCCGCGCCGCCCGTGACGTCAGAGCCCCCTCCCAGCCCCACCGCTCCCTCTCGCCGTCCTCCTCCTCCTCCTCCTCCTCCTCCTCCCCTCCGTCGGTCAGTCAGTCCGCGAGGAGAGTCCGCGGCGGAGGTGGCGCTGGCTGGCGGGAGCCCGAGCCTCCCTCCCGGGGCCCGGAGGCAGCCAACCTTCCCTGCTTCCCCGGGGCCCTAGCCCCCTCCTCCCCACGCGAGCGGGGATGGAGGCGCCTCCCCGACCTCCCCTCCGCAGCCCTCCCCAGGAAAAGTGTCCCCCCTGAGCTCCTCCCCCCGCAGCCGCCCCCGCCCCCTCCCCGCCATGGGTCCCGGGGCCCCCTCTCCCCCGGTGGGGTGGCCCCTGCCGCTTCTGGTGGTGATGGCGGCTGGAGTGGCCCCGGCGTGGGCCTCCCACTCGCCCCATCTCCCGCGGCCTCACCCGAGGGTCCCCCCGCACCCCTCTTCAGAACGGCGCGCAGTGTACATCGGGGCGCTGTTCCCCATGAGCGGGGGCTGGCCGGGGGGCCAGGCCTGCCAGCCCGCGGTGGAGATGGCGCTGGAGGACGTGAACAGCCGCAGGGACATCCTGCCGGACTATGAGCTCAAGCTCATCCACCACGACAGCAAGGTAGCCCCGGACGTGGGAGTGGGTGGGAGGTGTGGGGCGGGGGGGGGGGCTTCGAGGGCAGGGGGCCCGGTGCGCGAGCCCCACGCCCAGGGCCTCTGGGGTTTTGAGGCAGCCCCTTCCCTTGTGCGGCTGGCAGGAGATGGGATGGGGGTGCAGGAGTTTGGGGGGGGGGGTCCTAGGGGTAGAAGATGGTTAGTCACGCTGCAGCCCGAGAGTCAGGCAAGTGCCCCGGCTTGAGGAAAGTGGCGGTGGATGGAGGGGTCCCAGCCCGTGCTGATTGTCCGGGGGAGCAAACTAACCCCGAACTGGATTGGGGGCTGGAGAGACTGTCAGAGGTGGGGAGCTGGATCAGGGGGTTTACATTTACCATGGCAACAAGGTAAATCTGGGCGTAGGTTGGGGCTGGAATGGGAGAGAATGAGGGGAATTTAGAGGGACTTGAGAGATGTAGTTTATTTATCCAAACAAACAGCATGTCAACTGTGAGCTCTACCTGACTCCTCATCCCCCGGCCCTCAGCTCTGGAGGATTCCTGGGCTGTGAGAGCGTCTGGCATTAAAAAAAAAAAAAAAAAGACGAATAATGGTCAAGAGGTGGGCAGACAGTACTGGGCAAATAGCGACGGGAGCCCCACAATAGCTTGGGGGTGGAGAGGAGTCAGGATACAGGGAGAAGAAAGAGAATAAATAATAATGGAGAGGGGGAGGGTGCAGGGAAGAGAGATAGGGATAGGGAGGAGTCCCAGGGGCATCTTTTGGGGCTTGGGGTCCTGTTTTTATCTTTTCACATTGTGGCCTCTAGGAAGAGGTAGGGGGTGTAGGGATAGAGAGGGGAGGGGAGGGAGAGGGGGATCTTAAGAAAAAATTGGTCTCAGGGTATTAGGGGATAGTCTATAATAAGATTTCCACCCCCCCCCTCCTCTCCCTGGAGAAAGAGAAATAATTAACAGAGTGGAAAGGATAATTCACAGGGCAGGAAGGAGGTTTAGGACCTCCTTGATTTTATCTTCTCAGCTTTAGAAATGTGAGGGTTTGAGTGGTGGAGTATTAAAGGGGATTTGGCTATTTTACACGTGTGCCCACGATTTATACTCCTCCTTTAGAATATCAGTAGACATAGGTATGTGCTAGGGAGAAATGGTGCGGTTACAGGTAGGGTGCTTGGGGAAAGAACAGGAAGACTGTTAGGAGCTTAGAGACAGAACTTCAAATCTTCTCGGATTATTACTTTCTCTGTGGTTCGCAAATGTCAGTGTACATAAGAATCACCCGAGGAGTTTGTTGAAGATACAGATTCAAACGCGGTCAGGAAGGAATTTCAAGTAGTATCTGCATTTTTACCAGCAGAAATCCTGTCGGGTAGATACGTGAGTTGTAGCTAACCCCAGGAAAAGAATCAGGGTCCAGGAAAAAAAAAAGAAATCAGGTATTAGGGGAGGCAGGAAGGGAAATAGAGGGTCAGTTAGATCTGTTGGAGGGGCCAAGCTTGGGAGAGCAAGAGAGAGAATTGCTATGGGGTGGTGGGGAAAGAGAGCTGAGTGCAGGCTTTATAATGGGGCATCACAGGGAAATAGAGGAAACCTTGCTGTGAGTTCAAGCTCATCTACCATGACAGGAGATTCCCTAGAGGTGCTAGGGAGCAGATGGAGGACCTAGGAGAAGGTCGGAGGGATAGCAAAAGGGGAGGAGGTAAGACAGAGGAACTGGCATGTGCCCCTTTCCTGACTGAAAACCCAGATCCTAGCACCTGCAAAGGAGAAGCAGAGAAGAGGAAGCCTATTGGGGAAGGGTGAACTCTGTGGGGGAGGGGATCAATACTGATGAACAGGGTGTGGGTAGGATGTTAAAGTTAGAGAAGAAAGGACGAAACAGCATACAGCATACCTTGGGCCCAGTACTTGTCTGTTTATATGTAACTATAGATTCTCTTTGATGCCAGTATTGGGGCTTGAGTTCAGGGCTTGGGCCCTGTCCCTCAGCTTTTCTTCATCAAGGCTAGCATTATACGTACTGCTTGAGCCACACCTCCACTTCTGGTCTTTTGTGGTTAATTGGAGATATGGGCTGGCTTTGAATCACAATCCTCAGATCTCAGCCTCCTGAGTAGCTACGATTATAGGTGTGAGCCACTAGTGCCCAGGCATCTATAGATTCTTGTATGTTCTTGTATGTTCTCCTTGTTCCTGTTAACCATTTTTTTTTTTCCCAAATAAGAAGTGTATGAGGGGGATACTGAGGGGCTTTGGGAGAAACTGAGGGCAGAATCTGGAGTAACAGATTCTGGGAAAGTGTAAGAAGGTGAGACCCTAGAATGATGAAGAGGTATAAAGATGCCCAGGAGGGAGGCCAGAGGAGAAAGTCTTCAGGATGTGATTGAGCCCTGTCTTGGCCAAGGGTGAGGGAGAGGTGTATGGAAGAGTTCAGAGAGACTGTTGGTTCTTTAGACTCACTGGCTTCCCCTGTCCCAACTCCCTACCGTGTCCCAAATGTCAGGCCTCAGCAGGGAGTGAGCGGGCTCTAGGGGGGCTTCTTTATTTCCTTTCTATCTCTCCTTTTCCTCAATGCACCCTCCCGGTTCCCTGTGCCTCTCGTCTGTGTCCCCTTTGCCCTGGCTCCCCACTGGCTGCCATTTCTTTTCCACTTCCTTTGGGGCTCCAGCAGCTTCTGAAATGTCATGTTTCAGCAGGAGGGGAGCAGGCAGGGGGAGACCCATGGCTGCCTCTTCCTCCCCCTACTTCCTCTCCTCCCCACATTTCTCTTTTTCTTTAGCTCTTAGTTTTCCCAGCTCTGTACCTCTCTTTCAGGCACCCCTAAAATCATCTGGTTTCTAGAGAGTTCCATTCTATTTATTCTCCCGTTCTTTCCATGTATTGGATTCTTCTATCCCCGAGTCTTTTTTTTTTTTTTTTAAATAATGGACTGACTTGTCAAATGTCAGAAGCCAGCAGGAGGGAATGGGGGTACTTTTAGACCTCCTCCTGATCTTATTCCTATACTGTCTTGTTTACTTATCACTAGCCCTGAAGAAGGAAGGTGGGGAGAGGGCATTTTGCAGAGGTGAAGGAGCAAATTTCATAATTAGACTTTGAGAAAGCTTATTCTTACAGACTGTCTTCCTCGGGATATTTTGAGCACAAAACTATGGGGTGGGGAGTAAGGATGACCGAGGGGAATGGACTTAGAGATGTCTGAGGGCGGGCGAGTTGAAAGAAGAGAAGGAAACCTAGGCATTAATACCAAGGGATGAATCTGCAGCAGCCCATAGAGATGGGAGACTTGAGGAGGGAGATAATGAAAGAAGAGAAAGAATGAGCAGGAAGGGATGCTAGGAAGGAGGAAAATGCAGTAGTCATGATGAAAGTGAATAAAAGGGGGAAGAAACCAAGTTGTCTAAGAAAGATAAGACAGTAGGCATTCCAGGAGGGTGGGAGGCGGGTCGCTAGGGCAGCCTGCCCTTATCCCCTCCCTCTTCACTCAGTGTGACCCAGGCCAAGCCACCAAGTACTTGTATGAGCTGCTCTACAATGACCCCATCAAGATCATTCTCATGCCGGGCTGCAGCTCTGTGTCTACACTTGTGGCTGAGGCTGCCAGGATGTGGAACCTCATTGTGGTAAGTAGGCCTGGTGGTGGGATGTGTGTCAGAAGGTGGGGTCATTTCCTTTTGGGCTGGACTAAGTCAAGGGATTTGTTGCTTTGTATTTAAGAGGACTAGTTGGGGGTGGGAGGGGAAGGAGGAGGGATCCACTTGGGGGATTCAGAGCCCTCTGCAGACCTGAGCTGGCCGGCCTCCTAGCAACAGTGACTTGTCTGTGCCGCCACTGACCTGGTTCTTCCTCAGAAGGAACTGGAGACATATCAGTCAGTGGAGGGTGTGGGGGGCCTTTGAGTGTCCCTTTTCCTTGGAGGCAAGGAAAAGGTTACAGATTCCACTGTGGACATACCCCCTCACCCTCTCCTTGCCCCTCAGCTTTCCTATGGCTCCAGTTCACCAGCCCTGTCAAACCGGCAGCGCTTCCCCACCTTCTTCCGAACACACCCATCTGCCACACTCCACAACCCTACCCGAGTGAAACTCTTCGAAAAGTGGGGCTGGAAGAAGATCGCCACCATCCAGCAAACCACAGAGGTCTTCACTTCGGTGAGGAGGGGCTGGGAGGAGGGGGAGGACAAGGAGCAGCCACTCAAGAGTCCTGTTTGGACAGCTATGTAGTCATAGAATTCATTGGGGGCGGGGGGGGGTGGGATCTTAATTCTTTACCTAAAGAGAACACGATTCCAAGTAGGTTTAAGCGCATGTTCTTTTGGTAGCCAGAGGGAATGGGTGCATTGAAGATTTGCCATCTTCTCTTAGCTTTTTTTTTTTTTTTTAAATGATCTCTCTTTTTTTTTTCTTTTGATGTGCTGTTCCCCAGACAGATAGACCCAAAATGACTCAGTTCTATTAAAGCAGGTTCAATCTGAAGTTGAGTCAAGAGGAGAAAGGGAATGCAAAATGGGAACTGAGGAGAGAGGTAGATTCCACAGACACATGAGAGAGAGACAGAGAGAGACAGAGAGAGAGACAGAGAGATAGAGAGACAGACACACAGAGAGAGAAAGAGACACATAGAGAGAGACAGAGACAGGGAGCAAAAGAAGAGAGGTGCATGGTGGTGGTGGACAGATACCAGTGGAGAAAGAGGGTAAAGGGGGATGGCAAGGTTTGTGGAAGTAAAGAAGAAATTCATGGCGTACATCTGAAGAAAACAGCCTGTTCTCTCCCTTTTATTCTATTCTTTGGGTCTTCCACCCACTCCTATGTTCAGTGGCCCTTTAATTCTCCCTCCCTACTTTTTTCAGTGACTCAGTCCGCTCTAATCATTTTGTTGTCTGCCCACTTGTCTCTTCAGGTTGCCATCATCCTGTCTGTTCCAGCCCCTGCCCTGTCTTATTCTGCTCCCTCTATGTTTTTCTCCTAGTTGTTGAAGTGGGGAGGGTGGGATGGCTTCCCCAGGCATAGACCCTGGAGTTGTGTGGCTCACTATTGCATTTTCCTGCTTGGAAGCCATCTCTTAAAGCAATAGGAGCTTTTCTTTGAAATTTCCTCACCTGGGTGACAGAAGCTGTTGGGGCAACACCCAGAATGCTGTTCCTTTGTTCAGAGTGTGTAATCAATCCTTAGTTAACATCTTGGCTCTGTTTCATTGCACACCCTATGTTTTTCTTACCTTTCTACTCAAGACCCTGGATGATCTGGAAGAGCGAGTGAAGGAGGCTGGAATTGAGATAACTTTTCGCCAGAGTTTCTTCTCAGATCCAGCCGTGCCTGTCAAAAACCTTAAGGTGGGATAGTCCTGAGTGGTGGGCGTAGCCCATTAGAGTGGGGTTCGCTGGGTGGGGGACTGTGGTGGGCTGGACAAGGAGAGTCAGGTTTGGACAGACTTCCCATACCTGAGGCAGTGGCCTCTCCTGGGGGAAGCTGACATTTATCCACTGCCCATTGACCATTACTTGTCGGTAAGCACTTTGGGATGGGAAATCCTAGCTGCAAAAGCAGCTGGCTTAGCTCCTCGGACTTTCCCAGGCATCCCTCAGGACCTCTCTTTCTGTCTCCATTCTGTAGCGCCAGGATGCCCGAATCATCGTGGGACTTTTCTATGAAACAGAAGCCCGGAAAGTTTTTTGTGAGGTGGGGTTGGACTCTGAAGAGGGAGGGAGACTGGGTGGGCTCTTTGTCTTTGTTTTCCCTTCTGAGGTTTACTCACTGGCTCTCTGTTCAAATTGATAGCAAATGATCTTAGCTAGTGATTAATATGATGCCTCTGTTCGCTCTACCTCCATCCCTTGTCTACACACACACACACACACACACACACACACACACCCCTTTCTCATTTTCTTTCATTGTGTTTTCTGAGTTCCCTTATTTCCTGACTGGCTGAAAAGGCTATTCAGAACCAGTGAGGAGGCTGGGAATGTGACTTAGGGGTAGAGTGCTTGCCTAGCATGCACGAAGCCCTGGGTTCTATTCCTCAGTACCACATAAATAGAAAAAGCTGGAAACGGCACTGTGACTCAAGCAGTAGAGTGCTAGCCTTGAGCAAAAGAAGCTCATGAACAGGGCCCAGGCCCTGAGTTTAAGCCTCAGGACTGGCAACGAACAAATAAACAAACAAAGAAACCCAGTGAGGCTGTGGTGAAACTTTGGGGGAAGGTTGTTGAGCTTCTCCTAGCACTCTAAGACTTGTAGATTAAAAAAAAATACTGCTATTCTTCTTTGGTACGTAAGAGGCTAAAGAGTATCCAGTAGGGAGTACCCTAAACCCCCCCACTGCACCCTAGCCCTCCTCCTCTGAATGCAGGTATACAAGGAGCGTCTCTTTGGGAAGAAGTATGTCTGGTTCCTCATTGGATGGTACGCTGACAACTGGTTCAAGATTTATGACCCGTCTATCAACTGCACTGTGGATGAGATGACCGAGGCAGTAGAGGGCCACATCACCACTGAGATTGTCATGCTGAATCCTGCCAACACCAGAAGCATTTCCAACATGGTAAGAATGTGGGGACTCAGAAGCTGGCCCCTGGGGTGGGGGTGGAGGGGACAGAGGGAGTCTCTTAGGAAAGGGGCAGAAAGAGGGGGTGCAGCTTGGATGTCTAGATAGGGAAGGGGCCTGTGCCCATTCTGTGCTTGTTTGCGTCATGTCTCCTGTGGATTCTACTTCTGCTGTGACTTCCTTGGGCAGGAGAGAGGGAAAGGATGGGATGGTATGTTCAGTAGGCCCCTGATGAGTGGAAGGGCTGTTACCATGGAAACAAGGAGCCGTTGGTGAGAAGTCAAATGAGGGAGAGGCGTTAATGATAATATAGACACTTGTATACGCAAGCACACCTTTACCAGAGTGCTGCTTCTGGTAGAAATGCCTTTTTCTTTTCTTGGTGACTTACACGCGTACCTCAGAATTGCTTCATCTTCATTTATGACGGATACAAAATTAGCTTGGATCTTGCTGCTTTTTTTTTCTTTTTAATGATTCTTCTTTTAGAATTTTAGATGTAAAGGAGACTTTTGAAATTATTTAGCCTCCAGATAGCTGGCTAGTGGCAGACTGGGAGGTACATTCGGGAGGGCTGAGAGAGCCTTGCAGGTTGAGGGGAACGAGTGTGGGAGTGGGTGCGGGGGAAAGAGACGCCATTGTTCATCAGCACTACATCTGAGGCTGCAGGAAATCTCAGCAAGCTCGAGAGGACAACCTGTTTGTCGGCTTATTACATATTATGTAGCCCAAGATATGAAATGCCTGCTTTGGAGAGCGTGCATGCATGCCAGGAGTGAGCTAATGAGGGTAAAGCCCCCAAACAGCTTATTTTAAAACATTCTAATGACAATTTATTTTATGTAGTAAATCAGGACATTAGATACCTGATTTCAGTAATCTTATCAGCAAGACTCTGATACAGATTTATCATTTACGCCTTTTTTTGGTGCCCTTTTTTTTTTTTTGAGTGGAGGCTTAACTCTGAGTCTCATGTTCTTGTTCAGCATTTTCAATCACAGCTGGCATTCTACCTCTTAAGCCATGCTTCCACCTCTGGCTTCTTGCTGGTTAATTGGAGATAAGAGTCTCATGAATTTGTATGCCAGGGCTGGCTTTCAATCATGACTCTGAGATCTCTGCCTCCTGAGTAAGAATTATAGGCACAAGCCACCAATACCTGGTATCACTTACATCATGTAGATCAGAAGTTTGGGACTTAGAATTGTTCAGTGACCTGTCTGAGTGGTCTTGCTAGAACAGAATTCTGCTTGAATCGAATTCTAAGACGCTCTGACCCCACCAATCAGTGTGAAAGTGTGAAGCCTGACTAAAAAGTGTGCACATTTGCCATGTCTATAATCCTAGCTGCTTAGGAGGGTGAAATATGAGGATTGCAGTTTGAAGACAGCCTACAAAGAAAAAGCTGTGAGACTCTTATCTCTAGTTAACCACCCAAAAAGCTGGAAGTAGTGCTGTGGATCAAGTGTTAGAGTGTTAGCTCTGAGAAAAAGAAGTTCAGGAACAGCACCCAGGCCCTGAGTTCAAGCTCTAGGGCTGGCATACACACACAAAAGTATGTACTTTCACCTGCAAATAAATAGTTTCTATGATGGCAGTCTTTGAGCAAAGGAGAAATAAGAATCAGAAAATGGGTTCTGGCAGTAGATTGTAATGAAGAGTGAGCTGCTATATGGATTCTGATCATAGATTCTGTTTGGGACATTCTAAGGGAACTCTAGGTTTACTATATGCAAGTTGAAAAATATACTGAAGCCAGGCGCTGGTGGTTCATGCCTATAATCCAAGCTACTCGGGTCTGAGATCTGAGGATCGTGGTTCAAAGACAGCCCAGGCAGGAAAGTCCGTGAGACTCTTATCTTTAATAAACTACTCAGAAAAAGCCAGAAATGGTGCTGTGGCTAAAGCACTAGCCTTGAACACAAAGAAGCTCAGGGACAGTGTCCAGGCCCACTGAGTTCAAGCTGCAGGACTGGGGGAAAAATGTGTGTGTGTGTGTGTGTGTGTGTGTGTGTGTGTGTGTGTACCGAAAAAAAATTCTGGACAGCTATTTCTCTGTAGGTTACATGACAGACGAGTTACCTTCTAGAATCTGGAAAAGTAGTAGAGCAGGTTACTGATGTCAGAAAGGTGTATTAGTGCCTTGAGCCCAGGACCTGCCACTGTGGCCTTTGCCCCATAGCAGGTAGCTGTGGAGCCTGATAGAAAGCCAAGAATTGGTTGAGAATATAGAGGAACACATGCGCTTTGGAGGAGGATATCAGGAGGTCTTTTACTGGCATTTAGTCTCTACATAAAGATGATGCCAGTCTTCAGGCTATAGAGCTTCTAGTGACACTAGCCTAAAATGCCAGGTGGAGAAGCCAAGATTTTTTTCAAATTTCTTTTTGTTGTTACAAAGGTGTTATGCACAGAGGGATTACAATTATATAAGTTAGGTAAAGAGTTCTTTTTTCTTTTCATTTCAATTTTGTTGTTGTCATAGGGCTTGAACTTGGGGCCTAGGCATTGTCCCTGAGCTCTTTCTGCTCAAGGCTAGCACTCTACCACTTTGAGCCACAGTGCACTTCCAATTTTCTGGTGGTTAATTGGAGATAAGAATTTCCTGGACTTTTCTGCCCTGGCTGGCTTCGGCTGGCTTTGAACCATGATCCTTAGAGCTTAGCCTCCTAAGTAGTTAGGATTATAGGTGTGAGCCACTGGTACTGGCTGATAAATAGTATTTTAAATGAACAGATACACATAGGCATTGTGCCTTTGTTCCTCTACTAAGAAGGAGTACATTTCTTTTTTGGACAATGTCACTCTTTCTCTCGCTCTCTACTGGTAGAATCCAATATTTTTTAATAGATGGGAGAAGTCCTTAACAAATGACCAAGGAAGATTATATAAGTGAATTAGACAGCACCAAGAGAAGTAGATCAGGAGCAAGGGTTGGACCTAGCGAGGTGTCTTAGAAAAGAAGCAGAGTTGCTTTCTCTTGGTAGGGCAGCTTCCGGTGTGTTTGCATTACTAATTCTCAATCTTTAGTTCCTATCAGATGACTTGGGAAGGCAGTTAACACATGTATTACTTGAGTCCTTTCCTTTGAAGTTCTGGTTCAGTAGAGTTGGGGTTAGGACTCGAGAACAGCAAGTCCCTGTGGATTCTGATGCTACTGGTCTAAGGATTATGCTATGAGAACTATTAGGTTAGTAGTTTTCAACCAGAGGTTGCCATATCTGGTGACTGTGTTTCTATTATTATTTTAGTGTTATTGGGGTTTAAACTCAGGTTGCTTTCTGGGCTGGTATAATACTACTGAGCCATGCCTCCAGCTCTCTCTGACATTCACTGGTTATGTTTTGGGTAAGGTCTGGCTTTCTAACTAGGCATGTACCTGAGACTCAATTGCCTGCTTTCAGGCTTCTCCTCATTGCTGGGTTCACAAACATGTGCCACTGTATCTAGCTTTCCTCCATGGAGACAGAGTCTGGTAGACTTTTTCTAGCCAGGCTGGCCTGGTACCCCAATCCTCTGATCTTGGCCTCCCATGTCATTTGGATGACAGGCATGTGCCACTGAGCCCAGGTTGAGAAGGAGTCTCACAAGCTTTTCTTCAAACCAAGATCCCCCCTTTCTTCATCTCTCAAGTATCTAGGATTCAAGCATGCACTACCAGTGCATGATTCTGATGAACACAACTAGGGGTGAGTTTTATTGTCTGATGTGGAGAGGCTGAGGATGCTTCTAAATATTCTACTCTGTACAGTTCAGTCCCTGAAGATGAAGTTTTCCTGCCTACAATGTTGAAAGAGTACAGAGATTGAGGAAACTTGGCTTAGGGAATCCTTAGGAACCATATATATGGAATGAAGAGTGGATTAGAATGGGTTTGGAGAAATATAGCCATGGTTTACAGATGTTAATACAACTATGTTTTACAGTGGGAGGTGGTATACCTAGGATGATGAGATTGTAAGTACATCTTTTTTTTTTTTTTTTGGCCAGTCCTAGGCTGTGAACTCAGGGCCTGAGCACTGTCCCTGGCTTCTTTTTTTGCTCATGGCTAGCACTCTGCCACTTGAGCCACAGCACCACTTTTGGCCATTTTCTGTATATGTGGTGCTGAGGAATCGAACCCAGGGCCTCATGTATACGAGGCAAGCACTCTTGCCACTAGGCCATATTCCCAGCCCCTGTAAGTACATCTTGACTGGGGTGGAGATTCTAGATTTGAGTCTAGGACAAACTAGAAAGTTTATCTCAGGATACATGTTACATTGCTATATAGCATCCATTCTCACATATAGGGGCAAGCCAGGCTGGGATACTGGAAAAAAAAAAAAAGAGGACCATAATTTTACAGTTGGTTAATTCACTAATTTCTATAGATTGTGGAGTCTTTGCTGCTCATTGTTCCTTGACAGCACAATAAAATTTATCTTTGAAAATGTATCAATTAAACTGGACACTGGTGGCTCATGCCTGTAATTCTAGCAACTCAGGAGGATTGTGGTTCAAAGCCAAGCCCAGGCAGGAAAGTCCATGAAACTCTTATCTCTGGTTAGCCATCTGAAAATCGGAAGTGGGGCTGAGGCTCAAAGTGGTAAAATGCTAGCCTTAAGTGAAAGAGCTCAAGGATAGTGCCCAAGCCTGGACTTCACGATCCACAAAAAAAGAACAAAAAGAGAAAAGAGAATGTATCATTTATCTTTGGTGATTCAAGGGGAAGCATTGTGTTTTCATAATTTTAGTCATGGGGGTGGGTGGGGGCCTCGGTGATACTCCTGGCATGTTAGAGGTAGTGACCTGGAGTGAGCTAGAGTGTGAGAATCCCAGCAGAGGATAACATCATGCTGACTGGATTAATCCCTTCCCATCTGGGTGATTTTCTGATGCAATCTTCACTTTGAACTGAGGATTGGATAGATCTGGAAGCTGAAGGGCTACTCAGAAGGCTCAGCTTAGCTACTGTCTGTGAGCAGGTGCTTTTGAAGAGAGGCATTTCAGAAAAGAAGCACTATAGGTTAATCAGTAAGAATATGAATTTTGATTCCAGACTCTGGATTTGAATCCCAGCACTGATACTCTCTAGCAGTAGAACTTTAGGCAAGTTGCATGACTTCTGTACCTTAGTTTTCTTAACTCTAAATAAAGATAATAATAGTACCTGGGCTTCTGACAATTAAATAGTACCATGCGTGCCTGATAAAAGTATCTGGTGCTGGGTGCTGTTAGCTCACACCTGTACTCCTAGCTACTCAGGAGGCTGAAAGCTAAGGATTGTAGTTCGAAGCCAGCCCAGGCAAGAAAGTCTGTAAGACTTACCTCCAATTAACTACCCCCAAACCCTGGAAGTCCAGCTGTGTCTCAGAGGTAGAGTGCTAGACTTGAGGAAAAAAACCAAAATGAAAACTCAAGGACAGTGCCTAAATTTTGTTCAATCCCCAGGACTAGCACCCGCAAAAAAAAAAAGTGCCTGGTATATAGTAAGGACAATATAAATGTTACTCATCATCGTCATAGCCTTATCCTGTAAGGAAAGGATGATATTAATGGGACAGCTCAACAAATTATTAAGAGGATTTGGTGACGTGAAAGAGTCTAATGTGATTCCAAGGTTTCAGTCTCAGATACTGGGCAGGATGGGTATGTGAGGAATAACTGAGCTTACTTAGTCTTGCATATTTTGAGTTTGAGATTTTGTTTTTGAAACAGGACTCTTGCTAGTTATCCAGATTGGTCTTGACTTTTTGACACCCTTGCGACCCCCACCCCCACCTTAGCCTTTCAAGTGTCTTGAACTATAGGTGCCACTATCCAATTCAAATTTGTGATCCATCATAGACTTACAAATGCATTAGAGTCTCTAGGCGGTATAGGATTTAAGACACTGGGTTGGAGCTTTGATTTGAGTATCAGCATAAAAGATGAGCGTATAGCATATGGCACACACACATAATCCTAGCTACTCAGGAGGCTGAGATCTGAAAGTCACAGTTCAAAGCCAGCCAGGACAAATCTGTGAGACTCTTATCTCCAATTAACCAGCAAAAACCTGGAAGTGGAGTGTGGCTCAAGTGGTATAGAGCACCAGCCTTGAGCAGAAAAGACAAGCGTGAGTGTAAGATCCTGAGTTCAAGCCCCAGTACTGGTACAAAAAGATGAGTGTGACACAGAGGAATTCACAGAGAAAATGTAATTTGTTTTATACCCAGCATTTTACAGACATTCTTATTTTATCTTTATATGAGCTCTTTAGGCAGTATTATTCCCATTTTAAAGCTGAATGGCCAATTAGTGAGATGTAATAACTTGTTTGAGATTTCATAGTAGGTAAATGGATGAATTAGAGTTAGAATCCATTCATCTACTTACTCACCCAGTGGACTTTTTTGTTTAAGATTTTTTTAGAGTGATTTTAGATTTACAGCAAGATTGAGAGGGAAGTACAGAGAGTTCCTGCCTTCCTCAGTAACTTCTTCCATTATTAAGCAGCCCTCATGGCACTGGTACATTCAGTACAATTGATGAACTTGCCTTGACACACTGTACTCACCTAAAGTCCATTATTAGACTAGGGTGAGTAAACTTTAGAGTCTACTCCCCGTGTTGTGCATGCTCTGGGTTTGGACAGATGTATAATGACTTGGATCTACCTTTATACAGTATTCTCCATCCTACTCCAATAGATATTTATTGTATTTCCAGTATGGGTTTGTGCAGTACTAGGTGCTAATGATTAAAAGAGGAATGGAATTTGGTTCTGTCTAGGGGTAGTTGAACCTAGGCCTGTATGCTTTCAAGATCCAGGCTATTTTTTTCTTTTCTTTTTCTTTTGTCAGTTGTGGGCCTTAAACTCAGGGCCTGTGCACTGTCCTGAGCTTTTTGGCTCAAAGCTAGCACTCTAACACTTTGAGCCAAGAGTCACTCTGGTTTTTTGTGGTTAATTGGAAATAAGAGTCTTATGGACTTCCCTGCACCAGCTGGCTTTGAACCACAATCTTCAGATCTCAGTCTCCTGAGTAGCTAGGATTACAGGCATGAGCTACTGGAGCCTGGCTGGTCCAGGCTATTCCTTCCTTCCTTCCTTCCTTCCTTCCTTCCTTCCTTCCTTCCTTCCTTCCTTCCTTCCTTCCTTCCTTTCTTTCTCTTTCTCTCTCTCCCTTTCCTTCCCTTCCCTTCCCTTCCCTTCCCTAGTCCTGGGCCTTGGACTCAGGGCCTGAGCACTGTCTCTGACTTCTTTTTGCTCAAGGCTAGCACTCTGCCACCTGAGCCACAGCACCACTTCTGGCCTTTTCTATATATGTGGTGCTGAGGACTTGAACCCAGGGCTTCATGTATACAAGGCAAGTACTCTTGCCAGTAGGCCATATTCTCAGCCCTCCAGGCTATTTCTGTTGCATGGGAGTAAATGTGGTCAGAGAATGAGGAGCAAAGATTCATTCTTTCACTCTTTACTCATGTATTCATTCATTTTTTAAGAGTATGTGTTAATTCATTCTAAATCGAAACAGTTATTTATTAGAGTGTCTCCTGAACCGTGAACCGTGCTAAGAAGTCCCTGAGCATTTCCTTGTATGGTTACTGGGAAGTAAGGAAAGAAAGATGTGATGTTTTTGTCCATTGGATGGAAGGCAGTTCCAAGAGGTTAAGTGATTCACTCATGGTTATTACTTTGTTATTGTCCAGTATACAAAGTCAAGTGTTTTGACCTATCTCCTGAGTTAAAAGAACTATCATTCTTTCTTAGCTTTCCTAGAAGAAAGAAGGTTGAGTGTTGAGGGGGGTGTGGTAGGATTGAATAATGAATGAACCTCTAAAGTGTGAAGGATATTTCTGTAGTCTCCAGTTTTCTGAAAACTCCCTAAGAGGCAGAGAACTGAAGTCACTCACACTAGGACTGTAAGAAGTTAGCCTAAAGAAAGGTCTTCCTGTTGACAGGCCAGGAGAGTGAGAAAGGCTGTGGTGTCACCTTTTCTAGGATCTTTCAGATTTGGAGGAGCTGTTAGATCCTGGGGCAACACTGCTGAGAAAGTCTGAAGGTTAGGAGAACATCAACATCACAACTCCTTGTGCATTAACTGTCTCTCTTCCTTTGCTTTGTCTCTACTCTCCTTTGCCATTCATTATGGAGAATGTTTATTCATCACACTTCTCTATTTGTAGTTCTGAGCTAGCAGCTGTACACATTAAGACCATTGGACCCAGCTAATCCCTGCTCTAGTCTAGTAGCTTTCAACCTAAGACAGACACATGCTTCTAGTTAAGAGATTTTTGAATGTACATATGTTCCAGCTGACAACAGAACACAAACCATCGGTTGGAATTGAAGCGATCTGAGCCAGCATTGGAGGATTCCCACCCCCTGCACCCACACACGTTCCAAAGCTTTCCTCTTGTTCTTCCCTCCCCAGACATCCCAGGAGTTTGTGGAGAAACTAACCAAACGACTCAAAAGACACCCTGAGGAAACAGGAGGCTTCCAGGAGGCACCTCTGGCCTATGATGCCATCTGGGCCTTGGCCTTGGCCCTGAACAAGACATCTGGAGGAGGGGGTCGTTCCGGCGTGCGCCTGGAAGACTTCAATTACAACAACCAGACCATTACTGACCAGATCTACCGGGCAATGAACTCCTCATCCTTCGAAGGTGTTTCTGTGAGTTACAGCAACTCTCTTCACGCTCCCCTGTCTTCTACCCACAGAATCAGCCTTGGAGACTCGTTTTCTCTGCAGCCCATTCTGTGCAAGTCATTCTGAGATCAGGAGAGTAGGGATCTCCAAACCAGACAATTCCACAAAAGACTATGGACAAAAAAAAAAAAAAAGTATTTATTTCTTTCAACATTTCCCCTCATTCCTTTTCAAACGAGTCCAAGTGTTTATAGGTCATATGTGAACTGTAGGATTTTCAGAGAGGAAACAACCTTTTAAAGCAAGAAAATGAATGCCCAGAGGGATTTGGTAACTTTGCTCTGGCCACACAGCTGGAAGCCACATCTCTTGGTGCTTTGGGGATTTTTTTTTTTCTTTCCAATTCAAATCTCATGAGTGAAGCTGCTTCTCAAAAGAATAATGTTCCTGGAATCTAGGGTATGGGCATCTGGGGTATGTCCTATATGCAGGCAAATGCCATAAATAGCATTCATTCAGAAGCTCAATTACATCAAAAAGAGAAGGATTCAGATTCCCTGATGTTCTCTTTCATTCCTGCTTTTATCCCCCTGCCTCCCTCCCCATGTTCCCCCCTCTCAGGGCCATGTGGTGTTTGATGCCAGCGGCTCTCGGATGGCGTGGACGCTGATTGAGCAGCTCCAGGGTGAGTGCAGGGCAGGGAGAGGGGGTGGTGTGTGCTGGCTAGAGCTAGACGAGGTCCTGGCTTGGAAGGAGAACAACTAGTCATAGCCAAACTACCCTTGCTGCCCTTTCCTTTTAATTGTATTCATCAAGCTTTTAATAAAAAGAACCAAAAGGCTGAGATCCAGGTGGATTGTTTGCAGTGGTTGCTTTCTTTAAAAGGAACATGCATATTAAAAATCATCTGTGGTTGCCATTTTAGTTTCAGAAATTCCCTTCCTGGAGCTGGGTGAAAGGGTTCAGAGCTGCTGGTGTATCCTTAAAAATGCAAGGAAAGCTACACCTAGGAAACTTTTGTTTTTCTATTGGTGTGTTGGTACTGGGGTTCCAACTCAGGGCTTGAGTGTTGTCCCTTAGCTTTTTCACTCAAGGCTGGCACTGTACCATTTGAGCCAAAGCTTTACTTGTGGCTTTTTGTTGGTGGTTAATCGGAGATAAGAATCTCCTGGCTTTTCCTGCCCAGGATGGCTTCTAGCTTTGATCTTTAAATCTCAGCCTCCCGAGTAGCTTGGGTTATAGGATTATAGGTAATTTAATTTTTCTTTTCTTTTCTTTACCTTGTACCTCAGGGCTTGGGTGCTGTCCCTGAACTTTTGTGCTCAAAGCTAGTGCTCAGCTACTTGAGCCAGAGCTCCACTACCTCCTTTTTGTAGTTAATTGGAGATAAGAGTCTCTTGGACTTTGGTTGCCTGGGTTGGCTTTGAACTGCGATCCTCAGAGCTCAGCCTCCTGAATAGCTACTAGGATTACAGGCATGTACCACCAACACTTGGCTGGAAACATACTGTTTTTTTGTTTTTAAAGGATATATCCATCCAATTATCTTACTATGTAAACTAACATTCCTAATTTATCTGTAGTATGTGTAGCTTAGCTTTGCTAGGTTGTATTTTTCTTATAATTTTGCACAATTAGGTGTTTGCAAAGCATCCCATGCTCAAAGCTCTTGGCTTGGCCAAGAGACCCATTTCCTGGCCTCCTGTGAAAAGCTTCTTTTTCCCCATCTCCCCACTTTCCACATCCCCTCAGCTCTTCTTTGTATACAGGACAAGTGAGAATGGATTTCAGTTATGGTGAGAACCATGTGAGTTGGCATTTGGAAGAAATTATGTTAACTCTTCAGAGTGATTTGAATTTTACTCAGTGGCTCTTTAAGAGGCAAATATTACTTATCCAAGGAATTAGAACCCAAGCCTATGGGCGACAGATTGCTGCAATTAAAATAAAAGCCACTGGAAAATAGATCCTGTGATTCTGTCCATCATGAGTGTGTGAGAGAAATATGGTTAAAGCTTTTGAAATCAGAATCCTAAATTGAGATCCTTGCTGGGAGAGGTGTGAGGCAGCGGAATAGGTGGCAGACGTACTGTGGCGCCTTCCTCAATGAAGAGCTTTAAACACATTAGCTATGCTTATTTATTCAAGTTGCCTAGGGAACCACCTTCTATTGCTTTTAAGTCAAGCTGTGGATTCCAGTGACCTGTGGGTCCTTCCACGGGTCTTTTGAGTTGCTCAGATGAAGGTAATGGTAGATGCAATCATGGAAAGCACTTTTGGGGAAATGGGAAGTAGATGAAGATGCTTAGTTAGAATGGATTTTCACTGATACTTGGCCACTCCTGTTGTCATCTGCTTAGGTGGCAGCTACAAGAAGATTGGCTACTATGACAGCACCAAGGATGATCTTTCCTGGTCCAAAACAGACAAGTGGATTGGTAAGTGCTTCCTTTTGTATTTCCCTTCAATCCTTGTTGAATGATTAAGGAAAATGGGCACACACTTGAATGAGGGTGAGGTACTGGGTATCGTTGGATTGAAATGTGACAGGGAGATGGGCCAGGAACAGAGGTTAAATAAGAGCAAATACATCCTCCAAGGGGGGCGGGGTGAGCTGTGTATTTGGAGAGGGACTAGGCAGTGGGGTGTACTATTTTTAATAGTACACTGCTGGGGTAACTAGGGATTAAAGTCAGGGAGTGGGCAGAGGGCGGGAAATGGAAGCTCCATTTGGCTTTCCAGATGTCCCGGTGCCTTGATATATCTGAACCTGCTACTTCAAGCCTTGCGCTGCCTGCCTCTGACAGAAAAATGGTTGCCTAACTGTAGGAGAGAATGTGAAACCTCCTCTCATTGTCATCTGCTACCATGTGCTTCTTAAAGAGGGAAAGCAAGTGTTTTTTCTTGGTGTACTTAGAGGGATGTATGATGGGAAATGGGAAAGTATTGAAAGTAGACAAAAGGAAGGACCTACTGAGGAAGAAAAGCTCAGTACCTGGAGGCATTGGAGGCAGCTGCCATCTGCTCTGCTCAACAAAACCCAGTCCATTCCCTCTGGCTAGAGGGTTGTTTTTTTTAATCTAACTTAAATTTTTTTTTATGCTCATATTGAGGCTTGAACCCAGGGCCTTGCACTCTTACTTGACTTTTTCACTCAAGGTTGGCACTTGTTAGAGCTATACCTCCACTACCAGCTCTTATTTTTTTGGTTGGTTTATTGGAGTCTTACAGACTTTTCTGCCTGGACTGGCTGTTTTTTTTTTTTTTTTTTCTTTTTTCTTTTGCCAGTTGTGGAGCTTGAACTCAAGGCCTGAGAACTGTCCCTGGCTTCTTTGGCTTAAGGCTAGCTCTCCATCACTTGAGCCACAGCACCACTTCTGGCTTTTTCTATATATGTGGTGCTGAGGAATTGAACTTTCTTGTATAGGAGGCAAGCACTCTACCACTAGGCCATATTCCTAGCCCCTGGACTGGCTTTGAACTGCCATTCTTAGATCTCCTGAGAAGTTAGTACTGTAGATGTGAGCCACCTAATTTTTATAATTTGAATTTAGGACAGTATTCTGTGCTACTATTAATGCTGTGGCCTAAATTCGTTTTTTTTTTTTTTTTTCCCAAACTAGCAAATTGATTTTTTTCTTTTTGGGTGAACTGTGACAAATTTGAATTTCCCCTTAAGAATCTGTAAAACCCTTTTGAGAATTAGTACCCTGCCAAAGTTAAAAGTTTCAGATTAGTTTTGTTTGTGAGTTTGCTTCCCCTAAGGTAAGAAGACCACATGCAGTGCTTAGAGGCCAGTCCCCTTTAGCTTCCTGGTTCTACAAGTGGCTTTTTACAGCTTTTGGTCTGGTGATAAGAGGCCTCTGAAGATTTATTTCTCAGCTATCCCCTTCTTTCCTCTCCCATTTTCCTTTGCTGCGAGAATGACAGCAAAACAGAAGGAACAAACAGTAACAAAACCAGACTACAACTGAGGTGAAATTCTTAGCACGCCCACCATCTTCTCATCTCACTGCTGGTTGCTTTCCAAGGGCCCCAGGCTTGTAGCTTCCAGCTCCCACAACTCCACCCAGTGCAGGGAGAGTCTCATATCCTCAGCCAAACCCTGGACGTCCATTGGCACCATTGCCCCTCACCCCCTTCTGCCCTGTCTCCTAGCCCATCTTCATTCTTCTGTCCTCCTGCCTTTTTCTTTTTCCCTCTTCCTCCCCTGTGCCATGCAGGAGGGGCCCCCCCAGCTGACCAAACCCTGGTCATCAAGACATTCCGCTTCCTGTCACAGAAACTCTTTATCTCCGTCTCAGTTCTCTCCAGCCTGGGCATTGTCCTTGCTGTTGTCTGTCTGTCCTTTAACATCTACAACTCCCATGTCCGGTAAGTTTCTCTTCTGACATGATGGATCCCTGCTCTGTCTGCCTCTCTAAGGTATTGATCAGGTTTCCTGGAGGGACTGAGAATAAAACCTAGAGGCTTCCATTCTGACTTACTGAGAATACAAGGGCAAAACTACCCTTGCTCCAAAACAAACTGGAAAAAGCACAGCAACACAGTCTTGGGCTCTAGAACAACCTGTGTTCTAGGGGGGGCCCTGTGCTGGGGGAAGCCCTCTCTGCTCCATTTCCAGCTCTCTGCCTTGAGCTGACTGTCTTTCATGGCTGTGCTGCCTGCTCCAAGCCTGCTTTCTAAGTGTTGGGGGGTCTTGCTGTTGTATGGCATGTGGAGAGCTGAGGCTTCCAGGAGAAGAAGGGTAATTCTCTCCCTCACCCACCTTCTCCGCCTCTGCCCTAGTTATATCCAGAATTCTCAGCCCAACCTGAACAATCTGACTGCTGTAGGCTGCTCGCTGGCGTTAGCGGCTGTCTTCCCTCTGGGTCTGGATGGTTACCACATCGGGATAAACCAATTCCCTTTCGTCTGCCAGGTGAGGAGGTTGTGGGCACATACTTGCAGAATGTGGCCCGTGCGCTCGCGTTCTCTCTCTCTCTCTCTCTCTCTCTCTCTCTCTCTCTTCTCTCCCCTCCCCCCCTGCCCTTCTGAGGAGTATTTGCCATCATTTGTATTTCTCTTGCCTTTCCTTCTCATGGTATCCCAAGTCCTCCCTTCCTGCACCACCCCTCTGGTCTCTCTGTGTCTCTGTCTCTCTTTTCTAGGTCTCCAGACCTTTTTCATTCTGCAGCTCCCTTGCCATTTCCAAGGTTGCCATGGCATGGCATGCCTTGAAAAGAAAGAGAAGATGAAGGAAGGGGGTCTGCACAAAGAACCCCAGAACAATGGGGGCTTGTCTGTGGTGTAGGGCTTGAGAACCAGAGCCGTGGGCTTCCCGTGGGAGCCTTCACTGGGGATTGGAAGGATGAAGAAGGAATCAAGCCAACAGCAGAGCGAACTGGGAGGAAGGACCACCATCCTACAGGGATGAGGCCCTTTTGTGACTAGATGCTGGAAGTTTCTGGGACTCAGGAAAGTTTGGCTTCAACAGTGCTATTTGAGTGGTTCCCTATTATGCTGTAGGAGACACTCTTCTGTCCATTTGTACTCATTCTTCTGCCCCGTTCCTGTCCTGATCATGCATATAGTAGTACACATGCATGCACACATGCACACACACATGCATGCACACACTCGGCTTGTGAGGAATTATCTCTTCCCAGTGGAGTAACAGTGCAGTAGCGACATCCTATAGTGCTCTAGAAGAGGCACGTGAGTAGGGATCTGTACAAAGTGCTGGGAGAGCAAGAAAGGGAAGCAGCTGGTAGTTGGAGTGTCTGGGTGGCCCTCAGGAAGAAGGTGGTATTAGCATAGTGAAGGATGTGTGAGATTTTTGTCAACTGGGAAAAGAGAGGCAGGGGCAGAGGGCATACCCTGTGGCTAGCAGAGACACAGAAGACTAGGAAAAGCAAGTAGTTGAGTAGAGCTGGAGTCTGGGGTGGGTGAGGGCCTGGGAGTTGAGTGTGGACAGATGGGCATGTCACACCTGGAGGAATTCAGGCTCTAACCTTACTGGATGATTAGCTAGATCACCTTGATATGAGGGATGAGAGGAATTACTGAAGGCAGAAGAGAGCTTGTCCCCAGCCCTACCCCATCCTCCCCTTATACCGTATCCCCTGCTAGCTGTGTTCTGCCTACTTTGTCATCTGTCCTCCACCCACACTCCCTCCTACCCGCCTGCCCATCCTGGCTGCAAGCCCCTCCCACTACCCCACCCTATCCTACCCATATTCTTTCTCCTCTTGCAGGCCCGCCTCTGGCTCTTGGGTTTGGGCTTCAGTCTAGGCTATGGCTCCATGTTTACCAAGATCTGGTGGGTCCACACAGTCTTCACCAAGAAGGAAGAAAAGAAGGAATGGAGGAAGGTGAACTGCTGCTTCTGAATCCAGCCCTTGTTGCTTGACCCCTGGGGCTTCCAGGGCTTTCTCCTGACCTGCCTTCTCTAAATGTTTACTCAGACCTTAGAGCCCTGGAAGCTGTATGCCACAGTGGGCCTGCTGGTGAGCATGGACATCCTAACTCTCGCCATCTGGCAAATTGTGGACCCCTTGCACCGGACCATTGAGGTATTACTTGAAGGGGAGATGATGGGGAGCAGGAAGCCAAGCAGAGCTCACTGGCTGCCAGCGTGCCTGGAGCTGAGTGTGATTTTGAAGGGAAAAGAGAGTCATTTCTGCCTGCTAGTGGGCTCCTCTTTGCCCTTCTTGGAAAGAGCCTCATAGCAAGAGATCTGTCGATTTGTCTGAGGAAAGAAAGTGGTGGGATTCTGGGAAGGATCTGTAGAACTTCCAGGCATCAGGGGTGATGTTCCTAGGCCCAGGGTGGGATTGGCATCAGTATTGGGGGTCTCCTAGGAGAGAGGCAGCAGGGTTGGTGGTCAGGAGCTGGGTGGAGTTGGGAGGGTTGGAAGGGGAGCACAGTTATCTTTCTTGTGATCCTTTTTGTTCCTTAGACTTTTGCCAAGGAAGAACCAAAGGAAGACATTGATGTCTCTATCCTGCCGCAACTGGAACACTGCAGCTCCAGGAAGATGAATACATGGCTTGGTGCGTGGGGTGTGTGTGGGCGAGGAAGGGATGAGGTAGGAGGGACTGTCTAGGACAGTAGGTTTAGAAGGAAAAAGAATTTTCGAGAGCAGTGTCAGAGTTTGTCCACCTGTTTCAGTGTCCCCTTCTGTGTCATTGGAGTCATCATCTCTGAGAGAGGAAAGTTGGTCTGTTTTTTTTTTTTCTTCCTTCTACTGTGAGGTGTTTAGGATCCAAAGTGGAGCTCAGAGAGATCAGTATGAGTGATGCTGTTTGTTTGGCAGCTCCTAGAGAAAGACTGGGATTGTGAGGTCATGAGTTTAGACTCTCTTTAGCATTGTCCACATTGCTCTGATCTATAACCACAAATGATGAATGTTCCTCAGTCTGGAAGAGATGAGACATTGTACATGTCCGATGATGGGCCAATTTGAGCTGTTCAACAGGCCGTTGCCTGACAGACAGCTTCAAATGAGCACCATCTACCACTGTGAGCTATGGCTTTTCTTCTCAGGAAGAAGCAATGAGGGTCTGGGCCACCTAGGTAGAGATGAGGTCATAGGGAGGGGTGTGCTAGGTTCTTAGGGCTGCTTGGTGTGGAGAGCTCTCTTTCCATGGCGAAGCAACAAGAAGCAGCAGTAGGTGAAGGACAAAATAGGTGAAGGATAAAGGCTGGAGGAGGGAGTGTGGAGGGCTTTGTTGCCCCCACGTGACCCTCTTCTGCCATCCTAGGCATTTTCTATGGTTACAAGGGGCTGCTGCTACTGCTGGGAATCTTTCTTGCTTATGAGACCAAGAGCGTGTCTACTGAGAAGATCAATGACCACAGGGCTGTAGGCATGGCCATCTACAATGTGGCGGTAAGCACCCTGGACACATGGCATTAACCTAATAGGTAGTCTAGAGATAGTGGATTAGGAAGCATTAGGAGCTGGGATCAATTTGTGTGGCTGTCATAAAAAGTTAATATCTGCATTCTTAATCATTTCATAGTTTATAAAGTACACACTGTTGTATTCCACCCCCAACCCCCAAATACCCAGTGGAATTAGTATCTCCACTTACAGGTGAAAGAATAAACCCAGGGGGTTTTACATCTCCTATCAGTGGTTCATGGGCTAGAATCTGCATACAGATTTTCTGCCAGGCATCTCCAAGGACTGACTTGAATGTGTGCAGAGAATTCTAGGACTTCCTGCTTTGAGGGGAGGGGTTGAGCTAGAGCTGGAAACTTGTTGGGAGCAATTTATTTAGGGCCTTTCTCAGTGTAGAGATGAGGACAATCCTGAATTTCCGTGAAAAGTTCACCAGGACCCTGTCCTTATCAGTTCTTACCTGGAGAAATAAAACCCCATATTCTGTTTGAGCCTGAAGATCCATATGTCTCCCAATATCTTCCTTCGCTCTAGGTCCTGTGCCTCATCACTGCCCCTGTCACCATGATTCTGTCCAGCCAGCAGGATGCAGCCTTTGCCTTCGCCTCCCTTGCCATCGTGTTCTCCTCCTATATCACCCTGGTTGTGCTCTTTGTGCCCAAGGTGAGGTTCTCGCCCGTCGACTCTGAACCTTGCCCATCTGTCCCTACTTCCACTTCTTGCCCTTGTGTCGTCTATTTGTCCATTTTTTCCCCCATCTCATCCTTCTCTAGTCTTCCACAAGCTGATCTGACACACCCTTATCCGCCATCCTATGCCCAAATATTTTCCCCCAGATGCGCAGGCTGATCACCCGAGGAGAATGGCAGTCAGAAGCTCAGGACACCATGAAGACAGGCTCATCCACCAATAACAACGAGGAAGAGAAATCCCGGCTACTGGAGAAGGAGAATCGTGAACTGGAGAAGATCATTGCTGAGGTGTGTGGGTAGTTACGGGTTGTGGGTGATGATGGGGGTTCCAGGAGGCACTCTCATGGAGGGTGGGTTGTGTCTGAGATACAAGTTCCAGTGTTCATGACTTCTGAAAGGGCTTATAAAACCTTCAAAGGAGTGAGTAGAGGATAGGGAAAGGGGGGAAATGTTGAGCATTAGAGTGGCTCAGCTAAAATTGAGCGTTGGCCTGATGAGGTGGAGGAGGCTATTGATTCAACCCTCCTGAGGCAAGAGGGTGGCTACTGGCCATGGTAGCAATTTGGGGGAGGTAACTGTGAGCCATTAGCTACCAACACTCAAGCAGCTGGATGTTGAGTGGGCCCCAAAGCTAAAGGTGTCTGGGCAGATGTCCACTTGTGTTTACTATGCCCCAGGCTGTTGTTAGGAGTCAGTACAATGCCAAAGAGGGAGATGTTTAAACTAGGTTGACGTAAAACTCTGTGATGGTGGGTGTACTGACTTCCCTGCCCTTCCCCATTTTCTCCTTTTGTTTCCGAATTCTCTCTTCTTGCCCTGATCTTTTCTTCTGTTGGTACCCTGTTATATTCTGTGATTTTTTTCCTTGTTCTTTTCCTGATTCTCCATTTAATTTCTTCTGTTCCATTTGCCCTCTACTCTCTGTTTCTATGCCATTTCTTCCCATCCCTTCCTCCCTGTCTCCTGCTCTCCCAATTGTGTTTCTTCCTCCAGAAAGAAGAGCGTGTCTCTGAACTGCGCCATCAGCTCCAGTCTCGGCAGCAGCTCCGCTCCAGGCGCCACCCCCAGACTCCCCCAGATCCTTCTGGGGGCCTACCCAGGGGTCCCTCAGAACCCCCTGACCGTCTTAGCTGTGATGGGAGTCGAGTCCATTTGCTTTATAAGTGAGGGGGTGTGGAGCCAGTAGGAGAAGGAAAGGGAGTAGAGAGAGGACGGGAAGCTGGGAGGAGGCAGGGGACCCCATCCCCAGCTGGAAAGCACTGCGCTGTCCAATCCCATCTCATGTAAATACGCATCTTTCTGTGAGTCCTGGGGTTATTTGGTTCTCCAATACTCCAGGAAAGTGACTTTTTCTCTTACTCATTCATACAGTTTTGTGTCACTACTTCTAATTTAGTTTGTACCTTGCTGGAAGCTCCTCATGACTCCTCAGCAGCCTGACTGCATCTTCCTCTCCCACAATACACCTCTGTCTAGTTACCACGGCAACCCCTAAGCTCCCCACTGCCTTTGTGCTCTGCTCCAGTCAGCAGGGGTCTCCCCACAAGTGCTCTTTCCACCCCAGCAGGGGCCTCTCCACGTCTGTCCCCATCATCGTCCGTAATCTTCCTCCATCCTGCTTGACCTTCCACACGTCCCCATGTTTTCCTCCTCTTCAATTTTGCTGCTTCTGAAGACCAAGGCTCGCCCACTTCTCGTCTCTGCCCCATGTGTACTCACACGGAGAACTTTGCAGCACACGCGTCTCCTCTCCTGCACATGCCTGCTTTGTTCTCCCGCCCTGAGCTTTCCCAGTGTGCAGTGTGCTCCCTGTGGGCACCCAGAGCGACACGAGTTCTCACAGTCACGGGTGTCCTTGTGTGTTTAGGTAGGTGTGTGTGATTTGTCTAGTGTGTTGAGCTGTATCTTCCCTACTTGCACACAGTCATGTGTAGCTGCGTAGGTTCCTTGTGTGTCAGTGCACACTTTGTCCCTTTGTACCTTAAGATTATTGTATTCTCCAACAGAGCCATATGCATCACCCTGCACATTATTAGGCACTTTCTCCCAACCAAGTCATGTTTGCTGGGGCCATCCATCCACTCTCCTTTCATCACCCGCTCTCCTTATCATCCATTCACCCTCTTTATCGTCATCCATTTTCCTTAATCATGGGCAGTTTCTGCTCAAACTTTCCCTCTCCCTCTTCCTCTTCTGTGCTTACATCCCACCCCCAGTCTATTCTCACCATTATCCTCTCCCAACACCAATGTGCTCTTTCTTTCCTTGTTTTCCTTCCTTCGTCCCTTCCCTCCTTCTCCTTCTCTTCCTTTCTCTCTCTCCTCTCTTTCTAGAATTAAGGGTAAAGAACTAGGGGGCAGGCTTGGGAGCTGCTTCTAGTGGGGAGTGGGTGAGAATCCTTTAAAGGAAGGCATCTCTGACTGCTGGGATGGACAGATGGACCGATGGGGCGGGAGGTGGCGTCCCTTTCACACTGTGCTGTCTCTTGGAGAAGACTCTCCCCCCCAACTCTCAATAAACCAGTGAACAGTGTGACACAGCATCTCACCCTTCACTCTGTGAACAGAGTGGGTCCCAGGCCAAGGAAGGAGGCTCAGCGGGCGCCAAGTTAATGAAAAGGCTTTGGAACTGAGGTGTAGAAAAAGGTGTTTTATCGATCTGTTAAGGACTTAGCAGGGCAAAGTAGGACACGATTCAGGCCGAGATTAGTAAGTGATGCCATTGGTGATTAAAAGTATGGGCTCTGAAGTCAGACTGCTGGAACATCAGAATGCAGAAAAGTTCCCTAATGTCTACTCTCTATTTCCATGTTTGTGAAGATGAGAGTATGAACGATGACATTACCCATACATTGCAGCACTGGGTGAATGAGGGGACTCCATGAATCACACATTCAGTACCTAGGACAAGCTTGGTATAGACCAGGTAATGTTAGCACTGTCACTATTGATTAGCAGGTTACATGACAGCAGTCAGCATGCATTGGGAGCCTGGGGCCAGCAGCTGAACAAATGTGAGGACACAGGTCCCAGCAAATCAGAACAAAAGAAGAACGATGACTGATGGAGGTGTTGAATAAAAGCCCACTGAGCGCTCCCTACCTCAAAAATCTTCCTCTAAGGAACCTTGAACATTTGAGGAAGAACTTTTGACCCAAATGAAAGAAAGCAGCTGGGCTGGGAGCTTTAAAAAGGCTGCAATCCTAGCTACTTAGCAAGTGGGGATTGGGAATCCTGGTTTGAGACTGGTCTGGACCACAGACAGATTTCCTTATGAAGAAGTTCACAAGACTCCATCTCATCCAGTGGCTAGGCAAAGTAGTGCATGCCCTTGTCACCCCAGTGACAAATAGGATTGCCATCTAGGCTGGCATGGTTATATAACAGCCCCGTATCTTGAACCAATGCAGAAACAGGCCGGAATGGATCAAGTAAGTAGATCACCTGCCCAGTAAGTCCAAGATCCTGAGTTC
Organism: Perognathus longimembris pacificus; assembly: GCF_023159225.1. Classification (NCBI taxonomy): domain Eukaryota; kingdom Metazoa; phylum Chordata; class Mammalia; order Rodentia; family Heteromyidae; genus Perognathus; species Perognathus longimembris. The sequence goes on from NC_063166.1 coordinate 14,966,343, forward strand.
AAACCCCAGTACTTCCAGGAGGGGAAACAGTTTTGAATGGCCAAGGGATACGAAAAAGAACACCAACAACAATGACAACAACAACAACAACAAACTCAACTGCCTGGGATTTTTACTATTGTGTGTCCTTTTGGAAATGTGCTTTTGCTCAGCTTTTCACTTTGGCACTGGGTTTTTGAAATATAATTTTATTGTTATTACTAAAGCATTGTACAGAGAGGTTATCATTCCATAATCAGGTAATGAGTATATTTCCTTTTTGGACAATGTGACCCCTTCCCTCACTTTTCCCAAAGTTTCTGCTACCCATGCCTCCTGCCCACAAATTGCATAGTTTATTTTCTACATCATTTATATATATATATTTAAATTTATTTATTAATTGAACACAAATTTTTTGACAAGGTGTTGTGCAAAAAGGGTACAGTTACATAGTAGGGCAGTGTGTACATTTCTTGTGATATCTTACACCCTGTTTTTCTTTCCCTTCCCTAGGTCAGGTAGACATATATACAATACCCAATGTACCAAGAACATATACAGTAGCCACGTGGCCAAGCCCAAGAAAATTCGCCTAGGGCTTTAAATGTAATGTTGATATTAGACAATATGTCAACAGTAGTCTTATATGAACGTACATACATAGCTTTTGAGCTATTGTATTCCACTGAGAGGTCAATTTTTGACCTTTATATGTTGAGTAGTAGTTTGGTTTTAGTTACATACTGTTGGGTCGCTGCCCCAATCTTGTGGGAAATACCATTTGATAAGCAGTTTTTGGTTTCACAGACCTGGTCTCTACTGTCTCTCCGTCTTTTTTTTTTTTTTTTGCCAGTCCTGGGCCTTGGACTCAGGGCCTGAGCACTGTCCCTGGCTTCCTTTTGCTCAAGGCTAGCACTCTGCCACTTGAGCCACAGTGCCACTTCTGGCCGTTTTCTGTATATGTGGTGCTGGGGAATCGAACCCAGGGCCTCATGTATACGAGGCATGCTCTCTTGCCACTAGGCCATATCCCCAGCCCCCGTCACCCTTTCTTAACAGTCATATATCAGGGAGATCATGCCCCTTTGTTTTCTGTGTTCTAGGCTTGTCTCGCTCAACATTATTTGTTCAAGTTCTGACCATTTCCCTGCGAATAACAATATTTCACCATTCCTAATCACTATGTATTCCATTGTGTATAGGTACTATATTTTTTGGATCCATTCATCTGTGGAGGGGCATCTGGGTTGTTTCCATATTTTGGCTATTGTGAATTGTGCTGAGATAAACATGGAAGTACAAATGTCTTTTTGATATCTTGGGACCTGCTGTTCAGGATAGATGCCTAGGAGTGGTATGGCTGGGTCATAGGGTAGGTCTATATTAAGCTTTTTGAGAAACCTCCATACTGTTCTCCAAAGTGGTTGTACTAATTTGTATTCCCACCAACAATGGAGAAGGGTTCCTCTTTCCCCGCACCCCCTCCAGCATTTGTTGTTGCCTGAGTTCAGAGTATAGGCCATTCTAACTGGAGTGAGGTGGTATCTCAGGGTTGTTTTTATTTGCATTTCCTTTACTACCAGGGATGTTGAACATTTTCTCATATGTTTCTTTGTCATTTTTATCTCTTGTGAAGTCTCTCTTTAGCTCCTTTACCCATTTCCTAATTGGTTTATTGGGCTTGGAGGGGCTTAGTTTTTTGAGTTCTTTGTAGATGACAGATATTAGGCCTTTGTCTGTTGCTGTGCTGGTAAAGATCCTTTCCCATATGGTTGGCTGTCTTTCTGTTTTGGTGGCTATGTCCTTATCTGTGCAGAAACTTTTTAATTTGTAGTAGTCCCATTTGTTGAGACTCTCCCCTATTTGTTGTGCCCCTGGGACTCTATTCAGGAAGTTCCTTCCTGTGCCTATAAGTTCTAGCATCTTTCCTACTCTGTCCTTCAGTAGTTTCAAGGATTCAGGTCTGATATTGAGGTCCTTGATCCATTTTGAGTTGATCTTGGTGCATGGTGATAGGCTTGGGTCTACTTTGAGTTTTCTGCATATGGCTGCCCAGTTCTCCCAGCACCAGTAGTTGAAGAGGCTATGTTTATTCCATTGTATGTCTTTAGCTCCTTTGTCGAATATCAGCTGACTGTAAGAGTGCAGTTTTATTTCTGGATCTTCAATTCTAATCCATTGGTCTTTTGATCTGTTTTTATACCAATACCAGGCTGTTTTTGTTATGATGGCCCTGTAGTAGAGCTTGAAGTCTGGTATTGTGATACCTTCTGCACTGCTTTTTTTTTTTTTTTTTGCCTAGAATTGCTTTGGCTATTCTAGGTCTTTTGCTGTTCCATATGAATTTATGGATTGCTTTCTCTATTTCAGTGAAGAATGTGCAAAGGCTTTTTGGGCATCGACTGAGATAACAATGAGATTCTTGATTTTAGTTCTGTTTATGTGGTGAATTACATTGATTTACGGATGTTGAACCATCCTTGTGACTGTGGGATGAAGCCTACTTGGTCATGATGTATAATATTCTAAATCAGTTTCTGGATTCTGTTAGCTAATATTTTATTGAGGAGCTTTGCGTCTTTGTTCTTTAGTGATATTGGTCTGTAGTTCTCTTTTTTTGTTGGGTCTTTGCCTGGTTTGGGAATTAGTATGATATTAGCTTTGTAGAATGAGTTTGGGATTTCTCGCGGAAGAGTTTGAGGAGTATTGGTATTAGCTCCTCACTAAAGGTTTTATAGAATTTGTTGGTGAATCCATCTGGGCCTGGGCTTTTCTTTGTTGGGAGGTTCTTGATTACCCCCTGTATCTCGCTGTAAGTTATTGGCTTATTTAGTTGATTTATTTCTTCTTGGTTCAGTTTGGGCAATTTATACTTCTCTAAGGATTGATCCATTTCTGTAAAATTATTGTTTTTTACTGAGTAGAGGTTCTGGAAATAGCTCCTTATGATTGTTTGAATATCGTGTGTACTTGTTGTAATTTTTCCGGTGGAGTCCCTGATTTTACGTATATGAGTCTTTTTTTTTTTTTTTGTAAGTCTTGCGAGGGGTCTGTCAATTTTGTTTATTTTCTCAAAGAACCAGCTTTTAGTCTTATTTATTTGTTGAATGGTCTTTCTATTTTCAATCAGATTTATCTCTTCTTTAATCTTTGTGATCTCTCTCCTCCTAGTCATTTTAGATTCGATCATTTCTTGTTTCTCCAGTTGTTTTAGTTTCATCGTGAGGTTATTCACCTGCTCTGCTTCCATTCTTTTAATGTGAGTGCTGAGGGCAATGATCTTGCCCCTTAGTACTGCCTTAGCTGTGTCCCATAGGTTTCTTTGTGATGTGTTTTCATTGTCATTGTGGCTTATGAATTTGTTGATTTCATCTTTAATTTGGTCTGTGGCCCAAGTGTTGGATAACAGTGTGGGGTTTAGCCTCCAAGAATGTGTATAGCCTCTGTGGTAACCGTTGTTATTTTTTATTTATTTTGGCCAGTCCTGGGGCTTAGACTCAGGGCCTGAGCACTGTCCCTGGCTTCTTTTTGCTCAAGGCTAGCACTCTGCCACTTGAGCCACAGCACCACTTCTGGCCATTTTCTGTATATGTGGTGCTGGGGAATTGAACCCAGGGCCTCATGTATATGAGGCAAGCACTCTTGCCACTAGGCCATATCCCCAGCCCGTAACCGTTGTTATTGAGGGTTACCTTTAATCCACTGTGGTCAGATATAATACATGGGATGACATCAATACTTTTGTATTTGCTGAGGTTCTTTGTGTGGGCTATGACATGGTCTATTTTGGAGTATGATCCATGGGCTGCTGAGAAGAAGGTGTATTGGGTCTCTGTAGGGTGGAAGATTCTGTATAGATCTGTCAGATCCATTTGGGATATGGTGTTACTTAGGTCCTCAGCTCCCTTGCTGATCCTTTGGGTGTTGGATCTGTCTCTTGGAGAGAGTGGGGTATTAAAGTCTCCCACTATGATTGTGTTTGGGTCTATCTTGTTCTGTAGTTCTGTGAGAATTTGCTTGACATAGGTAGGGCCTCTTTTGTTCGGTGAGTATACATTTATCACCGTGATGTCTTGATTCTGGATTTTTCTTTATATTAAAATGTAGTGTCCTTCTTTTCTTTTTGAGTTGATTTTAATGAAAAGTCCAGCTTGTCTGAGATCAGGATGGCTACACCTGCCATTTTGGTAGGTGTGTTTGCTTGGAAGATCTTGCTCCATCCTTTCATTCGGAGCCTGTTTCTGTCCCTTGCTGTAAGGTGGGTCTCTTGTAGACAAAAGATGTCAACTTTTTGTTTGTGGATCCATTCTGCCAGTCTTTTCCTCTTTATCGGAGAGTTTATACCTTTTATATTCAAAGAGATCAAGGATAAGAGTGTTTTTTCTCCTTCCATCTTCTTGTTGGGCTGTTTTTCCTCTTTTTTTTTTTTTTTCTTCTTGTCTTTAGTGAGCTGCTCTTTCTGTTGGGCTCTGGCTACTGTAGTTTCTTTCTGTTTCTGTCTATGTGTCCTGTATGATTTCTGCTGGGTGGGATTCCCCTCTTAGAATTCACTGTAGGGCTGGCTTTTTATTCACATGCTCCTTTAGATCCTCTTTGCTATGGAAAGATCTGGTTTTCCCCTCAAATATGAACTCCAATTTCGCTGGATATTTTATTTTAGGTTGGCAGTTGTTGGCCTGTGGAACTTGGATGGTGTTCTTCCACTCTCTTCGCACGTGGTAGGTTTGTGTGGAGAGGTCTGCTGTTATTCGGATCCTCTTCCCATTGTAGTAAATTTCTTTCTTCGCTTTGGCTGCATTCAAAATTTGCTCTTTATTCTTGAGATCTGAAGTCTTGAATATTATGTGCCTTGGCGTGGCTTTTCTGGTGTCTGGCCTGCCAGGTGTCCTATAGGCTTCGGTTACCTGGATGGGGTCCCTTGTGAGATTGGGGAAGTTTTCTGCAATAACTTTATTGAAAATATGATGAAGCCCTCTGCTCTGGTATTCGGCTCCTTCTTCTATTCCAATTATGCGCAGATTATATCTCTTGTCTTTGTCCACTAGCTCCTGGATTAGTCTGCCCTGAAGCTTCACCGTTTCTGCGAGTGTGGTAATTTTCTGGTTCTTATTGGCTGCATCATGGTCCAAGAGAGGGATTCTGGATTCCATATAGTCAATTCTTCGTGCTGTGGATTCAATTGCGGAGTTTATGGATGTCAGAGAACTATTTATGGTTGTCATATCAGCTCTGATCGTGGAAATTTCTTCCTTTAAAGAGTTGTATTTTAAATCTATTTTTTCATGCATTTCACTTCTCAGGATGTTAAGGTCTTCTTTAACGGAGGTTTGCATTGTATCCATTTTTGCTTCCATTTCTTTCTTGGCTTCCTGAATGTCCTTCAAGACTTCCACTCTAAACTCCTGGAATTGTTTTCTTATTTCGTTTCTGAAGCTTTCCATCATTTCTGCTAACATGGCCTCAGTTGATTTTTTATTCTCCATCTCCAGTCGTGCTGCTTTTTGGAGCTGGCGAGTTGGCTTGCCCTTTGATGAACTGTGTTATATTTCTTCGTGATTTGCGCATCTGGAGATCTGTGGGTGGCTTCCCTGGTTTGGCTTTGTGCTGTTTCCCGCTGGTCCATCAGTGGGAGCCTTGTGTCCTGGTGTCCTGGCTCTGGGTTTGGGTTTGGCTGTTGAACCTTGCTTTCCAGTGGGTGAGCGTGACCTTCTCGGTTGTTGCTGAGGTGGTCACTCTCCCTGCACTTGGGGGTCGGTAGGTTCTGTGTCTTTCTCTGCAGGACAGTGTCCTGCCGCTGTGTTGTGCTGACCCTAGCGTGCCCCTGGTGGGGGTTTGCTGGTCGATAATTCAGCATGGCGTGGAGGCTTATCTCTTCTTTGGTTCTTTTTTCCACTCTGTATCTTGGTCAGAGGAGCTCACCTCTCAGGTGGTTCGCCCTCCTGTGTGGACCGCTCCGGGGCCAGTGTTGTTTAGGGGCGGCCCACCCACTTGTGTGAAATGTGCCAAACTGAGTGGGCATGGCGGGTGGAGAGCTCTGCCCTCCTGTGCAGGTGCACCTACCAGAGCGGGCGCTGCTGCTGTGGCCCCGCCCACCTGAGTGAGGTACACCTACCAGAGCGAGCCCCGGGTTGTTGGGTTGTGCTTGTGCCCTCCCGCTGTGGGGGGCGGTATGTGTGGGGCCCAGTGGGATCAACTGTCCGTGCGTGGGTTAGTGCCCTCAGACTGCGCCTCTGCTGGGAGGGGGGCGTTTGATCAGGCCCAGGTGTCCCTGCTGTGCTGGTATTGCCCACCAGCGCCTGTGATTTTAGTTGAAAAAGTCCGCGAGGCCCAGGTGCCTCGGGTGGGGCTTGCACTGCCGGCCATACCCCGGCCCCTGTTGGGAAGGGGGCAGGGCCGGTGTGGCCAGTTCAGGCTCCTGGGCGGCCTTGGGGCTGCTCCGCCCTTCCCCTGCTAACTCCTGTGACTTCCCAGAGCCTGATGGGAGCTTCCCGCCTGATTTGGGGGTTCTTTGTTTCCTTGCGGTGGGGAAGGGGAGGGAGGGAGATCTAGCTTCTTTGTAGGGTTTGGGTCTCTGATAGCTGGTCTCCCATTGGGGGAGGGGACAATGGGGGACTCACTGGTCCTGGATTGTGTGTGTGTCCCGCGCCACCGTTGGTCCTTCGGGGGTGGAGTGCTGGGGTGTGGTGAAAGGTCGTGGTGGCGTCCTTGGCTCTCCCCTTCTGCACCGCTTGGTTCCCCTGCCGCTCACGTCCGTTCCTGGCCGTGTGGACCTGAACTTCCCGTCGCCGCCGTGTGTCTTGGTCCGCGCTCTCACTGGGGTCCGTGGAGTCCTGCTGTCTGGACTCTGCACTCCTGGTGTGAGTTTTCGGCACTTGGTCTGCCGTTCACTGGGTCCCCTTTCCCAGCCTGGCCCTTTTCGGGCCAGGGCCGGCCGGTGGGGGGAGGGTACCCTGGAGATTCTCTGGCTCCATGCAGGTTATAGGCTTTTCTTTTTTTTTGCTCCTTTTTGTTTCCTGCGTTTCTCCTGCTTCTGGCTGCTGGTTTTGCTGGGTTCTTGATGGGGTGTTGGGTGCTGGAGTTCCCAGCTCGCTATTCAGTTGGAGCGAGTCAGGGTGCCTCCCTACTGTGGCGGCGCCATCTTCCTGCCTTCTACATAGTTTATATTGAATCGCATTACCGAATTTGTTTTTTTTTTTGTGTGTGTGTGTTTTTTTCTTATTTATTGTCAAAGTGGCATCACTGAATTTGTTCACCCTTCCTCCATTTCTGCACCCTACTTTGTCCCCCATAAAAATGCAACCCCCAATAACAAACTCCAAATCAAAAACACTGCCACCAACATCACACACACATACACCACACACTCACACACACATCTATGTTTTCATTTCCTGGAATTCATTTGGATAAATGGTATTTTAAGTGTTTGGAGGCATTAGGCCTTTAGGTTCCTCCCCTTAGAATACCATCCTTTAGTCTCATGGCATGTGAATGCTTAGTCTTGTATAGCTTACCATGTCCAGTTGTATTTTGGATCTAGTTTTCACATAGAGAAAACATTGCTGTGGCATTGATATTTGTACTTTTTGCACATGAACGACAAGGGTTGGATAAGCTCTGTCTTTTCATTGTCCTGTTGATAGGAGAAATCTTAGGGCAGTACTTGAAAAACATTCCACTGTGATTATCTACCTTGGATCCATTGGACTTAATTTGAGTTTCCTGCCTTCCCTCAGTGGAATATTCTGGAGGAAAGGGTAAGGCATCTATGGAGCAGAGCAGCCTGTGGTGTGGAAAATGCCACAGTAGCAGAAGTTCCATACCAGGCCTGGGGAGAACCTAAAAGATCCAAATTACCACCTTAGACTTGCCTTGCACTTAGCTGGGGTGTAAATGATAAATAAAAGGTCCGGCGCTCTGTGGCAGCCAAGCGAAAGCAGACACTGTCTGCTAGCAGTAGGGTAGGGACTGGGCAAATGGATTGGTGAGGGGATAAACTGTTGCTCAGCAGTTCAGGCCGGGGTTGGTCTTCATCCATGGGGTGGTGGCCTTGCTTTAGTCAGGGTGCCACTCCCTGCCTTGGACTTGAGGTCTCTTTCTGACCTCGGAATGCCCCGGAGTCTAGACTACCTGCTAAGCATTGGTCCCCCTGCTCTTCCTTGCCCTGCCTTGCTCTTTTGCTTCCCTACCTTTCTCCTATCTCCAGGAGCAATGTTCTCATGAGAACTTTGCTGCCATGTAACTTAGTATCTTTGTGGACCATCGGCAGGTAGTTTTTGCTTTCGTTTTTGTTGGAGACAGGGTCTTGAATTTGAGATCCTCCTGCCTCAGCCTCTTGAGTGGTGGGGTTATAGGGATGTACTGCCGTTCCCAACTCTATCACTTGGTGTTGATTGGGCAGGTGCACTTCTAGGTTCTGGGGACAGAACAGAGTAAGATGGCTTGTAGGGGACCCATATACTCAATGAATAGCTACCTGATGAATAAATATAGTTTTTATGGGTTGGTGGTATGGCTCAAGTGATAGAGTGCTGGCCTAGCAAGTGTAAGGCCCCAAGTTCCAGTCTTAATACCACCAAACAGGTAAATAAAATGGTGTGATGAGGACAACCCCTGGCAGAATGGAGGTTGTAGGGTCACTGTTTGGCCAGAAGACTGGCTTCAGGAGACAAAGAATCTGTCCAGTGTTAGCAACTAATAATACAGCTTAGATCCAGCATTCAAACCATATGCAGTTACTGACTACTGTGCAGCCTGCTGCGCTGAAAGAGTTTAAACAAGAATAATTTATTGCTCGGGGTTGTGGCTACCAGTCAGGAGGCCGAGAACTGAGAATTGACATTTGGAGCTAGCCAGGGTGGATACAGCAATAGACTCATATCTCTGATTAGCAAAAAGCCAGAAGTTGATGCATGGTTCAAGTGGTAGAGCACTAGCCACGAGTGAAAAAGCCAAGAACTTAAGGCCCAACTAAAGGCCCCAAGTTCAAATTCCAGGAACTGGCAACTCCCTTCCCCCACATATGCATATATATATTTCCATGTCAGGACTTTTTTTCTTCTTCTTTTGTCAGTTGTAGGGCTTGAACTCAGGGCCTGGGCACTGTTTCTGAGCCACTTTGTGCTCAAGGCTACCATTCCACCACTTGAGCCACGGTAGCACTTCCCATTTTTGAGTGGTTAATTGGAGATAAGAGTCTCATGGGGGACTTTTCTGCCTGGGCTGGTTTTGAATTGAGATCCTCAGATCTCAGCCTCCTGAGTAGCTAGGATTGTAGGCGTGAGCCCTGAATCCTGGCTTATGTGTCAGGATTTCAGACAAGCTACAGGGTAGGAGTTTACCCCTTTTTTCACAACAGTTGAAGGGCCCCAACTTCGAAGGCTGGGGCTGGAGTCACGAGAAGACTCCTTTCCTCAGTGACTAGGTGGGTGTGGGCTGGGTGGACACCAGCTGGGATGTGGGCCCGAACGCCACATGTTTTTCCATGTGGCCTGAGATTCTTCATCTGATTGGATTCCAAGGTGAGTGGCCTGAGCGGAGTCTGGGAGAGCCAGCTAGATATGCTTTTTGTTTCTTCCGGACAAAGTCTTGGCAGTCACATAGCATGGCTCTGCTCTGTTACCTTGTGCCAGATTCCAGGAGTGGAAAAGCCGGTCATGCTGTCGCAAATGCATTGGGATGGGTTAGCTGCGTTGCTGCAACCTTGGAACAAGGATTCAATGAGGCTGCCCTGCCCACCATCCACTCTACCTCCCTCACCTCACTCTTCGTCCCTCTCCCATGCCCATGGTCTCATTTTGGTGTATTTGCTGGCTTTCAGCCACTCACTAGGGCTCCTCTTGGAGGAACTGCCCGGGCTGTGTGTGTCATCCCACACCTGGTCTTTTCTGCCTGTGGTGTTGCCGATAGCTTAATTGTGGCTCCTCTTAGAATCATCAGTAGCTTTAGGTCACCCAGAACAGCTGTTTTGCTTATTCACTCAAACTTTTGGAGCAGGGAATTCTTACTTTATACACATTGGCCGTTTAAATTGACGTTTGAACTTAAGGCATTGGGCTTGCTAGGCGGGCATTCTACGTGAGCCATGGCAGCCAGCCCCGTTTGCTTGCACTGCTTTTTAAGGAGGATCTTGCCTTTTGCCTGGCTGGCCTGGCCAGCAATACTACTTATGCTTCTTCCCATGGAGTTGGCATTATAGAGATGAACAGTTGCACCTGGCTTTCTATTAATTTAGATGGAGACTTGTGAATTTTTCAATTTTTATTTTGCCAGGGCTGGCCTTGAACCATCATCCTCCCCACCTTTTACCTCCTGAAAGCTATTAAGGGCACTTGCAGTCCTACTCAGGATTACAGGCTTGAGCCACTGCACCTGGTAGGAACAGCGAATTGTTTACTCGGTGCTTCATGTAGATTTTTTTCCCCTTTATGGTTTCTTAGCTCCAGGGAAATCATAAAATGTGCTTCATGGCATGCAAGGCTGCCCATCAGGAGTGATGTTGAAACTATTAGCTTCCAACATGGCGTCTACTATGATGGAACCTGTGGGGCAAGTGCCTCATGGAATGTGGCCCCACGTCAGGGCAGCTGTGCTGGGGCACAGATGGGGGCCTGTGTGGGCCAGACATTGGCAGGCATCTTGGTTCAGCAAAGCAAGAGAGACATGGGAGCACCACCCATGCACCATACACGTGCGGGAGAGGGAAAATGCCTTTTCCTCCAGATGAGAAGTCTTGTAAATTAGATAGGTAAATGGCAGCTTAATGAGAAATATAAACACAAGCATGTTCGTTAACATGTACACTGGACTACCTGGTGATGAGTGCCCAAAGGGTGGTTAGGATTGGAGCTTACACCATCTGGGCTAGGTACCAGTGGCTCACGCCTGTAATCCTAGCTCCTCACTGGGCTGAGATCTGAGGGTCAAGGTTTGAAGCCAGCCCACACAGGAAAGTCCATGAGACTCTTCAGTGAACAACCAAAGAGCCAGAAGTGGAGGTGTGTCTCAAATGGAAGAGCATCAGCCTTGAGGGAGAAAGCTAAGAGAGAGCACCCAGGTCCTGGGTTCAAATCCTAGTACTGGCACACACACACACACACACACACATTCAAACAAAACCACCATCACCAGCAACCATTAAAAACACCTTGGGCTGCACAAAGGAGAGGGTTTTATATGTCTGGATGGGTGAGGGGAGGGGAGATTATGGGAAGGTAAACAGGAAAAGAGGGGTACACAGTCTGCAATGTTTGTTATTTGAACATAAACTGGTACCTTCTTCATTGGTAAAAAAATTATACCTTTACAAATGTAAATTTCCTTTGCTAGAGGAAATCTTGTTCCCTGTTTTGAGAGCCTTCTTCCAGGTGTGTTGGTTGCCAGGGACATTCAGCTCAAAATAATCCTTATGTTAAAGAGGCATATTTTGAGCTAGTAATTCTGGCCCTCTTCAAGAGGGCCGCGAGGGACATCTGGGATACCTGGAAGCCTGGCTTTGTAGGGGGCTAGAGGGAGCTGAACTCTGCGCTTCAGTCTGTATTCCAGATTCAGTGAGCCCTAAGGAAGAGACTAGTAGCCAGACACTGAAGGCACATCCTTATAATCCTAGCTACTAGGGAAGGCTGAGATCTGAGAATGGTTCCTAGCTAGTCCAGGCAGGAATGTCTGTGAGACACATCTCCAGTTAGCCATCAAAAAGCCCTGGGTTTGATTCCTCATCACCATATATAGGAAAACCCAGAAGTGGTGTTGTGGATCAAGTGGTAGAGTGCTAGCCTCCAGCAAAAAGAAGCTAGGGACAGTGCTCAGGTCCTGAGTTCAAGCCCCAGGACTGGCAAACACACACACACACACACACACACACACACACAAAACAAAACAAAACAACAAAAAAAAACAAAACAACCCACCCAAAAAACAACTGGAGCCAGGTGCTGGTGGCTCACGCCTGTAATCCTAGCTATTCAAGAGGCTGAGGTTTGAGGATCGAGGTTCAAAGCCAGCCTAGGCAGGAAAGTCCATGAAACTCTTACCTCCAATTAACCACCAGAAAGCTGGATGTGGTGCTATGGCTCAAGTAGTAGAGCACTAACCTTGAGCTGAAGAGCTCAGCTCTTCAGGACAGTGCCCAGGCCCAGGGTTCAAGCCCTACAACTGACCACCACCACCAACAACAACAAAAAAAAAAAAAAAAAAAAAAAGGAAAAAAAAAAGAAAGAAAAAGAAAAGCATCCATGGGATTAGGACTTTGGAGCACTTGAACATTCTTTAGGGACTAAGGTTCATTCATTCATTCATAGGATTGAGTACTCATGGCCTGCTAACTTCTGGGCCCTGTCTTTTGGGATCAGTGTAAGAACACATAAGTTGTAACAATGTGTGTGTGTGTGTGTGTGTGTGTGTGTGAGGCCAGTCATGGAGCTTGAACTCAGGGCCTGAGCACTGTCCCTGGCTTCTTTTTGCTCAAGGCTAGCACTCTACCACTTGAGCAACAGCGCCACTTCTGCCTTTTTCTGTGTATGTGGTGCTGAGGAATCGAACCCAGGGCTTCATGTAGTGCTAGGCAAGCACTCTCCTGCTAAGCCACATTCCCAGTGCAACAATTTTTTTTTTAAATGTGGAGTTTTTAGTTCTGTTGTTTCTTGTTCCCATGGGATGCTTTGAAGTATTTGGAAAATTTATCCTAGAGACAGAAAACTCTTAGATGAGTCGCCAAGGGAGATGTGTTTGTATGATTTCTCACCTGGGCTGGGAGGGCGCTATGTATACTAAGAGATGGGGCTAAGAACTTGGCATATGGATCCAGTACTCCTGGATGTGAATTTTGGTTCAGACATTTGAAAGATGGTACTTGAATGCTAATGTTTAATTAGCATGAAAAAAGAATATCTTTTCTGTAGGACTCTCACAGGGATTACATAATATGTGTTGATGGGTGTAAATTATATTATTATTATTTGGTCATGGGGCTTGAATTCAGGGCCTGCGTGCTGTCTTTGAGCTCTTTTGCTCAAGGTTACGCTCTATCCCTTTGAGCCATAGCTCCGATTCTGGTTTTCTGGTGGTTAGTTGGAGGTAAAGAGTCTCATGGACTTTCCTTCCCAGGCTGGCTTTGAACTACAATTCTCAGATCTCAGCCTCCTGAGTATCTAGAATTATAGGCGTGAGCCACCAGTGCTTGGCTCAATTCTTTATTTATTAGTCCTGGGGCTTGGACTTGTGGCCTGAGCACTGTCACTGGCTTCTTTTTGCTCAAGGCTTGCACTCTATCTTTTGAGCCACAGTGCCACTTCTGGCCTTTTCTGTTTATGTGGTGCTGAGGAATCGAACCCAGGGCTTCGTGCATGCTAGGCAAGCATTCTACCACTAAGCCACATTCCCAGATCCAATCAATTTGTTCATTATTTTAATAATTATTATCATTCCTTTTTTTTTGTTCCAGTCTTGGGGCTTGAACTGAGGGCCTGATGCTTTTATGCTAGCACTATCACTTAAGCCACAGCTCCACGTCCTCGTGTTTGGTGGTTCTAGATAAGAGTCCCCTGGACTTTTCTGACCAGTCTAGCTTCAAACTGCAATCCTAAGATCTCAGCCTCCTGAATAGCTAGGATTACAGGTGTGAGCTACCAGCACCTGGCCTACTTTACTTTGAGTAATACCTAGCATAACATAATCACTCTATAGAGACTTTATAATAGTAGTCACAATACCTCCCCGAGCTTCCATCAAGAGCTTGGCATGATAGTGCAATTTCATATTTGGCCAGCAGATGGCACAAAAGCCTGCCCTCTATAGTACATCTCTTCTAAATATGAAAATAGTTTCCTTTCTGAGCTGGCATTTTAAAGAGAGAATACAAGGACCAACGTTAATCTGCAACACTCTAGCTTAAAGCTGAAGGGTTCTGAGATACTTGATTATGGCATGAAAGTAGCATGATATGTTTGGGAATTGTCTGACCAAGAATTCATGAGACATAGATTTAGACACACTTTCCAATGCTGCGTGTTCAGGTTTTTAAATTTATTTGAGCTTTAGCTTCCCCTCTTTTTTTTTGGTTGACATTTGGTGGATAAAATAGAATGAGAATGCAAAACAGACACACAGATAAGTGGAAAGAAGCTCAAAATAAGGGAGGAATCAAAATTGGAATTGACAATTGAACACGACAAAGAATTAGAACTGGAAATGATAAAATTAGGAAGATGATTGTAGAGGTGGATTGATAAATAAAATAGAGAAAAGAGAATATTCCATGTGATTCTGGTGGTAATATTTCACATACAATACTGATCTCCCTCTTACATTTCCAGTTTCCAACACACACACAGACACACACACACACACACACACGTCATCTGTTGCTGTGGCATAATAGGTGTGAAGCAGAGAAGTCCAGATCTCGGCCTTCCTGATAAGGCATGCAGAATATCCCTAAGTTATAAGCCTACAAAGTGGCTACCGGTTCTGTCTGGGCTCCACTTCCTTCCCCAGCAATCTCCTGAATGCTTTCTTTACCTCTTTGTTCCTCAGGGTGTAGATGAGAGGGTTAAGACAAGGAGTGCCCACGGCATAGAAGAGACCGAAGAACTTGCCCCTCTCTTGGGCATAGGGGTTTTTGGGCTGCAGGTAGCCAGCAATGGCTGAGCTGTAGAAGAGGGTGACCACAATGAGGTGGGAGGAGCAGGTCCCGAAGGCTTTCCTCCGACCTTCTGCAGAGTTAATCCTCAGGACCGCCCGGGCGATGGCCCCATAAGAGACAAGGATGAGACTGAGAGGCACAACCAAGAGGAGGACACTGGCCACAGCCATCTGGATTTCATTGTAGGTGGTGTCCCCGCAGGAGAGCCTAATGAGAGCTGGCACCTCACAGACAAAATCGTCCACCTCATGGTGGGGACAGAAGGGCAGGCGGAGGGTGGGTGGCGTCTGGACCACGGATTCCACCAGCCCAATGGCCCAGGCCACAGCCGCCAGCTGCCGGCACAGGCGCGGGTGGACGATGGTGGCATAGTGGAGGGGTTGGCACACAGCCACATAGCGGTCAAAGGCCATCACCGCCAGGAGGATGCACTCGGAGGTCCCGAGGGACAGGAAGACGAAGAGCTGGACAGAGCACCCCAGGAAGCTGATGGTCTTCTTGGGACCCCAGAGGTTGACCAGCATCTGGGGGACAAAACTAGTGGTGAAGCAGAGGTCCAGGAAGGAGAGGTTGGAGAGGAAGAAGTACATGGGGGAGCGGAGCCTGGGGTCCAGCGAGGACAGCAGGATGATGAGGGTGTTGCCCATCAGAGTCAGGAGGTAGGAAAGCAGGACAACCACGAAGAGAATCTTTTCTAGGCGCGGGTGTTCTGAGAAGCCCAGAAGGAGGAAGCCCGCTGGAGAGCTTTGGTTGGCCATGGCCAGGTCCTGTCTAGCTAGAAAATGAGGCTATCAGACTACTATTGTTTCAATGTTGTATGTGTGAGTATGTGTGTGTGTGTGTGTGTGTGTGTGTGTGTGTGTGTGTGTGTGTGTGTGTGTGTGTGTGTTCTGATACTGGGTCTTAAACTGGGCCGGGACACTATCTCTTAGCTGTTTTTTCTTTTTACTCAAGGCTTGCACTCTACCCCTCAGCCACAGCTCTGCTCTCTGGCTTTTTGGTGGCTAGTGGAAAATGAGAGTCTCCAAGACTTTCCCTCCTGGGCTAGCTTTGAGGCAAGCACTCTTGCCACTAGGCCATATTCCCAGCCCTGGGCTAGCTTTCAACAGGAATCTTCAGATCTCAGTCTCCTGGGAAGCTAGGACTGCAGGCAAGAGCCACAGGTGCCCGGCTCAATGTGTCTTATAGAAAGTTCATACTTGTCAGGTGATGCCAGGAATGTATCTCCTTTACCTCGTGTCCCAGACTCTTTCCCAGGCACATAATCCGCAAGCCTCTTCTCTCCCCCTACTCCTTCTGGCTAGAAGTCCAGTAAGAGTGAGGACATCAAGAATGTGACAGACAGTAGATGGCACCTTGCCCTGGTCCCGCTGATTTCCTATTTGAGGTTAACAAAGAAAAGCTAATGACAAACATGGATTTATTAACTCATCATTCAGCAGAAATTTATTGGGTGTGCCATTCTGTTTATTATTATTTTGTGGTGCTGGGGACTGAACCCAGTGCCCTCTCACTGAGAAACATTCCCAGCCCTTCTGAGTACTTTTATGTTGTCTTATTCCTCATTTATTTGTTGGAGGAATTAGCCAAGTGATATATTTGGGGGCTAAATTTAGCTCCAGTGGTAGAATGTTTATCTAGCATGTGCTCTAGGTTGGATCCTTAGCATTGGAAAAATGCAAATGAATAAATTTTGAATGAGTTTTATAATTATGTATTATCCCTGTAGGCTTAATTATTTATTAGCTGGTGGAGTAGAATGGAATAAATGGCAATAAAAGTCTTTATTTGGCAATTCTTCATTTAGTTTACCAGAGACAGAATGTTTATCTATGGCAGAGATTTTTTCCATTTTCAGAGAAATGCTTCCTCTCCCCACCCCCAATAAAAAAGATCACTTCAGGGAATTTCCAATGTATGTCACTCAGCCAGTTGTCCTGGTTAGGGAAATTGGTCCACAAGGTGTCTTCAGGTACCAGAACCTTATAGGTGGGAGATGAGAATGACCGCATGTATGTTAAAATCCTTGGGCGAAAGATTTAGAGACCAGCATGAGGAAAATGCTTACCCAGTGATATTTTCATTTTTTTGAAGTCCTAGGATAAACTCAGGATATTAATTACGCTAGCACTCTACCTTCAAGCCACCGCAAGCCCAAGAGGCTAGAAGGACAAATTTGAGGAAGAATTTATGTGAGAAAACTTTCTAGAGAAGTGATTAGATTGTCTTTCTTTCTTTCTTTCTTTCTTGCTTTCTTTCTTTTTTTTTTTTTTTGGTAAAAGTGAGAAGTAGTGCCAGGAGCTAGTGACTCATGCCTGTAACCTTAGCTCCTCAGAAGGCTAAGATCTGAGGATTGTGGTTCAAAGCCAGCCTGGGCAGGAAGGTCTGTGAGACTCTTCACTTCACTCCCAGAAAACTGGAAGTGGAGCTTGTGGCTTAAAGTGGTAGAGTCTTGAGTGGAAAAAGCTCTGGGACAGCTTTTCTACTACTGTTCCTGCTAACCCCCCCAAATATATTTTTCTTTAATATGTAAAATATTGTATATTCACACACAATGTGAGGAAAGCAAATCTCTGCAGTATAAAGGATAATGGAGGCCATTCCTGGCACAGGGTCAAACAGTGAAAAAACATTTCAACATCTCTGAAGGTTCTGTGTACCTTCCCTGACGTCTCAATTTCTGGTCCTTGAAAATGGAATGGTGATTCTACTTTGTGTGTGTGTGTATGTGTGTGTATGTGTGTGTGTATGTGTGTGTGTGTGTGTGTGTGCATGCACCAGTACTAGGGCTTGAACTCAGAGCCTCATGCTTCTGCGCTTGGCTTTTTAGCTCAAGTCTGGTGCTCAAGTCTGAGTCACAGGTCTACTTCCAACTTTTTGCTGGTTAATTAGAGATAAAAGTCAAATGGACTTTCCTGCCCAGGCTTACTACGAACCTCGGTTCTCAGATCTCAGCCTCCTAAATAGCTAGTGATACAGGTGTGTGCCACCAGTGGGCTCGATTCTGAATTTTAAATTAATTATTATTTCTCCTTTCTTTCTTTTTTTGAGATGTTATTTCTCATGCCATAAAATTCACCCTTTGGATGTCTACGGTGCTTTTCAGCATATTCACCGATTTTTTAGCCAATATCATTTACCTTCAGAACATCTCATCTCTCCGAAGACATCCCCTTTGTGCTATACAATTATTTGATAAAACCTCAGAGGACAGTATTTCTTATTCACCCACCCACTATTATTGTAACCAATTCCCTGAATTTCTAACTGGGGCATTCTCTTGGCATTCTACTCCCTTCCCTTTTCTGCCTTATTGATGGATCGCTTTTAGATTAGGTTTCTTTAGTAACACTGCCTATTTTCTCTCTTTGGATCCCATTCATTTATTGTTTTTTTTTTGTTGACACAGTCATTTATTGGCTTACATATTTATTTTTGTTTATGGAGCCACAAGGTGCTAGCATTGTGCTTAGAAGCAGGGCCTGGATTGGGGCGGGGGTGGTTTCCTTGAAGGGGTCTATGATAATTAGTAGATAGTATTGCTATTCGTAGATTTTTTCTGAGTGCTTCTTATGGATGAGCCAATTACAGTCCTAATCACAGCCTGAACATCTGGGTCTTATTCCTCCAATATTTATCAACAGTCTCAGGCTAAGTAACATGTCTAATGTCATTTAGTCAATACATGCTAGCACTAAAATTCTAGAGCATCGATTTCAGCCCTGGGTGTTCTGAGAAACCCAGGAGGAAGCTCATGAGAGTTTTGGTTGAGGGTAGCCTGTTAATGTCTGGCTTAGAGAGGCGAGATTGTCAGACCAATGATGTAAGGTTTCTGATTAAAAACTCACCCTGCTCAATTCCAAATCCTGGGCTCCACTCTTTAGGATTTGTGGAAATTGGTATTTCTAGGAGAAGAGCAGATGTTTTACCATCACTTACCTGTGGTAAAAACTCTTGACTCATTTCCATTCTGTCCTTGGACATCAAGAAGAAAACTAGAACTGAAGAGGAATGGTCATCCTTGGGGGGGCAATTAGATGTCTGGCTATTACAAGGATTGTTAAGGTCACGTCAGGCACTGTGCTAAGCACATAAATATGAGCTGTGCTAGAGTCAGCTCATTCTATCATTTGGCTATTAAATTTTCAGGAATTTTAAGAGATAGCTATTAAACTATTGGTAGCTCGAATATAGGAGTAGAAATAGGCAAACACTACACATTAGGGCCCTGCCTAGCTGTAACCAAACATTTATTAGCATACTTCTGCTGACCCATGACAACTCTATGTATTATTATCTTCTTAATATGAAGAAGTTGAAGAAAAGATAGTTTAAATAACATGCTGAAGGCAATAGCAAGCACCAAAGTTGATCTGTGACCTTGGAAAATGGGCTCAGCTATTCACTCTCCACACACCACCTTATCTCTCTGTAGGTCAGAGATACCTCTACGATAGGAAGGCTTTGGGGTAGAGAGAGGAGCTAATCTCTATTTTAGTGGCCCTGGTGGTAGAAAGGCTGACCTAGTGTGGTGTGGAGGGAGGGAGATCCCCGAGAAAGAACTCATTAATTCTAAGGCCCTAGGGATAATTCATTATCCACTAATTGTAATGGAGCAGGAGAGCTTCTAGAAGGAATATGCCAGCGATTGTCATCACTAGGGCAAGTAAAAAGGTCATCTATTGGGAAGAACATGTCTGATTCACCCATGCAGGCTCATAATTTTAAAAGTTCTCAACTGCTTCCTTTTTCATTCCGCTTTCTCTGAGAAGCATTGTGCTGTAGTAACAGAATTATAATAGCCCGGAGTTGGTAGAGGACTTGGGACTTTTAACCTAACCCTTGTATGATGTAGTTGAGTCATTAAGATGTTTCTTTTGTTGCGGGGGGGCTCATAGGGGGGGTCACCCAGCCTAGGTTTATTTCACAGTTCACTCCTGTTTCTCACGGGTGTAAGTCTCTGAATGTATAGAATGCACATGTTTCGTAGTTGGGAGAACCCATGTATTGTTGGTTTCATTTGTGGAATAAGATTTATAGGGGTGGACAAAGTCAAGCAGGAGCTCCGAATCTATACTTCCTTCGTCATCATGAATGATAGTACAATCTAAAGGGAAATTTCAATCCAAACATTGATAGATGCCACCTTTTTAAGGATGCAGGAGTACTTATCTCTGAGCTGTTGTTGCTGGGGTCATTGGTCTAGGCCACTCTGTCCAGTTTCTATTCTGTGGAGAAGGGACTCTTGGTGGACTTGTCCTTCCTGGTCTGGTGACATTAATGGTTACCCCCTACACTCTCGGCCTCCCATGTTGCTTAGCATGTCAGGTGTATGCTACTGGGCCTGGCTGTGGTTGAGAGTCTTGTGATTTTTTTTCTGCCTAAGACTGGCCTTGAATTTTGAGCCTCCTATTGTCAGTCTTCAAGGTAGGCATATCTGAGTTATAATTACAGCCACTAGTCAGTTCCCAGCTTACCATGGCTAATTTGAAACTGTCAGTGTGTCCTTCCTGTAAACACCAAGTTGGAAGGGGATGTACAGCAATGCACTACATCAGACAATTTTTTTTTGTTATACAGATATGCCGTATAAATAACCACAAGAGCATAGCTAATAGTAAAATTCAGTAAAATAACTAGCAAGTGATGAGTTTACCTTCATTTTAATAACATACATTTGAAAAGGAACTTGTATGACTTACTTTTAAAATAACGGCAGTGTTTAATATCTGGTTTATAAAATTCCTGCAACTTGAACAATAAACTCCA
The DNA here is from genome assembly GCF_023159225.1 of Perognathus longimembris pacificus. Lineage (NCBI taxonomy): Eukaryota > Metazoa > Chordata > Mammalia > Rodentia > Heteromyidae > Perognathus > Perognathus longimembris. The sequence continues at coordinate 14,986,735 of NC_063166.1, forward strand.
CAAAGAGATAGGCTCTGGCTCCAGGTACATCACTGGACAATCCACAAAACATCCCATTGGGCCACTACATCAATGACGCCATATTGATCAACCAGGATGATCTGGAAGAGCTATGATGTCGGGGGCATTGGTAAGATGAATGCACTTCAGGGGTGGAAGGTAAACTCTGTGAAGAAAGAAAGATTCAGGGTCCTGCTAGGTGCTGGTGACTCACGCCTGCAATGCTAGCTACTCAAGAGGCTGAGCTCTGAGGGCCATAGTTCAAAGCCAGTCCTGGCAAGAAAGTCGATGAGACTCTTATCTCCAATTAATCACCAGAAAGCCGGAAGTGTCACTGTGGTGCTAGCCTTGAGCTGAAGAGCTCAGGGATAGTGCCCAGGCCCAGAGTTCAAGCCCTAAGACCGCCCCCCCCCACCAAAAAAAAAAACAAATCAGGGTTCTCACATCTTTGAATCCAACAGACTCTGGGGTTACTGGAAGTATCAAAGGTGGAAAAAGATGTAGTGTGACACTTCTCATAAGCCTCTAAAGATATCTAGATGTCTTGGCCAAGGCTGTTGCTATCTGTTGTAAGAAAGTATACTTCATTAGGAAATGTTTCTGGCCCTTCCCTAGTCCTTATTAGAGACAGAGCTCCTGACTGTCAGACACTGTAGGCTAGGGCTGGGGATATGGCCTAGTGGCAAGAGAGCTTGCCTCGTATACATGAGGCCCTGGGTTCGATTCCCCAGCACCACATATACAGAAAACGGCCAGAAGTGGCCCTGTGGCTCAAGTGGCAGAGTGCTAGCCTTGAGCAAAAGGAAGCCAGGGACAGTGCTCAGGCCCTGAGTCCAAGGCCCAGGACTGGCAAAAAAAAAAAAAAAAAAAAAAAAAAAAGACACTGTAGGCTAGATATACCCATCAGGAAAAACATTGGTTCTGTCAGATCAATCAAGTGATAAAGTCAGATCGTCACAGCACCATCTATATTGCAAGACCAGATAGCAGAACGGGAGGGAAGAAACAAGGGGACTATGGAATGGCCCAGATTCCTATGCCTCAATACCTCTACACCAGTGGCTTATGGGGCGTGTTCCAGTTATCTATTCTCACGTTAAAAAAAAAAATCAATCTTAGTGGTTGAAACTGGTGACCTTGTCACTGTATCTCAGTGTTATTGGGCATGTGCAGCTGTTGCATTAAAAAGTCAGGAAAAGATAGACATTAACAAGCAGAGTTTTTTGTTTGTTATTCAAGCTACTTGTTTCTTCTTCTCAGGGATAACAGTCGTGGCCAGTTTCTTAATTCTTCTTTTGGCAATACTGTGTATTATACTGATGTAGGTCTAATCAGGAGACAGTGACCACAGGGTGATTAAAACAGGGTAAGTTTAATATAGAACATTGATAAGCTATGATGACAGAGTATATTTAACTCTATTGGATTTTGCTGGTATGAAGAGAACACACAAGAGCTGGGAATATGGCTTAGCGGCAAGAGGGCTTGCCTGGTATACATGAAGCCCTGGGTTCAATTCCCCAGCACCACATATATAGAAAAGGCCAGAAGTGGCGCTGTGGCTCAAGTGGTAGAGTGCTAGCTTTGAGCAAAAAGAAGCCAGGGACAGAGCTCAGGCCCTGAGTCCGAGCCCCAGGACTGGCAAAAACAAAACAAAACAAAACAAACAAAAAAACCCCAAAAAACAAAAAACAAAAAGCAAAAAGAGAGAGCACACAGCCTGGGAGCAAAATGCAATGACCTCTCAGGAACTGTGAATAGCCAATCTTGGTTTAGAAACAGCAATGGGTGTGGCTCAAGAAAAGTGTGAGACTTAGAAAATGAGAAAAAGTGCTTTCTATTTAAGTGACTCCCTTCAAGATGCTTGTTTAGTAGAAACCACTTCATCAGAAAGATAGAGGCCAACCTTCCAGATGTTTCTACTAAAGCCTCTACTGGTTTGATGACCAGACCAACACTAAATGAAGACTCACAGAGGGAAAAGACCCATCTCTACCTCAAGATGTCTCAGTCTTTCCAGAATAAGAGGTAAACACATCACCAACCACAATGTGTGCAGTAAAATACACATCCCCTGCCCACTCTTCTTGGCAAGGTAACTGTGGCTCACACCTGTAATCCTAGCTATCAGGAAGGTGATGATTACGGTTTGAAGCCAGTAAGGGGTAAGGGGGCAGGGGCCAGAAACTTCACGAGACTTTTAGCTCTAATTAACCAGCTTAAAAAAAAGAAAAAGAAAACAAAAAGACCCATCCTTTTCTATTATGAACACTGTAACTAGATCAGGTCTCGTCAGCACTGTCAAAGGCTGACACACAGGAATGCTAATTGCAATTCAATTCTTCCATCTCCTCTTCCAGCTGCTGTTCTGTGAAGTGGTACTGCGTCCTTCACTCCAGGTCTTTGTGCACATCAGGGCGGGTGTGCAGCTCTCCATGGAGTGACCTGACTGTGTCCCATCTCCTGTAGTTCTCCAGGCTTTGAACAACCTGGAGGCACGGCTCTCTCAGGGTACACACTGGCAATGTGGTGTTGGCAAAAACAGTCTGCCCGTCAACACTGGCTGCGGATGGCACAAATAATTTATCTGGGTTAACGGGCAGCCCGTTGTTTGTCCTTGCCTCTCTGAAGAGCCCAAAGGAGGCCTCCCAGCCATGTATGTGGCAGCCAGCAGCTACTGCAGCTGCAGCATTGGGAAGGGCCGTGGGGCGTGGCCAGGCTGTGGATGCAGAAGGAAACCTGGGCGAGCTCTCCCAAATTCACCTGGCAGGGGCTGGGGATATGGCCTAGTGGCAAGAGTGCTTGCCTTGTATGCATGAAGCTCTGGGTTTAATTCCCTAGCACTACATATATAGAAAACGGCCAGAAGTGGCACTATGGCTCAAGTGGCAGAGTGCTAGCCTTGAGCAAAAAGAAACCAGGGACAGTGCTCAGGCCCTGAGTCCAAGGCCCAGGACTGGCAAAAAACAACAACAACAAAAAAACCCACAAAAAAACCACACCAAAAAACAAAACCAAATTCACCAGGCACAGTGTGTCTTGGGGAGCTCAGCATTTTTACAAATCATGATGGAAGCTTTCTTCATTTAGAAGTCCACTAAATGATTCTCCTTCAGCTCTCTCTGGATTCTCCATCTTTCCCCAGCAATCTCCTGAACGCCCTCTTTACCTCTTTGTTCCTCAGGGTGTAGATGAGAGGGTTAAGACAAGGAGTGCCCACGGCATAGAAGAGACCGAAGAACTTGCCCCTCTCTTGGGCATAGGGATTTTTGGGCTGCAGGTAGACGGCAATGACTGAGCTGTAGAAGAGGGTGACCACAATGAGGTGGGAGGAGCAGGTCCCTAAAGCTTTTTTCCATGCTATAGCAGAGTTAATCCTCAGGACCGCCCGGGCGATGGCTCCATAAGAGACAAGGATGAGACTGAGAGGCACAACCAAGATGAACACACTGGCCACAGCCATCTGGATTTCATTGTAGGTGGTGTCCCCGCAGGAGAGCCTAATGAGAGCTGGCACCTCACAGACAAAATCATCCACCTCATGGTGGGGACAGAAGGGCAGGCGGAGGGTGGGTGGCGTCTGGACCACGGACTCCACCAGCCCAATGGCCCAGGCCACAGCCGCCAGCTGCCGGCACAGGCGCGGGTGGACGATGGTGGCATAGTGGAGGGGTTGGCACACAGCCACATAGCGGTCAAAGGCCATCACCGCCAGGAGGATGCACTCTGTGGTCCCAAGGGACAGGAAGATGAAGAGCTGGACAGAGCACCCCAGGAAGCTGATGGTCTTCTTGGGACCCCAGAGGTTGACCAACATCTGGGGGACACAGCTTGTGGTGAAGCAGAGGTCCAGGAAGGAGAGGTTGGAGAGGAAGAAGTACATGGGGGAGCGGAGCCTGGGGTCCAGCGAGGACAGCAGGATGATGAGGGTGTTGCCCATCAGAGTCAGGAGGTAGGAAAGCAGGACAACCACGAAGAGAATCTTTTCTAGGCGTGGGTGTTCTGAGAAGCCCAGAAGGAGGAAGCCCGCTGGAGAGCTTTGGTTGGCCATGGCCAGGTCCTGTCCAGGTAGACTGTGACTCAATGCAAGGTTCACCTTGGTGGACTGACAGGTGTAGCCAGGTGGATGTTTCTTTGCTGCCTCTGCTCTGTCAGGCACAGCGCCATCCCACAGCTCCTCCTCCTCTGCCTTTCCTGCTCAAGACTGTGCAGAAACAGCAAGGAAAGCAGGACAGTGGGGCCATGATGGAGTCTCCCTGATGCCTCTAACTTCCTGCTTGAGGGCAAAGAATACTGACATGAAACACTAGGTTATTAACAACTCCTCACCACTCCATTAACTTGAGCATCTATTCATTCTGAATATGTGATAGTTTTTACTATATCATTATGTCCATCTAAGAACATTTGGCAAATACATACTTTTGGTTGGCTTTTGCTGTCAAACATATCTATGCAGTGTTATTTTCTATTCTGGGACGCAGATTTTCTATAAATGTTGCTATTTTATCTGCTTTCTTCTTTTTCTTCTATTTTTTTTTTTTTTTGCCAGTCCTGGGCCTTGAACGCAGGGCCTGAGCACTGTCCCTGGCTTCTTTTTGCTCAAGGCTAGCACTCTACCACTTGAGCCACAGCGCCACTTCTGGCTCTTTCTATATATGTGGTGCTGAGGAATCGAACCCAGGGCTTCATGTATATAAGGTAAACACTCTTGCCACTAGGCCATATTCCCAGCACCTCTGATTTATTCTTATTTGTAACAGAACCAACTAGGCATGGGCTATATGTATTAATGAAGAATTCCCCCCCCCCCCCTCAGCCCTGCTGCGTGAAGGTACCTCAGTCACAAGGGAAATCAATTAGATACTTTTGTCTCTGCTTCATTTAAAAAATGTGAAGTTAAACATAAGGGTTCATTAAAGGAAAAGCTCTAACCTCCATATTATATATGATTTGGCAAATAAGGTGAAAATGCTGCCAATTGTTTTGTTCTACATCTTAAAATTTGAAAAACTAATATTTTAATAATTTCTTTGTGCTAAAATCCCATCAACAGTTATAAACACTGAGTTTGAATTGTAATGTTTAAGTAGAAATTAGAATTTGTTTAACACTGCTTGTATTGTCTTTACTTCTTCATTGTATTATTTAATTGTATTTACCTTTAAAATTTTTTTTATTAATTTTATTTATTTATTTTTGTTTATGTACTTCTAAGGAATTAAACCCAGGGCCTCATGCATGCTAGGCAAGCACTGTACCACTAAGCCACATCCCCAGCCCTGTATTTCATTTTTAATGTAAAAACTAAAAAATAAGAGAGAAAATTCCCAAGAGTAGTTTGAAGAATGTATTCCTCTTACTTATATTAACAAATTATTGATATTTGCCACTTTTTTCATGACATCTTTTCTTTGTATATGAAAGTGGGTTTATTTTAAGCTCCTGGAAAATGGTTAGCATATGTAATTCCACATCACATTTCTATGGAAACTCCTCTATACAAACCCACCATTGATTGAAATATGATTATAACTCCATTGATCCAGTCCACCCCAGGAAGGTCTGTGGTCTCTGGTAGCCTTCCCCTAGCCCCTGAGACAAGCAGCCTTCAGGTACAGGCTCAGGGCTTCTGGCCCCAGCAGGAGAAGGCCAGGGGCTACGGGAGTGTGGCCTCTGTGTACTCAGCAGACACTGGGGAACGCAGGGACCCAGCTGAGGCACCCAGCACTGTGAGCAAATGCACTACAGAGGATGTGTGGCTGAGAAAAGTGCGCAGCGAAGGAGGAATCTGGGTGGTGAGTTGAGCAACTGCAGGAGGTGCCATGGAGCGGTTGCTGTGTAAGACAGTGCTGGGACACAGACGGTGAGCTCCAAGGTAGGGTGGGGTGGATAGCCATCTTGGCAAGGAGAGGTAGGAACTGAGAGTTGTTTGAGCACAGACAGCTCTTAGGAATCTTGAGAGGACAAAGTGGCAAGCACGTTGGTTCTGTTGGCAGGAATGCCTGGGAGCTTAAGAGATGCACAAATCATTCTCCCATCTGGGTATCCAGCTTGTGTGAAAGTTATCCATTCTCCAAGAGCATAGCATAAACCTAATTTCATATACAAAGGAAAGATGTAGTAAAATGAGTGGCAAACATCAATAATTTATTAATATGAGTAAGAGGGATATGAGAATTCTCTAGACTTCAACAGAAGGCCTGGACACTGTCGGTTGGCTTTTTCACTCAAGGCTGAGCCATAGCTCTTCTTCTAGCTTTTTGGTGGCTAGTTAAAGATAAGAATCTTGTCAACTTTCCTCCGAGGCTGGCTTCAATTCATGATCCTCAGATCTGAGCTTTCTGAGCAGTTAGGATTGCAGGTGTGAGCGACCAGCGACTGGCTGATTGAAAACATTATTGAGGACATGTGGTGGTAGAAGAATAAACTTGGAACTTACTTGGAATAATGTCAGAATCCCCCCATCAGCTTGTTGCCACAGCTTCCCCAAGACCAGGAGCTTCTACTCAGCCTGAGCCTCCACTTGTTTCCCTCAAGGAAAACCCAACCAAATGATTAGGAAATTCTCACTTTTGCATTGATGAGATGTTACCACTCAGGTAAGGCAGGGTATATTTCCTTGGGCATTTTATGTGTGTTGTTGCTTCTTATCCCAACTTGAAGAGCTGGGTCCTATGAGCATCCTTTTCAAATCACACAAATGAAAGCACACAGGAGAGAGATAGCTTGGTCTTGTCGGTGAGCATCAAGGCTGGGGTGTGAATCAGATGGTCTGATGAAGAAGCCAGGCACCAGCCACATCCCTTGTCACTCTGCCCGGAGGCCGCGCTGCACTACCCAGCTCTTTCCCTCACTCCAGTTTGTTGCCTTCTTGTTTAATGGCACTGAAGGCAGAAGTGGAGACAGGATGAAATGATGGAGGAAGGAATCCCAGGATACCCATTCTATGGGGAGAAACAGCTCATCAGCTTTGTCTGGATTAGGAGCCCATGGCCCACAGACAATTAATGCTGCCCCTAAGAGTGCTTAAGAAAGGATGGGAGGATTGAGGAAACGTGCCTGTTGCTCCCAGAGGGAAGGACAAAGGTCACCCTGTGCTGCTCTGTGACCTTGGGGAATACAAGGACACTTTTGTCTCCTCATCTCCTTCCCCAGAGTCTCCTGTTCATAGTTATTTATTGCTAAGCCTCTAAGGTGCTTATTCCATCCCCTTTTACTTTTCCCTTTTGTATATAGACATATAAATTGCATAATGAATCCAGATGTTTTCATGTACAATTTATTGAAATTTGATAAATGCATGCTTTGAGGTCCTCACCTGTCTAGTGAAAATCCAGAGCTTTCCCATTTTTCCAGAAAGTTCTCCATGGCAATCTATGATTCTCTCCATGTTTGTTCTATGGAGGCATTGACTTGATTTCTGTCACTTTAGGTTGTTTTACTATTCTAACACTATGTAAAGATTGTTCCAGTACACAAGTACTCCTGCATTTGATTTCTTATGCTATGTACTACAAATTTCTGAGATGAATTTGTGTTGTTTTGTGTAGCAATGACATAGTTCTTTTTTAAACATTGGAGGATTTTGGTGTTTGAGTAAATATCATCATTTGTTCACCCAACCATGTGTTTATGGGTGTGTGTTTTACTGGTTTTTAAATATGCTTCTCAGTGTGTGTGTGTGTGTGTGTGTGTGTGTGTGTGTCTGTGTGTGTCTGTGTGTGTCTGTGTGTGTGTCCATGTTGGGATTGATACTTGAATTAAGACCCCAGATGCTGTGTCTTAGCTTTTAGACTCAAGGCTTGTGCTCTACCAATGAGTCACAGCTCCACTTCTGGCTTTTTTTCTGTTTAATTGTAGAAATGGAGATAAGAATCTCATGGATTTTCTTGTTAGAGCTGGGTTTCACCTTCAGATCTTAGCCTTCTGTGTAGCTAAGATTACAGGCTTGAACCACTGGCTTCCAGCAGTAAAATTGAACCTTTAAAACAATCCTATTACATTGTTCTTTAAAATGTTTTTTTTTAACAACTGTGAGAAATTCTTGCTAATGCTCATCCTAACATACAAATTATTGTCAGCCTCTTCCACCATCAGCCGTTTTCTTTATAGTCACTCTAGTGCAATTTGTAGCATTGTATTGGATGGCCTATTCTCAGTATCCAAAATAATGTTGTTTTATGTGTTTAATCACTTACAAATCTTCTTTGTTGAGGTGTCTTAAAATCTGTGTTGATTTTGGAAAATCATTTTAATGTTTTGAGAACAAGATCTTGTTATGCGGATTAAGCTGGCCTTAAACTTGTCATCTGCCTGGATACTGTCTGAACAGCTATCTGACAGTTTGACCCCTCAGAATAAGCATCTCACAGGTCCTTATTATTATATATTCACTTATTACTACATATTTTATACTATGTGAATTAAGTTTCTTCTTCTTCTTCTTCTTCTTCTTCTTCTTCTTCTTCTTCTTCTTCTTCTTCTTCTTCTTCTTCTTCTTCTCCTCCTCCTCCTCCTCCTCCTCTCCTCTTCCTTTTCCTCCCCCTCCTCCTCCCCCTCCATCTTCCTTTTCGACAGTCTCGGGGCTTGAACTCAGGGCCTGGGCATTGTCCCTGAGCTTCTTTTGCTCAAGACTAGCACTGTAACACTTGAGCCACAGTACCACCTCTGGCTTTTTCTATGTATGTGGTACTGAGGAATCAAACCCAGGGCTTCATTCATGCTAGGCAAGCACTCTACCACTAAACCCCATTCCCAGTCCTAAGTTTCTTTTTTTTTTGACAATCCTGGGCCTTGGACTCAGGGCCTGAGCACTGTCCCTGGCTTTTTTTTGCTCAAGGCTAGCACTCTGCCACTTGAGCCACAGCGCCCCTTCTGGCCGTTTTCTGTATACGTGGTGCTGGGGAATTGAACCTAGGGCTTCATGTATGGGAGGCAAGCTCTCTTGCCACTAGGCCATATCCCCAGCCCCGCTAAATTTCTTCTTAATTTCAATTTTGGATTAATGAAATTTCTCTTTCCTTTGGCTGTTACTTGAAGATAGAAAGAGAAAGGGAAACTAAAAGAGGGTTACTGTAAGGAAGGGCAATTGGTGCAAAGGACCTTGAGAAAGAAGGAAAGAAGATCTATCATAGTTCAAATGCTTCAGTTCCCTGATTTCCTGTGTTGAGATGCTCACCCTCAAGGTGATGGTGTTTGGAGGTGGGGCTTTGGAGTGGTGATTAGGTTCTGAGGGAACAGATCTTGTGACTGGCATTAGTACCTTTATAACAGAGACTATAGGGTGGGCATGATAAGGCATTCCTGTAATCTCAAGCACTTGGGAGGCTGAGGCATGAGGATCATATGAGCTAGGGTAGCTTGGGCCACATATGAGCCCTAGTTGAGAAGGGAGATGAGAGAGAGAGTGTGAGTAGACAGATAGAAGAGAGGGAAGGAGAGAGCACTAGCTCTTTTGGCTTGATCTTGGACTTCATAGCTTCTAGAACTGATAGAAATAGGTTTCTATAGGTTTTTTTTAAATTTATTTATGTTTCTTGTCAGTTGTGGGGCTTGAACTCAGGTCCTGGGTGCTGTTCCTGAGCATCTTTGTGATCAAGGCTAGTACTCTACCACTTCAGCTAAAGCACCATTTGTGGTTTTTGAGTGGTTTATTGGAGATAAGAGTCTCCTGGGGACTTTTCTGCCTGGGCTGGCTTCGAACTGCGATCTTCAGATCTCAGTTTCCTTAGTAGCTAGGATTATAGTCGTGATCCACTGGCGCCTGGTGGTTCCTGTTATTTTTAAGCTACCAAGTTTATGATAATTTGTTATAGCAGTACAAGTGGACTAAGGCAACAACAGTAGGAACCAGAAACTGAAGACAGAGTAATGCCAGGGACAGCCAGACACATGGATGAAAAGCAAGGCAAGACTAAAGCCAGGCTGATTTGGCCAGTGAGGATGCAATTAACCATCTAGGAAATCAGACAGTGTATTATTTACACAAGTTAAAAGGAAAAACAAAACAAAGATGCAGCTCCCTGAGTCCTTGTTCCACACATGAAAAGGAATGATACTTAACTAAAAGGGATCCCGCTACTGAAACAATGCTATGGAATACCCAGCGATGGGGAAGCAATTCTAAACTGCGGCTAAGAGTCAGTATATAAGGAAGCTGTTTCCTAAGTTATGGGGAAGAAAGCCTCATGCCCTATGAGAACCAGGAAGGGTGATCTGACAGCATCCTCCCAGGGGCTGCGAGGAGGAGAATGAGAGAGGGCCTCGAGGAAGATCCTAACCATGTTCTCATCTTCTCAGATTCCAGGGGCACAAAGGCACGCTTCCACCTCTCAGATTAGCTGTGGCTTAAACTCTTGCTCACATAGATGAGCATGACCCACATAGATATGTGCAGGATCTTCAATGGCATGTGGAATAGATGCCTGCAGACATGACAGCTGGAGAGAGACACCAGAAATGGGCATGGTAGAGAAAGGGAGTTCATAGAGGCAGTAGCAGTAAAAACAGGATGGAGGGGAGAGACAACACTTAGAAATGATAGATAGGGTAACATTTGAATCACAGAGGTTTTTAGGATAATACCTACTCTCTCTCTGTCTCTGTCTCTGTCTCTGTCTCTCTCTCTCTCTCTCACACACACACATCACACTGATCCACTCTAATGATTCTCAGGTGTGTCTTGGGGAACTCAACAGTTTTACAAATTATGATGGAACCCTTTTTCATTAGAAGCCCATTAAGTGATTCTCCTTTAGCTCTCTCTGGATTCTCCATCTTTCCCCAGCAATCTGCTGAATGCCCTCTTTACCTCCTTGTTCCTCAGGGTGTAGATGAGAGGGTTAAGTGTCGGAGTGCCCACAGCATAGAAGAGACCAAAGAACTTGCCCCTCTCTTGGGCATAGGGATTTTTGGGCTGCAAGTAGACAGCAATGACTGAGCTGTAGAAGATAGTAACGACCATGAGGTGGGAGGAGCAGGTCCTTAAAGCTTTTTTCCATGCTATAGCAGAGTTAATTCTCAGGACCGCCCGGGCAATGGCTCCATAAGAGACAAGGATGAGACTGACAGGTATAACCACAAAGATGACACTGGACACAGCCAACTGAATCTCATTAAAGGTGGTGTCCCCACAAGAGAGTCTAATTAGGGAAGGGACTTCACATAAAAAGTCATCTATCTGATGGTGGGGACAGAAGGGTAGGCGGAGGGTGGGTGGTGTCTGGACTAGGGATTGGACCAGACCCATAACCCAGGCCACAGCCGCCAGCTGCCGGCACAGGCGCGGGTGGACGATGGTGGCATAGTGGAGGGGTTGGCACACAGCCACATAGCGGTCAAAGGCCATCACCGTCAGGAGGATGCACTCTGTGGTCCCGAGGGACAGGAAGATGAAGAGCTGGACAGAGCACCCCAGGAAGCTGATGGTCTTCTTGGGACCCCAGAGGTTGATCAACATCTGGGGGACAAAACTAGTGGTGAAGCAGAGGTCCAGGAAGGAGAGGTTGGAGAGGAAGAAGTACATGGGGGAGCGGAGCCTGAGGTCCAGCGAGGACAGCAGGATGATGAGGGTGTTGCCCATCAGAGTCAGGAGGTAGGAAAGCAGGACAACCACGAAGAGAATCTTTTCTAGGCGTGGGTGTTCTGAGAAGCCCAGAAGGAGGAAGCCCGCTGGAGAGCTTTGGTTGACCATGGCCAGGTCCTGATCAGGTGGACTGTGACTCAATGCAAGGTTCACCTTGGTGGACTGACAGGTGCAGCCAGGTGGACGTTTCTTTGCTGCCTCTGCTCTGTCAGGCACAGCGCCATCCCACAGCTCCTCCTCCTCTGCCTTTCCTGCTCAAGACTGTGCAGAAAGAGCAAGGAAAGCAGGACAGTGGGGCCATGATGGAGTCTCCCCGATGCCTCTAACTTCCTGCTTGAGGGCAAAGAATACTGACATGAAACACTAGGTTATTAACAACTCCTCACCACTCCAATAACCTGAGCATTCTGAACATGTGATAGTTCTTACTATATCATTATGTCCATCTAGGAACATTTGGCAAATACATGCTTTTGGTTGGCTTTTGCTGTCAAACATAATTATATAGTATCATTTTCTATTTTGGGCTGTAGATTTCCTATTATTTTTCCTGTTATATCTGTTTTATTCTTTTTGTAAGGGAACCAACTGGAGGTAGACTATATGTGTTAAGGAAGAGATTTATGTTTCTATTGTGTGAAGTCACCTCATTCACAAGGGATATCAATTAAGTACTTTTGTCTCTTCTTCATTAAAAAATGAGAAACCAAGTGTAAGGGCTCAATAAAGGAAATGCATCAATGTTATATATTAACCTCAAAAATATGTATGTATATGTATATATGTACTATGATGCTGCCAACTGTTTTTTCTGGGTCTTAAAATTAAAAAATATTTTAATAATTCTGCTTCATGATAAGATTCTACCAGTAATTAAAAACACCAAGTTAGGACTGAAATATTTAAGTAGAATGTTTTTAGTACTGCCTTCATCGTATTTACTTATTCATTGTATTACTTCATTGTATTTACATTTTAATATAAAGACTGAAAACTACAGAAAATTGCCAAATGTAACCAAAAGAATTCTTGTATCCCTCTTACATTAATAAATTATTACTATTCGCCACTTTTTTCATGACATCTTTTCTTTGTATATGAAATTATGAATACCCAAAGCCCCAGGAGAGTGGCTAGCATAGGTAATTTCACATCACATTTCTATGGAAACTTCTCTATACAAACCCACCATTGATTGAAATATGATTGTAACTGTTGATCCAGTCCACCCCAGGAAGGTCTGTGGTCTCTGGTAGCCTTCCCCTAGCCCCTGAGACAAGCAGCCTTCAGGTACAGGCTCAGGGCTTCTGGCCCCAGCAGGAGAAGGCCAGGGGCTACGGGAGTGTGGCCTCTGTGTACTCAGCAGACACTGGGGAACGCAGGGACCCGGCTGACGCACCCAGCACTGTGAGCAAATGCACTACAGAGGATATGTGGCTGAGAAAAGTGAGCAGCGAAGGAGGAATCTGGGTGGTGAGTTGAGCAACTGCAGGAGGTGCCATGGAGCGGTTGCTGTGTAAGACAGTGCTGGGACACAGACGGTGAGCTCCAAGGTAGGGTGGGGTGGATAGCCATCTTGGCAAGGAGAGGTAGGAACTGAGAGTTGTTTGAGCACAGACAGCTCTTAGGAATCTTGAGAGGACAAAGTGGCAAGCACGTTGGTTCTGTTGGCAGGAATGCCTGGGGAGCTTATGAGATGCACATGGAATTTCCCATCAGGATGTTTGACTTGTGTGAAAAGTTATCGACCATTTTCCTGTTTGTCCAGACTCCCTCTTTTTTTTTTTTTTTTTTGTCTTTTTCTACCTTTCTCCCCTTATTATTACTTCTCCCCTAGAGGACGCACTGTCAACGTTGGGCACCTGTGGCTCACACCTGTGATTCTAGTTACTCAGGAGGCTGAGATGTGGGAATCACAGTTCACAGGCAGGGCTGACAACTGTGTGAGACTCTCATCACCAATTAATCACAAAAAAAGGGTGGAAATGGGGCTGTGGCTCAAGTGGTAGAATGTTAGCCTTGAACAAAGAAAATCTTAGAGATATCACCTAGACCCTAGTTCCAACCCTAGGAATAGCACACACATGCACAAACATACACATTCTCTCTCTCTCTCTCTCAAAATGATTATTGAAAGAAAAGATGATAATAAAAAGCATGTGTGGGTTCTATAGACTATTGTTTATTTTAATAAACACATTATTTTCCAGAAACTCTCTATTTAAGAGGAAAACAATTGTTACCCTAGAAGCTTTCTGGGTACCTTCCCTGATAATAGCACTGTTCCCTTTGAAAAATAAAATACTATCTTATGATTTTAAGTTAATCATTTCTTTTTACACTTCACAGATGCTGTATCTATTGTCTGTCTCCACAATTTCCCATTATGTTTTCTTCATCATAAATTATAGAATTTCCCACATTCTTATTCTTTTGACTACTTGTCTGACTTTATGTATCTTCCTTGGACTTTGTTCTCTTATTTTCTGTCTTTAATACTATGGCTATTTCTTTCATACCAGCAAAAGGTGAGGATCACTTTTCCTAATTCCTTAGTTTTTTTTTCCATTCCTAGGGCTTGAACTCAGGGTCTGAGCACTGTCCCTGGCTTCTTTTTGTTCAAGGCTAGCACTCTACCACTTGACCTACAGTGCCACTTCTGGTCTTTTACTGTTTATGTGGTGCTGAGGAATTGAATCCAGAGCTTCATGCATGCTAGGCAATCACTCTACCACTAAGCCACATTCCCAGAGCATATTCCTTATTCTTGTTTAATACATACATGCATATATTCATTCCTTTATTGATCACCAGAAAGCTGGACATGTCCTAGCTGCTGCAAGGTTCTGACATAAATTTTGCTCTGTACTTTCATAATAGTAAGCACCTCTTGTTTAACAGTTAACATCTGTTGAAAGTCTCCAATATGTCAGACACTATGCTAAGTAATTTCTTGGAATACCTGATTCTCACAACAACCTTGCAAGCTAGTTAATAAAATCCCTTCTTTATAGAAGATGGTAAATAACTTGCTGAAAATTAGCTAGTCAGTAAGTGCCAGCACCAGACCTTGAGTCCAAACATTATTATACAGTTGTTATTGTTAATATTATTCTTATTATTAATTTTGTGATATACTGGCACTTGAACAGAGAGCCTGGGCACTGTCTCTTGGCTTTTTCACTGGAGGCTGGTGCTCTATCACTTGAGCCATAGCTTTCCTTCTGGCTTTTTTTTTTTTTTTGGCCAGCCCTGGGACCTGGGCTCAGGGCCTGAGCACTGTCCCTAGCTTCTTTTTGCTCAAGGCTAACACTCTGCCACTTGAGCCACAGCGCCCCTTCTGGCCATTTTCTGTATATGTGGTGCTGGGGAATTGAACCCAGGGCCTCATGTATAGGAGGCAAGCACTCTTGCCACTAGGCCATATCCCCAGCCCCTCCTGCTGGCTTTTGATGGTTAGTTGAAGACAAGAGAGAGTCTCATTGATTTTTGTGCCTGGACTGGCTCTATTCAGGATCCTCAGATCTGAGCTTTCTGAGCAGTCAGGATTACAGGTGTGAGCCACCAGCAACTGGCTGACTGAAAACATTATTGAGGACATGTGGTGGTAGAAGAATAAACTTGGAACTTACTTGGAATAATGTCAGAATCCCCCCATCAGCTTGTTGCCACAGCTTCCCCAAGACCAGGAGCTTCTACTCAGCCTGAGCCTCCACTTGATTCCCACAAGGAAAACCCAGCCAAATGATTAGGAAATTCTCACTTTTGCAAATTGATGAGATGTTACCATTCAGGTAAGGCAGGGTATATTTCCTTGGGCATTTTATGTGTGTTGTTGCTTCTTATCCCAACTTGAAGAGCTGGGTCCTATGAGCATCCTTTTCAAATCACACAAATGAAAGCACACAGGAGAGAGATAGATTGGTCTTGTCAGTGAGCATCAAGGCTGGGGTGTGAATCAGATGGTCTGATGAAGAAGCCAGGCACCAGCCACATCCCTTGTCACTCTGCCCAGAGGCAGCGCTGCGCTACCCAGCTCTTTCCCTCACTCCAGTTTGTTGCCTTCTTGTTTAATGGCACTGAAGGCAGAAGTGGAGACAGGATGAAATGATGGAGGAAGGAATCCCAGGATACCCATTCTATGGGGAGAAACAGCTCATCAGTTTTGTCTGGATTAGGAGCCCATGGCCCACAGACAATTAATGCTGCCCCTAAGAGTGCTTAAGAAAGGATGGGAGGATTGAGGAAACATGCCTGTTGCTCCCAGAGGGAAGGACAAAGGTCACCCTGTGCTGCTCTGTGACCTTGGGGAATACAAGGACACTTTTGTCTCCTCATCTCCTTCCCCAGAGTCTCCTGTTCACAGTTATTTATTGCTAAGCCTCTAAGGTGCTTATTCCATCCCCTTTTACTTTTCCCTTTTGTATCTAGACATATAAATTGCATAATGAATCCAGATGTTTTCATGTACAGTTTATTGAAATTTGACAAATGCATACTGTGAGGCCCTCACCTGTCTAGTGAAAATCCAGAGCTTTCCCATTTATCCAGAAAGTTCTCCATGGCAATCTATGATTCTCTCCATGTTTGTTCTATGGAGGTACTGACTTGATTTCTGTCACTTTAGGTTGTTTTACTGTTCTTACACGATGTAAAGATTGTTCCAGTACACAAGTACTCCTGCATTTGATTTCTTATGCTATGTACTACAAATTTCTGAGATGAATTTGTGTTGTTTTGTGTAGCAATGACATAGTTCTTTTTTTTTTAATATTGGAGGGTTATTTTGTTGTTTGAGTAAATATTATCATTTGTTCACCCATTCATCTGTTTATGGGTGTTTCACTAGTTTTAAAATATGCTTCTCAGTGTGTGTGTGTGTGTGTGTGTGTGTGTGTGTGTGTGTGTGTGTATGCCCATGTTGGGATTGATACTTGAATTAAGACCCCAGATGCTATGTCTTAGCTTTTAGATTCAAGGCTTGTGCTCTACCAATGAGTCACAGCTCCACTTCTGGCTTTTTTTTTTTTTTTTTTTTTTTTACTGTCTCATTGTAGAAATGGAGATAAGAATCTCATGGACTTTCCTGCTAGAGCTGGGTTTCAGCTTCAGATCTTAGCCTTCTGTGTAGCTAGGATTACAGGCTTGAACCACTGGCTCCCAGCAGTAAATTTGGAACTTTAAAGAAATTCTACTAAATTGTTCTCTAAGGTTTTTTGTTGTTGTTTTTTGTTTTAGCAATTCGGAGAAATCCTTGGCAATGCCTTTCCTAGCATTCTACATTCTTGTCAGCCTCTTCTACCATCAGCTGTTTTCTTTATAGCCACTCTAGTGGAATTTTAAACATTGTGTTGGGTTGGCATATTCTCTATATCCAAAATAATATCTTTTCATGAGCTTAATCACTTATAAATCTTTAGTGACATGTCTTCAAATCTTCATTGATTAAATATTTAAAAATGTTTAGAGAGCAAGATCTTCTTATGCAGCCCAGGGTAGGGCCTTAAAATTGTGATTTTCCTGGATAATGTCTAAACAACTGTCATTTTAACACTCCAGATTAACCATCTCACAGGTTTTTAAAAACTATATTTATTGTTATATATTTTATACTATTGTGAGTTGAGTTGCTTTATTTCAATTTTGTATTCTTTAATGCTAGTGTAAAAATAAATATGCAAAGTAGAGTGCTTCTTGTCATATTCATATGACATGGGGAAAACACTCCGGCCACCAATGCCTGCTCCAAGAACTGTCCTGGACACTATGGAAGCTTCTGTGACTTTAAGATCAATTTCCCCATTATCATCACCCACATAATGCCATGGTAGTAATGAACTTTCTTTCAAAACAACTTACATACTTTTTTCCCCTCCCCCAAAGACTTGAAACTTCTTTGTTCTTTGTATGTGTCCAAATTGTCCTTCTAGTCTGCATGTATTCCCAAGGAGAATCTTCTGCTGGTGATTTTGCTTTATATTCTCTTTAGGTAGCTCCCTAAAGTGGTTTCAGTTTGACATATCAGCTCATGAGGACAATACACGTTGGTACATGCCACCCCTTCCATTGCGGTCTCTCCCACACGCTGCCTTCTCCAGGTGGGTTTCATGCATTCTGTTCAAACAGCGTGAACAGGCGGCACATAACCACATCACTCCACAGCAATGCTGGCTGACCCTCCTAGGGCCCCTGCTCTTGGGAAGGCCTGTCATCAAGGGAATGCTCCTAAAAGCAGCAGGTACACAGCATCACTCTACCATGTAACGTATAAGACAGTGGGATAATAAAAAAGGAAATTAAAGCACAGAAGTTATGTGTCTTAACCAGGTTTTCCTCCTAGCCTACTCACAGAGGGCATTTGATTTATATTACTTTTGGAAGCGATACTAGGGTTTGCACTCAAAGCCTGGGCCTGTGAGGGGAGCAGTCTAACACTTGAGCCAGGCTCATCTAACATTTTTTGCTTTACTCGTTTTTGAGATAAAGTCTTGTATTCTTCCCTGGGTAGCTCAGATTATGATCCTTATCTTTGCCTTTCCTGCCATAGCAGTAATAATAAGGGTGTACTAACACACTTATCCACCCCCCCCCCTTTTTTGGTGCCAGTCCTGAGGCTTGAACTCAGGGTCTGGGCACTGTCCTTTTTGCTCAAGGCTAGTGCTCTGTTACATGGGCCACAGCTCCACTTCCAGCTTTTGGGGTAGTAAACTGGAGATAAGTGTCTCATGAGCTTTCTGTCTGGGATGGCTTTCAACCGTGATCCTCAGATTTCAGCCTCCTGAGTAGTTAGTCCCATAAGTGAGTCACTAGGAAGACACCTTTTTTTTGTTGTTGTTTTGTTTTCTGTTGAGATGGGGTCTTAGGAGCTTTATACCCAGGCTTGCCTTGAGTCATGATTCTCCTATCTCTGCCTCCCAAGAAGCTAGAAATAAGTAGCTAGAAATAAGGAGATAGACTTGTTTCTGGTAGTCAAGTAATGAGGGGCAGGGATGAACCACGATGCCTTAGAGGACATGGGAATATCCTTCATGGCTGCCAGGTCGTGGAAATTCACTCTAATCATCATTTTCAGAATCTAGCCTGAATCTTTTGATGGTTTGTCAATGGCTTTGCTTTTGACACAACTTACCTGGGAGGGAAAGGTGGAAAGTTTTCAATTGTATTTGAAATGGATGAGGATAGGTCCAAAGAAATGACTAATAGTTTTGTCTGTGTTATAACTTGGGAATTCCAAAAACAAGAACTTCCAAGAGAGGGAGGGACATATTATTGGAGAAGAGCTGGGGAACCAGAGGCAGAGGGCGAGTTGGGATGATGACGGTGGGGGAGGTGGTGGCAGAAGGGGTAAAGCATGGCTGGCAGGCATTCTAGGAAATTGTCTTGGCTTCCTTTGCCCAGGTGGGTGTATATTCTGAGAAGTAGTAACACTCTTTGATGCCAGTCCAGATGTTAGTGTGAAGGTCATAATAAGAACAGGGTTACGGTACAGGAGCAGATTCTTTGGCTGGAAGCCCAGATCCTGCAGTCTTAGAAAAGTCCATCATCTCAGGGCTTTGACAAGGAGACTGGCGTTCACCTCACCCTGAAGGTGGTAAAGCCCAGTGGGGAGGAGATGCCCTTGTTTCTGGTGGAATTTAGTGATAAGGGAGCATTTCTGGGTGTGAAGATCCAGTACAACCCGAGTGGAAAAGATGATGCAAGCTGTGATTAGCATGAACCCTGACACCCCGATTGTGACTTTTAATGCAAAGAGGCTGGAAGATGGGAAGATCATGGTAGACTGGCATCAGACTACAGCAGATTGCTCTTTCTGGCAAGGTATTGCATGGAGGGTTGACTTCCCTGGGGATGGAGTGGTCTAATTTCCTTTTAGCTCTGACCAAAATTAATAAGAATGAAATAGGGTAAAATTTGGTATGGGTATCATGAAGAATTTCAATTCTGCAGCCTTTTTCCCTCCTTCCCTCCCTCCTGAGGTTACTGGGTTTGAACTCAGAGCCTCACACTTTCTCTTAGATTTTTTTTCCCCCTCAAGGCTAATGTTCTACCACTTGAGCCACACCTCCTCTTCCAGAATTTTGCTGGTTAATTGTAGATCAGAGTCTCACCGGCTTTCTGTCCAGGCTTGCTTTGAACTATGATCCTCACTCAGATCTTAGCTTCCTGAGAAGCTAGGATTACAGATGTGAACCATCTGTGGTGCCCAGCCCTTGTTTCCAACATAGTTGACAAAGTCACAGGATTGTTTATATTACTGAAAAAACAAACACCCTCTTCTCCATTCCCAACACAAACAAACCTTGAGGTTTGAGACCAATGTAATCTCGACTCATAGTTTAGACCAGACTGGCCTCAAATCAAGATCTTTCATCAGGCACTGGTGGCTCACATCTGTAATCCTAGCTACTTAGCAGGCTGAGATTCTGAGGATCCCAGTTCAAAGCTAGCTCAGGCAGGAAAGTCGATGAGACTCTTATCTTCAATTAAATCACCAAAAAAAAAAAAAAGCTGGAAGTGGCACTGTGGATCAAAGTGTTAGACCATGAGTCTTGATCCCAAAAGCTCAAGGATAGTGCCCAGACCCTGAGTTGAAGCTGCAGGACTGGTACACACACAATAAAATAAGATCTTTTTGTCTCAGTCTCCCCAGTGCTAAGATTATAGACATGTTCCACCCTTCCTGGCAGAAAATAAAAAATCGAGGCACATTAAAAATTGGCTTGAAATGTAACCATTTCCTTATACTTTTGGATAAAAATAAAACCCTTCTTATTTCACTTAAGACAGTAAGTTTTAGGCTCAGGATCCTGTTCTACTAATTTTGTTCTACTAATTTCTATATTAAGCTCAGGGCTACATCTAGGCCATTCAATTATTACTGAACCAAATCAAATTTCTACTTATAGAGAATAGTGAAATGATTTATTATGAACTTTTTTACTCCAGGATCATAGTCTAAATAATAAATAATTTAAAAAATTCATCTAAATGATTTCCTCTGCCTTTATTTAAAGCTGGTAGGAAATGAAATCTGGCACCATGCTCCTAGTCTCTATGTCCCACACCCACCAAAGATGGTCATTCTTTTTGGGTTTGGCATGGGAGGATATTTTCCATGGGGATCTAGAGGTACTGTGTGTTTCCTGGGGGCTCCTTTGGGACAGACGTGCTTTAGGAGAACATAGACTTTCTGGAAGATGGATTATGATGGACCCATTTCTGCCCTGCCTTTGCATCTAGTGCATTGTCTCCAGGTTTCTGGTATTTCTCTGAGTGAAGACCGTAAGGAGTTGGCTTTCGGGTGGACTCCTTCATCCTGAGAAATCCCTTAGGGACTTGACTTCCTCCCTCCATTGACTCCTTTGTGCCTGGTCCCTCAGTTCTCACCACTGTTAACATGGAGGGCTTTCTCAGAGCCTGGGACCCATCTATCCACCTTCCTTCCCACCACTTTCTTCTTTGTCTTCCTCCTCCTCCTTCCTCTCCCCCCTTCTCCTCTTTTTTTGGTCAGTCTTGAGGCTTGAACTCTGAGCCTGGTTGCTCTGAGCTCTTTTGCTCAAAGCTAGCTCTCTCATACTTTGAGCCACAGCTCCATTCCAGTTTTCTGGTGGTTAATTGGAGCTAAGAGTCTCACAGACTTTCCTGCCCTGGCTGGCTTCGTACTGTGATCCTCAGATCTCAGCCTCCTGAGTAGCTAGGATCACAGGCATGAGACACCAGCACCTTCCTTCTGTGTTTTTTAAAACTTGTTCAAGAGCCATCTCCTACAGGTTCTTAGCCCTATCCAGAACAGTACATGGGTCAAGTGCTCTGTGGTGGGTGCTGGTCACCTGACTAGATCTCTTTGAGGTTGGGCTGGATTTTGGGGAAGAGAGGCCATGACTCCTTTTTTTTTGGATGGGGTCTTGTGCAGGGTAAGGCCCATGGTTTCCTTATTAATTTGAGGGAGCTCTGATGACAGAGACTATAGAATTTTCCATGGACTTCCATCAGACCGAGGAAAGCTTGTGTTGCACATCACCTTACCAGAATGCCGGGCTTGGAGGAGATGGTTATAATATCTCCTGAGGAGGAGGAAGCCCCCTCTCCATTGTGGTTCCTTTCCTTATTATCTTAGAAGAAAGTGGGAGTTCCTTTTTCTTCCTCCATAAGTGTGTGTGTGTGTGTGTGTGTGTGTGTGTGTGTGTGTGTGTGTGATTTGCCCTCAAGAATCCGAGCCCTTCCTGAGGGGGAAGGGTCTCCCTCTTTGGACCCCATCATTCCCTGAGCACAAATGTTGCCGATTTTATACAACCACGACTAGCCTTGAAGACTAAGCTGACTGATTCTCCACGTGGGGTCTCTAACCTCTTTCCCCCCCTGTTCCCAACCCTCTCACTATCCCGCCTGGCCTCTCCTCACACAGCCCAGGAGCCTCCTCGCCGCCCCCTTCACCTCCTTGTTCCTGAGGGTGTAGATGAGCGGGTTGAGGGCAGGAGTGACCACCGTGTAGAAGAGCGAGACAAACTTGCCCCGGCCCTGGTGGTAGCTGTGCGTGGGTTGCAGGTAGGTGTAGATGGCGGAACCGTAGAAAAGGCAGACGGCGGTCAGGTGGGACCCACACGTGCCCACGGCTTTCCTCCGGCCTCCGCCGGAGCGCATGGCCCAGATCGCGCGGCCCACGGCGCCGTACGAGGCCAGGATGACGGTGGACGGCACGAGCAGGATGACCACGCGGGCGGCGAACATCTGGCGCTCGACGGCGCGGCCGCCGCGGCCGCAGGCCAGCTGCAGCAGCGCGGGCAGCTCGCAGATGAAGTGGTCCAGCCGGAGGGGCGCGCACAGCGGCTGCGCGGCCAGCAGCGCCGTTTGCGCCGCGGAGTTGGTGAAGCCGCCGAGCCAGGAGGAGGCGGCCAGCGCGCGGCAGCGGCGCGGCGAGGCCAGGCCGGCGTAGCGCAGCGGGCGGCACACGGCGGCCGCGCGATCCAGCGCCATCACCGCCAGGAGGACGCACTCGGTGGAGCCCAGGGCCAGCGAGGCGCACAGCTGGGCCACGCAGCCGCCGCGGGGCAGCCGGAGCGCCGGCCCGCGCAGGCTGGCCAGCAGCGGCGGCGCCACGCTGGTGGTGAAGCCGGCGTCCACCAGCGCCAGGTGGCTGAGGAAGTAGTACATGGGCGTGCGCAGGCGCGGGTCGCGCGCCGCCAGCAGCACCAGGGCCGAGTTGCCCGTCAGGGTCAGGAGGTAGCAGAGGAGGACGAAGGCGAAGAGCACCGGCTGCAGGGCCGGCCAGTCGGAGAAGCCCAGCAGGAGGAAGCGCTCCTCGGAGCTGCTGCTGCGGTTGGCCTAAAGGAGGGTTGAAAGCCCCAAGGGTGGGAGTTAAAAAAAGAAAAGGCGATGAAAGACGCTACTCTTGCAAGCAAGAAAACCCTAGGGATGTGGGTGTAGATGAGGGGGAAATAAAACCAGAACTTCACAACTTGTGGGTGGGGATGGGAGGGAAAAGGGAAGGGCGACAGCATTCACAAGGAAGGGTACTTACCCTCCACCTGACTTGGGTCACCTTTATAGTAACAATAAAAGTGCTTAAAAAGTTAATAATAAACAATTGGGGGAAAAAAGCACAGGTTCCCTTCCTTCCCTCCCTCCCTCCCTCCCTTTTCAGAAGTGGCGCTGCTGTGGCTCAAAGTGGTAGAGCGCTTTTGCTCGCCTTGAGCAAAAGAGCTCAGGGACAGAGCCCAGGGCCTGGATTCAAGCCCCACAATGGACAAAAGAAAAGAAAAAGAAGCCACGAGGGAGATAGAATGTTAAAGGCTCATTAAATTGTTATAAGGTCATAGCTAGTCAGTGGCCACGCAAGACAGACAACCCTATCTGATTTCCCAATGAGTGCTGTCTTTAGGGTTCTTTTTGGACTCCTAGGGGTAAAAGGTGAAACCTAATGTTACCACATGCCAGCTCTTTAGATATCCAATGACAGATGCTTCCCTGAGTCCTACTTTTCCATCCCTCCTCTTCTGACAGCATGCAGTACTTAACAATTAGGGGAGTAAACCAAGCTTGGTACCTAGCATCCAACAGGCTGGAATACTCACTTTATTTATGTGACTTTCTTTTCCTGCCCCAATACTAAGATTTGCACTCAGGGCCTTCTACTTGCTAAGCAGGCATTCTGCTGTTTAACCCATGCCACTAGCCCCTATTTATTTATTTTTTTAAGAACTGTTACATGCAAATAGACCAGAAATGAGAAGAACTTGGCTGTAGGTAGCCTAACAGCCTCTACCTGGTTGTTTGATATGGCGAAGTCACTTCATGTTTTTCTGCTTTAGTTTTGTCTCATGTGGAAGTTGAAGAGTTTGGATAATCTCTTAAATTCCTGCCTATCCCCACCACCTCCAGCTTTACTACCCAGGGAACTTAATTTGCAAAGGCCTTTTGACCCTTGAGAGAGAGGTTGCAGGAATCTACAGAGTTGATGTGTTTGATAATATTTACATAGAAATCTTTCCACTGCATGTTTCCTGACAGGTATAGATGACCTGTTTTAAATAACACATCCATTGTTTTAATGGAAAACAACAACAACAACAACAACACTATAATCCTCTTAAAATTATTTTCCAAAGAAAGCTCCATCTTTTTCCCCAATGAGATATCCTGCTTATATGTTTCTCTCACTTTATTCTCATTATGCAGAATAAGTATTATTGTTGGGCATAAGAATAAGGATTCAGGAGCCAGGTGATCAGTATTTAAGCCATGACATTGCTCTTTTGTAGCTGAGCAAGGTTGAACTACATACCTTAACCTCTCTGTGCCACAGTTTTCTCATATGAAAGCAGAAGCAGGTGAAGAGAATTCAATTGAAACAGCTTCAGAGACAGTAGGTGTTTACTGAATGTCACACACTGTCATCTTTATTTTATAAGGTCTTTGACTTAAAAAATAAACTTGGCTTGTTATGCTAGAGATTGTAGAGGATAGAAAGGACATGGAAATCCTTTATTTATAGATAATTTGCAGCAATGCATCCTGGGCATGGATAAAATGCAAGAAATAGCTTTCAGGTTTATGGGCCAATGGTGACCATAGCTATTGAATTATAAAATGTTATTTTTTTGTTGGTCATGGGGCTTAAACTCAGGGCTTGGGCTTGTCCCTGAGCTTTTGTGCTCAAAACCAGTGCGCTACCACTTGGAGCTACAGCACCACTTCTGGTTTTCTGGTGGTTAGTGGTAGATAAGAGTTTCACAGACTTTCCTGCCTTGGCTGGTTTTGAACCGTGATCTTCAGATCTCAGCCTCCTAAGCAGCTATGATTACAGGTGAGCCACCAGTGCCTGACAAAATGTCTATTTTTTGGGGGGGGGGGGTACTGTTTTCACATAGCCACACACCTGTTCAGCCCCTCAAATCCTACAATATTCCACTTCAAACATGCACACATCAATAAAATTGCACAGATAACATCCTTATCACATGCATGTATAGTCCTCACATGCACAGCTCCAACACACACACACACACACACACACACACACACGTTTTCTCTATTTCCTCAACATCATTATTTCCCTTGTGTACCCAGAAGGCAAATCTGTTGTAATACATTGTATAATATAATATGTCATGTGATATTCTGGAATGTGACTGTCAGCTGCACAACCATTTTTTAATTTTAGCTAAATCAAAAAAAAGTAAAGACTCACCTTCATGGTTAACCTCTGGTCTCAGTATTTGGGGCTTCGAGTTTTCAGGTGATAGGTTGGTCTGTTCCCCTCTGAATTCTGTGTGCTCTAAGTAAGGGTGGAGAGATTAAGGCCCAATTGTCTAACTGTTGATTTCTGAAATGGGTGCCTGAGATTAGAGGCAGGCACAGGAAGCAGGCAGAGGGTGGGTACCATTTTGCTTGTCTGCAGAAGAATGAACAGGAGGTGTGGAGAGAAGGTGTCTAATAAATCTGTGCAACATGGGGACAAAGGCCAAGATGGTGTTGTCTACTCCCAGAGAACCCTATATTGGGGTAGAGATAAAGTAAGGACTTGAGCCTTATAATGGCACCCAATCAGTAGTAGGTGGTGGAAGTGCAAAAATAGACTGCTGGTGTCTAAGGAACACAGGAAGGAAAGAAGTTGGAGAGAGAAAAAAAGCTGTTTATGAGTCCTCTCACTGGAGAGGACGTGGGACGAGGGGACGGGGCCCTGGGGAGGCTGTATTCCATTCTCATAATTGGTATTTTGCATGGAGGTGTCCAGAGAGGAGCCCCCCAAGGGAAGGAAGGGGGAAATTCTGGAGAGACATTCCCTTCAGGGTACTGTGTCTAGACCAGGATGCAGGAGACCAGAGGCAGCAGAACTTCTCATTGTCATTTCTCCTCTTAACTGCCTTAGAGTTTTGTGTTCTGATCAAGTGACCTTAAGCTAGCCACCCTTGAACAGGGTCCAGTTTCAATGCCATCATCTGTAAAACCAGGAAGACCACCTTGGTCTGTTGGAGAGGGTGTGGATTTCTCAGTCATGCCCACCACCATTCCTTGTGGCTGTCACCCCCAACCTCATCCCTGTCGCTCTCATCCTTATACTGAATATTTTGTTTCTGGCTCGCTCTCCACTCCTGAGAGAGTGAGCTCATTGTCCACATAGATTATACTTTCATACTATCGCCTTTCTTCGAGGTCTGGAAATTTTGGTCTGTCGCTCAACTCCTTTATACCTTCACCCCTTTTTATGAAGCTTAGATTCCCTTCAACCATAAATTACCTACTTGCATCTTCCCAACACTATTTTCACTTTGCTATATATACTTCCTTGGTTAAATCAATAGCTTTAAAAAATGTGACTTCAATTTTATCTATTTTTTTTCCTGTTGATTCTGGCTCACAGCCAGGTTCAGAGATTTCCCTTTACATTCATGATCTCTAACTTGACATGTCAAGACTAAGGCCTTCCATAATCACACATATATCCCTAACTCATTCACTTGCCCAGTTCCCATATAACCAGTACTGCATACTTTTTGGTCTTCAAATTCCCAATTCTTTCTGTCTCTTTAACTCTCTTTCTCATATATATTCTTTTTCAGATAGATTTTTTTTTTTTTTTTGCCAGTCCTGGGCCTTGGACTCAGGGCCTGAGCACTGTCCCTGGCTTGTTTTTTGCTCAAGGCTAGCACTCTGCCACTTGAGCCACAGCGCCGCTTCTGGCCATTTTCTGTATATGTGGTGCTGGGGAATTGAACCCAGGGCTTCATGTATACGAGGCAAGCGCTCTTGCCACTAGGCTATATCCCCAGCCCTCAGACAGATTTTTTACTCCATAATTTACTGAAAACGTTTAAGCCATTAGAAGAGAACTTTTACAACCTCTCCTCAACCCACCTGCCCCCACCTCTGCTCTTTTTACTCTCATCTTTCCCTGTGATTTTGCCAGGCATTATTTCTTCCACGAGTTGATTACTTCTTGTCCCGTTTTACAACCAAGGACTGTATTCTGATATATCTCCTTTTCTCCCACTCTATCTCGTGGTTCCTCTCCACCACATATAAACATGCTTTTATTTCTCTCATTAAAAAAATACAACTTTCCTTGATCCTACTTTTCTCTAGGTACCATACCAGCTTGACTTAAATATCCTTCCTACAAGCTAAAAGGTATTTAGAGAAGTTAAGAACATATATTTATGTATCTTAAGAGTAAAAATTACAAACCAAAGTAATCAGCCTAGATATATGCAATCGGTGTGTGTGAATAGACAAGCAGGTACTGTGCATATATTATATTTAGGAGCATGTGTCATTCAATGCACCATCTCTCAAATACAGCTGGAGTTGCCCCTCACATGGTATATTGACCACAGAAAAACTAAGCAGCATTTTATGGACTTTACTGACAGGAGTAGAGTCTATATTGTTTTGCTAGGTATAAAATTGCAACTTCATGAATTTTTTTATAATATAATCTGAAAGATTATAAAATAAGTCATATTGTCATGAGGTGAGATATTCCCTCAGTGGGGGACACATTCTAATGCAATATACATAAAACCTAGGGACAGATTGTTATTATTTGGCCAATATAGCACTCCTTAGGTGTAATAATTTCAGAGTCTTGAATAATAACTATGTGATAGCTATTGAGCAGATTAAAAAATAGTTTTAAGTAGTTGTACCAGGAAGTCATGATTCCATAAGTTAGGTAATGAGTACAATGCAACTTGATCAATGATACCCCTTCTCTTGTTTTCCCCATTCCTCCCCTCAAATTATGTATGTTAGTTTTTATATAATATACATTGAATATAACGAGTGTTTCGTATTGAGCAAATTTTGCAATGTAATTTTTATTACTTTATTCCTTGTCATTCCCTTATGTTGGGGGTTTGGTATCATTGCCTAGAACTCTATTTTTAGTTGAATATTTCATATTTTTAAAAGGTTTTTATTATTGTTATCAATCTGGATAGGTTAACAACTTTTATTCCAAAAAACATGTAACAGTTATTATCCTAATTTCTTATATGAAAAGGTTAAGGCTCAGTCAAGTTAAACATTATACACTGGATGATACACTAAGCCAGGCAGCATAGACTAGAAATCCTCTTCTAAGGTTACACGGACTTCAAGTTGCTTATATAAATGGCTCAGGTTTATTAACTTGTATACTTTAGAAGCACACAAACATGGGGGAAGAGGTGGATGAATGAAGGGGAGAAGAGCGGGATAATGCAGTCATTATCCTTGTATATCCTACAAAATTAAGAAGACTGAGGGAAAGGATGGTGAGGGCGGGGGGTGGTGGTGAGAATGTTGAAAGGAGTGACACTGATCAAGATCATTGTATTCATAAACTGCTTTGTTAAAAGGCAACTCCTTTATACAACTGCTTAAAGATGAAAACAAAATGGAAAAAATGTGGTTAACCAAAGAACAAGAAGGAAACTACCATTTGACTAACAGTATAGATTTTAACAGCTTTAAAAAAGATGAGCAAGGTAATATTATTGGTCTTAATTTCAAAAATATGACACACAAATTATTGCAGATAGAAAATCATAAAGGAGGGGCTTATGATTTGAATATTTCAACATTTAATTGGATTCCAGCATCTGATTTTCTAGATTATATATATAGGGTACCAGTGCCGCTGCCACTTTTGTTTCTTCAGATTTTTCCTTTTCTACAATTCTCTCACATTTCTCATTATCTGAAGTTCTAATCAGCACGCTTCATGATTGCTGTCCTTTAGCTCTCCCTCAATGGTTTCACATTTTCTGTGACTCATTTGCAGGAGAGTTTGAATTGCAATCAAGTGGTTTGCATTGACTTGAAAAGGAAAGGTTGTTGAGACAGGTGCAGGTGCCCCCGTCTGTTATCCTAGCCACTCAGGATCTGAGGGTAGAGGTTCAAAGCCAGTCCAGGCAGGACAGTCCATGAGACTAACTCCAATTACCCACCAAAAAGCCAGAAGTGGAGCTGTGGCTCAAATGGTAGAGAAATACTTGTATGAAAATGTCAATAGTCAATACAACCCTTAGTTGAAGTCTCCATATGGGTGTGCGCGTGTGCGTGTGCACACACACACACGAAAAGAAAAGGAAAGGTTAGAAAGTCACTGTATTGATAAAAAGTCTTACTAATTTGCTGCCTAAACTAAATAGTGTCAGAGTGGGCCTCCCCCCACAGACTTAGGCTGCGCCTATTTGAAGCTGCACCAGTGATTCTGTGTAGATCAATTAGTTGAAGGTTGCACGTTTTGCATTTCAGCTCTTGCTGCCAGTCACTGGGGGGAAATGATTTGATTCAGCTTGGAGAATAACACTCGTAGCCCACCATGCTTGCCAAGGGTGGCCATTTCATCGTCCTTGTGTGGCCTCTGGAGTCGAAGGACTGAGGACATTCATCAGAAGGGACTTAGAAGAAAGCCCATTTCATTATGACCGAAGAAATTGTAGCAGAGGGCCGAGTCTCTGGGCAGCTGTGTCGTGAAAAGTTATTATTATTATTATTGGATAAGAATTTACCTGAAAGCGTTTGGTGTGACTTATTCAGGTTTTCTCCCATCTGATTAACGCCCTGCTGAATAGCAGCACAGATGGGGCTCATTTGGAAAGGAAAGAAAAGCAAAGGCCAGGAAGAGTAGAAAAAGAAGGTAGGCAGTGCCAGGCTCCGAGACTCCCACTGCCTTCCCGGGTCTCTTTTTCGGATGCCCAGATTTGAACCTTGGGGTGTATCCCTTCTCAGGGCGATGCCTTCCCCGCTGGCTCCCCGCCACTGCCTCCCAGGCGAGCTGCCTCCCTCGCTGGACTCCAGGCCCTGCAGTAGCCCCTCGGTGCTCCCGGGAAAGCTCTTGGCGGGCAGTGCCCCTTGGCGCGCTCCCCGGCTGCCTCGCCGGCTGGCCTGGTGTCTCATCGACTGGGAACAGGTGCGCTTGCTCCATAAATTAGGAGCTGGAGGGTTTGGCTCAGTGTACAAGGCGACTTACCATGGCGTCCCGGTGGCCGTAAAGCAAGTGAGCAAGTCCACCAAGGATCTCCGAGCCTCCCAGCGGAGTTTCTGGGCTGAGCTCAACGTGGCCAGGCTGCGCCATGACAACATCGTGCGGGTGGTGGCCGCCAGCACCCGCACGCCTGCGGATTCCAACAGTCTAGGCACCATCATCATGGAGTTTGGGGGCCCTGTCACTTTACACCAAGTCATCTATGGTGCCCCCAGCCACACGGAGGAAAAGGCCCTGGAGCCTGTGTCCTGCCCGGGAGAGCAGCTGAGCGTGCAAAAGTGTTTCAAGTACTCCCTCGACGTGGCCAAAGGCCTGCTTTTCCTGCACTCCCAGGGCATCGTGCATTTGGACCTGAAACCGGCCAACATTTTAATCAGCGAGCAGGATGTCTGCAAAATTGGCGACTTTGGGTGTTCTGAGAAGCTGGAAGAACTGCACGGGTCCCGGGCCCAGCCTTTGCCCCTTGGAGGCACCTACACCCACCGCGCCCCCGAGTTACTGATCGGAGACCCCATCACCCCGAAAGCTGACATCTATTCTTTTGGCATCACGCTCTGGCAAATGGTCACCAGGGACGTGCCTTACTCCGGTGGTGATCGGCAGTACGTGCTCTACTCGGTGGTGGCCTCCAATCTGCGCCCCTGCCTGGCCAAGGCCGTTTTCACCAGCTCGCTGGCGGGGCGGGAACTCGAGAACCTCATTCGGGGTTGCTGGGCGGCTGGGGTGCAGCGGAGGCCCAGCGCCCACCAGCTCCTGGAGGCCTTGAACTTCTTAAAAGTCGAATGGCCAACTCCAAACCTGTAGCAGGAGTCTTCATCTTTGTTTCTGTTTCTGTTTTTGTTTTAAAGAAGTGGAATGGTGAAAGAAAACATATAGGTAGGACAGAGTTGTCAAAAAATAAAGTCACTAAAAACTCCTGTAGGTCTGAAATGGTGTTTACTAAGACAAATAGAACCAGGAGGGTCATTGTTTTGTCTTGCTGTAAATAACCTTATATGCCTTTATGTACAGACCCAGAGAAAGGAATATTATGCTTAAAGGAAGTATAAAGGAGGAGAGTGAGTTCTGGGGCCTGGCCCTGTGCTATCTGATGAGAGATTGTTGTGATAAAAACTCACTTAAGAGCTGGGCCCTGATGGCTCTGACCTCTAAGCCTAGCTACTCAGGAAGCTGAGATTTGAGGACTGAGGCGCAAAGCCAGTCCTGGTAGGAAAGTTTGAGACTCTTATCTTTACTGAACACCCAACAAAAAAGGCCAGAAGTGGTGCTGCGGCTCAAGTGGCAGAGTGCTAACCTTGAGCAAAGGAAACTCAAGGGCAAGGAGTTCAAAGGAACTCAAGGCCCTGAGTTCAAGCCCCAGGACCAGCACCAAAAACAAAACAAAAAGAATAGACTTCAGGTGCAAAAAGGTGCTATTCTCATCTGAAAAAGACTATGTATTCAGGTTTTTCATTTATACACATGAAAGGTATAAGATCATGTATGTATATTACCAGATATGTACAACCTTAGGTGCTTACCACTTCAGCTGCATCTCAGACCTTCTTTGCTTTAGCTATTACGACCACAACGATGACTATCACTATTTTGGTGCCAATAGTAGGGCTTGGCCTTAGGGCCTTTCACTCTCACTTGGCTTTTTTTTTTTTTTTTTGCTAATGACTATCATTTGAGCCACAGTTCCACTTTTGGCTTTTCACTGGTGAAATGAAGATAAGAGTCTCACAGACTTTTCTGCCTGGGCTGGCTTTAAACCGTGGTCTTCAGATCTCAGCCTCTTGATAGCCAGGATCACTGGTATGACTTACCAGTGCCCAGCTGCTTTGGTTAAGCAAGGCATTGTGGATTTCCCTAAGTGGACTCTATTGACCAATCTTTGTAGCTGGGTCAGTGGCAGGAGCCACTGTACCTACCTGGCCTCAAATTTGTTCTTGATTAAAAAAACAAAAGAAAAGCAGCTTACCAAATTTTCCATTTGGGAGTATTGCTGCAGATATGCCAATTTTTTTTCTGCAACTTCTTTTTTTTTTTTTTTTTTGGCCAGTCCTGGGCCTTGGACTCAGGGCCTGAGTACTGTCCCTGGCTTCTTCCCGCTCAAGGCTAGCACTCTGCCACTTGAGCCACAGCGCCGCTTCTGGCCATTTTCTGTATATGTGGTGCTGGGGAATCGAACCTAGGGCCTCGTGTATCCGAGGCAGGCACTCTTGCCACTAGGCTATATCCCCAGCCCCTTCTGCAACTTCTTATCACATGTTTTGTCTGAACCTCTTAAATCCAGGCTAAGATTTTTTTTTTAACCTCCAAGCCAAATAATCAAAAAAAATTTTTTTCCTCTTCTTTCCCTAAGAATTATTTCTTGTTGGTCTTGACCTTCACACATAAAATTTATAGGAAGTGAACTCGTTTTAAAAGGAATGTTCTAAGTGCAATTTGAGTGTGTGCACTGATTCAGGGTTCCCACTATTATCTTTTGATAATCCCTAGGCTTGTGCTCGGAACTTTTTTCCTCTTCTGTTTCTCACTACTTTCCTTACTTATCTTCATGGCTTGTCCTTTGCTAGAAGAATGTGGAGGCCAGAGTTGATGGATGATGGGAATATCTCTAGATTAAAATGCTACAGCATCTTGTTATTCTTGCTGAGGTTTATGAAATATTCTAAGTGTAGGAGTTACTGGGGTTTGAACTCAGGGCCCTGCTTTAAGCACTCTACCACTGGAGCTCTTCCCTGCCCCCCCTTCTCCCCCTCCCACTGCTGAGTTATTGTGCTTTGAACCATGATCCTCAGATCTGAGCCGACTGAGTAGCTAGGAATACAGGCATGAGCCACCACTGCTTGGCTCTTGTCCTCCTTTTTTTTTCTTTTTATGTTAGATCCTGTGTTCGAACTCAGGGCCTATGTGCTGTCTCTGAGCTTTTTTCGCTCAAGGCTTGCACTCTTATCATTTGAGCCACAGCTCTATTTCTGGCTTTTGGGGGTGTTAATTGGAGATGAGAGTCTCAGCAAACTGCCTGGGCTAGCTTTGAACCTTAACCCTCAGATCTGAGCCTCCTAAGTAGCTAATATTACAGGCTTGAGCCACTGGCTCCAGGCTGATTTTTGGGATAGGATCAGTTTTGCCTTGGTGGCCTGGATGAGCCTGTATATGCTTCCTGCATAGCAGGGATGATAGGCACGAACCACCTAGCCAGTTTTTTTTTTTAATTAGTTGAGCAGAGGGCTCATTTTCTGTGCTGCCATGGACTTAACCCTTGCCAGTTGCCATGTTCTTCCTAAGCCTCAACCTGTGCTTGCAGTGTGGCAAGGCCTTCAGCCTTCAGCTCCTTCATGCTAGGAGTTGCCCTACAGGTGCGGTGAGGGCAGCAAGTGCTTTCCTCTCTAGTACTTCCCTGTCAGCCACTGGCCACACCCACAACTGGTGAGAGGCTTCCAGTGACAGGAAGCGTGTCAGCCAGAGTTTGCATCTGATCTTTCCAGTAGAGAAGGCTCAAGGGTGGGCACCCTTCCATTGTAGTTTCTGCTACAAGGGCTCTGCGAATCCTAAAGTGGCTGAGTGCGTGTCAAGAGCTTCCTCCAGAAGAAAACTATCATCATTGCACTGGAAGCAGCATAGGCTAGAGGAACAATGTGCAGGAAGAGAGGATGCAGCAATAGGGGAGCAGGAAAGAAGGGAGATCATCCCAGGGCCTGGCCAGCCATCTTTTGCCCAATCCCTAACTTCGGAACTGGACTTCCTGCAGTGAAGGTATCCCCATAGTCTGCTGGCTTTACCTTCTAGCGTGTAGGGCCGCCCCACTGTTTTCTTGTGCACCACCAATTTCCTGCCGTGATTTGCTTTATACTGGAAGACGGCTGTTATCAGACTTATGGTTGATGGAAGCCAGCATTTCTCCGTCTATATGAATTATTTGGATCATGTCTAGTTTTCTGTGCTATCTCAGACTGGGTTTAAAGCTTTTTTTTTGTTTACAAAAACTTTTACCTTGCCTTTCAAATACACCGACAAGAGTACCAGTTTCTGGGAAAAGGCCCTTTCCTCTCATAAAACTCCTTACTGCTCAATGTCAGGATATTAGAGTCATGGTGCCACCATGTGGTTATACAAGGAAACTGCATCTTCCATAGTGTTGAAATGTAGCAATATTATGCTTAGGAAGTCACTGTCAAATTTTTAAACTGAATCTTATCCACAGAATTCCTGATTCACTTGTCTAGAGTAGTGTCTGAAAATGTGCGTTTCCAGACCCTCTGGGGTGATAGGTTGCGGCTGGTCAGGCATCACAGTTCAATAGTTTCAAGTTCCCAGTTCCACCATCACCACAGGGTATTTCACGCTAGATAAAAAGTGTTGGAGTGTGTGTGTAGATCAGAGTGCTCAGGCTGTTACAACTCTGTGGCCACCAGGGGGCAACCTCTCAAATTGTCTCTCCTTCCTGAGAAAGTTTAGGAAACCGGGAGAATAAGAAGAGGAGAGGGCCATCTGTCCACCCACAAGCCCAGGGCAAGTTTCTTTGCTCATGTGCCTTTTATTTATTTATTTATTTATTTTTTGGCCAGTCCTGGGGCTTGGACTCAGGGCCTGAGCACTGTCCCTGGCTTCTTCCCGCTCAAGGCTAGCACTCTGCCACTTGAGCCACAGCGCCACTTCTGGCCATTTTCTGTATATGTGGTGCTGGGGAATTGAACCCAGGGCCTCATGAATACGAGGCAGGCACTCTAGCCACTAGGCCATATCCCCAGCCCTATTTATTTTGCCTATTGATGGACCTAACCTTTACTCCAAAATACATAAATGCACAGAAAATAAGGATGAAGGATACTGGACAAAGGAAAAAAAAACAGACTAGCTAAAATGAGGTGGAGCCAGTAACTAGGTGAGCATTTCAAAACTATATGGTAAGGAGTTGCCTATTTCCTGTACATAAGAACAAGTTCCTTGGTTGTCAGGCAAAGAGGAAAAAGTGATTAGTTTTGTTTTCATGTAATATAGACATTTTACATCTATGTATTCACACAAGACAAACAAAAACATTCCAAAATGCAAACACAAATGTGTGTAGCACTTTAAATAGACAACCCCAAATTGGAAACACTCTAAATATTCATTAGCAGGTGGATGGGTGGCTTGTGGTATTCCTAGGCCTCTCCTTCTGGTGATACTGGGATTTTGAACTTAATGCCGCAGCCTGCTGGGCAAATGTTCTACCATTTGAGCTACAACTCCATTCCTAGAAGGTTTTTCTTTTGGCATAGCTATACAATAAGGGTATCTCTTAGAAAGTAAAAAGCGCATCGATGAATCTTAATTATGTTGAATAAAAGAAGTCAGATTCCAAGACATATTTTTAATTGTGTTGTTTATATAAAATTCTAGAGAAAGCAAATTAAGTGATGGCAAGCAGATTGAAGGGTGCCTGAGAATGAGGAATGAAGGGAGATGTGGAAGGGAGCTTTTACAATGGGACATGAGGAAAGCTTTGAGTGGGTCAGAAATGTTTTCATAGTTATGCTGATGGTTTCATGGTGCACACGTGTCTACATATATGCAATTTCTGTCTGCATATATATATTTCCATAAAATGGAGAGGAAAAGTTGTTGTTTATATGATAGGAAAAATACAGTTATTTCTACGATGGAGATGTTGATTACATTTTTTTCTCTCAAGAAGTTCCATAACGTTGCTTCTTCTTGTACTCTCCCTACTGGAGAATAATGGAAGAATGCCAAATTGCCTTGTTAGTGAGCAGAAGTCTATGAAGAATGAGTAAGTAGAGATAATTAAGAGTTAGAAAACAATATATTTTAAATGTTCAATGCTGTGCTGGTTTGCTTTAGCGTGGGAATAAATTTTCTTGCTTTTATTTTTCCTCCTCTTCTTTTCTTTCCTATGTATTCCAGGCTGGCTTCAAATCCCGCAACTGTCTTGTCTTAGTCTCTTGAAGGCTGGTATTCCAGGCATATGACAATATATTTAACTTTAAGATTTTCAGTGGTTAGAGGCAAAGTGTTTTGAGTAGCTTTTAGACAGTGCTTTCCACATTCTGTTCATCTCTACTAAGGAGCAATAGTGTTGAGATTTAAATTCATTGATAAAATGAATGTGGAGAAGGCCATGCTGCCCCTGAGGGAAGTTAATGAGTAACCACCTAAATTTTTATTATTAATTAATTAATTGATTGATTTTTGTGCTGGTCCTGGGGCTTGAACTCAGAGACTGGATGTTGTCCCTGCCTGAGCTTTTTCTCCCACAAGGCTAGCACTATATCACTTGAGCCACAGATCCATTTCTGGCTTTTTTTGGCTACATAATTGGAGATAAAAGTCTTATGGATCTTTCTGGGGGATTGACTTTTGAACAGTGATTCTCAGATCTCAGTCTCCTGCACAGCTAAGATTACAGGCGTGAACCATTTGCACCCAGAAGGAATAACCATCTTTATGTTTCTTCACTTTAGTTTTTTTTCCCATCCTGGGGCTTGAACGCAGGGCCTGAGCACTGTCCCTGAGCTGCTTTTGCTCAAGGCTCGCACTCTACCACTTGAGCCACAGCGCCACTTCTGGCTTTTTCTGTTTATGTGGTGCTGAGGAATCAAACCCAGTGCTTCATGCATGCTAGGCAAGCTCTCTACCACTAAGCCACATTCCCAGCCACTTTAATATTTTGAGGCCAGGATATTTCCTTCCTTTACTTTGTTCTCTGAGTTTCCTAGAAATCATTGTGCTCTCTCCAACCAAGTAGAAAGGGTTGTCTGGGCAAATAAAAACTGCACCTGATATTTACTTGGTTTTCCCTGCAGTAGCAAGCCAAGCAATGGACTCACAAAAAATACTGAATAAATGGTGGTAAAATGAAATGAAGTGTCAGGCTTAATAAACAATTTATAGATCATATTTTAGTCAATTAATGAATATGCATTTTAATATCTCTTATGACATCTTTTTTGAAAAAGAATCATGAACCCCTTTAGCTTATTTCACGTATTTGTTTACCCCTTGAATGTTACTGCTATTTTACTTTGAGATCCTGGTTGTTTTGGCTTACCTCTGCTTGTTGGCAGTTTCCCATAGCTTTGTTTTTGTGGCAGTATCTTCCTCTACCTTCCTTCGGGTCTCTTGCCTCCCAAATGCCCATGGCATTCTGTGAACTTCCTTCTTTGCCCTCAGCAAAGGCACACCGTGTGAACTAGACATTATCTTCTGTGCTAATCTGATTCATTAATGAAAACATATACTGAGACATCTTTTTGCCCATGTAATAAACCTCATGAGTTTTGTGAGTTAATGAAGCATCACAAAGAACAAAAAAATGAAAGGACTCTATTGTTATCCCTATTTTTTGGATAAGGAGATTAAGACTCAGAGATTACACCATCTGCCTGTGATGATACAATTAGTTTGCAAGAATTAGTTTGAATGTAAGTCTGATACCAAAGTCTATTCTCATAACCTCTGTCACACTGATTTCCATAAGAACTTACCTTCATCGAAAGGTTTCGGATCCTACCTCATTTCTAAAGATATATATATATATATATATATTTTTTTTTTTTGCCATGATAGAACTTTGTTAGGTATAATTAAACGTGCTACCCCATCAATCAGGAGTGCTACCCAGGAAATGAACACTTTTCCTGAGGATCCAAGCCTCCTCTCTCTCTGATCCTTGGGGACTGAAAGCGAGTTCGGTGAGACAGTCGCCACACCGGGGGGTGGGGGGGGGCGGGGGTCGTACTGTTACCACATCAGATCTCTGCAGGCCCCATTTTCCGGATGGTTCTCTTGAGGGCAGCCTTGACGTCGGCGTTGCGCAGGCTGTAGATGATGGGGTTGAGGATGGGCGTGACCACCGCGTAGAAGAGGGACAGCAAGGGGTCAGTGGCTGGGTCGTAGCTGGCCTTAGGACGGATGTAGATGAAGATGGCGGTGCCGTAGAAGAGGGAGACGACGATCAGGTGGGAGGAGCAGGTGGAGAAGGCCTTGCGGCGGCCCGCGGCCGATGGGATCCGAAAGATGGTGGCCAGGATCCTCCCGTAGGAGCTCAGGATGAGGCCAAAGGGGCAGAGGATGATGAGGGCGGCGGCCAGGATGATCTGCAGCTCGTTCAGCGTCGTGTCCCCGCACACCAGCTGCAGCACGGGCTGGATCTCACAGAAGAAGTGAGGGATGGCGTTGGGGCCGCAGAAGGGCAGGGAGAAGATGAAGGTGGTGTGGCCCAGGCCCACCATGGCCCCGCAGGCCCAGGCGGCCGCGGCCAGCCGCAGGCACACGGGGCGGCTCAGCAGCAGCGGGTAGCGCAGGGGCGCGCAGATGGCCGCGTAGCGGTCGTAGGCCATGGCGGCGAGCAGGCAGCATTCGGTGGCGCCGAAGAAGAGAAAGAAGAACATCTGGAGCGCGCAGCCCGCGCGCGGGATGCGCCGCTGCCCCGTGAGCAGGTGCCGCAGCAGCAGCGGGACGGTGACGGAGGTGTAGCCCACCTCCAGGGCCGAGAGGATCCGCAGGAAGAAGTACATGGGAGCCTGGAGGGCGGCGTCGGTGGAGACCAGCAGGACGATGAGGAGGTTGCCGGCCACCGTGAGCAGGTAGACGGCGAGGAAGAGCGAGAAGAGCAAGCCCTGCAGGTGGACCAGGCGGGAGAAGCCCACCAGGATGAACTCCGTCACCGTGGAGGCGTTGGCGCTCATCTTACGCCCATCCCCTTTGGCCTGGAGGACAAGGAGGTGCGAGGAAGGGTCGCCACCGGGGCTGGTGCAGTGGCTCCGATCAAAGCATTGGGACTTCCTTCGTGGAGACCATCAGGGGCCTGGCACACAGGCAGCTCGGCCTGGAGACTCCTGGGTCTCCAGCTCACGCGTTGGATCTTTCTTCCATGTGCCTGCTTCTCAGGACGCATTGCATCCTTTGCAGTGCTCCGTGGAGGGAGAGATGGATCATTCCAGCCCCTCCTTCATGCCTTTCTCCCTTTCCCGTCCTTGCCACCCGACCAAGGACTGAATGTGTCCTCCCAGCGGAGTTTTTCTGCTTCAAGCCATCATCGGGTCCGTGTGGAGGGCATGAGAGACCCTGCTGCAAATCAAGATTTCCTTTTCTGTTCTTGTCCCTGTCAATCTTGAACTCCCCCCCCCCTCCTTTTTTTTCTTTTTCTTTTTCTGATGTTATTTTCCTCTCTGGTATCTTTTGTGACTCAGTGTTTACCTCTGGCTTTGTCTTTCTTCCTTTTGGCTTTTACTTCAATTACCAGTCTCTCTTCATTTTATATCATGTTGCTGCCAGATGAGAATTTTACAATTTTCATTTGTTGGGAAAATATTTAATAGATGGTCTCTTTCATTCTCTTGTCGGTGGCTAAGCAGTTCAATTATTCAGAGGAGTGAGATTCTTAAAAAGAAATGCTCTGGGAGAGGACACGACCCTTCCTCAATTGTTTGCTTTTGCATCTTACAGTTTCAGAAACGTCATCCCTTTGTATCATAATGTATACTCAAACCCCAGAACTACACACCTAAACTCCACCAATCTCACCCACGGACATACTGCATTTACACATCTAAGCACAGGAGAGTAACAACATCCTTGGATGTTAAGTTCATCTATAACCAAACATGAATCACGTTTTCTGTATACGCAAACATCATAGCAAATAACAATGGATGTCAAAACATAGTCAGCACAAAAATATAAACACCAAAAGACAGGATTAAGTAGACACACAAATCCAAATTCTGTGCAAAGATACAACCATACATCAGAAATGTAAGCCAACACATGTATACTTTTTCAGTTGAGAGTCGTTGGTTCGTTCCACCTTGGGTTTTCTTTCAGTGTTTTCTGGGATGTGAAGTGAACAGTACTTGTTTTATTTGGAGAGAGAACTCCTGATAAAGCATTTGATGACTCGCTTATTTTCTCTTCTTTCTACATAAGGGATCCCTCATGAGAAGAGTAGATTTGGCGTCTCTTCAAGTCTCTGAGGACCTGAATCTCCAAGCCTATTTGACTTTCCAATAGGGAGAACTTTTCACAGATCTAATTAATCTGTTATTTTGGGGTCTGTTCCCTCGATCATAAGAATTTTAGGATGAACTATCAAGAACATTTATTTCATCTATTGGTTTCTCTTAGCTCTCTCTTAATATCTCTGGTCAACTATATTTTTTCTTTCTTATGATTTTTTTCTATCACTGTATACATTCTAGTATGTCTACACAATGTAACAATTCATTTTACCTACCTTAATGATATACTCAATAATCAATTTACCTTTTTTATTTTTTTCTTGGTCCTAGGGCTTGAACTCTGCATCTAGGCACTGTCATTGACCTTTTGTGCTCAAGGCTAGCACTCTGCCACTTGAGCTATAGCTCTACAGATTCCAGCTTTTTATGGTTAACTGGAGAAAAGAGTCTCATGGGCTTTCCTGCCTGGGATGGCTTTGAACCATGATCTTCAGATCTCAGCCTCCTGAGAAGCTAGGATTACAGGTGTGAGCCATTGCCACCTGGCGATCAATTTACTTTCTTGCCATTCAGAGAGCCTCTTCTGTATTTTAGTCATTCTACAGAGAATTAAGAATATGAGAGAAACACTTTTGACCTAGTGAGTTTAAAATAATATTTTCTTGGGAAATTGTTCCTAATTTTTCTTATTTTGACTTAAAATTTTGTTATAGAAGGGTTTTATTTACACTCTCAGCATTGAATTTATTTGATTTATATTTTGTCTGTGTTCTTACTTATTTTCATAAAATGGAAAATTAAGCATGTTAGACAGGAGTTTTCAATACATGTAACAATTATTACAGTGACAAGCTCCAAACTCAGACTGGTTTGAACAATCATTTCATTTATTGGTTCATGTACGTTGAAGTTCATGTGTTAACTATATAAGATCTCCCATAGTTTCCTATGAGTTCCTTTGTCTCTGTCCCTTTTATTAGGTTTGGCTGAAAGTAATGAGAATGCCTGTAGCTCAAAAAGGATGCAAATTTATCATTTCACCATGTGAACTTCTGGAGCTTAGGCATCTATGGCTGCTATGATCCAAGAAATCCGCAGGAGTCTTGCTCCCTATTTACTTATCAGTTCTTGTTCCTGCAGTGTGGTCTTCTTGTGGCTTAAGATAGGGGGGCATCTCTTCTATAGAGAACATGTTCTGTTCTATAGAGAACATACTCTGTATCATTATATGTTCAGGTAAAGGTGCTACTAGTGTAAGTTATACAGCATTTTCTTTTTTCTTTAGTTCCAGGGATTAAACCTAGGGTCTTGAACATTCCAGGCTTTACCACTGAGCTACATCCCCAGGTCAGCTATATAGTATTCTTGTCAAATATATCTAACTTGATATAAACTGAGTATAACTATAAGGAAACAATCACAAGCCAAGTTGATGGTCTATTTTAAAGTGAACTAACTGATACAGGTTCTTCAAAAAGATTACTCTCAAAGACAAAAACAAAGGTAGGTAAAGATAAATTTTACACATCAATGGATGTGTTAACTTGAAAAACTTTTGTACAACTATTGGGAGATAATAAAATGAAATAAAATAATAAAATCATGCATGTAGATCTCATAACAAAGCAAACTTTTATACCTTTACAATTCAGAATCTGAGCAAAACAATTTAATTTTTCTGTTTTCCGAATGAAATCACAAGCAACCGTTTGTGTCTGTGATGCCTTCAGCAGTCGTGCTCAGGCTTGGACATGCGTTCACCTTTGGGATTCCAAGTGGAGGTAGTGGAGCCAGGGGAGGGAACCTGCTTGATTAGGAATTATGTATGGGAGGAAAAGACATACAAAGAGGGGCTGGGAATATGGCCTAGAGGCAAGAGTGCTTGCCTCATATATATGAAGCCCTGAGTTCGATTCCCCAGCACCACATATGTAGAAAATGGCCAGCAGTGGCACTGTGGCTCAAGTGGCAGAGTGCTAGCCTTGAGCAAAAGGAAGCCAGGGACAGTGCTCAGGCCCTGAATCCAAGCCCAGGACTGGCAAAAAAAAAAAAAAAAAAAAAAAAGACAAAGAAAGAATCTATCTGTCATCTATCTTTAATGCAAGAAGAAATTTGATGGTATCATATTTATGCCCACACACATATATACATATATTGTGAATCTATTTTGATGAAAAGACATAAGCAAATGTGACTGAATCAAATTAAAAGAGCTTCAGTAGAGTAAAAGAAACAATTAATAGCCAGGCACCAGTGGCTCATGCTTGTTGGTGGTTTGAAGACAACCTGGGCAGGAAATTCCGGGAGACTTATTTCCAATAAACTACTCAAAGCTGGAAGTGGTGTTGTGGCTCAAATGGTAGAGCCCTTGCCTTGAGCACAAAGAGGCTCAGGGACAGTTCTCAGGCCCTGAGTTCAAGCCCCAGGACTTGCAAAAAAAAAAAGAATTAATTCATACAGTGAATATATAATAACAACTGAGGGAAAATACTTGTAAAGTCCACACATGATGAGAAGTTAATACACAAAATATAAAAGGAACTGAAATTAATAGCAAGAAAATAAATATAATAGAAATAAATATAAGAAAATAAATTAGTAGCAAGGAAAAGGGACAAGGAACTTGAACACACACCAGATCCAGGGACAAGGAGTAAGGTGAGTTTGGAGAGATATTGGTAGGAGGATATAAAAGTTTGGTTAGACAGGAGACTTGAGCTCTATTGAAGAACTGGTTGACCATCATTGATAACAATGTATTATGTGTTTGAAAATTGTTATGAGTGGATT
The DNA here is from genome assembly GCF_023159225.1 of Perognathus longimembris pacificus. Lineage (NCBI taxonomy): Eukaryota > Metazoa > Chordata > Mammalia > Rodentia > Heteromyidae > Perognathus > Perognathus longimembris. The sequence goes on from NC_063166.1 coordinate 15,029,537, forward strand.
TTAAGCATTCTCCAAAAATGACATACAGGGTAGTGGCAGGGAGAATCCTGTGACGTAACATATATCTTTATTAGCTTGATCTACTCATTCCACACTGTGCACATATACCAAACATTACGTTATGCACTACAAACACCCACGACTTTTTATTTGCCAGTGAAATAATTGCCCAAGATAGTTAAAAATAACCATCATTTCCATAACTTCTGTTTTCAAAACACATGTCGTTTTATGCAACCTTTAATCATATGCTGTAATTGAAGAAATAAATGACCTAAGAGGAGGTGAAAATATAGCTGGGAGGTATTCATCATGGGATATAGATAGTAGACCTACATTATTCCCAGTAATTGTGTTTTTTCTGTTTATGTGATGCTGAGGAATGGAACCCAGGGCTTTCTGCATGCTAGGCAAGCACTCTGCCGCTAAGCCATATTCCCAGCCCCAATAATTGTATTTTTGGTTTTTTTTTTTTGTTTTGTTGGTCTGTTGGTTAGGAGTGGGACTGAGTGAAGGCCTGAGTTTGATAGATGACACTGAAATGCTTTGAATATACTTCTTCAGGTGATAACAGGAAAATAGATGAGCCCATTTATTTTGTGGAAGATTCAAAGAAGCAATTAGAGATAAAGTTAGGAGATAGTGGGACGTGTGTGTGTGTGTGTGTGTGTGTGTGTGTGTGTGTGTGTGTTGAGACACCACATAGTGGTTTGAATCTACTTTGTGACTGTGCCATTATGCCAGTTTCCTTCTTAAAACAGGCTCCACCCTGGCCAGCTTTGGTGATCCAGATGAAGCACTCCCATGGAAAGCTACACCTATGGAAGCAGGTGCCTGAGGTCCTGAGAGGGCATGGAGGCTGTAGATGGGGGAAATAAGCATGGAGAGCAGGCTTATGCGAGGACCACTACTGGTGGTGTAGGATTTCGATGTCGCAGCATCACAGTTGCCTTTGGTGGAGCATTATGTATTGTGGAGGGATATCCTTGGGCCTTTCCTCATTCTTCCTATGCTATAACATAGAGCTGGAATTGGGGGATGAGATGTTAGATGAAGAAGAGAGCATTTGTTTTCTGGGGGAATGGAAAGGACGGCCTTCATAGGCTCTTTGTTTCTGTTCCCTTTTTGGTCAAGCCAACTGTTCAGGAACCTTCAAAAAATAGAGGCAACTGTCTTAGGGTGCAGCTGTGTCTTGCTCACTTAAGACTGTTTTACGGTAAAGCCATAATTGGTTCTCAAGGGCCTCTTCCTTCTTGGGAACTGTCAGGCGTTCCTTGAAATAAAAGGAAGGACTTAGAATGAAATGATAGAATAGTTTGAGAGCTAGAAAAAAGGGGAGGTTGGAGGCTGGAGGACAGAATGGCTCAGGACCAGAGGGTGGGAGGGGTAGTATTTCTAGTTAATATCCTGTATTATTTCAGATTGAATCTCAAGAAGGACAGAGAAGAAGGTAGGAAATTCCACCATTCCGAACTTGCAGCAAATCTTAACACATTAGAGAACAGGGCTGCGATGTTAGGTATGCGGGATTCTTTTGTATAAATAGTAACAGCATTGTTCATAGAGCCTTACAAAAGAACTAAAACTTTACAGCCATTCCTTCTCTGACTACTGAGTAACAGATTTCAGTAGATGTAGAGACTCCAAATGTCTCTTTTAAAGAAAGACTTTTTTTTTCCTTAAAAAAAATTATAGCATTTCTATTTCCTTCAACTTGGGCATTTAAAAGATACTTTCCAATCATCCTTGCTGTAGACTGGATTATCTCCTTTCCTTTCTCTTTCTTAGAGATGGGGGTGGGGGAAATAGATAATCATGTTCTCTAAGTCTTAGTTGTATGTGATGGATACTCTCAGGACTGGTGATTATGTCTTTGATGTTGGGGAATGAACCCAGGGCCTTGTGCATGGTGGGCAAACTCACTAACCACTGAGCTAGACCCCTAAGTAGAAGGAAGTCATTCTGACATCAGCTTTTAATTAAAAAAATTTTTTTTTTTTGCCTTTCCAGGGGCTTGAAGTCAGGGCCTGAGCACTGTCCCTGGCTTCCTTTTGCTCAAAGCTAGCACTCTACCACTTGAGCCACAGCACCACTTCTGGATTTTTCTGTGTATGTGGTGCTGAGGAATTGAACCCAGGGCTTCATGCATGCTAGGCAAGCACTGTACCACTAAGCCACCTTCCCCGGCCCCTGGTATCAAGCTTTTACATCTTCACTTCTGTACTTTTTTCTTATGGCTTAGAAAAGTCGGGATATGCTTAAAAATCATACTTTTTCATATTTCTTTTTGTTTTTCATAAATCTGCTGCTTTATTATGTTGTAATTGTCAGAGCTTTTAAGAGTTAACAGATTAAAAATCATGCTAAGTTAAAATTTATTTACTGTTTGTTTTTATAATGTGTTTTATAAAGACACATGTTTGATGTATACCTCTTCAAGAGTCTGAGCTGAATAAGATTTGCAGCTTTTACTTAGTATTGCCTATGATTAGGTGGTCTTCAGATAGTAGGTTGGTATGGCAAAATTCATCTGGTTTTCAAAATCTTCCTTCTTTTTTTCCTTTAGTTTTCCTACTTCAAAATCAGCTTATCACTTTGGAGTTTTGTAACTTCAAATTTAGCAACTTCCACGGTTACAAGATGCCTCTTTCTTCTTAGGAGAGGAATCTCTCTTATCCACCTGCAGTTACAGTGTCTCTCCTCCTTCCCACCCCCTTTTTTGGTGCCAATCCTGGGGCTTGAATTCCCTGAGCTGTTTTTGCTCAAGGTTAGAGCTCTACCACTTTTAGCCACAGTGCCACTTCCGGGTTTCTGTTGGTTAATTGGAGACAAAGTCTCATAGACTTTCCTACCTGGGCTAGCTTTGAACCATGATCCTCAGATCTCAGAGTCCTGGGTAGCTAGGATTGCAGGCATGAACCACAGGCATCTGGCTCCCTATTTAAAAAATAGTCTTTATATCTCATTCTCTTTTACTTCCTCTTTCCTCCACTCATTGAACAATAGATTTGGGAATGTGACGTTCTGAAAATTCATGATGACTTTTCTTTCTTAAGTGTAGACAGGAGGACTTTAAAAATATTTATTATTATTATATTATATTTTTAGTATCCTTAAGTAGTTGTACAAAAGGGTTTCAATTCAACATGTCAGTTGGTGAGTACAGTGCATCTTGATCAGTGTTACTCCTTTCATCATTCCCCCACCTCTCTCCCAAATCCAATCTTCCTCTTTACTGAGCTCCATTTTCACATTTCTACATGGAGTATCATGACTACATTCACCCAGCCTTCCTCTCTTCATTTGCCTGTCCCCTCTCATGGACTTCTAATCCTCCCCTGACAGATCATGTTCCAGATTCCTGGCATTCATTTTGTTAAACTGTTAAGTTAGTTGTTCAAAGGAGTTACACTATAGGAATCCTCCCTTACATATATTATACTTTCATTAACATGTTTGTGTATGTATGCATATAACCCTATATATATTTTCTCTTACATGGAAGTCAGGTCTAGAACATGGGAGAACTTTTAAGTACTTCAAAAAGAATCTGATTATGAAATGAACATAATCATATTTCTACTCCTCTGTGAACACCCACACAACATATACACAAATCAGAAATCTAATTTTGGTGAGAGGAAGTTTTCTTTTGTTTGAGGCCCTATAAGTAACACATGGACACATAGATTATACCACTTTGGTCTCACTTGAAAAAATAGCTTTATATCCTAAGCCTACCATAATATTTATATTTCAGTCTTTGCTTTGGTTCCTGTCTAAGCTATTAGTTATATTTCCAGTTTCTCTGGACAAATTGGCATTGTTTAGCACACCAAAGGTAAGTACCTGGGGATTTGTAATTGGCTCCTTTCTTTCTCTTCTTGATTGTGGGAGAGAGATGGGATTTGCAAACACTGCCCTCTTTTGATGTCCTAAAGATTGTTATTCGGGAGAAGAGAGGCAGTCCTTGTTTGTTTATACATTTAGAAGTTGATGAAACTTCTTTTGCTCCCTTGACTAGTGCTTGAATTAATTCTGTATTCCTTGAAAGTGATTTCCCAGAATGGTTGAAAAGAGAAGGATGATAAATATTTCTTTGAATAAATCCATGCAGTGGATCATGACCAGAATGAAAACATGTCAGTTGCACAGCAAAATCATGGCATTTATATTTGCCCTTATGACCCTATCCTGTCTCCCACTTGCTCCATTTTCAATGAGATAAAGGTCTGTCACAAGAAGTACTTTTCTTTAATCTATGAACCAGAACCTGAATGAGTGGAAGCTATGAGAAGGCCAATCCTGGCTTCCTGTAGGAATAAATTCCCCAGGATCAGTGTGATCTAATGATGTACTGAATCGCAGTGGAGGTGGTAGTGAGTGGTCCAGTGCTGGAACTCATTAAGCCTGGATTCAATACACACCTCCGTCCTGGGCATGAGTGCTATAGAAAGAGTCCAAAACCATAGAAAGAGTTTGAACTACATAAGTGTTAAAGGAAGTCTACAGAAGGACCACTAAATTCACATCACAAAAAGATGTAGATGGGAGAAGAGGGTAAGGGAATAAAAAGTTTCTAGAGGACGGTGGTTACTGAATCTGTTGGACTTTGTGGTCTCTAAAGTAGAGAACCTCTCTTTGATCAATTCACACGGGTTCAAGTTAGAGGAGAGAAAGTCTTACACATGAAGTTATTGGTATTTATTTGTGACTTTATCTCCCCCCATTCTGGTACTGGAACTTGAATTCAGGGCCTTGCTGTCTTGGTTTGTTGTTGTTTTTCCTTTTTCACTCAAGGTTGACATGAGACTTCATCTTTCTTTAAGTTTTGTAGTCATAAAAATTTAGTTTCCATGCTAAATGAACTTGTAATCTCATGGGCAAGAGAAGCTGCTTAGAATAAAATCACGGCTAAGCACTGAAGGGAGCACGCATGTGCATACCAGTAGCAGCTGGGTGGGACCATCCGTTATTTTATTCTTGCTATCTGCATCAATCTTCCACAATGCTATCAGATCCAGTGTGGACCCTGCCACTGTACTGTTTAACCATCAGGTGCGTGCACATGATAAAGCCCCAGAGCCTGCTTATGACACGAATAGGCCTCAGGTGCTCGTACTAGCTACCTCTCTAACTTTCCTTTCCCTCATTATTCACCTACATTTGAATCCCTCTTCAGAGATGGAGTTAAAAAAATTACCCCAGACTATTTACCCTCTTCTCTCCCTCTTTTTCCTTCTTACATTTTCTTATTTCTTGCCTTAGTATCTACTCATGTTTTTTAAAAAAATTATCTGAAATACCTTCCCCTCCTTTTTGATTTTTCGTTTCTCCATAGCAATGTTGTTATCCTAGCATTGCTTCCTCCATGAATTATTTTCTCCAGATCAAATTAACCAGCATTCAGCTCATTGGTGTACACATCCCTTATGAAAGACTATAGTATAGGCTTCTTAAAATGATGGCCTGGTTCTCTATGACCTGATAGCAGCTGTAATTAATGTAATACCATCTTTATACGAGACACAGTACATGGTTGCTCAAGAGCTAAGGGCCTCCATTAGTCAAGGAGGCTTCATGGGAGAAGTGGAACATACACTCGGTTCTTGATGATTTTATAGCAGCAGTGGGCAGAGGAGTTGAAAATGGGGATTTAGGATGCTAGAATTCATTATATGATAGAAGTGGTAGATGGGATTAATAGGCTAAAGGATTCCCAAGGTGAAAATTGTGCATTTGGTTAAACTCTTCTGAGGGTAGAAGAATATACATAATAGAGGAGTAGGATGAGAGATCTGGGGCAGGGGTGGCAGTCCCTAGAGGGGACAGACAGACGAGAACTTGCATAAGCAACTCTCATTTTGTAGACTCACTTTGATCTGCTTCACTTTATCCCTATTGATTTTAGGCTTGCTATAGAGGCACGTTAAAATTCTTCAATGACCGGCAAGTAAAACTTGGATGACTCATATGGAAAGTGTCTTCACAGGAAACCGGACCATTACCAGATTTATCCTCCTTGGCTTCCACAACATTCCTGAGCTTCACCTCCTTTTCTTTATTGTGTTCACTGGTGTCTATGCTTCCATCATCATTGGAAATATGCTGATTATTGTGGTAGTGGTCAGCTCCTCAAGACTCCACACACCCATGTATTTCTTTCTGGTTAATCTGTCTTTCCTGGAGATCTTGTACACCTCCACCGTGGTGCCAAAGATGCTGGAGGGCTTCCTGCGGGAGGCAGCTATTTCTTTGGCTGGTTGCTTGCTCCAGTTCTTTATCTTTGGCTCTCTAGCTACTGCAGAATGCTTTCTGTTGGCTGTGATGGCCTATGATCGCTACCTGGCAATATGTTATCCACTCCGCTACCCATTTCTGATGGCGCCTAAGTGGTGCTTGGGGCTGGTGATCACATCCTGGCTGTCTGGCTTTATGGTAGATGGACTGATTGTGGCTCTGATGACCCAGCTGAGGTTCTGTGGCCCCAACTACATTGACCACTTTTACTGTGACTTCATGCCTTTGGTAGGCCTGGCTTGTTCAGATCCCAGAGTGGCTCAGGTGACAACATTTGTCCTTTCTGTCGTCTTCCTCACAGTTCCCTTTGGGCTAATCCTGACATCTTATGGTCAGATTGTGGTGACTGTGCTGAGAATTCCCACCGGGGCCAGCAGGAGGAAGGCTTTCTCTACGTGCTCCTCTCACCTTGCTGTAGTGACCACATTCTATGGAACCCTCATGGTCTTATACATCGCACCCTCTGCTGTCCACTCCCAGCTCCTCTCCAAGGTCTTTGCTCTGCTCTACACAGTGGTCACCCCCATCTTTAATCCTGTGATCTACACGTTAAGGAACAAAGAGGTTCATCAAGCTCTACAGAAACTCCTCTACCTTAAAAACAATTGAAATGTGATGAAAGGTAGGGCATGAAGATTTTAGTGTGGACTTGGGACATTTTGATTAGGAAGTCTCCTGGGATTCGGTGAAAAGGAATAACTTCTTTTGTGTGTGTGTGCGTGTGTGCGCGTGTGCACGTGTGCACACACGACAGTCCTACAGCTTGGACTGTAGCCCTGGGCACTGTCACTAAATTTTTATGCTCATGGCTAGTGCTCTACCATCCGAGCTACATGTATGGCTTTTTTGTTGGTTGAATGGATATAACAGTCTCATAGACTTTCCTTCCAGGGCTGGCTTTGAACTGTGATCCTCAGATCTCAGCTTCCTAAGTAGTGAGGATCACAGGCATGAGCCTCTGGTGCCAGTCTTATTTTGCTTTGTTCCATTGGTCTATAGGTGAGCTATTCTGCCATTGCAAGAAAAGTTGAGAAAAGCAGGATAATTTTAAAGTGCTAGTTAAAAAAGTTATTTAAACTTCTTTTATTTCTGTATTGTATATTCTGTATTTTATAAATGTTACCCTGAAACAATCATATACTACATAGATGTATTTAATTATTATACTGTGCTCCATAATATATGCAGTAATAATAAAATAAATGAAACAGTAATACTGAAACAAATCTACAAGTGTTGCTTATTTTATTGTTGTATGACATTTCATTATCTATCTATCTGTCTATCTATCTATCTACCTATCTATATATCTATCTCTCATCTACCTTGCCAAAGCTCTGTGTGTGTGTGTGTGTGTGTGTGTGTGTGTGTGTGTGTGTATGTGTGTGTATGCTGGTGCCAGGGCTTGAACTTGGCCTTATACTCTTGCCTAGCTTTTGTTTTTGTTCATGGGTGACACTCTAACACTTTACCCAGTCTGGATTTTTGCTGGTTAATTGGAGATAATTAGGATTTGTCTTCAAGGGTTGGGTCCAAACCACTGTCCTCAGATTAGCCTCCTTAGTAGCTAGGATTACAGGCAGAAGCCATTGATGATTGACTATGAACAACTTCAACATTGTGTACATCCATGTTTTCCTATAACACATTTTTAGGATATAAATTGCTAGGCATAAGGATAGGTACATTTTAAACAAGTTTAGAAGTAAATTCACTTTACTTAGGTATTTTAAAAAAATTTATTGTAGAAAATGTGAAGTGAATATTTTGTTTTTAGTTTTTATTGCAGAAAAATCCGAATGCAAACAAAAGTAGAGAGAATAGCATAGCAGATTCCCATTAATGAATTAATCTTATTTATTTGAGACAAGGTCTTACTATGTAGTCCAGGCTGGCCTGGAACTCACTATGCAGTCCACCTCAGCCTCAATTTTTCTGCCTTGGTTTCCTGAAAGTTGGATGAATCCTCATTTTAAATGGGGACCTATTATCTGTCATCTGTCTGTCTATCTGTCTGTCTATCTATCTTTCTATGTATCTATCATCTATTGAAATAGAGACAGAATCAAAATTGAATATTTTTTGAAGCAAAGATATGCTTGGTTAGATTTTTTTTAAAGAATTGAATGACATCATAAAACACAGAGTTCTTGGTTGCTATAGTTCTAATGACTTAATTTACATTGCTGGTCAGTGAGGTGAGGTGAGATTAGCTGGATCTATTTATTCTCATCTTCCAATTAACTTTTACAACCCAATATTATTGAACCTAATTTTTTTTTATCACCTGTTGATAAAAGGTAATGATAGATGCCTAGATTTTTAAAGTGTATTTTGGCTTAATGTGTGGTATATATTTCAAAGTTGCTTTTGTAAAATCTTGTTTAAGAAGTTCTAAATAAGACAGCTTCTGACTATATAGTGTGAAAAAGTGTGAAGTTAGAATTAAAAGGAAACCAGCTTCTAGCCAGGCACTGGTGGCTCACACCTGTAATCCTAGCTACCAAGGAGGTTGAGATCTGAAGATTGTGGTTCAAATCTAGCCCAGGGAAGGAAAGTCCTTGAGACTCATCTCCAATTAACCACCAGAAAACTGGAAGTGGAGCTGTGGCTTAAAGTGGTAGAGTGCTAGCCTTGAGTGAAAAGCTCAGGGGACAGTGCCCAGGTGCTGGGTTTAAGCTCCACGACCAGGGGAAAAAGTGAAGAAGAGAAATCAACTTTTAAATGGAGCAATTGAAAAGAGAATCCAGTATAAGAGGTGAGGAATAGTCTTCGTAGGGCTGGGTTTATCTAACGTATGCATCAAGTTATATTTCTGAGTTATATTAATCATCAAGTAATCAGATCTTGTAATTCACAACATAAGTGGAATATAAGGGTTAGTACTACAACATGTGGTCTGTGCTTTGGTATAATACATAAAATATGTTCGAAGACAAGTTGGAATATGTTATAGTTCCTGAACTAGTTAGTGTACATTCTCTTTAAAATGCAATGCGACAAGTATGTCTGTTTCACCTTTTGCCAGTCTATTTGAAAGAAGAATTCATCCTTTGAGTGATGAGTTAGCCACTTTAGGTCTTTGAAACAAACTTAACACACACAGACATATGAAAGAAATATTTTAAAATCCTGTTACCAAAGAAAGAATATTTTTCCAAAAATCCTAGCTTTTTCCATTGTTCAATTCTTAGCCATAGAATCAAACTCATAGCACAAGTGTACACATATAAAACACTCTGAAAAGTGAAGGATTTAAAGTGGGAAATTGCATTGGCCCAGTTTTCTTTCTCTTCTTATGTCACAGTGAAGCTGTTGGGATTGTATGGAAGGTGGGGACTTCCTTTCATGACATCAGAGATGGCATAAAGATAATAATGAGGATCTATCTTAAAAAAAAATTGTCCTTCATGGGGCTTGAACTCAGGGCTTGGGCACTGCCCCTGAGCTATTTCACTCAAGGCTAACACTCTACCACTTGAAACACAGCTCCACTTCTGGCTTTTTGGTGCTTAATTGAAGGTAAGACTCTCTTAGACGTTCCTATCTGGGCTGGCTTTGAACTATGATCTTCAGACCTTAGCCTCCTGAGTAGCTGAGTTACAGGCACGAACCACCATTGCCAGCCCGGCATTCTTCCCATCAGACCATATAATGTTTGGTGAAGACTGTGGTGCTAACTGACTCCTTTGTAACTGTAGCACTGTGCAGCCACCCTTCCCAGTGCTCTTGTTTTGGGAATGACTCCTAATCCAAGGAGTTTTCCATGGCCAGGGTCCTTTTCAATGCATTCTTCACATCCTTATTTCTCAGACTGTAAACGAAAGGGTTCAGAGTGGGAGTTACCATGGTGTACATGATAGCAGCCACCATCTCCCCAGAGGAGTGTGAAGTTGAGGGGGGCTTCAGGTAGGTGGCAAAGACTGTGGTGTAGAAGAGGATGACCATGGAGAGGTGGGAGCTGCAGGTTGCCAGGGCTTTCCTTTTCCCCTGCGCTGACGGAACCCTAGCCACAGCACGGAAAATATGGACGTAGGAACTTACAATGCAGAGGAGAGCACCGATGCCTAAAAGTCCAGCCAGAGCCATTGTCAAGTCCTCGTTGAGACGGGTATCCGAGCAGGAAAGCAAGAAGAGTGGCCCCAAATCACAGAAAAAGTGAGAAATCTCTTGACTCGTATGAAAAGATAGCTGGGATAGCAACAAGGTATGGACTAGCGAGATGCAGTGGGCCACTCCCCAGGACCCACCAACCAGCACCCCACATCTATAAGGAGTCATGAGGAGTGGATAGTGCAGTGGGTGGCAAATGGCAGCGTAGCGGTCCATAGCCATGATGGCCAAAAGCAGGTTGTCCATGTCAGCAAAAACAGCAAAGAAATACAGTTGGGTCAGACACCCAGAGAATGAGATCGCTCCATTGTGGGTCCATAAATCCTCTAGCATTTTAGGGACTGTGCTAGTGATGAAGCAGAGGTCTACCAGGGAGAGCTGGCTGAGGAAGAAGTACATAGGAGTATGGAGGCGGATGTCAGCACCAATAACCAGCAAAAGCAATAGGTTCCCTAGGAGGCCGAGCACATAGAGAGCCAGGAAGACACTAAAGAGCAATTGCCACTTGTCTGGATAGCTGAAAAACCCTGAGAGGACAAAGTCAGGAGTCTGGCTGCAGTTCATTGTGGCCCTTGCTGGGTTTCAAGACAATTAGTGTGAAGAGGATTCACTCAGTATGGACACTGAGGTGGGCAGCAGCCTAGATTCTGTTTCTTTGTGATAGAGTCCTTCATATCATCAGCTAAGAAGTTAAAATATCAATGCGAGGTATAAGAGTTGGACTTCACGAAGGATGGTTCATCGAGGAGACAGGAGACAGTACAGTGAAAGAACAGAGGCTTCCTGGAATCCCTTGAAGTGTGAAGAATCTGTGTGTGTCAGTCTATGTATTATGAGATGGGATATGAACTTGTTTGGCAATCTCTTTTTGACCAAGATCCTCTTTTTTTTTGTGGCCAGTCCTGGGGCTTGTACTCAGGGGTCTGGTGTTGTCCCTGAGCTTTTGTGCTCAAGGATAGTTAGTGCTCTACCACCTGAGCCACAGCTCCAATTTGGATTTTTTTTTTGTGGTTAATTGGAGATAAAAATCTCATGGATTTTCCTGCCTGGGCTGGCTTTGAACTGGAATCTTCAGATCTCAGCCTTCTGAGTTGCTAGGATTTTAGGATTCCTTTGAAACAGAGGCCATGTATTAGTACTTACTTTAGTGCTTAGCACATAGGAGGAGCTTAAGAAATGTTCCTGCTTATCTATGTATCAACTACTGTAGTTGAAGTTATACATAGACTACTGGTAGCAGTCTAGGTGGTTTATCATCGTCACTGTTGTCCCATCTCATAGATTGCCCAATATGTAGTCAGAATCATCTTTTCTAAAAAGAAAATATAACCATTTTCCTTGTTTACTTAGAAGTAGATACCTGAGCTGGATTCTGGTGGCTCATGCCTATAATCTTAGCTACTTAGAAAGCCAGCCAGGAAGAAAAATAATCTTAGTGACTCTCTTCTCCAATTAATTAACCAGCAAAAAGTTGGAATGGAGGCTTAGCTGAAGTGGTAGAATGTCAGCCATAAGTAAAAAGAGCTTGAGGCCTTGAGTTTAAGCCCCAGTATTCACACACACACACACACACACACACACACACACACACACACACCTCTGTGCATGTTCATACACACACATACACAAGTATCTGTGTAACCATTTCTTTTATGAAAAATTTACAGTCCCTACTATGGCTTAGGAAACTCAGTTCCTTCTTTTGGTTATTAGATCTACCTTTTATATCCTGTTTCTGTGCCTTCATAGATTGTCACAGTTGTAATATAAGTATATATGATGCCATTACTTATATATAACTTGAATATTTATTAAGGTTTCTAAGTTAATATTTGTCTCTTTCTTAAGGCAATATAGCCAAGACTGGACCTAGGGCTGGGAATATGGCCTAGTGGCAAGAGTGCTTACCTTGTATACATGAAGCCCTGGGTTCAATTCCCCAGCACCACATATATAGAAAACGGCCAGAAGTGGCTCTGTGGCTCAAGTGGCAGAGTGCTAGCCTTGAGCAAAGAGAAGCCAGGGACAGTGCTCAGGCCCAGAGTCCAAGGCCCAGGACTGGAAAAAAAAAAAGACTGGACCTAGATTTTCTTGCTTTTTGTATCCCTAGTGCCTGATGTACAAAAGACAGCCACCAAACGAATAAATAACTGAGACTGAAGAATCTACTGAAGGAAAAGTTTGTCCCATTGAAATAGTTACCTTCTGTTTCAACATTTCAATCAAAATCTTCTTCCAGGTGTTGTCCTAATAACATTGGTTAGAAATATTGGTTCATTGATTTCTTTTATTTTCCTCATGTCCTAAGTAAGCATTACAGCATTCTACATAAGGCTTCTTCACTTTGGTCTCTTTCTCACCTTTATTTTCCTTCCCAGATGGCTCCATGTAATTTGAGTCATGTTGCAAGTATTTCACAGAACTATACAACTCTCTGTTCTTGGCTTGACTTGCCTCTGTTTGTGTATCTGTAACATGTCCTATTTCCTATTGATCACAGGTAGTCACCTGTGCCTGCTTATTACCAACTTCCACATGTGGATCCACCCACCTAGGAGAGAGGATTTCCTCCTCAGCAGGCTTCGCCTCTCTGTCTCGTCACTTCTAGTTCCATGTAAACTCCTGACAGCACACTCTTGTTTACTTTAATCCACTGTCCTCTTCTCTCCTGAGGAAGTTCCTTATTCACTCAAATATTACCAAGCCCTCCGGTCACAGTTACATTTTTACCTTCTTCTTCACAATTAAACTGACTTTGAATGTTCTAGTCTTTATTTTCTTATCTCTTCTTAAGTATACATAGGATAACATAACCCTTAATTAGATACTGTCTGAAGGAGTTTCAACCTTCTCTGACATACACCGTTTCTCTTTTCAGTTGAATGTTGTTATTTTAGAGTACGAACTCTGTTTCCTTTTATATGTTCTGAAATATGTTCTGAACCCAATACTTTATCAACTGCCAAAGTCCACACTTACCTATTACCTTCTTTAATTCCTACTTCATGACTGATGACTAGAGAAATAGCTACTTTCTCCAATACTCTTAGTAGACAACGGACAAGGAGAGAGTGGAGAATCCAGGTCTTTTGCCTGCCTACATAGTTGAAACACAGTCTGAAGGTAGAGATGGTATCGTTTGGATCTGAGCATTATCCTTTTTAATCTCTCTTGAGATGAAAAGAGTTTGGCTGTAGAAGAAAGCTGTCTTGGCCTTTGAGACCTAGTTCCCAGGGTTACTCATTAGAAGCAAACTGGAAAGAATTTTCCATTGAGAAAATTGCTTGCAAATGGTGTTTATGGAATGAAATCACTAAAACAGAAGTACAAATATTAATAATTATTTGGAAGTGAAATCAGAATGATTACTTAAAGTATACAACCTATATCCAATCATTGCTTTGCTTCTTTTTTTTCCTTTGAAATGAAAGTACACATTTTTTAGCCTAAGTCACAACAAAAAGGATACAAGTTAAGATTAAAATATTTATTACAAGCAGATTTGTTTTCCCTACATTAAAAAAAAAAACATGACTGGAAACATTCAGAGAATGGGAACTGCTAAACAATTTTCAAGTCCATCATCAAATTTGCTATCATTAAAGGAAGATATATTTTGGAAGTTATAACTAGGGAGCTTATATACCACTTATACAGGGGGAAAGAAAATAAACTACAAAAAATTCAAACTGATCTGCAACATTCTAGTGTTTAAGCACATAAAACTGTACCATTTAATGTATTTCTCCATGAACATTTTATGAAATTCAGATCACAGAGTATCATTTACAAATCGTTTGTCTTTCTTCTGATCATCTATACCTTTTGCACAATTCTTGAAGACAACACCATCATCCCATCTTCTTTTAACTTTGAAATTGGCCTGAGGCTGAGATGGGCCAGTGAGATTAAGAAGAGGGTTTCCACTCCAAATGTTTTCCATACGAATCCTCTCTTCTTCGGCTTTTTGCTCTTGTTCCTTTCTGGCCTGCTCCTCAGCTCTTTCTTTTATAATCGTTTCCAGTTCAGCTAGAAGTGCTGCAGTCTCATCATCATCACTCTCCTCTTCAAAATCTTCCTCTTCCTCATCTGTTAGAGGATCATCCGCGTCAAAGTTGGGAGCAGGAATCTGGTTTAATGGAGGCTTCTTCGACACTGAAGTTATATGTTCTCAGTTTGGATGATCCCTGTTTTTTTCTCTGGCAGCAGCTCTCTCTCTCACTTCCAACTCTCTCCTGAAGTCATGGTTGCGAACCTCTTCAGGAACATCCTGAGTAGTTTGTATGTATTTTATCTTTGTGTGAGAGGGAAGGTCTCTGCTTGAATACTGCTTTGAAAGTTGGCTCAAGTCACCTTCTCCTTTTCCTCTTCCACCTCTTGCAGGTTCAGAGGTTGGCCTGGCTGCTGTAGTCATCTTTTATTTGAGGTCACCAAGATCTCACACACACACACACACACACACACACACACACACACACACACACACACACACACACACACACACACACCATCGCTTTGCTTCTTTAAGCCAGAAAAGTGAGAATGGTGGAAATATGGTCATAACATTTCACAAGATTGATGTATATTAATATTAATGTAATTAATGTATATAGATGTATTTTGGGTTGTGTTCTTCTAAACAAATACAGATTTAGGCTGCTCATTTGCAATCTACCCATAGATACATTACAGGATAGATAATTTGATTTTTTGGGGGGAGGTCAGTTTTGGGGCTTGCTCAAGACGAGGGCTCTACCATTTTGAGCCACAGCTCTATTTTTGGTTTTCTGGTGGTTAATTGGAGATAAGAGTCTCAAGGACTGCCAGGATTCTCTTTGAACTGCAATCCTCAGATCTCAGCCTCCTGAGTAGTTAGGATTATAGGTGTGAGCTACTGGTGCCTAGATTAGATAACTTAATTCTATACAGATGAGCAATTGTTCCAATCCCTTTCATTCACTTTATTTCTCTTCTAATAGTCAATTTTAATGAAAGTTTCTATACACTATTGTTTATGAAGTCAGATAGATAAAAGTACTACATATTTAAAATTTTATTTTTCCCTCATAAAGAAGAAGCTCTAAGATTTGAGACTCTTATCTCCAATTAACCACCAGAAAACCAGAAATAGAGTTGTGGCTCCAAGTGGTAGAGCACTAGTGTTAAACAAGCCTGGAACCTGATACCTCCTTCCCCCACCACCCCACCAAAATCAAATATCCCGTAATGTATCTATGGGTAGATTGCAAATGGGCACCCTAAATTTGTATTTGTTTAGAAGATCACAACCACAAATATACATTAATTACATTAATGTTAATATACATTAATATACATCATTGAATCTTGTGAAATGTTATTGTCATATGTCTACCATCCACACTTTTCTGGCTTAAAGAAGCAAAGCAATGACTAGATATAGGTTGTGCATCTTAAGTAATCATTCTGATTTCACTATCAAATATCTTCACGAGTGCTTGTTGTTTGTTTTCTTGATGCCTGTTATTCTCTTGGGATGAGATGGAATCTAGTGTAGCTTTCATTTGCATTTCCATTATAGCTAAGGGTGTTCAGCAGTCTTTCTATGATGTTTTGTACAGGGTGAAGTAATGGGTATCATTCAGTCTCTAGCATATGGATATTCAGTTTTCCAGCATTATTTGTGGAAGAGGCTGTTTTCTCATTGCTGGGTAGATTATTCTGTGAATATTTGTTATGTATACTTGATTTACAGTCTCCTTTCATTCTATTGTTTCTTGACTTTTTTGTGGTCTATAACACCTGTCTGTTGGTGAGAGTGTTGACTGAGATTCCCCCACTGTTATTGTGTGTCTGTCTATCCTTTCATGCCTAGTGGTGTTCATTTTATAGTGAGTGTGTTTATTATATTCAATGTGAGTGTGTTTACAATTCTTGCATCTTCTTGATTGAGTTTTTCCTTTGTCAATACGAAATGACCTTTTTGTTTTCTGACTAATTTGGGTGTGAACTCTGCCTGGTGAAATATGAATATCATTATTCTTGCATCCCATTTGCTTGGAATTATTTATCCTACCCTTTCTGTATAAGTCTGTGTTTTTCTTTTCTAATAAGTTGCGTTTCCTGTAGGCAACAGTTGGGTCTTTTTTTTTTTTATAAACCCAATCATCAGTTCTATGTTTTTGATTAAAGAATTTGAGAGACAAAGGATAAAGGACAAACCAATGTAACAGCAATATTTATCAAACTATGTGCTGTAAACCAACTGTACAACTCATGGGGGGGAGGGGGAAGGTGGGGGAAAATGAGAGAGGAGGTAACAACTTGGCTAAGAAATGTATGCACTGCCTTATGTATGAAACTGTAACCCCTCTGTATATCACTTTGACAATAAAGAATTAAAAAAAGAAATGAATGACAAAAAAAAAGAATTGGGACAACTAACATTCATTATTATTGAAAGGTATGGAATAATGACTGTCATTTTGTTGGTTTTTAATGTTTGCTCCTTTCCTCATCCTTATTTTACCTACTCTTGTAGTCAGATTTTTCTTTCCCATATTTTTCTGGCTAATTTTATTTTACAATTCCTTAAGACTATTCCTTAAGACTTACCATGCTGGCGCAATGGTCATGAATTCCATTCTATTTTTTTAAAAACATGTATCTTTGAATGTTATGTCTGTTGAATTATGAAGGAAAGCTTTGTTGGGTCTAGCAATTCAGGCTGGCAGTTATTTTCTTTCAGGGCTTGAAATACTTCATCCATGTTCTCCTTGCTTTTAGGTTTTTTGACATGAAATTTGCTGTTATTCTGATGTTTTGTCTTAAGATGTGACTTGCAAGTTGTATTTCACCTCTTTCCATATCTTTTCCTTTTTTGTCTATTTGATGCTATAAAATGTTGTAGAGAGCTTCTTTTCTGATCTTGTTTCATTGGTGTTCTAATAGTTTGTTATACTTGAAGGACTACTTTCTGAAGACTTTTGTTTTTGTGCCATTATTTTATTGACTATAATTTCCGTGTCTTTTGGCAGGACTTCCTTTCCCTCTGCTATGCCCATGAGTTCCATATTTGCTCTTCTAATGGTGTCCCAAAGATCTCATTTGTTGTTTGTACACTTTTCTTTTTACTACATTGTCTGACTGTTCATTGTTGAGTCCATTATTGTGGGCTTGATAACACTTGAAGCACCCATCATGCTACTTTACCTTCTTTTTTATTTTGTTTCTATGTTTGGATTTATGCATCTGGACTCATACCATATGGTGGAAGTTTCAGTCAACCTATGTTCCTTCATTTGAATTATTCTCAGTACTTAGACAGGACAGAGTAGTGGCTGGTGATGACAAAATTCTTCCCACTGAAGTGGGGCACAGCTTGGTTGCCAAACATTTTCTTACATATTTGAGGAATCAGGGCTGAACTAAGTACCATTCAGAAAGAGAAAAAAACTAGCTAGAATCTCTTGTGCCTATAACTCAGGTCATTGCAATATGCAGGCTGAGGGCTGGGCTAATCAAGGATCAGGAATGAACTTCAGGAATGAACTCATTTCAGAGGTTTCACTTTTGTGTATTTGGGAGACTGCTGGCTTCAGAGAGCTTTGTAGCCTGTGGCCCAGACAATTGTCACTTATTCCATAGGCCTCAGGTTTGTGCCCGAAAGGGACAGCAAATACACAACCAAAAAAGTGTTTCTCTGGATATATCCGTAGTTGAGAGAAGAAAATATAGCACAAATTTCCTCATTAGAAGCAGAGATGCAAGGAAATCCAGCAATCTGCCTGCTAGTTTCAACATCTCCAGGTCCCACCTAGCAGGTGGAAAGGACAGGATGTGAAAATTGATGGACAGAGTTTGGACTTAGAACTCTGAACTCCCCAGAGCAATAAGAATGAGGGCTCAACAAAAAGATAAACTTCAAATCTGGGCACTGGTGATTCACTTGTACAATCCTAGCTACTCAGGGAGCTGAGATTAGAGAATCACAGTTCAAAGTCTGCCTGGGCAGAAAACTCTGTGAGACTCTCATCTCCAATTAATCACCAGAAAATTGCATGTGGAGCAGTGGCTCAAAGTGGTAGAGAGCTAGAAAAAGAGCAAAAGAGCTCAGGTACAGTATTCAATATTCAGATCCTGAGCTCAAGCTCCATGACATCTCCCCCCCCAAACAAACAACAACAGAAAACAAAACCACCCCCCAAACCAAAGAGAAACTTCATTGTATGAATAACTGTTAATACAATGGCTGGGAGACATGACAAATCACAGCAGAAATTTCTGGAATAAATCACACATTTGTTACTATTTTTCACTTGAGAGTGATCATTAGATATGAGCACACACAATTGAAAGACCAGATTATTTACCCAGAGAAATCTGGGCTTTTTAACAATAAAATTTAAGAAACTTAATTTGTGTAGTTACTAATCACAAACAGTGAGAAGAAACAAAAGCAAATTACTTTTCTCTACTTTCTTCAATGTTCTCAAAACTATAGAAGTAAAGGAATATCATATGAAATATAATCATATTTCTGAACTGACCCAAAGGATGTCACTGCCAACAATTTCTTAACTATTATTCACATCCTTCTTTTCATTTTATACAACACACTGTTTACAGGTAAGTCTTAGAGGTAAGTGGATGAATACTTCTGAGGAAATGAAATTTTAATATTAGTCCTCTGAGACCTGTGTTGACTACAGAGCTAACATTAAGAAACAGCATAATGCATAAAAGAGGAAGAAGAAAAAAAGGAACACAACATAGGAATTTCCCAAGTCTTCTTTCTTATATTGCAGGTGTGAAAAAGTATCTTGTTTGTTTTTACATAAATCCTAATCATTATCAAGGGGCAATCTCCCTCTGGTTTTCTATGTCTAGGGATCTGTTTCTAATTAGATGACAAAGAACTGCATAATAACAAGGTGATATTTCTGAAGATGGAATTCAGCAGCAATGGCAACATAAAGTATCAATTCAAGTGATGATGTTTATAATTCCTGGGAATATAAACAAAGCGTTATTGCTGTTGTTGATGAACACACGATCAGGTAAGAAAATGAATGAGGAGTAGGCTGGGAAATTGAGTTTTGTTTGCTCGTGACTGATCTGTCTGTTTACAATCATTAAATTTCAACAAGATTTAGGGCTGTTTTTACTGTGTAATGATGAACTCCTGATTGAGATTGAAGATATGAAAGAACATCAATTCTTTTTTTTCTTATTTATTGTCAAAGTGATGTACAGAGAGGTTACAGTTTCATACGTTAAGCATGGGATATATTTCTTGTACTGTTTGTTACCTCCTCCCTCCCCCACCTCCTTTCCTTCTCCCCCCATGAGTTGTTCAGTTGGTTTACACCAAATAGTTTTGCAAGTATTGCTTGTATAGTCATTTGTCTTTTTATCCTGTGTCTCTTGATTTTGGTATTCCCTTTCACTTTCCTAGTTCTAATACCAGTATATACAGTTTCCAATGTACTCAGATAAGATACAGTGATAGTGCAGGTACAACCACAGGCAGGGAATACAAAAGGATCATCAACAATAGAAGCGACAGTTTCACATGGCATGTTGAAAGTAATTACAAGAGTGATATATCACTCGTTTCCGTAACATGGAGTTCATTTCACTTAGCATTATCTTATGCATTCATAGGGGCATAGCTATTGGGCTTTTGTGATCCTCTGCCGAAACTAGTCTAAACCTGTGCTAATTATTCCCTATGAGGGAGACCATAGAGTCCATAAGAACATCATTTCTATGTTTTAATACTATGTGTGATCACAACAAAAAATGCTTGGCTCCGTAAATATAACTCAAATCTGAAAATTTTAAACATGAACATTTCAGTGAATAAAATCATGAATAAAGACTAACGTGTTATTTTTCCTTACAGTGAAAAATATTATTTCCCACTTCATTTTTCAAGATACCTGCATTCTGGGTAATGAATTCTAAATAATATTTGGGACATGATTTCTATTTTAAACAGGACTGTCAACTAGTGTGAAAATACACAAAACGTACATGGCTATCAAAGAAAACCACTCTGAATTATTTGAAGACAATTCTTCAAAAACATGGAGTACCGGTTTGATATGTTTTCAAAATTTCTTCTAGCTCTACAGTTAAATCCTGTAAGATCTCTAGAACTTTCCCCTAGTTTATCATCATCATCAACATCATCACCACCACTACCATCATCATAATTTTTGCTGTAGTCACAACAAATTATTTTCTTCTTCTCTCAATGACTTTGTTAAACCCTGAATCATTCTCTTTTGTAGAAAACACCCCAATGTCATATTCTGTGCTTAATTTCCTGACAGTTCCGTCAGAGTCTACCAGTTCTATATTTTCCACAAAGACTTGCCTCTTCCCCCTATGATACACAGGAGCAAATCCACCACACCTTTAAGAGATACTTCAGGTACTCCGCAAATAATGGAGTAAAGAAAATGGCAGACAATTTTATAATTATAAAATATACAATTATAATTATAGTAATTATAATAATTATAATACAACAATTATGTAACTACAATTATAATACAAAAAGCTGGGAATATGGCCTAGTGGTAAAGTGCTCGCCTTGTATACATGAAGCCCTGGGTTCGATTCCTCAGCACCACATATATATAGAAAAAGCCAGAAGTGGCGCTGTGGCTCAGTGATAGAGCACTAGCCTTGAGCAAAAAGAAGCCAGGGACAGTGCTTAGGCGCCGAGTCCAAGCCCCAGGACTGCCCACCCCCCCCCCCCCAAATATATATATATTACAACAAGCAGTATCTTTTTAATGGAGCCAGAATGAGAGGAAGGTAGACTTTCTTAATATTAAAGACATGAATTCATTTCAGCGAAAATAAAGGTAAGACATAGGAAGCTAAATCACAAAGGGGAGATGTGATTTCAAAGGCATCAAGTAAATAGAATCTTAGAGGAGAGGTCAGTTACAGTGAAACAAGGGAGAGTGATGAGTCAATCCGAGGAGTAAATTTCTTACCCAGGGATTTGTGGATCCAGAAAAGGACTTAAATAATATCTCAGGGAAACTGTAGAATAGAAGCACAATAAATCACAATGTGCTATATATATATATATATATATACACACATATATATTACATATTTATATATAATGCCTAAATTTATGGTAAAACAAGCTCACCATCACATCTGGTACTGACAAAAATTATATCTATGGGCTGGGGATATAGCCTAGTGGCAAGAGTGCCTGCCTCAGATACACGAGGCCCTAGGTTCGATTCCCCAGCACCACATATACAGAAAACGGCCAGAAGCGGCGCTGTGGCTCAAGTGGCAGAGTGCTAGCCTTGAGCGGGAAGAAGCCAGGGACAGTGCTCAGGCCCTGAGTCCAAGGCCCAGGACTGGCCAAAAAAAAAAAAAAAAAAATTATATCTAGTATTAATCACTTTATGGGATTAATGTGTTTATGTTTCTCTCCCTGATAGGGTTTCATGTTTCCAGGGTTATGAGTAAGAAAGAGATGAGTAAGCGGCTACTTTTAGTTCATTTATATTCTAAGACAAGGCAGTGTAGGTATGACTACATTAAAAACCTATTTAAGGATGCTGTTATTGTAATGAATTAATACCTGACCATTTCCCCCACCTCAGATTAACATTTTCAACTGTTCTTTTACTAGTTAAGATCTATCAGTCTGATTATCTAAATGTTGACTTAACAGATAAAAGGAAGGCTGGATTATATGGAAGTACTAACAACCACAGAAGAGCCTTGCTACAAATTCCTAAATTAAAGAAAATACTAATGATGCATGTGATATTTAAGAAAAAAATGTATGAGTCACAATTCATAAAGGACATGTAATCTAACACAACAGTCACATACTATACAGGGTTGAAGTAGGATTATGACAAAAACAATACTCTCAATGTGTATTTGTCCTTGCCCAAAATTACTTGCCTTGAAAAGCTTCCCACTCTTGGAATAGTATTTCACAAATTGCCTTGTCTTTTCAGTGATGGTGAATCAAACCTCAGTCATGGAATTTATCCTCTTGGGAGTGACAGACATCAAAGAATTGGAGTCTTTTCTATTTCCTGTTTTCCTTGCCATCTACTTTGTTAATGTAGCCGGGAATGGAGCCATCTTGACAGTTGTCATCTCGGATTCAAGACTCCACTTACCTATGTATTTCTTCCTGGGAAATCTGTCATGTCTAGATATCTCCTTCTCTACAGTAACAATGCCAAAGATGCTGGAGAACTTAATCTCTACAGACAAAGCCATTTCTTTCTTGGGATGCATAAGCCAGCTCCATTTCTTCCATTTCTTTGGGAGCACAGAGGCCATGTTGCTGGCTGTGATGGCATTTGACCGCTTCGTGGCTATCTGCAAACCCCTTCATTATTCTGTCATCATGAATCCTCGGCTCTGTGCCCTCATGGCCATCACTATATGGACCATTGGCTTTTTCCATGCCCTGATGCACTCCATAATGACATCTCACTTGAACTTCTGTGGTTCCAACCATATCCACCACTTCTTCTGTGATGTGAAGCCATTGCTGGAGCTGGCCTGTGGGAACACTGAGCTCAATCAGTGGCTGCTCAATACTGTCACTGGGACTATAGCTATGGGTCCCTTCTTTCTCACACTGCTTTCCTACTTCTACATCATTGCCCATCTCTTCCTGAAGACCCACTCTTGCAGCATGCTTCAAAAAGCATTGTCCACATGTGCCTCCCATTTCACAGTAGTTTTTCTTTTCTATGCTCCTGTTTTCTTCATTTACCTCCGGCCTGCCTCAGGGAGCTCCCTGGACCAGGAGCGGGTCATTGCCATCATGTACAGTGTGGTGACTCCTGCACTCAACCCTCTGATATACACTTTGAGGAATAAGGAGGTGAAAGGTGCCTTGAAACGGATAAGCAGAAAAAGTCTTTGACTTAATAAATTTAGTTAATTCATGGGAATAATAATTGAATGGGAACATTGAGATATGAAATTATATTGCTCATTAATTTGCTTAGAACATATATGTATTGCAGATTAGATAATGGGAAATTATTTTCCAGTGTTATTCAACCATGGGTTCTTTAAATTTTTTTTCTTATTTATTGTCAAAGTGATGTACAGAGAGGTTACAGTTTCATATTTTAGGCCTTGGGTACATTTCTTGTACTCTTTGTTACCTCCTCCCTCATTCCCCCCTCCCCTTTTCCCTCTCCCCCATGAGTTGTTCAGTTGGTTTACACCAAATAGTTTTGCAAGTGTTGCTTTTGGAGTCATTTCTCTTTTTATCCTTTATCTCTTGATTTTGATATTCCCTTTCACTTCCCTAGTTCTAATACCAGTATATACAGTTGCCAATGTACTCAGATGAGATACAGTGATAGTGCAGGTACAACCACAGGAAGGGGATACAAGAGGATCATCAACAATGGGAAAGTAATTTCTAACTGACATGAGTCATGAAAAATGATGAAGTATGTTCTATTTTCTTTTCAAATAGGAAAGCCAATAAATTAAGGAAAGCAACAAAGGAAAGGTCAAGGTGGCAGATTAGAGATGCTAAACCTTCTTAAATCTTGACAAATCTGAAATTATAAGGAGTGATGAGCAGTGTGGAAAGGCATTGGAATACATATTAGGTCTAGATGAGGTAAAATCCAGAAATAGTGAATTGTATGTCTTAGAAAAATGATGGGCTCCAACTTAAAGGCAGTAGATATGGGGGTGTGGTGGGGTGTGGTGGGGGGGTTGGGGAGGGGATGGGATCCTTCCCCCAGTTAGGCTTTAAGTAAAAAATAAAAGGAAAGCCTCAGTGAGCTTGACAGGTGCACAATATAGCATTCTGCCAAAATACAGTTTAAGGCAATCTGCAGTCTGAACAGTAAGAAGATGGTAGAGAAGGGACCTGCTTAGTTCTCTAGTTGCGCACTGGTGCCATGGTGAGCCATCCTGAAGGAGTTCCTACAAACACTTTTCACCCAGGGAGAAGAGAATTCTCTGTTTTTTGTTTTTTTTTTTTTTTGCCAGTTCTGGGGCTTGAACTCAGGGCCTGAGCACTGTCCCTGGCTTCCTTTTTTTGCTCAAGGCTAGCACTCTGCCACTTGAGCCACAGCGCCACTTCTGGCCATTTTCTGTATATGTGGAGCTGGGGAATTGAACCCAGGGCTTCATGTATAGGAGGCAAGCACTCTTACCACTAGGCCAAATCCCCAGCCCTAATCCTCTCTATTTTTATATCTCCAAGGCCCAAAGGCCGCTCTGTCCCCACTCCCTAAGTGAGACACCACTTGGAGGGTCAGTGGGGACTCAAAAGAGAACAGTTGGCACAGGTAGGGTTAAGTGTGGCTAGTGTGGTAGACGAGAACAGACATTCCACTTAGGAGCTATAGTCTTTTACTAGGAAGAGGAGGCCAGTTACAACCAGAAGATACTGTGACGATGGATGAAGAATTTGCCTATGTAGTAATTTATAATCATTTTACCCACGGGATAAAATATTTATTGCAGCATTATTGAAACACGTGATAGAACTAATTTAGATATTCATCAACATATAAGCGGATAAAAACTTGGCACGTATGTTTAAATGGAATGTTATTTGTATTAAAAAGAATGAAATGACAACATATAGAGGATCACGAACAGATTGGAGTTCATCATGTCAAGTGAAATAAGTCAGTCACACAAAGACAAGTAACATGTCTTTTCTCATTGTGAAATCCAGGTGGAGAAAAGGGGGCAATAACAGTAATGAGGTTCGGACACTGATGGCTCACACCTGTAATCCTAGCTACTCA
Source organism: Perognathus longimembris pacificus (assembly GCF_023159225.1). Taxonomy (NCBI): domain Eukaryota; kingdom Metazoa; phylum Chordata; class Mammalia; order Rodentia; family Heteromyidae; genus Perognathus; species Perognathus longimembris. Next base: position 15,054,736 of record NC_063166.1, read on the forward strand.
GAAGGATGATATCTGAGGATCATGGTTCAAAGCCAGCCTGAGCAGGAAAATCTTTGAGACTTTACCTCCAATTAAACACCCAAAACAACAACAAAACAAAAAAATCCCCACAAAAACAAAACCAAGAATTGGAACTGTGGCTCAAGTGGCAGAAAGAGAGCTAGTATTCAGCAAAGAGTTCAAGGACAGTACTCCAGGCCCTGAGTTCAAGCCGCAGTGCCTGCATACACACACACACACACACACACACACACACACACACACACACACACACAGACACACAGACACACACACACACACACAATAAGGCTCATCATAAAGGTGGAGAGAGAAAGAAGAAGGAAGGAAAGTAGATCAGGAAGGTAATAGAGGAGTTGAATATGACCAAAGTAATATATATATACACACACAAACATATATATGTAGTCATAATGAACCTAATTACTTTGCAAAATTAATACATGCTAATAAAAAAGAAATCATACTAGTCCATTCATTAAGAGTCATGTTGTACATGGTTCTGCAACAAAGAGGTAAGCAAAACAAGGAAAGAGAAGAGGAAGACTGAAGAAAAAGAAACTTCACATATAAATTGCGTAAGGTAACTGCTGCATATTGTAGATGTAGGAAAATCACCCAATTATTCTTCTAGCAGTTCTGCTCAGTCCTAAAGGATATTCTATCTTGGGATTTTTATGTCTAGAGATCTTTGTCTTATTAAAGCTGCGGCAGAATTTCAGAAAGGCAGGGAGACGTTTGTGAAGAGGAACACCTTAACCTGCAATTGCAACAAAAGCTGTGACTTCAAATGTTTTCCATATTTTATAATTACTGGCAATACAAACCTAAAAAGCGTTCTTGTGATTCTGAACTGAATACCTAATGAGGTAAGAGAATGGAATGGGAAACACACTGGGAAGGCGCATACAGTTCCTTTTTTTCTGTTGTGAATAGCCTACTGCTTTGTCCACAATTAAATCAAACTCCAATGTTCAGCATTTATAGCTCTTTTCCTGTCTTCTGATGAACAACTCATTGTATTTAAGGACTATGGAGGCACTATAATCTTTTAAAAATTGTTTTCCAAATCTCATCTTCTTGTTGCTGTTTTTCTGAGTGCTCTGTGAATCAAATTTGAAATCTCTAAGTGTTGAGATTTCAGTGAACAGTCAGTGCAGGCGAATCAGATTTCCTTAGAAGCTAGGAAGACATATTGTTTCCATATGAACTTTTGATAAATGTTTTTATTTTATTAAAAATTTTTTTCTATTGTCAAACTGATGTACAGAGAGGTTACAGTTTCATACGTTAGGCATTGGATACATTTCTTGTACTGTTATCTCCTAGATAAATGTTTTTTTCTTAGAAAAAAATACATAAATAAGCTTTGGCACATAATATCTTTTGTAAAAGTTCACATTCACATTAAAATCACATTATATATGGCTATCAAAGAGAACCTCTCTGTAGTGAGGGCAGTACTTAGAAGTAGAGTAGGGGTTCAATCACTGCTCAGAATTACTTCCATCTCTATAGCTCAGAATCCCATGGGGTCTCTTGATGATCTCCCCTGATTCATTAATTGTTTTGCTCTAGTCATGGAAATTATTTTCTTCTCTCCTTAGTGATTCCTCAAACCTTGAGTGGCTTACTTTTCGTTGGAACACTCCAACACCATTATTTCTTTATTATTATTATTATTATTTTTGTTGCCAGTTCTGGGGCTTGAACTCAGGGTCTGGGCACTGTTTCTGAGCTTTTGTGTGCAAGGCTAGCACTCTACCACTAGAGCCACAGTTCCACTTTTGGCTTTTTGGTGGTTAGTTAGAGATAAGAGTCTCACAGACTTTTATTGCCCGGGCTGGCCTTCAACAGTAATCCTCAGATCTCAGCCTCCTAAGTAGCTAGGATTACAGGCATGATCCACCAGAACCTGGCTCAACATCAGCGTTTCTGTTCAACTTCCGGACACTTCTCACTGGTCTCTCAATGCCTTCTAGTTCTCTGTTTCCCATATGGGCTTCTGATCCATAGGTGCTCATCCTCTGTACCTTTAAATGGCAACGACAGAGGGGGACAAAGCTAATTCACATAATTCTGTGTGCTTTGACCAATGTGCCTCTAGAAAATTATTCAACTCCTTTGCAGGAATGCAGAAAAATAATTCAATTTTTGTCTATATTTCAGTAAGTAGCACATATATATTCCAATGGTAAACCTCTTTTTTAATTTTTAAGTCAGCATCTTATCATAACACAGGTTAGCTTTGAAGTACCAATGTTGTCCAGGTTCTTCTCAGATTTGCCATCCTCTCTCTCAGATAACTGAGTGGTGGGATTACATCATGTCCCACCACATGTGGAAAATATTAAACCTTAAAGCAATTAGTTTATTCACAATACCTCAAAAGTTTGAGCCCTAATTGAAAAAACCCCTTATTACAACAGTGCTAGTAAAAAGAAAAAAAGAGGCATGTTCCTCTAGAAAAGAACAGTACTTTAATTGGTGGGAAAAAAGAGCAGATAGAGAATGAGAAAAACTGAAAATGTTCACAATTTTGAGAGAAAAGTGACACGAAGCAGGTAGAATTCAAGTGTTTTAAGAGACAGCTGCTCTACCATTGCCCAAGTTTGATGTGTAACTCTGGTCAGTTTCATATGTGACATATTGTATGTAGTTGTAATTCTTACCTCATTAAGGCTCAAGGATATTGCTAGAATGAGATTAGCAAATGAAGTCTTTATTCTCATGTGCCCTTTGTAATGGGAAAGTTCAATTACTTCCTTGCTAACTAGTGTATTTTCTTCATCAAAACATTATAAATATGAGTATGCCCCTGTCTCTTTTCTTAATTATACCAGAGATATTAGCCATGTGGAATATTTGAAGATTACTCCATGGGACAGGTGACTTTAAGAGGAAAAAGGAAAATTCTATCTATCTATCTATCTATCTATCTATCTACCTACCTACCTATTTATCACCAAGGAAGGTGTCTTTCAGAGAAGAAGGCTTTTATGTATTTTCAGAGAAGGATGAAGATCTATTGTGAATCACTAAGGGAAATTAAATTATTAATGGAAACTATAATAAAATGTAACAATGATTATAGTCAGGCACTGGTTGCTCATGCTTGTTATCTAGCTACTCAAGAGGTTGAAGGTCTGAGAGTCCAACTTTGAAGTAAGCCCAGGCAGGAAAAATAAGGCTTTCATCACCAATTAACCACTGAAAAAGCTGGAAGTGGAGCTGTGTCTTAAGGGGAGTGCCAATCTTGAGCACAAAAGCTAAGGGACAGTGCTCAGGGCCTGAGTTCAAGGCCCAGTACTGGCACACACACACATACACACACATACACAATTATTGAGTCACAGCACAAAAAACATGTAACCTTAATACTTAACTTTTTTTTTAAATTGTAAAGGTGATGTACAGAGGGGTTAGTTACAGAAGTGAGGAAATGAGTACAATTCTTATTGAACATTGTTACCCCCTCTCTTGTTTTCTCCTTCACTATTTAACAGTTTAAGGATCAAATATGATACAAGACCTTGGGTGGGAATTGAACAGAAAATATTAAACCTTAATATGGTTATCTTGAAAAGAAAATTGTGATACAGAAAAACTAATTTTTCCTCACTAGAGACTGTAAAGTTACTTAGTCTTTTTTTTTTTTAAATTTTAAGTGATGGCGAATCTAACCTCAGTGACAGAATTTATCCTCCTTGGAGTAACAGATGTACATCAATCACAGCCTTTTCTCTTTGTAATTTTCCTCACCATCTACTTTGTCAATGTGGCTGGGAATGGAGCCATCCTGACAGTCGTCATTTCTGATTCAAGACTTCACTTACCTATGTATTTCTTCCTGGGAAATCTGTCATGTCTAGATATCTGCTACTCCACAGTGACACTGCCAAAAATGCTGGAGAACTTAATCTCTACAGACAAAGCCATTTCTTTCTTGGGATGCATAAGCCAGCTCCATTTCTTCCATTTCTTTGGGAGCACAGAGGCCATGTTGCTGGCTGTGATGGCATTTGACCGCTTCGTGGCTATCTGCAAACCCCTTCATTATTCTGTCATCATGAATCCTCGGCTCTGTGCCCTCATGGCCCTCACTATATGGACCATTGGCTTTTTCCATGCCCTGATGCACTCCTTAATGACATCTCACTTGAACTTCTGTGGTTCCAACCATATCCACCACTTCTTCTGTGATGTGAAGCCATTGCTGGAGCTGGCCTGTGGGAACACTGAGCTCAATCAGTGGCTGCTCAATACTGTCTCTGGGACTATAGCTATGGGTCCCTTCTTTCTCATACTGCTTTCCTACTTCTACATCATTGCCCATCTCTTCCTGAAGACTCACTCTTGCAGCATGCTTCAAAAAGCATTGTCCACATGTGCCTCCCATTTCACAGTAGTTTTTCTTTTCTATGCTCCTGTTTTCTTCATTTACCTCCGGCCTGCCTCAGGGAGCTCCCTGGACCAGGAGCGGGTCATTGCCATCATGTACAGTGTGGTGACTCCTGCACTCAACCCACTGATATATACTTTGAGGAATAAGGAGGTGAAAGGTGCATTGAAACGGATAAGCAGAAAAAGCCTCCGACTTAATAAATTTAGTTAATTTATGGGAATAATAATTGAATGGGAACATTGAGATATGAAATTATATTGCTCATTAATTTGCTTAGAACATATATGTATTGCAGATTAGATAATGGGAAATTATGTTCCAGTGTTATTCAACCATGTGTTCTAACCAATGAAAGGGATTAAGGAATGAATGGGATAGCAGCAATACAACACTGATTCTGAATTTGTGGAGTGTCAAGTGGCATAATTTACCTTGTGTCCATTCTTATGTGTTTGTGTATGAAATCAATTATACAAATTACCTATGTTGGCAAGAGAATCAAGTAAATTGATAGTATCTAGGTTTTTTTTTTTACATAGATCCTTCTATGCTAATGCGCTATAATAGAAACCATCATTACGATGCATTTATGTTTTGATGACTTTAAATTAGGTTTTTGAACATTTAATTGGGAAAGCAATTTCTAACACGAATCATGAAAAACGATGAAGTATGTTCTATTTTCAAATAGGAAAGCCAATAAATTAAGCAACAAATGAAAGGACAAGGTGGCAGATTAGAGATGCTAAACGTTCTTAAATCTTGACAAGTCTGAAGTTATAAGGAGTGATGAGCAGTGTGGAAAGGCATTGGAATACATACTAGGTCTAGATGAGGTAAAATCCAGAGATAGTGAATTGTATGTCTTAGAAAAATGATGGGCTCCAACTTAAAGGCAGTAGGCATGGGGTTGGGGGGAACACTTCCCCCAGTGAGTATTTAAATAAAAAACAAAAGGAAAGCCTCAGTGAGCTTGACAGGTGCACAATATAGCATTCTGCCAAAATACAGTTTAAGACAATCTGCATGGCCATACAACGGACAAAGGCCTCATATCTAAAATACATGCAGAACTAAAAAAATTACATTCCTCCAAAACAAAACTGCAAAGAACCAATAGCCCTCTCAACAAGTGGGCTAAAGACTTAAAAAGAACTTCTCTGATGAGGAAATGGGAATGGTCAAGAGAAATATGAAAAAGTGCTCCACATCACTGGCCATAAAAGAAATGCAAATCAAAACAACATTGAGATTCCATCTCACCCCAGTAAGAATGTCATATATCAAGAAAACTAACAATAACAAATGTCGGAGGGGATGTGGCCAAAAGGAAACCCTACTTCATTGTTGGTGGTAAACTGGTTCAGCCACTCTGGCAAGCAGTATGGAGATTCCTCAGAAGGCTAAACATAGAACTCCTCTATGACCCAACAGCCCCACTTTTGGGCATCTACCCAAAAGACCACAAACAAGAACACACTGAAGCCACCAGCACAACAATGCTCATCACAGCACAATTTGTCATAACGAGAATTCCCAGATGCCCCTCAGTAGTCGAATGGATCAGGAAAATGTGGTACTTATACACAATGGAATTTTATGCCTCTATCAGAAAGAATGACATTGCTCCATTTGTAAGGATATGGAAGGACTTGGAAAAAATTATACTAAGTGAAGTGAGCCAGACCCAAAGAAACATGGACTCTATGGTCTCCTTCATAGGGAATACTTAGCACAGGTTTAGGCTGGTCACAGCAGAGGATCACAAGAGCCCAATAGCTATACCCTTATGAACACATAAGATGATGCTAAGTGAAATGAACTCCATGTTATGGAAACAACTGTTTTATCACTGCTGTAATTACTTTCAACATGTGATGTGAAACTGTAGCTTCTATTATTGATGATTCTCTTGTATCCTCTTCCTGTTTGTACCTGCACTACCTCTGTATCTTATCTGAGTACAATGGAAACCGTGTATACTGGTATTAGAACTAGGAAACTGAAAGGGAATACCAAAATCGAGAGAGACAGGGTAAAAAGACAAACGACTACAAAAGCAATACTTGCAAAACTGTTTGGTGTAAATGAACTGAACAACTCATGGGGGGAAAGGGAAAGGTGGAGGGGGAGGAGGGAATGAGGGAGGAGGTAACAAACAGTACAAGAAATGCATCTAATGCCTAACGTATGAAACTATAACCTCTCTGTACATCAATTTGACAATAAAAACAAACAAACAAGACAATCTGCAGTCTGAACAGTAAGAAGATGGTAGAGAAGAGACCTGCTGAGTTCTCTAGTTGCGCACTGGTGCCATGGTGAGCCATCCTGAAGGAGTTCCTACAGTCACACTTTTCACCCAGGGAGAAGAGAATCCTCTCTATTTTTATATCTCCAGGCTCAAAGGCCGCTCTGTCCCCACTCCCCAAGTGAGACACCACTTGGAGGGTTGGTGGGGACTCAGAACAGTTGGCACAGGTAGGGTTTAGTGTGGTTAGTGCGGTAGAAGAGAACAGACATTTTGCTTATGAGCTATAGTCTTTTACTAGGAAGAGGAGGCCAGTTACAACCAGAAGATACAGTGGCGATGGATGAAGAATATGCCTATGTAGTAATTTATAATTCTTTTTTTTGCCTTAAAACATTTTAGTGAATGCAGAAATTCTAACAAACATGTTGCAAATGTCTGTTGTGGTCTAAATTATAATTCCTTATTTTATCAACCGGATAAAATATTTATTGCAGCATTATTGACAACAGGTGCTAGTACTATCTTAGATACCCATCAATACATAAGTGGATAAAAATACGTGGCACATATGTTCAGTGGAGTGTTATTTGTCCTAAAAAGAATGAAATGACAATATGTGGAGGATAGCGGATGGATTGGAGTTCATCATGTCAAGTGAAATAAGTCAGTCACACAAAGACAAGTAACATGTCTTTTCTCATTGTGAAATCCAGGTGGAGAAAAGGAGGCAATAACAGTAATGAGGTGTGGGCACTGATGGCTCACACCTGTAATCCTAGCTACTCAGAAGGATGATACCTGAGGATCATGATTCAAAGCCAGCCTGAGCTGGAAAATCTTTGAGACTTTACCTCCAATTAAACACCCAAAACAATAACAAAACAAAAAAATCCCCACAAAAACAAAACCAAGAATTGGAACTGTGGCTCAAGTGGCAGAAAGAGAGCTAGTATTCAGCAAAGAGTTCAAGGACAGTACTCCAGGCCCTGAGTTCAAGCCCCAGTGCCTGCATACACACACAGACACACACACACACACACACACACACACACACACACACACACACACACACAATAAGGCTCATGGGAAAGGTGGAGAAAGAGAAGGAAAGTAGATCAGAAAGGTAATAGAGATTAATATGACCAAAGTAATATATATATACACACACACACATATATGTAGTCATAATGAACCTAATTACTTTGCAAAATTAATACATGCTAATAAAAAAGAAATCATACTAGTCCATTCATTAAGAGTCATGTTGTACATGGCTCTGAAACAAAGAGGTAAGCAAAACAAGGAAAGAGAAGAGGAAGACTGAAGTAAAAAGAAACTTCACATATAAATTGCGTAAGGTAACTGCTGCATATTGTAGATGTAGGAAAATCACCCATTTATTCTTCTAGCAGTTCTGCTCAGTCCTAAAGGATATTCTATCTTGGGATTTTTATGTCTAGAGATCTTTGTCTTATTAAAGCTGCGGCAGAATTTCAGAAAGGCCGGGAGACGTTTGTGAAGAGGAACACCTTAACCTGCAATTGCAACAAAAACTGTGACTTCAAATGTTTTCCATATTTTATAATTACTGGCAATACAAACCTAAAAAGCGTTCTTGTGATTCTGAACTGAATACCTAATAAGATAAGAGAATGGAATGGGAAACACACTGGGAAGGCTCATATAGTTCCTTTTTTCTGTTGTGAATAGCCTACTGCTTTGTCCACAATTAAATCAAACTCCAATGTTCAGCACTTACAGCTCTTTTCCTGTCTTCTGATGAACAACTCATTGTATTTAAGGACTATGGAGGCACTATAATCTTTTAAAAATTGTTTTCCAAATCTCATCTTCTTGTTGCTGTTTTTCTGAGTACTCTGTGAATCAAATTTGAAATCTCTAAGTGTTGAGATTTCAGTGAACAGTCAGTGCAGGCCAATCAGATTTCCTTCAATGCTAGGAAGACTTATTTTTTCCATATGAACTTTTGATAAATGTTTTTTTTTCTTAGAATTAAATAAGCTTTGGCACATAATATTCTTTGTAAAAATTCACATTAATATTAAAATTCACATTATATATGGCTAACAAAGAGAATCTCTCTGTAGTGAGGGCAGGACTTAGAAGTAGAGTAGGAGTTCAATCACTGCTCAGAATTACTTCCATCTCCATAGCTCAGAATGCCATGGGGTCTCTTGATGGTCTCCCCTGGCTCATTCATTGTTTTGCTGTAGTCATAGAAAATTATTCTCTTCTCTCCTTAGTGATTCCTCAAACTTTGAGTGGTTTACTTTTTGTTGGGACACTCCAACACCATTATTTCTTTATTATTATTTTTGTTGCCAGTTCTGGGGCTTGAACTCAGGGTCTGGGCACTGTCTCTGAGCTTTTGTGTGCAAGGCTAGCCCTCTACCACTAGAGCCACAGTTCCACTCTTGGCTTTCTGGTGGTTAGTTGGAGATGAGTCTCACAGGTTTTATTGCCCGGGCTGGCTTTCAACAGTGATCCTCAGATCTCAGCCTCCTAAATAGCTAGGATTACAGGCATGATCCACCAGAGCCTGGCTCAACATCAGCGTTTCTGTTCAACTTCCGGACACTTCTCACTGGTCTCTCAATGCCTTCTAGTTCTCTGTTTCCCATATGGGCTTCTGATCCATAGGTGCTCATCCTCTGTACCTTTAAATGGCAAGGACAGGGGGGGACAAAGCTAATTCACATAATTCTATGTGCTTTGACCAATGTGCTTCTAGAAAATTATTCAACTCCTTTGCAGGAATGCAGAAAAATAATTCAATTTTTCTATATTTCAGTAAGTAGCACATATGTATTACAATGGTAACCCCCCCCTTTTTTTTAAATCAGCATCTTATAACGCAGGTTAGCTTTGAAGTACCAATGTTGTCCAGGTTCTTCTCAGATTTGCCATCCTCTCAGCTACCTGAGTGGTGAGATTATAGCATGTCCCACCACATGTGGAAAATATTAAACCTTAAAGCAATTAATTCATTCACAATACCTCAAAAGTTTTAGCATAAATTGAAAAAAACAACACCCTTATTATTTCAGTAGTACTAGTAAAAAGAAAAAAAGGTATGTTCCTCTAGGAAAGAACAGTACTTTAATTGGTAGGAAAAAAGAGCAGATAGAGAATGAGAAAAACTGAAAATTCACAATTTTGAGAGAAAGGTGACACGAAGCCGGTAGAATTCAAGTGTTTTAAGAGACAGCTGATCTACCATTGCCCAAGTTTGATGTGTAACTCTGGTCAGTTTCATATGTGACATTGTATGTAGTTGTAGTTCTTTCTTCATTAAGGCTCAAGGATATTGCTACAATGAGATTAGCAAATGAAGTCTTTATTCTCATGTGCCCATTGTAATGGGAAAGTTCAATTATTTCTTTGCTAACTAGTGTATTTTCTTCATCAAGACATTATAAATATGAGTATGCCCCTGTCTCTTTTCTTAAAAACTTTCAAGTGCTTTCTAATTATACCAGAGATATTAGCCATGTGGAATATTTGAAGATTACTCCATGGGACAGGTGACTTTAAGAGGAAAAAGGAAAATTCTATCTATCTATCTATCTATCTATCTATCTATCTATCATCTATCTATCTATCTATCTATCTATCTATCTATCTATCTATCTATCTATCTATCTATCTACCTATCTATCTATCTGAAAGTGTCTTTCAGAGAAGAAGGCTTTCATGTATTTTCAGAGAAGGATGAAGATCTATTGTGAATCACTAAGGGAAATTAAATTATTAATGGAATCTATAATAAAATGTAACAATGATTATAGTCAGGCACTGGTTGCTCATGCTTGTTATCTAGCTACTTAAGAGGTTGAAGACCTGAGAGTCCTACTTTGAAGTAAGCCCAGGCAGGAAAAATAAGGCTTTCATCACCAATTAACCACTGAAAAAGCTGGAAGTGGAGCTGTGTCTTAAGGGGAGTGCCAATCTTGAGCACAAAAGCTAAGGGACAGTGCTCAGGGCCTGAGTTCAAGGCCCAGTACTGGCACACACACACACAGACACACAAACACACACACACAATTGAGTCACAGCACAAAAAACATGTAACCTTAATATTTAACATTTTTTAATTGTAAAGGTGATATACAGAGGGGTTAGTTACAGAAGTGAGGAAATGAGTACAATTTTTATTGAACATTGTTACCCCCTCTCTTGTTTTCTCCTTCACTATTTAACAGTTTAAGGATCAAATACGATACAAGACCTTGGGTGGGAATTGAACAGAAAATATTAAACCTCAATATGTTTATCTTGAAAATTGTGATGCAGAAAAGCCAATTTTTCCTCACTAGAGACTGTTAAGTTAGTCTTTTTATTTTTATTTTTAAGTGATGGTGAATCTAACCTTCGTGACTGAATTTATCCTCCTTGGAGTAACAGATGTACATCAATCACAGCCTTTTCTCTTTGTAATTTTCCTCACCATCTACTTTGTCAATGTGGCTGGGAATGGAGCCATCCTGACAGTCGTCATTTCTGATTCAAGACTTCACTTACCTATGTATTTCTTCCTGGGAAATCTGTCATGTCTAGATATCTGCTACTCCACAGTGACACTGCCAAAGATGCTGGAGAACTTAATCTCTACAGACAAAGCCATTTCTTTCTTGGGATGCATAAGCCAGCTCCATTTCTTCCATTTCTTTGGGAGCACAGAGGCCATGTTGCTGGCTGTGATGGCATTTGACCGCTTTGTGGCTATCTGCAAACCCCTTCATTATTCTGTCATCATGAATCCTCGGCTCTGTGCCCTCATGGCCATCACTATATGGACCATTGGCTTTTTCCATGCCCTGATGCACTCCTTAATGACATCTCACTTGAACTTCTGTGGTTCCAACCATATCCACCACTTCTTCTGTGATGTGAAGCCATTGCTGGAGCTGGCCTGTGGGAACATTGAGCTCAACCAGTGGCTGCTCAATACTGTCTCTGGGACTATAGCTATGGGTCCCTTCTTTCTCACACTGCTTTCCTACTTCTACATCATTGCCCATCTCTTCCTGATGACCCACTCTTGCAGCATGCTTCAAAAAGCATTGTCCACGTGTGCCTCCCATTTCACAGTAGTTTTTCTTTTCTATGCTCCTGTTTTCTTCATTTACCTCCGGCCTGCCTCAGGGAGCTCCCTGGACCAGGAGCGGGTCATTGCCATCATGTACAGTGTGGTGACTCCTGCACTCAATCCACTGATAAATACTTTGAGGAGTAAGGAGGTGAAAGGTGCCTTGACTAGATTGATCGAAAGGAAGCTTTGACATGTAGAAATCTAGAAAACACTTTTTTTTTTTGCCAGTCCTGGGCCTTGGTTTCAGGGCCTGAGCACTGTCCCTTGCTTCTTTTTGTTCGAGGCTAGCACTCTGCCACTTGTGCCACAGCACCACTTCTGGCTGTTTTCTATATGTGTGGTGCTGGGGAATCAAACCCAGGGCTTCATGTATATGAGGCAAGCACTCTTGCCACTAGGTCGTAATCCCAGCCCCTAGAAAACTCTTTTGAATGAGTAATATTACAGCAGGCAAGTAAGTATAAGTCTGAGTTGTGAAATTATTTTGCATCTATTATTGTTCAGAGTATATAACACAGGAACACAATAAAGGAAAACATGTGGGAAAATGTATTCTAATGATACTAAGAATACATTTTAGGTAACATAAGGGAAATTGAGAAGATGAGGTAGGTACTGCCATAGATTCGTAAGGATAAACTTTCTTGGGGAGTGTTAGTTGATAAAATTTGTTATACATTCTTTTATGAACTATGCCTATATAACCCATATGTTGAAAAAATGTATAATTGTATCAGTCTGTCTCTTTAAGTTTACATGCTATAACGGGATCAATAAAACTACGTTGCTTCATATCTTGCAATTTTTTAATTTAGGAGAATGATTATCAGACTGACAGTTGAAAGACTTCTCAGTCTCTGGTTTATTTCTTCCGGTAAATTCAAAAGAATATATGATCTAGTGCTGCACAACTCACTAGGACCTGATAATTTAGTAAAACTCCTGCTTATATTGCTTTTTTCTGTGGGTAAGTATGTCAGAAAGGCACTACAGAGAAGTGTTGAGTTTGCTCCACAATGTCTGAGAACTGGCCAGTGATCATTTCAATAAGTGGACATAGACTAGCTAGCAGTCTTTGTGTCTTTCTCCAGTTGCTCCATGTGGTTTCATTTATGTTTTCAGTAGGAATGTCTCAAGTCAGACTTTGTTTTTTCATGGTTAGCAAATCAAGGTAAAACTGCCAATGATCTGAAAGGTAGAGCCATATCCAGCTTTAATGTTACAGTACTTCCCCCAAATTGACCTTTTGTTGGGCACTAGTGGCTCATGCCTGTAATCTTAACAACTCAGGAGACTGAGATCTGAGATCTGAGACCCCTTCTTCCCTCCTATACCCACCAAGGAAGCCAGGCACGTACGGGTCTCAGAGAAGCCTCAGAGGGCAATCTGTTTATTCAGGGGAGGGGCTAACAGTCATATAGCAATGAAGATGAGGAAAGGGGGGATTGACCAGGAACTAACGATAGGCTGGAGAGCTTGTCCATCCAAGAGTAGTTTCCTAGGACCTCCCTCATGGGCTAACGTCACTTCCCATAGTACCGCCCTCTGGGTACTGCCCACGCCAAGGTGGCACACATGCTCGCTGGTGAGATGTGGGGGGCTGGTTTCAGAGCTACTCCCTCTGGTTCCAGACCAGGAAGGAGAAAGGTGTGGCTAACTTCCACACTGCCCCAGGGCAGGGGGAAGGGCAGTATCTGGGGACCGCTCTCATTGCCCTTCCCCCCTCAATGCCAAGCTGAATCCCCAACATCTGCCCATTTTATTTTTATTTTTCCTTTTAGGGAGCGCCATGTCTTAGGTTGCCCGCCCCCCCCCCCCCCGCCCCATGGGAGGTCTTACCCGTCCTGGGCTAACACACTAGCACTTCAGGCTAACCTGCCTGCTGGGCTGGCCAGCCCGATGAGAGGACTTGGGGAGAGTGGGATTGGCACTTGAAAGAAAGCCCTGTTAATTTTTCTCTCATGCCAGCAGACCTCAGTGAGCAGCGGGTCCTAATGGGCATGTGACCAACCTCATGGGGTTCCTAAATGGCTAAAGACCAAAGTCCACTTGTTGTCTGGACAGCTCTGGCTCATTGCTTACAATATAAGAGACCATTTTGTCTAGCTCAGGGCAATGTAAATATAACGCAAATGGGAGCATAAAGCAGACATGAGCATAAGCAATCGTAACACAGGGAAGATGCAAACATGAGCAATTATAACACATGAGCAATTATAACACATGAGCAATTGTAACACAGGAACAAAGCAATGGAGGGTCTCTTATCTGGCTCAGTCCAGAGGAAATAGAGGAGTCCTGGTCCATTTCGGTGTCACTCAAGGTAGTGCAGATGGCTCTCCCTTTCCTCGATGGTGAGGTAGAGGCAGGTTCAGGTCCTGGCAATTTGGCAGCCAGGGTGCTGGTAACTTAACGATTGAAGTTAGTAAACACTTTATAGTAAACATTGCATCAAGGTGCCAATCCCTTGCTTACTGTAAACATTTATCATGAAACATTAAGGTGTCAAATCCTTTAGCTCCTATTTCCCTCCAATGGGGCCCCCTAAGATAAACAGCAGGGGGAGAGCAAAGGGAGGAATAACAGTGTGCAAAATTTCCCTTTAGTTCTTGTGCAACGCTGCGGGCAACGCTGCCACAGCAAAAATTACACCAAAAGGTGCCAGGCAAGGTCCAGGGAGGAAACAGGGCCAACACTGGGTCCATCGCTAGTACAGGCAGGCTTTCCCGTTTTTCCATGGAAAAAATCCACCATGGTCTTTGTTTTCCTGGAGAGAGAACAAGGAGAAACATCCCTCAAGGGCAGGTACCCTTGGGTGGTCATTCAGATGAACAATATTTTAATTCTCTAGCTGGTATCCAGATTGGATTCGGTTCCCCAGTTGGGAAAACACATGTGAAGCCCCTTCCCACACTGATAAGTGGGTCCGGGCCTCGCCATGCTCCTGTACGGGTGTCCTTCCAACGGACTTCCACCTTTAAGTAAGGTGTTTGGCTTGACCAATGTCTCTGGAAAGCTGACAGAGGTTGGTCCTTGGAAAGATTTAAAATATTCAATGTGAACATAGCTGTTCTCAACTGGTTATGGGGGTTTACCCCCCTTTTTGTTTTAATAATTGGTTCTTCAGGGTCTTATTATGCCTCTCAATTATGGCCTGACCCCTTGGGTTGTATGGTATTCCAGTGGTGTGTTTAATATTCGACATTTGGAAAAAGGCCTGTAAAGGCTTGCTGGTGAAACAAGGTCCATTATCTGTCTTCACCTGTAGGGGGAGCCCGAGGATAGCAAAACATTGTAGGAAGTGGCTCTCAGCATGCCGGGCCCTTTCACCCAAATGGGCAGTTGCCCAGCACGCTTGTGAGTGAGTGTCTATGGACATAAATATATATTTCAACCTTCCAAAAGGAGAGTAGTGGGTTACATCAGTTTGCCAGATAACATTAGGCTTGAGACATCTGGGGTTGATCCCAGGAGACTGTAGAGGTGGGACCTGCAGAAACGGCATACATGACCTACACGTTCTAATGATCTTTTTAAAATCCTTTATAGGAACTGAAGGTAATCTCTGATGTAGCCCTCTTCAATTTAAATGCGTATGCTCATGGAGTCATTGGGCCATTTAAAGGTTTTGAGGTTGTAAAATAACCATAGCTATTAGTAGTCCCATTAGTGGCCAGCTGATAGGCCATATGATTACCTTGTGCCAGGTTCCCAGGTAGTCCTTGGTGTCCGCGAAGGTGCTGTAAGAATATAGGCTCAGCCCGCTCTTTTAACAGAGACCTGACTTGGATCATCAGAGGGGTGATTGGGTTCTCATCTAATTTAATATATGAGGACACCAGGTTTGGTAGCAAATTAACCACATACAAACTGTCAGAAAACACGTTCATCAGCTGTTTGACATGGGTCCAGTGCCAGGGCGACTGCGTATAGCTCCTTAAACTGCTCAGACCCGGTAACTACCTCAAAATAATGGGCGTTTCCTTTCCCACTGGCAGGGGGGGAGTTGGAGCATATCACCACGGCAGACCCCGCCCTTCCCCAATCTGTAAAAACATTTACAGCCCTGGTAAGGGGCCTGGTGGAGAAAAGCACAGGAGGGGTCCACTGCAGTCTGGAAAATGAGGTCACCCACCTCGAAGTGCCATAATGGCAATCTAACTTCCCCATAAACCCCTCCAGGGCACTGGACACCTGTTCATTATTCCTTCTAACCCATTCAAAATCTGACAGCCGGTAGGGAATGGTTAGCACATCGGGATCTCGCCCATAATGCCTCAGGGAGGTATTCCTGCCCTTAATTACCAAGTCAGACAGCTGGTCTAGCTGGGAATAAACGCTGTGAGCTCCTCCCACTGATGCGTGCACCCATTGAAGAGGCTCGCCTGACTGGGTAATAACGGCTGAGGAAAGCTCAGACCCGGGGAGGATCCAAAGGCAAAGGGGACACTCAGGCTTGTAGCGCACCAACTGTGCCATATTTAGGGCCATTTGGATTTTCTGGAATGTTGCTTGAAGTGATGGAGTTATTGCAATAACATTAGTGGGTGCTTTGCTCTTTAAAGAGTCATGGAGCGGAAGCAGCTCCTCTGTAGGCAGGTGAAGCCAGGGTCTTAACCAGTTAATCTCACCCAACAGTCTTTGCATCTCCACCAAAGTATAAGATGACTGGAAGGATTACTGGGGTTTAAGGGGGCACACAGAGTCTAGTTTAAGTTCTGCCCCTAAGATCTTAAAGGGGTATACCTTCTGAATCTTGTCACTGGCTATATGCAGTCCTCCTCTTTGTAGGAGTGTTCGTAGCTTTCCATAGGCAGCGTCCAGCACTTGGGCATCTGCTGCCCCAATAATGATGTCATCCATATAGACATATAAAATAATATCCTACTGGCTCTGAAGAGGTTGAAGAACTTGTGACACATAATGTTGGCAGAAGGCTGGACTATTAGCCATGCCCTGAGGTAAGACTACCCACTCATACCTCTGGTCTGGCCCCTGGTAGTTAACTGAGGGCACAGAGAAAGCAAACTTTTCACAGTCCTGGGGGTCAAGGGGAATGGAAAAGAAACAGTCCTTGATGTCAATTATAATGAAATTCTGATCCCGAGGAATGGAGGGGATCCATGGCAGCCCCTGTAAAGGGGTGCTGGCGGGGATTATCCGCTCATCAATTTTTCTTAGGTCCTGTACCATCCTCCATTTACCTGAGGCCTTTTGTATAACAAATACAGGGCTGTTCCAAGGGCTCAGTGAAGGTCTAATATGCCCTAGGGACAGTTGTTCTGATATTATTTCCTTTAATCTTTCTAATTTGTTTGAGGGGAGTGGCCACTGTTCCACCCACATCGGGGGACCCAGGAGCCATCGAATGGCAGGGACGGTAGGAACAGTGGCCCTTAGAATTGGGGGTGAGGCCCTATAGAAGAAATGGGAGCCTCTTGCCCCAAGGCCTCGGAAGGAGGCATTCCCTGATAGCCACTAGGGCCACCTGACAGGCCATGGCCTGTGATGATCGAGGCCTCAGCTTTTCCCAAGATATCCCATCCTAGCAGATTATCTGGTAAGCCTGTCATTATCATGGGATGCACTATTCCCTTACCATCGCTCATATCATCCCAGGTAAGCCAGTCCCTGGTTGTCTCATTCTCAGCTTTACCCCCCACCTCTGAGGTCTGGGGCCTGGGGATCAAGTTCCACCATGGGGGAACCTCCTCCTTTTTAAATATAGTCCGATCTGCTCCGGTATCAATTAAGAATCAGAACCTCTTTCCAGATACAATAATTTCTGTCTTTGGCCTCATTCCCGGGACTATTGGGACTGCCCAGTGGGCCTCAGGCTGGTCATTAGGCCTGTCACTGGACTGATCACTGGACTGATCACCTCCTTTGGGTGACAGGGCTGGAGGGCACCCCACTAATAGTTTAAAGGCTTCCCCTTAGCATCAAATTTGGACTTACAATCCTTTCACCAATGAAATCCCTTTTTGCAGCGGGGGCAAGGTTTTGTGGGTAGCTCCTTGGTCCGGCCTGAGGGCTGTCCTCTCTAGGTGCCAGGTCTTACAAGACTGGAAGGACACTCCCTCTTAAAGTGGCCCAGGCCACCACAGTTGTAACAGCGCTCCTTGCTTACCTCACCGGTAGGGGTAGGGGCCGGCTCCTCAGTGATCAGGACGGCCAGCAGCTGCGCCCGACAGGCTCCAGCGCTGATGCCCCGACAAGCGTATATCCAGCTGTCCACAGATCTCTCCTTTACTCCTGCACAAGCCAATCTGCATTCTGATGTCATCCCTTCCCACACCAGGGTTCTTAGAAATTGATTTGCCTGGGGCCCAGGAAACTGTCGGTGGAGATTGTCCCTCACTCGGCCAACGAAGGCAGCAAGACTCTCATTGGTCCCTTGGGTAGCTTTTACTGCTGGGGACTCTAGGACCCCTCTCCCAAGCCACGCCATGTGGCCAGTCCCACAGCCTGTATCTGCTCCCGGTAGGGGGCAGGGAAGGCAGCCCGTTGGGGGCGGGTGGATCCAAACAGCATGCCAAAGGTTATGGGGATTGGCGGATCGGCAGCCTGATTTCTCTCTGCCTGAGCATAGCACTCATGTCTGAAAAGGGAACACCACTCCTCATATATTGTTCTATCAAGCAATGACTGGGCCAGGCTTCTCTACTCCTGAGAGGTAGAAAACGGATGGGCCACGCCCTGGAGGAGGCTCTCCTCTCAGCGAGTATTCGGTCCCCCCCCCCCCCCCTTTGAGGACTATCTGTCTAAATTCTCTGAAGTCCTTCACCTCCTGGGGCAGCCATGAGCCTGAGATGGCTACCAAGTTGAGATTTGCTGATTCGTCTGCGCTCGGTGAATGCGCGCTGCTGCAGTCGCTGTGAAGTGGCCGCTCAGTGGGACTCCTCAGGTCTGCATAGAGCTGAGCCGAGCATCTGGTGGGGGAGGGTAGTGAGACGGAGTGCGCATTGCTCTCCCGCCACGTGCCTTGGGACCGCGGCACCTAGTCCAGGGTCCCGGAGATCAGGCTAAAGCTCGTCCCTTGGCCCATCGGAGCGGGGCATCGGGCCCCCCTCCAGATCAAAATTCCCCCCTGCTGCCCTCTCCCGAACCCAGAGATTCTCCCCTGGGTCCGAAGGAAAGCAGGCTTTAAGGGTCTTAATAGCTTGGAAGGCCACAAGAGGGAGTTCCTCTCCCAACTCTGCTTCCTTGCCTCCAATTCCCTCCCTAGCTGGTCCCAAGTTTCCCACGAGAGTGGATTGGCTCCAGCGAACCACGGGACCCTACGGGTCAACTCTTCCCAAATTTGTATGGCACAGGGTTCTGAAATACTCATCCCGGCGTTTTGGAGGGTGAACCTCAGGATTTTAAGGGGCAAATTATTCCACCTACTCTGACTCTGTCCCATTTTCTTTACTGACCTGATGAGAGAACCTTGTGTCCCTGAGAACCCACTCCAAATTCCTGAGGGCTTACCGGTAGCTGCTGGACTCCCTTCCCATGGGCTTCGTGCCCCATATTCAGGCCGCCAAATGCCAGGCTAGATTTACCTTCCCTGGTGCGGGGATGCTAAGCTTATTCCCTTATCTGTGCTCCCTTTCCACCCTCTCCCCTGGCTGCCTGATCTGTGGGCAGGCCAAGATGGAGTGAAGGACAAAGGCAAGCCTCAGGTGCACGTGGCTGGGCGAGACCCCTTCCTCCCTCCTATACCCACCAAGGAAGCCAGGCATGCACGGGTCTTGGAGAAGCCTCAGAGGGCAATCTGTTTATTCAAGGGAGGGGCTAACAGTCATAGCAATGATGATGAGGAAAGGGGGGGGGATTGACCAGGAACTAACGATAGGCTGGAGAGCTTGTCCATCCAAGAGCAGCTCCCCAGGACCTCCCTCATGGGCTAATGTCACTTCCCATAGTACCACCCTCTGGGTACTGCCCGCGCCAAGGTGGCACACGTGCTCGCTGGCGAAAGGTTGGGGGGCTGGTTTCAGAGCTACTCCCTCTGGTTCCAGACCAGGAAGGAGAGAGGTGTGGCTAACTTCCACACTGCCCCAGGGCAGGGGGAAGGGCAGTGTCTCCGGATGGCTCTCATCGCCCTTCCCCCCTCAATGCCAAGCTGAATTCCCAACAGGTCATGGTGTACAATCCTCTTAATGAGTTTCTAGGGTCAGTCTCTGAGAGCAGAAGAGGTTTCTAATTTGTATGAAATTAGGCCAGGCATCTATCTGACTGAAAGGGAGGAGTCTTGCAGATGGACCTTGTGTGACCCTGAGGTGTTTCAAAATGTATGGGGGCCACCTGTTTGTTATGGTCCGTGATTGGATGGAAGTGTAAAATACACATGATCAGAGTAAGGATCTCTAAAGAATTACAGGTTTCCTATGAGGTGGCCTTGAAGGACCATGGAGGCCACTTGAGACTTTTCTCTTTGAACTCCCTGAAGCTGCACGTTCTAGTCTCCAACCCTCAGAGCGGTGCTGCATAGCTAGGGCTGGTTCCACTCTCATTAAGTGTTGCTGCTAGGATAGAGCTCCTGGGACAACGATATTATCACCCATAAAATGAAAAGAGCCCATGAAACAATCACATTTCAGACTCTGAGAATTTGAAATTTATCATCTACTCTTCAGCTTTCATTTGTACCACAGGCAAGTTGTCTTCCTCCTCTTCACCTTCTGTGTCTTCCTTTCATCCTCTTCCTCCTCCTCTGGGTTATCACTTAGACTTGTGCTATTTATTCAACCATACTCTTTGGAAAATGTGCTACTTGGGATGGGTAGGAAGAAAAGAAATTAAGGATCTGATGGTGGTGTATGTAAGTAAGGTATTCAAAATGTTTGTCCTGGTTCTGGGTGTTGGGAAAATAGAGGAGAATGGAAAAGGAATAGGCCGGACTTGATCATCAACAGGCGAGGACTGTTTGTTGAGACCTTCCTGTGGGATTGGAGGTTGTGCAAGGGCGTGAATTTGGGACCAGGCTTATATGGAGTCTGAGCAAGGAGGCAGGTTATTGAAAGTACCACTAGGTCTAGGAAGTTGGGGCTTTTCCATTTGGCCCACAAAGGGTTGACAACTGAGCCTAGGTGAGATGTCCTGCCTGCATATCAAAGCAGGTTCACATATTGAGGCTCCTGCCTGGTGTCTGTATGGACCTGAGGCAATAGGGTGGGGGTTAATCTTTCACTGGGTGTTTATTAGCTCAAGTGTCTGTACATGTAAAGGCTAGTGTGTGCTAGCCTTTAGCTGCAAGGAAATATTTGATGTCCCAAAACATCTTCTTGCATTTTTAAAGCAAGGGTTACATTTTCAGTTCCTGATAATAAAAAGTTCCATTGTGTGTAGTGTAATGACAGTCTTCAAATTCACATTATATGAGAGAAAAAATAAGTTTTGTTTGTCAAAGAAATCAAGTTGAGTGTTGGCGGCTCACCCCTGTAACCCTAGCTACTCAGGAGATTGAGATCTGAGGATCATGGTTTGAGGCCAGTCAGTGTAGGAAACTCTGAGACTCTTTATCTCTAAATAATCCCCAAAAGCTGGAAGTGGAACTGTGACTCAAGTGATAGAGTGCTAGCTTTGAGCAAAACAGCCCTTGGACAGTGTCCAGGCCTTGAGTTAAAGCCCCAGGACTAGCACACACATCCAGAAAGAAGTAAAATAAAGCCTTAAAGTCTTTTATGTAGAAAGGAATAAAGGTTACTTATAGCTTCATGGGGTAGAGTGAGAACAATTCTATGAAGCAATAACATTATCAGCTCTTTGGTTACTATTATGAATACTTAGTGCTGAATGAGGAACAGGACATTCATAGGGCAGGAATTTATTGATCACATGGTCATTGTTTAAAGGTCAAAATAGGCATTGGTGACCACACTAGTTAAAGAGAATATAGCTTGACTTTAAAAATGATAATCTCTGAGGCATATACTCCTAGATGCCAAATGGCATTATAGTCTTGTAAAATGTGGGGGAAATATAAGTATATACCTGTTCTATTCTCTACCTTATCTGTGACAGAAATTTGAATCAATCTCTGTACATTCTCTTTGTGTACCCTGAAGAAAGGTACAGCTTTACTTAAAAACTTAAACAGTGCTCCAAGTGGCACAACTCT
Organism: Perognathus longimembris pacificus; assembly: GCF_023159225.1. Classification (NCBI taxonomy): domain Eukaryota; kingdom Metazoa; phylum Chordata; class Mammalia; order Rodentia; family Heteromyidae; genus Perognathus; species Perognathus longimembris. The sequence goes on from NC_063166.1 coordinate 15,076,634, forward strand.
CATCATACCTGGCTTAAGGATGAAATGTAATTTTCCTTTTAAATATTAGGAGGAGCTCAGGCTGTGGAAGTCTGGGAGTAAAACCAGACAAAGTATTTAACAAATTTTGTTGGCAACCTTAGAATTGAAAAGATCCTCCTCCTCCTCCTCCTCCTCCTCCTCCTCCTCCTCCTCCTCCTCCTCCTCCTCCTCCTCCTCCTCCTCCTCCTTCCTCTCTTCCCCCCTCTCTTCCCCCCTCCCCCTCCTCCTTCTCCTCTTTTGGTGGTGCTTGGGCTCAGGACCTTGCATTTGCTAACAGGCTCTCCACCACTTGAGACATGCCTCCAGTCCATTTTGCACTGGCTGTTTTTGAGGTAGGGTCTTTAAGTGCTGAGCCAGTTTGGGCTGCAGTCCTTATGCTTGTGTTTTGCCAGATAGCTACAGATGACAGGCATATGCCATTGTGCCCAGCCATCTTGCTTCCCCGTAGCTGGGATAACAGGACTGAGTCACTGCACTCAGCCTGTTGTTGGCGATGGAATCTTACAAACTTCTTTTTGCCTGGGCTAGCCTTGAACTTTGATCTCCTAAGCCCTGCTTTTTAAGTAGCTAAGATAGCAGGTTTGAGGTATTGTTTTGCCTTTATTTTTCTCTGTTCTTAAGCATTCTTTCCTTGGGGAGTAGTTTTGGCAAACAATCCTATGGAGAGAGTCCCCACTGCCAATGTAAGACGCCTGCTTTGCAGGCTGTGTCCCATGGCAAGCGCCCCTTGGCTCCTGCATTTATTTGGTTATGTCTTTCAAATGGTTCTGTTCCATATTCTCTTATGATGTAGCTTTTCAAAAATTCATTTTTTCCCTCAACATCTTATCTAATATTGTATATTAAAATATAAAAAGAAATCAACAAGAGTGCAAGAAGAACAAGGAGACTTCCATGAGACAAATCTCAAATAACTCCATGATTCTTACAGTGACTGTAACAGTCCTGATTTTAATCCTCGTCAGCTATCTCCAAGACACGATGGAGATGAGGGAGAGAGACACCATTCCTTAGTCCCTGACGTTGCATGTGGACATCACAGTGTTCACTTTTCCCCATAAAAGTGTTCTATAAGAAACATTAACATTGCTAGGAATATGGCCGAGTGGTAGAGTGATTGCCTAGTATACATGAAGCCCTGGGTTCGATTCCTCAGCATCACATGTATAGAAAAAGCCAGAAGTGGCGCTGTGGCTCAAGTGGTAGAATGCCAGCCTTGAGCAAAAAGAAGCCAGGGACAGTGCTCAGGCCCTGAGTTCCAAGCCCCAGGACTGGCAAAAAAACCCAAACAAACCCAAAATGTTAAAATTATGAATTTATGAATCCAATTTTTAATTATGATCTTTAGACATTGGTAAAGAAACTGTCAACTTGACATGCCAATGTATGAGTACAATGCATTTTATTTATTTGTCACCCTTACCATCTAGTTTTCCTAATTGTGAATATTTTTGGACCCCACCATGAGATTATAGGTTATACGAGACCTACTATTGATGAATTTATAGTTAAGGATTATGTTGTCTATAACAGGTATATCTCTTGTTTTGTAGATTATTGCTGTTGCAGCTCATGAATACTGCAATTGGTGCTTCTTCTTTCTTAGTCTTCAAGATTAAACATCATGGAAGGAGAAAATCAAACCTCTTTCTCTGCCTTCATCATCATGGGGTTCTCCAATCTAAATAATTTGCAATTTTTACTCTTTACCACTTTTCTTATGATCTATCTCTGTACCCTTGGAGGAAATATCTTTATTATTTTGATGACACTGATTGACTCTCGCCTATATACCCCTATGTATTTTTTCCTGAGGAATTTGGCTTTTCTAGATATTTGCTATACCACCACCAATGTCCCCCAAATGATGGTGCATCTCCTCTCAGAGAAGAAAAGCATTTCCTTTGGGGGCTGTATAACTCAACTTTTTGCATTCCTTTTCTTTGTGGGTGTAGAGTGCCTTTTGCTGGCAGCAATGGCCTATGACCGTTACATTGCAATCTGCAAACCCTTGCGGTATTCAGTCATCATGCACAAGACCCTGTACAGCCAGCTGGCGGCCTCCTGTTGGACAGGTGGTTTGCTCAACTCGGTGGTGCACACAGTGTTGACATTCCGTCTGCCCTTCTGTGGCAACAACAAGATCAATTATTTCTTTTGTGACATCCCACCACTGCTGGTTTTGTCTTGTGGGGACACTTCCATCAATGAGTTTGTGCTACTCTTCGTTGGAGTCTTCATTGGATGGGCTCCTTTCCTGGGCATCATCCTTTCCTACCTCTACATCATCTCTACCATCTTGAGGATCCGCTCCTCAGAGGGGAGACGCAAAGCCTTTTCTACATGTGCCTCCCACCTGCTCATTGTCCTCCTGTATTATGGTAGCTCCATCTTCACATATGTACGGCCCATCTCTTCTTACTCACTAACCAAGGACAGGCTGATCTCAGTATTGTACAGTGTTGTCACCCCTATGCTAAACCCCATCATTTATACACTGAGGAATAAGGACATCAAAAAGGCTCTGAACACTGTGTTGAAAAAATAGCTCCTTTCAAATTCCATTTATCTTGAAATGTAATGTCAGGTTTACCTATGATTGGATAAACAATGTAATTAAAATTATTTAGTTTAGTAATATTTCCTGATTGCTTCTCACCAAGATTATTAATAAAACCCAAAGAATTAATTGTTAATTGGAATGATAAAATACGTGGTACAAACATGAACAGCCTGTATTGGGTAAATGATAAATAATGGTTTTAGTATTATTCTCATTCTTAAATGTTTGCATGTTTACTAAGTTTTTGAATTGCAAAGGTGGAAAAGCTAATTAAAAGTTTATATGTATAGGATGTACTTATTTCTCCGTGGTTCATGTTTTTGGTTTAATAGTCATGCCAAATGCATTTGTTAGTTTAGCTGTCCTTAAAGTTTTCTAACCTATGGAGAGCTATCCATTGGCTCTGTTTATTGAACTACTGTCTAGGCATTGTTTTCCTTTGCTCTTCCCTTGCCCATAGTAATTTCAGAATCTTGAGAAAAATTTCCTCCAAGGAATCAGAAACAATTTCTGTCTCATTTTTTTTTATCTCATCAACAGAATTTTTTTGGGGGATGACCAAATAATGCTGATTTTGGTTTTAGTTTTCATAAAATGATCTGTTCATTGTTCTCAGAGGTCTATGAAGAATTTTGGTGGGAATAACCTTGAATCTGTAATTTGCTTTTCTTAGTATGGACATTATAACGATATTGCTTCTTTTATCCTTGAACATGGGAAGTCTTTTCCTTTGTTTTTCTTTTCTTCAGCTTCTTCCTCCAGTGTTTATAACTTTCACTGTAGAGGTCTTTTGTTTCCTTGGTTACATTAACTTCCAGGTTTAAAAATAATCGAGTGCGAATGAGATTGCTTTATTTCTTTTTCAGCAAGTTTATTATTAGTGTAAAAAAATTACTAATTTTTCAGCCTAGATGTTTCTCAGTGGGCAAATGGACCAAGAAAATGTGGTATATGTACACAATGGAATTTTACTCATCCATTGGAAAGGATGATATTGCACCATTTGTAAAGAAATCAAAAGACCTGGAAAAATTACGTTAAGTGAAGTAAATCAGGCTCTGAGAGATGAAGGATGCATGTTTCCCTTCTATGTGGAAGCTAGATTTAGTTTATAAACTTGTAAGTAAATACATTGGGTGGTATGCAAGCATATGCTAATGTATTAACTGAAATATGGCAGATTCAAAGGAGAACTCAAATAATATAATTCCTTAGAAAGGCAAAGTCAAAATTCAACAAAATAAACACCAGGAAGTGGGTACTTGAAAGAGATGGGGTGGGGTCAAGGGAAAAAGGGTAGACAAATGAAGAGAAGAGGGGGAGAATGCAGTCAAGATTTTAGTGTATATCCTACAAAATTAAGGGTGAGAGAAGGGTGGAGAGGGGAGGGATGGGTGAGAATGTTGAAAGCGGTGGCATTAATCAAGATACATTGTATTTATAAACCGCTTTGTTAAATGGCAACTCCTTTATAGAATTACTTATCGGTAATAAAGAAAATCAGCAAAAACACAGCTGTTTTTTGTGTACTGGTTTTGTTTTCTATAACGTTATTGAATTCATTCATCAGTTTGAGCACTCTGGTGAGGTTTTTAGGTTATTCCATGTATAGGATCTTACCATATGAAAATGAAGAATTTGATTTCTTTCCTTTATTATTTTTATGTTTTTTTGTTTCTTTCTCTTGTCTAGAACTTTCACTATAACGCTGATCAAGTTTTAGCATGTGGCCAGAAAAAAGTATGGCTATTAAGTAGCCATATCAGGGATCTGGCTGTTTCCTTCTTGTATGAGATCTCAGAAGTACAGTGAAGTAGATGCTGAACAGAATTGTCACTACAGGGACTTGTATTTACAGTTGTTATTTCCTTTTATTAATAATGATGAGCTTAAGTAATTGAGACTCCTGGAAGTAACAGAAGTATTCAATAGCCTCCTTTTAGTGGGTTAAGTGGGTGAACGTCTATAGGTGGTCATCCTCCTCCTAGTTCAGGTGTTGATGTTAGTCTTGAGCATCAGAAGGCTCACAAGAACCCCAGGAAAAGAATTCCTCAGAAAGAATAAGGAGCATCATTTCATATTATAATCCCCTTTGAACAATAGAAGTGTGATGTTCTTGGAAATGACGTCTTATCCTACATCTCATCATCATTAAAGCAGAATCAAATTACTTGCCAGCTGTGCAAATGAGCTACTGCCAGTTGTCATGGGCTTGGATTCATTGATGGTCGTATGAGATTGGTTGGTCATAGAGTGTTCTTGTGGAGATACAGGCTGATTAGGAGGGTGCACAAACAGGTAATAGTAAGTAGAGTGACAGCCTTGAATGAAAAATCCAAGTGAGAGTGTTAAGACCCTGAGTTCAAGCCCCAGGACCAACACAAAAAAACAGAATATTAATAAAACCATACCAAATAAACTAATCAAGTGGTAACAAGGCTATTGATGCAAAGATTAGAGCTTTATTTCCAGGTGGAACAAATAGCCTATTAGGATATTTGGGCTGTGCTTTACAATGCTTGAGGGAAAGATGCAGTGTAGGTACTGCCCTTAGTCAAGTTGTGGGTTAGAAACAAATTCTCAAACTATTTCGAAAAAGCTTCTCAAGCTTTGTTTGTTCTGAAAGGGAAAACTACATGCTCTCCTCCCCAATCAGAATCTACAAATCATGAAAATGTAAGTTGAGCATCGTTAAGGAAAATAGACTCAATTGGTAGAGGACTTCACTATTGTTATGGAAATTAGCAATTTGTTTTAATTAATATTACAACAATGAGTCTTCAATAGAGTATCATAAGGGACAAATAATTATGTGCTCACATCCCCAAAGTCATTAAAAATTCAGAACAAGCTGGCTGATTAGTAGAATACTATCAATATTTTAATTCATTTAATTCAATTGCAAAATATGAGTAACAATAACTTTCTAGAAATGTATCTTTTCATTATGTCTAACTGTAAGGTAAATAGAATTTGAATACTCACAATAAATTATTTTGGGTACTCAAAATAAATTATTACAAGCAAGCAATGAAATTAGTGAAAATTCTGAAATTTTATATTGAAGTTTAAAAACTATAATGCAAAAATGTATTGCACAAGTCAACAAGATGAATAATCAATAGGAAGAGCTGGGCAAAAAATATCAATAGCTAACTTACAGAAAACAATATTTGAATTCAGAATAGACATGCAAAAATGCTCTTATCAGAAAACCCAGATATACAAATATAAGCAATAAAATATCTGTCTTTGCCTATCAGAACTGCCATTGAACTAGAATAGAAAACACCATTAGTAGTGTTGATTAAAGCATAGAGGGGCAAGATCTTGTTCAGGGGAATTCTTTCTGTCAAGCAATTTTATTACACCAATTAAAACACTGAAGATGCATATACTTTAATTTAGCAATTCTGTTTTTATAAATGAATATTGCACAAATATTTTCTAAAACAGGTGAAGATGAATATGCAAGAGTATTAATTGCAGCAAGCATAGTAGCAACATAAAGAAAAGCAAGTTTGGGGCTGGGAGTATGGCCTAGTGGCAAGAGTGCTTGCCCCCTACACATGAAGCTCTCAGTTTGATTCCCCAGCACCACATATATGGAAAACGGTCAGAGGGGGCGCTGTGGCTCAGGTGGCAGAGTGCTAGCCTTGAGCAAGAAGAGGCCAGGGACAGTGCTCAGGCCCTGAGTCCAAGGCCCAGGACTGGCAAAAAAAAAAAAAAAAAAAAAAAAAAGAAAGAAAAGCAAGTTTTGCGTTTCCATTAATAAAGAGATATGTTAAATTAATGAAAACCATTGGAATATTAAATGACAATACACATGTTATGTGTCTTTTTTCCTCTTTCTCTGTCTCTCCTATATATTTTCCTGAGAAAGAAATGTTAAAATATACAGAAGTACACTGGCCATAAAAGAAATGCAAATCAAAACAGCATTGAGATTCCATCTCACCCCAGTAAGAATGTCCTATATCAAGAAAACTAACAATAACAACTGTTGGAGGGGATATGGCCAAAAGGGAACCCTACTTCATTGTTGGTGGGAATGTAAACTGGTTCAGCCACTCTGGCAAGCAGTATGGAGACTCCTCAGAAGGCTAAATATAGAACTCCCCTATGAGCCAGCAACCCCACTTTTGGGTATCTATCTGAAAAACCACAAACAAAATCACAGTAAAGCCACCAGCACAACAATGTTCATTGCAGTGCAATTTGTCATAGCGAGAATCTGGAACCAACCCAGATGCCCCTCAGTAGACGAATGGATCAGGAAAATGGGGTACATATACACAATGGAATTTTATGCCTCTATCAGAAAGAATGACATTGCCCCATTTGTAAGGAAATGGAAGGACTTGAAAAAAATTATACTAAGTGAAGTGAGCCAGACCCAAAGAAACATGGACTCTATGGTCTCCCTTATTGGGAATAATTAGTACAGGTTTAGGCAAGTCACAGCAGAGGATCACAAGAGCCCAATAGCTATACCCTTATGATCACATAAGATGATGCTAAGTGAAATGAACTCCATTTTATGGAAATGATTGTTGTATCACAGTTGTAACTACTTTCAACATCCCATGTGTATCTGTAGCTTCTACTATTGATGATGTTCTTGTATCACCTTCTTGTGATTCTATCCACACTATTGATGTAATCTTATCTGAGTATGTTGGAAACCGTGTATACAGGTATTAGAACTAGGAAGTTCAAAGGGAACACTAAATTGAGAGACACAGGGTAAAAAAGAGAAACAACTAAAAAAGCAATACTTGCAAAACTGTTTGGTGTAAGTGAACTGAACACCTCAGGGGGGGAAAGTGAAAGGGGGAGGTGGGAGGGGGGTATTAGGGACAAGGTAACAAAAGTACAAGAAATGTATCCAATGCCTAACGTATGAAACTGTAACCTCTCTGTACATCAGTTTTATAATAAAAACTTTAAAAAAAAAAGAAATCTTAAAATATACAGAAGTACACTGGCCATAAAAGAAATGCAAATCAAAACAGCATTGAGATTCCATCTCACTCCAGTAAGAAGGTCCTATATCAAGAAAACTAACAATAACAACTGTTGGAGGGGATATGGCCAAAAGGGAACCCTACTTCATTGTTGGTGGGAATGTAAACTGGTTCAGCCACTCTGGCAAGCAGTATGGAGATTCCTCAGAAGACTAAATATAGAACTTCCCTATGACCCAGCAGCCCCACTTTTGGGTATCTATCCAAAAGACCACAAACAAAATCACAGTAAAGCCACCAGCACAACAATGTTCATTGCAGTGCATTTTGTCATAGCGAGAATCTGGAACCAACCCAGATGCCCCTCAGTAGACGAATGGATCAGGAAAATGTGGTACTTATACACAACGGAATTTTATGCCTCTATCAGAGAGAATGACATTGCCCCATTTGTAAGGAAATGGAAGCACTTGGAAAAAATTATACTAAGTGAAGTGAGCCAGACCCAAAGAAACATGGACTCTATGGTCTCCCTTATTGGGAATAATTAGTACAGGTTTAGGCAAGTCACAGCAGAGGATCACAAGAGCCCAATAGCTATACCCTTATGAACACATAAGATGATGCTGAGTGAAATGAACTCCATGTTATGGAAACGATTGTTATATCACAGTTGTAACTACTTTCAACGTCCCATGTGTATCTGTAGCTTCTATTAGTGATGATGTTCTTGTATCACCTTCCTGTGGTTGTACCTACACTATCTCTCTAATCTTGAGTATATTGGAAACCATGTATACTTGTATTAGAACTAGGAAATTGAAAGGGAATACCAAAATTGAGAGACGCAGGGTAAAAAAAGACAAACAACTACAAAAGCAATACTTGCAAAACTGTTTGGTGTAAGTGAACTGAACAACTCATGGGGGGAAAGTGAAAGGGGGAGGAGGGAGGGAGGTATGAGGGACGAGGTAACACAGTACAAGAAAGGTATCCAATGCCTAATGTATGAAACTGTAACCTCTCTGTACATCAGTTTGATAATAAAAATTTGAAAAAAAAATACAGATGTAGTATAAAATATATGTTGAATATATTTAGTGTGATAGTGTTGGTTTTTTTTTTTTTTTCCAGTTGTGGAGCTTGAACTCAGGGCCTGAGTACTGACCCTGGCTTCTTTTTGCTCAAGGCTAGCACTCTACCACTTGAGCCACAGTGCTACTTCTGGCTTTTTACATATTTGTGGTGCTGAGGAATCAAACCCAGCGCTTCATGTAGAGGAGGCCACATTCCCAGTCCCTGCATTGTTGTTTTAATTTTATAGACATTTAGAAGGATAGACAGAGACTAATCTTACTTGTTTGTTTTGAGACAAGGTCTCATTCTGTAACCTATACTTCCCTGAAACTTTCTATATAGCCCTGAGTGGTCTTGAACTCATAATCCTCTTGTCTCAGCTTCTGAGTGCTAGGATTATAAATCTGTGTCGCCATACTCACCTAAATACACTAAACCGTACCCAAGGATTGATGTCAATGTTAACAGAAATCAAATTGTGGAAATAGAGTCTCACTTTGTGTTGTGGCTCATGTGTCCTTTATTTAGCTTCCTATGTATTAAAATAGTAGAGATGACAATAAATACTAACAAAGCAAAGGAAAAACCATTCACTGTAGTGAGGTACCAAAAGAAAAGAAATTTTGTATTAGGATGAAGCTAAATTATGTCTGCAAAGGATATGCTTTCTGTGGTAGTCAAACTTTTTGTTGATGGAACAAAATGCTTGAGCAAAACAATTTATGTGAGGTAAGATTAATTTTGCTCATAGGATTCAGTTCAGCCAGGATAGAGAGCAAGTGGTGGAACAGAGTTCTCACTTCATTGTGGACAGGAAGCAGAAAGAGATGGGGTCAGGGACCAGGTATAGCTTTCAGAAACAAGCCTCCAGTGACTCACATCCCCCAGCTACGCCCTGTCTCTTAAATCTATTATAAAGTCTAATGCAATTTACTCTGTAATGTGTATTCTTATCAATTCCAGAAGCACAAGAATTGCATATATCAGATTTTTTTTTAAACCTCAGAGGTGTTCTTGGTTTTTTCTTTTTTTTTTCCCCCCCAGATATGGGGCTTGAACTCAGGGTCTAAGCACTGTCCCTGGCTTCATTTTGCTCAAGGCTAGCACTCTACCACTTGAGGCACAGCACCACTTCTGGCTTTTTTCTATATGTGGTGCTGAGGAATTGAACCCAGGGCTTCATGTATGTTAAGTGAGCACTTTACCACTAGGCCATGTATGTTCCCAGCCTTCAGAGGTGTTCTTTATGTCTCTCTGAGGCATAGCTTCCTTTTGATGAACCTGTTTAAGGCACCCTTCACTTCCTTGTTCCTCAAAGTGTAGATCAGTGGATTTAGCACAGGAGTCACCACACTGTACATGAGGGCAATGATCCGGTCCTGGTCCATGGAGCTCCCTGAGGCAGGTCGGATGTAGGTGATGACAACAGGAGCAAAGAAAAGAATAACTACCATGAAGTGGGAGGCACATGTGGACAATGCTTTGTGCAGCATGCTGCAAGAGTGGGTCTTGAGGAAGAGATACATGATGATGTAGAAGTAGGAGAGCAGTGTCAGAAAGAAAGGGACTGAAGCAATGGTCCCTGTGACAGTATTGAGCAGCCACAGGTTGAACTCTGTGTTCTGACAGGCCAGCTCCAGCAAGGGTTTCACATCACAGAAGAAGTGACGGATCTGGTTGGAAGCACAGAAGTTCAAGCGAGACGTCATTACGGAGTGCAGCAGAGCATGGAGAAAAGCAATGGTCCAGGCAGTGACAGCCATCAGGGCACAGCGCTGAGGATTCATGATGACAGGGTAACGAAGCGGTATACAGATAGCTACAAAGCGGTCAAATGCCATCACAGCCAGCAGGAGGGACTCTGTGGTACCCAGGAAATGGAAGAAATGGAGCTGGCTTATGCATCCCAAGAAAGAAATGGCTTTGTCTGTAGAGATTAAGTTCTCCAGCATCTTTGGCAGTGTCACTGTGGAGTAGCAGATATCTAGACAAGCCAGGTTTCCCAGGAAGAAATACATAGGTAAGTGAAGTCTTGAATCAGAAATGACGACTGTCAAGATGGCTCCATTCCCAGCCACATTGACAAAGTAGATAGTGAGGAAAATTACAAAGAGAAAAGGCTGAGGCTCTTGTATGTCTGTTACTCCAAGGAGGATAAATTCAGTCACTGAGGTTTGATTCACCATCACTTGAGTCAAAATAATTTGTGCAACACTATCCTTCATGAAGGTCAATCTTTCTAGCCTGAGATTATTTTTTACACAATGAACCTCAGATCATATGTGATATTTGAGTGTCTACATTATTATTATTATCAGTTTTGACTCAACCACTTAAAAATCTGCTTCATCATGAATATTTCACTTTCTTTTAGGATTTAAAAGCAGTTGTCCATGTACTCTGTTCTTTGCCTATGACAATTTATATTCTCATATAACTTTTCTTTCATTTCATGAGACAATTTTATGAGGTGGTAATGTTTTTTACTTATTCCATCCCATTGTTATTTATTTTCCTAGTGGGAAATTACCTGAAGAATTTTAGCTTCAGAAAAATAATCTGGTATGAAGTCATTACATTGTAAAGTCCTTAAAAATATACAAACCCTAAGATAGTGTGAGTAGCTTTTCCTTAGAATGTATGTGCTTACTCATCTCTCCGCATCCTCATTAGTGGAAAAGTCAGGAAACCTATTTGGGTAGAAAATGAGACTACGTTAATCTGTATTAATCTGAAGTATTAGATGTTTTATCACTGCTATATTTAATGATAGGTTTAGTTTTTTCCTTTTAATCTAAGCCTTAAATGTTTCACAAATAGGATTTATCATTTAATGATAAATGCTATTGTGTCTAGTTGGTCTGGGAATATGTCTTTTCTTAGACCCCCAAATTCCTGGATCAGAAAATTTCTCCCTCCATTGAGTTCAAGTTGCTCCCTTATGTTACCAAATACTTACATATCTACGCCTTCCATCGTTTGAAATTTCTCTTATGACATATTTCAGGTCATTTTAGTGTCCAGAAAATAAATGCATTCCACAGCAATTAAGAAATGTTCTAGTGCTATATGAAAGGAGAAGGTCAGCATTTCCCTTGATAAGAATGGAAAGGCCCCAGGCCTGACAGCACACCTGCAGAGAAGGCATTGCCACCTACTTGGTGGCCTGTAACCACTGCTTTTTGTCCCTCAGTGGATGAATGGATCATGAAAATGTGGTATATATACACAATAGCATTCTACTCTTCCATCAGAAAAAATAATATTGTACCACTAGTAAGGAAATGGAAAGAAAGACTTGGAAAAAATTACATTAAACGAAGTAAGCTAGACCCCAGGAAACACAGGTTGTATGGTTTCCCTCATTTGTGGTAACTAGACTGTGCTTATAAATCTATAAGTAAACATACTGATGGTATCAGACAAAAAAATATACTGGGACATTCACACAGTGAGACCAAAAGAGGATATTTTTGGGGGAGAATCACAAAGGTTCAATAGCTATATGCATATGATCACATAAAATAATATTTATTGAAATGGATTCCCTGAAATGAAAACAGAGTCTTTTTTTCCCCCCAAAAGAAATGTTCTATCTTAAGAAAAATCTAGCTTCTGCACTTAGTGTTCTCTTAAAGTGTCACTGGGTGGTATGTCTTTTATGGTCAGTGGCTTGTCAGCTTCATGCCTCCAAAGTTGCTACAAGTTTCTATGTCTTCAGCTGTAAAATGCATTTTGTATACTTGGGTTTCATTTTCATTATACACATTCAAGTTTTTTTTAATGAAATAAGCAATAATTTTTATTTCTTTCATAGAATTGAAATTATGTTTTTGTTCAGTGAAAGTTAAATCTCTTGAGACATTGCAAATGAATTAATTACAATAAAATTTGACACTTGGCCAAAGGGTAAATTCTTTTGAATCTTTTTCTCCAACATTATTTGAAAAGTAAATGATATTTCTTCTTTTAGTGACACTGAAAGAAAAAGACACAATGGCAACAAATAACTTGCTTTGTATCCCTTTTACTAATAGAGGTAGTGGATTGCCTTTTGTACTTTAGCAGGGAAGAAATAAAAGCTTTGTGGGAAATTGTGAAAGTGAGAATTGCTGAGATATAATAAGAAGTGTAAGGAAATCTCTGAAGAGAGACAGACATAAAGGTGTTCTAAAAGTAACCTGTGGAATCATTGACGGTTTCAGCATTCATGAAAGAGAGAGAAATCAATTTCATATAATTTGAGTAAAAATATTCAATAAACAAAGGGAATCTTCTAATGAGCCATTGGGAATTTTGGCTTTATTGCTGGTGAAGATACTGAGAAATTAACCTTTACCTCCTGTCCAGGAGAACTACCATTAAGTAATTCAGAATATTCTTTGATAACCACAGACAGTATATTTAAGAAATCCATTTCCACTTGAAAAAATACAGATAATAAGCCGAATATTTTTATTCTTCTGCTCCAAATAAGAAAATTGTACCAGAACTCTATTTTGTAAAATATGCAACACTCCAAACAATAAATTAAAGAACACTTTCTCATGTTCCTCTGTGTGATGTGACTTTTTTTTAATCTGAACTTTTAATATTTGTTGGTTATAGATTGTTTCCTTAGAGAATGATGAAAGAACCAGTTAGACTTAATTGTGAATGAATATGGCAAATACAATATGAGAAGTAAAATGTTTTCATCATTGACTAGCACAATGAGAAGTCCGTTATAACACAGCAAACTGGACATGTACATTTGGGACATGTAGGTCATTCACTAGCAAGAAAAGTATGAGCAATTGCTGACCTGTGTCCAATTTCATCCTCTTACCTGTGTTTGTTTGTGTTCAGAATCACAGAGGAGGTCAGGTTACTTTTCAGGCTTAACCTCCTAGTGATTCTCAATAATAGGAACAATATTTGAGATGGTTGCTCATGTTAGGATTTCAGGTTGAGCTCTTCATCTTCCCTCAGCTTCTGAAAATCTGCTGCCTCTTAATGACTTGTATTTCCGTAGTCATAAAATCCTGAGAGAGGTTGTCCCTGGTGCCAAAAAGCATTGTTGTGAGAATAAACAGGGTATCTTTCCAGGAAGTAATCTTATAAAATTCCTCTGTGGAATCTCTTTGTTTCTTTTCTTATTACATTCTTATTTTCTTAGTACATCTTATTGCATTCTTATTTTCTTATTACATCTTATTACATTTTTATTTTCTCATTACACCTTATCATATCTGGTTTTTAATTTGAGAATCATGGGCAGAATAAGGTACAATACCTACTGTATTTCCTTACATAGTTTCCCTTTTAATCCTTAGGAAAATAGAGCTTTTATAGACTAGAGCTGGGTGCCAGTTGCTCATGCTTATAATCCTAGCTAATGAGGAGGCTGAGACCTGAGGATTGTGGTTCAAAGCCAGTGATGGGACTCATCTACAATTAAAAATCACCAGAAAAGTTGGAAATGGAGTTGTGGCTCAAGTGGTAGAGCCCTAGTCTTGAGCACAAAAGCTGAGGGATAGATAGCACGTGGGCCCTGAATTTAAGCCCCAGGACTGGCCAAAAAACAAAACAAAACAAAAAACAATAAAAAGTGACATAGATCTGTTTTCTTTTCTCCATTGTAAAATAATTTGAAGTTTAAAGTGGAAAAGAAAATTGGTGATGAAAAGTGGAAGCAGTATGCCTTTTTGATCATCACCAAAACAATTCTAATGCTCTACTTATTTATTACTATGGGTTTTAATGGATACCAAACAAAGAAGAATAAAGAGAATGTTTACTTTTTTTTTAAACTCTGAATTATTTTCTCTACTTTTAGGTGCAAAAGTAATATTATTCTGTTTAGGAGCATGATTATTTAAAAAATGTATACCCTTAATTCTTTCTATAGCCTTTAGATAAAAATTTTCTGTTTCACTGGACACTATGTTGAAACAGAACTAGACAACTTGGGGGAGAATGAGGTCAGAGGGAAAAACTGGGAGAAAAAGAGGGAAGAAGTGACACTGTTCAAAAGGAAATATACCTGACTTATGTAGCTGTAATCTCTCTGTACATCACTTTTACAATTAACAATTAAAAAATTGTCTGTCTGATAAACCCTTGTGGTAACTTTGTGGACCTTCCATCGGTGAAACGATTACAATAAAATAATATAATATATTTTGTTCATATTTTATTGAATTCTAATTCTTATTGTTTATGCTTTCATTTCATATGGATCACATTAACCACTCCTTGTTATTGTCTATGCAAACACAATACAAATCAATAACATTTGTTACATGTTGCTAATGTGTAGATTATTGTTCCAAGTTCCTAACATTTAATTCTCAGATAGCCCAATGACAATTTCTTTGCTCCAGTTCTACCGTATGAAAACTGAAGCTAGGAGGATTTAAATACATTTTGCTTTGTCTTGTGATGAATTATGAAACTACCATTCAAACTTTGTTTAGTTCTAGAAACTACTGAAATGCTTTCTTTCAACATATCACTCATCTAATTTCTCTCTTCTCACCTTCTGTTTCTCCCTCTCTTCAGCCCTTCCCTTTTTTCTCCCTTCTTTCCTAAACTGGTATAATAGACAATTGTCAATCAAGAAAAGGATAGAGATTACAAAGTAACCTAAGTTATCAGTTAAAAAAATACCTCGTATCTTCTGATAAGGTACAGCAGCACATATGAAAGAGTTTTCATTGCTTTTAAATAGACATAAAAGTGCCAAGATCCTGAGGAGACAGTAAGATTGCATGTTTTCTGTGATAATCACTACTTACATCTTGTTTGTTCTTTTGTGTTCCCCAGTTCTGGGGCTTGAACTCAGGGTCTGAGCACTGTCTCTGGCTTCTTTTTGCTCAAGCCCAGCACTCTACCACTTGAGCCACAGCGCCATTTCTGGCTTTTTTCTGTATATGTGGTGCTGAGGAATCCAACCCAGGGCTTCATGCATGCTAGGCAAGCACTCTACCACTAGGCCACATTCCCAGCCCCTCTTGTTTGTTCTTGACTCACTTAAAATAAATTTTTGTGCCACAGTCAGATTTATCTCTGAAGGCCTTTGTGAGTCACCATTAATCTTTCATCTTCCTTATTCAGTATTTAACCTTTTGTGCTTATCTCTTCCTTTGGCCTAAAAAATATGCCACAGTTGATCCTTTTCTTTCCTTTTAGTGTTTTTAACTCAGGTCCTTACAAGTATTAGGTAGGTACTCTACCACTTGAGTCATACTCCAACATTCCCATTGTTCCTTGAATCTGTTTTTCAGATATAGTCTTGTGCTTTTGCCTGTTTTGGCCTTGGGCTGTGATCCTCTTACCTCCAGCACTGACGGAATTATAGGCATCCATAAGTCTTAGGTTGGTTTTTTTTTGAAAGGTAGAAATGGGAGTCTTTATTGAAAAACCGGCCACTGTAGGTTGACTCTTGTCACAAAGACCTATAGCACCTTGAATACACTTAACACTGTTAGAAAACTGAGCCATGACAGAAGTAAAGCAAAGAAAGCAGAGAAACAATACTAACAAACCAGATCCACTCCAATGGAGAGCTGAAGTGGGATGACATGGTGACCAGAGGAGAGCCAGAAAACATAAGACATGAGTAATGGTGCCTGACCTGGTTTGGGCCTAAATAGCATCAGGGTCAGGGGGAAGGGTTCCAGGAAACTCAAGAGTCTCATGAGTCAGAAGCACAGGACTGAATGG
The DNA here is from genome assembly GCF_023159225.1 of Perognathus longimembris pacificus. NCBI lineage: Eukaryota > Metazoa > Chordata > Mammalia > Rodentia > Heteromyidae > Perognathus > Perognathus longimembris. The sequence goes on from NC_063166.1 coordinate 15,092,969, forward strand.
TCCAGTAATTAGGTTGATTTTTGAGATAGGGCCTTGAATAAACATTTTTGCCTGGTGTGGCATTGAATCAAACTCTGATCCTTTTATCTCTGTCTTCTGAATAGTTGTGATTACAGGCACATGCTACTATGCCTGACATTTTAACTTTCATCCTTTCCTTTTCCTTGTCACTCTTTCTGCACCCCAAATTAAGCTCACTTTCTGTTCAAATGATACCATTGCTTTAACTTCTGAATGATTTTTTTTTTTTGCCTCTAGAAGAAGTTTCCAAGGAAGTTTTTGGATTAACTTTTCTAAAAAATAGCTCTATTTTTTTCTGTGTATACATACCCTCTTAAGTTAAATCCCTTAGCCATCATAATCTATATTCATACAAAGATGGTTGAATATTTACTGAATAAGCACAAGAACAATTTTAAAAATTGTTGGACAACAATTGTGCATGTTCATGGACATAATGTGAGTTTTCAATGTATGTATGGAAAGTGCAAGGGTCAGATCAGAGGAATATGCATATGAACAGATGTATCATTTCAGACATTCATTGTTTCTTTGTATTAGGAATATTGAAAAAAACCTCCACAATTTTGAAAAATGTAGTAAGTTAATATTAATTACATTCACCCTACTGTGAACATTGTACACAGTGTTCTTTTACTTATTTCACTCTGTTTTTGAACTTATTAACCAATCCTTTCCTACTTCATCTTACCTTTGACTTTCTCAGACTGTAGTAGCCACTATTCCTCTGTCTACTCATAAAGGTCAACTTCTTTATTTATGACATATAAGCAAGAACATGAAATATTTGGCTTGTTTAATTTTACATCACATCCTCTAATATCACAAATGACAGAATTTTGCCCCTTTCCATGGCTAAATCAAAATATTCCATTATCTAAATATGACACATTTTTCTTTTTTCTCCTTTTTAAATTATATACATTGATGAGTTTTAGTATGAAATTTTTATTCATGTACATAAAGCATTCATCTCTTGATGGACACTTAGGTTGATTCCATAACATAGCTCTTGAGAATAGCACTATAATAATCAGAGTACAGAAACCTCTTCATACAGATTTCCTTTCCTTTCAGTATATACATAATAATTAAATAATGGATTGTGTTTATTGGTTGACTAATATCCTCCATACTTAGGTAAATGCCACTGAATTATGAGGTGGACTTTTTTTTTGATGTGCTATTAGATACAGTTTTTTAGAGCAAAAGAGCTTTCTAATTAGTATGTGAGATTAGGGCAGACTTCTCTCTGACTAATAGATGTTTCTCACCCTATGTGAACATGAAGTGCTTCAAGTTTTAGGGAGGACTTATTTTGTTTATGTTAGCAGTTGGATGGAGGTATCAAGAAAAACATGATTAAAAGAGGACTGAATACAGGATTATAGGACCTCCATGAAGTAACCATGAGGAATCATTGAGGCCACTTGAGATTTTTTTTTCAACTCCCTGAAGCAGTGTGTCCTGGTCTCCAACTCTCAGAGCATAGCTAGGGATTTCTAGCTTTCATTAAGTATTTCTGATAGTATAAAAACGGCAAGGATAATGATTCTACCTCTCCATAAAACAAAATGGCCCAGAAAATAGCTCCTTATCAGGCTCCGAGAATTCAAAATCTATTGTCTATCCCTGTGCTCTCATTTCTATAATAGGCAAGTTGTTCTTTTTTCTTCCTCCTCTCCCTTGCTCCTCTTCTTGTGCTTTATCTTTTCAATTTACGATAGTCTTCAACTATGTTTTGGAAATTGTAAGATATGGTTGGGAAGAAAGTAAGCTCTGATGGAACTCTGGGAAATGGAAGCATTCAAAATGTCTGCTGTGGCTCTGGATATGTGGATCAGGCCACGTGTGTGTAAACTGTCCTTCAATGTGCTAACTTTTTGTTATAAGAAAGATGTCTGGCTTTCCAACATATTAGCTTCATCTGCTCTGATAATTATTTGAATGTTTAAAAACAGGAACAAAACTTTCAGTTTGTGGCAATGGAAGGTTAAAAAAGTTCCCCTGGATAATAGCATGTTGTGATATGCTTTGGTATAATGACAGCTATCTGTGTGTATGAGGAAAAATTAAAAATCAATGTATCTGTGTAGTTTGGAGAGTCAGCACTTCACAAAGTCAAATCTATTATGGTAAAGTGGGAGCAAATATTACTTACAGTAGGAGACCAAATGTATGAAGCAATTACAATGACAACCATTTTGTTGTTATTATGTACCACACACAAGGCTAAGTAGTCAGTGACCCCATCTGACAGTCACATTATTTTAATTTAGGGAGGAGGAGTTTTGCAGTTTGTTAGTGGCCACTAAGTAACAGTTGGAGTGGGTGGAGAAATTGTAGGTTTTTTAGTGTTGATATGGCTAGTAGATAGAAGAGTTCTGAGTTTAACCATCCTTCCAGCAGTTAAGATTAAGTGTTCTAACTCTTGGACTCATCTAAAGATGGAATGATCTATTTTTGCAGGGTTTGTGCTATCTGTTCACAGAGCACTCAGAGATGGACTGAAATGCCAGCAGAGCAACTGCATGGGGGAATTTTAGTGGCTGGTCTAGATTTTTTTTTGGCAAGATTCTTCCAAATTGCAATAGTCAGTTCCTCAAGTTTAAGTTCTATGAGCGATGGTGTGATGAACAATGTCGGGCAGGCAATCTATGCCATAAACACCCATGGCTAGTATTGCATCAGAATTCAGATGCTGGAGATTGGGAAAGAGATGAAAGCCTTAAAGGCAGGGTCTTTAGGTTTTCTGTCTCATCTATGATTGTTTTCTTCAATTTGCATGTGTAATATTGTTAATTCTAGAGAATTCACTGAGAATGGGAAGTACTTTGTCACAGACTTTTGTTTACCTGTTAGTCTGAATATTCTGTGAAATCACAGTGGGTCAGACAACCAAAGTAGAACCACTCTCAGGAATGGGGCTTCAGTATTCATATATACGAGTTGAATTAAATTTCTCCTTTTCGTGTTGGTTTTCTGGAGGCCAGTTTACGCTTTGTTTTAGTATTTGGTGTAAACTTTTGGATATACTATTTCTTTGGAATTTCCATAAATTCTCCACCAAAATAGAATTCAGGTAAGAACTAAAGCTTAAATGAACTCAGGAGGGTTTTCCTTCATGGAAAGCTTTATACATGGCTACTGCAAAGTTATTCAAACTGCTGTGAAGTTACCCTGCAATCTTAAAAATTGTCATTCTTAGTCTTAATATTTCCTCCATTGTTCTTCTTGCATTTGACCATTTGTAGGTAATTGGTTTTGTATGTGTAATACAAAACCCAACAAGTATTCTGACTAAGTTAGAAAGTAGTTTTAATTAAAAACACGATCTTACCCAACTCAACAAACTGATAATTAGTTTGCAGGAACACTAAGTACCCTGGAAACTTGGAGTATGGAGGAAGGCTATCAACTATAGATGACTTGATGCCCATTTCATGAAGATTACGGAGGTTGTTATGTAATTAAGAGTTTGAGTCAGCACAAATCTTCTATTGTTTTGACTGGTTTTGTTTGCCACTGATGGTTTTGCACTCCTCATTGGGAAGGAGGCAAATAGTTTTGAATGGAGGGGGAAGTAATGTGGGGTGGCGATTTGGAATACCTGGTTTGAGTTGGGCCTACGCTCTTGAAAGAAGTATTTTTGAAGGAGTTCAAGTATATATAGTGAAGAACTAGAGAAGGATTTTCAAAAGGTAGAAATTTACTGGCCACATAATCAGCATCCAGAGGCCAAAGTAGGCACTGGTAACCTTGACTTTAAAACAATTTCCTCTGATATATTTATTCCTAGATGTAAAATAGCATCTGATGCTGCATAAAGTTGTGGCATACATTTGTACTGGCTTTGTGCACTCTCTTTTCCTAAGCGAATCTATAGCCTTACTATTTTTTTTTTTTTTAGCACTGTTTCAGGTAGCTCTGCCCTTTGATCATACCTTGCATTTTTGATGAAATTTGCTTTCCATATTAGATAATAGAAAGAACACAGGGTGGGGAAGGCTGCTTGGGCTAAGATGAAACAATCTTTAATATGTGATGTCACCAAACCTGGAAGTTAAATATGTGACTTTTCTTAAGCGTTCTCTCCCTGACAGAAGTGGTTGCATCAAAAAATCCCATTGATGGTATCCTCAGTACCAAGTTCAAAATCACGCAAGGCAGGCATGTGTGTCCCACGACATGTACTGGCATTTATTTTATTAAGTCTGTTGAAGGCTATGGTTCCACATTCTGGCATTACATTGCTTTTCACATGTTTCCTTTCTCCTCAACCATCTTCTCCACAATGCCTAATAGATGATATTAAAATACAAAAAGTAATCATTAAGAAGAGAGATTCAAATAACTATGAATTTTACTATTGTGATCTTTATCCATCATCTCTGAGACACAATGGGCGTGAAGGGAGGGCCCATCACTGCATTTTACACACATTTCTGACATTGCATGTGAACTCACTAGTCACGTTTCCCCATGAAGTTTCTCGTATTTCTTATAAGTTGTATCCCATAGGAAATATTAAAAATACTTAAATGTGAAGATTGTTGCATTCTGCCAGGATTTGTCATGGAGGATAAAAGCTATAGATAATGGCCATGTTACTTACAATAGTTATATTTTCTTTTTGTATTAGCTTAAATTTGCTCTACAAGATTTCATGTTGGCATGTCCAAATGTGCAATACACCTTTATTGGACTCATCCCCTCTATCCTTTTCCCTTGTTCCATACTTCTCTAATTGATCTCAGTAAGCTCACTGTTATATTTTTGCATATATGACAGCTGCATTTTCTTGTGTTTTTTAGAGTATTATTCTGCTAGCCTATGAATACTGCAATTGGTGCTGCTTCTTTCTTAGTCTTCAAGATTAAACATCATGGAAGGAGAAAACCAAACCTCTTTCTCTGCCTTCATCATCATGGGGTTCTCCAATCTAAATAATTTGCAATTTTTACTCTTTACCACTTTTCTTATGATCTATCTCTGTACCCTTGGAGGAAATATCTTCATTATTTTGATGACACTGATTGACTCTCGACTACATACCCCCATGTATTTTTTCCTGAGGAATTTGGCTTTTCTAGACATTTGCTATACCACCACCAATGTCCCCCAAATGATGGTGCATCTCCTCTCAGAGAAGAAAAGCATTTCCTTTGGGAGCTGTGTAACTCAGTTTTTTGCATTCCTTTCCTTGGTGGGCGTAGAGTGCCTTTTGCTGGCAGCAATGGCCTATGACCGTTACATTGCAATCTGCAAACCCTTGCGGTATTCGGTCATCATGCACAAGGCCCTGTACAGCCAGCTGGCGGCCTCCTGCTGGGTTTGTGGTTTCCTGAACTCGGTGGTACACACAGTAATGACATTCCGTCTGCCCTTTTGTGGCAACAACAGGATCAATTATTTCTTTTGTGACATCCCACCACTGTTGGTCTTGTCTTGTGGGGACACTTCTATCAATGAGTTGGTAATACTCTTCCTTGGAGTTTTCATTGGATGGGCTCCTTTCCTGGGCATCATCCTTTCCTACCTCTACATCATCTCTACCATCTTGAAAATTCGTTCTTCCAAAGGGAGGAAAAAGGCTTTTTCTACATGTGCCTCCCACCTGCTCATTGTCCTTCTCTACTTTGGCAGCGCCATCTTCACCTATGGAAGACCCATCTCATCTTACTCACTGGCTAAAGACAGGCTGATCTCAGTATTGTACAGTGTTGTCACCCCCATGCTAAACCCCATCATTTATACTCTGAGGAATAAGGACATCAGAAAGGCATTGAGAACTGTGACAGAAAAAATTGCTACCTTCAAATCTAATTTCCCTTGAAATGTAGTATCAGGAAAGTTTGTTTATGGTTGGATAAATAATATAATAAAATTATTTAGTTTATTAATACTACCTAGTTGATTATAGCAACAAATTCCTATGAATTAAAAGTTAATTTCAATGACAAAATAAATGTGGCAAAACATTAATGATAGATGAATTTAGGTGAAGACTACCTAGTACCATTGCTGTTTTATTCTTGAGATTCTGTATGTTTTCAAATATTTCTAAAAGATAAAGTTAAAAAATGAATCAGAAACTTAAGTATATATGATACTCTTGTTTCTGCATGTGCTGAAGGCATTGGTTAACTTATCTGTTTTTCTTAATATTGCTTCTTCTATGGTGAACTATGTACTAAACGTATCTACTTAAGGAGATAAGAATGATTTTTGAATGAGCAAGTCATATTTAAGAATGATTTTAAATAAACAAAACAATAAGAGAGAGCTATGGTTGATTTGATTTTTGGTGGAATTAGTCTTTCTCTGTCAAAATCAATTGCACTATTTTCTTGAGTGCAACATGCAAAAGCTTTGCAATTACCATTAAGATATGACTCTTAGCTGGGCGCCAGAGGCCCATTCCTGTAATCCTAGCTGCTCAGGAGGTTGAGATTTGAGGACTGCAATTCAAAGCCAGCCAGGGCAAGAAAATCTGTGAGACTTTCATCACAACTTGGAGAAGAGGGTATTCAGGGAGGGGGTGAAATGGGAGAAAATGAAGGAGGGGCTAACACTATTCAAAAAGAAATGCACACTTTACTTTACTTATGTAACTAACTCCTCTGTACATTACCTTTATAATAAAATTTAAGTCTAAAAAAAGAAACAGGCAGAAACAGTGCTGTGGCTTAAGTGGTAGAGCGCTAGACTTGAGCAAAAAGAAGCTCAGAGACAGTGCCCAGGCCCAGAGGTTAAGCCACAGGACAGGCAAAAAAAAAAAAAAAAAAAAAAAAAAAAAAATATATATATATATATATATGACTCTTTCTCATTTTTTTCTTTTTTCTGTGTGTGTGTGTGTGTGTGTGTGTGTGTGTGTGTGTGTGTGTGTGTTTATGATGGTCCTGGCTCTTGATTGAATTTAGAACCTGGGCTGCGCTCAAAGTCAGCTCTCTACCACTGAGCCTTAGGTCCACTTCTGGCTTTTTGGTGTTACCTAACCACTTCCCACAGCTGAGCCCACTTCTTATTTTTCACTTACCACCTTCTACTTCTACAACCATAGGTAACTTACTTCATTCTATCATGTTTTTCTCTCTTCCCATTGAGTCTTCCAACATATTTCTCTCTTTTCTTCTCCCCATGAATTTTTTTTTTTTTTTTTGCCAGTCCTGGGCCTTGAACTCAGGGCCTGAGCACTGTCCCTGGCTTCTTCCCGCTCAAGGCTAGCACTCTGCCACTTGAGCCACAGCGTCGCTTCTGGCCGTTTTCTGTATATGTGGTGCTGGGGAATCGAACCTAGGGCCTCGTGTATCCGAGGCAGGCACTCTTGCCACTAGGCCATATCCCCAACCCCCCATGAATATTTTTAAAAATACTTTAGATGTAAATTTAAAAATCATTTCTTAAAGAAAGTCTTGATCTAGGTATATCACTGTTGTAGTTATTGTCAAACATGCCACGTGAAACCATACGCTTTCTTTTCTTCTTGGGTTTTTTTTTTTTTTTTCCTATTCCCTTCCCATGGTTTTACCCCTGATATCCTTGTAACTCATTTTAGTATCCTGGATACTGTATATACGTGTATTGGAACAAAGGAAGGGAAAGGGAATACCAAAATAGAGAGACAAAGGATAAAAAGACAAGCCAATGCAACAGTAATATCTACAAAACTATATGGTGTAAACCAACTGTACAACTCCTGAAGGGGGAGATGGAAATGTGGAGGGGAAAGGTGGGGGAGGGGGGAAATGAGGAAGAGGTAACAAGTTGGATAAGAAATGTACTCACTCCCTTACATATGAAACTGTAACCCCTCTGTACTTCGCTTTGACAATAAAAATTAAAAAAAACAAAACAAAAACAAACAACAAAAAGAATAACTGCTTTATTGTTATTGTCTGCTAATTCTTTCTGTGTGAGTGTGTGGTGATCCTGAGACATAAACTCAGGGCCTGAGCACTGTCCCTAAGCTTTTTTTTGCTCAAGGCTAGCACTCTACCTCTTGAGCCACAGCTCTACTCCAGCTGTTTTTGTGGTTAGTGGGACAAAAGAGTCTCATGGATGGTCCTTCCTTGACTAGCTTTGAACCATGATCCTCAGATGTCAGCCTCCTGAGTAGTTGGAATTACTGGCATGAGCTACTAGTGACCATTGGATATAACAATATTTCTGAAGCTAACTTTTGCAAATGGCATCAACAATTTACATACACTTGTATTTTGATGCAGACTTATTCTCTAGGAATTTATTCTAGGTAGGTAATACACATGCTTTCAAAAATATATTTTCAAGGATTAAAAAATATGACTTATAAAAGCAAAAGAATGGCAGCCATCTAAATGCTACAACAAATGTAATATTGGTAGCTATGGATGATAAAGCTATGGATGATGAGTCAGGTAATAATGCCATGGGTTGTAAGGGGAGAAGAAAATGTAACCCCCGAGGCAAAGCTAGGAGGAACCCAGTAAGGATTCTTTGTACACATAGAGAAAAGGTGACTAAGCAAGGTTTAGGAGAGTATGGGATGGGACCAGGGAATTTTTCTTCCTGGGCCATGTTGACTCATCTTCTACTGATTCTCTGTGGTGGTTATGACTCTGAATCCCACTAAATGCAAAGGACCTTATTTCACTATCCCAGAACTCTATGAGATGAAGCTCCTAAGATCAGAGCTCAGAAGGACATCAAGGGGTCAAGGGATTTCAGCGTCCCAACCAAAATGATAGCCCATCATTCAGCACGATCTGATAATCATCCAGCCTAACTAGACACTGAAGAACTAGTAAAGAGTGCAAATAAGATCCTGCTAGTGAGACCCTTGCACTATCTTGAGGGAGAGGCACATTCAGTAGAAGTCACAACTACTGAGCTAAGTGCTGTGAGAACAACTTTATCAAAATCATGAAAGCAGAGAACCAGGAGAACTTACAGCTCCATCGACCTATATTCTCAGTATCTAAAACATGTGCAAAAGATAAGAAATAAAAGGAGAAAGATAGAAGCAGAATCTTATAAAATTATATATCAGAATAACAAAAATAACTCTTGGAAATTTAAGAAATCAAGAATTCAATAGATAAGTTGGAAGACTCAAATCATATTATCATGGAGGTGTACACATGAATAAAATTAGAAAGCAAATTGGAGGAATAGTAAGGACACAAGTCCCCTCCCCCTAAAAATGCTCTTTGTTGTTACTGTTTTTAGTGGACTATGTGAAGTTATTTCCCCCCCCCCCCATGGTTTATTCCTTGTCACTGTATTTGATTTTGGTACCCTGTGTCTTGTATATATGTTTATTTGGGGAAGGGAAGGAGAACAATGAAATGATGAAACGGAGGACAAAGAGTGAACCAATGCAACAGTGATACCCACAAGACACTATGTTGGAATTGAATTTTACATCTTGGGGAGGGGTTTGTGGGGGAGGGAAAGTGGGAGAAAAAGGAGGGAGGGGGTAACAATGTTTGACAAGAAATATACTCACTACCTTACATATGTAACTGTAACCCCTCTGTACCTCACCCTGACAATAATATTGAACTAAAAAACAATGATTTGAAAAATCTCAAAAAATTTGTGAGTTAACTTACAAAAATGTACATTTTTTAATGGCCTGAACCAGGCATTTAATGCTCTTACCATGGTAGATGCAGAAAACAGATCCACATCAAGACATATTACAATGAAATTTGAGGAAGTGAAGGGGAAAGAGAGGCCTTTGAGACCCCAAAGGCAGAAAAATAGCTTTGGAAGCTGGCAAACAAACCTAGTATGGAAGGCAAAACTTTGGCAGCAATTCTATTTTTATTTTATTTATTTATTTATTTATTTATTGCCAGTCCTGGGCCGTGAACTCAGGGCCTGAGCACTGTCCCTGGCTTCTTTTTTGCTCAAGGCTAGCACTCTGCCACTTGAGCCACAGCACCACTTCTGGCCATTTTCTGTATATGTGGTGCTGAGAAATCGAACCCAGGGCTTCATGTATACGAGGCAAGCACTCTTGCCACTAGGCCATATTCCCAGCCCTGGCAGCAATTCTAACAAAACATAAAATTGATTTTGTTAGTTGTTGATGAAGTGGCATACCTATGTAGGGAAATAATTTCTCTATTTAAATTTAGAAACACTACTAATCATAATAGTACAAGCACTGACTTTAGTCAGATGCTTTGCCAGATTCCAGTAGCCTTATTACAGTGCATTAATACATATATGAAGTTGCTTCTGCAGTCTCTAAATACCAATTCTGTATATGTAAGTTAAGAAAACTTATTTCCACTGTTAAGTCTTCTGTTTTATCGTAATTTGTCCAAATCTATCCACTTAAAAAGTTTGTAATTGATTATTTCAAGTTTTTTTAATGTTGCTCTAAATTATCTTTTTGCATTCACTAAACAGATTTCTCGCAAGTACAAAATGTGGTTTCTCCATATGCTCTCTTCTCATTTCTGACAAAGCACTCTGCCAAGACTGATTATTTTTAATAGCTCTGTAATGCCTTAACAAGAACAAAAAAAGAAAGGAATACATAAAATGATACTTATGGGAAGAGAAATAGGGAAAGAATAAAGCCTTGGGGAGGAAAATCCCAAGATCACAATGCCCATCATGCCTCTTGGGAGATTTTCTGCCTGTTTCTTCTCTCTGTCCAAAATAAGAAATGAGATTTTCTGAGGTTCAATATTACACATAGATATAAGCTACTTGCAACCAAGACACATATGGGGCTTTGAGCATTCAGAACTCTGTTAATTTTGTTCAAGGAGACAAAAAAATAAATTGGGTCTCAGATTTTTGGATAACCATTTTGTGTGGAAAGTTATGCTCATTTCTAAGGTATGTGCAGAGAAGAGTGAAGGCCAAATTAAACAGACAAAAATGATCTATCATAGTAAGTTTTTTTCTAATGAAATGGTATTGAGATCACAGGATTGAATGAGTTAGGCACCATTTGTTTTAAAGACACAGTTTTGATAGGGATAAGGTCAAAACTAGCCTTGGAATGCCATTGTTTTTGCCTTAGCCTCTGGAATGATAAGATCAAAGGCATGTGCCACAATACTCAGTTGCTGGGGAACTTTTTTGAATTAATTCTGTGAAAAGGAGGATGGGATTGAATAATATATGGGCTCAGGGTACAACTCATTAGTTCAGAAAGCCTCCAATTTGATAATGCATTAATGTTTTTGAGAGTTTTGGGCTAGTTGTCTGTGAGATTAGGTATATATGTATGTTGTAATTAAATATCTGATTGTGTCTGAGTCTTCAGAGGAGAAAATGATGGATTGAGAATGAGTGGGTTGTGTTACAAAGAGAGAAAAGGTAAAGGGAAGAGGGAAGTGAAGTGATGAGAAAACAGGTAAGATATTATTTATTTATTTGTTTATTTATTTAGTGTCAATCCCGAGCTTGAATTTAGATCTCAGGCACTGTCCCTCAGCTTTTTAGCTCAAAGCCAGCGCTCTACCACTTGAGTTACTGCTCTACTTCTGGCTTTTCTTTCTTTCTTTCTTTTTTTTTTTTTGTGGTTAGTTGGAGATAAGAATCTCACAGTTTCCTGCCTGGGCTGGCTTTGAACTATCCTCAGATCTCCGCCTCCTCAGTAGTGAATATTATGGGTGTGAGACACCAGAGCCTGTCCAGAGGGAAAACTTTTATGATTTAAGATAGGGAGGAGAGTATGAGGGACAAGGTAACAAACAGTACAAGAAATGTATCCAATGCCTAACGTATGAAACTGTAACCTCTCTGTACACTAGTTTGATAATAAAAATTTGAAAAAAAAAAGATAGGGAGGAGATAACAATTGGAGAGTTGTTCACAACTCAAGTGGAAGAGTAATCTTCATATGTAATATGTATTTAATATAATTGGCATAGTAGCAGGAAAACCTATCAGCAGAAAATACGTAGATATTCTCTTCTGTCTGACATTATTAATATTTATTTTTTATTTTTTATATTTTGGCCAGTCCTGGGGCTTGGACTCAGGGCCTGAGCACTGTCCCTGGCTTCTTCTTGCTCAAGGCTAGCACTCTGCCACTTGAGCCACAGCGCCCCTTCTGGCCATTTTGTGTATATGTGGTGCTGGGGAATCGAACCCAGGGCCTCATGTATACGAGGCAAGCACTCTTGCCACTAGGCCATATCCCCAGCCCCTGACATTATTATTTTAAGATTTTAAGAAGTCATGTGGGGTTGGGAATATGGCCTAGTGGTAAAAGTGCTTGCCTCGTGTACAAGAAGCCCTAGGTTCAATTCCCCAGCACCACATATATAGAAAATGGCCAGAAGTGGCGCTGTGGCTAAAAGTGGCAGAGTGCTAGCCTTGAGCAAAAAGAAGCCAAGGACAGTGCTCAGGGCCCGAGTCCAAGGCTCAGGACTGGAAAAAAAAAAAAAAAAGAGAGAAGTCATGTGATGCCTAAGAGAGAAAAGGAATGAAGAGAGACATGGGCTAAAAAGACAGTGAAAAACATAGTTGTTTGAAATTCCCAAGATTCCCACGATCTTTCTAGCTTCATCAGGATCTATGTATTTGGAGAAATAGGCATTTAATTTAACATTTGAAGATTGGCTCTCACATGGAAACATCTTCAGTCGGGTCATCCAGGGATTTTTGGCAAGCAATGTGTTGTGTCCTGCTATGTCTTGCTGCTAGCCTTCCCAGACAGGCCTGTTTGGGGTCTGAGTGAGCAGGTGATTCGCCTGGTACCTCAGTCCATAATATCTCCAAAATTTCACTGCAGATGAGAATGAATGAATTTAAATCTGAACGAATGTGCATATATACTTCCCTTTACTCATGCTTATCAGTGAAGTATAGATGCACATTAAGTAGTCTTTATTTATTTTTTAAAGGATTTTCCAGGTGAGGACATGAAGCACAAATTGGCCTAGGGAATGGAAGGACGCATTCCAAGAGCTATCTTTCTTCTTTTTTTTTTTTTTTCAAATTTTTATTATCAAACTGATGTACAGAGAGGTTACAGTTTCATACGTTAGGCATTGGATACATTTCTTGTACTGTTTGTTACCTCGTCCCTCATACCCCCCTCCCTCCTCTCCCTTTCCCTTTCCCCCCATGAGGTGTTCAGTTCACTTACACCAAACAGTTTTGCAAGTATTGCTTTTGTAGTTGTTTGTCTTTTTTTACCCTGTGTCTCTCAATTTTGATATTCCCTTTCAATTTCCTAGTTCTAATACCAGTATACACGGTTTCCAATATACTCAGATAAGATTACAGAGATAGTGTAGGTACAACCACAGGAAGGTGATACAAGAACCTCATCAATAATAGAAGCTACAGATATACATGGGATGTTGAAAGTAGTTACAACTGTGATATAACAATCGTTTCCATAACATGGAGTTCATTTCACTTAGCATCATCTTATGTGTTCATAAGGCTTTTTAAAAATATTTTGGGGCTGGGGATATAGCCTAGTGGCAAGAGTGCCTGCCTCGGTATACCCGAGGCCCTAGGTTCGATTCCCCAGCACCACATATACAGAAAACGGCCAGAAGCGGCGCTGTGGCTCAAGTGGCAGAGTGCTAGCCTTGAGCGGGAAGAAGCCAGGGACAGTGCTTAAGCCCTGAGTCCAAGGCCCAGGTCTGGCCAAAAAAAAAAAAAAAATTTTTATTTATATGATACTGAGGAATTGAACCAAGGGCTTCATGTATGCTAGGAAAACAATCTACCACTAAGCCACATTCCCGGACTGCAAGAGAGCTGTCTTAACCCTTATTGTTCATGGGGCTTGAGAAGAGTAGGGGAAATGGCAGTGCATGACAATAGTGAGGGATAAATAAAAAGGTTACTTGATTATAGAAGCTGAAGATTTAAGAGCTACAGTGTCGGAAAGAGAAAGATAGAAAGTCACCTGATGGTAGTTTGAATCTCAGATGTGTGGTATTGATGTTATCGAGTCTTAAAATTATTTCTTTGAGGGTACAAGGTTGAATAAAGGGCCTTACACCTTTGATTGGCTTTCTTGCTCCTCAGTGGATTGTTACCAGTGGTAACACTTTGATGATTAACTAGAGATAAGAGTCTTTCAGTCTTTTCTGCTTGGGGTTGTCTTCAAACCTAACTCCTTCAAATGTTAGCCTCTTGGGTGACTAGGATTACAGATGACCTATTTGCATCCAGAGACTTAAAATGATTAATAATGACAAAGTTCAAGGTAAGAATTGGAGAAAGTGGCTAAGGAAAAATGGGTCCTAACACTCTGAGATAACCTTAGACTAAAAGGACAAGCAGTGTGTGTGTGTGTGTGTGTGTGTGTGTGTGTGTGTGTGTGTGTGACATTCTTAGGGCTTGAACTAGGGCCTGGGTACTGTCCCTGAGCTTTTTTGCTCAAGGCTAGTGTTCTACCACTTGAGCCACGGCGCCACTTCTGGCCTCGGAAATAATAGTCTCACAGATATTCCTGCCTGGGCTTGCTTTGAACCATGATCCTCAGAACTTAGCCCTTTTAGTAGCAAGGATAACAGGTGTGAGCCATGGGTGCCTGGCTCTAATAAGTATATATTATATTAATTACCTTTCAAATATTAAATTAACTTTTGTCCTAAAATACATTTCATTTTGTTGTGACTTTCCTTTTAGATATTGCTTGTTCTTATTCATTTATATTTATGTTGTGTATGTATGTATGAATATATATTTCCTATATTTAAGGATTTTTTGCATGTACTTCATGAGATAAATTAGACTGATTTTTCTTCCTGGTAAGTACTTTCTTAAGAGTAGATGTAAAGACCATGCTAGCCTTACACGAGAAATGAAGAAATGTGTACTTCTTTCTTTGGAGAAGTTTTATGTAAGTTATGGTTGTTTTCTGGTAGACTTCACCATGAAAACCTGTAACCATTGATTTTTGTGTGTCTTTTTTCCCCTTCAGGCTTTAGGGATTGAACTCAGGGCCTTCTACTTTCACTCAGCTTGTCTGCTCACTGCTGGATTACCCTGCCACTTGAGCCATACCTCCAGCCTGGCTTTTTGTTAATTAACCACATGTTGGCTTCAGACAGTGACCCTCCGATCTCAGCTTCCTAAGGAACTAGGATTACAGGCATCAGCTACCAGCATCCAGACCTTTTTTTTGAGAAAGTTTTAAATAATGGCTTTAGTTTTTATACAAATATCAAATAATTCAAATTTTCTTTCTCTAACCCAGAGATTTTTAAGAGTTGCTTGGGATTGAGGTAATTTTTAAATTTAATTATCAAATTCATTGACAAAAATAGTTTCTAATGATGTTACAATTTTTGACATTGATAGAATCTGATATTATCTTTAATTTGGTAATGTATATTTTACTGCATTTATCACTTTTGTAAACTTTTTCAGTACATGTTTTAACTTGAACTTTATTGCAGTTTTGTATTCTATTTAATGATTCCAATTATTTTCATCATTTACATCTGGCTTTTTAAGTAAAAATAGTAATTTACCTATTTATGAGGTATATGATGTGTTGATAAATGTATATATTGTGAATGATAGAATTTAGGTAATTAGCATATCTGTCACTTAAATATATATTTGTCATTTCTTTGTGGTTTTCCATGTCCTCTTTTCTAACATAGGTCAATGAATATGGTCTATAATTTTCCTGTTTATTCCTTTGGCTATGTGTCAAAAGTTTTAGTGTGTTTTATATTTTTAATCATTCAACATATGTTCTAATTTGTATTTAGATTTATGCTGTTATCCAGGAATTATAAAAGTGTGCACTGCCTGAAGGATTTAGTGAGTTTTAAGGAAGACATCTTTTTCTTATTCTTTTCTAAATCTGTTGTGGCAAAAGAATACTGTTTGAATGATTCAACCCTTTGAAACTTTTAAAAAAGACTCACTTTATTTTTGATTTTGTGTTTATTGGGTAATTGGCAATATCAGGAATTCTTTTCATGTTGAGTTTGATGTTCTTTATATATTAAACAAATTTGTGAAATAGCTTCAGGTTTTTAGATCATTACTGATTTTCTGGCTGATACTAGTTATAAAGGGATATGTTAAAATTTCTCATTATGATTGCAAATTTGACCATTCTTCCTTTCAACTATAAAACTGGCCACAACTTATTACTAGTTCAGAGTTCTCTCAACTAAACCCAAATAGTCCCACTGCCATCTAATGCAAATTTTACTATATCTTCCCTCTATTTACACAATATTTGAAATTTGTGGGTTTTATGTCTCTGAGTTTCCTCAATGTTTTAGGTTGTCAATATGAATGTGTGGCTTTCCTGTTGAGTCTTAACATCTCAAGAAAAATGATAAAAATTAAGGATTCGCCAGGACTACATCTGTATTACTATCAGAGTCTAAAAACCACAAGTTGGCTAACCATTCCCTTTGTATGTTTTGGAGTTGTCTAAACCCTAATCCTAATGCCATATTTGAAAGTTATGCTCAGGTCCAACTATTCTACCTATAAAAATTACTCTTTACCTATACACACTGCTTTCATTAATTGAATGCCATTTTACTGACTCAGAATTGATCAATACATTGGTTTTCCTTGATTTTGTCAAGAGTAAATTAACTTTACTGTTCCTAAACATTCTTTATATTACAGCTCACCCTTAAACTGCTCTAAATAGTAAACTTGTTTCACTTAATACCAAGGTGAAAGAAAAAAAATCAGAAAATACACCTCATTGCTATTTTTACATTTGCTCCTCAAAATGATGGAGAACGTTACCATGGTGAATGAATTTTTTTTACTTGGCCTGACCAGCATTCAGGAGTTACAGTCGGTCTTCTTTGTGATATTCTTGATTATTTACCTGATAAATATGGTTGGAAATGCAGCTATATTAATAATTGTTATTTTGGAACCCAAACTCCATTCCCCTATGTATTTTTTCCTGGGAAACCTTTCATGCCTGGATATTTGTTATTCTTCTGTAACCTTGCCCAAGGTGCTTGTAAACCTCCTCTCCCAACACAAGACCATATCTTTCCTAGGCTGCATCACTCAGCTACATTTCTTCCATTTTCTGGGAAGTACAGAAGCCATCTTGCTGGCTATCATGGCCTTCGATCGCTTCGTGGCCATTTGCAACCCTCTGCGCTACACTATCATCATGAACCCTCAGCTGTGCGTTCTGTTGGCAGCTGTGGCCTGGATCACGAGCTTCTTTTATGCTCTGATGCATTCTGTCATGACAGCACGCCTGAACTTCTGTCACTCGTGGAAGCTCAATCACTTCTTCTGTGATGTCAAGCCCCTCTTGGAACTTGCCTGTAACAACACAGAACTCAATCAGTGGCTTCTTTCTGTTGTCACAGGCAGCATATCCATGGGAGCTTTCTTCCTCACGCTCCTCTCCTACTTCTATATTATTAGCTACCTTCTCTTCAAGAACCGGTCCTGCAGAATACTTCAGAAAGCTCTCTCCACTTGTGCCTCACATTTCATGGTGGTATGTCTTTTCTATGGACCTGTGGGTTTTACATACATTCGTCCTGCCTCAGCCACATCCATGAGTGAGGACCGGATGGTGGCCATCATATATAGTGCAGTCACCCCAGTGCTGAATCCACTAATATACACACTTAGGAATAAAGAAGTGATGTTGGCGCTGAAGAAATATTTGATAAAATTCATTAAAGGCTGCTTACAGCACCAAGAGGACAAAGGAGACATCGCTGCATTGCATTAACACATTCATTTACTTTAGTGTAATAAATGATTCGTTTACATGAGTTCTATTTTTTTCTCTTAGAAATTTTGAGCCTATCAGGTTGTGCAGTGGTTCAAGAAATGCAGGAACGAGGGAAACAAATTCCATAGTCTCATAAAACTTAAAGTTTAGTATGGTGGTGGGGTACACAATAAATAAACCCCTAGTGTATATATACACACACATATATATGTGTCCGGGTAATATATGTATCAGGGTAATAAACTTTTATGGAGAGCAGAAAGAAGGTAGAGATTATTGACAGAGATGAAAGAACTTAATACACAGTAAAAACTCATCATGTTTTTGTCTTAGTTTCCTGGCGGGGAGCTGCTATGATCATCAAAATTTCTCAAATGACCAAAGTATTTTGGTAATTCATGAACCATTTAGATAATGCTTGAGTCTATGTTCATGACAAGAACCATATGGGCTCCAAAATGTCATAAAGAGGTTAGGGGCTTTGAGCCTTGGTGATAGTTGCCTGACCTTCATGAAGGGAAGGAGGCTAGAGATTGATTTCAACTACTTAACCAATAATTAAAATCAGCTATACTTATGTAAGGAAGCCTCAGCTTAAGCTTGATGTCAAAGCTCCGGTAGGCTTCCTCAGTTGGCAAAACTGCCCATATTTCCTGAATGTCAGTGTTCTGGATGATTATATATCTTGAAGACAAAAGAGCTTTGTGTTCAGGCCCTCACAGAACTTGCTTATATATCTTTCCACTTGACTCAAGTGTGTATGATTTTCTATGACCAAGCTTAATCATACCACTTCCCTGAGTTTTGAGTCATTCTCACAAAACATAAAATTTCAGAGGTTACCTGGAATCCTTACATTCGTAGCCAGATGTTCAAGATTGAGGTTGAGTACTTCTGGCTTCCAAACTTGCAGATGACATATGGAATGAGAGCTATCTTGTGAAAGACTAAGCATGTATCCTGTGAAACTTAGTTTAATTCCAAGTAGTTGATGTCAGAAGTCATGATACTCTTGTCTACACACACACACACACACACACACTCTTCTCCAACTTCAACCCTAAACCATTTTGATAATATAAAGATTGTGCCTTATTGGCACTAGAGACATTATTTCCTCAGGTATGTGATTATGTCTTATCTGTCAGCAATAGAGTGAATAAAATTATTGCAACAGGAAGCAAAATTGTAATGCCAATCAGGGAATCTTGATCTAGGCCTATGCTAATGGAAAATTGGCCATGGCCCAAGAACAATATAAACACATACAGATATTGATTTCTTGGTATGTATCAGAACTGGATGAACTGAAATCTAGTAAGCTGCCTTGTTCAGTTTTCAGAACTGAGCTAAGATTTAAATAATAAAATTAGAGAAAAGAGGTGATATTAAAATAACCATCAGCGGTTGGGAATATGATGGCCTAGTGGCAAGAGTGCTTGCCTCGTATACACGAAGCCCTGGGTTCAATTCCCCAGCACCATGTATATAGAAAATGGCTGGAAGTGGTGCTGTGGCTCAAGTGGCAGAGTGCTAGCCTTGAGCACAGAGAAGCCAGGGACAGTGCTCAGGCCCTGAGTCCAAGCCCCAGGACTGGCAAAAAACCCAAACCCAAACCCAAACCAAAAACAAACCATCAATGAACTACAGATAATCATGAGTGAATACTTTGAAAACATACTCAAATAAGTTGGAAAATCTATAAGAAATGACTAAATTTCTGGATGCATTTGATTTATCAAAATTGAAGAATGTAAGTCATATAAATGGATCCATAATAAGCAATAAGATTGAAGCAGTAATAAAAATTTCTCCAACAAAGAAAAGCCTAGGATTTGATGGGATGACTACCAAATTCTATCAGATATTCTAAGAAGAATTAGCACCATTATTTCTCAAACTTTTCCATGAAATAGAAATTGAAGGAACACTAACAAATTTATTCTATGAAGCCCTTTATTACATTCATTCTAAAACCTGATAAGAACACAACAAATGAAGAGAGCTATAAACAGGATGAACAAAGTTCTTTCAAGCTGAATACTACATGATTAAAGGATCAAACTACAAAAAGGTCCATAGCACAAGTTTTGTTCTAGTAATGCAAAGATGTTTGACATACATAAACTAATTATAGCACATAAACAGAATCAAGGAAAAATGATGTAATCATTTCAACGGATACACAAAAATCATTTGATAAAAATTCATAATCTTTATGATAAAAGCTCTGATGAACAAAGGAGGAATAGAAGCAATGGACCTTGCTATAATAAAGACTATATATAACAAACCTGCCATATAGCCAACATCTGGAATGGGAAAAAGTTTATACTCTCCTTACGCTTACTCCATATACAGTAGTGCTGGAATTCCTAGCCAAAGCAATAAGACAAGACAAACAAAAGGAATTCAAATCAAAAAGGAAAAATTGAAATTATCCTTATTTGCAGATGATTGTAGTGATTATGTGCTTAGAAGACCATGATTCTGATCTTATACCTGATAAACAGTTGACAATGTAGCAGGGTATAAGATCAACATATAAAAATCAGTAGCTTTCCTATATATCAACAATGACTAATAAGTTGAGAAAGAAATCAGAACAATTCCATTCATACTAGCTAGGTAAAGACTGAACCCCTGAGATTTAAGGCCTTTATAATGAAAAGTACAAAGCTTTGAAGAAACAAACTGAAGACTCCAGAAAAGGCATTTTTGAATTTTAGAAATTTTCTCCGTGATTTTTAAATTTTTATTTTGTGATAGAGAAGTTTGTTACCTTTGCCCAGGCAGATCTCAAACTCATGATCCTCTTGCCTCTATGTCCTTAGCTGGAACTACAGGTTTAGATGACCACACTAATTAAATCATACAATTTTTATGTGCCTAGAAACTTCAGAGTAAAGGTATCTCTTTTTGGTTTTCCCTGTTTCTGTAAGTGATGATCTATTGTGTAAGTACCAACTGTTATATTCCCCAAGGGGAGGTAAGATCCTTTCCTTTATGCACATTCTCTTCCCATGTACTTTCAGAGAACAGCAACAAAAAAAGGCTGTGCACAAGTAATTAAATATAACAAAGTCTTCTGGTAAGTATAAGATTAAAACAAATATTTATGATGACAGAAATGTAGAACTAACGAGACCTTTGAGAGAAGATCCCAAGATAGCCATGCCTGGGACACCATCATGAAGAGTCACAAGGGATTCAGTGTGTTTATTTCCCAGTCAGAATAGAAACAAAGGCAAGTCTTCTGTCATTCGTTCTTACACTTAGATATATGAAGGTTGTTCTATGAGGCTTTACATGACACAAAGTCTCTATTAATTTTATTAAAAGAGATAACCAATGTATCAAAACTTAATTCTTCAACGTTTCTATGAAAATAGATATATTCCTTCCAAGGTATACAAGGATAAAATCAGTAGGATAAATTGCCATAGATAGCAGCAGATAGATAAAAAAGAGATTAGATTAAAAACAGTTTTCATGGGAAATGTTGTTTGTTGGAAACAGAAGTACCTGAAAAATGTCTTTGACTATAAATTGTGAAAATTATAGGATGGAAGAACAAGTTGGCTTATGGAATATTCATTAGCTGGAAAAAACTTGGAATTTCCTAGTCTAGTGAATATATTTTTAAAAGTAACCTAAATAGTATAATAATAATCTAAATAGTATAATCTAAATAAGTAGTTGCATTTACATATGTGTTTGTAAGTTAAATATCATAAATGTGCTACGTAACATATACATAATTGTACCATTCATTTGAACACTTTGTGTGACATTTAAATGAGGTTAACATATTTATCTCCTAAAGTATTCACAGTTCTTTAAGGCAGAACTTTAAAGATACCTTCGTTTATCTTTTTGAAATGTATAGAATGTAATTGTTATCTATAGTTATTCTAGTGTATAATAATAATAATACACCTGACCTTCATGTTCCTGTGACTTTGTGCCCTTGCATCCCTATCTTTCATTTCTTTGTGTGTATGTGTGTGCATGTGCATGAGTGCGTGTGTGTGTGTGTTTTCTTAAAATTTGCTTTTAATCTGTAAGACTTTAATTTTAGGTTGAACACAGTATGTGTATCCTTTTTACTTTGATGTGTTAAATATCAAACTGGTCCAGAATTTAACATATATTATTGTTTTCTTTAATCATGCTGTAAATAAATTTAATTCTGCCATTCCTAATCATGCTGTTTACCATAGATCATCCTTCTACCATTTGAGATGCACTTGCTTCATTTCATGTTTTTTTAAAAAAATTTTTATTGTCAAACTGATGTACAGAGATGTTACAGTTTCATACGTTAGGCATTGGATACATTTCTTTATATATACTTTTTTATTATCAAACTGAATTACAGAGAGGTTACAGTTTTATACATTAGGCATTGGATACATTTCTTGTACTGTTTGTTACCTTGTCCCTCATTCCTCCCTCCTCCCTCCCCCTTTCCCTCCCCCCATGAGTTGTTCAGTTCATTTACACCAAACAGTTTTGCAAGCATTGCTTTTGTAGTTGTTTGTCTTTTTTTACCCTGTGTCTCTCAATTTTGGGATTCCCTTTCAATTTCCTAGTTCTAATACCAGTATACACGGTTTCCAATATACTCAGATAAGATACAGAGATAGTGTAGGTACAACCACAGGAAGGTGATACAAGAAGATCATCACTAATAGAAGCTACAGATACACATGGGATGTTGAAAGTAGTTACAACTGTGATATAACAATCGTTTCCATAACATGGAGTTTATTTCACTTAGCATTGTCTTATGTGTTCATAAGGGTATAGGTATTGGGCTCCTGTGATCCTCTGCTGTGACTTGCCTAAACCTGGGCTAATTATTCCCTATAAGGAGACTATAGAGTCCATGTTTCTTTGGGTCTGGCTCACTTCACTTAGTATAACTTTTTTGGATACATTTCTTTTTTTTTTTTTGGCCAGTCCTAGGCGGTGAACTCAGGGCCTGAGCACTGTCCCTGGCTTCTTTTTTGCTCAAGGCTAGCACTCTGCCACTTGAGCCACAGCGCCACTTCTGGCCATTTTCTGTATATGTGGTGCTGAGGAATCGAACCCAGGGCCTCATGTATACTACACAAGCACTCTTGCCACTAGGCCATATTCCCAGCCCTGGATACATTTCTTGTACTGTTTGTTACCTCCTTGCTTCATTTTATCTTATATCATATACCAGAACATATTTACTACCTGTGATAGTCAATAATTTTATTAATTTTAGTAAACAGTAGATTTCAATGTGACATTTTCATACTTGTATATTTATCTTACATAATTCTTGCATATTCACCTCCCTATTAATCTTTTGTTCTATTCTTCCTTCTCTCTGGAATAACCTCCTTTCTGCTTTCATGTCTTTTTTTTTTTTGGTTAAAATTCTAGATTATACATTTAAGACAATTTTTGTTACTTTTCTTTCTGAGCTGGGCTTATTTTGCTTAATGTGATAATCTTTAGTTGCATCCATTTCTCGTAATTTTGCTTTTCTTTAGGACTAATATACCATTGTGCATGTATCACATATATGTGATATATATCTACATACTTATATCATGTTTTATTTTATTTTATTTTTTTATTTTATTTATTTTTTTGCCAGTCCTGGGCCTTGGACTCAGGGCCTGAGCACTGTCCCTGGCTTCTTTTTGCTCAAGGCTAGCACTCTGCCACTTGAGCCACAGCGCCACTTCTGGCCGTTTTCTGTATATGTGGTGCTGGGGAATCGAACCCAGGGCCTCATGTATATGAGGCAGGCACTCTTGCCACTAGGCCATATCCCCAGCCCTCATGTTTTATTTTTTTTATACATTTGTTGTTAGGTCTCTAGGTCGACATGACTTGCCTGTTGTGAATAGTGTTTCAATAAGTATATGTGTTCAGATACTTGTATTTGCAAGCTGAATTGCAATCTGATTACTCTTGACTGCCAATTAAGTAGATTGAGAAGTATCTAGGATAGCAAAGCTACCTCTGGATATGTCTGTGAAGGTGTTTACTGAGAGAATTAATTAAGGGGGAAGACTTAACCTGACTGTCACAAGAGTGATTCTATAGGTCTGCGGTCCCAGATAGTATAAAAGTAGAAAATAAGTCTATTCTTTTTTTCTATGCAGTTAGTGCATAGGTGTATTTCTTTGCTTTCTCCCTGCCAGTATGGACTAAAACTTTGGAAGCAATGAGACAAAATCAATCTTTCTTTCATAAGTTGATTATGCCAAGTGTTTTGTTGTAGGGATACAAAGTCTGCTGAAAACATTAACTGTCCCCATTTTCTTTTCTCCCCAAATCAAAGGAGAATCTAACCACAGTGAATGAATTTCTTTTGCTGGGATTGACCTACATTCAAGAGCTACAGCCTGTAATCTTTATGGTTTTCTTCATTTTATATGTGATAAATCTACTTGGAAATGGGGCCATTGTAGTCGTTGTCATCTCAGAGCCAAGACTGCACTCCCCCATGTACTTCTTCTTGGGCAATCTTTCTTGTCTGGATATTTGCTATGCTTCAGTGATACTGCCCAAGCTAATGTCCACCATCCTTTCTAGTCACAGGACCATATCTTTCCTAGGCTGCATCACTCAGCTACACTTCTTTCATTTTCTGGGCTGTACCGAGTCCCTTTTACTAGCCATTATGGGATTTGATCGCTTCATAGCCATCTGCAACCCACTTCGCTACCCTCTCATCATGAACTTCCAGCTCTGCATTCTGTTGGCAGTTGTGGCCTGGATCACCAGCTTTTTCTATGCTCTGATGCATTCTGTGATGACTGCACGTCTGTCTTTCTGTCACTCTCGGAAACTCAATTACTACTTCTGTGATGTCAAACCCCTCTTAGAATTGGCATGTGGTGACATAAGGATCAATCAATGGCTCATTTCCATTGTCACTTGCATCATAGCCATGGCGGCATGTTTACTCACTTTCCTTTCCTACTTCTATATTATCGGCTTTCTTCTGTTGAAGAACCGGTCCTGTAATGCTCTCCGGAAGGCGATGTCCACGTGTGCATCCCATTTTATGGTAGTATCTCTCTTTTATGGCACTGTGGGGCTCACCTACATACCTCCTACTGCTGCTGCCTCTTTTATAGAGCAACGGTTAGTGGGCATTGTCCACACAACTATCACTCCAGTGCTGAATCCTCTAATCTATACCCTTAGAAATAAAGAAGTGATGTTGGCTCTGGACAGAGTCTTTAGGAGGAAGCTGAAACTGTTTGCCTAAAGCAAATCATTCATAACACTCAAACGAAAAAAACAGGTACCATGTCATGTTATGATTTATTTTCTTATAAATACATCTCTTATATTTTATTATAGCAATTTTGTTGTTAACTAGGTTTTCACTCATCTGACTCCAGTTAAGACTTTATCACTATTCATTCACTGAGAAATTATCTATCAATCAATTAATCAATCTATCTACCTATCTATCTATCATCTATATTATCTATTGAGAAAATAGTAAGTTGTAGAATATACAACAGTATAAAGAATCCCTGAGGCCATTCATAAGGATGTGATTCAGATAAGAGGTCAGATAATAAACAGATGAATAATTAAATACCTCTTGCTGAGGTAATACATATCATGGAAGATAAAAATAGGCAGTGTGAGCAATATTTATATGATTTTATTAGAAAAAGGGGTTTCCACCAAGTGGCACTTGACCAGGACAAGGAAGGAAATGCGGGAAATGTGAGATATAGCATATATTTGCAGAAACAATATCAGGTAATGAGCAACAAGAGAGAATGCTTGCCCAGAGAGAAAAAGGATGCATGTTTCCCCTTATATGTGGAAGCTAGATTTAGATGATAAATTTATAAGTATATATGTTGAGTGGTCTACAAGTATGTGCACATGTATTAACTGAAATATGGTAGAGTCAAGGAAGAACAAAGGCAAAGTCAAGGTTCAGCAAGAGAAAACACCAGGAAGCAGGTACTCAAAAGGGGTGGAGGAGGTCAAGGGGGAAAGGGTAGATGAATGAAAAGAGAAAAATAAAGAAAAGGAGAAGGGTGGGGGGAGAATGCAGTCAAGAATTCAATAAATATCTTACAGCTTAGGAAGAATAAGGAAAGGGGTGGGTAAAGAAGGGATGGGTGAGAGTATTGAAAGGGGTGACATTGATTAAGCTATATTGTCTTTGTAAACTGCTTTGTTAAATGACAACTCCTTTGTACATTTACTAAGATAATAAAAAATAAAAAAATCAGAGAGTGTACTTGTTGTTCATTACTGAAGCAAGATTGTCTATATATCTTGAGTTCATTGGCTAATGGAGAGAATGGCAGATGAGTGCAGAGAATGGGGAAGGCTGAGGCATGACTTCTTGGCCTTTCATATATAGAAAACGGCCAGAAGTGGTGCTGTGGCTCAAGTGGTAGAGTGCTAGCCTTGAGCAAAAAGAAGCCAGGGACAGTGCTCAGGCCCTGAGTCCAAGGCCCAGGACTGGCATAAAAACAAACAAACAAAAAAACCAAAAAAAAACTTTGGGATTTACTCTGCTTGGGAATGATAGGAGATAAATTGTCTTGTCGTTTGTTCTGTGCTGAAAGGAACACAGTGAGTTCCATGTTGCAAATAGAGAGTAGGGGAGAGAGATTGAAAATAGGATCCCCCTAATTTTTTTAGGTAAGAATTGAAGATGACTCAGGCCAAGATGACAATGACAGAAATACAATTAAGGACATTCTTGAATTTTGATCAGAGAACTTAAAAAATTTGCTAAGAGCTTAGATATGTGGTATGAAAATAAGATACAACATAGACCATTTTCCTTTATTAACTCCAGAGAAATAGCTATGGTGTGAAGGTAGTGGGCTGTTACCATATCAAAAGTGTGATACAGATTTGAATATTTCTTCATAATGAGGATAATTTGTAATAAATCTTACCTTCTGTTAATGAATTCCCTTTGTGTCAAAATCAGCATATATGTAAGATAATAAATTCAAGATTAATGTAAAGTTTAATTCCTTTAAAACATCAAGTCTTTACTATCAAATTGTCAATTTAAGGAAATTATCTTTTCTGAGCATAATGTAATTCAATTTTAAGGTAATAAGTAAAAATAACATTCAGTTTTCAATTCTGAGGAGTTTATAATTTACTAAGGTGAATAAAGTAAGAACAGAAATAACTACCCAAAATAAAAGAGAACATAACAGGAGATTATATCATAGAGAACAGTAGGAAAAAAATCTAGAATAATTTGAATTTTTTTCATCGGCAGTAGAAGCAATAGTCTATTTTATCTTTGACATTATTTGCCACAAAATTATAACAGCCTAATAATGCAAGCCCACATTATTAATGATGTGAAAGTCACCAGTAAATCAGGAATAATGGAAAATCTCCAAACGTCTTGTCTTCAAGCAGTTCTTAGATACATGATTACATATTTATACATATTCACACAGTTAAGTACTTCATGTCAATATAGCAGTTCTTTGTATCTAGTACAAAATTACAAGGTGAGCTGATATTTTTCCAGTATATTTATTGTTGTGCATAAGTATGTGGCCATCACGAATATCATGGTCTTCTGATGTCTTGTTTTGATTCTAACTTCTCCCTCTCTTTCTCATTGACCTCATTTATTTTCACAAGTTACAATCTTAATTTCTGTTAATAGTTTTATGTAGATATTTGTCAATCCATAGAAATATAATTTGTAGACACATGTGGAGGCTTGCATAGTTTTATATACATAAGCTGCAGTGGTAAGGAAAAGTTCAAATCCAGTATTGAACATAAGAAATAATAATGCTAAGAACTTGACCTTTAAATGGGCAAGGACTTTTTAGGGAACTTTGAAATGCATAACCCACAGTCTGAGAAATTGCAGATTTTCTTTCACAACAAAGATAAATGATTTTCTTGTCATAGTCAACCCATCTCCAATAGTACAAAAATTACGTTATAAGAATGTGTTTGCAAAAACTAAAACTGACTAATAAAGTCTAATACAAATAAGAAATATCCTGTGAGTGTATTAGGAAAAGGACAGATTTTGGAGGTGTTCAAAATTGCTAGCAATCTGAGTAATGTAAAACAAAGTACTACTTTGTGCTAATGCAAAACAAAGTTTCTACTTTGTATATGTCAGACAAAACTTCAGAAAGCCAAATTGTGTCAAATTAACAAGGAAATATGCACACTCCACTGTTGGTAGCACAGGTACAATTGGGGAAGATGTGATGTTTTGATTATATTTATACATTTTAAAATATGCTGAACTCTGGTGCTTCTTTCTCTTCACATTATTATTATTATTTTTAGAAAGGCTTTTCTGAGTTTCATCCCTTCCAGCCCTGGCAGTAGTCACGGAAATCAAGGTCACCGAGTTATGCATAGCTTACAAAGACATATATTTAGGAGAATGATTCCGTGGATGATGAAGTTTTCTTTGGTAAGAATGAGTGTACTAGAATGATGGGTAGGAAAATCCAGTCATTGTATTCAATGTATATTATGTAAAAATTGAACTACATATCTTTTTTTTTTTTTTTTTGGCCAGTCCTGGTGCTTGGACTCAGGGCCTGAGCACTGTCCCTGGCTTCTTTTTGCTCAAGGCTAGCACTCTGCCACTTGAGCCACAGCACCACATCTGGCCGTTTTCTGTATATGTGGTGCTGGGGAATCGAACCCAGGGCCTCATGTATACGAGGCAAGCACTCTTGCCACTAGGCCATATCCCCAGCCCCTGAACTACATATCTTGAGGGTAGGGATTGTGTGGTTTGCCAAAAGGAGACTGTCACACGCTTGTTAAGGCTTAAGAGTTTATTAGCAGAACTGAACGACTGGTTTGTATGAGATGGAATGTGCAGACTTATGGCAGGGAGAAAGGTTCTACAGGGAGAGGGCATGGAGATGTCTGGCTGTAGTGAAGGGTGGGAGGTGTGGCCACAAGAAATGTGGAAATGACCTCAGAGTTTGGGGGGACCTCCCACCTCTCCCAGGTGTGGCCAGTTACCTGGGTTACAGGTGCTAAGTGGGGGACATCTAGAGAGGAACATGTGTGCACAGGGGAGAGCAAAGAGTAGAACCTACTCTGGGAAAAGCATGGAAGGGGTAACATGAATCAAGATGCACTGTATTCATAATCTGACTCTGGGAATTGAAGCCCTTTTGTAGAACTACTCAACAACAACATCAACAACAACAACTGCACTGTTTAAGTTTCCTCACCTCCAGAAGGCAAAAAGATACTTCCCATTGATTTAATTTGAGACAGAACTATAAAGCATTAAAAAGAGCATGACTTTCAGCCCCAGAATTTTAGAATCTGAAGAATATGGAGAAACTGGAGAGTGACATTTCCTGCCTGTAGCATTGAAGAAAGGATGTAGATTGTTTTCTTCAGTCAGTGGTAGGCCCAGTGATCATGGTCCACATGGAGTAATTTTGATCCATGGGAATCATTATGGTGCTAGAGGAGCTGGAGGACACCCAAAAGCTCAACAGAAACTAGAAGGATCAAGGTCAGAACCATTGAGCTCAGAGACCACAGAAGTGTGTCTCCAGGGGCTTGGAAAGTTTCCCACAAGATGTCTGCAGTGAAAGGGCATTGTCCTTGCCCACTGCAATCTCACACAAGCCTTCATTAAGTGAGGAGACTCTTAGCCTTCAGATATTGAGTTTGCCAACACAAATTCTCCAGGGAGCATTCCTTTGCACTTCTTCATAAGAGCAGGTTCTAGGCATCAGTGTGGTAATCTTAGCTATACTGTTTTGACCACAGGTAAGTGAGTAAATAATTTTTTAAATTGCTTAGTGATGTATTCACTATTCTCAGATACAAACCCTTCAGCCCTTCTCTTTGGATGAGAGATTAAGGATGTAAATAATGAATGTGTAAGGACAGGAGTGGTTGCCAAGGAAGAAGTGGCCTGAGTAGCTTTAGTATAAGTGGAGAAGGGAACTCCCTTCATTTCAGTTCATTTCTATAGCACTCAAAATGGACCTCTCCCCACTAGTAATTCTTCATTTAATAAAAGACAGTGCCTTTATTGCATAAAGAAGAGAACCACCACAGAGTTGCAGAAAATAGCCTCAGGACAATACCTCATATGACTTTCTCATTAGAAACTATCTTGTGCTGTTCTAAAATTGCTGCATGCTAGCTCATGTTTTTAGTACCTTTAAAAAAATACAGTTGCTGTGTGATGTCAGTGAAAAATGAGGGATGTGGCAATGTATTTCTGACAATCCTTTCTAGTTCATGATTTGGAATTGCTAAGGTCCTGTTTTGAGAATATTCTTTAATAAAGAGCAACTGGATTCAACAGAAGTAAACCCCAAGATGAGCTTCCTGGTGACATTTCCTTGTGGCATCTAGCTTTCTTAATGTCTTCTTACTGTGATGCAATGCCTGAAAACATTTTCTTTTTCTACCATGTATACGATTTCAGGTTCTTTGATCTTGCATAAGGGAATAGAGAGCTATTTTCCTGTACTAGTATATGAAATAGCTGCACTTCCTATAGTGAATTATGACACATTGGCTCTTTAGTGCTTGAGCCAATATAGTTCCATAACATAGAAAGCTATATAAAAATTTCAGTGCCACATATAGAATATTGTTCCAGGTATAGAAGTGGAATTTTTTTCTTTAGTTTTAGTTATACTACTTGCTATGTGTGTGACCTTATGAATAATCCTTTGTAGAGCTGTGTGTAATGGCTGATGTCTGTAATCCCAGGTACTAGGAAGATAGTGCTTCAAGGCCTGCCCTGGCAAAGTAAAAGTTTTATCTTAATAAATATACTAGATATAGTGGTGGACACCTGTAATTCTATATGTGTGGCAGGTATTCTTATGAGGATGGTCTTTGGCTGACACTGAGTCAAAATGTGATCCCTTATCCAAATAATAACTAAGATTAAAAATAACTGGTTCCTTGCTCAGCAATTGCAAGGCTCAGAATTTAAACCTCAGCACTGCTCCTCTAACCAAAAGTAACAATCCTTTGTAACCTTTAGCTACCGAACTATTCACCATATTCCTGTTATGGAAGTAATAACATGGCAGGCATGAAGTTTTTCCTAAAATTTGTAGCATTATGAATATGTGCAAAAGAAAAGTGTAAGTTTTTTCCTTAACAAAAACATGTGATGTTCCAACAGGAATGAACTGAGATGTTAAACTACAAATATTTATTATTTCACTTAGGAATACTTAAAGAAGGAAGAGCTAAAATTTTATGGCAAAGTATGTGATTAAATAAATATGTGGCATATACATGCTACCATTGAAATAAAAACAAAGGACCCTAGAGTTCCCAAGAAGAGACATCATTTTCAATTGAAGAGAAAAGTGGCATTAAATTTGAGCTTGGGCCAAATAAGGACTGGCAGACAGAAATGGCAACAGGAAGAAAAACATTTATACAGGTCAAGTGGGTATAAGTAACTAAAATCAAGAAGCATATTCTGAAACAAAAATGTATTCTTGTTTCAAGGCAAATAAAATTTAGTGTGGAATAAGACACTAATTGCTTAAATTATTTATCATTTGGCAGCTTCTTCATGGATGGGGACATGGGAAAGGCATGATTGGAGTGAGGAAAAGTGATCTCAAAGCATAGAGACCTGGGTGGGATATTAGGTGGTGAATCAAAAGCACCAGCCTATTCCTGGGAGAAAGAGACTTACAAGGGTGATGGAGCTGAAAAACCCAGTGTTTCCTTTATCCCTAATGTGATAGTTGGACTGTCAACATGACTTAATGCTTTTGTTCATGATGGAGACATTTATCAGCAGGTTTAGTCTTATGAGGAATAATGGAACAAGACAATTGGGCATGCTTGTGTTTATAAATAACTATGTTTGCACCACATTCTATTTTTAAATTTATTTTTATTGTAAAGGTGATGTGTAGAGAGGTTACAGTTACTTGAGTCAGGTAATGAGTACATTTCTTTTTGAACAGTGTCACCTCTTCCCTTGTTTTCTCCCAGTTTTTCCCTCCTGACCCTCTGTCCCCCATAAATTGTACAGTTCATTTTCAATATAGTGTCTAGTGAGTACTACTGCTGCATATGTTTATTCCTTGTCCCACCATTTCTGAGCTTCCCTTACCCTCCCACAACAGATAAACTTAGATACAAGACAAAAGGTGCAGATTTTAAAAACAGTGACAAAAGAGGAAAACAAAATAAAAACAAAAAGCAAAATAACAAAAATCCTGTTGTTTCCATTTCTTGGAGTTCATTTTGATAAACATCATTTTATTTTATGATAGACACATAGCTTTGAGCCTTTGTGATCCTCTCCTAAGAATGTTCACCTTTTGTCTCACTGTGTGAATGTTTATAGAGTCTTGTTTAATTTATCTTGTCCAAGTGTATTTTTTGTCTTTTATCATCCATTGTATTTACTTGTAGATTTATAGGCACATTCTACAAATGAGGGAAAAACATACCACCTATGTTTCTTTGGTTCTGACTTACTTGATTAATATATATATATATATATATATATATATATTTAACCAAGTCTTTCCATTTCCTTACAAATGGGTTGCACCACATTTATACCATAACTGTGATTTAGTGCTTCTTTCATTTAGTCTCGCTATTATTTT
Source organism: Perognathus longimembris pacificus (assembly GCF_023159225.1). Taxonomy (NCBI): domain Eukaryota; kingdom Metazoa; phylum Chordata; class Mammalia; order Rodentia; family Heteromyidae; genus Perognathus; species Perognathus longimembris. The sequence continues at coordinate 15,125,312 of NC_063166.1, forward strand.
GACTCCTCTAAGTCTTTTTCCAACTATTCATGTGAAAACTTAATTCTTGAGATCTTAAAAATAAAGCTTAGGTCTGATCCTTTTATGTCAATTGGTTATCTTTAATTTGCCCCTATTCCTTATTCTACACGAAAAGTTTAAAGATCACATTTCCTAATGTCATTATCCTGAGTAGCTAGTATTATTGGTGTGAGCTACTGGTACCCATTAAAAATCCTGTATTCTTAAACCATTTCTTTTTTTTTTCTTAAACCATTTCTAATCTTGAAAAAGAAGAGTAATTAGAGTATTAAATGTAGATAACATGGGGTAAAAAGCGTTTTTGTTTGGTTTTGTTCTTTTACCAGTCCTGGTGCTTGAACTTAGGGCCTGAGCACTGTCCCTGGCTTCTTTTTGCTCAAGGCTAGCACTCTGCCACTTGAGCCATAGTGCCACTTCTGGCTTTTTCTATATATGTGGTGCCGAGGAATCGAACCCAGGGCTTCATGTATATGAGATGAACACTTTACCACTAGGCCATCCTCCAAGCTCCTAAAAAGAGTTTTTTTTAGTATCCCTAGACCTATATATCTCTATACATATCTCTATACATATATATGTATATACACATTATATTATATATGTATATATACAACTTTCATGTTTCAGAATTTTATTAGCACAGGAAATTATTAAAATTTGATGCTTAAACTAACTATATATACATGCTTCCTCATTCAGATTTTGAATACCTATGCATAGAAAAATTGATTAGAGTTACATACATAAAGCCATTAGCACAAGTTTTTTTGCTCTGGTGAATACCAACAATTATTATCATTTGAACTTTTTTCTTTTCCCCCACATGTTCTAAAATAAAAGAAAATATTACTGTAATAAAAAATAAATAAAAATTAAAGATAATAAGGAGAAAATAATGGCCTTAAGCCTCATCATAGAATGAGAGATTGTTACGGAAATGCTATTCTGCAATGCTCATCCACACATCACCAAGAGAACCCAGCCCTTGGTGACAGGGAATCTTAGCATTCATGGTACTCTTTGGGGGAACTTTTTAACTAAAAATGGTCAGATATTTGGCTTTTGAGTGAAGTATTTGTACATGCCTTGGGCTGTAGGTATGGCCTGGGGTTTTGCAAAAACAATTCTCTCACACTTTGGTAACTGATATAGATTTTTATGATTTTATTTGTAAAACGTTTGTTTTCTTGTTTTGCAGACCATTGCTACATTAGCATACAATTATTACAACCTATGCTTATCCTTGCCCAATTCCCAAGAGGAAATCAGGCCACAACATGGAAGGAAAGAATCAAACAGCTCTATCGGAATTCATTATCTTGGGATTCGCCAACCTAAATGAATTACAGTTTTTATTATTCACTGTCTTCTTTCTGACTTATATATGTACACTGGGAGGAAATACTTTCATCATTTTGGTGACTATAGCTGATCCACATCTGCATACGCCCATGTATTATTTCTTAGGGAACTTGGCTTTTCTTGATATCTGCTACACCACCACCAATGTCCCCCAAATGATGGTGCATCTTCTTTCAGAGAAGAAAAGCATTTCTTATGGAGGCTGTGTGGCGCAGCTTTTTGCATTCATTTTCTTTGTAGGATCAGAGTGCCTTTTGCTGGCAGCAATGGCCTATGACCGTTACATTGCAATCTGCAAACCCTTGCGGTATTCGGTCATCATGCACAAGGCCCTGTATAGCCAGCTGGCGGCCTCCTGTTGGACAGGTGGTTTGCTCAACTCGGTGGTGCACACAGTGTTGACATTCCGTCTTCCCTTCTGTGGCAATAACAAGATCAATTATTTCTTCTGTGATATCCCACCTCTGCTGGTCTTGTCTTGTGGGGACACGTCTGTCAATGAGCTAGCATTGCTGTGCATTGGAGTCTTCATTGGTTGGACTCCTTTTCTGTGCATTGTCCTTTCCTACCTCTACATCATCTCTACCATCTTGAGGATCCGCTCCTCAGAGGGGAGACGCAAAGCCTTTTCTACATGTGCCTCCCACCTGCTCATTGTCCTCCTCTATTATGGCAGTGCCATCTTCACATATGTCCGGCCCATCTCCTCTTACTCATTGGAGAAAGATAGGCTGATCTCGGTATTGTACAGTGTTGTCACCCCTATGCTAAACCCCATCATTTATACTCTGAGGAACAAGGACATCAAGGAGGCTGCAAAGACTATTGGAAGAAAGTGGTAGACACCAATTCTCTCTTTTAACATGTAGTTTGACTTACCTCAATAACCTTGTTAGATTAAGAACCAGTGAGCTGTTTCTAGTGATATTCAACTTAAAATCCTCAATGTTGGGACAGAGTCTGGGCTGCTTGCATGCTCTACTCAAGGTGTGCATCTTATTGAGGTCTTGCTTTTTCTGTGTCAGAGACATCAATGTTACTCTCTTTAGATGGTGTATCCTTATTGATCCTGATCCATTCATGAATGCTTCCTCTGGAGATGGTGTTTGCTTTTGTGTAATATTTGCCGGATAGACTTATCACTTGGTACCTTATTTTCTAGGTGTTAAAAAAACTGTGAAAGGTGATCTCCCTGGGTTTATTATGATTCTTTATTCTCACTACTTAGATCATGCTTTTGGACTTTCTTTATTATGTTCTTCTTAATAAAACGTTATCACCAGTAAATTAAATCCACATTATTTTGTAAAGAAATATAGTCATTTAATTGGCTTAATTGTTCTATTTTCAAATATGTGTATGAAGTACTTCAGTTATATTCAACTCTAATTCACCTTCCCTTTTCACTGGTTGTCTCACCCAGATAGTTCCTGTTTTATCCTTCATGTTACTCCTTTCTTTTGTTCTAGAAAATCATATTAGAGAATATATGTGTGGTCTTTCTTAGTCTGGTATATTTCACTTAATGTGGTGGTTTTCAGTTCCATTTAGTGGTGCACACACACATATACAAACACACACCCACACAATACACACAGAAGAGGAAGAAAGATGTCTATAAGCATGAGAGATAGCAAATGATAAATCTCATCAGAAGAACTGACAGATAAATTGGGAAAGTTATAACTTGTAAATATATATATATGCACCAAAAGTTAGAGCTACCAGTTTCATCAAACTAACACTACTGATGAATGCTCATGAGTTGCCTTAGTTAACCAGTATCATGGAAGGTTGTTATTGTTCAATTTTAAAGGATAACTAATGGAGGTAGTAATTGATTGGTAAGTTATTTTGTTCCAGAGCTTTCTGGTCTTTGAAGATTCTATTGAGAGGTCTGCTGTTTATAGAGCTGTCTTTGTAAGTACCTTAGCATTTATCTCTTTCAGCTTCTAGGGGCTCTTCTAGTTACCTATCCATTACATTGAGAAAGAGAAGTCAAATTCCATTTTTAAAAACATTAGTCAATAGACTAAAATAGCCTAGTGAAATATTTTACAAACTTATCAGTCCCTCATTTTTTAAATTACTTTTTTCAGGGGGAGGGAGGCAAGGAATAAAATTTTATTAATTGTGCCAGGTAAGACCTCAAAGCTGTAATTTTGTTGCTTCTGTCTCCTGAATTATTGGAATTATATAGATGTACCACCACCTCCTGCTAAAGGATACTTTTATGTGCCAGAAAACTTAAGCTTATATTTGTTACCATTCAGTTTTTCAAAATTTCTGTATGTTATGATGTATTTTGCATTCAGCAACAGTTTGACTTCCTAAAGGCAAAGGCTGTATCTTCTCTTTAGTTCACAGTCCCCTTTACACTTAGATGTTAGTGAACAATACAGTCTTAAGATGACTATTATTTACTTTGAGTTAACAAAATGTTGTCCTAAGTTTACCATCAAATGAAAATAGAAGCTTATAAAATGAGAAAAGTGGAGCTATCAAGACCTTTGAGGGGAGATCCTAAGGCATCTATGCCTGAAACACCATTGTGGACAGTCAAAAGGGATTCAGCATGCTTATTTCTGGTCATAATACAAAAGCAAGTCTTCTGGCTTTTGTTGTTACACTTAAATATACGGTTGTCCTATAAGGCTTTGAGCAAGACAAGATCTCGTATCAAAGAGATAATCAATGTATTGTAGTCTGATTACTGAAATTTCTTATGCAAAAAGATGTATTTATTCCATGGTATGTAAAGAGAGAATTAATCAATTTGGTAAAATGACATAGGTAGTATGTAGAAGAAAAGAGATAAGATGAGATAAAAATCCCCTAATCTACTTTAATCAATCCTTTGTTAAATGTAAGTATAGTTGAGTATGTGCATTTATATGTATGTGTTTATAAATTAAAAGTGCAATTATTGAATTTCACCTGATATTTATTTGGTTTGTAATCTTTTTGTTGTTGTTGTTGTTGTTGGTGGTGGTCTTGGGCTTGAATTCAGCCCTAGTGCACTGTCCCTGAGTTTCTTTTGCTCAAAGCTACAGCTCTACCACTTGAGCCACAGCACTACTTCTGGCTTTTTCTGAGTGGTTTATTAGAGATAAGAGTTTCATGGATTTTCCTATCTGGATTACCTTTGAACCATGATACTCAGATCACAGCCTTCTGAGTATCCAGGAGTACAGAGGTGAGCCACAGCGTTTAGCTGTTTGTAATGTTTTAAGTGCAATGATTAATACCTTGCATTAATAATGGCATGTACAAATACATTTGAAGAACATGTTCTCAGAAGTGGCATTGCTAATGTTCATCGCAGCACAATTTGTCATAGTTAGAATCTGGAACCAACCCAGATGCCCCTCAGTAGACGAATGGATCAGGAAAATGTGGTACATATACACAATGGAATTTTATGCCTCTATCAGAAAGAATGACATTGCTCCATTTGTAAGGAAATGGAAGGACTTGGAAAAAATTATACTAAGTGAAGTGAGCCAGACCCAAAGAAACATGGACTCTATGGTCTCCTTCATAGGGAATAATTAGCACAGGTTTAGGCTGGTCACAGCAGAGGATCACAAGAGCCCAATAGCTATACCCTTATGAACACATAAGATGATGCTGAGTGAAATGAACTCCATGTTATGGAAACGATTGTTATATCACTGTTGTAACTACTGTCAACGTGCTATGTGTAACTGTAGCTTCTATTATTGATGATCCTCTTGTATCACCTTCCTGTGGTTGTACCTACACTATCTCTGTATCTTATCTGAGTATATTAGAAACCATGTATAGTGGTAAACAGTGGTATATAGGGTAAAACAATACAAACAACTACAAAAGCAATACTTGCAAAACTGGTGTAAATGAACTGAACAACTCATGGGGGGGGGAAGGAAAAGGGGGAGGGGGGAATGAGGGACGAGGTAACAAACAGTACAAGAAATGTATCCAATGCCTAAGGTATGAAACTGTAACCTCTCGGTACATCAGTTTGATAATAAAAAATTTAAAAAGAAAAAAAAAGAAGTGGCATTGCTAGTTCAAAGGCTGTGACCATTTCCTTTTGGATATTCATGATAAATTACTCTTCAGAGATCAAATCAATTTATATCAGCAACAGTGCATATCACCTACTCCTTTGACAAACATAACGATTTGTGTCAAAATGGTATTAAATCATATTTAATTTGCTATTTCTTTTTAAAAATATTTCATACTCTGCTAAAAGTTATAGCTTCTGTTTGGAATATTTTATGAGTGTTGAGTCATTTTCCTATGCTTCCTTACAAATCTTTTTTCAGTTGAGGATAACTCCATTGAGAAACTATGATTATTTTCTTTACATATTTTCATGTTCATTGTTTAAATATTAATAGGCTAGTTATTGTGGGTTAATTTAGCAGAAGGTTTATATGGGCAGACAGGAATAAGAATATTCCCATGTCTTGATTCATTTAGTTGTTATGCCTTTCACCTCTTAGAATAACATGATTTTCCTTCATCAGAGCCTGTGCAATGCCTTAACCTTTATTAATATTCCTAAGAAATTCACATTTACCACGAGGCACTCTATCTCTGATGGAGTGTACTGATTATTTTGTTGTGTGTCCAAAGTTTTCTTGCTGCTAATATTTCTACATGTGTGGTTTCTTTCCTCCCCAGGAGCAGGCTGGCTGATATGGTTTTGTCTTGTGACTCTTCAGACCAATTTTGCTGATTTTTATTCTTTCTGTGTGCATATTATTTGATATTTGTAAATTCTGAGAAACATGAGTTCAATAAAGATTTAGATTATAGGTAACTTATTCTCTGCTGTAAGAAGTTTTGATTAACATGTATCAGTTGTGCATGAGAATGGAATTGCTTGTAATATTTCACACCTGCATAGTGAGTACTCTCCATATCCAATATCCCCGTTACCACCCTCAGCCCCCGCTTTCCAATCACTGTTCTGCATTCTATTACTATTTTTCTTTATTAGTGCCCATCCTGGGGCTTGAACTCAGGACCTGCGTTGTTGTCCCTGAGTTTTTGTGCTCAAGGCTATCTATCACTTGATCATTTGAGCAACAGCTTCACTTCCATCTTTTTTTTTTTTTTTTGGTAGTTTGTTAGAGATAAGAGTGACATAGACTTTCCTTTTTAGTCTGTCTTCAGATCCTAATCCTCAGACCTCTGCCTCTTGAGTAGCTAGGATTCCAGATGTGAAACACCAGCACTTGGCTTCAGCTCTGTTTTTGAGAAGAAATAAGGAGATTTTCATCTAAGTTCTTACCATCACCCAACATAGCACACTAGTTGCTTCTACTTACTAATTACTATAAATTTCACAATCACATCTTTGTCAGACCATGGCTAGATGTATCAATTGTAAGATGAGCCCATAGATGAGGCTAGAACATAATAATCCTACTTTTTAACTTTTCCCCCTGAATATGAAGCATTTAACCTACATGAGCTGCCTTTTAACTTTAATCCAGCGTTCTGGTTGTATGTTTTACTTTTAAGTATCAAGCATTATATTGACTGAAATAATCTCATTTACTGTCATCTCATTTAATTATGTTACCAAGATTTAACTGTAGTGTTCCTAATTGAGTTATTTGCCATGGACTGTGCAGATGACAACATGCACCAGTTAAACAGCATATTGCAATATGGTTACTGATTGTTAGAGGTAATCACTTTTTAGTTAACTATATAAAACAGTGGGTTTCAACGTGACATTTTAGAACCAGAATATGATGTATTTTGATCATATCCACTACCCATCACTACTGCTTTTTTCCATGTCTCTTTATTCTAACCCAACCTGAAACAATCTTCCTTCAGATTTCTTTTGCTGAAATATCTAGACTCATATAGGCTAAAAAGCATTGCATTTGTCTTTCAAATTTAAACTTAATTTTCTTTCAACATGAAAATCTCCAGTTCCTTCTATTTCCCTTCAAATGACATAATTTCATTTTATTTCAGCCTGAATAACATTCCACTGTGTACAAATCCCGTGTTTTCTTTATGCACTCATATCCTGATGTGCATTGAGGCTAATACTCATAACCCAGGCATTGTGAATAGTACTGCAATTAATTCAGGTGGGCAGGTAGTTCTATTGTAAATGAATCTTGATTCCTCAGGTATATGTGTGATGATTAATCTTGACTGTCAAGGGGACTGGAGAATAGTGCAGTATACTTCTGTATATGTTGGTGAGGGTATTTTTAGGAAGATTAAATAAATGGAAAGGCCTGCTCCAAATACGAGAGCGACTCTCCTATAGCCCGAGGGACCAGATAGGATAGAAGAAGAGAGTCAGCCAGTGTAAGTATCTTTCTTGCTGTTTTCCTGGTTGTCATCATATGAAGTACTTGGCTCAGCCACAGTGACAGAAATCTCTGAGACAGTGAGCCAAATAAACTCACCTTTCAGTAAGTTTCTATATGAGCTATTTGTTACAAAAGCACAAAATCTGATTAGCATTAACTGCCACATTCAAGATGCAGGGGCTACCATGGTAAAATAAGGCTTTTCTGGGATAAAGACAGAGTATTCTTCAAAATGAACAAGAAGCCATCAAGCAAAATCTCTCAACATATTTAGTAGATTACAAGGTATGGCTACCTCAATTGCCACAAACATCACCTGATAAAGACTAGCACATATTTGTAACTATAAAAGCATCTAGTAAAGAAGAAATGAAATGAAATGAAACTACTTACTGTTATCTACCAAAAAGTTATAGAAATGACAGGCTCCCTGAGAACAGCAAGTAGGGTAAGAATTCCACTGTCACTCTTCTTTCTCACTATACTTTGCTAGTATTGGTCCATAGCACCTGAAAAGACATGGAAACATGTATTAGAGATTGAAAAGTAATTTCTAAAACTTCTTTGTTAGGTGGCTGTGACGCATGCCAGTAACCCTAGCTACTCAGAAGGCTGAGTTCTGAGGATGGTAGTTCAAAGCCAACCAGGGTGAGAAACTCCATGAGACGACCAATTAACACCAAAAAAGCCAGAAAGTAGCTATGACTCAAATGATCGAGTGGTAGCCTTGAGCAAAAGAGCTCGGAAAGATGTCCAGACTCTGATTTCAAGTCCCACGGCTGACAAAAACAAACCATAACCCAACCCCACAAAACTTCATTTACACATGCCTGTGAATTTTTATATAGAAAGACAAAGACAAACAGATCAACAAATCACACAACTAAAGAGAGAACTTGACAAATTTGCCAAATGGATAGTAAAGAAGTTCCAATTTGCTGGGTGCCTGTGGCTCATGCCGGTAATTCTAGCTACTCATGAGGCTGAGATCTGAGGATCACAGTTCAAAGCCAGCCTGGCCAGGAAAGTCTGTGAGACTCTTATCTCCAATGAACTACTGTTTTCTCATTATTGGCATCTGTTGATTACCTTTTACAATTTGAATGGAAATATTGTGTGGTTCTTGGAAAACGATTTCAAATTGTATCCTAATTGTTTATTGTTTACAATATTTTACTATAAGATGGTCAGCTCTGAATGTCTGGTTTTTTAAAGTTCTATAGATAATATTGATGCATTTGTTTCATTCTGTAATTAATCTGGCTAATATCAGTCATCAGTTTCCTGCCTATCTCTTATTGACTGTGGTAATAAAATTACTTCAATATTAAAATACTTTTATGATATTTTTACCATCTGTTCTATTTGCCAGTCAGTTGGTGACATGCAAATTCTTTTCTCAAGTTTTTTGCTATGCTGCTTAGGATCTTGATATATATAATCTGCATGTATGTATCTAGATCTTATTATCTGCATTATCTTCCTGTCATATCTGGTTTTGCCCCTATCATATGTGAAATCTACAAAAAGAAAGATATGGAAGTAAAATCTGACAATAATAAGACCATGCATGGGATATATTATATATAATATATGTACATAAGATACTTTGCTCATACTTATTCCCCATTGTTTACATATATGTATATCCTCCATTGTATGGATATGGACAATAGGGGATAAATATGAGCAAAGGACCTCATGTATATGTGTTACAATGTACTCAAAATGTCATAATGATATCCAGTACTTTGTACTCTTAAAATATGCTAATAAAATAACTCATTTATTAATAATGGAAATTTAGCTGATTATCAGTATTTTTTTCTTAACAACATTATAAATACTGTAACATGGATTGGGAGAAGACCTAACTTAATAAAATTGAAAAGAGAAAGGGCATTTCTGCAAGTATCAGTGGAATTCTGAGGATTACTGGGAATACGTCATAGCCTACATTCTAGTAACCTGGAAAATGTAGAAAAATAGATGAATTTCTAGGTACATGTAGCTTAAAAATTAAACAAAAGGATTTAAATCAGCTAAATGGATCTATAATAAGCAATGAAACTGTAGCAGTGTTCGACAACAGAGGAAAGTCCAGCCCTTGATGGATTCACTGGTAATTTCTCTCAGATCTTTAAACACCAACAGTCTTCACACTAGTCTATAAAATAGAAAGGGAAGAAAAGCTCATTCTATGAAGCAAATATTGCCCTGGTTTCAAAACCAGATAAAGATGAGACAAAAAAATATAGACTGATTTCTTTGGTGACCATAAATCCAAAAATTTTGAGTAAAATACAAACTGATTTCCACTACACATTGAAAAGATCACTGAAGTTCAAGCATATATCAGCGTGGGTTTTTTTTTTTTTTTTGGTCTCACAGGTGTTTCTGTGATGTAGTTGATGGGTGTGGAGCCTATAGATTTTTCTGGATCACTTTCAAGATGGTGCAAAGAAAGGTGTCTGCTTAGATGTGGCCTGAAGTCAGCTAATAAGTGCCTGTTTACTGCTTCTGGAAAGTTCTGGGATACTGATAGAATATAATTTGACCGAATTTACTCCATCTGTATGACTCGTTCTTAACCCGACTCCATTTCCTTTCAATTTCCCTTCTTTTAACAGTTTTTAGTGAGTATCACTATGCAATTTTCATATATTTATTGATGTATATATACAGGTGTGTATAAATGTGTGAATACATGTTTATGTGTATACAGTGTAATTTGACCATATTCTTCCTTATCATTCTCTCTTTCCCTCATTTTTACTCTACCTGCTTTTCTAGAAGTATTCCATTTACAATCACTACATGTCGCATTTTTTAGGTTTAGGTTCCACATATGAGCAAAAATATATTTGACTTTCTGAGATTTACTTACCTTGCTTAACATCATGTTCTACATTTATAGTCATCTTACTGAAAAATGACTTACTTGCTCTGTTGCTGAATAATTGCATATTAAGTCAGTAGTTTTGTTGAGCGCCTAGGCCTATTCCATAGTTTGGTCATTTTAAATAATGCAGCTATAATCAGAGGTGTGAAGGTACATGTGTGTTCATGTTGTTTATATTCCCAAGAGTATTATAGACAAATCATATGGGCAATTTTATTTTTAGTTTCTTGGCTTTCTTGATTTCTGCTTTATTGTGACATGTTTCTCAAGTTAAATCCTATATGTCTTAGTGTATGTGTGTGTGTGTTGTGTTACTGATTATTAAATTTGGTAACTTGCTGATTGGACATTATCCTACCTCTTTAAACCTTTACCCAATTCCCTTTCTTTTTTTTTCTTTATGGGATCCAAGGCGATAGAGACTTATTAATGCACCACCACTACCTCTAGCTAAAGAACACTTCTGTATGCCAGAAAGCTTAAACTAAATTTATTGCCATTCATTAATTTTTTTCTATAAGATCTGATATATTTAGCATCCACAAACCATTTGATTTCCTAAAGGCAAAAAACGGTGTCTGTGTCTTCTCTTTAGTTTATATATTCTTTTTACTTAGATTTTAGTGAACAATGCACTCCCAGGATAACTATTATTTAATTAGAGTTAACAAAATATTCTCATAAAATTACCATAAGATGAGGATAAAAGCATGTGAGGTGATAAAAATGAGCTAACAAGATCTTTGACGGGAGATCCTGTGATACCCACGCCTGGGACCTCACTGTGGAGAGTCACAGGGGATTCAGTGTGTTTATTTCCTCATTCGCATAGGAGCAAAATGCAAGTCTTCGGTTATCTGTTGTTACACTTAGATATAAGAAGGTTGTATTATGAAGCTTTGAATAACACAAAATCTCTCCCTATTAGAATCAATGTGTCGCAGTCTGATTCTCGAAATTACTTAGGCAAAAAGATATATTTATTTCAAGGTATGTAAGGACAGAATTAATCAATTCGGTAAATTGACCCAGGTAGCAGATAGACCAGATTAGACCAGAAATAAAGATTAAGCCAGAAATAAAACTTCCTAATCTACTTGAATCAATCCTTTTTTTTTTTGTTTAATGTAAGTATAGTTGAATATGTGAACTTAAATGTCTTTGTTTATAAGTGGAAAGTTATAAAGTTGCATGTAAATGGTAAAGTTAAAAATTCATAGTATCCAATGGCCTAATATATGAAACTGTAACCTCTCTGTAATTCAATTTGATTATTAAAAAATATATAAATAAATAAAATGATTATATATTAAAAAAAACCTCATAGAGCTACATCACTTACTTTAATATTTGCCTTCCCTTTTTATTTGAGAAAATTATTGAATAGCATTTTATGGTTAGTTAGTGTGTTTGTAATTTTTTTTTTAGCCTGGTCCTGGGGCTTGAACACAGGGCCTGAGCTCTGTCCCTGAGCTTCTTTTGCTCAAGTCTAGTGTTCTACCACTTGAACCACAGCACCACTTCCAGCCTTTTCTGAGTGGTTAATTGGAGATAAGACTCTCATGGACTTTCTTGCCAGGACTGGCTTTGAACCCCAATCCTTAGATCCCAGTCTTCCGAGTAGCTAGGATTACAGGCTTGAGCCACTAGCATCCAGCTGTTTGTAATCTTTTGAGTATAATGCTTCATACCATGGTACATATATTATATTTTGCTATGTACAAATACATTTGAAGAATCAGTTTCCAGAAGTGGCTATGCCAGTTCAAAGCCTGTGAGTATTTCCTTTTGGATAATCATTGCCAAATTACTCCTCAGAAATTAAACAAATGTGTATCAACACTGATGTGTATCACCTGTTTCTTCAGCAAATACATTGATTTGTGTCAAAACAATATTTAACTGCATATGCTTAGATTTTTTTGTATATTTTTATACTTAATTATAGTTTCTGTTTGGGATGTTGTATAATATTGAATAGTTTTCCTATAAATCTTTTTTTTTTTTTTTTTAGGTAAGGGCCACTCCATTGAGAAATTATGATTTTTTTTGTGTGTGTTCAGTTGTGGGGCTTGAATGCTGCATAGGTGTTGTCCCTGAGCTTTTTGGCCAAAGATAGCAATCTACCATTTTGAGCCACAGCTCCACTTCTAGTTTTTGAGTGGTTAATTGGAGATAAGAGTCTCACAGAAGCTTTTCTACCCAGGCTGGTATTGAACCGTGATCCTCAGATTTCAAGCACTTGTGTAGTTAGGATTACAGGAGTGAGCCACTGGTGTATGGCGAAATTATGATTTCTTAAATGATTTTTTTAATGTGTTTCCATGTGTCTTGCTTATGTTTGAATAAGCTGGAGCATTGTGTACTAATTTAAGGTTCATATGGACAGACAGGGAAAAGCTCCTTCCCAGGTGCTTGACAATTTTGTTGCTGTGTCTACCATCTTTTCAAATAACTTGATTTTTCTGTCATCAGAGCCCATGTAATGCCTTGAGCGTTACTAATATTTCTAAGAAATTCACACTTTCCATGAGTGTGAAAAATTTTAGTTTTTTACTTTTCTAGTTAAATCTATCAGTGATGGAGTGGACTGATTATTTTGTTGTCTGTCTGCAGTTCTCTTGCTGCTAATATTTCTCCAGTTTCTTTGGTCTGCATGAGCAGGTTGGATGGTGTGGTGCTATCTTGTGACTCTTCATACCAATTCTGCTGATTTGTATTCCTTCTGCCTACATATTATTTGAAATTTGTGAATTTTAAGAAATATGGATTCAATAAGGATTTAGTATAAGAAACCTATTCTCGTGTATAAAAAATTTTGGTTTAAGTGTATAAATTGTGCATATGATTGTGGTTGAGTGTGATATTTCACACATACACCGTGTATACTGATTAAATCTAATCTCCCTGTCACCACCCTCACCCCCACATTTCAGTAACAGGAAATCATTATTCTGAATTCTGTTTCTTCATTTGTGCCCATCTTGGGCCTTGAATTCAGGTCCTAGGTGCTGTCCCTGAGCTTTTGTGCTCAAGGCTAGCACTCTATCATTGGTACTCTTTTCTTTTTTGGTGGTTAGTTGGAGGCAAGAGCCTTGCACACTTTCTTGCTTAGTGTAGCTTGCTCAGATCTCAGCCTCCTCTGTACCTAGGATTACAGATATGAAACACTGGTGACTGGCTCAGTCTGTTTTTAAGGAGAAATGAGCAGATTTGCATAGAAGCTGTAGCCACATTCTTACATCACCCAAAGATAATGTATGCTTGTTACCGCCATTTAAAAATAACTTCAAATTTTCTAGTTACATCTTTTTTAGACCTTTACTAGGTTTATCAGTTGTAACGGCATAGGTGATGCTAGAATATATTAATGTTATTCTTATCTTTTTTCCTCGAATACCAACATTTAATCTACATTCAACATTCTTATTGTCTTTTTTTAAAGTATTAAGTACTACACTGACTCAGAACTTATCATTCATTATCATCTCATTTAGTTATGTTGCAAAAATGTAACCTTGGTATTCCTAGTAAAGTTATTTACCTAAGACCATCCTTATGATAACACTTTTCAATTAAAATTAAACAGTATATTGGAATATTTTTGCTGACTGGTATAGTTAACCATTATAAGTTATTTGTACAAAATAATGGGTTTCAAGGTGATGTTTTAATACTTGAATATTTTGTTTTTAATCATATCTACCTTCCACCTATTTGTTCTAACATTACCAAAAATGCATAATTTCACATGGTACATTGACACTAACAACAACAATGATAAACCACTTATTTCCATATGTGAGGTATTCGTCACAAATATGCAAAGTCTGATTAGTATTAATTGTCTCTCTTATCTTTTCTCTTCCAAGCAATGGAGAACAACACTATAGTGAAGGAATTCCTTTTGCTGGAATTGACCTATGTTCAACAGCTACAGCCTGTAATCTTTATGGTTTTCCACACTTTATATGTGATAAACCTGCTTGGAAATGGGGCCATATTGGTGGTTGTCATTTCAGAGCCAAGATTGCACTCCCCCATGTACTTTTTCTTGGGAAATCTTTCTTGTCTAGATATTGGCTGTGCCTCAGTGACACTGCCCAAGCTAATGTCCAATGCCATGTATAGTGACAGGACTATATCCTTCTTAGGCTGCATTACTCAGCTTCACTTTTTCCACTTTCTGGGTTGTACCGAGGCATTTTTGCTAACCCTCATGGCATTTGATCGCTTCATAGCCATCTGCAAACCACTTCGCTACCCTCTCATCATGAACCCCCAGGTATGTGTTCTTATGGCAGCTTTGGCCTGGATCAGCAGCTTCTTCTATGGTTTGATGCATTCTGTGATGACTGCACACTTGAACTTCTGTCACTCTCAGAGGGTCAATTACTACTTCTGTGATGTCAAGCCTCTGTTGGAATTGGCTTGTGGTGACACAAGGATCAATCAGTGGCTTGTTTCTGTTGTCACTTGCAGCTTAGCCATGGCGGCCTGTTTCCTCACTCTCCTTTCCTACTTCTATATTATTGGCTTTCTTCTGTTGAAGAACCGGTCCTGTAATGCTCTCCGGAAAGCGATGTCCACGTGTGCCTCCCATTTTATGGTAGTGTCTCTTTTTTATGGCACTGTTGGGCTCAACTATATACCTCCTACTGCTGCTGAATCTGTAATACCGGAAAAGTTTGCGGGTCTCATTCACACAACTGTCATTCCAGTACTGAATCCCCTGATCTATACCCTTAGAAATAAGGAAGTGATGCTGGCTCTCAAAAGAGTCTTCCAGAGGAAGATGAAGCTATTTAACTGAAGTTTTTGCTTAAAGGAAAATAATTTGCAACATTCAAATGAAAATTGCATATTCTTTTATGACTTTTCCTCATCAACATTGAATCAATGTTTTACACATTTCATTGGTTCGTTAGATATCTGTAACTACTACTTCTGAGTGACATTACTACTCATGTATTCATTCATTCCTTTGAAATATATTTTGAGAAAGCCATGTTTATGATGCAGGAAGTACAGAGGTAAAAAGGATTTATGAGGTTGTCCATGGAGACCCGATTGTTAATTTTCACACGAGGGGGCAAACAATCAATAAGTGAATGATAAAATAGTTGTGTCTGTCTGAAGGTAGTACATATTATGAAAAGCAAGAAGAAACAGTATGTGGAGGTGCTAGTGTTTTATATTTTTGTTCAGTTGGCTTTTTCTCATTGATTCTTTTAGAGATTTTGAGTCATGAATGTTATAAAAATGTTGTTTATCTACAATCTCTCCTTTTCCTTATGTCCTCATGTAGTTTAAGAGTTTGTGCAGTGCTCTTGCAACAACATACCTCAGACTTTATTACTGATTCATGAAGAAACAGCAAAGTGGTGCATGTGAGCAGGCATCTCTCTTGAAGAGAGGAAAGCTAAGTTTAGTTTCTATACTCTTTTTTATTTTATATATATTTTTGTTATCAAACTGAATTACAGAGAGGTTACAGTTTCATACATTAGGCATTGGATACATTTCTTGTACTGTTTGTTACTCCCTCATTCTCCCCTCCCCCTCCCTCTTTCCTATACTCTTTAAACTTAGGCCTGGAATATTACCATATCTAGTATGTTTCCAAGATGATTGTGCATGGAGGACACTTATAAAAATAGCAATTTAATTTAATGAGTCTTTTATTAAGACTACCAATATAAGAAAGTGAGCAGGGCATGGAAGATGGAAGACATTAAACAAGAGTGTCACATCCATGGACAATTCTGGAACACGTTGCATTATACACAGAACTGGTCTCACTTTGAGTTATTGGGATTAACTTTTGGTAGTCATTCAGACATCAGTTCTGGCTATCCTGAGAAAAGAACAGCTCATTTCCTTGTTCTTTTGGAAAATGATCATCAAGTAGTTGTGCAAAGGGATTCTCAATTTATGTGTACAAAGAATGCATCTTGTGTCACCCTTTGTCATTGCTGACCCATCCTATCTATCCCACCCTCATTCATGTCTTCAGCTTTCTATTTTCATATATGTACATTGATTATTGTGACTGTGTTTGTCTCCTTCCCCATTCCTCTCATTATGTCTACTCATTTTCCAATAGCGCCTTTCCCTATACAGGAAGAGTATATGATCACTATTAGAAAATCTAGTCCACACTACAGAGCCACATACTTGTAATCCCAGTGCTTGAGGTGAAGTTAAGAGGATCATGAAGTTAAGACCACAATGGAATGAATAGTGAGTTCTAAGTTTTCCTGGGTTAAAGGCTGAGACTATGTTTAAAAATGAACAAGGAGCCAGGTGCTGGTGGCTCATGTTTGTAATCTTAGCTACACAGGAGGCTGAAATCTGAGGATTTATAGGTATCATGGAAGGTCTTTATCTTTCAATTTTAAAGGATTACTACTGAATATAGTAATTGATTATTAAGCTATACAGTTTATTATGAGTTGTTTTGTTCCAGGTCTTTCTTTGCCTTTAAAGCTTCTGTTGAAAGGTCTGTTATTCATAGTGTTGTTTTTTAAAAGCACCTTGGTGCTTATCTCTTTCAGCTTCTTAGGGTTATTACCTATTCATTACAATGAGGCAGAAAAGTCAAATTCCATTTCTTACAAATCTTTCTTCTGTGTATAAATAGACTGAAATTGACTAATGAAATATTTTACATAATTATTCATCCCTCATGTTTTGAACTCTTTTATAAAACCAATAAACCATGCTTCTAATTTTCAGTATATACTTGTATAATTGCTTATTAATAATGTAGATTTAGAATCTGACTTGTGACTATGAATAATTTCTCAACAATGATTGGGAATGTGAACAAACAAAAGTTACCAATGTGGAAGCTAATCATTTTTGTGTTTTTTAAATTATAGTAAAAGTGCCTCTCTCCAATGGCTGCTGTGAAAATCAAATAGATATTAATCATAGTATTTTGCACATGTATAACACTCATATATTCTACTCTCACTAAATCAATCCTCTCATTTCTTTCTCATTCCACATCCCCTTTACCCATCTAGTATTTGGTCTAGTATTTTCTAATTGCATATTAGAAGCATGTTTTATTGGTCTCATGAAATAATTCAAAATGTGAAGAATTTAATAAGTCTGTAAAATATGTCATTAGACTATTCTATTTAAACCTAGAACACAGAATTAAAAAAATGGAATTTGACTTCTTTGTCTCCATGTAATTAACAGGTAACTAAAATAACCCTTCTAAGACTAGAGGCTATAGCAGTTGTTAATTTCCCTTGATCATATGCTCGTTGAAATCTGTGCCTGGTCAGTCTACTCATTTGACACAAAGCAGCCAGTAGCTGATTAAAGCCATCATTTGACATTTTCACACAATTAAAAAGTTTCCTGGAAATTGGCCCCTATCAAGGAAGTTCTTGTTATAACCGAGGGCCACTTGAGGGCTCATTAAAAAGTATATAGGCAATTATATCATTAAACTATTAAGAATGTCTTAACAAGGTCTTCCAAGTACCTAATTGTTTAGGTGCCTCAAAAGTCTGTTCTCTGAGGAGCAAAATGATCCATCAGGACATATATAATAATTACTTTCAAAGTGGTTTCCAGAGGTGCCAGCTGTGTTAGACACACACTGTTGCCCTGCATCAATTTTACCACATGGCTTTAACTAACACTCTTGAAACAAGTCTTTTAGGAAAAGGCATTTAACAAGCAACCTTGAGGCAAACCTTCTCAAAGTTTAGGCTTACTACCGGAAAAAGGAAATAGACAACCACACATACAGTATCACTCAGTTATCAATAGAATCACTACTGCTGAAAAATTATGACAATTTAGGAAATCTCAAGGATGATTACTTATTCTCTAAAAAAAGCCTGTAATGAATAGTAATTATATTAGTAACAGCTATTATATGCATATATTCTTTATACTTTATATAATACATGTCAGAATAACAAATACGTATAATAGATAAATAAATTATATGTATGTACATTAATTTTCACACATGTTCAATCATTTATGTATTTATCTTATTTAGTTTGTTATTCTGCTGTATTGAATTGTTATTGTAGTCTGACATATTGAAAGTTCAGGTCAAACTAAAAATTGAATAATTTGTGTAATACAACTTTAAAAATGTTCTTCAGATTATAACATTAAAGGTTTTTCCACTTGTTATTTAAATGGAAGCATTTAAACTAATCTTGTTCAGTTCTATAATATAGCCTTTTTATCTGAATTCATTGTTATTTGTAAGTTATGGGGTATAGATTTTTTACCATATGAACACAATTTAATAGGATACACAGTTTTAAGCCTGATATTTCTGGGAAGACCATCTATAAATTCTTTTCATCTAGCTTTGAAACTTACATACATATTACATATTATGAATATATATATACATATATATATCAGTAATAAAAATTACATATTTGTGATATTTTATTGGGCTAGTCCAGTCTATGGAAAATGAGTTATCATGTTTTTTTTTTTTTTTTTTTTGGCCAGTCCTGGGGCTTGAACTCAGGGTCTGAGCACTGTCCCTGGCTTCTTTTTGCTCAAAGCTAGCACTCTGCCTCTTGAGCCACAGCGCCACCTCTGGCCGTTTTCTATATATGTGGTGCTGAGGACTCTAACGCAGGACTTCATGTATATGAGGCAAGCACTCTTGCCACTAGGCCATATTCCCAGCCCGAGTTATCATGTTTAATAGCATACCATACAAAAAGCAAGACTCGTGTTTAGATAAGATGAACTTTAAATATGAATAGGACACTGATACTAGCTCTTTAAGGAATCATCTTCCTCCTCTACAAACAGCTACATATCCAAATTAAGTTGTCCTGCTATAAAATTATTCTATGAATACATTTGGAAAAGTCAAGTTAACCACTATGATTATCTTTTGTGGCTATTTATGTTTGTATCAAGAAATTATGCACAGGGATTGGAAGCATCCTCTGTTTGACTCCATGATAAAGAGTCAGTGTAACAAGGGATATTCTGAAGGGTAGAAGAGATCAAGAACACTGGGAGCCATAAACCATGTGATAGGGAAGCTGAAAAGCTCAGAGAAATAAAAATACAACTTAGAAAACTAAAAAACAGTGTGTAGCAGCTCCAACTCGGGCTCTCTTTGGTCAAAGAGAAGCCAAAGACACAGTCACAAGGGTAAGAGTGAAGGCCCTGGTCATATATTGGTAATTATAGATTCAAAGTAAGACCCCCACTTCCTGCAAGTCTTAATCCTACTGCTGGGATTTGATGTTATAGTGACTGCTTCTGTGTGGCCTTCTAGTTTCAGAATTCTAGCCTTTTGTCACATAGATGGTCTTGAGCTATAGTGAGGTGTCATCTTGTGATAGATCCAGTTGATTGAAAACAAGGAGTAATCATGGCTCAGGGAGTCCTTGAAAACTTCACCCCAGAATCAGGGTGAGATAACCCTGAGAGGTGGTTGTATAGAGGGGAGAGGGTTTGGTATGGACCCAGAGGATTTTTTAGTAACAGGGAGCTTTGTCAATGAAAGGACTGTTTGGGGGATCTTCCTTTGCTGCTGAGGAATGAGTGCCAGTGCTTGAGGATTACAAGAGAAACAAAGCATCAAGCCTGTGTCTGGGAGACAGCCTCCTAGAGCTATCTCCTATGGGCATCTATGTTTGCAGATTTGTGAAAAATAGTGATTTTCCCAACCTTACCCATAAGAGGATCTCCTGGGTGGGTTCTGAAAGCACTGAGATGAGCTGCTTATAGCTGCTCCTAGCTGCATACGTTTTCTGTCAGATGGCACGTAGAGAGGATCTCATAGCACTCTGCCGCTTGAGCCACAGCGCCCCCTCTGGCCATTTTCTGTATATGTGGTGCTGGGGAATTGAACCCAGGGCCTCATGTATAGGAGGCAAGCACTCTTGCCACTAGGCCATATCCCCAGCCCCTTCTTTTCTTTCTTTCTTTTCTTTTTTGGTACTGGGGATCGAACCCAGGACATTGCACTTGCTGGGCAAGCGCTTTGCCACTGAGCTACATCCCAGCCCTCCTTCGGCTTCCTTCTTGCCACAAGGTGGCGATCGGCTGGTTGTGGTCTTAAACTGCAGCATCTGGCAGCCAGAGTTCGAGTCTCCCTCACTTAGCTGATGACAAAGAAACCAGTGCTCTGTTTTCTACCTCCACTTTCCCATGCATTCAGGGTACAACTTTAGGCTTGGACAATTGCTGAACCTTAGGGAACAAAGGGAGCCTGGGCAAGGGGTGTTAAATGGAAAATTGACCAGTCCATAAGTTGCAAAGCCTTTACACTGACTCTTGGTTCATAGAGAAGGGAGCCTTCTAAACTGAAAGCATGCCAGAACCAGATAGCTAGCCCTTAACCAGTTTTACTCTCATCCAGTATATTTCAGCCAGCTGTATACTTGGGAGGAAAAGAGACTCCAGGTGGTTTTCCTCTATCTGAGTGGTGCTGGAGTACCACACCTAATGGTGCTCTGAGTCCAATGTTTGTCTGCTGAAATATATCTTCAGCTCAGTGATGTGTAATTATGCCTCTACCAAACCATGACAGCCCTCCCTGAATGCTCCAAATACTTTAACAGAAAGATTACAGTTATTAAAACATTCACCTATCAGCTTGGCCAAATACCAAGAAACACAAGAAATAGGAAAAAAATACAAGGCAATATATGTCCCTCTAAAAGTCAATGAGTCCACAATAATGGACTCTAAAGAGAGCAAGTTAGATGCAATCTACCCCATGAAAGAATTCAAAGAATTCTTACTAGAAAGATAAATTATAAATGAAATTTGCAAGATATCTCCAACATCATTAAAATCTTAAAAATTTTTTTTTTATTATCAAACTGATGTACAGATAGGTTACAGTTTCATACATTAGGCATTGGATACATTTCTTATACTGTTTGTTACATTGCCCCTCATTCGCCCCCTCCCACTTTCCCTTTCCCCCCCATGAGTTGTTCAGTTCATTTACACCAAACAGTTTTGCAGGTATTACTTTTGTAGTTGTTTGTCTTTTTTTTACCCTGTGTCTCTCGATTTTGGTATTCCCTTTCAATTTCCTAGTTCTAATACCAGTATTAAAATCTTAAGAAAGAGATTGTCATTCAAGTGTAGGAGTATTTAGAAGGCAGCATTCCAATCTCTTAGCCCTTTTCTAGTCTCAATAGTGCATCAGCAAATATGGTTGTTTAGATATTGTTATTGTATTCTAACTTTTGGATAAATGTCCAATGAAATATTGACCACATGTAAGCAAAACTATACAAAACATGAAGCTTAAGGAATTTATTATACACATGTACAAATATGTGTATGGATTCTGATGTTCATATAATAGTGTTTAAAGTGCAATGATGGAAATCTAAAATTTTCAATTAAGGTGAAGATTAACCATAGCATAGAATCAAAAGGATTTTGCAGATTGATTTAGAAATACTTATAAGACTATATTTTACAACCAAATGATTATTATGGGCATGATATTACAAATAAATATAAGCACATACATAAACATGAATATGTAACTACTAAAAAGTAAGTATATTTATAAATAGTTATTACATCTTTTCTTTGAATCTATCTTGGGAATTTTTTACAAGTGATATGTACCTGTTTAAAGAAGATATATTCTTTGAAATATGTGCAATTAATCAGGTGTGGCTATTCACAAAGTATCAGGATTATAATATGAAGTGGGAAAATAGTAAAGCTTTTTGTAATTTGGAAGAGAAGAAATGGATAACTTTTACAAACAAGTGTAAAAACGGATTCATGTGTTTATGCATTGATATCGACAGAACCTCTAAGTAAAAAATTTAGATATGCACTTCCATATTATTATTCAGTGATTGCTCCTTCACATTAACATTAGAAAAATATACTTTGATTTACTATGAAATTGAAGAAGCCAGTCCAGTTTTATCCTCTCCTCTTATATGTTTTCTGAAGTATGTCACAATATTACCCCCTAATTATCACTTTTATAGCCACAGTATTTGAGTTCAGACATTCAGAGATATGAGTCCTTCATGCATGAATGATTAACTGTAAAAAAGTCTTGCCTTTTTGTATCCATAGAGGGGATGATCTAGTAAAATTTTAGTCATGTAAAAGAAAATGCTTTATGACAATTTTATTAGTAAATCATAGTCATATAGTCTTAGTTAAGTAGATGATTATACATATACATTAATTAACAGCTGGGAAGGTATTTTTTACTGGGAGATAAGTAGATAAACTGTAAGCCAGAGAAATTGCTATTTGTGACAACAACTTAACCTCCTTTTTATTTGAGAAAACTTAAATGAGTTAATTTCCTCTAAATTCAATGTCACCATTGGCAGAAAGGGACATTATGCAGTAGCTAGAATAGTTGCTTGCTAGGGTTGGGTATTATAATATTTACTTTTTGTGGCTATCACAATATTTTGGATATTATAATATTTAATAAGAAGGGAAATGTTATGGATAACTAATAGGGATGGGAACGTTGGGAGCCCTCTAGAATCAAACATGCACTGGGAGTATACTACTGCATGAATAAATAAAATTGGTTTGTGTGATGGCATTCTGGGATGTAACTATAGTCTAAATCAACTTTGAATGGTCATTCAATGAGATAATTTCCTTTTCTACTTTATTTCAGAGAAATTCCTAAAAGATGCTTTAAAATACCACTTAACAGTTTAGTTAGAGGAGGAAAATAAAACCTACTATCACTAGACATAAGACATTTAATATCTTCAGAAGCCTGAGAACAGAATACCAAAGTTTAAATGGAATCATAGGAAGAAATAAGACTCACTCAATTGGGGATGAATCGTATGCCTCTTATAGAGATTAAAAGTTACTTTTTAATTTTTAAATTTTTATTGTAAAAGGGGTGTACAGAGGGATTATGGTTACATAAGTCAGGAAATGAGTACATGCTTTTTGAACAGTGTCATCCGTCCCTCATTTTCTTGCAGGCTTTTCCTTCTTTTCTCCGTTCTCCCACAAGTTGTATAGTTCATTTCCAACATAGTGTCTAGTGAGTATCAGTGCTGAATTAGTTCACTGTTCCACTGTTTCTTGTGCTTCCCCTACTCCTTGTATGTAAGATTCCCCTACCCCTTGTATATAAGATTAGCTTATATACAAGACAAAAGGTACAGAAATAACCAAGAACAACAAAAGGGGGAAAAACAGGAAAAAGAAAAAGAACCACAAACAGTGCAATAAAAACCTTTTATTTCCATTTCTTGGAATACCTTGACCACAAACAAAGCCACACTAAAGCCACCAGCACAACCGTGGTCATTGCATCATTGTTTACCCATTGCTAAGATATGCAATCAACCCAGATGCCCCATAGTAGACAAATGGATCAAGAAAATTTTGTATATATAAATGGTGGAGTTCTAGGCTACCATTAGAAAGAACGGCATTGCCCTATTCGTAAGGAAATGGAAAGACTTGGAAAAAAATTATGTTAAGTGAAATAAGCCAGACCCAAAGAAACAGGTTTATGATTTCCCTAATTTGTAACAATTAGAATGTGCCAGTAAAGATTACTTTTGAAGAACTCATTCTCAGAGGAAATTCTTTTAACTCTGCCTTCCTCAGAACTGGCTCCTTGACTTTATTTCTAAGCCATCAGTGATGGATTGAGTGTTAGAGAAATCATATACAGAACATGGAGAACATAGGATGGAAACTTTCGCTAAATTAACATTTTCAATCATCAATTGGCATTTAATTAAGTCCCTGAAATGAATGATCAATGCTAAATATAAAAACTGTATGGCATGAATATAATGCACTGTGTTCAACTCAACATACATTCAGCATGAAAAACTTCCAAACTTGAAATGGGAATGTAATTATTGAAATTAATTGAATGTCTTCAAGAATTTGTTTGACAAAACAAACTATTTTGTTTCAGAAAACACATTCCCCAAGTTAATTTAAACATTTTATTTATTCAAAAAATAAGGGCTTGTAGAAGTAGTAAATAAGAGAAATATTAAAAAAACACATCTTTAAAAATATTTAATATACAAATGTAATTTATAAACTACATTATTGAGATGGTAGAAGATATGGTTATTTGTCAATTATAGTTAAGTATTGGTAACTTAGACTGGCAAAGCCATGCTATCACAAGTGTTAAAAATTCATCCTTCCTTGGCATGGAAATAAATGGCTTACTAATATTGGAAACAGTGTATACTGGTATTAGAACTAGGAAATTGAAAGGGAATACCAAAATTGAGAGACACAGGGTAAAAAAAGACAAACAACTACAAAAGCAATACTTGCAAAACTGTTTGGTGTAACTGAACTGAACACCTCATGGGGGAAAGGGAAAGGGGGAAGAGGGAGGGGAGTATGAGGGACAAGGTAACAAACAGTACAAGAAATGTATCCAACGCCTAACGTATGAAACTGTAACCTCTCTGTACATCAGTTTGATAATAAAATTTTGAAAAAAAAATAAATGGCTTACTAAGGGGTAGCGAGGTGACTGACACATGAAGGGAGGAAGGGAGAGGAATGTAGTCATAGTATTCAATGTAGGTCATATGATACTAAGAAAATTGAGGGAAGGGGGAAGGCCTGCAGGGAGTGGAAAGAATGATGAAAGGGGTGACAATGATCAAGATGTACATATAAACTGATTTGCTGAGTAGTAACTTCTTTGTACAAATGCTTAAAGATAATAAAAATATGATTTAAAAAATCTAGGAAAAGTAAAATACAAAAAATATGAAAAATTCCATACAATACAGCAGTAAAAATTTCTTCTTACACATACCTTAAAAGAATGATGCCAATTTTAAGTCCATTATGTTTTCTGTTCTTTCACAGGAATATTATCCTATGTGTTGACAACTCTTTTGTAATTAAAATTTAACAACAATTTTTCAGAGACCAGTGATAGAGAGTTTAGAAGTTTAAGAAATGCAATGTACATTTTCTTTACACCCATTTATTCTTTTTTTTAGTTTTATTATAAACATTTTATTTTTTTTACATTTATTCATTTTTTATTGTTAAAGTGATGTACACAGGGGTTACAGTTTCATATGTAGGGCAGTGTGTACATTTCTTATCCAATTTGTTACCTCCTCCCTTATTCCCCCTCTGCCTTCCACCTCCCCTTTTCCCTCCCCCCCATGAGTTGTGCAGTTGGCTTACACCATATAGTTTTGTAAGTATTGCTGTTGAATTGGTTTATCTTTTTTTTTCCTGTCTCTCGATTTTGATATTCCCTTTCCCTTCCCTAGTTCCAATACACATGTATACAATATCCAGGGTGCCAAAATCAGTTACAGTGATATCAGGGGTAAACCATGGGAAAAAAAGACGAAAGGAAAAGAACATAATTTCTCATGTTATGTTGATAATAACAACAACAATGATAAACCACTTGTTTCCATAACTTGGAGTTCTTTTCACTTAGTATCATCTTATTACACCATTTATTCTTGCAGCTATAGAGCTTTTACTTAAGGGAGGTCTAGTGGATTATCCTGTAAGCTTACATAAGTCATGAAATAGTACTTCACACACAGCAATTCATTCTTTAGTACCCTATCATGTGAGACTCTGAGATCTCAAGTGAGAAATAGTATAAACAGTTTGATTAATAAAAATTGCCATAATAGTAGTTATGAATGTTTTTATAAAATAGGAAAAATACAAAACCATGAATTACAGGGGAAAAATACATGTCATGAGTATGTTTAATTCTTGAGCTATTACACATTTGAAAACATAAAAGTAGTAAAACATTGCAACTGTAAAAATCAATAGATTTTTAAATGATGTGTATGCATTCAGATATTTTGTTTACAACTTTTCTTAACCAATCACCAAATAATTTCTATAGGAATATTTTTATTATGAGATAATAAAATCACTATATCCGTAAAGTAACAGAGACACAAATTGTCAATGTATTTTGGGAAATAAATGGCTATATTGAATAGCCAGTGGAAAAATTTAATGTTTAATGTTTAGTAGTCAAATGGCCATATTGACTAGCCAGTTGAACAGTTTGTACACTTTGATGGACTAAACCTAGCACATGGAATTATGAAGACATGGATCTTAGATTTTACTATAAATTATTTAAGACTAAATCACTGAAAATAGTGCATGTCAAATTGTTAAATTATTTTCACATAAATTATACTAAATACTATGCAAACTAAGAATTATGTAGTTTTACATAATAATAAGTGGAAATGTATATTGTATGATTTGTAAAATTAGTATAAAATTTTAAAATAGAAACTGGAAATTAGAAGATTTTGTAAAAATTGTGTCTTCTTGTGTCTTAGTGCATGGAATTAGTGGTAAATATCACTTTTTTCCTTGTTTATATAATATTAACCCATGTTGTTGTTAAAAATGTGTTAAGGTTGTTATTAACATATCCATGTATACATATCTGGTAATACATATACACACATAGCTGGGATGGTTAGGAAGTACTGTGGCTATATAAAGTGACAATAATTAATCTTTTCTTATCTTAAGAACAAAATTGATTTCAATGACTTAGGAAAATAAATGGTAATGAAGAGTTTAATAATGTAAATTGCCATATAATTTGTCAACAGGAAAATGGTATTACTTTTTACTAGTATCATCTATGTGAATTAAAATTTAGGAAAAAGGTCCAGATAAACAATCTTTCATAGGTACCGACACAACATGAATCCTTTTTTCTCAGTGAATCTGCCAGCTAAGAGGAATCGTCTTAAAGCTCCCTGCATGGCCTCATTCCTCAGACTATAGATAACAGGGTTGAGTGTTGGAGGTATGATTATATAACAAACAGGTAACACTAGGTCCAAAACAGTTGGAGAGTCTGAAGTTGGTTTGAAGTATGCACAGAAGCCTGTGGAGAGGAAAATTGAGACAACAAAAAGGTGTGGCAAGCAGGTGGAGAAGACCTTAGATCGGCCTTCAGCAGAGGGGATTCTTAGAACTGTGGAGAATATGTGGATGTAGGAGAAGGCAATGGAGATGAAACAGGCTAAGGCTGCCACAGCCATGAAACTATCCACTCCAACGACTGCAAGGTAATCATTGGAGCAGGAGAGCTTCATGATTTGAGGGACATCACAGAAGAACTGGTGAAGTACTTTGGCTCTACAGAATGTGATAGAAAATGTGGCAGCTGTGTACATGATTCCTGAGATGCCTCCACTTACCCATACAGCTGTCACAGCACTCCTACATTTTCTGGGATCCATGATGAGCTCATAGTGCAGTGGGAAGCAAATGGCTACATAGCGGTCATAAGACATCACCGTGAGAATGGCCAACTCAGCCCAGGCCAAAGATGTGAAGAAGAAAACCTGGAAAACGCACTGAGCATAGGAAATACAGCTGTTGCCTGTGAGGGAGTTGTCAATGGACTGGGGGATGGTGACAGAGATGAAGGAGGCATCCAGAAGGGAAAGTTGCTTCAGGAAGTAATACATGGGAGACTGGAGCTGCTCATCCAGTGTTGTGATGGTGATAATGATGAAGTTGCTTGTCAAGGCCAAAAGGTACATCACCAAGAACAGGAAAGCTTGTAAGAGCTGCAGATGAGGATTCTCAGAAAACCCCATGAGGAGGAATCCGCTTACTCTGGTTCCATTGGTCAGAACCATTTGGGAAATACAAATTGTATTAGCACCTGGAAAATTGAATCATATGTGAAATCCAGTCAAAGAAGCTTAAATAAGCTCCCCATTTGTTAATCATTGTTTATTTCTACAGGTTCTGATAATTAACCTCTCATTATTGATATCTAATACATACTACTATTACTATTATTACTACTGTCAAAAATTATTTTACTCAAGACTAGTGTTTTACCACTTGAGCCACAGTTCTTCTTTCAACTTTGTGGTATTTAAGTGTCTTATGGATGCTCCTGCCTGAGCTAGCTTGGAATCATGATCCTCAGATCTCAGGCTTCTGAGTAGCTAGGATTACAGGTGTGAGCCACTGTCACTTGACTATGAGCATATATCTTAAGAGACACAAAGGGACTTCTGGAAAAAAAAAAGTATAATGAAATTGAATTTGTATTCAGCAAAAGTTTTTCTGTACTACCTAACGATGTCAGAAATTTTTTCAAGAGCTTGGAAGGTTCCTTTATTACATAAATATATAAATACCAACATTTCCTAATTAAAATGTTTTCAATTAATTTCCCATGTGTGTAATAAACGTACATAAATCAAATAATAGGGTTTGTAAAACTTGCTCATTTTCAGTGATCTATACTCCTTCTCATGTTAAAATTAGAAGTCTTGGTTCTCTAATGCAATTTGAAGACTGTAAATCTTGTCATAATTCCCATAGTCTTTCCTCCTTCCTCATTCAAGATTTGAAAACTCACCGCTTGTCTTCTAGGTGTGTAGGTAACTATGGAAGGTTGTCATAACATCTGACATCTCTTCTACAATCACACAGACTTTAGCAACATTGTTTTCCCAGATAACAGGGCCACTTAAGGCTATTCAGGGAAGGTATAGGGTGGCGTCTTTCAAAACACATACAGACTAAATGAAAAAAAGAAATCATTTTCTCTTTTCCTCCGACAGCTAAAATTGGGATCATTGAAATTTCCATATGAAGACAAGAGTGGATCGGCAAATCTGCGATTCTGTTGCCTGTAGCTCAGGTTGTGGAAAATTTAAAGAACACATGAACTGTCTAGAGAATTGTGAAGATTCAGGGCGCATGCGCACACTCACAAGTTCCCATGCAGAAGGTCTCAGGTGGGAGCTGGGGAGGAAGCCGAGCGCCTGCCAGGCTCTCAGATGCAGCCTGGGCTGCGGGTCTGAGCTCCATATGAGAAGAAGCACTTTGCCAGCTGAGTCGTGCACTTCTGAAAGGAAAACTTACATGATTTTTAATGTACTGGAGACTCAAAGATTGGGCCTCCTGGAAACTTAGATGTCTGTGGTCATCTTTATGTTTATTTAACCTTGAGGCCTGGGTGTTGAATCTCCGATTTTGGTCAGTTATTTCAGTCATTTATTATGACATTAAAAGTAGTGAATATATTTTCTGAGAGTTCCTAGAAACCGTCCAATGGTACTACTTGAAATACTCACAAGGTCATCTTGGCTATTAGAACTTATCATAATATCTCCCTAACAACGCTTAAAAACTTTGCATTTTCTATATTTGGGTTTTTTCCCTTAAACTCCAATCAGGAAGATAGGATAATTAGGAAAAGATATTATTGATTTCAAGTTTTCAGAAATTTCTTTCTAAAATTATTGTGAAATCTTTATTCTTCTTAACATTATTCATTATTTGTTTATGCATATAGAAATTTATCACTTATCATTACATACCAAATTACAGAAGGTACATGGACTTCTGTGTTCATTATGAAGGCATTAAACTCAGGTTGACCATGTTTGAATCCTGGGTCTAAATTTACTTTTAACTTTTTGGCAAAAACTTTGATTCTTGCCTAGAAAATGGTTGAGGCATAGTTCATAAAAGGTATTTAAAAAGGTTTTAAGATCTTACATCAATAGCCACAACAATGCTGTGCCTCAACTAGTTCCTACATGTTGTCTTTTTTTTTTTTTTTTCAATTTTGAGATAGAAACTTGTGAAACCTTTTCCTGGACTGGATTGAACTGCTTCAACCTCATAAGTAGCTTGGGTTGGAAGTATGCACTAGCAATGCCATGCTTTTCTTTAGTCTTTGACATTTTATGTGTGTGTACCAGTCCTGTGGCTTGAACTCAGGGCTTGCTTTCTTTCTCTGAGCTTCTGTACTTGAGATTTTTTTGCTCGAGGCCAGTGCTCTACCACTTGAACCACAGCCCATCTTGTGGCTCTTTAGGGGTTAATTGGAGATAAGAATCTCACTGATTTTCCTGTTTGAGTTGGCTTTGAACTATATTGTCATGTCTCAGCCTCCTAAGTAGCTAGGAACACATATGTGAACAACTGGTGCTCAGTTTTGGAAGAGATTTTAATAGTCACCTCATTTTTATATATCTTAGATTCATCTGAAAAATAAAAATATTAATGTAAATGGATTTACAGGATAACTAAAAAATTAGGTCCTTATTAATAAGTTATGATCTTTGATGTTTTATTTAAAATACAACCACACAAAGTTTTCTAGCAAATGAAAAAGACAAATTAATTTGCAATGACATATGCACTTAAAAATATAGTAAGGAACGAGTTGCACAGTGTGAATTGCCTAGTACCTAAAGAAAATTAAATAGGAACAGTATGAATTCATAACATTTTTAGTATCTGAGAAAAGCTAATAAAACTTCAGTCAACATAATAAGATATTTTCTATATGTCTGTTTTGACATCCATAATATATTTTTTTCTGGTAAAACTAAAGTGCAT
The DNA here is from genome assembly GCF_023159225.1 of Perognathus longimembris pacificus. Taxonomy (NCBI): domain Eukaryota; kingdom Metazoa; phylum Chordata; class Mammalia; order Rodentia; family Heteromyidae; genus Perognathus; species Perognathus longimembris. Next base: position 15,156,335 of record NC_063166.1, read on the forward strand.
TTAAATAATTTGGGAGTTTTCATATTTGCATAAATGGGAAGAGTTAGTGTATTTTTGGTTGAACTGAGGTTTGAACTCATGCTCTTGTACTTTCTAGACAGGTACTTAGCCACAACCCTTTAGTATCTTTTGAGATATTGTCTATGTTTATGCCTGGCTTCACCTGTACCACGATCCTCCTGTTTATATTTACCCCGAGCTGAGTGATAAAGATACCCTATTATGATCAGGTTTTTATTGATGGTGATGTGGTTTTGAGGACGTTTTGCACAGACTGGCCTTGAACTTCCATTTTCCTCTTCTCCACTTCTCAATTGGCCTAGATCACGGATGCATAAGCCATAGAAAGGAAATTCAAAGTATTTTTTTAATTTATAAAGGTTTTATTAAGGATCCCTTAAGGTTTTGCTGGAGCAGAATGGAGCTAATGATCAAACTAAAGGACCAATGCCTTCTGTTTGTTTGTTTTTAATCAGTCATGGGGCTTGAAATCTGGGCTTGGACATTGTCCTTGAGCTATTCAGCTCAAGACTAGTGCTCTACCACTTGAGTCACAGTGCCAGGAAGTTCAAAGTTTTAAAGGTATCAATTCTCCTCAAATTGATCTGTAAATTCAGTCTGATGGCTATTAAAGTTCAACAGGTCTTGGTGTTGTAGAGTTGATAAAAATGATTGTATAATAATACAAAAACACATATAACCACAAGTCACAACCTAAAGACAAAAGCTAGAGAATGTATCCACCACCAATATCTAGGATGATTAAGTAGGATTTTAGCATAGAATAAATTACCTAGGCCAGGACATATATGCACACTGCTATAGGATTTAAGATAACTGAGCCACTATGGGGATGAGACCCTCTTTCCACAGTGTTTCAATGAAATGTTCTGGACCACTAAATAGTTCTTTGGTTTGGATGTTGTCCTCTCCTAATACTCATGAAAATGATTCCAAGTGTATTTAGAGGGAAGTGTGAAATGCTCAATAAAACTTCCTGAAAATTTATTGGAAAACTCATACATCACAATGGAATAACAAGCACTGATTTATTTAGCACAAAAATACATTACCAAAAAAGTGAAGATCACTGTTTAATGTTTTATTAAAGTTGACATCATTATAATTCAAAATACTTGTTGAATTTGCAATACTTTTGAATTTTTCGAGTGTGCTTTGAATATCTTTGTATTCTAAAACTAATGAGCTGGGGGAAAACTATTGAAGTGGCACTGATGGCTCATGACTACAATTTTTTTCTGCAGAGAAGTTGAGATTTGAAGATCAAAGTTTGAAGTCAGCCTAGAAGGAGAAATCTGTGACCAGAAGAAAGCAGGCACTGAAACATGGCTAAAGTGGTAATCAGCCTTCTATGAACAAAAAACCTTACCAAGAGATCTTGAGTTAAAATACTAGTATAAAAAACTTATTGACACCCATTTAAAATGTGCTGAGGGCCGGGCTCAAGTAGAGTATTGTCTGCCTGACAAGCCTAAAGTCAAGAGTTTAAATCTCAGGACTGCCAAACTCCCCCCCACTCCAACTCCTCTAAAGTAAATATTGATTACATGTTTTAAGAAGTTTCCTTAATATATTTTATTAGCACATATTAGTAGCACAGAGAGAGGGCTTTCATTGTGACATTTCCATACATGCTTACAATGTGCTTGATCAGACTTCTCTCCATTACTCTTCTTTATACCCATTTCCTCCTTCACAAAGCAATTGCCACAGATTTCACTCTTCTATACACGTACATAGAATACTAGAACTATATTCACCTTTCTTCTTTTTACCACTCCATTCACTTTTCCTTCCCAATATTACTCACCCTAAGGAAGACTTATCTTCCATTCAAATCATTCATTCATAAGATATCCTTCATTATTTCATGTGAAGGTTTCAAAGGACTTTTACCATAGTATCCCATACTCTCATATCTCGTACTTTAATAAGATTTATTACTCTCTAGTTTACACTCCCCCTTACTTACCCAACTATTAATCAATAGCTTTCAATGAATTTCATTAGGCCACCTTATAAAATACTGACACAACTAGGAATGACATCAACTAAGAAATAGCTACTAAATCTGGGGATATTTTAAATGCATAGAGATTGTCTTCAAAATAGGAAATTTAATCACAAATGTATATTTTTAAAAATCAAAGCATGAGCAGGACCTATTTGGCAGTGTGATGATGATAAATACTGTTAAATAACTGCATACGAAACACATGATTGGGTAAAATAAGAGAAACAACAACAAAAGCAATACTTGCAAAACTGTTTGGTGTAAGTGAACTGAACACCTCAGGGGGGGAAAGGGGAGGGGGGAGGGGGGTATGAGGGACAAGGTAACAAACAGTACAAGAAATGTAACCAATGCCTAACGTATGAAACTGTAACCTCTCTGTACATTAGTTTTATAATAAAAACTTTAAAAAAAAGAAACACATGATTGAAGTATTGACAAGCTGTGTCATTAATTTCAAATAAGGAAATAAAGTAAGAAATTTCTAAATAAGTGAAATAAATATTGAAATATGGTAAGAACATGTCATTGAAAGTGAAAACTAAGGCCAATAAAGGGGATTTAAGATGTTCTTTATAGGATGAAAATTCTAAATTTTTGTTATAGTATAAAAACATCATTTCTAAGCCCTGTGTCGGTGGCTCCTGCCTGTAATCCTAGGTACTCAGGAGGCTGAGGTCTGATCATTGTGGTTCAAAGCCAGCCCCGGGAAGGAAAGTCCATGAGACCTGTATCTCCAATTTACCACCAGAAAACTGGAAGTGGTGCTGTGCCTCAAGTGGTAGAGCACTAGCCTTAAGCTGAAGAGCTCAGGGACAGTGCCCAGGCCCAGAGTTCAAGCTCCTTGACAAAAAAAAACAAACATCATTTCTTGAAAAAGAAGGTGTTAAAGCTGTCAGTGTATATTAATGACATTTGTATGCAAATGGATCAAAAGTACAAGTAACGATGAACAAACAGGACAGTGAAAGTTTCACCAGCTTTACTTTTATTTTCTAGTACCACTTCAGCCACATTTCCACTTCCAGCTTTTTGCTGATTAATTGGCAATAAGAGCCTCACCAACTAACTTTCCTACACTTGTTGGCTTCAGACTAGCTGTTCCCAATGGAGCCTCCTGAGTAGCTAGGACTATGGAGATGAGCCTCCTGTGCCTGGCGACAGCATGTTTTAAAAAATTAATTGATAAGACCCACTAAGTTTTCAGAGATAGAGAAAGCACTGGCTCTGTATTATGGGTTATACATTCTTAGGAGGCTCCCCCATATGTAAGGACGCAATCCTTTCTGCTTCCTCAGCTCCTTCTCTCACTCAGAAAACCCCTTAGCTAATCCTTCTGAGCTTTCCACTTACTTATCCATTTTGAATGTTTAATGATCTCAAGGAAAGATCTGATATTCGCTAAAATGAATGAGGGCTTTCAAATGGAATCCTTGAGAGTAACAGAAGATAAGATATTTACTTTATGGACCAAAGATTGGCTGCCTACTTAAACCATGCAAGAATCAACAACATCATATTATTTAAAGAGAAAAAATCCAAATAGACCTAATCATGGAGATGTAACCTGGCAATGCTAGTTACTTGGCAGGTAGAAAAAACAACAACATGTTTATCATGGTTTAAGGACATCCTGGTAAGAGCTAGTGAGACATTCCCCATTTCAACATGGATGTGACAGCATGCTACTGTTAATCCTAAGTATGTAGGAGGCTTAGGTAGGAGGATCACAGTCTGAGGTTGACTCACTTAAAATGCCAGACCCTGTTGTAAATTTAACTAAAGCAAAACCAATGGGGCACCGTTCAAGTTGTAGAAAGCTTTTCTAGAAAATCTGAATCCCTTAGTTAAAACCTCAGTAACACAAAAAAATTAATACCTCAATAAAGGTATTCAAAATAAGACCAGGTGTAGGTGTTAATATACTTGTTATCTAATTCAGTAGGCTAAAAAAGCACAACAGGTCCATGAAGCCAATATTTTAAAAATTGTGTAGAGCTGGGTGCCAGTTGCATAATCCTGATCTTAGTTTTAGCTGCTCAGGAGGCTAAGATTTGGGGATTATGTTTCAGAGCCAGCCCAGGCAAGAAAGTCCCACCAGAAAAATGCAAGTGGTACTATGACTCAAAGTGACAGTGGTAGCCTTGGTTGAAAAAGCTCAGGGACAGCACCCAGGCTGTAAGTTCAAGCCCCAGGAATGGGGCAATAAAAATTGTATAGAAAACTATTATTAGTATACAAATGAAAAAGGAAACATATATTTAAATGTTATTGTGGATTGGTTAAAAAGTTAATAACTGAACCGTGGTTTCTATTGTTGATGATCCTCTTTTATCCCCATCCTGTGGTTGTACCCGCACTATCACTGTATCTTATCTGAGTACACTGGAAACTGTATATACTGGTATTAGAACTAGGGAAGTGAAAGGGCATATCAAAATTGAGAGACAAAGGATGACAAACAACTCCAAAAGCAATACTTGCAAAACCATTTTGTATAAACCAACTGAATAACTCATGGGGAGAGAGGAAGGGGGGAGGGGAGGCGGGGAATGAGGGAGGAGGTAACAAACAGTACAAGAAATGTATCCAAGGCCTAAGGTATGAAACTGTAACCTCTCTGTACATAATTTGATAATAAAAATTTGAAAAAAAATGGCTTACTAAGGGGTAGCGAGGTGACTGACACATGAAGGGAGGAAGGGAGAAGATGTTGTCACAATATTCAATGTAGATTATATGATACTAAGAAAATTGAGGGAAGCGGGAAGGCCTGGAGGGAGTGGAAAGAATGATGAAAGGGGTGACAATGATCAAGATGTACATATAAACCGATTTGCTGAGTAGTAACTTCTTTGTACAAATGCTTAAAGATAATAAAAATATGATTTAAAAAATCTAGGAAAAGTAAAATACAAAAAATATGAAAAATTCCATACAATACAGCAGTAAAAATTTCTTCTTACACATACCTTAAAAGAATGATGCCAATTTTAAGTCCATTATGTTTTCTATTCTTTCACAGGAATATTATCCTATGTGTTGACAACTCTTTTGTAATTAAAATTTAACAACTATTTTTCAGAGACCATTGATAGAGAGTTTAGAAGTTTAAGAAATGCAATGTACATTTTCTTTACACCCATTTATTCTTTTTTGTTTTTTTTAGTTTTATTATAAACATTTTATTTTTTTACATTTATTCATTTTTTATTGTTAAAGTGATGTACACAGGGGTTACAGTTTCATATGTAGGGCAGTGTTACATTTCTTATCAAATTTGTTACCTTCTCCCTTATTCCCCCTCTGCCTTCCACCTCCCCTTTTCCCTCCCCCCCCATGAGTTGTGCAGTTGGCTTACACCATATAGTTTTGTAAGTATTGCTGTTGAATTGGTTTATCTTTTTTTTTCCTGTCTCTTGATTTTGATATTCCCTTTCCCTTCCCTATTTCCAATACACATGTATACAATATCCAGGGTGCCAAAATCAGTTACAGTGATATCAGGGGTAAAACCATGGGGAAAAAAAGACAAAAGAAAAAGGACATAATTTCTCATGGTATGTTGATAATAACAAAAACAATGTTCAACCACTTGTTTCCATAACTTGGAGTTCTTTTCACTTAGTATCATCTTATTACACCCATTTATTCTTGCAGCTATAGAGCTTTTACTTAAGGGAGGTCTAGTGGATTATCCTGTAAGCTCCCATAAGTCATGAAATAGTACTTCACACACAGAAATTCATTTGTTTAGTACTGTAGCATGTGAGAGTATGAGATCTCAAGTGAGAAATAGTGTAAATAGTTTGATTAATAAAAATTGCCATAATAATAGTTATGAATGCTTTCATAAAATAGGAAAAATACAAAACCATAAATTACAGGGGAAAAATACCTATTATGAGTATGTTTAATTTGAGCTATTACACATTTGAAAAAGTAAAAATAGTAAAACATTGCAACTGTAAAAATCAATAGATTTTTAAATGATGTGTATGCATTCAGATATTTTGTTTTCAACTTTTCTTGACCAACCACCAAATAATTTCTATAGGAATATTTTTATTATGAGATAATAAAATTACTATATCCATAAAGTAACAGGGACACAAATTGTCAATGTATTTTGGGAAATAAATGGCTATATTGAATAGCCAATTGAAAAATTTAATGTTTAATAATTAGTAGTCAAATGGCCATATTGACTAGTCAGTTGAACAGTTTGTACACTTTGATAGACTAAACCTAGAACATGGAATTATGAAGACATGAATCTTAGATTTTACTACAAATTATTTAAGACTAAATAACTGAAAATAGTGCATGTCATATTGTAAAATTATTTTCACATAAATTATACTAAGTACTATGCAATCAAAAGAATTACGTAGTTTTACATAATAATAAGTGGAAATTCATATGAATATGTAAATTGGTATGATTTGTAAAATTAGTATAAAATTTTAAAATAGAAATTGGAAATTAGAAGGTTTTGTAAAAATCACGTCTTTTTTTGTGCACGGAATTAGTGGTAAATATAACTTTCTTTCCTTGTTTATGTAATATTAACCCATGCTGTTGTTAAAAATGTGTTAAGGTTGTGATTAACATGTCCATGTATACATATCTGGTAATACATATACATACATAGCTGGGATGGTTAGGAAGTACTGTGGCTATATAAAGGGACACTAATCAATTTTTTCTTACCTTAAGAACAAAATTGATTTCAATGACTTAGGAAAAGAAATGGTAATGAAGAGCTTAGTAATGTAAATTGCCATATAATTTGGCAACAGAAAAATGGTATTACTTTTTAATAGTATTATCTATGTGAACTAAAATTAGGACAAAGGTCCAGATAAACAATCTTTCATAGGTACCAACACAACATGAATCCTTTTATCTCAGTGATTCTGCCAGCTAAGCGGAATCGTCTTAAAGCTCCCTGCATGGCCTCATTCCTCAGACTGTAGATAACAGGGTTGAGTGTTGGAGGTATTATTGTATAACAAACAGGTAACACTAGGTCCCAAACAGTTGGAGAGTCTGAAGTTGGTTTGAGGTATGCACAGAAGCCTGTGGAGAGGAAAATTGAGACTACACAGAGGTGTGGCAGGCAGGTGGAGAAGACCTTAGATCGGCCTTCAGCAGAGGGGATTCTTAGAACTGTGGAGAATATGTGGATGTAGGAGAAGGCAATGGAGATGAAACAGGCGAAGGCTGCTGAAATCACGAGAATATTCACTCCAATGACTGCAAGGTAATCATTGGAGCAGGAGAGCTTCACGATTTGAGGGACATCACAGAAGAATTGGTGAATTACTTTGGCTTTACAGAATGTGAGAGACAATGTGACAGCCATATACAAAGTTCCTGTGATGCCTCCACTTACCCATACAGCTGTCACAGCTCTCTTACACTTTCTGGGATCCATGAGAAGCTCATAGTGCAGTGGGAAGCAAATGGCTACATAGCGGTCATAAGACATCAGGGTGAGAATGGCCAACTCAGCCCAGGCCAAAGACGTGAAGAAGAAAACCTGGAATATGCACTGAGCATAGGAAATATAGCCATTTCCCATGAGGGAATTTTCAATGGACTGGGGGATGGTGACAGAGATGAAGGAGGCATCCAGAAGGGAAAGTTGCTTCAGGAAGTAATACATAGGAGACTGGAGATGCTCATCCAGTGTTGTGATGGTGATGATGATGAAGTTGCTTGTCAAGGCCAAAAGGTACATCACCAAGAACAGGAAAGCTTGTAAGAACTGCAGATGAGGATTCTCAGAAAACCCCATGAGGAGGAATCCACTTACTTTGGTTCTGTTTGTCAGAACCATTTGGGAAATACAAATTGTATTAGCACCTGGAAAATTTAATCATATGTGAAATCCAGTCAAAGAAGCTTAAATAAACTACCTGTTTGTTAATCATTGTTTATTTCTGCAGTTCCTGAGAAGTAACCTCTCATTTTTGATATCTAATACATTCTACTATTACTATTATTACTACTGTCAAAAATTATTTTGCTCAAGATTAGTGTTTTATCACTTGAGCCATAGGTCTTTCAACTTTGTGGTATTTAAGTGTCTTATGGATGCTCCTGCCTGAGCTAGCTTGGATTCATGATCCTCAGATCTCAGGCTTCTGAGTAGCTGGGATTACAGGTGTGAGCCACTGTCACTTGAATATGAGCATATATTTTAAGAGACACAAAGGGACTTCTGGCAAAAAAGTATAATGAAATTGAATTTGTATTCAGTAAAAGTTTTTCTGTACTTCCTAACAATGTCAGAAATTTTTTCAAGAGCTTGGAAGGTTCTTTAATTACATAAATATATAAATACCAACATTTCTCATTAAAAGGTTTTCAATTCATTTCCCATGTGTCTAATAAGTGTACATAAATCAAATAATAGGGTTTGTAAAACTTGCTCATTTTCAGTGATCTATACTCCTTCTCATGTTAAAATTAGAAGTCTTGGTTCTCTAATGCAATTTGAAGACTGCAAATCTTGTCAGAATTCCCGTAGTCTTTCCTCCTTCCTCACTCAAGATTTGAAAACTCACCGCTTGTCTTCTAGGTGTGTAGGTAACTATGGAAGGTTGTCATAACATCTGACATCTCTTCTAGAATCACACAGACTTTAGCAACATTGTTTTCCCAGAGAACAGGGCCACTTAAGGCTATTCAGGGAAGGTATAGGGTGGCGTCTTTCAAAACACATACAGACTAAATGAAAAAAAGAAATCATTTTCTCTTTTCCTCCGACAGCTAAAATTGGGATCATTGAAATTTCCATATGAAGACAGAGTGGATCGGCAAATCTGCGATTCTGTTGCCTGTAGCTCAGGTTGTGGAAAATTTAAAGGACACATGAACTGTCTAGAGAATTGTGAAGATTCAGGGCGCATGCGCACACTCACAAGTTCCCATGCAGAAGGTCTCAGGTGGGAGCTGGGGAGGAAGCTGAGAGCCTGCCAGGCTCTCAGGTGCAGCCTGGGCTGCGGGTCTGAGCTCCATGTGAGAAGCAGCACTTTGGCAGCTGAGTTGTGCACTTCTGAAAGGAAAACTTACATGAGTTTTAAAGTACTGGAGGCTCAAAGATTGGGCCTCCTGGAAACTTAGATGTCTGTGGTCATCTTTATGTTTATTTAACCTTGAGGCCTGGGTGTTGAATCTCCGATTTTGGTCAGTTATTTCAGTCATTTATTATGACATTAAAAGTAGTGAATATATTTTCTGAGAGTTCCTAGAAACCGTCCAATGGTACTACTTGAAAAACTCACATGGTCATCTTGGCTATTAGAACTTATCATAATATCTCCATAACAACGCTTAAAAACTTTGCATTTTCTATATTTGGGTTTTTTCCCTTAAACTCCAATCAGGAAGATAGGATAATTAGGAAAAGATATTATTGATATCAAGTTTTCAGAAATTTCTTTCTAAAATTATTGTGAATTCTTTATTCTTCTTAACATTATTCATTATTTGTTTATGCATATAGAAATTTATCACTTGTCATCATTACATACCAAATTACAGAAGGTACATGGACTTCTGTGTTCATTATGAAGGCATTAAACTCAGGTTGACCATGTTTGAATCCTGGGTCTAAATTTACTTTTAACTTTTTGGCAAAAACTTTGATTCTTGCCTAGAAAATGGTTGAGGCATAGTTCATAAAAGGTATTTAAAAAGGTTTTAAGATCTTACATCAATAGCCACAACAATGCTGTGCCTCAACTAGTTCCTACGTGTTGTCTTTTTTTTTTTTTTTTTTTTTTCAATTTTGAGATAGAAACTTGCGAAACCTTTTCCTGGACTGGATTGAACTGCTTCAACCTCATAAGTAGCTTGGGTTGGAAGTATACACTAGCAATGCCATGCTTTTCTTTAGTCTTTGACATTTTATGTGTGTGTACCAGTCCTGTGGCTTGAACTCAGGGCCTGCTTTCTTTCTCTGAGCTACTGTACTTGAGATTTTTTTGCTCGAGGCCAGTGCTCTACCACTTGAACCACAGCCCATCTTGTGGCTCTTTAGGGGTTGATTGGAGATAAGAATCTCACTGATTTTCCTGTTTGAGTTGGCTTTGAACTATATTGTCATGTCTCAGCCTCCTAAGTAGCTAGGAATACATATGTGAACAACTGGTGCTCAGTTTTGGAAGAGATTTTAATAGTTACCTCATTTTTATATATCTTAGATTCATCTGAAAAATAAAAATATTAATGCAAATGGATTTACAGGATAACTAAAAAATTAGGTCCTTATTAATAAGTTATGATCTTTGATGTTTTATTTAAAATACTACCACACAAAGTTTTCTAGCAAATGAAAAAGACAAATTAATTTGCAATGACATATGCACTTAAAAATATAGTAAGGGCTGGGGATATAGCCTAGTGGCAAGAGTGCCTGCCTCGGATATACGAGGCCCTAGGTTCGATTCCCCAGCACCACATATACAGAAAACGGCCAGAAGCGGCGCTGTGGCTCAAGTGGCAGAGTGCTAGCCTTGAGCGGGGAGAAGCCAGGGACAGTGCTCAGGCCCTGAGTCCAAGGCCCAGGACTGGCCAAAAAAAAAAAAAAATAGTAAGGAACGAGTTGCACAGTTTAAATTGCCTAGTACCTAAAGAAAATTAAATAGGAACAGTATGAATTCATAACATTTTTAGTATCTGAGAAAAGCTAATAAAACTTCAGTCAACATAATAAGATATTTTCTATATGTCTGTGTTGACATCCATAATATATTTTTTTCTGGTAAAACTAAAGTGCATTTAAATAATTTGGGAGTTTTCATATTTGCATAAATGGGAAGAGTTAGTGTATTTTTGGTTGAACTGAGGTTTGAACTCATGCTCTTGTACTTTCTAGACAGGTACTTAGCCACAACCCTTTAGTATCTTTTGAGATATTGTCTATGTTTATGCCTGGCTTCACCTGTACCACTATCCTCCTGTTTATATTTACCCCGAGCTGAGTGATAAAGATACCCTATTATGATCAGGTTTTTATTGATGGAGATGTGGTTTTGTGGACGTTTTGCACAGACTGGCCTTGAACTTCCATTTTCCTCTTCTCCACTTCTCAATTGGCCTAGATCATGGATGCATAAGCCATAGAAAGGAAATTCAAAGTATTTTTTTTTAATTTATAAAGGTTTTATTAAGGATCCCTTAAGGTTTTGCTGGAGGAGAATGGAGCTAATGATCAAACTAAAGGACCAATGCCTTCTGTTTTTTTTTTTTTTTTTAATCAGTCATGGGGCTTGAAATCTGGGCTTGGACATTGTCCTTGAGCTATTCAGCTCAAGACTAGTGCTCTACCACTTGAGTCACAGTGCCAGGAAGTTCAAAGTTTTAAAGGTACCAATTCTCCTCAAATTGATCTGTAAATTCAGTCTGATGGCTATTAATGTTCAACAGGTCTTGGTGTTGTAGAGTTGATAAAAATGATTGTATAATAATACAAAAACACATATAACCACAAGTCACAACCTAAAGACAAAATCTAGAGAATGTATCTACCACCAATATCTAGGATGATTAAGTAGGATTTTAGCATAGAATAAATTACCTAGACCAGGACATATATGCACACTGCTATAGGATTTAAGATAACTGAGCCACTATGGGGATGAGACCCTCTTTCCACAGTGTTTCAATGAAATGTTCTGGACCACTAAATAGTTCTTTGGTTTGGATCTTGTTCTCTCCTAATACTCATGAAAATGATTCCAAGTGTATTTAGAGGGAAGTGTGAAATGCTCAATAAAACTTCCTGAAAATTTATTGGAAAACTCATACATCACAATGGAATAACAAGCACTGATTTATTTAGCACAAAAATACATTACCAAAAAAGTGAAGATCACTGTTTAATGTTTTATTAAAGTTGACATCATTATAATTCAAAATACTTGTTGAATTTGCAATATTTTTGAATTTTTCGAGTGTGCTTTGAATATCTTTGTATTCTAAAACTAATGAGCTGGGGAAAACTATTGAACTGGCACTGATGGCTCATGACTACAATTTTTTTCTGCAGAGAAGTTGAGATTTGAAGATCAAAGTTTGAAGTCAGCCTAGAAGGAGAAATCTGTGACCAGAAGAAAGCAGGCACTGAAACATGGCTAAAGTGGTAATCAGCCTTCTATGAACAAAAAACCTTACCAAGAGATCTTGAGTTAAAATACTAGTATAAAAAACTTATTGACACCCATTTAAAATGTGCTGAGGGCCGGGCTCAAGTAGAGTATTGTCTGCCTGACAAGCCTAAAGTCAAGAGTTTAAATCTCAGGACTGCCAAAATCCCCCCCACTCCAACTCCTCTAAAGTAAATATTGATTACATGTTTTAAGAAGTTTCCTTAATATATTTTATTAGCACATATTAGTAGCACAGAGAGAGGGCTTTCATTGTGACATTTCCATACATGCTTACAATGTGCTTGATCAGACTTCTCTCCATTACTCTTCTTTATACCCATTTCCTCCTTCACAAAGCAATTGCCACAGATTTCACTCTTCTATACACGTACATAAAATACTAGAACTATATTCACCTTTCTTCTTTTTACCACCTCCATTCACTTCTCCTTCCCAATATTACTCACCCTAAGGAAGACTTATCTTCCATTCAAATCATTCATTCATAAGATATCCTTCATTATTTCATGTTAAGGTTTCAAAGGACTTTTACCATAGTATCCCATACTCTCATATCTCGTACTTTAATAAGATTTATTACTCTCTAGTTTACACTCCCCCTTACATACCCAACTATTAATCAATAGCTTTCAATGAATTTCATTAGGCCACCTTATAAAATACTGACACAACTAGGAATGACATCAACTAAGAAATAGCTACTAAATCTGGGGATATTTTAAATGCATAGAGATTGTCATGAAAATAGGAAATTTAATCACAAATGTATATTTTTAAAAATCAAAGCATGAGCAGGACCTATTTGGCAGTTTGATGATGACAAATACTGTTAAATAACTGCATAAGAAACACATGATTGGGTAAAATAAGAGAAACAACAACAAAAGCAATACTTGCAAAACTGTTTGGTGTAAGTGAACTGAACACCTCAGGGGGGGAAAGGGGAGAGGAGGAGGGGGGTATGAGGGACAAGGTAACAAACAGTACAAGAAATGTATCCAATGCCTAACGTATGAAACTGTAACCTCTCTGTACATCAGTTTTATAATAAAAACTTAAAAAAAAAAGAAACACATGATTGAAGTATTGACAAGCTGTGTCATTAATTTCAAATAAGGAAATAAAGTAAGACATTTCTAAATAAGTGAAATAAATATTGAAATATGGTAAGAGCATGTCATTGAAAGTGAAAACTAAGGCCAATAAAGGGGATTTAAGATGTTCTTTATAGGATGAAAATTCTAAATTTTTGTTATAGTATAAAAACATCATTTCTAAGCCCTGTGTCGGTGGCTCCTGCCTGTAATCCTACGTACTCAGGAGGCTGAGGTCTGAGCATTGTGGTTCAAAGCCAGCCCCGAGAAGGAAAGTCCATGAGACCTGTATCTCCAATTTACCACCAGAAAACTGGAAGTGGTGCTGTGCCTCAAGTGGTAGAGCACTAGCCTTAAGCTGAAGAGCTCAGGGACAGTGCCCAGGCCCAGAGTTCAAACTCCTTGACAAAAAAAACCAACATCATTTCTTGAAAAAGAAGGTGTTAAAGCTGTCAGTGTATATAAATGACATTTTGTATGCAAATGGATCAAAAGTACAAGTAACGATGAACAAACAGGACAGTGAAAGTTTCACCAGCTTTACTTTTATTTTCTAGTACCACTTCAGCCACATTTCCACTTCCAGCTTTTTGCTGATTAATTGGCAATAAGAGCCTCACCAACTAACTTTCCTACACTTGTTGGCTTCAGACTAGCTGTTCCCAATGGAGCCTCCTGAGTAGCTAGGACTATGGAGATGAGCCTCCTGTGCCTGGCGACAGCATGTTTTAAAAAATTAATTGATAAGACCCACTAAGTTTTCAGAGATAGAGAAAGCACTGGCTCTGTATTATGGGTTATACATTCTTAGGAGGCTCCCCAGTATGTAAGGACGCAATCCTTTCTGCTTCCTCAGCTCCTTCTCTCACTCAGAAAACCCCTTAGCTAATCCTTCTGAGCTTTCCACTTACTTATCCATTTTGAATGTTTAATGATCTCAAGGAAAGATCTGATATTCGCTAAAATGAATGAGGGCTTTCAAATGGAATCCTTGAGAGTAACAGAAGATAAAATATTTACTTTATGGACCAAAGATTGGCTGCCTACTTAAACCATGCAAGAATCAACAACATCATATTATTTAAAGAGAAAAAATCCAAATAGACCTAATCATGGAGATGTAACCTGGCAATGCTAGTTACTTGGCAGGTAGAAAAAACAACAACATGTTTATCATGGTTTAAGGACATCCTGGTAAGAGCTAGTGAGACATTCCCCATTTCAACATGGATGTGACAGCATGCTACTGTTAATCCTAAGTATGTAGGAGGCTTAGGTAGGAGGATCACAGTCTGAGGTTGACTCACTTAAAATGCCAGACCCTGTTGTAAATTTAACTAAAGCAAAACCAATGGGGCACCGTTCAAGTTGTAGAAAGCTTTTCTAGAAAATCTGAATCCCTTAGTTAAAACCTCAGTAACACCAAAAAATTAATACCTCAATAAAAGTATTCAAAATAAGACCAGGTGTAGGTGTTAATATACTTGTTATCTAATTCAGTAGGCTAAAAAAGCACAACAGGTCCATGAAGGCAATATTTCAAAAATTGTGTAGAGCTGGGTGCCAGTTGCATAATCCTGATCTTAGTTTTAGCTGCTCAGGAGGCTAAGATTTGGGGATTATGTTTCAGAGCCAGCCCAGGCAAGAAAGTCCCACCAGAAAAATGCAAGTGGTACTATGACTCAAAGTGACAGTGGTAGCCTTGGTTGAAAAAGCTCAGGGACAGCACCCAGGCTGTAAGTTCAAGCCCCAGGAATGGGGCAATAAAAATTGTATAGAAAACTATTATTAGTATACAAATGAAAAAGGAAACATATATTTAAATGTTATTGTGGATTGGTTAAAAAGTTAATAACTGAACCGTAGTTTCTATTGTTGATGATCCTCTTGTATCCCCATCCTGTGGTTGTACCCGCACTATCACTGTATCTTATCTGAGTACACTGGAAACTGTATATACTGGTATTAGAACTAGGGAAGTGAAAGGGCATACCAAAATTGAGAGACAAAGGATGACAAACAACTCCAAAAGCAATACTTGCAAAACCATTTTGTATAAACCAACTGAACAACTCATGGGGAGAGAGGAAGGGGGGAGGGGAGGAGGGGAATGAGGGAGGAGGTAACAAACAGTACAAGAAATGTATCCAAGGCCTAACGTATGAAACTGTAACCTCTCTGTACATAATTTGATAATAAAAATTTGAAAAAAAATGGCTTACTAAGGGGTAGCGAGGTGACTGACACATGAAGGGAGGAAGGGAGAAGATGTAGTCACAATATTCAATGTAGATTATATGATACTAAGAAAATTGAGGGAAGCGGGAAGGCCTGGAGGGAGTGGAAAGCATGATGAAAGGGGTGACAATGATCAAGATGTACATATAAACTGATTTGCTGAGTAGTAACTTCTTTGTACAAATGCTTAAATATAATAAAATATGATTTAAAAAATCTAGGAAAAATAAAATACAAAAAATATGAAAAATTCCATACAATACAGCAGTAAAAATTTCTTCTTACACATACCTTAAAAGAATGATGCCAATTTTAAGTCCATATGTTTTCTGTTCTTTCACAGGAATATTATCCTATGTGTTGACAACTCTTTTGTAATTAAAATTTAACAACTATTTTTCAGAGACCAGTGATAGAGAGTTTAGAAGTTTAAGAAATGCAATGTACATTTTCTTTACACCCATTTATTCTTTTTTGTTTTTTTTAGTTTTATTATAAACATTTTATTTTTTTACATTTATTCATTTTTTATTGTTAAAGTGATGTACACAGGGGTTACAGTTTCATATGTAGGGCAGTGTTACATTTCTTATCCAATTTGTTACCTTCTCCCTTATTCCCCCTCTGCCTTCCACCTCCCCTTTTCCCTCCCCCCCCATGAGTTGTGCAGTTGGCTTACACCATATAGTTTTGTAAGTATTGCTGTTGAATTGGTTTATCTTTTTTTTTCCCTGTCTCTTGATTTTGATATTCCCTTTCCCTTCCCTAGTTCCAATACACATGTATACAATATCCAGGGTGCCAAAATCAGTTACAGTGATATCAGGGGTAAAACCATGGGGAAAAAAAGACAAAAGAAAAAGGACATAATTTCTCATGGTATGTTGATAATAACAAAAACAATGATCAACCACTTGTTTCCATAACTTGGAGTTCTTTTCACTTAGTATCATCTTATTACACCCATTTATTCTTGCAGCTATAGAGCTTTTACTTAAGGGAGGTCTAGTGGATTATCCTGTAAGCTCACCTAAGTCATGAAATCGTACTTCACACACAGAAATTCATTCGTTTAGTAGTGTAGCATGTGAGAGTGTGAGATCCAAGTGAGAAATAGTGTAAATACTTTGATTAATAAAAATTGCCATAATAATAGTTATGAATGCTTTCATAAAATAGGAAAAATACAAAACCATGAATTACAGGGGAAAAATACTTAGTATGAGTATGTTTAATTTGAGCTATTACACATTTGAAAAAGTAAAAATAGTAAAACATTGCAACTGTAAAAATCAATAGATTTTTAAATGATGTGTATGCATTCAGATATTTTGTTTACAACTTTTCTTGACCAACCACCAAATAATTTCTATAGGAATATTTTTATTATGAGATAATAAAATTACTATATCCATAAAGTAACAGGGACACAAATTGTCAGTGTATTTTGGGAAATAAATGGCTATATTGAATAGCCAATTGAAAAATTTAATGTTTAATATTTAGTAGTCAAATGGCCATATTGACTAGTCAGTTGAACAGTTTGTACACTTTGATAGACTAAACCTAGCACATGGAATTATGAAGACATGAATCTTAGATTTTACTACAAATTATTTAAGACTAAATAACTGAAAATAGTGCATGTCATATTGTAAAATTTTTTCACATAAATTATACTAAGTACTATGCAATCAAAAGAATTATGTAGTTTTACATAATAATAAGTGGAAATTCATATGAATATGTAAATTGGTATGATTTGTAAAATTAGTATAAAATTTTAAAATAGAAATTGGAAATTAGAAGGTTTTGTAAAAATCACATCTTCTTTTGTGCACGGAATTAGTGGTAAATATAACTTTCTTTCCTTGTTTATGTAATATTAACCCATGGTGTTGTTAAAAATGTGTTAAGGTTGTGATTAACATGTCCATGTATACATATCTGGTAATACATATACATACATAGCTGGGATGGTTAGGAAGTACTGTGGCTATATAAAGGGACACTAATCAATTTTTTCTTACCTTAAGAACAAAATTGATTTCAATGACTTAGGAAAAGAAATGGTAATGAAGAGCTTAGTAATGTAAATTGCCATATAATTTGGCAACAGAAAAATGGTATTACTTTTTAATAGTATTATCTATGCGAACTAAAATTAGGACAAAGGTCCAGATAAACAATCTTTCATAGGTACCAACACAACATGAATCCTTTTATCTCAGTGATTCTGCCAGCTAAGCGGAATCGTCTTAAAGCTCCCTGCATGGCCTCATTCCTCAGACTGTAGATAACAGGGTTTAGTGTTGGAGGTATTATTGTATAACAAACAGGTAACACTAGGTCCAAAACAGTTGGAGAGTCTGAAGTTGGTTTGAGGTATGCACAGAAGCCTGTGGAGAGGAAAATTGAGACTACACAGAGGTGTGGCAGGCAGGTGGAGAAGACCTTAGATCGGCCTTCAGCAGAGGGGATTCTTAGAACTGTGGAGAATATGTGGATGTAGGAGAAGGCAATGGAGATGAAACAGGCGAAGGCTGCTGAAATCACGAGAATATTCACTCCAATGACTGCAAGGTAATCATTGGAGCAGGAGAGCTTCACGATTTGAGGGACATCACAGAAGAATTGGTGAATTACTTTGGCTTTACAGAATGTGAGAGACAATGTGACAGCCATATACAAAGTTCCTGTGATGCCTCCACTTACCCATACAGCTGTCACAGCACTCCTACATTTTCTGGGATCCATGAGAAGCTCATAGTGCAGTGGGAAGCAAATGGCTACATAGCGGTCATAAGACATCACAGTGAGAATGGCCAACTCAGCCCAGGCCAAAGACGTGAAGAAGAAAACCTGGAACATGCACTGAGCATAGGAAATATAGCCATTTCCCATGAGGGAATTTTCAATGGACTGGGGGATGGTGACAGAGATGAAGGAGGCATCCAGAAGGGAAAGTTGCTTCAGGAAGTAATACATAGGAGACTGGAGCTGCTCATCCAGTGTTGTGATGGTGATGATGATGAAGTTGCTTGTCAAGGCCAAAAGGTACATCACCAAGAACAGGAAAGCTTGTAAGATCTGCAGATGAGGATTCTCAGAAAACCCCATGAGGAGGAATCCACTTACTTTGGTTCTGTTTGTCAGAACCATTTGGGAAATACACATTGTATTAGCACCTGGAAAATTTAATCATATGTGAAATCCAGTCAAAGAAGCTTAAATAAACTACCTGTTTGTTAATCATTGTTTATTTCTGCAGTTCCTGAGAAGTTAACCTCTCATTATTGATATCTAATACATACTACTATTACTATTATTACTACTGTCAAAAATTATTTTACTCAAGACTAGTGTTTTACCACTTGAGCCACAGTTCTTCTTTCAACTTTGTGGTATTTAAGTGTCTTATGGATGCTCCTGCCTGAGCTAGCTTGGAATCATGATCCTCAGATCTCAGGCTTCTGAGTAGCTAGGATTACAGGTGTGAGCCACTGTCACTTGACTATGAGCATATATCTTAAGAGACACAAAGGGACTTCTGGAAAAAAAAAAGTATAATGAAATTGAATTTGTATTCAGCAAAAGTTTTTCTGTACTACCTAACGATGTCAGAAATTTTTTCAAGAGCTTGGAAGGTTCCTTTATTACATAAATATATAAATACCAACATTTCCTAATTAAAATGTTTTCAATTAATTTCCCATGTGTGTAATAAACGTACATAAATCAAATAATAGGGTTTGTAAAACTTGCTTATTTTCAGTGATCTATACTCCTTCTCATGTTAAAATTAGAAGTCTTGGTTCTCTAATGCAATTTGAAGACTGTAAATCTTGTCATAATTCCCATAGTCTTTCCTCCTTCCTCATTCAAGATTTGAAAACTCACCGCTTGTCTTCTAGGTGTGTAGGTAACTATGGAAGGTTGTCATAACATCTGACATCTCTTCTACAATCACACAGACTTTAGCAACATTGTTTTCCCAGATAACAGGGCCACTTAAGGCTATTCAGGGAAGGTATAGGGTGGCGTCTTTCAAAACACATACAGACTAAATGAAAAAAAGAAATCATTTTCTCTTTTCCTCCGACAGCTAAAATTGGGATCATTGAAATTTCCATATGAAGACAAGAGTGGATCGGCAAATCTGCGATTCTGTTGCCTGTAGCTCAGGTTGTGGAAAATTTAAAGAACACATGAACTGTCTAGAGAATTGTGAAGATTCAGGGCGCATGCGCACACTCACAAGTTCCCATGCAGAAGGTCTCAGGTGGGAGCTGGGGAGGAAGCCGAGCGCCTGCCAGGCTCTCAGATGCAGCCTGGGCTGCGGGTCTGAGCTCCATATGAGAAGAAGCACTTTGCCAGCTGAGTCGTGCACTTCTGAAAGGAAAACTTACATGATTTTTAATGTACTGGAGACTCAAAGATTGGGCCTCCTGGAAACTTAGATGTCTGTGGTCATCTTTATGTTTATTTAACCTTGAGGCCTGGGTGTTGAATCTCCGATTTTGGTCAGTTATTTCAGTCATTTATTATGACATTAAAAGTAGTGAATATATTTTCTGAGAGTTCCTAGAAACCGTCCAATGGTACTACTTGAAATACTCACAAGGTCATCTTGGCTATTAGAACTTATCATAATATCTCCATAACAACGCTTAAAAACTTTGCATTTTCTATATTTGGGTTTTTTCCCTTAAACTCCAATCAGGAAGATAGGATAATTAGGAAAAGATATTATTGATTTCAAGTTTTCAGAAATTTCTTTCTAAAATTATTGTGAAATCTTTATTCTTCTTAACATTATTCATTATTTGTTTATGCATATAGAAATTTATCACTTGTCATCATTACATACCAAATTACAGAAGGTACATGGACTTCTGTGTTCATTATGAAGGCATTAAACTCAGGTTGACCATGTTTGAATCCTGGGTCTAAATTTACTTTTAACTTTTTGGCAAAAACTTTGATTCTTGCCTAGAAAATGGTTGAGGCATAGTTCATAAAAGGTATTTAAAAAGGTTTTAAGATCTTACATCAATAGCCACAACAATGCTGTGCCTCAACTAGTTCCTACGTGTTGTCTTTTTTTTTTTTTTTTTTTTTTTCAATTTTGAGATAGAAACTTGTGAAACCTTTTCCTGGACTGGATTGAACTGCTTCAACCTCATAAGTAGCTTGGGTTGGAAGTATGCACTAGCAATGCCTTGCTTTTCTTTAGTCTTTGACATTTTATGTGTGTGTACCAGTCCTGTGGCTTGAACTCAGGGCTTGCTTTCTTTCTCTGAGCTTCTGTACTTGAGATTTTTTTGCTCGAGGCCAGTGCTCTACCACTTGAACCACAGCCCATCTTGTGGCTCTTTAGGGGTTAATTGGAGATAAGAATCTCACTGATTTTCCTGTTTGAGTTGGCTTTGAACTATATTGTCATGTCTCAACCTCCTAAGTAGCTAGGAATACATATGTGAGCCACTGGTGCTCAGTTTTGGAAGAGATTTTAATAGTTACCTCATTTTTATATATCTTAGATTCATCTGAAAAATAAAAATATTAATGTAAATGGATTTACAGGATAACTAAAAATTAGGTCCTTATTAATAAGTTATGATCTTTGATGTTTTATTTAAAATACTACCACAGAAAGTTTTCTAGCAAATGAAAAAGACAAATTAATTTGCAATGACATATGCACTTAAAAATATAGTAAGGAACGAGTTGCACAGTTTGAATTGCCTAGTACCTAAAGAAAATTAAATAGGAACGGTATGAATTCATAACATTTTTAGTATCTGAGAAAAGCTAATAAAACTTCAGTCAACATAATAAGATATTTTCTATATGACTGTTTTGACATCCATAATATATTTTTTCTGTTAAAACTAAAGCGCATTTAAATAATTTGGGAGTTTTCATATTTGCATAAAGAGTTAGTGTATTTTTGGTTGAACTGAGGTTTGAACTCATGCTCTTGTACTTTCTAGACAGGTACTTAGCCACACCGTTTAGTATCTTTTGAGATATTGTCTATGTTTATGCCTGGCTTCACCTGTACCACGATCCTCCTGTTTATATTTCCCCAGAGCTGAGTGATAAGGATACCCTATTATGATCAGGTTTTTATTGATGGAGATATGGTTTTGAGGATGTTTTGCACAGACTGGCCTTGAACTTCCATTTTCCTCTTCTGCACTTCTCAATTGGCCTAGATCACGGATGCATAAGCCATAGAAAGGAAATTCAAAGTATTTTTTTAATTTATAAAGGTTTTATTAAGGATCCCTTAAGGTATTGCTGGAGGAGAATGGAGCTAATGATCAAACTAAAGGACCAATGCCTTCTGTTTGTTTGTTTTTAATCAGTCATGGGGCTTGAAATCTGGGCTTGGACATTGTCCTTGAGCTATTCAGCTCAAGACTAGTGCTCTACCACTTGAGTCACAGTGCCAGGAAGTTCAAAGTTTTAAAGGTATCAATTCTCCTCAAATTGATCTGTAAATTCATTCTGATGGCTATTAAAGTTCAACAGGTCTTGGTGTTGTAGAGTTGATAAAAATGATTGTATAATAATACAAAAACACATATAACCACAAGTCACAACCTAAAGACAAAAGCTAGAGAATGTATCCACCACCAATATCTAGGATGATTAAGTAGGATTTTAGCATAGAATAAATTACCTAGACCAGGATATATATGCACACTGCTATAGGATTTAAGTAACTGAGCCACTATGGGGATGTGGCCCTCTCTCCACGGTGTTTCAATGAAATGTTCTGGGCCACTAAATAGTTCTTTGGTTTGGATCTTGTTCTCTCCTAATACTCATGAAAATGATTCCAAGTGTATTTAGAGGGAAGTGAGAAATGCTCAATAAAACTTCCTGAAAATTTATTGGAAAACTCATACATCACAATGGAATAACAAGCACTGATTTATTTAGCACAAAAATACATTACCAAAAAAGTGAAGATCACTGTTTAATGTTTTATTAAAGTTGACATCATTATAATTTAAAATACTTGTTGAATTTGCAATATTTTTGAATTTTTTGAGTGTGCTTTGAATATCTTTGTATTCTAAAACTAATGAGCTGGGGAAAACTATTGAACTGGCACTGATGGCTCATGACTACAATTCTTTTCTACAGAGAAGTTGAGATTTGAAGATCAAAGTTTGAAGCCAGCTAGAAGGAGAAATCTGTGACCAGGCACTGAAACATAGCTAAAGTGGTAATCAGCCTTCTATGAACAAAAAACCTTACCAAGAGATCTTGAGTTAAAATACTAGTATAAAAAACTTATTCACCCATTTAAAATGTGCTGAGGGCAGGGCTCAAGTAGAGTATTTCTGCCTGAGAAGTCAAGAGTTTAAATCTCAGGACTGCCAAACTCCCCCCACTCCAACTCCTCTAAAGTAAATATTGATTACATGTTTTAAGAAGTTTCCTTAATATATTTTATTAGCACATATTAGTAGCACAGAGAGAGGGCTTTCATTGTGACATTTCCATACATGCTTACAATGTGCTTGATCAGACTTCTCTCCATTACTCTTCTTTATACCCATTTCCTCCTTCACAAAGCAATTGCCACAGATTTCACTCTTCTATACACGTACATAAAATACTAGAACTATATTCACCTTTCTTCTTTTTACCACTCCATTCACTTTTCCTTCCCAATATTACTCACCCTAAGGAAGACTTATCTTCCATTCAAATCATTCATTCATAAGATATCCTTCATTATTTCATGTGAAGGTTTCAAAGGACTTTTACCATAGTATCCCATACTCTCATATCTCGTACTTTAATAAGATTTATTACTCTCTAGTTTACACTCCACCTTACTTACCCAACTATTAATCAATAGCTTTCAATGAGTTTCATTAGGCCACCTTATAAAATACTGACACAACTAGGAATGACGTCAACTAAGAAATAGCTACTAAATCTGGGGATATTTTAAATGCATAGAGATTGTCATGAAAATAGGAAATTTAATCACAAATGTATATTTTTAAAAATCAAAGCATGAGCAGGACCTATTTGGTACTTTGATGATGACAAATACTGTTAAATAACTGCATAAGAAACACATGATTGAAGTATTGACAAGCTGTGTCGTTAATTTCAAATAAGGAAATAAAGTAAGACATTTCTAAATAAGTGAAATAAATATTGAAATATGGTAAGAGTCATTGAAAGTGAAAACTAAGGCCAATAAAGGGGATTTAAGATGTTCTTTATAGGATGAAAATTCTAAATTTTTGTTATAGTATAAAAACATCATTTCTAAGCCCTGTGTTGGTGGCTCCTGCCTGTAATCCTAGGTACTCAGGAGGCTGAGGTCTGATCATTGTGGTTCAAAGCCAGCCCCGGGAAGGAAAGTCCATGAGACCTGTATCTCCAATTTACCACCAGAAAACTGGAAGTGGTGCTGTGCCTCAAGTGGTAGAGCACTAGCCTTAAGCTGAAGAGCTCAGGGACAGTGCCCAGGCCCAGAGTTCAAACTCCTTGACAAAAAAAAAAATCATTTCTTGAAAAAGAAGGTGTTAAAGCTGTCAGTGTATATTAATGACATTTTGTATGCAAATGGATCAAAAGTACAAGTAACGATGAACAAACAGGACAGTGAAAGTTTCACCAGCTTTACTTTTATTTTCTAGTACCACTTCAGCCACATTTCCACTTCCAGCTTTTTGCTGATTAATTGGCAATAAGAGCCTCACCAACTAACTTTCCTACACTTGTTGGCTTCAGACTAGCTGTTCCCAATGGAGCCTCCTGAGTAGCTAGGACTGTGGAGATGAGCCTCCTGTGCCTGGCGACAGCATGTTTTAAAAAATTAATTGATAAGACCCACTAAGTTTTCAGAGATAGAGAAAGCACTGGCTCTGTATTATGGGTTATACATTCTTAGGAGGCTCCCCAGTATGTAAGGACGCAATCCTTTCTGCTTCCTCAGCTCCTTCTCTCACTCAGAAAACCCCTTAGCTAATCCTTCTGAGCTTTCCACTTATCCATTTTGAATGATTAATGATCTCAAGGAAAGATCTGATATTCGCTAAAATGAATGAGGGCTTTCAAATGGAATCCTTGAGAGTAACAGAAGATAAAATATTTACTTTATGGACCAAAGATTGGCTGCCTACTTAAACCATGCAAGAATCAACAACATCATATTATTTAAAGAGAAAAAATCCAAATAGACCTAATCATGGAGATGTAACCTGGCAATGCTAGTTACTTGGCAGGTAGAAAAAACAACAACATGTTTATCATGGTTTAAGGACATCCTGGTAAGAGCTAGTGAGACATTCCCCATTTCAACATGGATGTGACAGCATGCTACTGTTAATCCTAAGTATGTAGGAGGCTTAGGTAGGAGGATCACAGTCTGAGGTTGACTCACTTAAAATGCCAGACCCTGTTGTAAATTTAACTAAAGCAAAACCAATGGGGCACCGTTCAAGTTGTAGAAAGCTTTTCTAGAAAATCTGAATCCCTTAGTTAAAACCTCAGTAACACCAAAAAATTAATACCTCAATAAAAGTATTCAAAATAAGACCAGGTGTAGGTGTTAATATACTTGTTATCTAATTCAGTAGGCTGAAAAAGCACAACAGGTCCATGAAGCAATATTTCAAAAATTGTGTAGAGCTGGGTGCCAGTTGCATAATCCTGATCTTAGTTTTAGCTGCTCAGGAGGCTAAGATTTGGGGATTATGTTTCAGAGCCAGCCCAGGCAAGAAAGTCCCACCAGAAAAATGCAAGTGGTACTAAGACTCAAAGTGACAGTGGTAGCCTTGGTTGAAAAAGCTCAGGGACAGCACCCAGGCTGTAAGTTCAAGCCCCAGGAATGGGGCAATAAAAATTGTATAGAAAACTATTATTAGTATACAAATGAAAAAGGAAACATATATTTAAATGTTATTGTGGATTGGTTAAAAAGTTAATAACTGAACCGTAGTTTCTACTGTTGATGATCCTCTTGTATCCCCATCCTGTGGTTGTACCCGCACTATCACTGTATCTTATCTGAGTACACTGGAAACTGTATATACTGGTATTAGAACTAGGGAAGTGAAAGGGCATATCAAAATTGAGAGACAAAGGATGACAAACAACTCCAAAAGCAATACTTGCAAAACCATTTTGTATAAACCAACTGAATAACTCATGGGGAGAGAGGAAGGGGGAGGGGAGGCGGGGAATGAGGGAGGAGGTAACAAACAGTATAAGAAATGTATCCAAGGCCTAACGTATGAAACTGTAACCTCTCTGTACATCACTTTGACAATAAATAATAAAAATAAATAAATAAGTAAAATTTAAAAAAGTAAAATAAAGTTAGTAACTGAGTGAATGAAAGGTATGATATGCATTTATTTGTACTTACATTTGGTATAATATACCGTTTTTTGCCAGGATTGTTAAAGCTCATATTCATTCTTAAAGAAAATATTCTAACACAAAAGATGAACATTAGGAAGAGATAGTATATACTACAAAAGTATCATTTAAAAAATATCTTTTTATAATCTCTAAGTAACTCTACACATTTTTTCCCATTCAACAAAAGAGCTTATGAATGCAATGCATCTTGGTTGCTTTATATTGATACCACATGTCGAAGAAATTCCACTAATAAAATTTTCTAAAGTGTAATATTAGATATCCATTAATTGCATGAAAAGAACATTTATTTCTCAGTGGTTTTTCTATTCAACATTAGCTTCTGTATAGCTCTCTTCATGGTCTTATTCCTCAGACTATAGATAACAGGGTTGAGTGTTGGAGGAATTACTGTGTAAAAGATAGATAGCAAAAGGTCTAAAGCAGTTGAGTAGTCTGAAGTTGGTTTGAGGTAGGCACAG
This sequence comes from Perognathus longimembris pacificus, assembly GCF_023159225.1. Lineage (NCBI taxonomy): Eukaryota > Metazoa > Chordata > Mammalia > Rodentia > Heteromyidae > Perognathus > Perognathus longimembris. The sequence goes on from NC_063166.1 coordinate 15,182,778, forward strand.
ATGCCTGTGGAGAGGAAAAATGAGACAACGAAGAGGTGTGGCAGGCAGGTAGAGAAGACCTTAGATCGGCCTTCAGCAGAGGGGATTCTTAGAACTGTGGAGAAAATGTGGATGTAGGAGAAGGCGATGGAGATGAAACAGGCGACGGCTGCCACAGTCATTAGAATATTCACTCCAAAGACTGCAAGGTAATCATTGGAGCAGGAGAGCTTCACGATTTGAGGGACATCACAGAAGAATTGGTGAATTACTTTGGCTTTACAGAATGTGAGAGACAATGTGACAGCCATATACAAAGTTCCTGTGATGCCTCCACTTACCCATACAGCTGTCACAGCTCTCTTACACTTTCTGGGATCCATGATGAGCTCATAGTGCAGTGGGAAGCAAATGGCTACATAGCGGTCATAAGACATCACGGTGAGAATGGCCAGCTCAGCCCAGCACAAAGACGTGAAGAAGAAAACCTGGAGCACGCACTGAGTATAGGAAATACAACCATTGCCCGTGAGGGAATTGTCAAAGGACTGGGGGACGGTGACGGAGATGAAGGAAGTGTCCAGAATGGAAAGTTGCTTCAGGAAGTAATACATGGGAGACTGGAGCTGCTCATCCAGTGTTGTGATGGTGATAATGATGAAGTTGCTTGTCAAGGCCAAAAGGTACATCACCAAGAACAGGAAAGCTGTAAGAGCTGCAGATGAGGATTCTGAGAAAACCCCATGAGGAAAAATCCACTTACTCTGGTTCTGTTTGTCAGAACCATTTGAAACAAACAAATTGTATTGGCACCTGGAAAATTTAATCTTATGTGAAATCCAGTCAAAGAATGTTAAATAAGCACCTATTTGGTAATCACTGTTTAGTTCTACAGTTCCTGATAAATAATTTCTCATTTTTGAAATGTAATATATATTACGTTACTGCTACTACTAGTAGTACGATAATTAATTTATAGTTTTGGGTTTGTGTGTCCCTTTTGGGGTTGAACTGAAGGCCTGGGTGGTGTTACTAAACTGTTGTATTCAAGAGTAGTGTTTTACTACTTGAGCTACTCTTCTGCTTCCAACTTTGTGGTATTTAAATGGAGATGAAAGTCTCAAGGACTTTTCTGTCTGAGCTTGATTGGAATCAAGATCCTCACATCTCAGGCTCCAGAGCAGCTCGGATCAGTTCCTGCCTTTGAATATTTTTATTAAAAGACTTTTACCAAAAATAATTTAAGTAATATTCAGTAAAGATTTTTCTCTATTACCTACATATGTCAAAGATCTTTGAAGAGCTTGGACAATTCTTTACTTAAATAAACTCATAAATACCAGTATTTTTTAGTTTAAGGATTTCCAACTCATTCCTCACTAGTATAATAATACACATAAATTGAATAGTGAGTTGTAGAATGTGCTCATTTTCAGTGATCTATGCTTCTTCTCATGTTAAAATTAACAATATTGAATGCCCAAACTATTTTAAAGACTGTTAATCTTGTCATAATACTCACAGTCTTTGTTTTTCCTTATTCAAGATTTGAAAACTCACTGCTTGTCTTCTAGGTGTACAGTTAGGTATGGAAGGTCATTACATCATCTGACATTTCTTCTAGAATCACACAGACCTTAAACTCCTTATTTTCTTGGAGAACAGGGACAGTGAGGTTTAAGGCGGAGGTAAAGGGTGACATTTTTCAGAACACATACATGCCAAATGAGAAAAAGAAATCATTTTCTTTCTCTCTGTGGCAGGTGAAATTGCGACCATTGAAATTTCCTTATGAAGACAGAGTGGATTGGCAAACATGCGATTCTGTTGCCTGTAGCTCAAGGTTGTGAAAATTTAAAGGACACACGAACTGTCTAGAGAATTGTGGAGATTCAGGGCGCATGCGCACACTCACAAGTTCCCATGCAGAAGGTCTCAGGTGGAGCTGGGGAGGAAGCCGAGCGCCTGCCAGGCTCTCAGGTGCAGCCTGGGCTGCGGGTCTGAACTCCACATGAGAAGCAGCACTTTGGCAGCTGAGTGGTGCACTTTGGAAAGTCCAACAGGAAAACTTGAATGAATTTCAAGTAGCTGTGTGTCTAGGTGGAGCCTCCTAGAAACTTAGATGTCCGTGGTCATCTTTATGTTTAACCTTGAGGCCTGGGTACTGAATCTCAGATTTCAGCTATTTCAGTCTTTCATTATGAGAGTGAAGGTAATAAATATGTTTTCTGAGAGTTCCCAGAAATTATCTAATTGTACGCCTTGAAAAACTCACAAGGTGACCCTTGCGATTAAAACATATAATGATATTTCTGTAACCATGCTCATAAATTTTGCATTTTCTAGTTTTGACATTTTTCCTTAAATTCCATCCAGGAGAGATAGGTTTAGTAGTGGAAAATGTCATTGATTTCTAGTATTGATACATATCTTTTAAAAATTATTGTGAAATTTTTATTGGTCTTAATGTTATTTGTTAAAGTGTTATACAGGTAAGAATTTTCTAACTTACTATACTTTTGTGCTCTATTAAGGAAAGCACATGGACTTTTGTGGTAATCCTGTAGGCATTAAACTCAGGTGGCCTAAGTTTGAATCCTACTTCTACAATTCATTTTTAATTTTTTGGCAAAATAGTTTTTCCTGCCTAGAAAATGTTTGAGGCATAGCTCAACAAAGTTATCTTTGAAAACTATTTTAGATATTTCAATAGATCAACAAAGCTGTGCTTTAACCATATCCTTTCTTTTTAAATTTTATTATTTAATTTTATTGTCAAGGTGATGTACAGAGGGGTTAGAGTTACGTATGTAAGGTAGTGAGTACATTTCTTGTCAAAATTGTTACCTCTTCCTCATTTTCTCCTGCCTTCCCTCTGCCCCTCAATGAACCCTTTCTATTTTTTTTTGGCCAGTCCTGGGCCTTGGACTCAGGGCCTGAGCACTGTCCTTGGCTTCTTCCCGCTCAAGGCTAGCACTCTGCCACGTGAGCCACAGCGCCGTTTCTGGCCGTTTTTTCTGTATATGTGGTGCTGGAGAATCGAACCTAGGGCCTCGTGTATCCGAGGCAGGCACTCTTGCCACTAGGCTATATCCCCAGCCCCCCTTTCTATTTTTTTTTTAAGATTCCTTTACAGACTTGCAAATCTTTTTCTGGACTGGACTGAACTCTCTATCCTCTTCCTCAACCTCCCAAGTACTTTGACTGAGAGCTACGTACCACCAATGCCATATTTTTCTTTCTTCTTTTTGGAAGAGACAGTGTGTGTGTGTGTGTGTGTGTGTGTGTATGTGTGTGTGTGTGTGTGCGTGCGCGCGCGCGCCAGGCCTGGGGCTTGAAGTCAGGGCCTGGTATCTGTCTCTGAACTTCTGTCTTTGGTCTTTTGTGCTGAAAGCCAGACACAGCTCTACTCCTAGCTTCTTAGTGCTTAATTGGAGATGACTTTCACTGACTTTCCTGCTTGAGCTGGCTTTGAACTGTGATCCTCAGATCTCAGCCTCCTGAGTAGCTAGGATTACAGGGGTGAGCAATGTGTACTCCAATTTCAAAGAGATTTTAACACACATCATCCTTAAGTATCTTTGATTTATCTGAAAAAGCAAATATTTCAGGTAAATAGAGTCATAGAAAAACTGAAAAATGTAGGTATTTTGTAATAAGTTGTGATCACTGATGTTTCATTTAAAATACTAGCATGCAATATTTTCTAGCCAATGTAAAAGACAACGCAATTTGTAACTGGTTTTGTACTGAAAAGTATCATAAGGGAACAGTTGCACAACTTGAATTGTCCACTGCCTAAAGCAAATAAAATAGGAAAAGTATGAATTCATAACTTTTTTATCATCTGAAAAAATCTCGTAATACTTTGACACTGTAATAAAATGTTTTCAGTATGTCTGTGTGGATATCGACAAAATAATTTTCTGGTAAAATGAACTTAAATAACTTGTGAATATTACCATTTTCGTAAATTGGAAGTGTTAATTTATTTTTGGTTTTACTGCAGTTTGAAATCAGGGTCTTACACTTTCCAGATAGTTACTCAGCCATAACCCTTTTAGTTCAGTTTTTTTTTAGTTCAGTTATTTATGTTTATGCTGGGCCTAATCTGTACCATGATCTTCCTGTGTATATTTTTCCAAAGGTGAATTATAAGTACACTCCACTCTGTTCAGGTTTTTTTTTTTTTTTTTTTTTTTTTTTGGGCCAGTCCTGGGCCTTGGACTCAGGGCCTGAGCACTGTCCCTGGCTTCTTCCCGCTCAAGGCTAGCACTCTGCCACTTGAACCACAGCGCCGCTTCTGGCCGTTTTCTGTATATGTGGTGCTGGGGAATTGAACCCGGGGCTTCATGTACCCAAGGCAAGCACTCTAACACTAGACCATTTTCCCAGCTCCTCTGTTCAGGCTTTTATTGATAGAAATGCAGATTTGTGAATGTTTTCCTGGGGTGGCATTGACCTTACATTCTTTTCTTTTCCACATCCCAATGGGTTAGTATCACAGATGTGAACTCACTGCATGAGCCATAGAATGGAATGGAAATTTCAGTATTTTTTAAGACATCAATTTTCTTTATATTGGTCTGAAAACTGAGTCTGATGACTATTAAAGTTCAAGCAGGTGCTGCTGTTGGGGAACTGATAAAATGCTTGAATAATAATACAAAAATATATATGAACATAAGTCACAACCTGAAGAAGAAACCTAGAGCATGTATTCATCACCAATGTCTATGATATTAAGTAGGATATTGGCATAGTATGGATTATCTAGACTAAGATACATGTGTGTTTAGGCATGTGATTTAGGATAAATGAGGCACTGCAATGGTGTGGTCCTCTCCTCATGGTTTTTCAGTGAAAAGTTTGGAACTACTGAATAGTTCTTAGGTATGGATCTTGTACTCTCCCTCCTACTATTCATTCAAATGATTCCAGGTGTATTAAGAGCTAAGTGTGAAATGCTCAATAATAAACGTTCCTGCAAACACGTAGGAGAACATGTACATTACTATGGAATAAACGAAGATCGGTTTGTTTAGCGAAATAATACGTTACCAGAGAGGTGAAGATCAATTAACAAAATGTTTATTAATGTTGACATCTTTATGATTCAAAATATTTGTTGAATATGAAATACCTTTGAATATATTTAGAGTACATTCTTTGAGTATAGTTTGAATATTTTTGAATTATAAAACTACTGATCTGCGAGTCTGGGGGGGAAACAATTGATTAGGCACTGACTGCTCATGATTATAATTTTATCTACCCAGAAAGCTGAGATATAAGATTACAGTTAGAAGCCAGCTTAGACAGACAAATCTGTTACTCAAATCTTCAGTTAACCTGAAGAAAGCAGGCACTGAATTATGGCTCAAGTGGTTGACAGCCAGCTCTTAAAAAAGCTTAGCAAGAGCATGAGTTCCTGAGTTCAAGCCATAGTAGACACCAAAAAAACAAACAACTAATTTAAACCTATCTCAAAATAACCAGAGAAAGATATGCTGAGGGTCTGCCTCCAGTAGTATAAAAAAGCACAAAGTCATGAGTTTAAACCTCAGTCTACCAAACACAAAGAAAAACTTTTCTAAAGTAAATATTGATTTTCATTAAATATTTAAAAATGTTTCCTTAAAATATTTTGTTAGGTCATATTACTAGTAGAGAGGGTTTTCATTGTAACATTTCCATACATGCTTACAATATGCTTGATCAGACTTCTCTCCATCACTCTTTTTTATCCCCATTTCCTTTTCACAAAGCAATTGCAGCAGATTTCACTCTTCTGTGCATGTATATAACCTACAGTGCCGTATTCACTTTGTCTCTCTTTACTACCTCCATTACTTTTCCTTCCCAATATCTCTCACCCTAAGGAAGACTTATCTTCCATTCAAATAATTAATTCATTAGGTATTCATTATTTCATGTCAAGTTCTCAAAGGGCTTTTGTCATAATATTCCACATACTGACCTCTTGTGCCTTAACAAGATTAACCAAGGTTATTACTTGCTATTTTCTACTACCCCATACTTACCCTACTATTATTCAATAGATTTCAATGAGTTTCATTAGGACAACTCATAAAACTAGGAGTGACTTCAACTAAGAAATAGTTACCAGTTGTGGGGATATTTTAAATGCATAGAGATTGACATGAAATATAGGCAATTTAATCACAAGTGTATGCTTTTAAATCAAAGTATGAGCAGGATCTGTTTGGTAATCTAATGATGACAAATACTGTTAAATAATTGCATAAGAAACACAAAATTTAAGGAACTCAGCTATACCAGTAACTTAAAATTCAGAAATAAAACAGGAAATTTCTAAATAAATGAAAGAAATATTGAGATTTGATAAGAGAAGAAGTTATTGAATGTGAAAATTAAGAATGGAAGGGTGTTATAATGTTCCTCATAGGAAAAAAATTAAATTCTAATTATAGTATAGAGGTATCATTTCAAGCAAAAGAGAGAATTAAAGCTGCCAATGCATAATTGTGTGAATCCGTAACATTTGAATGTGAACAGACTAAAAGTACAGCTAAGAGTGAAAAAAATAAACTGTGAAAGTTTGGCCAGCTTTATTTCTTTTTCCTGGTACCATTTCAGCCACATCTCCATTTCCAGCTTTTCGGCTGATAGCTATACAAACCTCACTAACTTACTTTTTTACCTTTGTTGACTCCAGACTGGATGATCTCCTCCTAGTCTCCTGAATAGCTAGGACTATAGACATGAGCCACATGTGCCCGGTGCCAGATGTTGAAAAAACTTAATTGATAAAACCCAGTAAATTTCCAGAACAGATAGAGAACAAGTGGCTATGTATTATGGGTTACACATTCTCAGGAGGCTCTCACATATGTATGGACTTAGTCCTTTCTGCTTCTTCTGCTTCTGCTAATCTCTTTGAGCTTTTCACTTACACGAATATTTGGCGTGATTATTAATGTCAAGGAATGATTTGCTATCTACTAAAATGAGTGAATACTTTTCAACTACGTCTATGCAATTGAAAGACAGAAGATAAGAAAATGACTTTACAGGGAAGCGAGGAAGATGCCGGAGGAGCAACAGTGCCTTAGCTGAGCTCCCTCCAACAGTGCAGTTTTCCACCCCAGAGAAACTTTTACCACTAGATAGCTCAAATAAGTTCTAACAGTACAGGGATTTCAGCCAGGAAGGAAAAACCAACATAGTTGGTCTGAAAACACAGATTCGAGCTCTGGGCGGAGTCTCAATGCCACACCAGTGCGGGCGCCAGCACCGCACCGCGCACCCCGCGTACCTCAATGGAGACCAGGTGCAAATCCTCCAGACGGCAGCGAACATACAGATTGCAGGCTGAGCACGGACAGGCTGAAATCGCAGAGACAGTGTGAGTACTCCCACAAAAGACATTCTCACTCGCGCCCACGGAGCAGCTCCTTTCCCAACTGCCAGAGCAAAGTGCCATCTTTGACACTGGCAAAGGGTCAGACTAGACGGGAGCTAAAGCCCGCCTGGGGAAAGCGAGGACCAAGCGGCCATCTTTGAGAAGGGCAAGGGGGACCAAATAGCAAAAGCCAGCTCCGCACAGGAGAACGCCCCCTGCCCAGGTAGGAGGCTCATCCTGGGCCTCGGCTTGGCTAGCGGTGCCCGCCCTGCCTGCCGGAATTCCTAAATTAAAAAATGAAAGCAGCAAGCAGCTATTGGTGGCACAGAACTGCCAAATGGGAGAACAAACCTCCCGAGACCGATAAACGGTTCCATTTAGAAGCCCAATTCCCCGCCCAAAACAGAGCTGAATTCCATACCCAGCTCTGCCCAGAAAATAGATCACATCTTAGGACACAAAGAAAATCTGTACAAATTCAGAAGTATCAAAACCATTCCCTGCATTCTCTCAGACCACAGTGGAATAAAATTAGAGCTCAACTCAAACAGACACCACAGAAAATCCCACAATTCATGGAGACTAAATAACACACTGCTGAACCATCAGTGGGTCATTGAAGAAATTAAAACGGAAATTCAAATGTTTATGGAATTCAACCAAGATGAGGACACAAAGTACCAGCTCCTTTGGGACACAGCAAAGGCAGTACTCAGAGGAAAATTTATATCTCTGAGTGCATACACCAACAAACTGGAGAAATAATGTAAGGAAGCACCTTAATCTCCTGGAAAGAGAACAACAAGCCAAACCCCAAGTCAATAGACGGAAGCAAATAATTAAAATCAAATCAGAATTAAATCAATTGGAGACGAAAAAAAGTATCGAAAGAATCAACAAAACCGAGTTGGTTCTTTTAAAAAATCAACAAGATAGACAGGCCCCTGGCAAACCTGACCAAAAAACGAAGGCAGCACACTCAAATAAACAAGATAAGAGACAAAACAGGTAATATCACCACAGAAATAACGGAAAGTCAGAAAATAATAAGGGACTATTTTGCAAACCTTTATGCCAACAAATTTGAGAACTTGGAAGAAATGGATGATTTCCTAGGAAAAATTCATATCCCCAAACTCAACCATGAAGATTTAAACCTTCTAAACAGACCCATATTCAGTATTGAAATAGAAACGGCAATAAATGATCTCCCATCCAAGAAAAGCCCAGGTCCAGACGGATTCACTGCAGAATTCTACAAGGCCTTCAAAACAGAACTCACACCAATATTTCTCAAACTCTTCAATGAAATTGAAAGAGAACATTCACTACCAGACACATTCTGTGAAGCCAGCATAACCCTCATCCCAATACCAGGCAGGTACTCATCACGGAAAGAAGACTATAGACCAATTTCCCTGATGAACATAGACGCAAAAATTCTCAACAAAATTCTGGCCAATCGACTTCAACAGGTCATCAAAAAAATCATACACCACGATCAAACTGGATTCATCCCAGGGATGCAAAGTTGGTTTAATATACGCAATTCAATTAATGTAATCCACCACATCAACCGGAGCAAGATAAAGAACCACATGGTTTTATCTCTGGTTGCGGAAAAAGCGTTTGACAAAATGCAGCACCCATTTATGCTAAAAGCCCTGGAAAAACTGGGATTGCAGGGAACATTCTTGAATATAATCAAGGCAGTTTATGACAAACCAACAGCAAGCATAACTCTAAATGGTGAAAAATTAAAGCCATTCCCTTTAAAATCAGGAACAAGGCAGGGATGTCCCCTCTCCCCTGCTCTTCAACATAGTACTAGAATTCCTAGCCAGAGCAATTAGGCAAGAAGAAAATATAAAGGGGATACAAATAGGAAAAGATGAAGTTAAACTTTCTCTCTTCGCAGATGACATGATCCTATACTTAAAGAATACCATAGACTCTACCCCCAAGCTACTAGAGCTGATCCAAAACTTTGGCAAAGTTGCAGGATATAAAATAAATCTTCAAAAATCAACGGCCTTTCTCTATGCTAATGACCTGAAGACCGAGGTGGAAATCAGGAAAGCAACTCCTTTTGCAATAGCGCCACAAAACATAAAATACCTCGGAATAACTTTAACCAAAGAAGTGAAAGACCTCTTTGATGAGAACTTTAAAAGCTTGAAAAATGAAATTAATTCAGAAGTAAGGAATTGGAAAAACCTCCCATGCTCCTGTATTGGGAGGATTAATATAATCAAAATGGCAATATTGCCAAAGGCTATCTACAAATTCAATGCAATACCAGTTATTATCCCAACACCATTTTTTAATGAAATAGAGGAAGCAATCCAGAAATTCATATGGAACAATAAAAGACCTAGAACAGCAAAAACAATCCCAAACAGAAAGAACAGTGCTGGAGGAATTACAATACCCAACTTCAAGTTGTATTATAAAGCTATCGTAATAAAAACAGCCTGGTATTGGCACCAGAACAGACCTGAAGACCAATGGAACAGAATTGAAGACCCAGAAATGAACCCACAGAACTATGCCTACTTAATCTTTGATAAAGGAGCTAAAACAATAGTATGGAAGAAAGATAGCCTCTTTAACAAATGCTGCTGGCAAAACTGGCTCAACACATGCAACAAACTAAAACTAGATCCTTATATATCACCTTGCACCAAAATCAATTCCAAATGGATTAAAGACCTCGAAATCAAAACAGACACCCTGAAAACACTAAAGGAAGGAGTAGGAGAAACACTTGGGCTTCTTGGCCCAGGACGGAAATTCCTTAACAAAGACCCAGAAAGGATACAAATCAAAGAAAGTTTGGACAAATGGGACTGCATCAAACTGCAGAGCTTCTGCATGGCAAAGGACATAGCTCACAAGATAAACAGAAAGCCCACAGACTGGGAGAAGATCTTTACTGGCCATTCAACGGAAAAAGGCCTCATATCAAAAATATATGCAGAACTAAAAAAACTACCTTCCTCCAAAACAAAACCGCAAAGAACTAATAGCCCACTCATCAAGTGGGCTAAAGACGTACAAAGAGACTTCTCTGATGAGGAACTGAGAATGGCCAAGAGACATATGAAAAAGTGCTCTACATCACTGGCCATAAAGGAAATGCAAATCAAAACAACACTGAGATTCCATCTCACCCCAGTAAGAATGTCATATATCAAGAAAACTAACAATAACAGTTGTTGGAGGGGATGTGGCCAAAAGGGAACCCTACTTCATTGTTGGTGGGAATGTAAACTGATTCAGCCACTCTGGCAAGCAGTATGGAGATTCCTCAGAAGGCTAAATGTAGAACTCCCCTATGACCCAGCAACCCCACTTTTGGGTATTTATCCAAAAAACCACAAACAAAATCACAGTAAAGCCACCAGCACAACAATGTTCATTGCAGCGCAATTTGTCATAGCGAGAATCTGGAACCAACCCAGATGCCCCTCAGTAGACGAATGGATCAGGAAAATGTGTTTCATATACACAATGGAATTTTATGCCTCTATCAGAAAGAATGACATTGCCCCATTTGTAAGGAAATGGAAGGACTTGGAAAAAATTATACTAAGTGAAGTGAGCCAGACCCAAAGAAACATGGACTCTATGGTCTCCCTTATTGGGAATAATTAGCACAGATTTAGGCAAGTCACAGCAGAGGATCACAAGAGCCCAATAGCTATACCCTTATGATCACATAAGATGATGCTAAGTGAAATGAACTCCATTTTATGGAAATGATTGTTATATCACAGTTGTAACTACTTTCAACATCCCACGTGTATCTGTAGTTTCTACTATTGATGATGTTCGTGTATCACCTTCTTGTGATTGTATCTACACAATCTCTGTAATCTTATCTGAGTGTATGGGAAACAGTGTGTACTGGCATTAGAATTAGGAAATTCAAAGGGAATACCAAAATTGAGAGACAAAGGGTAAAATAAGAGAAACAACAACAAAAGTAATACTTGCAAAACTGTTTGGTGTAAGTGAACTGAACACCTCAGGGGGGGAAGGTGGAGGGGGGAGGGGGGTATGAGGGACAAGGTAACAAACAGTACAAGAAATGTATCCAATGCCTAACGTATGAAACTGTAACCTCTCTGTACATCAGTTTTATAATAAAAACTTAAAAAAAAAGAATCAGTCTGACACAGGGGAGAAAGAGCACAGGAATTTTCACCTTCGTTTCATAACATTTCTAAGGCCATTGGCAAGAATAGCCTCTTTTGTCCATTGTAATTATTAATAAATGTTTTATTTTTCCATTCAAAAAAATTGTTGGAGGGGATGTGGCCAAAAGGGAACCCTACTTCATTGTTGGTGGGAATGTAAACTGGTTCAGCCACTCTGGCAAGCAGTATGGAGATTCTTCAGAAGGCTAAATGTAGAACTCCCCTATGACCCAGCTACCCAATTTTGGGTATCTATCCAAAAGGCCACAAACAAGAACATGCTAAAGCCACCAGCAAAACAATGTTCATCGCAGCACAATTTGTCATAGCTAGAATCTGGAACCCACCCAGATGCCCCTCCGTAGATAAATGGATCAGGAAAATGTGGTACATATACACAATGGAATTTTATGACTCTATCAGAAAGAATGACATTGCCCCATTTGTAAGGAAATGGAAGGACTTGGAAAAAATTATACTAAGTGAAGTGGGCCAGACCCAAAGAAACATGGACTCTATGGTCTCCCTTATTGGGAGTAATTAGTACAGGTTTAGGCAAGTTACAGCAGAGGATCACAAGAGCCCATTAACTATACCCTTGTGAACACAAAAGATGATGCCAAGTGAAATGAACTCCATGGTATGGAAACGATTGTTACATCACAGGTGTAATTACTTTCAACGTACCATGTATATCTGTAGCATCAATTATAGATGATGTTCTTGTATAACCTTCCTGTGGTTGTACCTACACTATCTCTGTAACATTATCTGAGTATATTGGAAACCATGTATACTGGTATTAGAACTAAGAAATTGAAAGGGAATACCAAAATTGAGAGACTCAGGGTAAAAAAAGAAAAACAACTACAAAAGCAATACTTGCAAAACTGTTTGGTCTAAGTGAATGGAACAACTCATGGGGGGAAAGGGAAAGGGAGTGGGGGGAGGGGGGAATGAGGGACGAGGTAACAAACAGTACAAGTAATGTATCCAATGCCTAATGTATGAAACTGTAACCTCTCTGTACATCAGTTTGATAATAAAAATTTGGAAAAAAAAAGAAAATGACTTTACATACCAAAGATTGACCTTCTGCTCAAGACATACAAGAATCAACATCATATTATTTAATTAGAAAACAAGTGCCCAAATGGATCTAATAATTATGGAGGTGTAATATGGTGATACTCGTTACCTGGGAAGTGAAGAACATGGTTATAATGGTTCAAGGACAGCCTGGTAAAAGCAAGTGAGACATTCCCCATTTCAACGTGGATGTGACAGCATGCTACTATAATCCTAATATTATAGGAGGTATTGGTAATTGGATGGTAGTCTGAGGTTGACTCATTTACATTGGCAACCCGATTGTAAATTTAACTAAAGGAAGACCAGTTAGGGCACTGTTCATGTTGTAGAGAGTTTCTTTTCTCTTTTTTAACCAGTGTGAATCCATGAATTAAAACCTCACTACCACAAAACATTAACACCTAAATAAAAATAGGAATTGATATTCTTGTTATCTAATTCACTAGGCTCAGTGAAAAAAAACAGATCAATGAATGCAATATTTCAAAAATTAGGTAGAGCTGGGTGTCAATACCTTATTCTGAGATCTTAGCTGCTCAGCAGCCTGAGATCTGAGGGCTGCTGATCAAAGGCAATGAAGGTCAAGAAGTCGATGAGACTTTTATCTCCAGTGAACCACCAGAAAAATGGAAGTAGTGCTGTCACTCAAAGTGATAGAGCGCTAGTCTTGATCAAAGAAGCTCAAGGACAGTGCCCCGGCTCTGAGTTCAAGTCCCACACTAGTACAATAAACATTGTGTAGAAATCTATCATTGGCAAACAATTCAAATATGAGTCATATATTTATAGGTTACTGTAGATGGCTTAAATAGTTAGTAGCTAGAGGATAAAGATATGATGGTCATTTGTGCCTATGTCTGAGGTATTAAGCTGGTTAATGTTTCTTGTCACAACTGCTAAGACTCATATTCATTCTTAATTAAGTAAAGACAACTCTAACACAATAGATGAACGAATGCACATTATGAAGAGATAGTATCATCTACATAAATATTGCTTTTCAAAACCATAATTTTATGATCTCAAAGTAATTGTGCAAAGGAGCTGTCATTCAACAAAGGAGTGTACCAACACAATGCATCTTGGTTGCGTTGTATTGAAACAAGGTTTCAAAGGACTTCTGCTAATAAAAATTTCCAGATACATAATATTGGAGATCTATCAATGGCATTGAAAAACCATTTTTTCCTCAGTGAATTCTCTATCCAACATTAACTTCTGGATAGCTCTCTGCATGGTCTCATTCCTTAGACTGTAGATAACAGGGTTGAGTGTTGGAGGAATTACTGTGTAAAAGATAGAGAGAAAAAGATCCAAGGTAGTTGAGGAGTCTGAAGTTGGTTTGAGATTTGCACACATGCCTGAGGAGAGGAAAAATGAGACAACAAAGAAGTGTGGCAGGCAGGTGGAGAAGACCTTAGATCGGCCTTCAGCAGAGGGGATTCTTAGAACTGTGGAGAATATGTGGGTGTAGGAGAAGGCGATGGAGATGAAACAGGTGAAGGCTGCCCCAATGATGACAATATGTACACTATCGACAGCAAGGTAGTCATTGGAACAGGAGAGCCTCACAATTTGAGGGATATTACAGAAGAATTGGTGAATTACTTTGGCTTTACAGAATGTGAGACAATGTGACAGCCATATACAAAGTTCCTGTGATGCCTCCACTTACCCATACAGCTGTCACAGCTCTCTTACACTTTCTGGGATCCATGAGGAGCTCATAGTGCAGTGGGTAGCAAATGGCTACATAGTGGTCATAAGACATCACCGTGAGAATGGCCAGCTCAGCCCAGCCCAAAGAGGTGAAGAAGAAAACCTGGAGCATGCACTGAGCATAGGAAATATAGCCGTTGCCCGTGAGGGAATTTGCAATGGACTGGGGGACAGTGACAGAGATGAAGGAGGCATCCAGAAGGGAAAGTTGCTTCAGGAAGTAATACATGGGAGACTGGAGTTGCTCATCCACTGATGTGATGGTGATAATGATGAAGTTGCTTGTCAAGGCTAAAAGGTACATCACCAAGAACAGGAAAGCTGGTAAGAGCTGCAGATGAGGATTCTGAGAAAACCCCATGAGGAGGAATCCACTTACTTTGGTTCCATTTGTCAGAACCATTTGAAAGAAACAAATTGTATTAGCACCTGGAAAATTTAATCATATGTGAAATTCAGTCAAAGAAACCTAAATCAGCACCTATTTGGTAATCATTGTTTAGTTCTACAGTTCCTGATAAGTAATGTCTCATTTTTGAAATGCTATATATATTAGTTTACTGCTACTACTAGTAGTGTACAATAATTAATTTATAGTTTTGGGTTTGTGTGTCCCTTCTGGGGATGAACTGAAGGCCTGGGCCTTCTATTGTATTCAAGAGTAGTGTTTTACTACTTGAGCTACTGTTCTGATTCCACCTTTGTAGTTTTTAATTAGAGATAAGAATCTCAAGGACTTGCCTAATCCTGTGCTAGTTATTCTCTATGTGGGAGACCATAGTGTCCTTGTTTCATTGGGTCTGGCTCACTTCACTTAGTATAATTTTTTCTAAGTCCTTCCATTTCCTTATGAATGGGGCAATGCCATTCTTTCTGATAGAGGCATAAAATTCTATTGTGTATATGTACAACGTTTTCCTGACCCATTTGTCTACTGAGGGGAATCTGGGTTTGTTCCATATTCTAGCTATGACAAATTGTGCTGCGATGAACATTGTTGTTCTGGTGGCTTTAGTATGTTCTTGTTTGTGGTATTTTGGTTTGATGTCCAAAAGTGGGGATGCTGGGTCATAGGGTAGCTCTATGTTTAGCCTTCTGAGGAATCTCCATACTGCTTACCAGAGTGGCAAGTCACAGCAGAGGTTCACAACATCCTCTGATCCTCACAAGATCACCAATAGCTATACCCTTATGAACACATAAGATGATGCTAAGTGAAATGAACTCCATGTTATGGAAACGACTATTATTTCACTGTTGTAACTACTTTCAATGTGCTATGTGAATCCGTAGCTTCTATTATTGATGATCTTCTTGTATCCTCTTCCTGTGGCTGTACCTGCACTATCTCTGTATCTTATCTGAGTACATTAGAAACCGTGTATACTGGCATTAGATCTAGGAAACTGAAATGGAATACCAAAATCGAGAGACACAGGATAGAAAAAGACAAACGACTACAAAAGCAATACTTGCAAAACTGTTTGGTGTAAATGAACTGAACAACTGATGGGGGAAAGCAAAGGGGGAGGGTGCAGGAGGTAATGAGGGAGGAGGTAACAAACAGTACAAGAAATGTGTCCAATGCCTAACATATGAAACTGTAACCTCTCTGTACATCAGTTTGACAATAAAAATTAAAAAAAAATCTCAAGGACTTTCCTGTCTGAGCTTGATTGGAATCATGATTCTCTGATCTCAGGCTCCAGAGTAGCTAGGATCAGTTCCTGCCTTTGAATATGTTTTTTAAAAAGACTTTTAACAAAAAATCACTTAAATTAAGAATTATTCAGTTAAGGTTTTTCACTATTACCTACATGTGTCAAAGATTCTTTGAAGAGCTTGGATGATTCTTTACTTAAATAAACTCATAAATACCAGTATTTCTTAATTTAAAGATTTCCAGGGGGCTGGGAATATGGCCTAATATGGCCCAAGTGCTTACCTCATATTCATGAAACCCTGGGTTCGATTCCTCAGCACCACATATATAGAAAAAGCCGGAAGTGGCGCTATGGCTCCAGTGGCAGAGTGCTAGCCTTGAGCAAAGAGAAGTCAGTGACATTGCTCAGGCCCTGAGTTAAGGCCCCAGGACTGGCCAAAACAAAACAAAGCAAAAGATTTCCTATTCATTGCTCATCACTTTAATACTATACCTAAATTAAATAAGGAGTCGTAAAATGTTCAAATTTTCAGTGACCTATGCTTATTCTCATGTTAAAATTAACATCCTTGAATCCCCAAACCAACTCAAAGATTGTTAATATTGTCATAATTCTTACAGTATTTTCCTCTTCCTCATCCAAAATTAGAAAACTCACCACTTTTCTTCTAGGTGTTTAGAAAGCCTTGGAATGTCGTCACAACATCTGACATTTCTTCTAGAATGACACAGACCTTGAAGATCTTATTTTCCAAGAAACAGGGTCAGTTGAGGCTTTTAGGGGGAGGTACAGGGTGACATTTTTCAAAACACACACATGCCAAATGATTAAAAGAAATCATTTTCTCTCTCCCCGTGGAGGCTGAAACTGAGATCGTTGAAGTTACCATATGAAGACAAGAGTGGATTGGCAAACTTGCGATTCTGTTGCCTGTAGCTCAAGGTTGTGAAACTTAAAGGATCTATGAATTGTCTAGAGAATTGTGAAGATTCAGGGCTCATGCGCACACTCACACGTTCCCATGCAGAAGGTCTCAGGTGGAGCTGGGGAGGAAGCCAAGCGCTTGCCAGGCTCTCAGGTGCAGCCTGGGCTGCGGGTCTGAGCTCCACATGAGAAGCAGCACCTTGCCAGCTGAGTCGTGCACTTCAGGAAGTCTCACAGGCAAATTTAAGTGAGTTTAAAGTAACTGTATCTTTAGCTCGAGCCTCCTAGAAACTTACATGTTAGTGGTCATTTTTATGTTTAACTTGAGGCCTGGGTACTGAACGTCACACTTTGGTCGGCTATTTCAGTCTTTCATTATGACAGTGAAGGTAATAAATGGTTTCTGAGAGTTCCCAGAAATCATCTAATTGTTCTCCTCGAAAAAGGCACAAGGTGATCCTGGAGATTAAAACATATTATGATATTTCTGTGACCATGCTATAAATTTTGCATTTTCTATATTTGACACTTTTCCTTAAACCCCAACCAGGAGAGATTGGTTTAGTAGGGGAAAATTTCATTTATTTCTAGTATTCACACATAGCTTTTTGAAATTATTGTGTAATTTTTACTGGTCTTATTATTATTTGTTGAACTGTTATACAGAAGGAATTTCTCACTTACTATCATCTTGTACTATATTCGGGAAAGCACATGGAATTTTGTGGTAATTCTGTAGGCATGAAAATTAGGTGGCCTAAGTTTGAATTCTGGTTCTACAATTTACTTTTAAATTTTTTGGCAAAATCTTTTTTCTTGTTTAGAAAATGTTTGAGGCATTGCTCTCCAAAGTTGTCTTAAGAATATTTTAATAGCCTCAACAAAGCTGTGCTTCAACCATATCCTTTCTTTTTTATTTTATTATTTAGTTTTATTGTCAACATGGTGTACAGTGGGTTTAGAGTTACATATGTAAGGTAGTGAATACATATTTTGTCAAAATTGTTGCACCTTCCTCATTTTCTCCTGCCATCCCTCCCCCCACCACCAACCCTTTCTGTTTAAAAAATATTCATTTACAGATTTGCAAATCTATTTTCTGGACTGGACTGAACTCTCCATCCTCCTGACTCAACCTCCCATGTACTTTGAGAGTTATCCACCACCAATGCCATGGTTTTCTTTCCTCTCTTTGGAAGGGACTGTGTGTGTGTGTGTGTGTGTGTGTGTGTGTGTGTGTGTGTGTGTGTGGCAGTCCTGGGGCTTGAACTCAGGACCTGATCTCTGTCTCTGAGCTTCTGTTTTGAGCTTTTGTGCTGAAGGCCAAACACAGCCCCACTCTTAGCTTTTTAGTGGTTAATGGGACATAAGACTTCACTGACTTTCCTGTTTGAGCTGGCTTTGAACTTTGATCCTCAGATCTCAGCCTCCTGAGTAGATAGGATTACAGGGGTGAGCAATGAGTACCCAGATTTTGAAGAGTTCTCGAATTTGTTGGCATAAAGCTTTGCAACATAGTCCCTTATTTTGTTCTGAATTTTGGTTGTTTCTGTGGTGATGTTACCTGTTTCATCTCTGATCTTGTTTATTCGAGTGTGCTGCGTTCGTTCTTTGGTCAGGTTTGCCAGGGGTCTGTCTATCTTGTTGTTGTTTTCAAAGAACCAACTCTTTGTTTTGTTGATTCTTTCGATGGTTTTTTTCGTCTCCAATTGATTTAATTCTGATTTGATTTTAATTATTTGCTTCCGTCTATTGACTTGGAGTTCTTGTAGTTCTTGTAGTTCTCTCTCAAAGAAATTAAGGTGCTTCCTTAAATTATTGAGTTGCTGTTTCTCCAGTTTGTTGATGTATGTACTCAGAGATATAAATTTTCCTCTGCGTACTGCCTTTGCTGTGTCCCAAAGGAGCTGGTACTTTGTGTCCTCAACTTGGTTGAATTCCATAAACATTTGAATTTCTGTTTTAATTTCTTCAATGACCCACTGATGGTTCAGCAGTGTGTTGTTTAGTCTCCATGAATTGTAGGATTTTCTGTGGTGGCTGTTTGAGTTGAGCTCTAATTTTATTCCATTGTGGTCTGAGAGAATGCAGGGAATGGTTTTGATACTTCTGAATTTGTACAGATTTTCTTTGTGTCCTAAGATTTGATCTATTTTGGAGAATGTTTCATGTGCTGCTGAGAAGAATGTGTATTCTGTTGTTGCTGGGTGGAATATTCTGTAGATATCAGTTAAGTCTAGTTGGTCTATGCAATTATTTAATTCTGTGGTTTCTTTGTTCAGTTTTTGGCATGTTGATCTGTCCAGAGGTGACAGTGGAGTGTTACAAGTCCCCAACTATTAATGTGTTTGGGTCTATGAGTGTTTTGGAGTCAGTAGTGTTGGTTTGATGATGTTGAGTGCTCCTGCATTTGGTGTGTAGATATTTAGGATGGTTATATCTTCCTGTAGGAGAGATCCCTTTACTAGTATGTAGTAACCTTCTTTGTCTCTTCTTACCTTTTTTAATTTGAAGTCAATTTTGTCTGATACTAGGTTTGCAACTCCCGCCTGCTTATGGGGGCCATTTGCTTGATAGATTTGATTCCAGCCTTTCACTTTTAGATGATGTTTACTTTTGCTGGGTAGATGTGTCTCTTGGAGGCAGCAGAAAGATGGATCTTGATTTTTGATCCAACTTATGAGCCTATGTTGTTTGATTGGAGAATTAAGTCCGTTAATGTTGAGAGTTAGGATTGAGAGATGATCGTTTGTTCCTTTCATTATCACTATCTTGTTAAAAGCTGTTTCTTCCAATTTCTTGATCTGATGTTTACTATTTAGGGTTCATTTCTCTGTCTGTATTGGGATCTTGATTATTTTCCCTGTATAGTACATCTTTGAAGATTTTCTGTAACGCTGGTTTGGTGGAGATATATTGTTTCTGTTTTTCCTTACTGTGGAAGACTATTATTTGACCTTCGGCTATGAATGAGAGTTTGGCTGGGTACAGAATTCTTGGTTGGTAGTTATTTTTATTTAGTGTTTGGTATACTTCATTCCAGGCTCTCCTTGCTTTCATGGTCTCTGCTGAGAGGTCTGGGGTAATTCTGATTGCTTTTCCTTTATATGTGATTGTTTTCTTCTCCCTAACAGCTTTAAGGATTCTTTCCTTGTACTCTACTGATCCTGTTTTGATCACAATGTGTCGGTGGGATGTCCTATTCTGGTCTGGTTGGTTTGGGTTTCTAAATGCTTCTTGTATCTGTATAGGCCTTTCCTTCTGGATATTTGGGAAGTTCTCAGCTAATTTTTTTTTTTTTTTTTGGCCAGTCGTGGGCCTTGGACTCAGGGCCTGAGCACTGTCCCTGGCTTCTTCCCGCTCAAGGCTAGCACTCTGCCACTTGAGCCACAGCGCCGCTTCTGGCCGTTTTCTGTATATGGTGCTGGGGAATCGAACCTAGGGCCTCATGTATCCGAGGCAGGCACTCTTGCCACTAGGCTATATCCCCAGCCCCTCAGCTAATATTTTGTTAAATAGGTTGCCTATCCCATTAACCTCTTTCTCCAAGTTTTCCCCAATACCTATTATCCTTAAATTGGGCTTCCTGATCATGTCTTGAATCTCCTGTAGCAATCTGTTTTGTTGATTGGACTGGATTTGTATTGATTTTTTATCTTTCTCCATAGAATCTAAGGAATCTTCAGCTTCTGAAATTCGATCCTCTGCTTCAGTTAGCCGGGACTGTAGGCTAGCTGCTTGATTTCGAATCTCTTTTCCTTCTGACCGGTCTTTCCTGACGATTTTCATGTCATTTCTTAGGTCTTGTATGTACTTCTTTACTTCATTAACCTCATTAATTTGGTTTTGAGTGTTGTCTCTCAAATCTTTAAGCTGGTTAGCTATTTTTTCATTTGACTATTGAAGTTCATTTATCTTTCTATTTGTGGATGCCATGAAATTCTCCATTAATTTTTCCTTTGCCTCCTCACGCTCTAGAATAATTGACTGAAGAGATTCAAACTTTTCATTTATCATGTTTATCAGTAGACTTTGTAGAGCATTTTGGGGGTTCTCTTCTATGTCTTTGACTGACTGCTCTGCTTCCTGCATGTTTTGATTGGGGGATAAGACTTCATTGTTTGCCATCTTTCTTGTGTTCCTTCTGCCCATTTGGGTTGGGGATGCCAGTCTACCAGCACCTGTGAGCACCATTTAAGACCTAAAGCAGCCCTTACTAAGCACTGTTGTATGAATCTTACAAGTTCACAATTATATACAGAAACCCTGTATACCTGTCTATAAAATTAGATTTGATGTTCCTAAAGAATATAATTCCAATATAACAACCGATCCTGGGCCCTGTATTCAGTAGTTACTTATTTACTGTTACAATACTATAAGCAATTCATGTTTTTATATTAAGTTCTTTTAGGACTGTCTTTCTCTATGAACCCCTTTGATTCACTTGGATTAAGCTGGGATACCCTCTATCCAATAACCAGGAGTCAATGGAACCTGGAGGTCCAGGCAGTAAGTCAGGAGGGTAAGTTGGAGGTAGTAACAAGAATAGAGTAAAATGTATTGGTGAGGGGCAGTGGTGATTTTGGTTTAGTTTCAGCAACGTGGAAATGTGGAGAAGAGTAGAATCAGTAAAAAGAACAAGGTTAAAACGATAGACAATGGAGAGTTAGCAGAAAATAGTGTAGGTGTTATTCATAGGAAAGTAATTTTTAAAGAAAGAGAACGCAAGAGAGAAATGAAGTAAAAATAGTGGAGGACAGATGCACAAAACAGAGAAAAATTATTTAAAAAAGAAAAAAAATAAAAATGAAAAAAACCAGAAAAGGAACTGCCCAAACTAACAGAAAAGAAAAAAAAAACTTGATAAAACAAACAAGTGAAATTGGAAAACAAAACAAAACAAAACAAAAAACCGATGACGTTTCAGAAGTGAAAAAAAATTTTTTTTTAAAAGTTTAAAAAATGTTTGAAAAGAAGAAAAAAAAATGGTGTCCATCTTGTTTGGGTGGTCTTTCCCCAGTCTCTGGTTTCCTTGAGATGGTCTGCAGTCTATTTTCCTGATTGGCTGGATTTGACTTGATTTCAGTTTGCAGGGGGTGGTTCTGTTCTGACCCTTCACCCCTGTTGGTGCAATCCTGGGTCTCTGTGGTTTGCACAGCATGCAGGCAGGCCTTGTGCATCCTCTGTAGATGGGGACTTGAGCAGTCTCAGGAACCGTGGCTCCTCTGTCTGCTGTGGGGCCGCTGCCTTTAACACCTGGCTTTGAAAAGGCTGTGGACTCAGCAGGGCGGGGCGCCTCTGGCCTGTTTTACCCGGCTGAGAGTTGCTTGCCTGGGGCAGGCTCCTCCCTCCTGGGCGGGGCGGCCTCCTTGGAGGAGGTGGCTATGGAATGCAGCTCCATTTTGGGCTTGGAATTGGGCTTCCTCTGTGATGGGACCTTTTAACTTTCTCAGGAACTGTTTGTTCCCCCCTCTGGTGTTTCCATCCCCCCAGGAGCTGCTTGCCGCTTTTGCTTTAAATTTATAAATTCCGGTGGGCAGGGCGAGGTACCTCTGGCTAAGCTGCAGCCCAGGACACGCCTCCCGCCTGGGCAGGGGGCGTTCTCCTGGGCAGGGCTGGCTCTCACTGTTCGGTCCCTCTTGCACTTTTCAAAGATGGCTACTTTGACCTCGCTTTCCCCAGGCCCGATTTAGTTCCAATCTGGTCTGACCCTATGCCAGTGGCAAAGATGGCACTTTGCTCTGGCGGTGGGGGAAGGGCTGCCTTCCAGAAGCTGCTCTGTGGGCATGAGTGAGAATATCTTTCGTGGGGTACTCACGCTTTCTCTGCGATTTCAGGTCGTCGGTGCTCATCCGCCATCTGGAGTATTTGTCTCTGGTCTTCCCTGTGTGCTTTAGCTGTGCAGAGTGCGGGTTGCTGTGCCGGGCGCTGTGCCGGCGCCGGCACTGGCGCAGCGGTAGGATGCCGCCCACAGCTCAAATCTGTGTTTTCAGATTAGCAAAGTCGATTTTTCCTTCCTGGCCAGAATCCCTGTACTGTTAGAATTTACTCTGGCTGACTTTCTGGGAGTAAAAGTTTCTCTGGGGTGAGAAAACTGCGATGTCGGAGGGAGCTCAGCTAGTGCTCTGCAGCTCCTCCGCTGTCTTCCTGGAAGTTCTCCCTGCCACTTTCTTTTGTTGTTTTTTTCCTCAGTGTTTTACACCTGATGTTACTGTTACTGTTTTCTGTATCCCAGGTATTGTAAATATGTTTATTCGAACTAGGGAAGGGAAGAGGAACATCATAATGGAGAGGCAAAGGATAAAAGTTGAGTGGCTTTGTTGCTCAATGTGTTAGAGTGCCAGCCTTGAGCTGAAGAGCTCAGGGACAGCGCTCAGGTCCAGAGTGTTGTGCCAAGTCGCTAGACAACCACCAAGAAGGCCACTGAGACTCAGACATTCCGAAATGCAAAAGCAATGCAAGGCTTTATTCAAGCGAGCTGCAACTCAGGCTATGTCCTACCCACCGACACAGCGGAGGTTAGGATTAAGCCCTGAGCTGCAATTACACAGGGTTTATAAAGTCAAAAGCAAAGTTACAGCAATCAGGTGTTCAAGCAAGCAAGATTAGGACACAGGTACAAATCTGATTGGCTCAGGGCTCGAGGAATAGGGCTCGAGGCATTCTAGGGGTGGTTAGAGTTAAGCATTCCCAGCGGTTAGAGTTCTTGACCGGCTGGGCCCTAATAAGCTTGCCCTGGGTCTGCTCACAGGGCCTGCTTATCTCAGGTTTACATGTTAAAATGGGGTTAGCGTGGTAAAGTGGGGCCTGACTTCAAAGTCTGGCATTTCATTCAAAGTCTGGCACTTCATTTCCCCTTTTTTTCTTTGGTACCTTGGGAGCCAATCATGGCTCCATTCTGTCCATTTCACTGGCTTGCCTGTCCAGGGGATGATATAGAGATAAGGCATGGGCCAATAGGGCCCAAAATAGTAACCCAAAACAACTCTGGTCCCTTGGTTTTAAGGGAGGGCTGATGGGTGAAGATCATCCATCTTCTGTAGCTTCTTCAGGCTGACTGAGGGGCGTTGACCTTACCTAGCCAGGAACCTATAACCTTAGTCTACTATACCAAGGGACTGTAAGATTACTTAAACTTCTCAGGTGTGCTCTAAGGGTTGGGTGGCTATGCCCATGTTCCTGAGCAAGCCCAAAACTACCAATGCCTTTTTGCATGGGACTTTACAGAACTCCTGCTAGTTGCTAAAATAAGGGGTCACCTCACTTTGGAGTGAGCTGCCAAAATAACATCAACATTAGCCAGGGTAGCAAGAATAGAAGGCAAAATAAAATTATAACAACTTTCAGTCTAACTTTCTTTCCTTGAGGTGAAGGCAAAGCGGCTGAGTTGGGTGCTTGGAGACCTCCCATGTTCCAACACGGTAATCGTCGTCCAGGGCAAAGGGGTCAGCTGGCCTGGCGTGGAAGCAATGAACCCAAGTGGCGATGCTGTCTAGGGTCCCTTCCACTGTGGTTCTAAGGATTTGGGGTTATGCCTTCGGATGAACACCCAGTCCCCTGGTCTGAATAAATGGGGGGTAGGGACAGAAGCAGAATCATATAATGCCTTAAGTTGGGGTCACATATTCTTGTGCACGAGCTGCAAATAATCAAGTTTACACAAAAATTCAGCATCATCCAAATCAGCAAGCAATTCAGTCTGAAGGCTAGGGATAATGGGCGGGGGGGGGGGTACCCATACATTATTTCAAAAGGAGTAAAGACAAGCTGATAGAGAGAATTTCTTACTCTAAGCAGAGCAAAAAGAAGGAGTGACACCCCATCTGCGCCAGTCTCTAAGGCCAATTTAGTTAAGGTCTCTTTTAGAGTCTGATTCATTCTCTCTACCTGTCCTGAACTCTGGGGTCTATAAGCACAATGCAATTTCCAATCTGTCCCCAGTGCAGCGGCTATTCCCTGACTTACTTTTGAGATGAAGGCCGGTCTGTTTTCTGACCCAGTGGTGGATGGGAAGCCATACCTGGGTAGGATTTCTTCCAGGATCTTCTTGGCCACTACATTCGCAGTCTCATGCTTTGTTGGATAGGCTTCAACCCATCCTGAAAAGGTGTCTACAAAAACTAGCAAATATTTGTATCCAAATTTTCCAGGTTTAATTTCTGTGAAATCTACTTGCCAATACACGCCTGGCCTATCCCCACGGAGGCGAGCTCCTTTAATCCCTTGTTGATTGGGGGGCATTGGTAAGCTGACAGGCCTTGCAACTTTTAACAATATCTTCAATAAGTTGGTCTCCTTGTCTAATTTTCACTTTGGAGTGTCGGAGCAAGTCCTGCATTCTTTGGGTTCCCATGTGAGAAGCTCGGTGGATTCTCTTAAGGATCCCCTTACCCAGCCCTTGTGGCAAGATAAGTTTCCCTTCACAAGTTTTCCACCAGTCATTGTTTCCTTCTCTGTCTGGGATTTTGTGGGCCATGGGAATTTTCTTCATCCACTCCAAGTCTTCTTGGGAATACTGGGGCACAGCGGGCAAAGCTCGTTGCCCTGGGTGTATTAGAGTCAATACCTCTGTTCATATAGAAGCTTGATCATCTCAGCAAACCCAGATATCCTCAGCAGGCAAAAGCCTGCTGTTGCTGTTCCCAGGAACTCTGACTTGTCTGGCTGATTTAGGCATAGGGATTTTCAGCACAGTCTCTTTACATGCATCTGACAGCCAATGCTTGCCCTCTCTTAATATGAAGCCCAGATAGGTGACTTCAGGTTTACAAATTTGTGCCTTTTAACATTCTAGTTTGTAAAAGCTTTTTCCTGACTGGCTGGGGAACTGATCTCTGATGACCTTTGCAGGCCTTTAACAGATCTCAATAAGGACACAATCTCAGGTCTACAAGCTTTCTTTCCTGAACAGATGTATCAGCTTAAAATTCTCACTGCCAGGCAGAGCTTTGAGTAGATGCAGGGGGTTGAGATTTTAAACCATCCTCTCATTTGACAAACTTACCCTTACTAACCACTATCACAGATGACTGGCAAGTTCCTGCCCAGTAGACAGACATGGGCATTGGAGAGGCATGCTTATGAACTATTCTTCTAGGATTTCCTGGCTTTGATTAACTTTTGAAAGGCCAAACAGGAATGACTTTAGGATCTGACACCATCTCTGCCATCCAAGCAGTGGCTTACTGCCTCTGGATGCTCCATCACTTTTGTCCCAGGAGGAGTGACTTTCCACTGGACTTGGACTCAGGGCATGAGCACTGTCCCCCAGCTCTCCAGCTCAAGGCTAGCACCCTACAACTTTGAGCTCCACACAACTTCGTTCCTAGCACTCTGCTGGCTGAGTGGAGACAAGTCTCTCACAGGGACCTTTCTCTGCCTGGGCTGGCTTCAAACCGCAGATTTCAGGTTAGTGAGTCTTACAAGAGGCCACTTTACTCCAATTAAAAGCAACAAGGTGGTCCACACAGAAGTAGTTTTTAAGCATGCGCTTACCTGGAACTTATTAAGGGCCAGTATTAGATCTTGACAAACTTGTAGAAATCACCTGTGCTTCTCTGTAGGTCTGCTGGAAACTGTTACAAAAAACCTACAAAGAAGCTGGAATGGCAATTAAACATTTTGGTAGCCACAATTCTCCTTTTCTCACTTTGCAATTAGGACAATTTTACTTCCAAATTTCTTATCTAGAAATGTATTCTTGACTTCCAAAGCCTTTTTAACACTAACATAATGCTTTAGGTTTTATCTGCATTGGAAAAACTCTGAAGCTTACCACATGGCATGAAGACCTTTGAATTTTTCCTTAATGCAAGAATTACAATTACAGAATTAGAAATACTTATCCATTCAGCTTTCCAATATATTAGTGCAAAACATTGGCCCATTTTGCCATTTCTTCCTACATACATAGAGTTAATGAGAGTTTACTTCTATCCCCATTAGTTTAATATATATCCTTTAAAATCCTAATTACAAAAATAGCACAGGAATCAAATCGCATCAGATTAACTTCAACTATTTAAAAAACTTTTCTAATTCTTAGTACCTCTCAAGGGGCAGTTTTAGAAATTACAGTCAAATCATTCATTTTTGCCACAAGGTTTCCAATGTTCACCTGAAAACAAAGACAAAAGAAAGGCCTCCATTGGCCCATCTCCATTCTACTCCTCAGAGCTTGATGAACTGTCTTGGTGCCGCCTTGTCCTCTTCCACCATGAATGGACACCCCCTTATGGCTGTCCCACCACGTGGGCTGGCTAAGCTGCACCTTTGCCAGATCACCCCTCACTCCTGTGGATAGGCACACAGGCCCATCCCAGGCTTTTCCTGTCTTTTCCTATTGGTCTTTGAACTGAGAAATCCAAGCATTTTTTTTTTAACAGTGATAAACCTTTACATCCAAATTTCTGACACTCAGCGCCAATTTTTTTAATTAAGCATTTTTTAACTATAGTTCCTCTTTAAAACAATGCAATAATCCTTTAAAGCATTTGGTAATGCCCAAACTTGACCATTTGAATTTAAACTTAAACTCACTCAATTTTACATCATACTAACAGTCTTGAACATGTTCACACTCACACATGCACACACACATACATATTCAAAAGATCTTAAAGCACGCAGAATAAGCATCGGCTGTACATTTTCCAGTGGCAAGAGGTATTTTGTCAATCTTACTCCTGCAACACCCAAATTTTAAGACAAAAACCTTTAACAAATGATTTTAGCATTCTCCGGCCTCATTTTCCAGGGCTTGATAGTTTTAGTAAAACATTTTTAGTCTGCTTAAGAAGGCTGGGCTGGGGTCCCGCCAGAGTTCTTTTTTTGCAGACACACTGATTGTGAGCTGTCGCCTGTACGTCTCATGCAGGTTTGACACAAGAGAGACTGTTAGACTTACTAACACAGACAACAGCACTGCGCGGTGGGGTCACTCCCCACTGCCTGTGGGTGGCTTGGGCTGGCCCCATGTCTGCCCCTGTTGGCAGCGGCTGTGGGTCAGGACTTGGGGCCAACGCCTCCGTGCCCTGGGCTGCCAGCGCCAGGACTGGTTGGGACCCTCCAGAGTGGAGGGCACAGCTGAAACATTTTAAGAAAGGCCGAACCCAAGCTGGAATGTCCCTGTCAACTAGTTCCCGCCAGGTGTCTATATAAGGAATCTGGTTTAGATAGCCTAAATGAGGGGTGTTGATTCAAAGCTCCCCTCAGGTGGCCAATTAGCCTCAAGGATGGGCCATTCTGACTTGCACAGGGTGATTTTCCTCCTTACGGGCCACACCTCGCTTCTGAGCTATCTCCTTGACCTCCCTTCAGTGAGCTAGGGTCAAATCTAGAGGGCCAGATGGAGGTTCCCAAGATAGAACGTTACCAATAGCTCTGATCAGATGTTTAGTTCAAAAGGCTACAAAAAAACAAACAATACAACACACAGGCATGAGAATAAGAAAAGCTATGAGTTGGAGATCTCCTAGGTTGGCCCACAAGCCTCCTCCTGCAAGCTAGAAGCAGCAGGAGCAGACCTAAATTGGCCCACAACCTCCTGCAAGGGTGCAGGAGGAGTGGACATAAGTGGACCCAAGTATCAGGGGTGGAGAGTCTGGGGCATCCCCCAGTCTCCCTGGATTTCCAAGTAAGTGCGTCTGCTTCGACAACCCCTTCAAGAACCCCTTTAAGAAATAAGCAAAAGCAAAACAGACAAACAGACAGATAAATTACAGGACAAGACAAATGAACAGCGCTGTTTCCTTACCTTTGGAGTCTGGGGTCTCGGGGGTCTCTGGGGCGATCCTGGACGAGCCCCCAAATATTGTGCCAAGTTGCGAGACGACCACTAAGAAAGCCACTGAGACTCAGACGTTCCGAAATGCAAAAGCAAGGCAAGGCTTTATTCAAGCGAGCTGCAACTCGGGCCACGTCCTACCCACTGACACAGCAGAAGTTAGGAGGAAGCCCCGAGCTGCAATTACACAGGGTTTATAAAGGCAAAAACAAAGTTACAGCAATCAGGTGTTCAAGCAAGCAAGATTAGGACATAGGTACAAATCTGATTGGCTCAGGGCTCGAGGCATAGGGCTCGAGGCATTCTAGGGGTGGTTAGAGTTAAGCATTCCCAGCGGGAATAGAGTTCCCAGCGGTTAGAGTTCTTGACCGGCTGGGCCCTAATAAGCTTGCCCTGGGTCTGCTCATAGGGCCTGCTTATCTCAGGTTCACATGTTAAAGTGGGGTTTGCGTGGTAAAGTGGGGCCTGACTTCAAAGTTTGGCACTTCATTCAAAGTCTGGCACTTCACAGTGTTCAAGCCCCATGACTGACAGAAAAAAAAAAAAAAAGAGAGTAAAAGGTGAACCAATGCAGCAGGAATACTTACAAAGCAATATGCTGTAATCCAACTATAAAACTCATGGGGTGGAGGGAGGTAAATTGGAAGGGGGTAAGGAGGAAAAAATGAGTGGAGGAGGTAACAGTTTTGCTAATTAATGTACTCACTGCCTTATGTATGAAAATGTAACCCCTCTGTACATACTTTGAGAATAAATAAATAAAGATGTTAAATAAAGGAAAAAAGCAATGTTGGGTCACCTGTGCCTTTAAGGGGCCACAGCTTGTTGGGCTCGCTCTCTCTATTTCCCCTCCGCTTGGGGGGAAGGGGCTTATCCACCCCTTCCTGGGTGGTCCTTTAGCGCTCTCACGTGGGAGCGATGGCCACAGGTAGCCTCGGTGGCATGTGGTCGCAGGGTGCCCAAAACCGCCAAGAACGACATGGATGTGTGGGCCCCTGGAGAAAACTTCTAGGGCTTCGGAAAATAAGGCTTCAACTTCCATCTAGTGCAGTTCCATCATCCCTCACTGGGTGGTGGACAACAACAGCTGACCTTGGCCTGCCCCTCTCCTTCCTGCCTTTAACAGGAAGAGAAGCCCTGCTCCTGGGGCGAGCATGTGTACAATGGAGGGGTACCCCAGGGGCCCATCCTTGGGGGTCTAGGCCTCCGCCCCTAAAGGAGGTCCCCTGACATCACTTGATGGACAGCCCTCTGTGACCAATCTGCAATCCCTCTCTTGTGCCCGCCCTCGGGGGTATATCTGGGCGGCTCCTCATTTGAATAAACAGAAGCCCTAGAGGTGTCTTCCTTGGCGGGTTTGGGACATCCTGCGACCACACGCTACCGAGGGATAGGTGTGGCCATTGCTTCCACATGAGAGCGATAAAGGACCACCCAGGAAGGGGCGGACAAGCCCCTTTCCCCCCAAGTGCAGGGGAAGTAGAGAGAGTCCAACAAAGCAAGAGAAAGAGATCGAGAGTTAAAATTGTATCTTGTAGCTATTTAACACATTGAGATCTATATCAAAAATAACCAGAGCCAAATATGCTGAGGGCCTATATCCAGGAGTATATTGTCTATCTGAAAAGCACAAATTTAAGAGTTTAATCCTCAGTACTGCCAACATTAAACAAACAAAACATTTTTGTAAGGTACATATTGATTTTCCACTAAATATTTTAAAACGGTTCCTTAAAATATTTTATTAGTCCATATTAGTAGTGGGTTTTCATTGTGACATTTCTCATACATGCTTACTATGTTCTTGATCAGTTTTCTCCTCCCCTTCTCCTCCTTCACAAAGCATTTGCAACAGATTTCACTCTTCTAGACATGTACACAAAGTACTAGTACCATATTCGCTTTCCTTCTTTTTTCTACCTCCATCACCTTTACTTCCCGATATGCTCAGCTTAAGAAAGACCTGTCTTTTATTCATATGAGTCATTTGTAAGATATTCTTCATTATTTCATGTTAAGCCTCAAAGGCATTTTACCATAGTATCCCATATATTCATACCTTGTACTTTAATAATATTGCCTACCCCCTTTATTACACTCTAGTTTCCTGTCCTTATGGTCTTTCAGTGAAAAGTTGTGGAATTACTGAAGAGTTCTTCAGTATGGATCTTGTACTCTCCCTCCTACTATTCATTCAAATGATTCCAGGTGTATTCAGAGCTATGTGTGAAATGCTCAATAATAAACGTTCCTGCAAACATGTAGGAGAACACGTACATTACTATGGAATAAATGAAGATTGATTTGTTTAGGGAAACAATACATTACAGAGAGGTGAAGATCAATGAAAATTTTTTTATTAAAGTTGACATCTTTATTATTCAAAATATTTGTTGAGGAGCTGGGGATATGGCCTAGTGGCAAGAGTGCTTGCCTTGTATACACGAGGCCCTGGGTTCGATTCCCCAGCACCACATATACAGAAAACGGCCAGAAGTGGCGCTGTGGCTCAAGTGGCAGAGTGCTAGCCTTGAGCAAAAAGAAGCCAGGGACAGTGCTCAGGCCCTGAGTCCAAGGCCCAGGACTGGCAAAACAACAACAACAACAACAACAAAATATTTGTTGAGTTTGAAATATTTTTGAATACATTTTGAATATATTCTTTGAATACAGTTTTAATATTTTTGAATTATAAAACCACTGATCTGGGGAGCAAAAATTCATTGAGATAGTCACTGATTGCTCATGACTACAATTTTATCTACCCAGAAGGTTGAGATATGACATTTATATATATTTAATTTACAAATTTTATTATTAAAGTGATGTACAGAAAGGTTACAGTTTCATACGTTAGGCATTGGATACATTTCTTGTACTGTTTGTTACCTCCTTCCTCATTCCCCACTCACTCCCCCTCCTTCTTTTCCTCCCCCCCATGAGTTGTTCAGTTCATTTACACCATACAGTTTTGCAAGTATTGTTTTTGTAGTTGTTTGTCTTTTTACCGTGTCTCTCGATTTTGGTATTCCCTTTCAGTTTCCTAGTTCTAATGCCAGTATACACGGTTTCCAATGTACTCAGATAAGATACAGAGATAGTGCAGGTACAACCACAGGAAGGGGATACAAGAGGGTCATCAATAATAGAAGCAATGGTTTCACATCGCATGTTGAAAGTAATTACAACAGTGATATAACAGTCTTTTATAACAGTCTTTTGGAATTCATTTCACTTAGCATCATCTTATGTGTTCATAAGGGTGTAGCTATTGGTCTCTTGTGTTCCTCTGCTGTGACTAGCCTAAACCTGTGCTAATTATTCCCTATCAGGGAGACCATAGAGTCCATGTTTCTTTGGGTCTAGGTCACTTCACTTAGTATAATTTTTTCCATGTCCTTCCATTTCCTTATGAATGGGGCAATATGACATGACATTTATAAGCTAGCCTTGATATGCCCTGATTCAGTGCCTGATTTCTTCAGGTGAACTGGAGATTTGAGTCACCAATTTGTCCCTCTAGGTTGGCTTCTAACTGTGAGCTCATGTCTCAACCTTCTGGGCAGATAAAATATACTAAGTGAACTGAGCCAGACCCAAAGAAACATAGACTGTATGGTTTTCCTCATTGGTAATAGTACATGTCTATGATAATCCTAACAGAAGATCACAATAGTTCAATAACTATGTGCATATGAACACATAGGATGATGCTAAGTGAAATGAGCTCCAAGTTATAGAAATGAGTGATTTCCCATTGTCTTTGTTATTTTCAATGTACCATTGGAAATTATGTCACTTTTGTTTATCTTTTTGTTCCCCTGGGTTTTACCCCTGATGTCACTGTTACTGATTTCTGTATCCTGGGTGTTGTACATGTTTATTGGAACTAGGGAAGGGAAGAGGAACATCAAAATGGAGACACAAGGGTAATAGGTGAATCAATGCAACAGGAATACTTACAAAACAATATGCTATAATCCAACTATACCACTCATAGGGTGGAGCGAGGAAACTGGGGAGGGGGGAGGAGGGAAAAATGAGGGAGGAAGTAACGATTTTGATAATAAATGTACTCACTGCCTTATGTATGAAACTGTAACCGCCCTGTATATTACTTTGAGAATAAATAAATATGTAAAAAAAATATAAAGCTTAGCAATTTCGACCATGAGGCCCGAGTAAAGCTCCAGTAGAAACTGAAAAACAAACAACTCATTGAGACCTATCTCAAAAACAACCAAAGCAAAATATGCTGAGGGACTGTCTCCAGGAGTTTATTGTCTGCTTGAAAAGCACAAAGTTAAGAGTTTAAACCTCAGTACTGCCAACATCAGACAAACAAAAAATTTTCTAAGTTAAATATTGATTTTCACTAAATATTTAAAAATGGTTCCTTAAAATATTTTATTATCACATATTAGTAGTACAGAGGGTTTTCATTGTGACATATCTATACATGCTTACTACGTTCTTGATCTGTTTTCTCCCCCCCTTTTCCTCTTTCACAAAGCAGTTGCAACAGATTTCACTCTTCTAGACATGTACAGAAAGTACTAGCACCATATTCACCTTCTTACTTTTTTCCACTTCCATCACCTTTCCTTCCCAATTTTGCTCAGCCTAAGAAAGACCTGTCTTCTATTCATATCATTCATTTGTAAGATATTATTCATTATTTCATCTTAAGTTCTCAAAGGGCTTTTACCATAGTATCTTGTTGGGCTTTAAATTGCCGGGCTTCACTCTATCCCTCCCCATCCACGTGGGGAGGGTCCTGGGCTTATCTATCTCTTCTGCTGGGGATCCATACTCACTCTTTCACGTCCCCCCGGCAGGTAGGGATTGAATGCGGGAGCGGGGTCCTGGATTAGCCTCCGGCCACGTGTGGTCACGAGACCCCCATACTCGCCAGCCCAAGGAACGACATGAGTGCGTGGGGTCTCAAAGACGTCTCTGGGACGATTCTAATTTATTCAGATGAGAAACCACAAAGATATACCCCAAAGGCGGGCACACTAAAGGGAGGACAGATTGGCCACGAGAACTGTCCATCCAGTGATGTCAGGGGACGCCTTGTGGGCGGAGGCCCAGCCCCCCAAGGATTGGGTTTCTGGGGTACCCTCCGCCATTGCACACGTGCTCGCCCCAGGAGCAGGGGCTTCTCTTCCTGTTAAAGATGGAAGGGGAGGGGACAGGCCAAGCCAGCTGTGGCTTCTTAAAGGCACAGTTGACCCCAACATCTGCTACTCATTTTTTTGTTTGTTTAAATTATCAGGGGTTGTTGTAAACATATAGCACATGTAGGCATAAGGCAAATGCTGACATAAGACATATATATATATATATATATATATATATATATATATATATATATATATATATATATATGGGGCCTCTTCCACAAAGGGAAGGGGTAGGTAAGGTAGCCGTCCATCTGGCTTTGTCCAGAGAAGCTGGAGTCCTCAGCTGGTTTCTGCACCATGTGCAATAAGGTTCAGACATCAACCCTCTTTTGGTGGTGAGGTAGAAGTAGGCTGGAGCTCTGGCATCTCTGG
Organism: Perognathus longimembris pacificus; assembly: GCF_023159225.1. Classification (NCBI taxonomy): domain Eukaryota; kingdom Metazoa; phylum Chordata; class Mammalia; order Rodentia; family Heteromyidae; genus Perognathus; species Perognathus longimembris. Next base: position 15,217,091 of record NC_063166.1, read on the forward strand.
TAGTTCACAGTAGCTGATTACTTAAACACAAGTGATTAGTAAAACATTTCTTTTTATATATAAACAGTGAAGCGAAGGTGCTAAACCTTTGCGCTTACTTTATTTAAAACATTTTTTATCATGAAACATTGAAGTTGGGGGTTAAACCCTTAGCTCCTATTTCCCTGTAACGGGACCTCTCCTAAATCAAACAGTAGGGGGAGAGGAGTGGAAGAAACATGGTGCAAATTTCTTTAATTTTTTGTACAAAACTGCAAGCGACACTGCCACAGCTAAATATTGCACCTCAAGAAACGCTCAAGAAAGAGTTTAGAAAGCAAACAAACAGGGAAGGGAAGCTGGCTGCTTTTTTACCGCTACCACTGTTGCATGCAGGCAGGTTTTCTGTATTCTCTTAGATGAGCAGAAGAATCCAGTGTGTTCCTTGTTTTCCTGAAGAGAACAAGAAGAGACATTTCTCCAGAGCAAGTGCTCTGGGTTTTTAGTTTTCCAATCTGTAAAAGCATTTATAAGGCTCTTTCCCACTGTTTTGGGAAGATTTAAAATTTCTTAAGATATTTTCTTAAGATATTTAATATAAGCATAGCTATCCTTACTAATCGTGAGGGCTACTTCCCCTCTCTCTCCCTTTTTTTTTCAATTTTTATTTACCAGGCTGGGTTGGGAATAAGGGCGGCGGTCTTTCTACTGGAGCTACTTCCTGCTTTAAGGGGGTGAGGTGGTCAAGGGCCCCTGGTCAGCCTAGCCTGGCACCGTCCAGTGTTGCTGGCAAAAGTTCTTATCATTACCAGGAGAATGGAATGGCCAGTTGCGAGTTTAACAGAGAGAAACGTGTGCAGCGGCACAGCAGGGTGTTTTTTTTCACAGATGCAGGAGGCTCTGGCCCCGCCCAGCTGCAGGTCTGGAGGGAGGTCTGTTAGTCTGAGTCCCCGGCCAGCTGCAGGCGGGAAAACTTGAATCTTCTTTGTCTGTTAACCAAGTTTGGAATTTAGTCCGCAAACTCAGAATTATGAGTCTCCCACTGGCGAACATTGACAAAAAACTAAGAACCCCTTTTTGTCTCCTTTAAAGCAGATTATCTGGCCTTCCCAGACCTGAGGGGCGGGGTGGGGGGGAGGGAGCCTAAAGCAGCTTCTGCCCCAAAAGCCTCTGTGGGTCCACCAGCAAGGGTGGGGGCAGGGAGAAGATCAACCCTAGTAAGCACTAATAACAGAAATCTAAGATCCTGTCTCTTTTCGACGGCCATATAATCCAATCCAGTGGGTATGAGGCCAGCTTTGAGAGAGCTTCCACAGCTCTGAGCCCCCGGACGCTGCTGTGCTCTTGCTATCTGGGTGTGTGCACCAAGCCGCCAGCTCGGTGCTCAGGAACCTCTGCCACGCCACCACGCTCGGAGGCCCTAAGATTCTCACGCTAAGCTCGGCGCCACCCACAGCTGCTGGGGCCCACCCCTTGCATCGCCGCCGCTCTGTTCTTGGCAGCCCCCAGAACTGGGGAGAAAAGCAGGCGCCGTTGTGGGGGCAAGTTGCTCTGGACGGCCCGCGAGTCTCTATGCTCACCATGTCTCAACCCTGTTGGGGCCGCAATCTCTCTGCAGCGGGCACGGAATTCACGCCGCTTGTCCCAGACCCCAAGGGTGCAGCTGTGGCTGCCGTCTGGTGACCTGGGACGCATCAGGGCTGCGCGCTGCACCGCTGGTGTCTCTCTGCCCTTTGCCCATGCAAAAAGTTTGATCCAGTCTCTTGGACACGGATTGGTTTTGCCCCACCTTTCTTCTCTCTTTCGGTGGGGACCCAACACGTCCCGGAGAATTCTCTCTCCATTTTCCTGAGGGCTACCAAAAGCCACAGCTTTCTCGAGTGGGCTCTGTGTGCCGCCACATTTGGGTCGCCAATTGTCGGGCTTTAAATTGCCGGGCTTCGCTCTATCCCTCCCCATCCACGTGGGGAGGGTCCTGGGCTTATCTATCTCTTCTGCTGGGGATCCATACTCACTCTCTCACATCCCCCCCCCCCCCCGCGGCCGGTAGGGATTGAATGCGGGAGCGGGATCCCCGTCTAGCCTCGGGCCGCGTGTGGTCGCAAGACCCCCATACTCGCCAGCCCAAGGAACGACACGAGCACGTGGGGTCTATTCTAATTTATTCAGATGAGAAGCCACAAAGATATACCCCAAAGGCAGGCACAGGAAAGGGAGAACAGATTGGCCACGAGAGCTGTACATCAAGTGATGTCAGGGGACGCCTTGTGGGCAGAGGCCCAGCCCCCCAAGGATTGGGTTTCTGGATTATCCTCCGCCATTGCACATGTGCTCGCCCCAGGAGCAGGGGTTTCTCTTCCTGTTAGAGATGGAAGGCGAGGGGACAGGCCAAGCCAGCTGTAGCTTCTTAAAGGCACAGCTGACCCCAACAGTATCTCACATACTCACACCTTGTACTTTAATAATATTACCCCTCTTTATTACTTTCTAGTTTCCACTACCTATTACTTGCCCTACTATTATTCAGTAGGTTTCATTGAATTACATTAGACCACTTTATAAAATATTGAAAAAACTAGAAATGACTTAAAGTAAGGAATAGTTACTAAATCTAGGGATATTTTAACTGCATAGAGATTGTCATTAAAATAGAAAATTTAACCACAAATATGTATATTTTAAAAATCAAATTATGAGCTGGACCTATTTGGTACTTTGATGATGACAAAATACTGTTAAATAATTGCACAAGAAACACTTGATTTAGGTAGTGACAAGCCATAGTGGTAATTTAAACTAGGGAAACAAAATAAACAAAATAAGAAACTTCTAAATATGTGAATGAAGTATTGAGATATGATAATAGCAGAAGGTATTGATAGCAAAATATAAGAACCATAGAGGAGATTTAAAATGTTTCTCATAGGATAAAAGTTTTAAACATTCATTGTACTATAAAAATTTCATTTCAGTGGGCTGGGAATGTGGCTTAGCAGTAGTGTGCTTCGCTATCATACTTGAAGTCCTGGGTTTGATTCCTCAGCACCACATAAACAGAATAGCCGGAGTGGTGCTGTGGCTCAAGAGGTAGAGTTCTATCCTTGAACAAAAAGAATCCGGGGACAGTGCTCAGGCCATGGGTCCAAGGCCCAGGACTGCAAAAGACAAAAATCATTTCAAGCAAAAGAAAGAATTAACGCTGTCAGTGCATAATTGTGTAAATATACAACATTTTCAATGCAAGTGGATCAAAAGCACAGCAAAGTTTGAACAAAATAAACTCTGAAAGTATGGCCAGATTTAATTTTTTCCTGATAACACTTCAGTCATACCTCCACTTCCAGCTTCCCCCCCCCCATTTTTTCCTTTGTTGTCAAAGTGAAGTACTGAGTACACTTTCATATGTAAGGCAGTGAGTACATTTCTTGTTCAACTTGTTACCTCCTGATTAATTTGCAATAAGAGCCTCGCTAACGATTTTACTACCCTTGTTGGTAATGCATTCTTTTCAGCCTCCTGAGTAGCTAGGACTATAGGTATGAGCCACCAGTGCCAGGTGGCAAATGTTTATAAATACTAATTGATATAATCCAGTAAGATTCCAATATAAATAGAATACACAATGGGTCTGTATTATGGGTTACACATTCTCAGGAGGCACCCACCTCAGTATGTGCTTAGTCCTTTCTTTTTCTTCAGCTCATTTACTTATCCAGAAATTCCTTTAGTTAATCCCTTTCAGCTTTCCACTTACATACACATTTTGAGTGATTATTGATCTCAAGGAATCATCTGATATTTACTAAAATGAGTGAAGACATTCAAATTGAATTATATATATATATTTTTTTTATTATAAAACTGAATTACAGAGAGGTTACAGTTCCATACATTAGGCATTGAATATATTTCTTGTACTGTTTGTTACCTTGTCCCTCATTCCTCCCTCCCCCCTCCCCCTTTCCCTCCCCCCCCCCCCCTGCCATGAGTTGTTCAGTTCATCAAATTGAATTATTGAGATTAACAGAAGACAATAAAATTACTTTATGGACCAGAGATTGGCCTGCTACATAAATCATGCAAGAATCAACAACATTGATTATTTAATAAGAAAAAAATACAAATAGACCTAGTCATGGAGGCATAACCTGGCAATTCTAGTTACTTGGGAGGTAAAGAACAATTTATCATGGTTTAAGGATAGCCTTGTAAAAGCTAGTGGCAACATTTCCATTTCAACATGGATGTGACAGTGTGCTATTGACATCCTAATTATATATGAGGTATAGTAGGGGGATCATAGTCTGAGGTTAACTCACAATGGAAGACCCTGTTGTAAATTTAACAAAAGAAAATCCATCTGGGGGCACAGTTCATGCTGGAGAGCATTTCTAGCAAGTGCGGATCTCTGAGGTTAAACTTCAGTAACACACACACACACACATACACACACACCATACACAAAATATACAACACAAATTAAAAACTAAATAAACCTGCATTAGACTTAATATTTTTATTATCTAATTCAGTTGGCTCAATGAAACAACAGATCAATGAAATCAGTAGTTCAAAAATTGAGTGGAGCTAGTGCCAGTGATTTAATCCTGAGATCTTAGCTGCTCAGCAGCCTGAGATGTGAGGAATGCAGTTCAAAGGCAGCAAAGGCAAAGAAGTCCATGAAACGCTTATCTCCAATTAACCACCAGAAAACCAGAGGTAGTGCTGAGGCTCAAAGTGATAGAGCACTAGCCTTGAGTAAAGGAATTCAGGGACAGTGTCCAGACTATGAGTTCAAGTCATAGAATTTGCACAATAAAAATTGTATAAAAAGCTATCATTGGTACACTATTCAAAAAAGAAACATACATATATGGGTCATTATAGATGGGTTAAATAGTTAATAATGAGTGGATAAAATATATGATAAATAGTCATTTGTGCTTATGTCTTGTAAACTAGGCTGGACAATGTTTCTTGCCACAAATTTCAAACTTATATTCATTATTAAAGAAAACTACCTCTTACCCAAGAGATGAACACAACTGCATTAGGAAGAGACAGTTTATACTAAAAATGTTGCTTTTGTAAAATATAATTATATTATTTCTAAGTAATTTTACTTAGGATTTGCCATTCAACAAAGGACTTTACCAACACAATGCACCTTGGTTGCTTTGTACTGAAACAACGTATCAAAGGAATTCTGTTAATAAAAATTTCCAGATACATAATATTGGAGATCTATCAATGGCATTGAAAAACCATGCTTTTCTCAGTGAACTTTCTATCCAACATTAACTTCTGGAAAGCTCTCTGCATGGTCTCATTTCTCAGACTATAGATAACAGGGTTGAGTGTTGGAGGAATTACTGTGTAAAAGATAGATAGCAAAAGATCTAAAGCAGTTGAAGAGAATGAAGTTCATTTGAGATATGCCCACATGCCTGAGGAGAGGAAAAATGAGACAACGAAGAGGTGTGGCAGGCAGGTGGAGAAGACCTTAGATTGGCCTTTAGAGGAGGGGATTCTTAGAACTGTGGAGAATATGTGGATGTAGGAGAAGGCAATGGAGATGAAACAGGCAAAGGCTGCCCCAATGTGACAATATGTACTCTATCGACAGCAGGGTAATCATTGGAGCAGGAGAGCTTCACAATTTGAGGGACTTCACAGAAGAATTGGTGATTTACTTTGGCTTTACAGAATGTGAGAGACAATGTGACAGCCATATACAAAGTTCCTGTGATGCCTCCACTTACCCATACAGCTGACACAGCTCTCTTACACTTTATGGGATCCATGAGGAGCTCATAGTGCAGTGGGAAGCAAATGGCTACATAGCGGTCATAAGACATCACGGTGAGAATGGCCAACTCAGCCCAGCACAAAGACGTGAAGAAGAAAACCTGGAGCATGCACTGAGCATAGGAAATATAGCCGTTGCCTGTGAGGGAATTGTCAATGGACTGGGGGACGGTGACAGAGATGAAGGAGGCATCCAGAAGGGAAAGTTGCTTCAGGAAGTAATACATGGGAGACTGGAGCTGCTCATCCAGTGTTGTGATGGTGATGATGGTGAAGTAGCCCTTATGAAGGCCAAAAGGTACATGACCAAGAACAGGAAATCTTGTAAGAGCTGCAGATGAGGATTCTCAGAAAATCCCACCAGGAGGAATGCACTTCCTTCTGTTCCATTGGTCTGAACCATTTGGAAAATGGAAATTGTATTAGCACCTGGAAAATTTAATCATATGTGAAATCCAGTCAAAGAAGCTTAAATAAGCTACCCATTTGGTAATGACTGTTTATTGCTGCAGTTCCTAATCATTAGCCTGTCAATTTAAAAATCTGAAACATACTACTAATACTACTACTTCTATTATTAATTTACTATTTGGAGAGGGCATTCTGGACTAGAACTGAAGGCCTGGGCACTCTGACTAAACTCATGAACCACTTGAACCACAGCCCTAGTTCCAATTCCTAGTTCTTGGAGAGAGTGAGGTACTAAAGTCTCCCACTATGATTGTGTTTCATCTATCTTGTTCTGTAATTCTGTGAGAACTTGCTTGACATGTGTAGGGCCTCTTTTGTTTGGTGAGTATACATTTATCACCATGATGTCTTGATTCTGGATTTTTCCTTGTATTAAAATGTAGTGTCCTTCTTTGCCTTTTTGAGTTGATTTTAATGAAAAGTCCAGCTTGTCTGAGATCAGGATGGCTACACCTGCCGTTTTGGTAGGTGCGTTTGCTTGGTATATCTTGCTCCATCCTTTCATTCGGAGCCTGTTTTTGTCCCTTGCTGTAAGGTGGGTCTCTTGTAGACAACAGATGCCAACTTTTTTTTGCGGATCCATTCTGCCAGTCTTCTCCTCTTTATCGGAGTGTTTATACCATTTATATTCAAAGAGATCAAGGATAAGAGTTTTTTTTCTCCTTCCATTTTCTTGTTGGGCTGTTTTGTCCTCTTTTTTTTCTTGTCTTTAGTGAGTTGTTCTTTCTGTTGGGCTCTGGCTATTGCAGTTTCTTTCTGTTTCTGTCTGTGTGTCCTGTACAATCTCTGTTGGGTGGGGTTCCCCTCTTAGAATTCGCTGTATGGCTGGTTTTCTATTCACATACTCCTTTAGCTCCTCTTTGGTGTGGAAAGATCTGGTTTTCCCTTCGAATGTGAACTCCAATTTCGCTGGATATTTGATCCTAGGTTGCATATTGTTGGCCTGTAGTACTTGGATGGTGTTCTTCCACTCACTTCGCGCTTGGTAGGTTTGTGTGGAGAGGTCTGCTGTTATTCGGATCCTCTTCCCATTGTAGAAAATTTCTTTCTTCACGTTGGCTTCATTTAGAATTTGCTCTTTATTCTTGAGATCTGAAGTCTTGAAAATTATGTGCCTTGGTGTGTCTTTTCTGGTGTCTGGCCTGCCAGGTGTCCTATAGGCTTCAGTTACCTGGATGGGGTCCCTTGTGAGATTGGGGAAGTTTTCTGCAATAACTTTATTGAAAATATGAGAAGCCCTCTGCTCTGGTATTCGGCTCCTTCTTCTATTCCAATTATGCACAGATTATATCTCTTGTCTTTGTCCATTAGTTCCTGGATTAGTCTGCCCTGAAGCTTCACCGTTTCTTGGAGTGTGGTAATTTTCTGGTTGTTGTCGGCTGCTTCATCATCCAAGAGACTGATTCTGGATTCCATATGGTCAATTCTTTGTGCTGTGGATTCAATTGCGGAGTTTATGGATGTCAGAGAGCTATTTATGGTTGTCAGATTAGCTCTAATTGTGGAAATTTCTTCCTTTAAAGAGTTGTATTTTAAATCTATTTTTTCATGCATTTCACTTCTCATGATGTTAAGGTCTTCTTTAACGGAGGTTTGCACTGTATCCATTTTTGCTTCCATTTCTATCTTGGCTTCCTGGATGTCCTTCAAGACTTCCACTCTAAACTCCTGGAATTGTTTTCTGATTTCATTTCTGATGCTTTCCATCATTTGTGTTAACATGGCCTCATTTGCTTTTTTATTCTCCATCTCCTCTTCAGTCGTGCTGCTTTTTGGAGCTGGCGAGTTGGCTTGCCCTTTGATGAACTGTGTTATATTTCTTTGTGATTTGCACATCAGGAGTTCTGTGGGTGGCTTCCCTGGTTTGGTTTTGTGCTGGTTCCCGCTGGTCCGTCAGTGGGAGCCTTGTGTCCTGGTGTCCTGGCTCTGGGTTTGGGTTTGGCTGTTGAACCTTGCTTTCCAGTGGGTGAGCGTGACCTTCTCGGTTGTTGCTGAGGTGGTCACTCTCCCTCCACTTGGGGGCTGGTAGATTCTGTGTCTTTCTCTGCAGGACAGTGTCCTGCTGCTGTGTTGTGCTGATCCTAGCGTGCCCCTGTTGGGGGTTTGCTGGTCGCTGGTTCAGCATGGCGTGGAGGCTTATCTCTTCTTTGGTTCTTTTTTCCACTCTGAATCTTGGTCAGAGAAGCTCACCTCTCAGGCAGTTCGTCTTCCTGTGTGGACCGCTCCGGGGCCGGTGTTGTTGAGGTGCGGCCCACCCACTTGTGCGAAATGGGCCAAACTGAGTGGGCATGGCCGCTGGAGAGCTCTGCCCGCCTGTGCGGGCACGTCTACCAGAGTGGGCGCTGCCGCTGTGGCCCTGCCCACCTGAGCGGGGTACGCCTACCAGAGTAGGCGCAGAGTAGGCTCACCCACCTGTGTGCTGTGCGCCCACTACAATGGGCCCTGCCACTGTGGCCCCGTCCACCTGAGCGGGGTACGCCTACCAGAGTGAGCCCCGGTTTGTTGGGTTGTGCTTGCGCCCTCCCGCGATTCCGCTGTGGGGGGTGGTATGTGTGGGGCCCAGTGGGATCAACTTTCTAGGGGCGGTTTAGCGCCCTTAGACTGTGCTTCCGCTGTGAGAGGGGTGCGTAATCAGTCCCAGGTGTCCCTGCTGTGCTGGTATTGCCCCCCAGCGCCTGTGATTTTAGTTGTAAAAGTCCGAGAGGCCCAGGTGCCTCGGGAGGGGCTTGCACTGCCTGCCGTCCCGGGCACCTGTTGGGGAGGGGGCAGGGCCAGTTGGGCCGGTTCAGGCTCCTGGGCGGCCTTGGTGCTGCTCTGCCCTTCCCCTGCTAAACTCCTATGACTTCCCAGAGCCTGATGGGAGCTTCCTGTCTGATTTGGGGGTTCTTTGTTCTCTTGGGGTGGGGAGGGGGAGGGAGGGAGATCTAGTTTCTTTGTAGGGTTTGGGTCTCTGATAGCTGGTCTCCTGTTGGGGGAGGGGGTAATGGGGGACTCACTGGTCCTGGATTATGTGTGTGTGTGTGGTCCTTCGGGTGTGGAGTGCTGTGGTCTGTAGAAAGATCGTGGTGGCATCCCCGGCTCTCCCCTTCTGCACTGCTGGGTTCCCCAGCCGCTTACGTCTTTTCCTGGTGTGGACCTGAACTTCCCGTTGCCGCCATTGCCATGTGTCTTGGTTCGCACTCTCCCTAGTGTCCGTGGGGTTCCGCTGTCTGTACTCTGTGCTCCCAGCAGTTGGTGTGCCCATTGTTGGGTCCCCTTTCCCAGCCTGGCCCTGTTTGGGCCAGGGTTGGCTGGTGGGGGGAGGGTGCCCCGTAGATTCTCCGGCTCCGTGTAGGTTTTTGGCTCTTCTTTTTTGCTCCTTTTTGCTTTCCTGCGTTTCTCCACTGCTTCTGGCTGCTGGTTTGGCTGGGTTCTTGATGGTGTGTTGGGTGAGTTCCCAGCTCGCTATTCAGTTGGAGCGAGTCGCGGTGCCTCCCTACTGTGGCGGTGCCATCTTCCTCTCTAATTGAATGTCTTCAAGAATTTGACAAAACAAAATATTTTGTTTCAGAAAACACATTTTCCAAGTTAATTTACACATTTTATTTATTTAAAAAACAGGGCTTGTAGAAGTAGTAAGTAAGAGAAACTTTAAAAACCCAACTTTTAAAATATTTAATATACATAATTAACAATTATGAAATGTAACTTATAAACTACATTATTGAGATGGTAGAAGATCTGGTTATTTGTCAATTATGGTTAAGTATTGGTAACTTAGACTGGCAAAGCCATGCTATCACAAGTGTTAAAAATTCATCCTTCCTTGGCATGGAAATAAATGGCTTACTAAGGGGTAGTGAGGAGACAAATGAAGGGAGGAAGGGAGAAGAATGTAGTCATAGCATTCAATGTAGATCATATGATACTAAGAAAATTCGGCGGGGGGTAAGGCCTGGAGGGAGTGGATAGAATGATGGAAGGGGTGACAGTACTCAAGATGTACATATAAACTGATTTGCTGAGTAGTAACTTCTTTGTACAAATGCTTAAAGATAATAAAAATATGATTTAAAAAATCTAGGAAAAGTAAAATACAAAAATATGAAAAATTCCGTACAATACAGCAGTAAAAATTTCTTCTTATGCATACCTTAAAAGAGTGATGCCAATTTTAAGTCCATTATGTTTTCTGTTCTTTCACAGGAATATTATCCTATGTGCTGACAACTCTTTTGTAATTAAAATTTAAGAACTATTTTTCAGAGACCAGTGATAGAGAGTTTAGAAGTTTAAGAAATGCAATGTACATTTTCTTTACACCCATTTATTCTTTCTTGTTTTTTTTTAGTTTGATAATAGACATTTTATTTTTATATTTTATTCATTTTTTATTGTCAAAGTGATGTACACAGGGATTATAGTTTCATTTGTAGGGCAGTGTTACATTTCTTATCCAATTTTTTACCCCCCTCTTATTCCACCCCCCTGCCTTCTCCCTACCATTCCCCCCCATGAGTTGTGCAGTTGGTTTACACGATATAGTTTTGTAAGTATTACTGTTGAATTGGTTTATCTTTTTTTCCTGTCTCTCGATTTTGATATTCCCTTTCCCTTCCCTATTTCCAATACACATGTATACAATATCCAGGGTGGCAAAATCAGTTACAGTGATATCAGGGGTAAAACCATGGGGAAAAAAAGACAAAAGAAAAAGGACATAATTTCTCATGGTATGTTGATAATAACAAAAACAATGATCAACCACTTGTTTCCATAACTTGGAGTTCTTTTCACTTAGTATCATCATATTACACCCATTTATTCTTGCAGCTATAGAGCTTTTACTTAAGGGAGGTCTAGTGGATTATCCTGTAAGCTCACATAAGTCATGAAATAGTACTTCACACACAGAAATTCATTCGTTTAGTACTGTAGCATGTGAGAGTGTGAAATCTCAAGTGAGAAATAGTGTAAATAGTTTGATTAATAAAAATTGCCATAATAATAGTTATGAATGCTTTCATAAAATAGGAAAAATATAAAACCATGAATTACAGGGGAAAAATACCTATTATGAGTATGTTTAATTTGAGCTATTACACATTTGAAAAAGTAAAAACTGTAAAAACAATAGATTTTTAAATGATGTTTATGCATTCAGATATTTTGTTTACAACTTTTCTTGACCAACCACCAAATAATTTCTACAGGAATATTTTTATTATGAGATAATAAAATCACTATATCCATAAAGTAACAGAGACACAAATTGTCAATGTATTTTGGGAAATAAATGTCTATATTGAATAGCCAATTGAAAAATTTAATGTTTAATATTTAGTAGTCAAATGGCCATATTGACTAGTCAGTTGAACAGTTTGTACACTTTGATAGACTAAACCTAGCACATGGAATTATGAAGACATGAATCTTAGATTTTACTATAAATTATTTAAGACTAAATAACTGAAAATAGCGCATGTCATATTGTAAAATTATTTTCACATAAATTATACTAAGTACTATGCAATCAAAAGAATTACATAATAATAAGTGGAAATTCATAGGAATATGTAAATTGGTATGATTTGTAAAATTAGTATAAAATTTTAAAATAGAAATTGGAAATTAGAAGGTTTTGTAAAAATCACGTCTTCTTTTGTGCATGGAATTAGTGGTAAATATCACTTTCTTTTCTTGTTTATGTAATATTAACCCATGCTGTTGTTAAAAAATGTGTTAAGGTTGTGATTAACATGTCCATGTATACATATCTGGTAATACATATACATACATAGCTGGGATGGTTAGGAAGTACTGTGGCTATATAAAGGGACACTAATCAATTTTTTCTTACCTTAAGAACAAAATTTATTTCAATGACTTAGGAAAATAAATGGTAATGAAGAGCTTAGAAATGTAAATTGCCATATAATTTGGCAACAGAAAAATGGTACTACTTTTTAATAGTATTATCTATGTGAACTAAAATTAGGACAAAGGTCCAGATAAACAATCTTTCATAGGTACCAACACAACATGAATCCTTTTATCTCAGTGATTCTGCCAGCTAAGAGGAATCGTCTTAAAGCTCCCTGCATGGCCTCATTCCTCAGACTGTAGATAACAGGGTTTAGTGTTGGAGGTATTATTGTATAACAAACAGGTAACACTAGGTCCCAAACAGTTGGAGAGTCTGAAGTTGGTTTGAGGTATGCACAGAAGCCTGTGGAGAGGAAAATTGAGACTACACAGAGGTGTGGCAGGCAGGTGGAGAAGACCTTAGATCGGCCTTCAGCAGAGGGGATTCTTAGAACTGTGGAAAATATGTGGATGTAGGAGAAGGCAATGGAGATGAAACAGGCGAAGGCTGCCGAAATCATGAGAATATTCACTCCAATGACTGCAAGGTAATCATTGGAGCAGGAGAGCTTCACGATTTGAGGGACATCACAGAAGAATTGGTGAATTACTTTGGCTTTACAGAATGTGAGAGACAATGTGACAGCCATATACAAAGTTCCTGTGATGCCTCCACTTACCCATACAGCTGTCACAGCTCTCTTACATTTTCTGGGATCCATGAGAAGCTCATAGTGCAGTGGGAAGCAAATGGCTACATAGCGGTCATAAGACATCACGGTGAGAATGGCCACCTCAGCCCAGCCCAAAGACGTGAAGAAGAAAACCTGGAAAACGCACTGAGCATAGGAAATATAGCCATTGCCCATGAGGGAATTTTCAATGGACTGGGGGATGGTGACAGAGATGAAGGAGGCATCCAGAAGGGAAAGTTGCTTCAGGAAGTAATACATGGGAGACTGGAGCTGCTCATCCAGTGTTGTGATGGTGATAATGATGAAGTTGCTTGTCAAGGCCAAAAGGTACATCACCAAGAACAGGAAAGCTTGTAAGAACTGCAGATGAGGATTCTCAGAAAACCCCATGAGGAGGAATCCACTTACTTTGGTTCTGTTTGTCAGAACCATTTGGGAAATACAAATTGTATTAGCACCTGGAAAATTTAATCATATGTGAAATCCAGTCAAAGAAGCTTAAATAAACTACCTGTTTGTTAATCATTGTTTATTTCTGCAGTTCCTGAGAATTAACCTCTCATTTTTGATATCTAATACATTGTAGAATGTATTACTATTATTACTACTGTCAAAAATTATTTTGCTCAAGATTAGTGTTTTACCACTTGAGCCATAGGTCTTTCAACTTTGTGGTATTTAAGTGTCTTATGGATGCTCCTGCCTGAGCTAGCTTGGAATCATGATCCTCAGATCTCAGGCTTCTGAGTAGCTAGGATTACAGGTGTGAGCCACTGTCACTTGACTATGAGCATATATTTTAAGAGACACAAAGGGACTTCTGGCAAAAAAGTATAATGAAATTGAATTTGTATTCAGTAAAAGTTTTTCTGTACTACCTAACAATGTCAGAAATTTTTTCAAGAGCTTGGAAGGTTCTTTAATTACATAAATATATAAATACCAACATTTCTCATTAAAAGGTTTTCAATTGATTTCCAGTGTGTAATAAATGTACATAAATCAAATAATAGGGTTTGTAAAACTTGCTCATTTTCAGTGATCTATACTCCCTCTCATGTTAAAATTAGAAGTCTTGGTTCTCTAATGCAGTTTGAAGACTGTAAATCTTGTCATAATTCTCATAGTCTTTCCTCCTCCCTCATTCAAGATTTGAAAACTCACCGCTTGTCTTCTAGGTGTGTAGGTAACTATGGAAGGTTGTCATAACATCTGACATCTCTTCTAGAATCACACGGACTAACAACATAGTTTTCCCAGAGAACAGGGCCACTAATGGCTGTTCAGCAAAGGCATAGGGTGGCGTCTTTCAAAACACATACAGACTAAATGAAAAAAAGAAATCATTTTCTCTTTTCCTCCAACAGCTAAAATTGGGATAGTTGAAATTTCCATATGAAGACAGAGTGGATTGGCAAACCTGCGATTCTGTTGCCTGTAGCTCAGGTTGTGGAAAGTTTAAAGGACACATGAACTGTCTAGAGAATTGTGAAAAATTAAGAGGTACAAGCTGTATACTGACAAGTTCCCATGTAGAAGGTCTCAGGTGGGAGCTGGGGAGGAAGCTGAGAGCCTGCCAGGGTCTCAGGTGCAGCCTGGGCTGTGGGTCTGAGCTCCATGTGAGAAGCAGCACTTTGCCAGCTGAGTCGTGCACTTCTGAAAGGAAAACTTACATGAGTTTTAAAGTACTGGAGGCTCAAAGATTGGGCCTCCTGGAAACTTAGATGTCTGTGGTCATCTTTATGTTTATTTAACCTTGAGACCTTGGTGTTGAATCTCCGAGTTTGGTCAGTTATTTCAGTCATTTATTATGACATTAAAAGTAGTGAATATATTTTCTGAGAGTTCCTAGAAACCGTCCAATGGTACTACTTGAAAAACTCACAAGGTGATCTTGGATATTAGAACTTATCATAATATCTCCTTAACAATGCTTAAAAACTTTGCATTTTCCATAAGTGGGTTTTTTCCCTTATACTCCAATCAGGAGAGATACTATTATTAGGAAAAGATATTATTGATTTCAAGTTTTTGAAATTCTTTTCTAAAATTATTGTGAAATTCTTTATTGCTCTTAATACTATTTGTTAATTTTTTATATATATAGAAATTTATCACTTGTTATCATTACGTACCAAATTACAGAAGGTACATGGACTTATGTGTTCATTATGAAGGCATTAAACTCAGGTTGACCATGTTTGAATCCTGGTTCTAAATTTACTTTGTACTTTTTGACAAAAACTTTGATTCTTGCCTAGAAAGTGTTTGAGGCATAGTTCATAAAAGGTATTTTAAAAAGTTTAAAGATCTTACATCAATAGCCACAACAAAGCTGTGCCTCAACTAGTTCCTACATGTTGTGTTTTTTTTTTTTTTTTGTTTTGTTTTTTCAATTTTGAGGTAGAAAGTTGCGAAACGTTTTCCTGGACTGGATTGAACTGCTTCAACCTCATAAGTAGCTTGGGTTGGAAGTATGCCCTAGCAATGCCATGCTTTTCTTTAGTCTTTTTGGATGAGACATTTTTGTGTGTGTGTGTGTGCCAGTCCTATGCCTTGAACTCAGGGCCTGGTTTCTTTCTCTGAGCTTCTGTCCTTGAGATTTTTTTGCTCGAGGCCAGTGCTCTACCACTTGTGGCTCTTTAGTGGTTTCTACCCATCTTGTGGCTCGTTAGGAGTTAATTGGAGATAAGAATCTTACTGATTTTCCTATTTGAGTTGGCTTTGAACTGTATTGTCATGTCTCAGCCTCCTAAGGAGCTAGGATTACATATGTGACCAACCGCTGCTCAGTTTTGGAAGAGATTTTATTAGTTACCTCATCCTTATGTATCTTAGATTCATCCAAAAGTAAAAATATTAATGTAAATGGATTTACAGGATAACTAAAAAATTAGGTCCTTATTAATAAGTTAGGATCTTTGATGTTTTATTTAAAATACTACCACACAAAGTTTTCTAGCAAATCAAAAAGACAAATTAATTTGCAATAACATATGCACTTAAAAATATAGTAAGGAACCAGTGACACAGTTTTTTTTTTTCAAATTTTTATTATCAAACTGATGTACAGAGAGGTTACAGTTTTATACGTTAGGCATTGGATACATTTCTTGGACTGTTTGTTACCTCGTCCCTCATACCCCCACCCTCCTCCCCCTTTCCCTTTCCCCCTTGAGGTGTTCAGTTCACTTTCACCAAACAGTTTTGCAAGTATTGTTTTTGTAGTTGTTTGTCTTTTTTTACCCTGTGTCTCTCAATTTTGGTATTCCCTTTCAATTTCCTACTTCTAATACCAGTATACACGGTTTCCAATATACTCAGATAAGATTACAGAGATAGTGTAGGTACAATCACTGGAAGGTTATACAAGAACATCATCAATAATAGAAGCTATAGATACAGATGGGACATTGAAAGTAGTTACAACTGTGATATAACAATCGTTTCCATAACATGGAGTTCATTTCACTTAGCATCATCTTATGTGATCATAAGGGTATAGCTATTGGGCTCTTGTGCTGGTCTGCTAAGACTTGCCTAAACCTGTACTATCTCCAATTAACCACCTGAAAATTGGAAGTGGTGCTGTGGCTCACAGTGATAGCTTCGATCAAAAATTCTCGAAGAGGGGCTGGGGATATGGCCTAGTGGCAAGAGTGCCTGCCTCATATACATGAGGCCCTGGGTTCGATTCCCCAGCACCACATATACAGAAAATGGCCAGAGTGGTGCTGTGGCTCAAATGGCAGAGTGCTAGCCTTGAGCAAAAAGAAGCCAGGGACAGTGCTCAGGCCCTGAGTCCAAGGCCCAGGACTGGCCAAAAAAAAAAAAAAATTCTCAAAGAGAACTCCCAGGCTTTGTCAGAGTTCAAGCCCCAGAACGGGCACAATAAAAATAATATAGAAAGATATTATTGGTACAATTCACAAAGGAAATGGATATATTTGTATGTTATTGTATATGGATTATTAGCAACTGAATGGATAAAAGATAGGATATATAGTCATTTGTACTTATGTCTGTTATATTAAGCTGGTGAATGTTTCTTGCCACAGTTCTTAAAGCTCATATTCATTTTTATGTACAACTATCTTTAACACGAGAGGAAATATATATATATATATACATATATATGAGGAATAATAGTATATACTACAAAATATTGCTTTATTAAAATATTTTTATTATCTTTAAGTAATTGTACAAAGGAGTTGCCATTCAACAAAGGAGTGCATGACTACAATGAATTTCGATTGCTTTTCAGTAACACTACATGTTGAAGGAATTCTTCTGACAAAAACTTCCTTGTACATAATATTGGAGAGTCATTAATGGCACCACAAAACATTTGTTTCTCAGTGAATTTTCTATCCAATATTAACCTCTGTATAGCTCTTTTCATGGTCTCATTCCTCAGACTGTAGCTAACAGGGTTGAGTGTTGGGAGAATTACTGTGTAAAAGATAGATAGCAAAAGATCTAAGGCAGTTGAGTAGTCTGAAGTTGGTTTGAGATATGCACAGATGCCTGTGGAGAGAAAAAATGAAACAACCAAAAGGTTTGGCAGGCAGGTGGAGAAGACCTTACATCGGCCTTCAGTAGAGGGGATTTTTAGGACCGTGGAGAATATGTGGATGTAGGAGAAGGTAATGGAGATGAAACATGCTAAGGCCACCAGAGACAGGAAGGCAGCCACTCCAATGACTGCAAGGTAATCATTTGAGCAGCAGAGCTTGATCAATTGGGGGATATCACAGAAGAACTGGTGAATTACTTTGGCTTTACGGAATGTGATAGAAAATGTGGCAACTGTGTACAAAGTTCCGATGATGCCTCCAGTTACCCATACAGCTATCACAGCTCTCTTACAGTTTCTGGGATCCATGATGAAGTCATAATGCAATGAGAAGCAGATGGCTACATAGCGGTCATAAGACATCACTATGAGATTGGACAACTCAGCCCAGGCCAAAGACATGTAGAAGAAACCCTGGAGCACACACTGAGCATAGGAAATGTAGCTATTTCCTGTCAGAGAATTATTAATGGACTGGGGCACTGTGACAGAAACAAAAGAGATGTCCAGAAGAGAAAGTTGATTCAGGAAGAAATACATTGGCGATTGGAGACGCTTGTCCAGTGTTGTGATGGTGACAATGGTGAAGTTACCTACTAATGCCAGTAGGTATATCACCATGAACAGGAAAGCATGTAAGATCTGCAGTTCTTGATGGCTAGAAAACCCCATGGGGAGGAATCCAGTCACTGTGGTCCAATTTGTCTTCATCAATTTGAAAATATAAATTGTAACAGCAGCTGGAATCTTAAAAGATAAGGGAAATGCAGTAGAATTATAATAAAATAACTTACATGTTTTCATCATTGTTTATTCCAATTGTTAATGTTGTAAGCAATTGTTGCTTAATAGCTTGTTATTTATTTGATGTGGATAATCCAATGGTGACAAATGCATATTTTTAGTATATCAATTTATAGTGTAAACAAAGAGTAACTTTTGATTATAAATGTGGTCATTTCACTTTTGCCTTTAAGGGAAAATGTGAGTTTGCTACTTGAGAAACACTACTCCACTTACAGAGGAAATCCATTGGCTTGATTGAAAGTAATCAACAGAAATATTTCAGTGAGTGTTTGGTGACAGATTTCTGAGCATTGGATGGGTTATGTGTTTGTTATTAGCATATTTTCTTTTTTAGTATTTAAGAATTAGCTACGGATAACTAATGCTTTTTTATTTGCTAGCAAACAATATGGTCATTTTCTTGAGAATGTTTTATTATTTTGGAACCACGGTTTAAACGGATCATATAATTTCCCTTTAATTTTAGTGTTAGTAGCTTGATATTTCACTAAAATCTAGAGCCAAATTGCAAAGGCGCTACATTCTACTTTCAATTTTGTTTCCCATTTGATTGTATTACATATCTGTTTCAATGTTAATTTTAAATGCTCTTTATTTTCACTTCAGGTGAATCAATCAAATTGGCATTCATTGTGCACTACAAAGGATCTTAAAAAGCAGCTCATTCTTTAAATTTCTTTCTATCTTTATGTCTTTTATCTCAGCTGCTCTGTGATAGTTTTAAAAGTCAAGAAAATATTCAAACTCTCACTAATCATTTTTAGGAAGAGACTAGAGATATAAAGCAACTGACATCTCAGAGAAGGGAAGCCTTTTAATTCCTTATGCAGGATTTTGATCTTTATAGAACGGAAATATCCATTTGCTCTTCTGTCACTAGCTGCTATATTAGCATTTAAGAATTAATTAGTAATTAATCTCATGTTATCATATAGTCTTCCTTGCTGGGTAACATGTAAAATTTGCTATATCAATCTTTATAATGTTTGTTCTAAACCACATGAAATCTCACCTGATAGCTTTTTGTGGCTCAACGAATCATCCTTAAAAGTGATATCTACCAAATAGAAGCAATCAAATATTTCCTTTAAATGGCATGGTATAAATACCTTACTCAATTAAAAACAACAACAGCAGCAGCAACAACAACAACAACAACAACAACAACAACAACAACAAAAAGTGATATCCAAGGGAGTATTAAACGATGTGGGGATTCTACTTTGATTACTGACAAAACTGAGACATCATGGGTTTTTTTTTTGGGGGGGGGGGTTGGTCATCTTATTCCTGCCTCTCCTATTGACAGTGGAGAATCATTCTGCTTCTCCCTCAGCTTTGCTCTTTTGGAGAATGAACTTAGCATCTGAGTACCACTTTTCTAGATCATAGTAACTGGGAGACTTGACTAACTTCAGATTGCAATACAAATGGTTGTTAAGTTTACTAAAAGTTTTGAATTGTTGTTTTAGTTGGTACACTTAAAGCCATCTTGACTCATTCTATGAATATGAATCACAGATTTATTCTACGTAGAGTGTTCTCAAATTTACTGATTTGCATTCAAATATTAAACCAGAATGAGAAAATATGGAGCGTTAGAGTTCAGGTTAGCATTCTAACATAAGTTTTGTTTCTAGGGTCTACATTTTATTTTATTTTATAACAATGGGCCTGGAGTCCAGATTCATGTAACTTGTAATCAAGGGCCTTATTATTGAGATAAGCTCTGAGCACTTGCCTTTCCATTTTGGTTTTGCAATAGGATCTTTCTCACCTCGTCCAGGCTGGACTAGAACTGGTAGTCTTTCTATTTCTGTCACAGAACTAAGTAGATAATCAGAAAAGGACCATTACACATTGATCCAAGTTCTGTTTTTTGCCTACCATCTTTTCTTCAACTTTGTAAGATGATAAACAGAATTATTTTCCATATTTTATTTTTTGTTTTAATATTTTAAGCTGCCAACTGTATACATGCAGTGTCAATAAACAAGTAATTAAACAGAAATTTTGAGTGTTTGTTTTTATAGGGCTGGTCTCATGTCAGGTTAAATCTATCACAATATATATTTCATTCAATCCACAATGTATTTTTATCTGGTTCCCACGAGGTAAATTCAATATTTGAATATCTGGGTGCTGGTGGCTTATACCAGTAATCCTAGATACTGAGGAGGTTAAAATCTGAGGATCATGGTTCAAAGACAGCCTGGGCAAGAAATTCTATGAGCTGAAAGTGGAGGAATGGATCAAGTGGTAGAGTGCTAGTCTTGATCACAAAAACTTAAAAGCTCAGGGACAGTGCCCAGATGCTGAGTTCAAGACTCATGACAGATCCCCCCCTCCACCAATTTAATATTTGAATCTGTTTTTTATAGCTTAAAATTATGTATCAGAAATCTTATATAAAAGACTGAGAGATGAACTCTAGGCCTTCGCGTTTGCTTATTTGCTGCTTATTTATATCCAAAATTTATCAATACTAATAAAAAGCATGAAAGAACACAGGAAGACAGCCATAATTACATTCCATGTATGTCAAGCTAAAGTTTTGTTCCCCAACTAACATCAGAGATGTTAAAGAAGTTTTTTATAGATTTTTTAAATTTATAATCACATTATTTATTTTTTTATAATCACATAATTATAAGCCTTTTTTTCAACTTACAGGTTTTCCACATACAGCCTGTTACTTTAAATACATTTATATGAACAAAATATATAGACTTCCTAAATATGCTCATTATAGGAGGTAAGCTTATTTCATTATTTATTTATTTATTTATTTACTTTTTCTTATTTATTGCCAAGGTGATTTACAGAGGGGTTACAGTTTCGTACGTTAGGCATTGGATACATTTCTTGTAAATTTGTGGGTTTCCTTTTCCAAATTCAACATGTAGTATGTTAGTTTTTCATAAAACCTTTCCCTGTATCCTTGCTCCCAAATTGGAAAACTCACCACAAGTTTCTTTAGTCTGTTAGCAGACATCCAAGATGATCATGAGCTTGCTTCTGACATTTCTGCTCTCTAATCTCACATATTTAAAAAAAGCAAACCATGTTATATTTTTTCCCTAGAGAAAAAGTTTATTCATATTTTTTATTTTTATTTTATTTTATTTATTTATTTTTTTGCCAGTCCTGGGGCTTGGACTCAAGGTCTGAGCACTGTTCCTGGTTTCCTTTTGCTCAAGGCTAGCACTCTACCACTTGAGCAACAGCGCCACTCCTGGCCTTTTCTATATATTTGGTGCTGAGGAATTGAACCCAGGGCTTCATGTATGTGAGGCGGGCACCCTTGCCTCTAGTCCATATTCCCAGCCCAGATTTCTTATTTTTTGAGGAGAAGAATATTTTTGGAAACTAAATGACAAAAATATTCTGCAACTCTACCACCTGGGAAATGAGAGAATTTAGGTCTCCACACAAGTGAGGATTAGTGTGGTAGACTGTAGTGGCTCTCAGAATGCACACCATATGTAAATTTACTGGAGAGCTTGTTAAAAGTCAGGGATCAGTGCTCCACATTTCTGATGCAAAAGCTCTCAGGAGACAACCAGGAAGACTTGAATGCCTGCTCCTGGAAATGGTCTGAGAACATGTGAACTCTTTGTTAATTCATGCATTTCTTTTTTTTTTTTTTTCAAATTTTTATTACCAAACTGATGTACAGAGAGGTTACAGTTTCATACTTTAGGCGTTGGATACATTTCTTGTACTGTTTGTTACCTTGTTCCTCATACCCCCCTCCCTCCCCCCCTTTTCCGTTCTTTCCCCCCCCCCACCAGGTGTTCAGTTCACTTACACCAAACAGTTTTGCAAGTATTGCTTTTGTAGTTGTTTCTCTTTTTTTACCCTGTGTCTCTCAAATTTGGTATTCCCTTTGAATTTCCTACTTCCAATACCAGTAAACACGGTTTCCAATATACTCAGATAAGATTACAGAGATAGTGTAGGTACAACCACAGGAAGGTGATACAAGAACATCATCAATAATAGAAGCTACAGATACACATAGGACGTTGAAAGTAGTTACAACTTACCGGACATTCAACAGACTAAGGCCTCATCTCTAAAATATATGCAGAACTAAAAAAATTACCTTCTTCCAAAACAAAACCGCAAAGAACCAAGAGCCCCCTCATCAAGTGGGCTAAAGACTTACAAAGAAACTTCTCTGATGAGGAAATGAGAATGGCCAAGAGACATATGAAACAATGCTCTACATCATTGGCCATAAAGGAAATGCAAATCAAAACAACATTGAGATTCCATCTCACCCCAGCAAGAATGTCATATATCAAGAAAACTAATAATAACAATTGTTGGAGGGGATGTGGCCAAAAGGGAACCCTACTTCATTGTTGGTGGGAATGTAAACTGGTTCAGCCACTCTGGCAAGCAGTATGGAGATTCCTCAGAAGGCTAAATATAGAACTCCCCTATGACCCAGCAGCCCCACTTTTGGGTATCTATCCAAAAGACCACAAACAAAATCACAGTAATGCCACCAGCACAACAATGTTCATCGCAGCACAATTTGTCATAGTGAGAATCTGGAACCAACCCAGATGCCCCTCAGTAGACGAATGGATCAGGAAAATGTGGTACCTATACACAATGGAATTTTATGCCTCTATCAGAAAGAATGACATTGTTCCATTTGTAAGGAAATGGAAGGACTTGGAAAAAGTTATACTAAGTGAAGTGAGCCAGACCCAAAGAAACATGGACTCTATGGTCTCCCTTATTGGGAATAATTAGTACAGGTTTAGGCAAGTCATAGCAGAGCATTACAAGGCCCAATAGCTATACCCTTATGAACACATAAGATGAAATGAACTCCATGTTATGGAAATAATTGTTATATCACAGTAATTCATGCATTTCTGAAAGACAACTACACTTATTTTTCCCTAAATAAATCTATAATTTCAGGCCTGTTATAAAACTAGAAATTAATGCTTATGTTTATCCATGACACTGGATTTATATGTTGGATCTCAGATTGGAGATGTTAGGTTGGTCATCATTAAGATGGCAAAGGATAGTGAAAAATGTGATAGTACATGATATGTGATGTAATGAATGAAAATGATACGTGATATAGTGATTAAATCATAATGAAATACTGTTAAAGGAGCAAGTGTTCAGTATCAGCACCTGGAAAGATCACAGGGTGACCCCATAAACTGAAATTTAGTAAAATATTTGCATCAACTTTCTAACTTGCTGGAAATAAATCTATTCTCTTGGTAATTTCTGAGTCCGCTTCCTACTTTCACAGGCATTGTTTATTTCCGTACAGAATCCTATCATCTGAAAATAGGACTAACTTGATTTATTTCTTTCCTGCTTGTATCCCATTTCTTTCTTTCTCTTGCATTATTGAGTTCAGAATTCAAACACTGTTCAATAAGAATGCAGAAGGTGGTGTATTTGTCTCCTTTCTCACTTCAAAGGAAATGATTTCATTTTCTCCCCATTTAGCACAATGTTTGGTTGAGCATATATAACCTTGTTATTTAAAGGCACATTCTTTCTGTTTTTAGTTTCTAAATGGATTTTATTGTGAAGTGATATTGAATTTTGTCAAAGGCTTTGTTAGCATTTATTGTGATGATCATATGATTTCTTTCTATTTATGTGCTATGTTACATTTTTGATTTCAAAAATGTTGAACTCTTTTTACATACATGGAATGAAAGAAACAATATGTGTGTATGGTATTTTATTATTCTATTTTTGAATTAGCTTATTTTGATAATATGGTTATCTATGGTATTTCCATACAGGCACAGAGTGATCTTTGTTTATATATATATATATTTTTTTTTATATGTATTTATATATTTATATATTATTTACACACACATACACACACACACACACATAATTGCCAGTCCTGGGCCTTGGTCTCAGGGCCTGAGCACTGTCCCTGGCTTCTTTTTGCCCAAGGCTAGCACTCTGCCACTTGAGTCATAACACCACTTCTGGCCATTTTCTGTATATGTTGTGCTGGGGAATCGAACCCAGCGCTTCAAGTATATGAGGCACGCGCTCTTGTCACTAGGCCATATCCCCAGCTATTTTTTTCTTATGTTTTGTCAAAGTGATGTACACAGAGACACAGTGCACTTTGAAAAACAATTAGAATGTACAGGGATGTACTTCATCTTAAGGTATGGAGTTTTGAGTCCTACCTGGAAGTAAATACAAGAATCTAGGGCAAAGCTTCTCTTAAGATATTCCTACTGTACCCAGACATACATTCAGATCCTGTCAGAAGGAAGAGATTAGGAAGACCAAGACTTTGAGCTGTAAGTCGTACTTGGCAGAAATACATGCAGTTTTCACGTTCTTGAGGTCGTGTGCTCTGTGCTCCATTTCCACAGCGACTTCTATGGGATAGGATTAATTCCTTACCTTGGAGGGTGGACCATTGCACAAGTCCTCCAGTGCTTAAACTTCTCAGTAGGTATGCATCAAATTTCTCTCTTTTCTCTCTTCTCTTCTCTTCTCTTCTCTTCTCTTCTCTTCTCTTCTCTTCTCTTCTCTTCTCTTCTCTTCTCTTCTCTTCTCTCCTCTTCCCTCCTCTTTCTCTCTCTGTCTATCTCTCTGTCTGTCTCTCTCTCTGTGTCTTTCTGTCTCTGTCTGTCTGTCTCTCTCTCTTTCTCTCTCTCTCTCTCTCTCTCTCTCTTTGTCCTGGGGCTTGGACTCTGGGCCTGGGCACTCTCCCTGAGCTTCTTTTGCTCAAGGCTAGCACTCTACCACTTGAGCCACAATGACACTTCTGGCTTTTTCTGTGTATGTGGTGCTGAAGAATCAAACCCTGAGCTTCATGTATGCTAGGTAAGCCAGTGTGATTCAATATGGAAAAACATGCTATCTTTCTTGACAAGGCCTCACTCTATACCTGTTTGAGATATTAGAAGACATCAATTGTCTTTCTCCTGCTTGTCTTGCAGGACAAGTCACTGTCACACCTAACCTGCAATATGAATTTAAGGCATGAGTAATATATGGGTTTATTTTGTAGAAAGATTGCTAGTTTCTTCACTAGCAATTCCAGGGCTGCTACTACAGGATCAATAATTATTTTTCAACCTCCTTTTCACTGTGTCTGTTTTTCTTGGCTTTATGGATCTTCTTCTCCTTCTCCTTCTCCTTCTCCTTTTCCTTCTCCTTCTCCTTCTTCTTTCTTCCCAGTCCTGGGGCTTGAACTACGGGCCTAATCACGGCCCCTGGCTTCTTTTTACTCTATGCTACCACTCTGCCACTTGATCCACAGTGCCACTTCTAGTTGTTTTCTATATATGTGGTGCTGAGGAATTGAACCCAGCGCTTCATGTATATGAGGCAAGCACTCTTGCCACTAAGCCATATTCCCAGCCCCACTTCTTTTTTAAATCCCAACAGCCCTCCTCTCTTTTCCTCTCTGAAATACATTGTATCCTATGTTCATATGTTTTCATTTTAGCTTTAGTATCCAAATAGGAGGGAAAATAATAATCCACCTTTGTTTTGCTGAACCTGGCTTATTTTGCTAGCTCAGACACAAAGTTCTCAAGACCTTACCTTGACCAATAAGAAGCTGAGTTAATAGTTGTGCACATCTGTTATTCCACCTATGAGAATGTGTAAACAGCAGGATCATGGTCCATGTCAGCTTAACTTACCTTATAGAGCTGGCATAAAAATAAAAGACATGAAGATAATTGACAGTAAGAGATATGGAAAAGTTGTTTGGTTTTTCAAAACTTGGCACTCTAATTCTCATAAAGACTTCTATACAATAAAAACTTTAAATGTTTAAATTAGGATAAGTAATATAGAAAACATATATATGTGTGTGTTTAATCATTAAACATTTGAAAATACTAGAAATGGTAAAGTATTGCAATACTCAACACTTACTAATGATGTATTTGGCTAGTGATTGTGTTTCAGGCGCCTAGTAGGGCATCAACCATTCAATAGCTTCTTTTGGAATATTTGAATCACAAAATAATAAAACCATGTCAGCTGCAAAGTGACATGGCCACACCTAGCTGACATATACATGAATAATTTCATATTTTTGGAAACAATATGGCCAAGTTGAAGAGACAGTTGAAACAGTTGGTACAATTTGAGAAATTAGCTTTATACATTTGATGGAATTCAGAAGGGGTGAACCATTAATTAGAAGCCATTAATTAGAAGCATAACACACTGAAAATAACCACTCCATGTCACATTGTTAAGGGCTTATTTTTCTTGTAAATTACATTGAGTCTTATGGCTTCAAGAAAAATATAATAGTTCAATTATGTTGATGAACTTAGTAATGACATATACATTTGTACTAATAGGTAAAACTGATCTGTAAAAGACAAAACATTTTAAGTAGACATTTGAAATTAGAAGATTTTTGTAAGAAGTATGAGTTCTTCATGTGTTGAGATGTTGGTAAATATTTTTACTTTATTTTCTTGTTTTTATTGTAATATTGCACATTCATGGGTTTTCATATTGTATTGTGGTTGTTCATATGTCCATATGTGGTCATTTGGTTGTATATACATGTATTGGGAAGATTAGAACGTATAGGTTCTACATGAAAAAGTCATAACTATTAACTTTTCTTACTATAAAACAACAAGATGGTTTCACTGACTTAAGTAAAGAAATGCCATTTGGTGCAAACCGACTGCACAACTCTTGGGGGAAAGGGGAAGGGAAGGAGGGGGGAAATGAGGGAGGAGGTAACAAGTAGAACAAGAAATGTACTCACTGCTTTTCATATGAATCTGTAACCCCTCTGTATTACACTTCACAATAAAGAAAAAAAGAAATGTAATGAAGTGTTCATATGATGAAAATGTATATATCATTGATTTATTGAAAAGATTACTGCTTTCCATGATCATTAAGTGATGAAAAAACTGTAATTACTAAAGGATACATGAGTATCCTATTGTAAACACACTAACAACACAAGAGATAAGCTTTGTTCCCAGTGAAATAGCTACCCAAAAGTAACTTCCCTAAAGCTTCCTTTAGTGCCTCATTTTTCAGGCTGTAGATAATTGGATTGAGTGTTGGAGGAATTACTGCATAAATTATGGATAACATAAAGTCCAAAGAAGTTGGAGAATCTGAAGTTGGTTTGAGGTAGGCACAGATGCCTGTGGAGAGGAAAAATGAGACGACAAAAAGGTGGGGTAGGCAGGTGGAGAAGACCTTAGATCGGCCTTCAGCAGAGGGGATTCTTAGGACCGTGGAGAATATGTGGATGTAGGAGAAGGCAATGGAGATGAAACAGGCTAAGGACATCAGAGACATGAATGCAGCCACTCCAATGACTGCAAGGTAATCATTGGAGCAGGAGAACTTAAGTAATTGGGGAATGTCACAGAAAAACTGGTGGATGACTTTGGCCCCACAGAATGTGATAGACAATGTGACAGCCATATACAAAGTTCCTGAGATGCCTCCACTTACCCATACAGCTGACACAGCTCTCTTACACTTTCTGGGATCCATGATGAGCTCATAGTGCAGTGGGTAGCAAATGGCGACATAGCGGTCATAAGACATCACGGTGAGAATGGCCATCTCAGCCCAGCTCAGAGATGTGAAGAAGAAAACCTGGAGCATGCACTGAGCATAGGAAATATAGCCATTGCCTGTGAGGGAATTGTCAATGGACTGGGGGACGGTGACAGAGATGAAGGAGGCATCCAGAAGGGAAAGTTGCTTCAGAAAGTAATACATGGGAGACTGGAGCTGCTCATCCAGTGTTGTGATGATGATGATGATGAAGTTGCTTGTCAAGGCCAAAAGGTACATGACCAAGAACAGGAAAGCTTGTAAGAGCTGCAGATGAGGATTCTCAGAAAACCCCATGAGGAGGAATCCATTCTTTCCGGTTTTATTTGTAATCATACTGAAAATACAAAGTGTGCAGCACCTAGAAAATGAAAGGTTATGGTAAATTTAAAAATACTGAAAGCTATTGTTTATTTTTATATCATTATTTATTTTAATAAATAATGGTTAAGGAATTGCTATTCCTCAGCTAGATTTTGGAATTACTGTAGTATTTAGTATTAAAGCATGAGTTATTTGAATATTGTTTATTCCTGAATCCTACCTAGCCATCAATATGGTCATCATTTTGAAAGGCTTATTTTGGATGTAGGGGACAAATGTGTGGAGTCAATGCTGTTCCCATTACTGTTTTATTTAATTGATGTCCTATTGCAATCAACATTAAAAATACGTTGAAATCTGAGTGCTGGTTGTGTCTTACACCTTGTAATCTTAGCTACTCAGGAGGTAAGATCTGAGGACCGTGGTTTGAAGCCAGCCTGGGCAGAAAAGTCTGAGAGATTCTTAACTCTAATTAACCACCATAAAAGCTAGACATGGAGCTATGGCTCAAGTGATAGAGTGCTAGCCTAGAAACATATCTCAGGGTTCAGGGACAGAACCCAGGTGCTATGTTTAAGTCTCAGAAGTAGCATGTGTGCACACCCTCC
This sequence comes from Perognathus longimembris pacificus, assembly GCF_023159225.1. NCBI lineage: Eukaryota > Metazoa > Chordata > Mammalia > Rodentia > Heteromyidae > Perognathus > Perognathus longimembris. Next base: position 15,245,806 of record NC_063166.1, read on the forward strand.
CCCACACCCACATCCAAAAGTGCTAAAAATTTCAAACATTCATTATCTCATTTTACTGTTACATATTTTGGTATCAAGTAACTTCTACTTGGTCACTTTATTTCCCTGATCTTAATATAATTTGTTATCTGATGACATAATCAACGTTTTACAATTTTTTACAGTAAAGATACTTGTAATGAAAATATAGCTAATTTGAAATGGTGCTCAAGTTTGAGAAAAGCAAATACACAGTATACAAATTGAGAAAGAGACTACGAGTATACTTGAGTTATATTTCAGACAAGGGACAAAACACTTTTTTCCTTTATGATCCAGAATTTTAACTATTGTGCCATTGAAATTAGCAAAAATTCACTCCTCACTGCACTGTAGATAGGTATATGGTGTGTGGGGAGTCATTAATAACAACTCCCATACTTTTGCATATTTTTACTTCCATTGAAGAATTAAGTCAACGATTGAAAAAAACAACTGCTGTGATAGTAGTTTGAAACTTTCCAACATTCCAAACGATGTGAAATGTTGTAAGTGAGATTGTGTGTGTGTGTGTGTGTGTGTGTGTGTGTGAGAGAGAGAGAGAGAGAGAGAGAGAGAGAGAGAGGCAGAGAGAGAGTCTTATTCTGAGAAATGATACTTAGGAGAATTGTAAACTTTGAAGTCAATGTGCTTCTCCATTACTTACCAGTAGAAGAACTACTTTTGCCCTCTATTTCCAATCTCTTTCCTTGCCTCTCTCCCATCTTCTCTTTTGTGAAGAATAACGTTACAATATAAACATTCCTTTTCTTTTGAATGTACCAAGTGCAACTTTCTCCTTTTTCTTTGATCCCCCCTCCCCTTTGGTTTATCCTCTGTTGTCAGTGGTTTTTATTTTGGTACTCTGTGGCTTGTATAAACCTTCTTTTTCTTTGCCTGTCAGATGTCAGTGGCTTCATATTGCAACACATGTGGCAACTAAATTAACTTAAAATTTTAGAAATTTTGCTTTAACTGACACACCTAAAAGCCTCTTGATAGTTATTCCACAAATATGAATCACAAGTTGAATCTAACTTGAATATCATGAGACTTATTTCCTCATGCCACATATCACAGAATTTTCCATGTTCTATATTTTTGTGACATTTTTCCTTGAAATCTTTAAATTGTACAAAGCATCATTATCAATTTTTTTTTCACTTTATATTTTAATTTGCCAATTGATAAAAATGGCCATCAAGAAACAGTAAATATAATACTAAATACTGATATTTTGAGCACTTTTAAATGACAGTGTGATAGATTTCATCAAAATACAGATTTTAATTCACAAAACTAGTGTAATCTTCTTTTAGTCTTTTTAGTCTGCCTTTCATGGGAAATATGAATTGCAGAAAATTTATATACCAAAATCAAGATATGCATTCCAACACTTAGCTTCAGTAATTCATATCACTTTCTCCCACCTAAAATCTATTAACATAAAAAAGGTACTGTGGAACTTTGGGGGAATGGTACAATGCCATTAGCAAACATCTCTCTAGAGATTTGTTTCTTTTACTGATATTAGAGATTGTTTGGAGGAGTGTTACTATTTATTTGTAGAAAAACATGAAATATTAGCCTTTTCCAATTTCCTGGTTTTCCTCCAATGGTCCCTAATCGTAATCTGTTTGTATGAACTAACCATGTAGACTTTTTAAATGGCCACATTTTCTATAGGGCCAGCTCCCTTCCTTGTTAGAATGAATAGTTCTGCTTTGGTTAATTCAACTTGAAGAATAGAATATTTAATAGAATATTTAATCAGAATTGCCATAATCCTTTACCTCTTCCTCGAATCCCAGATTGGAAAATGTACCACAGCATTCTTGATGTCTGGGTAAATCATGAGATAAACTGATACCAATTCAGATATATATTCTCACAGGGATTTTTTTAAACCCATATTATTTCCCTTGAGAAAGAGTTTGTTTTTTTTTAAGGGAGGAGACTTTGATACAAAATTTTAAATTGAATGATGAAAGTATTCTACCTCTCTATGGAGTTGGAACCATTAAAATTTCCACACTAATTGGGCCTGGCTTAGAAGGCTGTGTAGGTAGAAGTTTTTCTGTCTATAATTCCATGGCTATCAAATTTTAGAAGACATATGAATTGCAGGGAGAGCTTACTAAAAACAGGGATCTGCATACTCTGAAATTTGGATTCAGAAGGTCTCATGTATTTTTATTATGTTACCTCTTTTGTCTTATTTGACTGACATAGGCCAGCTTGATTTTCTTGCTTATTAAGGCTTTCCTAAAAAGAAGATAACTTGACAGGAACAAAGTGTAAACATTCAAACTTGATCCAAAAGAATGTCTGCAAATATAGATAAGTTTCCAGTGAAAGAGGCTGACAGTAAAGGCTGGGACATATATACGGGTAGGGTGTTCATAAGATTTCACAACAAGACAAAACAAATCACTCAAACATTATGATTACCTCAGACACAGTTTTGATGCGGTAGGGCTTGAGTTTATAGTCACTCTTCAGACAGAAACCTCAGAAGCAAATGGGAGTAACACAAAATAACAAATAGACAAAAGACTGTGGATGCACACTTTTGAATATTTTTCAACAATTACAAGTGAACACATTGCGGACCTTGTAGCACAGGGAGAATTTAACTCAATCAGGGTTAGAGATAGAGCTGGAATTATAATTTTTTAAGGCAAGCATAAAAATACCTCTGTAACTTTGGGGTTGTGTGTGGACACTAAAACAATCATACAGGAAAAAAATCAATAATCTGGAGTGCATCAAAAAGGAAGGTATTTTGATGGACAAATATCAGGCAAATGAACCAATCTTCCTATATATACTTGCAGACACAGAGATATTCATTTATGCATGTATAACATTTAAAAAAAACAACTCACTTAAAAATGAGCAAAATCCCCTGGTGCTGGTGGTTTACACCTGTAACCCTAGTTGCTCAGGAGGTTAAGATCCGAGGATCTTGGTACAAAGCCAGCCTGAGTAAGAAAATCCATGAGACTCTTGTCTCCAATTCAACATCCCTCCCCCTCCCGCGAAGCACACCTGGGACTGGAAGTGAAGCTGTGTCTGGCAGTGGTAGAAGCCCAGCCTTGAGCAAATAAGCATTCTGGACAGGGCTTGAGTTCAAAGCCCCAGGACCTACAAAAAAAGAGCAAAATCTTTGAATATACAGGTATGAGTAAACATACATGAAAGACTAAAAATTTAAAAAAAAGAATCACACACAGTGAAGTGATACGTCCACTAAACATACTTTTTTTTTTTCTAGAAGCCTTCATGCATCAATGGGTGGAATTAACTAATATAAAGTTTCAGTAAGGGAAAAGAAGATGCTGGATGGTTATCTCAGTCAGTAGTGAAGTATTACTATATTATAGTTAATATATACACAAAACCCCACATTTTGGAGGAAAAGCATTTTCAAAGAGATATATAAATGAGTTGGAATTCAGAAAAAAAACCCCAAAGAAACACTGGTTTGATGTATACAGCAGATGGTTGGGTGTTGTCTTTTGATCCAACTACCCAATCTATGTCATTTGATGAGAGAATCAAGTACATTAATATTAAGTGTGGTATCATGCTTTCCCCCTAGATGATTTGTCTCTTCCTCCATGTACATCCGCTCATCTGGTAGGGTCTGTTTTCTCTACCTATTCATGTTAATGTTAATGTTCTGTATGAAAGATGTCTTTAAGTATCTTCTGTAGTTTTAGTTATTTTGCATGGAGTATCTATTTGCTCTTAGGTTGTGAATGAAAACGAGGATGGATACAATATTCTGCATTAGCAATTGTTTGCCTTTAGTGATTGAAATAATGTTAAATAAAGTAAGTCAGGCCCAGAGAGACAAAGGATGCATGTTTTCTCTCATACCTAGAAGCTAGATCTAATTAATAAATATCCAAGCAAACACATGCAGGATTGTATCCATGTGTACACAAACATAATAACCAAAGTATAGTATTTGCAAAGGAAAATTAAACAATGAATTGATGGTTCACCAAAATACCAGGAAATTAGTACTTGAAAGGGATGGGGGTGAGTCAGGGAAATGGTCAGGCAAATGAAGAGAGAAAGGGGAGTGGGAGAATGCAGTCATAACATTCAATGCATATCCTATAAAACTGGGAAAATTGAGGGAGAGGGACTGGGTCGGGAGGAATGGGAGAATGATGAAAGGGTTGATATCAATCAAGGTTTATTGTACTTATAAACTGACTTGTTAAGTAGCTCAATTGTACAAATTAAGATAATAAAAATATAATTAAAATAGGTGTGATTTCTTATGTATTAGTTTACTAACAGTGGAGAAAAATTTTAATCTTAGTCTTAGTCTTTTTAATCTTTAGTCTTAGTTTTCTAAAGTAATGATTAGAATACTTGCTTCAAAGCTCTATAATTAGTAAATTAACACAATGTAACATTCAGAGGTAGCTATTGTTATCATCTGTATAACAGTTGCTGGATTTCCTTAAAAATGGTCAAAGACTACCCCTAAGAAAGATGCCAGATATCAATGGCTCATGCCTGTAATCCTAGCTACTCAGGAGGCTAAGATCTGAGAACTGCGGTTCAATGGCTAAAAGCCAGGCTGCAATCCTCAGATCTCAGCCTTCTGAGTAGCTAGGATTACAGGTATGAGCCTCCAAGCGGTTCAAAGCCAGCCCAGACAGGAAAAGCCACATGATTCTTATTTCCAATTAACCACTAGAAAGTGGTGATGTGGTTCAGGTGGTAGAGCTCTAGCCTTGAGATGAAGAGCTCAGGGACATCACCCAGGCCCAGAGTTCAAGCCCCACCACTGACAAAGGAAATAAAAAGGAGATGGAGGAAGAAAACTGCTAGTTTGAATTGCAACTTTACTACTTTATCTTTGTAAAACTTCATGAAAATTAATTTCTTTCAAATGTAGTGTCATCATTAGTAGAAAGGGAACAATATAGCAGAAAAGTTATTTGCTGAGATTTAGAAAATAATGAATATAAAGCACTTGTCCATTTATTATAGGCAGAATACATTGTGCAACTCACTATTCTAATATTTAATAAGAAGGGAGATACGTATATAAGTATCATATATAAGAATAAGTATACGCATCATGTATAAGAACCTTTGAAATCTACTAGAAATTACATATATACACTGCTGCTTTGCTATCACATAAATATAGTTGACTTAACTGATGTCAGTTTGGGATGCATTTGTTAAAACCAACTATAAATATGTTGGTCATGCCACATACCAATTACTTTTCCTTTATTTCACAGAGATTTTTTAAAAAGATGTATTAAAATAATACTTGGGTTGAAGGAAAGGAAAAAAGCCATTATCCTTAGAAGCAAGTTTTTTTTTTTGAAAAATTATATCTTGAGACTAACATAACAATTAGAAAAGATCGCTGGGCACTGGAGGCTCTCACCTGTAATCAATCCTAGCTACTCAGGAGGCTGAGATTTGAGGATCACAGTTCAAAGCCAGCCAGGGCAGGGAAGTCCACAAGACTCTTACCTCCAATTACCCACCAGAACACCCGAAGTGGAGCTGTGGCTCAAGTGACAGCATGCCAGCTTTGAGCACAAAAGTTGAGGGACAGTGCCCAGGCACCGTGTTCAAGCCCCACAACCAACCCCCTCCCTCCCTGTCCCCCACATAGAAAAGTTGGAATGGAGTCCTGGAAAGAAATAAGACTCAACCTTTGCCCAATCTGAAACATAGTCAACAGGGCCATTTTATTAGAGTTTAAATAGTGATTTGAAATACACCTTTCTCTGAGAAAATTCTTTAGACAGCACCTTTCTCAGAGCTGCCTTCATGGCTTTTTTTCGCAAGCTGTAGATGACCGGATTGAGTGTGGGAGGGATCACCGTGTAGAATATGGCGAACATGAGGTCCATAGTGGATGGGGAGTCAGAAGGAGGCCTCAGAAACTCAAAGCCTGCGGTTGAGAGGAAGAAGGTGACCACGAACAAGTGTGGGAGGCAAGTGGCGAAGACCTTGGTATGGCTCTCGGCGGATGGGATTTTCAGCACAGCTGAGAAGATGCGAACATAGGAGAGCATGATGGAAAGGAGACAGAGAAACGCCATGGAGGTTGTGAAGGCAGCCATGGCAAGCTCAAGGACGAATTCATAGGAACAGGCTAGCTTCCGCAGCTGAGGAACGTCACAGAAGAACTGGTGAATCACACGCTCCCCACAAAGAGGAATAGAAAAGTTCACAGCCGTGTGTGCTAGCCCGGAGAGACCTCCAGCACTCCACGCAGCCATCACTGCCCAGCTGCAGGCCTTTGGGTTCATAATGGTCTCATAGTGCAGTGGTTGACAGATGGCTGCATACCGGTGGTAAGACATCACAGTGAGGATGGCCACTTCTGACGACGCCAGGGCAATGAAGAAGAACACCTGCAGAACACACTGACCAAGAGAAATGTAACCGTTGCCCATCAGCGAGTTTGCAATGGACTGGGGGACTGTGACAGAGATGAAGCAGAGGTCCAAGAGAGAAAGATGCTTCAAGAAGTAATACATGGGAGAATGCAAACGAGGATCCAAGGTAATTATGATGATGAGGAGGTTGCCTGTTAAAGCCAGCAGGTATATCACCATAAAGAGCAGTGCATATAAAATCTGAAGCCTTCGATCATCAGAAAACCCCATGAGGAGGAATCCTGTCTCTGAGGTCAAGTTGATCATAGCTACTGATAATTCAAAGCTTACTTCTGTGTAAGAAGCCAAAGAAGAACAAGAAATAATATGTGGTGTGGTGTTTATGATAACTATTTGTCAATTATCATGGTTTCCTTAGCCTAGAGTTACTGATATTAGGATAAAATCATCAACATTGTGGTTAATCTTAAGTTGTGGGAAAAATATTAGCAAAAACGAATTAGCAATTCAGAGAACTCAAAATTTGAAGTGTGGTCAACAAGTCTTTAGCTTTTTATTTTGAAGCATAGTTTCAGTTGTTAGTGCTGGAAAACTTGATTGAAAAGATGGCAGTGATTTTTTTCCTTCAATAAATCTTTGAAAATGATACTGATACATAATCATCATCATATATATGGTATCTTAGTATTGGAATGATGTGCCAAGCTTCATGCATTAAGTGTCTCAAAAGAAGTTACTCAGAGGATCTCAGAAATGGATATAGGAAAAACCTACAGGCAAATATAGGAGAGGTGTCATATTAAAGCACAGTCATATATTTCTCATTTTTTCCATACTCTTTGTCTTGTACATAAGTTCATCAGAAATGGAGAGAGGAAGGGAAGCATAGAAATGGTGGGACAAAGGGTGAACCAATTCAACAGTGAAACCCACTAGACACTCTGTTGGAAATGAACTATGTAATTTGGAAGGAGGAAAGTTGGGAAGGAAAGAACTGAGAGAAAATGTGGGAGGGGGTGACATTGTTCAAAAGAAAATGTTCTCATTGCTTGACTATATAACTGTAACCCCTCTGTACATCACTTTGGCAATAAATATATATATTTTAAAGATTATGTTTGGTTGGTTGGAATGAACTCTCAAGAGTAACCTTGAAGAGTGAAACATGTCTGAAAATTATAAGATCACGCTGTACTCCACAAATATGTGTTATTATTAGGTGTCCATTACAAACAAAATAAGAATAATTTTTAAAAAATAATAACATGACACCAAGCATTTAATCCTGACCTGTGATCTTTGAGAGATCTGGTGAGTAAGAACACATTGTCCCCAGAGAATACCTCTTAATTTTCAAATCTTTAGAAGGATGTAGGGCTATATTTCCATTAAATTCATTTCTTAGAAATAACCAACTCATAGATTAAAAACAATCCTACATGCTGGATATAACTTAATTGCTGAAGGAGTTATTTTTTGTTGTTGTTTTTTTTTGCCGGTCCTGGGGCTTGGACTCAGGGTCTGAGCACTGTCCCTGGCTTCTTTTTGCTCAAGGCTAGCACTCTGCCACTAGAGCCACAGCGCCACTTCTGGCCATTTTCTATATATGTGGTGCTGGGGAATTGAACCCAGGGTTTCATGTATAAGAGGCAAGCTCTCTTGCCACTAGGCCATATTCCCAGCCCTGAAGGAGTTATTTTTGAAAAGCAATATTATTGTAGAAATTTAGTGTGACTGTCAGAATTTTTCTAAGTGGTTTTGCATTATTTATTTATTCATTTGTTTGTCTGTTGATGATACTAAGATTTGAGCTCAGGACCTTATATTTTCTACTACTTGAATCATGTCCTCAGCATATTTAAAAAAATGGACACTTTGTAAGGTAAATTAGTATTACTGTCATTAATTTTCTCAAACTTAATGAAGATTATTTTTTCATCTCTGAAACATCATGTGTGGTTACAAATCTATATGGACCAAACATAAGCCATCAATCTACATGAGTTACTCCATCAGATATCGTAGTCTGTTCTATTTACTAATCCTGAAGCCTTGGGAAAAAAGGTTAAAAACAAACCACTTAAACAGGTATCTTATCATTTTTCCTATAATTTATTTTGAGGAAATCATTAAAACAAACTTAAGGAGATATATTTTTCTACAAAGAATAGTCTTAGGGCTAAATGAGGCCTAAGTTCATAACCTCTAGCCCCTGTCTCCAATTAACTCAGTATGTCAACAGGGTTGGGAGAGAGATAGGGCTTTCTTTTCTCTCACTTTTCTTAATTTTGTGGCATGTACAATGAATGCTTGATTGCATTCTACTCCTTTTTCCCCCTTCATTCATCTATGCCTCTCCCCTTGAATCCCCCTTGGATGTACCCATTTCCCAGTGCTGATTTTTCTGGTCTTTGACCTAATCTTGCAAAACATTTATACTATCTGAGATCTGCATGAAATCTATTATACTTCAGTTATATTTGTAGCTCAAAAAATTAAACCCTCAAAATTAAATCCTTAAAGACACAACAACCCAATTGATAAATGGGCTACTAACTTAAAGGAAGACTTACCAGAAGAAGTGAGAATGGACAATAGACACATGAAGAAATGTTCAATATCTCTCACCATAAAGGAAATACAAATCAAAACAACACTGAGATTCTACCTCATCCCAGTTAGAATAGCCACTATCAAGAAAACAAAAACAAATGCAAGGATGCAGCCAAAAGGGAACTCTAATGCACTGTAGGTAGGTTAGAAAACTCTGGAAAACAGTATGGAGATTCCTCAGAAAACTAAATATAGAAGTACCCTCTGATTCAGCAATTCCACTCCTGGGCATTTATCCTATAAAACATAAACAAGGTTACAGAAAGCCACCAACACAACCATTTTCATTGCAGCATCACGAAAGCCAAGATATGGAATCAGCCCAGATGTCCCTCAATGGATGAATGCATGAAGAGAAGTAGTATATATACACAATGGGATTTTACTCATTCATTAGAAATAATGATATTTACCATTTGTAAGGTAATAAAAATACTTGAGTTATATTATGTGAAGTAAGCCAGACCCAGAGAAACAAAAGTGCACCTTTTCCCTCATTTGTGGCAAATAGAATGTACCTATAAGTAAACATGTTGGGTGATATGCAAGTGTCTATAAAACATTTCTGAACTTCGTCCTCCTATTTTTTTTTTTTTTTTGGCCAGTCCTGGGCCTTGGACTCAGGGCCTGAGCACTGTCCCTGGCTTCTTCCTGCTCAAGGCTAGCACTCTGCCACTTGAGCCACAGCGCCACTTCTGGCCGTTTTCTGTATATGTGGTGCTGGGGAATCGAACCTAGGGCCTCGTGTATCCGAGGCAGGCACTCTTGCCGCTAGGCTATATCCCCAGCCCTCGTCCTCCTATTTTTGAACTCTCATATGTCAAAACTATTTTCTTGAAAACACATGAACTTTCAGTAATCCAGCTCTTCTAATATGCTATATAAACTTCTTGAAGAAATTAAAATTATTATTGAAATCTCTCAACAGTTTTCTCCTTGTTTCTTGGGAGGAGGCTTTGCCATTCACTTCAATAAGCAAACATAGATCATTCCCTCGATTTCCTACCTAGACACAAATGAAATTACTACTACTACTACCTCTCTCTCTCTCGCACATGCTCTTTGTCTTTATGTGTATGTGTGTATACATGTGTGTATAAATAAAATGCCATGTCAAGCTACATGTTTAATCATATTCATTGACTAAGATTATTTTAATGGTGTTAACATGCATGATATATAACTATATATTTTCAGTGTATAGAATATACTTCTCATTCACTTAAAAGACATAGAGAACCCCTTTTGTTTCACACTTAGTACATATTTAGTCTCCATTCTTTTCATTGCTGGAGTTCCACACATCTATGATTCTTTGCAACCCCTTCCTTTTCTCAAATATATAACATTATTCTGACATTTTCTTTTCAAACACCTCTGTTCTATTGGCTCTACACCCCTTGCTATTGTATGTTTTCTTTTCTTGTGATTGTCCTTTCTTAGGCTCTGTATCCAGGTCCTTTTCTGATCATCTGAAAATGGTCTTAAAAAAAAACCCCATCTTTCTTTTTGTCAATTGTTTTTTTCTGAAATGAGTCCAATTAATGGAGGCAGCTAATCCAGCTTTCTTCATGTTTTCTTAGTTCACTAAATGTATGGTAGTTAAAGCACTACCACTGTTTATATTTTGATCATAACTCATCTTTTCTCCCAACTACCTCTTTGTCACTGATACCTGTTCCTAAGAAGGCATGCTACCTCTATCTTCTGTATATGCAATCAAATGTCAATCTTTTGTCTGTTAATTATGTTTTACAGTTATTAACTCTTGTCATTATGTAGATTAGCTCAAACCTTCATCTCTGGAAACATTTCATTCTTCGGCTATATGTAACTCCAACCCAACTTCCATGCTAATACTACAGAATGATGAATGATACAAGTCACATCTTAGAAAATCATTCATCTTATCTTTTAAACTTCTGGTTGACTTTATTATAAAATGATGTCAAAAAATAAATCCTAGGATAGTAAACAGAATCTTGCACAAGTTCTTATAAAACTACCTCTCCGGGACTATCTCTCATTGTGACCTCTCCTATGTGATATGTCATATTTAATAATGAGAAATTACTGAGAATAATCTCAATGAATAAATAATATTATAAGGCTGCCATTGGTTTTAAGCAATCATACTATTTCTTTTGCTTAGAATTTCTCCTGTTAGATGCCCTACTCATTTTCTTGCCAAATATTTCATTGTCTTTCAAAAGTAATATTATTTCTTCTCACTTAAAATTTCCTAAGATAAACTGCGAACCCAAATAAAACTGAACTCAGATTGTATCCATTAAGATTCCTCATAATTTATTTAACTTTATTATTCTCACTTTTTGTGTATATTTTCCAGCCTACTTAAACTACTGTTAATTTTATAGAGAGAAATTCCATATCTCACTTAGAATTTTATAGCTGATTGGCAGTCACCGACATTAAACAGGCATTATTTAAATATTAGATGAAGTTCAAAAAATGTAAAGATATTTAACTCACCAATATTGATCTTAGAAGAAACAGATCTCAGTGCTTGAGATTGAGGATGTTTTCTAGAATCTAGCAGTGAAATTTTTATGTAAGGATAGTACCAAGTTGTTTTCCTAGGGAGCATAGATCAGGGACAGTTTAACTAAGCCCATGATACCTACAATGAAGCCAGAGCTGCCCAGGCACTAAGGAAAAACTTGTTAAACAAAGCTGGTGCTTTAGGTAAACATTTTGAGTTCCAAGCATGTGATTTTATTGGGCTCTCCCTCAAGGAATGGCCTGGCCTCAGTGGAAAGTCACTAACTAATACTGTGGTTTTATAAATCCTTATAGTTATGTGTTTCATGTAGGGAAAATAAATATTGTCCATAACTTGTTTTCTTGTGATGTAAATTCACAGATTTCTGTAATGAGTATTTTTTTCTTCTTTATTGTCAAAGTGAAGTACAGAGGGGTTACAGTTTCACATGTAAGGCAAGTACATTTCTTATCCAACTTGTTCCCTCCTACCTCATTTCCCCCCACCCCCCATTCCCGCCTTCCCCCACAAGTAAAGCAGTTACTAAAGAGCCCTCATTTGGAAGAGCCTTTTTTTTTTTCCCATAGAAAGTACTTTGCTTCAATATATGAATATTCGGATGCACTTTAAATGAAAACCTTTATCTATAAAATGATAGCTGACAGTGTTTCTTTGTGAAGAATGCATTTCTAAGGGAAAAGGTAAATTATTTTCTCAGTCTAGTGATGTATTTCCTAATTCCAGGATTCCATGTACATTCAGGGACTGTTTTTAAACTAGAAAGTAGGTTTGGTAGCATGCTGTCTGAATTCAGAGGAAAGTCCCACCCTTTCCTTAGTTGCTCTCATTCCTTTGATGTGCCATGTTGGGAGGCTTTTTATCAGTTTTTTTTTGTGGTTATCATGATAAATAGGTCAAAACAAGGTCAGTGAGTGACATGTACAGGGTCCCATTCATTTCTTTGCATGACTAAGTATTTTGTTATCTTCTTCCTTTGTAACTTTCTGTTCATAATTTGTACATTAAATTGTACTTGTTACATCTATTGTAAATAAAATAAAATCTTGATTGTAAAAAAAATCAATTCAATATCTAATTAATTTGGCTCAATGAAACAACTAGTGCCAGTGGCTTAATCCTGAGATCTTAGCTGCTCAGCAGCCTGAAATTTAAGGAATGCGGTTCAAAGTCAGCGAAGGCAAAGAAACACATGAAACGCTTATATCCAATTAATCACCAGAACACCAGCATATTGGATTATTATTGATGGGTTAAATAGTTAATAACTGAGTGGATAAAAGTTATGATAGTCATTTGTGCTTCTGTGTGGTAAATTAGCCTGGTAAATGTTTCTTGTTAATACTTATTTTCAATATTAAGGAAAACTACCTCTGACACAAGAGATGAACACAATTGCATTAGGAAGTGATAGTTTATACTAAAAATGTTGCTTTTGTAAAATATAATTGCATGATCTCTAAGGGTTTGCCATTCAAGAAGGGAGTTTACCAACACAATGCATCTTGGTTGCTTTTTATTGACACAACATATTGAAGGAATTCTGTTAATAAAAATTTCCAGATACATAATATTGGAAATCTCTCAATGGCATTGAAAAACCATTTTTCTCTCAGTGAATTCTCTATCCAATATTAACTTCTGGATAGCTCTCTTCATGGCCTCATTCCTCAGACTGTAGATAACAGGGTTGAGTGTTGGAGGAATTACTGTGTAAAAGATAGATAGCAAAAAATCTAAGGTAGTTGAAGAGTCAGAAGTTGGTTTGAGATATGCCTACATGCCTGTGGAGAGGAAAATTGAGACAACACAGAGGTGTGGCAGGCAGGTGGAGAAGACCTTAGATCGGCCTTCAGTAGAGGGGATTCTTAGAACTGTGGAGAATATGTGGATGTAGGAGAAGACAATGGAGATGAAACAGGCTAAGGCTGCCACAGCCATGAGACTCTCCACTCCAATGACTGCAAGGTAATCATTGGAGCAGGAGAGCTTCACAATTTGAGGGACATCACAGAAGAATTGGTGAATTACTTTGGCTTTACAGAATGTGATAGAAAATGTGGCAGTTGTGTACATGATTCCTGAGCTGCCCCCACTTACCCATACAGCTATCACAGCTCTCTTACATTTTCTGGGATCCATGATGAGCTCATAGTGCAGTGGGAAGCAAATGGCTACATAGCGGTCATAAGACATCACCGTGATAATGGCCAACTCAGCCCAGGCCAAAGCCATGAAGAAAAAAACCTGGAGCACGCACTGCACATAGGAAATATAGCCGTTGCCCGTGAGGGAATTGTCAATGGACTGGGGGAGGGTGATAGAGATGAAGGAGGCATCCAGAAGGGAAAGTTGCTTCAGGAAGTAATACATGGGAGACTGGAGCTGCTCATCCAGTGTTGTGATGGTGATAATGATGAAGTTGCTTGTCAAGGCCAAAAGGTACGTCACCAAGAACAGGAAAGCTTGTAAGAGCTGCAGATGAGGATTCTCAGAAAATCCCATGAGGAGGAATCCACTTCCTTTTGTTCCATTGGTCTGACCCATTTGGAAAATGGAAATTGTATTAGTACCTGGAAAATTTAATCATATGTGAAATCCAGTCAAAGAAGCTTAAATAAGCTACCCATTTGGTAACCACCATTTATTTCTGCAGCTCCTGATCATTAATCTGTCATTTATTTTGCCAGTCATTGGACTTGAACTCTGGACCTGGGCATGTCCTTGAGCTCATGTCTAGCCCTCTACCACTTGAGCTAGAGTGCTATTTCCAGTTTTTTGGTGGTAAATTGGAGATAAGTGTCTCATTGCCTATTCTGTCCAGGCTGGCTTTGAAGCCAGATCCTCAGATCTCTGCCTCCTCAGTAGCTAGGATTACAGGTAAGCCACTGGCACCTGGCTTCAACCTGTTATTTTTTTTTAATAGTTATTATATATTACTACCTTCAACAGAACTACCACCACTGCCACTACTACTACTACTTCTATTGCTATTGGTATTTTATTGCTCTTATTTATTATTTTTTGTGTGCCTCTTTTGTGGCTTGAATTTAAAGCCTGGCACTGTCAGTAAACTATTGGGCTCAAGACTATTGTTTTACCACACAAGCCACAGTTGTATTTCCAAATTTAAGGTGTTTAATTGGAGATAAAAGTCTCATTGACTTTCCTGCCTGAGCTAGCATGTTACCATGATCCTCACATCTCAGACTTCTGAGTAGCTAGGATTCCAGATGTGAGCTGTTGCTGCCTGGCTTTGAATTTATACATTAAACAACACGTAGGGACTTTTGATTATAAAGTATAATTTAATTGAACTTATGCACAGTAACTGGTGGCAGGGATTCTTTGAAGAGTTTGGACAATTCTTTACTTAAACAAGTACCAATATTTTATAAATACCAACATTTTCAATTTATTGCCCATCAATGTAATAAATATACATTAAATAATAGGAATTGTAAAACATGCTCATTTCCAGTTATCTGTGCGTGTCTAGTTAAAATTAACAATCTTGATTCCCCAATCTAATTTGAAGCTTGTTACCTTCCTTCTTCCTCATTCAAGATTTGAAAATTTACCTCTTGTCTTCTAGGTGTACAGGTAGCTATGGAAGGTCGTGACAACATCTGACATTTCTGTTATAATTACATAGATATTAACAACATTGTTTTCCTGGAGAAGAGGGTCGTTTCAGGCTTTTTAGGGAAGTATTGGGTGGCGTTTTTTAAAAATACATACATGCTAAATGAGGAACAGAAATCATTTTCTCTCTCTCTGAAATTGGGATGACTGAAATTTCCATATGAAGACAGAGTGGATTAGCAAACATGTGATTCTGTTGCTTGTAACTCAAGGTTGTGAAAATTTAAGGACACATGAACTGTCTAGAGAATTGTGAAGATTCAGGGCGCATGCGCACACTCACAAGTTCCCATGCAGAAAGTCTCAGGTGGAGCTGGGGAGGAAGCCGAGCGCCTGCCAGGCTCTCAGGTGCTGTCTGGGCTGCTGGTCTGAGCTCCACATGAGAAGATCACTTTGCCAGCTGAGTCGTGCACTTCTGAAAGTCTCACAGGAAAATTTAGATGAGTTTTAAAGTAGCAGAGACTCTCAGGTTAGGCCTCCAAGAAACCTAGTTGTCAGTGTTCATCTTCATGTTTAACCTTGAGGTCTGGGTATTGGATCTCAGATTTTGGTCAGCTATTTCAGTCATTCATTATGATATTGAACGTAATAAAAACATGTTCTCAGGGTTCCTAAAATACATGTAACAGTACCGCTTGAAAAACTCACAAGGTGGTCCTGGCTATTAAACATATCGTGATATCTGTAACAATGCTTATTAACGATATTTTCTATACTTGAGCTTTTTCCTTAAACTCTAAACTGGAGAGAGAAAATTAGTATGGAAAATTTTTATTGATTTCAAGTTTTTTTTGCAGAAATTTCTTTCTAAAGTTATTATAAAATTACATTGGTTTTAATATGTTTTATTCAATTGTTACTCATATAAGGATTTTCTCACTTATTATTTTGTACTATTTTATGGAAGGCATATGAGCTTCTGTGTTATCATATAGGCATTAAACTGAGGTTGCCCAAGTATGAATCCTTGTTCTGTAGTTTACTTTTTTTTTTTTTTTTGAAAAAAACCCCTTTTGTTCCTGTTTAGGAAATTGGAAGCGAATACCAAAATTGAGAGACACAGGGTAAAAAAAGACAACTACAAAAGCAATACTTGCAAAACTGCTTGGTGTAAATGAACTGAACAACTCATGGGGGGGGGGGAAGGGAAAGGGGGAGGGGGCAGGAGGGAATGAGAGATGAGGTTACAAACAGTACAAGAAATGTATCCAATACCTAATATATGAAACTGTAAGCTCTCTGTAATTCAAATATATATATATATATATATATATATATATATATATATATATATAATCCCTAGCTAATCCTTTTCAGATTTCTACTTATACATTTTGAATGATTACTGATGTCAAGGAAAGATCTGATATTTACTGAAGCAAATGAGGACATTCAAATTGCATCCATGAGAGTAACAGAAGATAAGAAAGTTACTTTATGGACTAAAGATTGGCCTTCTACTTAAGTCATGCAAAAATCAATGACAACATATTACTTAAGAATAATAAAACACCTAAATAGAGCCAATCCTGGAGGTATCCCCCTGAAATTCTAGTTATTTAGGTGATAAAAAACGTTTGTTATGGTTCAAGGACAGCTTGGATTCCATTTGAATATGGATGTGAAGCCATGCTGTAATCCTAATTATGTAGGAATCTTAGGGAGGAGGATCACAGTCTGAGGTTAACTCACTTAAAATGCCAGACCCTGTTGTAAAATTAACTAAAGCAAAACCAGTTGGGGCACAGTTCAAGTTGTAGAGAGCTTTTCTAGCAAGTATGAATCCCTGAGTTGGAACCTTTGAACCACCAACAAAACCAACTAACCTAAACAAGAATAATCAAAATAAAAACATGTATAGGAATTAATGTACTTGTTATCTAATTCAATAGGCTCAATTAAACAACAGATCAATGAAAGCAATATTTCAAAAATTGTGTAGAGCTGGGTTGTCTAGCTACTCAGGAGAGTGAGATCAGAGGATATGGATTCAAGGCCAACCCGGCAGGAAAGACCATGAGTCTCTTTATCTCCAATTAACCACCTGAAAATTGGAAGTGGTGCTGTGGCTCACAGTGATAGCTTCGATCAAAAATTCTCAGAGAACTCCCAGGCTTTGTCAGAGTTCAAGCCCCAGAACTAGCACAATAAAAATAGTATAGAAAGATATCATTGGTACAATTCACAAAGGAAATGAATATATTTGTATGTTATTGTAGATGGATTAGTTAACAACTGAGTGGATAATAGATAGGATATATAGTCATTTGTACTTATGTCTGTTATATTAAGCTGGTGAATGTTTCTTGCACAGTTCTTAATCCTCATATTCATTTTTATATACAACTATCTTTAACACGAGAGGAGCCATATGTATATACATATATATGAGGAAGAAATAGTATATACTACAAAATATACTTTATTAAAATATTATTATCTTTAAGTAATTGTACAAAGGAGTTGCCATTCAACAAAGGAGTGTATGACTACAATGAATTTCAATAGCTTTTCAGTAATGCTACATGTTGAAGGAATTCTTCTGATAAAAACTTCCTTGTACATAATATTGGGGAGTCATTAATGGCACCACAAAACATTTATTTCTCAGTGAATTTTTTCATCCAATATTAACCTTTGTATAGCTCTTTTCATGGTCTCATTCCTCAGACTGTAGATAACAGGGTTGAGTGTTGGGGGAATTACTGTGTAAAAGATAGATAGCAAAAGATCTAAGGCAGTTGAAGAGTCTGAAGTTGGTTTGAGGTATGCACAGATGCCTGAGGAGAAAAAAAATGAAACAACAAAAAGATGTGGCAGGCAGGTGGAGAAGACCTTAGATCGGCCTTCAGCAGAGGGGATTCTTAGAACTGTGGAGAATATGTGGATGTAGGAGAAGGCAATGGAGATGAAACAGGCTAAGGCTGCCACAACTATGAACACAATCACTCCAATGACTGCAAGGTAATCATTGGAGCAGGAGAGCTTGATCAATTGGGGGATATCACAGAAGAACTGGTGAATTACTTTGGCTTTACAGAATGTGATAGAAAATGTGGCAAATGTGTACAAAGTTCCAGTGATGCCTCCAGTTACCCATACAGCTATCACAGCTCTCTTACAGTTTCTGGGATCCATGATGAAGTCATAATGCAAGGGGAAGCAGATGGCTACATAGCGGTCATAAGACATCACTGTGAGATTGGACAACTCAGCCCAGGCCAAAGACGTGAAGAAGAAAACCTGGAGCACACACTGAGCATAGGAAATGTAGCCATTACCCGTGAAGGAATTGTCAATGGACTGGGGTACGGTGACAGAGATGAAGGAGGCATCCAGAATGGAAAGTTGTTTCAGGAAGTAATACATGGGAGACTGGAGCTGCTCATCCAGTGTTGTGATGGTGATAATGGTGAAGTTACCTACTAACGCCATTAGGTATATCATCATGAACAGGAAAGCATGTAAGATCTGCAGTTCACGATGGTCAGAAAACCCCATGAGGAGGAATCCAGTCATTGTGGTTCTATTCGTCTTCATCAATTTGAAAATATAAATTGTAACAGCAGCTGGAATCTTAAAAGATAAGGGAAATGCAGTAGAATTATAATAAAATAACTTACATGTTTTCATCATTGTTTATTCCAATTGTTAATGTTGTAAGCAATTGTTATTTACTAGCTTGTTATTTATTTGATGTGGATAATCCAATGGTGACAAATGCATATTTTTAGTATATATGGAGTATTCAATTTATAGTATAAACAAAGAGTAACTTTTGAGTATAAATGTGGTCATTCCACTTTTGCCTTTAAGGGAAAATGTGTGTTTGCTCCTTGAGAAACACTACTCCACTTACAGAGGAAATCCATTGACTTAATTGAAAGTAATCAACAGAAATACTTCAGTGAGTGTTTGGTGACAGATTTCTGAGCATTGGATGGGTTATATGTTTGTTATTAGCATATTTGCTTTTTTAGTATTTAAGAATTAACTTTGGATAACTAATGCTTCTTTACTTCCTAGGAAAAAATATGATAATTTTCTTGAGAAGTTTCATTATTTTGGAACCACGGTTTAAAATCGATTATATAATTACCCTTTTAATTATAGTGTTAGTAGCTTGATATTTCACTGAAATCCAGAGCCAAATTGCAAACGAGCTACATTCTACTTTCAATTTTGTTTCCCAGTTGATTGTATTACATATCTTTTTCAATGTTAATTTTAAATGCTCTTTATTTTCACTTCAGGTGAAACAATCAAATTGGCATTCGTTGTGCACTATAAAGGATCTTAAAAATCAGCTATTTCTTTAATTTCTTTCTATCTTTATGTCTTTTATTTCAGTTGCTCTGTGATAGTTTTAAAAGTCAAGAAAATATTCAAATTCCCACTAAACCTTTTTAGGAAGAGACTAGAGATAAAAAGCAACTGACATTTCAGAGAAGGGAAGCCTTTTAATTCCTTATGCAGGATTTTGATCTTTATAGAATGGAAATACCCATTTGCTCTTCTGTCACTAGCTGCTATATTAGCACTTAAGAATTAATTAGTAATTAATCTCATGTTATCATATAGTCTTCCTTGCTAGGTAATATGTAAAATTTGCTATATCAATCTTTATAATGTTTGTTCTAAACCACATGAAATCTCACCTGATAGCTTTTTGTGGCTTAATGAATCATCCTTAAAAAGTGATATCTACCAAATAGAAGCCATCAAGTATTTCCTTTAAATGGCAGGGTATAAGTACCTTACTCAGTTAAAAACAACAGCAGCAGCAACAACAACAACAACAAAAAAGTGATATCTTTGGGAGTATTAAACGATATGGGGATTCTACTTTGATTACTGACAAAACTGAGAGATCATGGTTTTTTTTTTTGGTGGGGGGTTGGTCATCTTATTCCTGCCTCTCCTATTGACAGTGGAGAATCATTTTGCTTCTCCCTCAGCTTTGCTCTTTTGGAGAATGAACTTAGCATCTGAGTACCACTTTTCTAGATCATAGTAACTGGGAGACTTGACTACCTTCAGATTGCAATACAAATGGTTAAGTTTACTAAAAGTTTTGAATTGTTGTCTTAGTTGGTACACTTAGACACATCTTGTCTCATTCTATGAATATGAATCACAGATTTATTCTATGTAGCGTGTTCTCAAATTTACTGATTTGCATTCAAATATTAAACCAGAATGAGAAAATATGGAGCGTTAGAGTTTAGGTTAGCATTCTAACATAATTTTTGTTTCTAGGGTCTACATTTTATTTTATTTTACTTTATTTTATAACAATGGGCCTTGAATCTGGATTCATGTAACTTTTAATCAAGGGCCTTATTATTGAGATAAGCTCTGAGCACTTGCCTTTCCATTTTGGTTTTGCAATAGGATCTTTCTCACCTTGTCCAGGCTGGACTAGAACTGGTAGTCTTTCTATTTCTGTCACAGAACTAAGTAGATAAACAGAAAAGGACCATTACACATTGCTCCAAGTTCTACTTTTTGCCTATCATCTTTTATTCAACTTTGTAAGATGATAAACAGAATTATTTTCCATGTTTTATTTTTTGTTTTATTTGATATTTTATGCTGCCAAATTTATACATGCAGTATCAATAGACAAGTAACTAAACAGAAATTTTGAGTGTTTGTATAGGGCGGGTCTCATGCCAGATTGAATCTATCACAATATAGGTTTAATTCACTCCACAATGCATTTTTATCTAGTTCCTACCAGGTAACTTCAATATTTGAATATCTGGGTGACGGTGGCTCACACCAGTCATCCTAGATACTGAGGAAGCTAAAATCTGAGGATCATGGTTCAAAGACAGCCTGGGCAAGAAATTCTATGAGCTGAAAGTGGAGGAATTGATCAAGTGGTAGAGTGCTAGTCTTGATCACAAAAACTTAAAAGCTCAGGGACAGTGCCCAGATGCTGAGTTCAAGCCTCTTGACAGATCCCTCCCCCCCAAATTTAATATTCAAATCTGTATTTTAATAGCGTAAAATTATGTATCAGAATTCTTATTTAAAAGGACTGAGGTATGAACGCTAGGCCTTTGCGTTTGCTCATTTGCTGCTTATTTATATCCAAAATTCATCAATACCAATAAAAAGCATCAAAGAACACAGGAGGACAGCCATAATTACATTCCATGTATGTCAAGCTAAAGTTTTGTCCCCCAACTAACATCAGAGATGTTAAAGAAGTTTTTTATAAATGTTTTACATATATAATCACATAATTATATGCCTTTTTTTCAACTTACAGGTTTTCCACATACAGCCTGTTACTTTCAATACATTTATATGAACAAAATATGTAGACTTCATTAATATGCTCACTATATGAGGAAAGGTTATTTCATTGTTTATTTACTTTTTTCATTATTTTTTTATTTTTTACATATTTTTTCTTATTTATTGTCAAAGTGATGTACAGAGACGTTACAGTTTCATACGTTAGGCATTGGATACATTTCTTGTAAATTTGTGGTTTTCCTTTTCCAAATTCAACATGAAGTATGTTAGTTTTTCATAAAAAATTTCCCTGTATCCTTGCCCCCAAATTGGAAAACTCACCACAAGTTTCTTTAGTCTGTTAGCAGACATCCAAGATGATCATGAGCTTGCTTCTGACATTTCTCCTCTCTAAGCTCACATATTTAAACAAACATGTTATATTTTTTCCCTAGAGAAAAAGTTTATTCAGATTTTTTATTTTTTGAGGACAAGAATATTTTTGGAAATGGATCTTTGAACTAAATGACAAAAATATTCTGCAACTCTACCACCTGGGAATGGAGAGAAAATTAAGATCTCCACACAAATGAGAAATAGTTTGGTAGCCTGTAGTGGCTCTCAGAATGCACACCATATGTAAATTGCCTGGAGAGCTTGTTAAAGGTCAGGTATCAGTGTGCCACATTTCTGATG
Organism: Perognathus longimembris pacificus; assembly: GCF_023159225.1. Taxonomy (NCBI): domain Eukaryota; kingdom Metazoa; phylum Chordata; class Mammalia; order Rodentia; family Heteromyidae; genus Perognathus; species Perognathus longimembris. The sequence continues at coordinate 15,267,946 of NC_063166.1, forward strand.
CAAAAGCTCTCAGGAGACAACCAGAAAGTCGAATGCCTGCCAAAAACCTAGATGCTGCTGGAAATGGTCTGAGAACAAGTGGAGAACACTGTTAATTCATGCATTTCTGAAAGACAAATACACTTATTTCTTCCTAAATAAATGAATCTATAATTTCAGGCCTGTTATAAAACTGGAAATTAATGCTGTTTTTCCATGACACTGGATTTATATGTTGGATCTCATATTGGAGAAATTAGGTTGGTCCTCATTATGATGGCATAGGATAGTGAAAATGTGATAGTGCATGATCTGTGATATAATGAATGAAAATGATATGTGATATAGTGATTAAAACATAATGAAATGCTGTTAAAGAAGCACGTATTCAGTATCAGCACCTGAAACAATCACAGGGTGACCCCAAACACTGAAATTTAGTAAAATATGTGCAACAATTTTCTAAGTTACTGGAAATAAATCTATTCTCTTGGTAATTTCGGAGTCCTCTTCCTACTTTCACAGGCATTGTTTATTTCCCTACAGAATCCTATCATCTGAAAATAGGACTAACGTGATTTCTTTCTTTTCTGATTGTATCCCATTTCTTTCTTTCTCTTGCCTTATTGATTGAGTTCAGAATTCAAACACTGTGTTCAATAAGAATGCAGAAGTGGGCATATTTGTCTCCTTTCTCACCTCAAAGGAAATGATTTCATTTTCTCCCACATTTAGCACTATGTTAGGTTGAGTATATATAACCTTGTTATTTAAAGGCACATTCTTTCTGTTTTTAGTTTCTAAATGAATTTTATTGTGAAGTGATATTGAATTTTCTCAAAGGCTTTGTTAGCATTTATTGAGATGATCATATGATTTTTTTCTATTTATGTGCTATGTTACATTTTTGAATTGGCATATGCTGAACTCTGCTTACATACATGGAATAAAAGAAACAATATGAGTGTATGGTATTTTATTATTCTATTTTTGAATTAGCTTATTTTGATAATATGGTTATCTATGGTATTTCCATACAGGCACACAGTGCATTTTGAAAAAAAAATTAGAATTTACATGGATGTACTTTAGCTTAAGGTATGGAGTTTTGAGTCCTACCTGGAAATTGAGAGACACAGGGTAAAAAAAAAAAACAAAACTACAAAAGCAATACTTGCAAAACTGTTTGGTGAAAGTGAACTGAACACCTCAGGGGGGAATAGGGAAAGGGGGTGAAGGGAGGGGGTTGTGAGGGACAAGGTAACAAACAGTACAAGAAATGTATCCAATGCCTAATGTATGAAACTGTAACCTCTCTGTACATCAGTTTGATAATAAAAAATTGAAAAAAAAGAATCTAGGGCAAAGCTTCTCTTAAGACATTCCTACTATACCCCTTCATCCATTAAGATGCTGTCAGAAGGAAGAGATCAGGAAGGAAGACCTAGACTTTGAGTTGTAAGTCCTACTTGGCAGAAATACATGCAGTGTTCACCTTCTTGAGGTTGTGTGCTCTGTGTTCCATTACCACAGCAACTTCTAAGGGATAGGACTGATTCCCTAATTCCCTACCATGGAGGGTGGACCATTGCACAAGTCCTCCAGTGCTTAAACTTCTCAGAAAGTATGTATCAGATTTCTCTCTCTTCTCTCTTCTCTCTTCTCTCTCCTATCTCCTCTCCTCTACTCCTCTCCTCTTCTCCTCTCTCGCTCTCTCTCTCTCTCTCTCTCTCTCTCTCTCTCTCTCTCTGTCCTGGGGCTTGAACACTGGGCCTGAGAACCGTCCCTGAGCTTCTTTTCTCAAGGCTATCACTCTACCACTTGACCCACAGTGCCACTTCTGGCTTTTTCAGTATATGTGGTGCTGAAGAATCAAACCCTGGGCTTCATGTATGCTAGGTAGGCACTCTTCCTTTAGGCCACATTCCCAGCCTCTGTCCCTCTTCTCTTGTGGTCATCTCCAACCCCGGCACTATATGTGTTCATATGCTCTCTGACCTACTGTTTTGTCCTCATTACAATTCAATGTAATTCTCCAGTGTGATTCAATATGGAAAAACATGCTATCATTCATGACAAGGCCTCACTCTATACCTGTTTGAGATATTAGAAGACATCAATTGTCTTTTTCCTGCTTGTCTTGAAGGACAAGCCACTGTCACACCTAACCCTCAATATGAGTATAAGGCATGTGGAATATATGGGTTTATTTTGTAGAAAGATTGCTAGTTTCTTCACTAGCAATTCCACGGCTGCTACTACCATCCTTTCTTTTTTTGGATTTGCATAACCCTCTTGATCAAGGATTAAGAATTATTTTTCAGCCTCCTTTTCACTGTGTCTGTTTCTCTTGGCTTTATGGATGTCCTGTCACTTCTTTTCTTTTCTTTTTTTTTTTTGTTTTTGGCCAGTCCTTGGCCTTGCACTCAGGGTCTGAGCACTGACCCTGGCTTATTTTTGCTCAAGGCTAGCATTCTGCCACTTGAGCCACAGTGCCACTTCTGGCTGTTTTCTATATATGGAGTGCTGAGGAATCAAACCCAGGGCTTCATGTATATTAGGCAAGCACTCTTGCCACTAAGCCATATTCCCAGCCCCACTTCTTTTTTAACTCCAACATCCCTCCTCTCTTTTTGTCTTTGGAATACATTGTATCCTATATGTTCATATGTTTTCATTTTAGCTTTAGTATCCAAATAGGAGGGAAAATAATCTACTTTTGTTTTGCTGAACTTGGCTTATTTTGCTAGTTCAGACACAAAGTTCTCAAGACCTTACTTTGACCTATAAGAAGCTGAGTTAATAGTTGTTCACATCTATGAGAATGTGCAAACAGTAGGATCATGGTCCATGTCAGCTTAACTTACCTTATAGAGCTGGCATAAAAATAAAAGATATGAAGATAATTGACAGTAAGAGATATGGAAAAATTGTTTGGTTTTTCAAAACTTGGCACTCTAATTCTCATAAAGACTTCTGTACAATAAAACCTTTAAATGTTTAAATTAGGATAAGTAATATAGAAAATATATATGTGTGTTTAATCATTACACATTTGAAAATATTAGGAATGGTAAAGTATTGAAAAACTTAACACTTACTAATGTATGTATTTGGCTAGTGTTTGTGTTTCAGGCACCTAGTAGGACATCAACCATTCAATAGTTTCTTTTGGAATATTTGAAAACCAAAATAATAAAAACCCTGTGATCTGCAAAGTGACATGGCCACAACTAGCTTACATATACATGAATAATTTCATATTTTTGGAAACAATATGGCCAAGTTGAAGAGACAGTTGAAACAGTTGGTACAATTTGAGAAACTAGCCTCATACATTTGCTGGAATTCAGAAGGGGTGAGCTCTAAGTTTTACCATGAATTATAAGCATAACACACTGAAAATAACCACTCCATATTGCACTGTTAAGGGATTATTTTCTTATAAATTATATTGAATCTATGGCTTCAAGAGAAATATAATAGTTCAATTATGTTGATGAACTTAGTAATGACATATAAATTTGTACTAATAGGTAAAATTGATCTGTAAAAGACAAAACATTTTAAGTGGACATTTGAAATTAGAAGATTTTTGTAAAAAGTTTGAGTTCTTTATGGGTTGAGTTGTTGGTAAATATTTTGACTTTCTTGTTTTTCTTGTAATATTGCACATTCATGGGTTTTCAGATTGTATTGTGATTGTTCATATGTCCATGTGTGGACACTTGGTTGCATGTACATGTATTTGGAAGATTAGAAAGTATAGGATCTATGTGAAAGAGTCACAATTGTTAACTTTTCAACTATAAAACAACAAGATGGTTTCACTAACTTAAGTAAAGAAATGCCATTTGGTGTAAACCAATTGTACAATTCTTCCGGGAGAGGAGAAAGGGGAACAGGGGGGGAATGAGGGAGAAGGTAACAAGTAGATCAAGAAATGTACTCACTGCCTTTCATATGAATCTGTAACCCCTCTATATCATACTTTGACAATAAAGAAAAAAAAGAAATGTAATAAAGTGTTCATATGATGAAAATGTATACATAATTGATCTGTTGAAAAATGTTACTGCTTTCTATGATCATTAAATGATGAAGAAATTGCAAAAGTACTACATGCGTATACTATTGTAAACACACTAACAACACAAGAGATAAGCTTTGTTCCCAGTGAAATAGCTACCCAACAGTAACTTCGCTAAAGCTTCCTTTAGTGCCTCATTTTTCAGGCTGTAGATAATTGGATTGAGTGTTGGAGGAATTACTGCATAAAAAATGGATAACATAAGGTCCAAAGCAGTTGGAGAATCTGAAGTTGGTTTGAGGTAGGCACAGATACCTGTGGAGAGGAAAAATGAGACGACAAAAAGGTGGGGTAGGCAGGTGGAGAAGACCTTAGATCGGCCTTCAGCAGAGGGGATTCTTAGGACTGTGGAGAATAGGTGGATGTAGGAGAAGGCAATGGAGATGAAACAGGCTAAGGCCACCAGAGACACGAATGCAGCCACTCCAATGACTGCAAGGTAATCATTGGAGCAGGAGGACTTAAGTAATTGGGGAATGTCACAGAAAAACTGGTGGATGATTTTGGCCTCACAGAATGTGATAGACAATGTGGCAGTTGTGTACATGATTCCTGTGATGCCTCCACTTACCCATACAGCTGTCACAGCTCTCTTACACTTTCTGGGATCCATGATGAGCTCATAGTGCAGTGGGTAGCAAATGGCTACGTAGCGGTCATAAGACATCACCGTGAGAATGGCCAACTCAGCCGAGCCCAAAGAGGTGAAGAAGAAAACCTGGAGCATGCACTGAGCATAGGAAATATAGCCGTTGCCCGCGAGGGAATTGACAATGGACTGGGGGACGGTGACAGAGATGAAGGAGGCATCTAGAAGGGAAAGTTGCTTCAGAAAGTAATACATGGGAGACTGGAGCTGCTCATCCAGTGTTGTGATGATGATGATGATGAAGTTGCTTGTCAAGGCCAAAAGGTACATGACCAAGAACAGGAAAGCTTGTAAGAGCTGCAGATGTGGATTCTCAGAAAACCCTGTGAGGAGGAATCCATTGTTTCTGGTTTTATTTGTAATCATACTGAAAATACAAAGTGTGCAGCACCTAGAAAATGAAAGGTTATGGTAAATTTAAAAATACTGAAAGCCATTGTTTATTTTTATATCATTATTTATTTTAATAAGTGATCATTAAGGAATTTTTATTCCTCACCTAGATTTCGGAATTACTTTGGTATTTAGTATTAAAGCATGAGTTATTTGAATATTGTTTATTCCTGAATCCTACCTAGCCATCAATATGGTCATCATTTTGAAAGGCTTATTTTGGATGTAGGGGACAAATGTGTAGAGTCAATGCTGTTCCCATTACTGTTTCATTTAATTGATGTCCTATTGGAATCAACATTAACAATATTTTGAAATCTGAGTGCTGGTTGTGTCTTACACTTTGTGATTTTAGCTACTCATGAGGCAAGATCTGATGACTGTAGTTTGAAGCCAGCCTGGGCAGAAAAGTCTGAGAGATTCTTAACTCTAATTAACCACCATAAAAGCTAGAAGTGTAGCTATGGCTCAAGTGATAGAGTGCTAGCCTTGAAATATATCTCAGGGTTCAGGGACAGAACCTAGGCTCTAAGTTTAAGTCTCAGAAATAGCTGTGTACGCACACACACCCACACACACCCACATCCAAAAAGTGCTAAAAATTTCAAACATTCATTGTCTCATTTTACTGTGTTACATATTTTGGTATCAAGTAACTTCTACGTGATCACTTTATTTCCCTGATCTTAATATAATTTGTTATCTGATGACATAACAATTTTTTTTACAATTTATTACAGTAAAGATACTTGTAATGAAAATATAGCTAATTTGAAATGGTGCTCAAGTGTGAGAAAAGCAAATACACAGTATACAACTTGAGAAAGAGACTGCAAGTATACTTGATTCATATTTCAGACAAGAGAGAAAACACTTTTTTCCTTTAGGATCCAGAATATTAACAATTGTGCCATAGAAATTAGCAAAAATTCACCCCTTATTGCACTGTAGATAGGTATATGGTGTGTGGGGAGTCATTAATAACAACTCCCATACTTTTGCATATTTTTACTTCCATTGAAGAATTAAGTCAACAACTGAAAAAAAAACCTGCTGTGTTAGTAGTTTGAAACTTTCCAACATTCCAAACGATGTGAAATGTTGTGAGATTTTGTGTGTGTGTGTGTGTGTGAGAGAGAGAGAAAGAGAGAGGCAGAGAGAGAGAGTCTTATTCTCAGAAATGATACTTAGGAGAATTGTAAACTTTGAAGTCAATGTGCTTCTCCATTACTTACCAGTAGAAGAACTACTTTTGCCCTCTACTTCCAATCTCTTTCCTTGCCTCTCTCCCATCTTCTCTTTTGTGAAGAATAACGTTACAATATAAACATTCCTTTCTTTTGAATGTTCCACGTGCAACGTTCTCCTTTTTATTTCATCCCCGCCCCTCTTTGGTTTATCCTCTGTTGTCAGTTGTTTTTATTTTGGTACTCTGTGGCTTGTATAAACCTTCCTTCTCTTTGCCTGTCAGAGGTCAGTGGCTTCATATTGCAACACATGTGGCAACTAAATTAACTTCAAATTTTCTAAATATTGCTTTAACTGCCACACCTAAAAGCCTCTTGATAGTTATTCCACTATGAATCACAAGTTGAATCTAACTCGAATATCATGAGACTTGATATTTCCTCAGGCCACATATCACAGAACTTTCCACGTGCTACATTTTTGTGACATTTTTCCTTGAAATCTTTAAATTGTACAAAGCATCATTATCAATTTTTTTTTCACTTAATATTTTAATTTGCTAATTGATATAAATGGCCACCAAGAAATAGTAAATAAAATATTAAATATTGATAATTTGAGCACTTTTAAATGACAGTGTGATAGATTTCATCAAAATACAGATTTTAATTCACAAAACTAGTGTAATCTTCTTTTAGTCTTTTTAGTCTCCCTTTCATGGGAAATATGAGTTGCAGAAAATTTATATAACTAAATCAAGATATGCAATCCAACACTTAGCTTCAGTAATTCATATCACTTTCTCCTACCTAAGACCTGTTAACATAAAAAAGGTACTGTGGAACTTTGGGGGAATGGCACAATGCCATTAGCAAACATCTCTCTAGAGATTTGTTTCTTTTACTGATATTAGTGATTGTTTGGAGGAGTGTTACTCTTTATTTGTAGAAAAACATGAAATATTAGCCTTTTCCAATTTCCTGGTTTTCCTCCAATGGTCCCTAACTGTAACTGTTTGTATGAACTAACCATATAGACTTTTTAAATGGCCACATTTTATGTAAGGCCAGCTCCCTTCCTTGTTAGAATGAATTGTTCTGCTTTGGTTAATTCAACTTGAAGAATAGAATATTTAATCAGAATTGCCATAATCCTTTACCTCTTCCTTTATCCCAGATTGGAAAATGTACCACAGCATTCTTGATGTCTGGGTAAATCATGAGAGAAACTGATACCAATTCAGATATATATTCTCACAGGGATTGTTTAAACCCATATTATTTCCCTAGAGAAAGAGTTTGTTTTTTTAAGGGAGGAGGCTTTGGTACAAAATTTTAAATTGAATGATGAAAGTATTCTACCTCTCTATGGAGTTGGAACCATTAAAATTTCCACACTAATGGGGCCTGGCTTAGAAGGCTGTGTAGGTAGAGGTTTTTCTGTCTATAATTCTATGGCTATCAAATTTTAGAAGACATATGAATTGCAGGGAGAGCTTATTAAAAACAGGGATCTGCATACTCTGAAATTGGATTCAGAAGGTCTCATGTATTTTTATTATGTTACCTCTTCTGTCTTATTTGACTGACGTAGGCCAGCTTGATTTTCTTTCTTATTAAAGCTTTCCTAAAAAGAAGATAACTTGGCAGGAACAAAGTGTAAACATTGAAATTTGATCAATAAGAATGTCTGCAAATATAGATCAGTTTCCAGTGAAAGCAGCTGACAGTAAAGGCTGGGGCATATATATATATATATGTATGTATATATATGTATATATATTTATATGTGTGTGTGTGGTGTGTGTGTGTGTGTTCATAAGATTTCACAACAAGACAAAACAAATCACTCAAACATTATGATCACCTCAGACACAGTTTTGATGGGGTAGGGATTGAGTTTATAGTCACTCTTCAGACAGAAACCTCAGAAACAAATGGAAGTATCAAAAAATAACAAATAGATAAAACACTGTGGATGTACACTTTTTCAACAATTACAAGTGAACACATTGTAGCATAGGGAGAATTTAACTCAATCAGGGTTAGAGATAGACCTGGAATTATAATTTTTTAAGGCAAGCATAAAAATAGCTTTGTAAGTTTGGGGGTGTGTGTGTGTACACTAAAACAATCAAAAAGGGAAAAATCAATAATCTGGAGTGCATCAAAAAGAAAGGCATTTTGATGGACAAATATCAGACAAATGAACCAGTCTTCATATATATACTTGCAGACACAGAGATATTCATTTATGCATGTATAACAATTTTTTTTAAAACCTCACTTAAAAATGAGCAAAATCCCCTGGTCTTCATGGTTTACACCTTTAATCCTAGTTGCTCAGGAGGTTAAGAACCGAGGATGTTGGTACAAATCCAGCCTGAGTAAGAAAATCCATGAGACTCTTGTCTCCAATTCAACATCCCTTCACCAATCCCCCCAAACATACCCAGAACTGGAAGTGAAGCTGTGCCTCACAGTGGTAGAAGACAAGCCTTGAGCAAATAAGCATTCTGGACAGCATTCAGGGCTTGAGTTCAAAGCCCCAGGACCTACAGAAAAAAGAGCAAAATATTTGAATATACTGGTACGAGTAAAAATACATGAACGACTAAAAATTTTTAACAAAGAATCACACGCAGTGAAGTGATATGTCCACTAAACACACTTTCTTTCTAGAAGCCTTTATGCATCAATGGGTGGAATTAACTAATATAAAGTTTTCAGTAAGGGAAAAGAAGATGCTGGATGGTTATCTCAGTCAGTAGTGAATTATTACTATATTATAGTTGATATATACTCAAAACCCCACATTTTGGAGGAAAAGCATTTTCAAAGAGATATATAAATGAGTTGGAATTCAGATAAAAACCAAAGAAACACTGGTTTGATGTATACAGCAGATGGTTGGGTGTTGTCTTTTGATCCAACTACCCAATCTATGTCTTTTGATGAGAGAATCAAGTACATTAATATTAAGTGTGGTATCATGTTTTCCCCCTAGATGATTTGTCTCTTCTTTCCCTCCATGTTCATCTGCTCATCTGGTAGGGTCTGTTTTCTCTACCTATCCATGTTAATGAGATGTTCTATATGAAAGATGTCTTTAAGTATCTTCTGTAGTTTTAGTTATTTTGCTTGGAATATCTATTTGCTCTTAGGTTGTGAATGAAAACGAGGATGGATACAATATTCTGCATTAGCAATTGTTTGCCATCAGTGATTGAAATAATGTTAAATAAAGTAAGTCAGGCCCAGAGAGACAAAGGATGCATGTTTTCTCTCATACCTAGAAGCTAGATCTAATTTATAAATATACAAGCAAACACATACAGGATTGTATCCATGTGTACACAAACATAATAACCAAAGTATAGTATTTGCAAAGGAAAATTAAAAAATGAATTGATGGTTCACCAAAATACCAGGAAATTAGTACTTGAAAAGTATAGGGGTGAGTCAAGGGAAGGGTCAGGCAAATGAAGAGAGAAAGGAGAGTGGGAGAATGCAGTCATAACATTCAATGCATATCCTATAAAACTGAGGGAGAGGGACTGGTCGGGAGGAATGGGAGAATGATGAAAGGGTTGATATCAGTCAAGCTTTATTGTACTTATAAACTGACTTGTTAAATAGCTCAATTGTACCAATTAAGATAATAAAAATATAATTAAAATAGGTGTGATTTCTTAGGTATTAGTTTATTAACTTTGGAGAAAAATTTTAATCTTTTAGTCTTAGTTTTCTAAAGTAATGATGATAATACTTGCCTCAAAGCTCTATAATTAGCAAATTAACACAATGTAACATTCAAAGGTAGCTATTGTTGTCATCTTTATAACAGTTGCTGGATTTCCTTAAAAAAGGTCAAAGACTACACCTAAGAAAGATGCCAGACATCAATGGCCCATGCCTGTAATCCTAGCTACTCAGGAGGCTAAGATCTGAGGATTGCGGTTCAATGGCTAAACGCCAGGCTGCAATCCTCAGATCTCAGCCTTCTGAGTAGCTAGGATTACAGGTATGAGCCACCAAGCAGTTCAAAGCCAGCCCGGACAGGAAAAGCCATAAGACTCTTATTTCCAATTAACCACTAGAAAGTGGTGATGTGGTTCAGGTGGTAGAGCTCTAGCCTTGAGTTGAAGAGCTCAGGGACATCACCCAGGCCCAGAGTTCAAGCCCCACCACTGACAAAGGAAATAAAAAGGAGATGGAGGAAGAAAACTGCTAGTTTGAATTGCAACTTTACTACTTTATATTTGTAAACTTCATGAAAATTAATTTCTTCCAAATGTAGTGTCATCCTTAGTAGAAAGGGAACAATATAGCAGAAGAGTTATTTGCTGAGATTTAGAAAATAATGAATATAAAGCACTTGTCCATTTATTATAGGCAGAACACATTGTGCAACTCACTATTCTAATATTTAATAAAAGGGAGATACTTATATAAGTATCACATATAAGAATAAGTATACGTATTATATATAAGAACCTTTGAAATCTACTGGAAATTACACATATACAGTACTGCTTTGCTATCGCATAAATATAGTTGACTTAACTGATGTCAGTTTGGGATGCATTTGTTAAAACCAACTATAAATATGTTGGTCATGCCACAAGCCAATTACTTTTCCTTTATTTCACAGATATTTAAAAAAAAAGATGTACTAAAATAATACTTGGCTTGACGGAATGGAAAAAAGCCATTATCCTTAAAAGCAAGTTTTTTTTTGAAAAATTATATCTTGAGACTAACAGAAAAATTAGAAAAGATCGCTGGGCACTGGAGGCTCTCACCTGTAATCAATCATAGCTGCTCAGGAGGCTGAGATTTGAGGATCACAGTTCCAAGCCAGCCAGGGTAGGGAAGTCCACATGACTCTTATCTCCAATTACCCACCAGAAAACCCGAAGTGGAGCTGTGGCTCAAGTGACAGCATGCCAGCTTTGAGCACAAAAGTTGAGGGACAGCGCCCAGGCACTGTGTTCAAGCCCCACAACCAAACCCCTCCCTCCCTGTCCCCGACATAGAAAAGTTGGAATGGAGTCCTGGAAAGAAATAAGACTCAACCTTTGCCCAATCTGGAACATAGTAAACAAAGCCATTTTATTAGTTTAAATAGGGATTTTAAATACACCTTTTTCTGAGAAAATTCTTCTTTAGACAGCACCTTTCTCAGAGCTGCCTTCATGGCTTCTTTTCGCAAGCTGTAGATGACCGGATTGAGTGTGGGAGGGATCACAGCGTAGAATATGGCGAACATGAGGTCCATAGCTGATGGGGAGTCAGAAGGAGGCCTCAGAAACTCAAAGCCTGCGGTTGAGAGGAAGAAGGTGACCACGAACAAGTGTGGGAGGCAAGTGGCGAAGACCTTGGTACGGCCCTCGGCGGATGGGATTTTCAGCACGGCTGAGAAGATGCGAACATAGGAGAGCATGATGGAGAGGAGACAGAGAAACGCCATGGAGGTTGTGAAGGCAGCCGTGACAAACTGATGGACGAATTCATAGGAACAGGCTAGCTTCAGCATCTGAGGAACGTCACAAAAGAACTTATGAATCACACGCTCCCCACAAAGAAGAATAGAGAAGTTCACAGCCTTATGTGCTAGCCCAGAGAAACCTCCAGCACTCCTCGCAGCCATCACTGCCCGGCTGCAGGCCTTTGGGTTCATAATGGTCTCATAGTGCAGTGGTTGACAGATGGCTGCATACCGGTCGTAAGACATCACTGTGAGGATGGCCACTTCTGACGACGCCAGGGCAATGAAGAAGAACACCTGCAGAACACACTGACCAAGGGAAATGTAACCGTTGCCCATCAGTGAGTTTGCAATGGACTGGGGGACTGTGACAGAGATGCAGCAGAGGTCCAAGAGAGAAAGATGCTTCAAGAAGTAATACATGGGAGAATGCAAACGAGGATCCAAGGTAATTATGGTGATGATGAGATGGTTGCATGTTCAAGCCAGCAGGTATATCACCATAAAGAGCAGTGCATATAAAATCTGAAGCCTTCGATCATCAGAAAACCCCATGAGCAGGAATCCTGTCTCTGAAGTCAAGTTCATCATAGTTACTGATGATTCAAAGCTTACTTCTGTGTAAGAAGCCAAAGAAGAACAAGAAAATAATATGTCGTGTTTACGATAACTATTTGTCAATTATCATGGTTTCCTTAGCCTAGAGTTACTGATATTAGGATAAAATCATCAACATTGTGGTTAATATTAAGTGGTGGGAGAACATATTAGCAAAAAAGAATTAGCAATTCAGAACTCAAAAGTTGAAGTATGGTCAACAAGTCTTTAGCATTTTATTTTGAAGCATAGTTTCAGTTGTCAGTGCTGGAAAACTTGATTGAAAAGATGGAAGTGATTTTTTTCCTTCAATAAATCTTTGAAAATGATACTGATACATAATCACCATCATATATATGGCACCTTAGTATTGGCATGATGTGCCAAGCTTCATGCATTAAGTGTCTCAAAAGAAGTTACTCATATGATCTCAGAAATGGATATAGGAAAAACCTACAGGCAAATGTAGGAGAGGTGTCATATTAAAGCACAGTCATATATTTCTCATTTTTTCCATACTCTTTGTCTTGTAAATAAGTTAATCAGATTTGGAGAGAGGAAGGGGAAGCACAGAAATGGTGGAGCAAAGGGTGAACCAATTCAACAGTGAAACCCACTAGACACTCTGTTGGATATCAACTATGTAATTTGGAAGGAGAAAAGTTGGGAGGGAAAGAACTGTGAGAAAATGTGGCAGGGGGTGACACTGTTCAAAAGAAAATCTTCTCATGGCTTGACTTATATAACTGTTACCCCGCTGTACATCACTTTGGCAATAAATTTTTTAAAAAAATTATGTTTTGTTGGTTGGAACGCACTCTCAAGAGGAACCTTGAAGAATGAAACATTTCTGAAAATTATAAGATCACACTGTACTCCACAAATATGTGTAATTATTAGGTGTCCATTACAAATCAAATAAGAATATTTTTTTTGAAATAATAACATGACACCAAGCATTTAATCCTGACCTGTGATCTTTCAGAGATCTGGTGAATAAGAATACATTGTCCCCAGAGAATACCACTTAATTTTCAAATATTTAGAAGGACGTAGAGCTATATTTTCATTAAATTCATTTCTTTTTTTAAAGTTTTTATTATAAAACTGATGTACAGAGAGGTTACAGTTTCATACGTTAGGCATTGGATACATTTCTTGTACTGTTTGTTACCTTGTCCCTCATACTAAATTCATTTCTTAAAAATAACCATCTAATAGATTAAAAACAATCCTACATGCTGGATATAACTTCATTGCTGAAGGAGTTATTTTTGAAATGCAATATTATTGTAGAATTTTAGTGTGACTGACTGTCAGAATTATTCTAAGTGGTTTTGGCTTACTAATTTATTTGTTTGTTTGTTTGTTGATGATACTGAGATTCGAGCTCAGGACCTCATATTTTCTACTACTTGAATCATGTCCTCAGCATATTTTAAAAAATGGACACTTTGAAATGTAAATTAGTATTACTGTCATTAATTTTCTCAAACTTAGTGAAACTATATTTTTCATCTCTGAAACATCATGTTTCCTCCAACCTTGACAAGGAATCTAATATACAGGAATTAAATAATAGTTACTGAATGGAGTAAACAAGTGTGGTTACAAATCTATATGAACCAAACATAAAGCTATCAAGCTACATGAGTTACTCCATCAGATATGGTAGTCTGTTCTGTTTACTAATGCTTAAGCCTTGGGAAGAAAAGGTTAAAAACAAACCCTTAAACAGGTATCTTATCATTTTTCCTATAATTTATTTTGAGGAAATCATTGAAACGAACTTAAGGAGATATATTTTTCTACAAAGAATAGTCTTAGGGCTGGATGAGGCCTAAGTTCATAAACTCTAGCCCTGTCTCCAATTAACTCAGTACGGCAACAGGGTTGGGAGAGAGAGAGGGCTTTCTTTTCTCTCACTTTTCTTAATTTTGTGGCATATACAATGAATGCTTGATTGCATTCTACTCCTTTTCCCCCCTTCATTCATCTACGCCTCTCCCCTTGAATCCTCCTTGGATGTACCCGTTTTCCAGTGCTGATTCTGCTGGTCTTTGACCTAGTCTTGCAAATCATTTATAATATCTGAGCTCTGCATGAAATCTATTATACTTCAGTTATACTTATAGCTCAAAAAATTAAACCCTCAAAAATTAAATCCTTAAAGAAACAACAACCCAATTGATAAATGGGCTACTGACTTAAAGAAAGTCTTACCAGAAGAAGTGAGAATGGACAATAGACACATGAAGAAATGTTCAATATCTCTCACCATAAAGGAAATACAAATCAAAACAACACTGAGATTCTACCTCATCCCAGTTAGAATAGCCACTACCAAGAAAACAACAAAAAAAAGTGCTTGCAAGGATGCAGCCAAAAGGGAACTCTAATGCACTGTAGGTAGGTTAGAAAACTCTGGAAAACAGTATGGAGATTCCTCAAAAAACTAAATATAGAAGTACCCTGTGATTCAGCAATTCCACTCTTGGGCATTTATCCCATAAAACATAAACAAGGTTACAGAAAGCCACCAGCACAACCATTTTCATTGCAGCATCACCATAGCCAAGATATGGAATCAGCCAAGATGTCCCACAATGGATGAATGCATGAAGAGAAGTAGTATATATACACAATGGAATTTTACTCATTCATTGGAAAGAATGATATTTACCATTTGTAAGGTAATAAAATACTTGAGTTATATTATGTGAAGTAAGCCAGACCCAGAGAAACAAAAGTTGCACGTTTTCCCTCATTTGTGGCAAATAGAATGTACCTATAAGTAAACATGTTGCGTGATATGCAAGTGTCTATAAAACATTTCTGAACTTCATCCTCCTATTTTTTTTTTTTTTTGCCAGTCCTGGGGCTTGGACTCAGGGCCTGAGCACTGTCCCTGGCTTCTTATTGCTCAAGACTAGCACTCTGCCACTTGAGCCACAGCGCCACTTCTGGCCATTTTCTGTATATGTGGTGCTGGGGAATCGAACCCAGGGTCTCATGTATATGAGGCAGGCACTCTTGCCACTAGGCCATACCCCCAGCCCTCATCCTCCTATTTTTGAACTCTCATATGTCAAAACTATTTTCTTGAAAACACATGTACTTTCAGTAATCCAGCTCTTCTAATATGCTATATAAACTCCTCTGAAGAAATTAAAATTATTACTGAAATCTTCCCTCAACAGTTTTCTCCTTGTTTCTTGGTAGGAGGCTTTGCCATTCACTTCAATGAGCAAACATAGATCAGTCCCTCGATTTCCTACCTAGAGACAAAAGAAATTACTACTACTACTACCCCCCCCTCTCGCACATGCTCTGTGTCTTTATGTGTATGTGTGTATACATGTGTGTATAAAAAAATGCCATGTCAAACTACATGTTTAATCATATTCATTGACTGAGATTATTTTAATGATGTTAATATGCATAATATATAACTATATACTATTCAGTATTTAGAATATACTTCTCATTCACTTAAAAGACTTAGAGAACCCCTTGTTTCACACTTAGTACATATTTAATCTCCATTCTTTTTATGCTGTAGTTCTACACATGTATGATTCTTTGTAACCCCTTCCTTTTCTCAAATATATAACATTATTCTGACATTTTTCTTTTCAAACACCTCTGTTCTATTGGCTCTACACCCCTTGCTCTTGTATGTTTTCTTTTCTTTGTGATTGTCCTTTCTTAGTCTCTGTATCCAGGTCCTTTTCTGATCATCTGTTGAAAATGGTCTCCAAAAAAAAACCCCATCCTTCTTTTTGTCAATTGTTTTTTTTCTGAAATGAGTACAATTAATGGAGGCAGCTAATCCAGCTTTCTTCATGTTTTCTTAGTTCACTAAATGTATGGTAGTTAAAGCACTACCACTGTTTATATTTTGATCATCACTCATCTTTTCTCCCAACTACCTCTCTGTCACTGCTACCTGTTCCTAAGAAGGCATGTTACCACTGTCTTCTGTATACCCACTCAAATGTCAATCTTTTGTCTGTTAATTATGTTTTACACTTATTAACTCTTGTCATTCTGTAGATTAGCTCAAACCTTCATCTCTGGAAACATTACATTCTTCAGCTATATGTAACTCCAATCCAACTTCCATGCTAATGCTAGAGAATGATGAATGATACAAGTCACATCTTAGAAAATCATTCATTATATTTTTTTAAACTTCTGGTTGACTTTATTATAAAATGATGTCAAAAAATAAATCCTAGGATATTAAACAGAATCTTGCACAAGGTATTCTAAAACTACCTCTCCAGGACTATCTCTCATTGTGACTTCTCCTACTCTATGTGATATGCCATATTTAATTATGAGGAATTACTGAGAATAATCTCAATGAATAAATAATACTATGAGGCTGCCATTGGTTTTAAACAATGATACTATTTCTTTTGCTTAGAATTTCTCCTGTTAGATGCCCTACTCATTTTCTTTTATTTTTTTATTTTTGTAATTTATTTATTAATTAAACACAAATTTTTTGACAAGGTGTTGTGCAAAAAGGGTACAGTTACATAGTAGGGCAGTGTGTACATTTCTTGTGATATCTTACACCCTGTTTTTCTTTCCCTTCCCTGGGTCAGGTAGACATATATACAATACACAATGTACCAAGAACATAGACAGTAGCCACGTGGCCTACGCCCAAGAAAATTAGCCTAGGGCTTTAAATGTAATGTCGATATTAGACAATATGTTGACAGTAGTCTTATATGAACGTACATACATAGCTTTTGAGCTATTGTATTCCACTGAGAGTTCGATTTTTGACCTTTATATGTTGAGTAGTTGTTTGGTTTTAGTTACATAATGTTGGGTTGCTGACCCAGTCCTGTGGGAAATACCATTTGACAATCAGTTTTTGGTTTCACAGACCTGGTCTCTACTGTCTTTCCGTCACCCCTTCTTTTTTTTTTGCATGAAATTAGAACATTTATTAATTTGAAATCAACTATTAAGATTGTCATGTAACTGCTCAGTTGTACATTATTTCAAACACAAACCACCATACTCAGATTGCTATACATACATCCCCCTATGAGCCAGTTCCAAACCATTCAAGATTCTATCCTAAAAGCAAAGATTATCTCTTCCTGAGCTCATTCCAAACAAATGAAGATTAATGGATCATCAATAATTAAGACCACAAATCTTTAAAAAGTGAATTGTTATTCAAAACCCTAATGACCCAACTGTGAAATTGGTGTGTGTTCCTTGTTCTGAAATATTGAGCTATTTCTTTTTTTTATTATATATTTTTTTATTATTAATTGAACATGATTTTTTTTACAAGGTGTTGGGCAAAGAGGGTGCAGTTACATAGTAGGGCAGTGTGTACATTTCTTGTGATATCTTACAACCTGTTTTTCCATCCCTTGTCTAGGTCACGTAGACCCATATGCAATATACAATGTATCAAGCACATATACAGTGTTCACAGACTTGGTCTCTACTGTCTCTCCGTCTCCCTTTGTTAACAGTCATATATCAGGGAGATCATGCCCCTTTGTTTTCTGTGTTCTAGGCTTGTCTCACTCAACATTATTTGTTCGAGTTCTGATCATTTCCCTGCGAATAACAATATTTCACCATTCCTAATCGCTATGTAGTATTCCATTGTGTATAAGTACCATATTTTTTGGATCCATTCATCTGTGGAAGGGCATCTGGGTTGTTTCCATATTTTGGCTATTGTGAATTGTGCCGCGATAAACATGGAAGTACAAAAGTCCTTTTGATATCTTGGGTTTTGCTGTTTAGGATAGATGCCTAGGAGTGGTATGGCTGGGTCATAGGGTAGGTCTATATTGAGCTTTTTGAGAAACCTCCATACTGTTCTCCAAAGTGGTTGTACTAATTTGCACTCCCACCAACAATGGAGAAGGGTTCCTCTTTCCCCACAGCGCCTCCAGCATTTGTTGTTTCCTGAGTTCAGAGTATAGGCCATTCTAACTGGGGTGAGGTGGTATCTCAGGGTTGTTTTATTTGCATTTCCTTTACTACCAGGGATGTTGAGCCATTTCCTCATGTGTTTCTTTGCCATTTTTATATCTTCTCTTGTGAAGTCTCTCTTTAGCTCTTTTGCCCATTTCCTAATAGGTTTATTGGGCTTGGAGGGGCTTAGTTTTTTGAGTTCTCTGTAGATGACAGATATCAGGCCTTTGTCTGTTGCTGTGCTGGAAAATATACTTTCCCATATCGTTGGCTGCCTTTCTATTTTGGTGGCTATGACCTTAGCTGTGCAGAAACTTTTTAATTTGTAGTAGTCCCATTTGTTGAGTCTTTCCCCTATTTGTTGTACCCCTGGGACTCTATTCAGGAAGTTCCTTCCTGTGCCTATAAGTTCTAGTGTCTTTCCTACTCGGTCCTTCAGTAGTTTCAAGGATTCAGGTCTGATATTGAGGTCCTTGATCCATTTTGAGTTGATCTTGGTGCATGGTGATAGGCTTGGGTCTCCTTTGAGTTTTCTGCATATGGCTGCCCAGTTCTCCCAGCACCAGTAGTTGAAGAGGCTATGTTTATTCCATTGTATGTCTTTAGCTCCTTTGTCGAATATCAGTTGGCTGTAAGAGTGCGGTTTTATTTCTGGGTCTTCAATTCTAATCCCCTGGTCTTCCGATCTGTTTTTATACCAATACCATGCTGTTTTTGTTATGATGGCCTTGTTGTAGAGCTTGAAGTCTGGTATGGTGATACCTCCTGCACTATTTTTTTTGCCTAGAATTGCTTTGGCTATTCTAGGTTTTTTGCTGTTCCATATGAATTTATGGATTGGTTTCTCTATTTCAGTGAAGAATGTGGCTGGGATTTTGATAGGGATTGCATTGAATTTGTATAACAATTTGGGCAATATGGCCATTTTCACTATATTGATTCTGCCTACCCATGAGCATGGGAGGTCTTTCCATCTCCTTGTGTCTTCTTGGATTTCCCTTATTAGATTTTTGTAGTTTTCATTGAATAGGTCCGTCACGTCCTTGGTTAAGTTGATCCCTAGGTACTTTATTCTTTTTTTGGCTACTGTAAATGGAATTGTTTCCATAATTTCCTTTTCTGTTTGTCTATTGCTGGTGTACAGAAAAGCTGCTGACTTTTGTGGATTGATTTTGTATCCTGCTACTTTGCCAAATTGGTTTATTAGGTTTAGGAGTTTGGGTACTGAGTTTTTTGGGTCCTTCAGATATAAGATCATGTCATCTGCGAATAGGGATAACTTGATTTCTTCCTTGCCGATGTGGATCCCTTTGATGTCCTCCTCTTGCCTTATTGCTATGGCTAGGGATTCCAGCACTATGTTGAACAGAAGTGGGGAGAGTGGGCATCCTTGTCTTGTTCCTGAGTTTAGGGGGAATGATTTAAGTTTCTCTCCATTTAATATGATATTAGCAGTTGGTCTGTTGTATATGGCTTTTATTGTTTTGAGGAATGTTCCATCTATTCCTATTCTCTCCAAAGCTTTTAATAGGTATGGATGTTGTATTTTGTCAAAGGCTTTTTGGGCATCGACTGAGATAACAATGTAATTCTTAATTTTAGATCTGTTTATGTGGTGAATTACGTTGATTGATTTACGGATGTTGAACCATCCTTGTGACTGGGGGATGAAGCCTACTTGGTCATGATGTATGATTTTCTTGATCAATTTCTGGATCCTGTTAGCTAATATTTTATTGAGGAGCTTTGCGTCTGTGTTCATTAGTGATATTGGTCTGTAGTTCTCTTTTTTTGTTGGGTCTTTGCCTGGTTTGGGAATGAGTATGATATTAGCTTCATAGAATTAGTTTGGGATTTCTCCCTCTGTTTCTATTTCATGGAAGAGTTTGAGGAGTATTGGTATTAGCTCCTCACTAAAGGTTTTGTAGAATTCGTTGGTGAATCCATCTGGGCCTGGGCTTTTCTTAGTAGGGAGGTTCTTGATTACTTCCTGTATCTCACCGTAAGTTATTGGTTTATTTAGTTGATTTATTTCTTCTTGGTACAGTTTGGGCAGTTTGTACTTCTGTAAGAATTGATCCATTTCTGTAAAATTATTGTTTTTTTGCTGAGTAGAGGTTTTGGAAATAGCTCCTTATGATTGTTTGAATATCGTGTGTACTTGTTGTAATTTTTCCAGTGGAGTCCCTGATTTTACGTATATGAGTCTCTTCTCTTCTTTTTTTTGTGAGTCTTGCAAGGGGTCTGTCAATTTTGTTTATTTTCTCAAAGAACCAGCTTTTAGTCTTATTTATTTGTTGAATGGTCTTTCTATTTTCAATCAGATTTATCTCTTCTTTAATCTTTGTGACCTCTCCTCTCCTAGTCGTTTTAGATACTGTCATTTCTTGTTTCTCCAGTTGTTTTAGTTTCATCGTGAGGGTATTCACCTGCGCTGCTTCCATTCTTTTAATGTGGTTGCTGAGTGCAATGATCTTGCCCCTCAGTACTGCCTTAGCTGTGTCCCATAGGTTTCTTTGTGATGTGTTTTCTTTGTCATTGTGGCTTATGAATTCGTTGATTTCATCTTTAATTTGGTCTGTGGCCCAAGTGTTGGATAGCAGCATGGGGTTTAGCCTCCAAGAGTGTGTATAGTGTCTGTGGTTTCCTTTGTTGTTGAGGGTTACCTTTAATCCACTGTGATCAGATATAATACATGGGATGACGTCAATACTTTTGTATTTGCTGATGTTCTTTGTGTGGGCTATGACGTGGTCTATTTTGGAATATGATCCATGGGCTGCTGAAAAGAAGGTGTATTGGGTCTCTGTAGGGTGAAAGGTTCTATATAGGTCTGTTAGATCCATTTGGGAAATGGTGTTATTTAGGTCCTCAGCTCCCTTACTAATCCTCTGAGTGTTGGATCTGTCTCTTGGAGAGAGAGGAGTATTAAAGTCACCTACTATGATTGTGTTTGCATCTATCTTGCTCTGAAATTCTGTGAGAATTTGCTTGACATATGTCCGGCCTCTTTTGTTCGGTGAGTATACATTTATCACCGTGATGTCTTGATTCTGGATTTTTCCTTGTATTAATATGTAGTGTCCTTCTTTGTCTTTTTGAGTGGACTTTAAAGTGAAGTCCAGCTTGTCTGAGATCAGAATGGCTACACCTGCCGTTTTGGTGGGTGCATTTGCTTGGTAGATTTTGCTCCATCCTTTCATTCGAAGCCTGTTTTTGTCCCTTGCTGTAAGGTGGGTCTCTTGTAGACAGCAGATGTCAACTTTTTGTTTGTGAATCCATTCTGCCAGTCTGCTCCTCTTAATCGGGGATTTTAAGCCATTTATATTTAAAGAGATCAAGGATAAGGGTGTTTTTTCTCCTTCCATTTTCTTGTTGGGCTGTTTTTTCCTCTTTATTTTTTTCTTCTTGTCTTTAGTGAGCTGGTCTTTCTGCTGGACTTTGGCTATTGAAGTTTCTTTCTATTTCTGTCTGTGTGTCTTTTACGATCTCTGTTGGGTGGGGTTCCCCTCTTAATATTTGCTGTAGGGCTGGTTTTTTATTCACATACTCCTTTAGCTCCTCTTTGGTGTGGAAAGATCTGGTTCTCCCTTCGAATGTGAACTCCAATTTCGCTGGATATTTGATCCGAGGTTGTAAATTGTTATTCTGGAGTACTTGGATGGTGTTCTTCCACTCACTTCGAGCTTGGTAAGTTTGTGTGGATAAGTCGGATGTTATTCGAATCCTCTTCCCATTGAAAAAAGTTTCCTTCTTCGCTTTGGCTGAATTCAGAATTTGCTTTTTAATCTTGAGGTCTGTAGTCTTGAATATTATGTGCCTTGGGGTGGTTTTCCTGGGGTCTGGCCTGCCAGGTGTCCTATAGGCTTTGGTTACCTGGATGGGGTCCCCTGTGAGATTGGGGAAGTTTTCTGCAATAACTTTATTGAGAACATGATTAAGCCCTCTGTTCTGATATTCGGCTCCTTCTTCTATTCCAATTATGCGCAGATTATATCTCTTGTCTTTGTCCATTAGTTCCTGGATTAATCTTCCCTGAAGCTTAACCTTTTCTTGGAGTGTGGTCATTTTCTGGTTGTTGTCAGCTGCTTCATCGTCCAGGAGAGAGATTCTGGATTCTAAATCGTCCACTCTTTGTGTTATGGTTTCAATTGCGGCGTTTATGGATGTCAGAGAGCTATTCATGGTTGTCATATCAGCTCTGATCGTGGAAATTTCTTCCTTTAAAGAGTTGTATTTTAAATCTATTTTTTCATGCATTTCAATTCTCAGGATGTGGAGATTTTCTTTAAAGGCGGCTTGCATTGTATCCATTTTTGCTTCCATTTCTTTCTTGGCTTCCTGGGTGTCCTTCCAGATTTCCGCTCTAAACTCCTGGAATTGTTTTCTGATTTCATTTCTGACGCTTTCAATCATTCCTGTTAACATGGCCTCATTTGCTTTTTTAGTCTCCATCTCCTCTTCAGTCATGCTGCTTTTTGGAGCTGGCGAGTTGGCTTGTCCTTTGATGAACTGAGTTATGTTTCTTTGTGATTTGCGCATCTGGAGGTCTGTGTAGATCTTCCCTCCCGTGTAGGCGTGTCTACAGCAGCAGGTGCTGTCGCTGTGGCCCTGCCCACCAGTGCAGGGCACGCCTACCAGAGCGGGCGCTGTCGCCGGAGGCCCTGCCCTCCTGTGCACTGTGAGTCCCCTACAACAGGCACTTTAGCGGGATATGCCTCCCAGAGCGAGCCCTGGGTTGTTGGGTTATGCTTGCGCCCTCCTGCGAGCCCGTTGGGGGAGGCAGTATGTGTGGGGCCCAGTGGGATCGACTGTCCGGGTGTGGCTTGGCACTCTCAGACCTCGCCTCCGCTGCAAGGAGGGGGGACGTGATCAGGCTCAGGTGACCCTGCTGGGCTGGTATTGCCCACCAGCGCCTGTGATTTTAGTTGTAAGAGTCCGCAAGGTCCAGGCGCCTCGGGTGGGGCTTGCCCTGCCGGCCGTCCCCCGGCCCCTGTTGGGAAGGGGACGGGGCCAGTTCTGCCAGTTCAGGAACCTGTGGGGGCTTGGGGCTGTTCCACGCTTCCCCTGCTAAACTGACTTCCCAGCGCCTGATGGGAGCTTCCCGCCTGATTTGGGGGTTCTTTGTTCCCTCGGGGTGGGGAGGGGGAGGGAGGGAGATCTAGCTTCTTTTCGGGCTTGGGTCTCCTGTTGGGGGAAGGGATTATGGGGGACTCACTTTTGCTGCTTTGTGTGTGTGTCCCGCGCAGCCGTTGGCCCTTCAGGGGTTGGCGAAGTGTCGTGGTGGCTTCCCCCGTTCCCTCTTTCTGCCGCGCTGGGTTCCCTTGTCCGAACCTGGTGTGGACCCGAACTTCTCGTCGCTGCTGGTGTGTGTCTTGGTCCGCACCCTGCCTTGTGTCCGTGGGGTCTCCCGCTATATGAATTCTGTGCTCCTGGCAGCCTGTCTGCTGATCGCCGGGTTCCCCTTTCCCAGCCTGACCCTGTTTGGGCCAGGGTCGGCTGGTGGGGGGAGGGTGCCCCGGTGAATCTCCGGCTCCATGCAGGTTTTCGGTTCTTTTTTGCTCCTTTTTGTTTTCCTGCGTTTCTCCACTGCTTCTGGATGCTGGTTTTGCTGGGTTCTTGATGGGGTTTTGGGTGTTGGAGTTCCCAGCTCTCTATTCAGTTGGTGCGAGTCGGGGTGCCTCCCTATTCTTTCGGCGCCATCTTTCTCTCTCCTTACTCATTTTCTGGCCAAATATTTAATTGTCTTTCAAAAGTAATATTATTTCTTCTCACTTAAAATTTCCTAACATAAATTGCGAGCCCAAAAAGAACTGAACTCAGATTGTATCCATTAAGATGCCTTATAATTTATTTAACTTTGTTTTTCTCCCTTTTTGTGTATATTTTCCAGCCTACTTAAACTATTGTTAATTTTATAAAGAGAAATTCCATATCTCACTTAGAATTTTATAGATGATTGGCATAGTCAGTGAAATTAACCAGTACTATTTAAATGTTAGATGAAATTCAAAAACTTTGAAGACATTTAGCTCACCAATATTGATCTTAGAAGAAACAGATCTCAGTGCTTGAGATTGAGTATGTTTTCTAGAATCTAGCAGTGAAATTTTTATGTAAGGATAGTACCAAGTTGTTTTAATAGGGAGCATAGATCAGGGACAGTTTAACTAAGCCCATGATACCTACAATGAAGCCAGAGCTGCCCAGGCACTAGGGAACAACTTATTAAACAAAGCTGGTGCTTTAGGTAAACATTTTGAGTTCCAAGCATGTGATTTTATTGGGCTCTCCCTCAAGGAATGGCCTCAGTGGAAAGTCACTAATTAATAATGTGGTTTTATAAATCTTTACAGTTCTGTGTTTCATGTAGGAAAAATGAGTATTGTCCATAACTTGTTTTCTTGTGATTAAATTCACAGATTTCTACATTAAGTAGTATTTTTTTCCTCTTTATTGTCAAAGTACAGAGGGGTTACAGTTTCATATGTAAAGCAAGTACATTTCTTATCCAACTGGTTACCTCCTACCTTATTTCCCCCCCCCCCCCCCAGTTCCCACCTCCTCCCACAAGGGATATTTTTAAAAATTTGCTTTGGAGGAAAATGTTTTGAGAGAACCCAGGGATTTGTGAGCTTCATAATAGTGTCCATCGGAGTCACAATCCTGCCTGTGTTATTTTCCTTAATAATTTCAGTTTAACTGGTCATCAATTAATATAATGCGTGCTTTTATAGGCCTATATAATAAAAGATGATATTTGGTAAAATTATTTGTTTACCAGAACTCATACTTATAGAATCAAAGAATCTTAGAATTAAACATGCAGAGCTTTAAGCTATATATAAACACAGTATTTCTAAAAAAGTAAAGTTTGGAAAAATTGCCTTTATGAGTAACTTTTATTAAAACACAAATGGATTCAAAGCATAGTCTATGGTTATGGAAAAGACATTATCATATTATGATAAGAACCCTCAATAGGAGATCAACTCTTAGCAATGAAAGTAATTAAAATTTTAAAAGTCATCTAGACACTTGATTATCAAAAATTGAATATATTGGGCTGGGGATATGGCCTAGTGGCAAGAGTGCCTGCCTCATATACATGAGGCCCTGAGTTCGATTCCCCAGCACCACATATACAGAAAATGGCCAGAAGTGGCGCTGTGGCTCAAGTGGCAGAGTGCTATAGCGCCTTGAGCAAATAGAAGCCAGGGACAGTGCTCAGGCCCTGAGTCCAAGCCCCAGGACTGGCAAAAAAAAAAAAAAAAATTGAATATAGACCAACACTTTCATCCTTTACATTTGTTTTAGTCCATTTTGAGTTTATGTTATAAGCAATGGGAGGCAAGTCTAGATTTGCAGATCATAGAGGTAAGTGAGGTAAGCCAGATACAGAAAGGCACATATGGCCTCACACTTGCGGAATTTCAAAAATCTTATCTTATGATGTGAGGAGTAGAATTTTGATTGCTAGAGGGTGTGAAGTGTAGATGAAAAAAGATTACAAATGGGTACTAAGTTATAGTTAGAAGTAAGAATTTATTGTGAGCTATTACATAGTAGGGTGACGATAAATAGCAATCACCTGCTGTGTATCTCAGGAGTTATAATATTTGTAATCCCAGGAAAAAAGAGAAAGGGAAGATGATTATTTGAAGACAAATTAGAGAAAAGGTTAATGAGATCACATTCTTCCCATCCCCAAAGCTGGGCATGGTGGTATATGCCTATAATCTTACATAGGTAGTAAGCATGGGTAGGAGGATTTCAATCTGACACTAGCCACAGAAAAACATGTGACAACTTTTTTCCTCCCACAAACAAAGGCATGTGAAAGGGGTCTTAAATGGTAGATTACTTACTTAATAAGCCTGAGATCCTAAGCTTAAGTCTTGCCACCAAAAGAAATGGTAAGTATTTGAGAAGGCATTTATTTAAACATCAGAATCTGTACATGCATCAAACATTACCTAACCTTTTGTTTTTATGCATTAGTTGACATTTAAATTTAAAAATGGTTTTAAAAATTGGGCTCAATGGTAAAGTATTCCTGCAATAAGAGCCCTGTGTTTGATCAGTTTCACTAGAGAAACAGAGTCAGACAGAAAGATAGACACAGAGAGAGACAGAGAGACAAAGACAGAGACAGAAAGATGGGATTATAAAGGCATGAAATGATTTTCTGGATTCCTAATTTTGTTCCATTTGGGACATTATTTTTTTAAATGCCAGTGTCATACAGTATTAGTTACTCCTATTTTGTAGTAGATTTGAAAGGCAGGGCATGCAATGCCTTCAGCTTTATTCTTTTTGTTGAGGATTGCTCTGGCTATTCAGGTTCATTGTGAATTTTAGGATTTTTTTCTCTTACTGTGAAGAATGTGACTGATATTTTGACAAGAATTGTTGTTTTGTGTAGTATGGGAACTTAGCAATATTTATTTTCTTTGACCAATATTCTACAGTATTCATTGTGGAATTCTTACATCCCTTTTGTTAAATGTATTCTGAGATATATTTATATATTATCTGTAATTTTTAATTTTAATTCATTATAAATGTATTATATATTATGTAAGTATTATATACACTGTGCTATTAAGAATGGGTTACTTTTTATCTATTCAAAACAGCTGTATATTGATGCATAGGAATGCTATTGATTATTTTATGTTATCTTTGCAGATTCATTGAATTCTTCATTAGTTCTAACAATTTTTGGAGGATTCTATATGATTTTCAATAAATATGACAATTTCATCTGCAAGCATGTATAATTTGACTTCCTTCTATCTAATTGAATGCTGAATTTTTGCTTTCTTTTATTTCCATGGTAGAAACGTTTCCTTATATTGAACTGGGCAAGAAATTTTTTGATAAGATTAGAAGAAATATAGATAAAGAAAGCAAAAATATGCAAATGATATTATGTAAAGTCAGTTCTTTCAGACATAAAACTAAAACACTTCTGCACAGCAAAGAAAGCATTCAGCAAAATTAAGAGACAAACTACAAAATGAGAATGTAAGAGAAAAGTGTATTCCCTAACTGCTGGCCTGTGGCAGAGATGATGCATGGCGGGAGGAAGGCTGAAGCACAGCCTGCCCATTCCTTATCTAGGGCAGGGGTGGGGAGGTGTGGCTAGGTGGATTCAGATGTGACCTCAGATGTAGGGATCTGATGGATCCCTATGTCGGGGGGTTCCAGACACCCTTCTCCCCCAATCTTCCGGGGGAGAATGTGTCGGGCCTCTGACTACCCTTTCCCCTTCATTTCCCGGGGAAATGCCTGAGCCATTACCAGACTGCTCTAAGCTGGAGTGGGATGCTGAGGTCCCCTTCATCACCAGCCCCTAGTGACTCAGGAAGAAGACTTCAGGGAAACACCACGATGGTGGAATGCATCTCAGCCCCCAGAGGGCGGGCCAGAGAAATTTATTACGATGACAAAGGTGAAAGGGGGAGGACTTGGTGTGACTGACTGATTGGCTGACTGGGCTGCCCCTCAAGTGATGTCATGGGACTTCCTTTGTGGGCTGGACAACACTATCATGGTGGCATGCATGTGTTCGCCTCCTGAGGGGCAGGGGGCTTCTTTTCCGGTTGAGGCTGGAAGGTGGTAGGTGCTCCCTCCGGGCTCCCGCCCACACTGTCCCAGAGCTGGGGGAAGGGCAGTGTCTCCCTCTTGGTGACCTTCCTCCACCAAGGCCAAAACAGTCCCCAACACTCAGAGAAGGGGAAGTAGCTGCTTCCAGGTGTGGCAGTTACCTAGGTAACTTGCAAGTACTGGGCGGAGACTGAAAATGGGTGGGGGCATCGCATGGAGCCCTCCTGGTGGCAGACCTTCCAGAGACCTATCTGATAACTTTTCACTGGAGATAGGGTTAATATGTTGACTGTATACTGAAGTGAAAATATTTTTTTTTCTTTTGTCAGTCCTGAGGCTTGAACTCAGGGCCTGAGCTTCTTTTGCTCAAAGCTATTGCTCTACCATTTGAGCCACAGTGCCAATTCTGGCCTTTTCTGCTTATGTGGTAAGTACTGAGGAATGGAACTCAGGGCTTCATGTATGCTAGGCAAGCACTCTACCACTTGGCCACATCCCTAGCCCAAGTGAAAAGACTTTAAGAATAGAAAAGGTGGAGTAGCTTGAAATGATCAAAGCAACAAGTACACACAAAAATGTTCAAGATAACAAATCAATCAGAGACTTGCCGATTGAGAGGATGGTGAAATGCTGTTCATGTTTTTCCATGTTTATTCTAATATAAAATAATAGTTTCAATATTCATTTCCTTTGAATTTGGTCTGGGCTTCTAAGGTTAAGGTTAATACAAGAATGTGCAGCATTTTGTTTTGTGTTTTAAAATACACTGCGACTGAAAACTGCACTGCTTTAATAGAATAAATCAGTACAGAAATATATTTTATTAATTCACATTAGGATATATTTTATTTCCTATTGATATGAGTCCCAAGAGGGAATGAGTCATGTATTAGCAGACACACCCTGATAACAAAAACCACAGTGCTTAGAGTACTTTTTCAGATTGTACTAAAATTGAGGAAATGGAAACTTTTTTCTTTGTATAATCTAGGATTTGCAAAAATATTTCCAGAGGTCTTATCTTGTTACTTCAGCTTCATCTCTCTTACCATTTGGAGCCACAAAGAAGAATTAATGCTCCATGGGCTTCACTGATGGAAAATAACCTTTGCAATGATTGGATGGAGGACAGGAAATGGTTACAAGAATCTTTGGGAAAAGCATTGGCTGCTCCAAGTCCAGTTGGGCCTATTTATCAAACACTTAGTATTTCCACAATGTGGTACTAAGGAGAGGATACAGACACAGATATTATATGGTTTGAGAAGGACTTGTGTTGAAGGATGTGCTATTCTGGTGAGACATTCAAAATAGGATCCATTTGAGGAAATGAAAGCTCATGTGGTTGGGATTAATTAGTGTCAGGAAAAGAAGTGAAGTTTCAGAAATAGTTGAATAATCTGAGGAAAAGCCCAAGTTACATTTATGTCTGGGGAGAAATGGAGAAGTTCATTTGAAATATATTGTGTGTCATAATTGCAATTTGATAGAGCACTTCATGGGGGAGATATTTTAAACATGCTTTGTACTAGATTATATTTTCAATATTTGAAATCCCAATATTTCATAATTTTTGGCAGTGTTGTTTGTCTTTTTTTACCCTGTGTCTTTTGATTTTGGTATTCCCTTCCAATTTTCTGGTTCTAATACCAGTATACACGAGAAACACAAAATTTAAGGACTCAGCTATACCAGTAACTTAAAATTCAGAAATAAAACAGGAAGTTTCTAAATACATAAAAAATTTTGAGATTTGATAAGAATAAATTATTGAATGTGAAAATTAAGAATTGAAGGGATTTATAATGTTCCTTATAGGATAAAAATTTAAATGCTATTTATAGTATACAGGTATCATTTCAAGCAAAAGAGAGAAAGTGCATCATTGTGTAAATCCATAACATTGAATGTGAACGGACTAAAAGTATAGCTAAGAGTGAACAAAATGAACTGTGAACGTTTGGCCAGCCTTATTTCTTTTTTCTGGTACCATTTCAACCACATCTCCATTTCCAGCTATTATTCTGATAGCAATACAAACCTCACTAACTTACTTTTCTACCTTTGTTGACTCCAGACTGGATGCCCTCCTCCTAGTCTCCTGAATAGCTAGGACTATAGACATGAGCCACATGTGCCCTGTGCCAGATGTTGAAAAAACTTAATTGATAAAACCCAGTAAGTTTCCAGAACAAATACAGAACAAGTGGCTATGTATTATGGGTTACACATTCTCAGGAGGCTCTCACATATGTATGGACTTAGTCCTTTCTGCTTCTTCTGTTTCCGCTAATCTCTTTGAGATTTTCACTTACACGAATATTTGGCATGATTATTAATGTCAAGGAATGATTTGCTATCTACTAAAATGAGTGAGTACTTTTCAATTACACCTATGCAATTGAAAGATAGAAGATAAGAAAATGACTTTACAGACCAAAGACTGACCTTCTGCTTAAGTCATACAAGAATCAACATCATATTATTTAATTAGAAAACAAGTACCCAAATGGATCTAATAATTATGGAGGTATAATCTGGTGATACTCGTTACCTGGGAAGTGAAGAATATGGTTATAATGGTTCAAGGACAGCCTGGTGGAAGCAAGTGAGACATTCCCCATTTCAACGTGGATGTGACAGCATGCTACTATAATCCTCATTTTATAGGAGGTATTAGTAGTAGGATGGCAGTTTGAGGTTGACTCATTTACAGTGGCAACTCTATTGTAAATTTAACTAAAGGAAGACCAGTTAGGGCACTGTTCAAGTTGTAGAGAGTTTCTTTTCTGTTTTTTTTTAACCAGTGTGAATCCATGAATGAAAACCTCACTACCACAAAACATCAACACCTAAATAAAAATAGGAATTAATATTCTTGCTATCTAATTCACTAGGCTCAATGAAAAAAAAAACAGATCAATGAATGCAATATTTCAAAAATTAGGTAGAGCTGGGTCTCAGTACCTTATTCTGAGATCTTAGCTGCTCAGCAGCCTGAGATCTGAGGGCTGCTGATCAAAGGCAATGAAGAACAAGACGTCGATGAGACTCTTATCTCCAGTGAACCACCAGAAAAATGGAAGTAGTGCTGTTGCTCAAAGTGATAGAGCACTAGTCTTGAGCAAAGAAGGTCAAGGACAGTGCCCTGGCTCTGAGTTCAAGTCCCAGACTAGTACAATAAACATTGTGTAGAAAGCTATCATTGGCACACAATTAAAATATGAATCATATATTTATAGGTTACTGTAGATGGGTTAAATAGGAACTGAGTGGATTAAGATATGATGTTTATTTGTTCCTACATTTGGTGTATTAAGCTGGTTAATATTTCTTGTCACAACAGCTAAGACTCATATTCATTCTTAATTAAATAAAGATATCTCTAACACAATAAATGAACACACGCACATTACGAAGAGATAGTATCATCTACAAAAATATTGCTTTTCAAAACCATAATTTTATGATCTCTAAGTAATCGTACCAAGGAGCTGTCATTCAACAAAGGAGTGTACCAACACAATGCATCTTGGTTGCGTTGCATTGAAACAAGGGTTCAAAGGAATTCTGCTAATAAAAATTTCCAGATACATAATATTGCAGATCTCTCAATGGCGTTGAAAAACCATTTTTCTCTCAGTGAATTCTCTATCCAACATTAACTTCTGGATAGCTCTCTTCATGGTCTCATTTCTCAGACTATAGATAACAAGGTTGAGAATTGGAGGAATTACTGTGTAAAAGATAGGTAGTAAAAGATCCAAGGTAGTTGAGGAGTCTGAAGTTGGTTTGAGATTTGCACACATGCCTGAGGAGAGAAAAAATGAGACAACGAAGAGGTGTGGCAGGCAGGTGGAGAAGACTTTAGATCGGCCTTCAGCAGAGGGGATTCTAAGAACTGTGGAGAATATGTGGGTGTAGGAGAAGGCAATGGAGATGAAACAGGCGAAGGCTGCCCAAATGACGACAATATCTACTCTATCGACAGCAAGGTAGTCATTGGAACAGGAGAGCTTCACAATTTGAGAGACATCACAGAAGAATTGGTGAATTACTTTGGCTTTACAGAATGTGAGAGACAATGTGACATACGTATACAAAGTTCCTGAGATGCCTCCACTTACCCATACAGCTGTCAAATCTCTCTTACACTTTCTGGGATCCATGATGAGTTCATAGTGCAGTGGGAAGCAAATGGCTACATAGCGGTCATAAGACATCACCGTGAGAATGGCTACCTCAGCCCAGGCCAAAAAGGTGAAGAAGAAAACTGTGAGCATGCACTGAGCATAGGAAATATAGCCGTTGCCAGTGAGGGAATTGTCAATGTACTGGGGGATGGTGACAGAGATGAAGGAAGCATCCAGAAGGGAAAGTTGCTTCAAGAAGTAATACATGGGAGACTGGAGCTGCTCATCTAGTGGTGTGATGGTGATAATGATGAAGTTGCTTGTCAAGGCCAAAATGTACATCACCAAGAACAGGAATGCTTGTAAGAGCTGCAGATGAGGATTCTTAGAAAACCCCAAGAGGAGGAATCCACTTACTCTGGTTCCATTTGTCAGAACCATTTGAAACAAACCAATTGTATTAGCACCTCGAAAATTTAATCATATGTGCAATCCAGTCAAAGAGGCCTAAATAAGTTACCCATTTGGTAATCACTGTTTATTGCTGCAGTTCCTAATAGTTAGCCTGTCAATTTACAAAACTAAAACACAGTACTAATACTACTACTTCTATTGTTAATTTATTATTTGCGGAGGCCATTCTGGACTAGAACTCAAGGCCTGGGCACTGTGACTAAACTCATGTGGTCGACTAGTGTTTTACCGCTTGGACCACAGTCCTATTTCCAAGTTTATGGTGGTTCATTGGAGATGAGTCTCATAGAGTTTTCTGCCTGAGCTTGATTAGAATCATGATCCTCATCTCTCAGGCTCCTGAGTAGCTAGGATTCCAATGTTGAGCAACAGCTTCCTGGCTTTGAATATGTATTTACAAAGACACAAAAAGACTTTTGATAAAAATATAATTAAACTGAAGTATTGTTCAGAAGAGATTTTTCTCTATTACCTACATGTGTCAGATAATCTTTGAAGATCTTGGATGATTCTTCAGTAGATTAACTCATCAGTAGCAATATTTCATAATTTAAAGGTTTTCAATTCTTCAACCATCAATGTAATAAACGTACATAAATTAATGAGTTTTAAGATGTACTCATTTTCAGTGATCTATGTTTCTTCTCATATTAAAGTTAACAATATTGAATTCCCAAACCAACTTGCAGATCGTTAATGTCATAATTTTCACACTCTTTCCCTATTCCTCATTCAAAATTTGAAGACTCACCGCTTTTCTTCTTGGTGTATAGTTAGGTATGGAAGGTAGTAACAACATCTGACATCTCTTCTAGAGTCACAAAGACCTTAAAAAACCTTGTTTTTCCCGAGAACATGGTCAGTTGAGGCTTTTTGGGCGAGGTAAAGAGTGATGTCTTTCAAAAAACATACATGCTAAACAGGAGAAATAAGTCTTTTTTTTTTTTTTCTCCCTGTGGCAGCTGAAATTGCGATCATTGGAATTTCCATAAAAAGACAGAGTGGACTGGCAAACATGCGATTCTGTTGCCTGTAGCTCAAGGTTGTGAAAATTTAAAGGACCTATGAACTGTCTAGAGAATAGTGAAGATTCAGGGCGCATGCGCACACTCACAAGTTCCCGTGCAGAAGGTCTCAGGTGGAGCTGGGGAGGAAGCTGAGCGCCTGCCAGGCTCTCAGGTGCAGCCTGGGCTGCGGGTCTGAGCTCCACATGAGAAGCAGCACTTTGCCAGCTGAGTGGTGCACTTTGGAAAGTCCAACAGGAAAACTTGAATGAGTTTCAAGTAACTGTGTGTCTAGGTGGAGCCTCCTAGAAACTTAGATGTCTGTGATCATCTTTATGTTTAACCTTGAGGCCTGGGTACCGAATCTCAGATTTCAGCTATTTCAGTCTTTCATTATGATAGTGAAGGTAATAAATGTTTTCTGAGAGTTCCCAGAAATCATCTAATTTTTCTCCTTGAAAATCCCACAAGATGATCCTGGAGATTAAAACGTATTATGATATTTCTGTGACCATGCTATAAATTTTGCCTTTTCTATATTTGTCATTTTTCCTTAAACTCCAATGAGGAGGGATTAGGCTTAGTAGGGGAAAATATTATTTATTTCTAGTATTCACACATATGGTTTTGAAATTATTGTGTAATTTTTATTGTTCTTAATTTTATTTGTTAAAGTGTTATACAGAAGGAATTTGTTACTATCATTTTGTACTCTATTTGGGAAAGCACAAGGACTTCTGTGGTAATCCTGTAGCATTAAACTCAGGTGGCCTAAGTCTGAATTCTGGCTCTACACTTTATCTTAATTCTTTGGCAAAATGTTTCTTTCTTGACTACAGAATATTTGAGGCATAGCCATAGTTAAAAGTTATCTTTTAAAATATATTTTAGACATTTCAATAGCCTCAACAAATCTGTGCCTCAACCATATTTTTTTCCTTCTTTTATCTTTTATTATTTAATTTTGTCAAGGTTATAGTTACATACATAAGGTAGTGATTAGATTTCCTGTCAAAATTTTTACCCGATCTCTCTTTTTTCTCCCACCTTCCCGGTCCCTGTCTACCATTTCCTGTCTATTGATGTTTTAATTGTCTATCACTTATAGACTTGAAATCTTTTTCTGGACTGGACTGAACTCTCTAGCCTTCTGCCTCACACTCCCAAGTACTTTGAGAGCTATGCACCACCTATGCTATGTTTTTCTTTTCTCTTTTTGGTGCGGGGGTGGGAGGAGAGAGAGAGAGACAGAGAGAGAGACAGAGAGAGAGAGGGAGAGAGAGAGGGAGAGAGAACGAGATCCAGTCGTTGGGCTTGAACTACGGGCCTAGTATCTGTCTCTGGGCTACTGTTTTTGAGCTTTTATGCTGAAGGCCAGACACTGCCCCACTCTTAGCTTTTTCGTGGTTAATTGGAGATAAGAGTTTCACTGACTCTCCTGGTTGAGCTGGCTTTGAATTGTGATCCTCAGATCTCAGCCTCCTGAGTAGCTAGGATTACAGGGGTGAGCAATGAGTACGCAGATTTTGAAGAGATTTTACCACTTACATCATCCTTATGTAACTTTGATTTATCTGAAAAAGTCAGTATTTCCTGTAAGTAGATTTACAGACAAACTGAAAAATGTAGATACTTAGTAATAAGTTGTGAGCATTAATGTTTCATTTAAAATACTAGCACACAACATTTTCTGGCAAGTGCAAGACAACGCAATTCATAACTAGTTTTGGATTGAAAAGTATAATAAGGAAACAGTTGCACAGTTTAAGTTGTCTAATACCTAAAGCAAATTATAGAGGATAAGTATGAATTCATATCACTTTTTTCTATCTAGATTTAAAAATTTATTTATTTATTGTGAAAATATGTACAGAGGGGTTAGAGTTTCATACATAAAGCAGTAAGTACATTTCTTATCAAACTTATTACCTCGTAACACTTTTATCATCTGAAAAAAGCCCATAATACTTCAGACACTGTAATAATATATTTTCAGTATCTCTGTGTTGACATCCACAACATAATTTGCTGGTAAAATGAACATACACTTAAATAACAGTTTTATACATTGGAAGTGCTCATGTATTTTTAGTTCTGCTGTGGTATGAACTAGACAGTTAGCTACAACCCTTTCACTTTAGTGGGTTTGTTTGAGGTATTGTGTATGGTTATGCCTGTCATAGCCATAATCTTCCTATTTAAATGTTTCCAAAGTTGAACGATAAGTACACTACTCCCTGGTCAGGTTTTTTATTGATAACAGTGCAGATTTGGGAATGTTTTGCCTAGGCTGGCATTGAACTTACATTCTCTTCTTTTCCACATCCCAATGGGTTAGTATCACAGTTGTGAACTCACTGCATGAGCCATAGAAGTTTCAATATTTTTGAGACACCAATTTTTCTCATATTCATCTGTAAACTGAGTATGATGACTATTAAAATTCAAGCAGGTGTTGGTGTTGTGGAACTGATAAAATGATTGAATAATAATACAAAATATATATGACCACAAGTCACAACCTGAAGAAGAAAGCTAGAGCCTATCTTCATCACCAATGTCTATGATATGAAGTAGGATATTGGCATAGTATGGATTATCTAGACTAAGATACATGTGTGCAAAGGCATGTAATTTAGGATAAATGAGGCACTGCAATGGTGGGGTCCTCTCCTCATGGTCTTTCAGTGGAAAGTTGTGGAACTACTGAAGAGTTCTTAGATATGGATCTTGTACTCTCCCCACTTCTATTCATTCAAATGATTCCAGGTGTATTCAGGGATAAGTGTGAAATTCTCAATAATAAATGTTCCTGCAAACATGTAGGAGAACATGAACATTACTATGGAATAAACGAAGATTGATTTGTGTAGGGAAATAATACATTACAGAGAGATGAAGATCAATGAAAATTTTTTTATTACAGTTGACATCTTTATGATTCAAAACATCTGTTGAATTTGAAATACTTTTGAATACATTTTGCATATGTTATTTGAATACAGTTTTAATATTTTTGAGTTTTAAAACCACTTATCTGGGGAGCAAAAGTCCATTGAGTTAGCCACTGATAGCTCATGACTATAATTTTTTTTCCCCTTCCTCCTCCAGCTTTATTGGAATAATTTAAAATTATATTTTCTATTTTCTAGGACTCAGTTGCTTTTTCCATCTGACTTTTAAAAACTGATTACAGCAAATGAAACACAGTTGTCTAAGTGATATGGTATACAAAAATAACATCTTGATTTCTGTGAAAATGCATTTCTCTGCAATTCCTGAATAAATCCAAATTATGCTAACTCTGAGAATTGATGTTCACGCTGGGTTTTAGATTTAGTCTTTGAAAATGTGTTCTTAACCTTTGCCATCACCATCTATATATCCAGCATCAGAGCTGTAATAAAGCTGTACTGTTGTAGGCTTTTATTCCAATTTCTCTCCTGCAGTCTTAACACATTTGCCTTCTCATTTTGTTTACTCCCACTCAACTGTATGTTCTATGAGGGCCTGATACAGATGTTACTTGATGTTATTTAATAGCTACGGAGGTCAGACAATCCAAGGACATCATTATGCTAAAATTAAAGTTACTTATGGAAGTTCATATACACCTCCAGAATTGGTTTTACCTCTTACATGGGAATATTTAAGAAACCCAGAATGGGCTTACCAGTCTGACACAGTTCTTCCCATTTATCAATCCCTATTCACCAGTGGCACGGAAAGGGGGTTCTTTAACAAAGCATTATACATAACACCTCTAACAAACTAAACATAAACTTTTTTTTGTAGTTAAATACAGAAAGTCGTGTTTTTGTTTTTTTTTTCCACCCCTTTCCTCCGTTTATACGGCAAGTAAAGCTCACTGGCCTGGGAGTAGCCTCTACCTGCCAACCTTTGGCCAGTGAAGAGGGTTCAGAGAAAATAATACAACCATCAATCAGAAAAAGGAGGGCCGACAAAGGAAAATAATTAGGCTGTGGCCTCAATCGTGCATTCCCGTGCAAGATGCCCTGACTCGCCACAGCGGTAACAGTTGACTTCACTTGTCTTGCTGCAATTGATGGCTACATGACCAGTTTCACCGCACCTGTAGCACTTCACTTTGGTGGAGGCTTTCTGAATATGTCCAAATTCCCCACAAGAATAGCACTTCTGCTCATCCACGTGGTCACAGTCACGAGCCAGATGGCCTGGTTTGCCACAGTTGTAGCAACACTGCTCTCTCTCTCTCTCGGGCTCCTTGCAGTCCTTGGCAATGTGGCCATCTCTACCGCAGTTATAGCAGGCTTCATCCTCCTGGAGATCACAATCCTTGGCAAGGTGACCAGACTCACCACAGCGAAAACAGATGTCTGGAAGAGATGAGGAAACAAACTGGAAACCTCTGCCACGGCTTCTCATTCCACGACCCCGTCCACCACCAGTAGGGCACTCCCTGGCCAGATGGTCCACACTTGAAGCACTCATTGCTGCTCATGGCTGCAGTTAAGAGCTTTGGCGTTGGAGCGTCCGCAGCGGCGGAGATTCGTATGCAGGCCCGGGAAAGACCTCATGACTATAATTTTATCTACCCAGAATGTTGAGATATGACATGACATTTATAAGCCAGCCTTGGCATGCCCTGATTCAGTGCCTCATTTCTTCAAGTGAACTGGAGATTTGAATCACCGATTTGTCCCTCAAAGTTGGCTTCTAACTGTGATCTCTTGTCTCAACCTTCTGGGCAGATAAAATACACTAAGTGAACTGAGCCAGACCCAAAGAAACGTAGACTCTATGCTTTTCCTCATTGGCAATAGTTAGTACACGTCTACTATAGTCCTAACAGAAGATCATAATAGTTAATAACTATGTACATATGAACACATAGAATGATGGTAAGTGAAATGAACTCCTAGTTATAGAAATAAGTGGTTTCTCATTGTCTTTGTTGTTTTCAATGTACCATTGGAAATAATGCCACTTTCTTTTGTCATTTTTCCCCCCCAGGGTTTTACCCCTGATGTAGCTGTTACTGCTTTCTCTA
The DNA here is from genome assembly GCF_023159225.1 of Perognathus longimembris pacificus. Taxonomy (NCBI): domain Eukaryota; kingdom Metazoa; phylum Chordata; class Mammalia; order Rodentia; family Heteromyidae; genus Perognathus; species Perognathus longimembris. The sequence continues at coordinate 15,306,554 of NC_063166.1, forward strand.
TCCTGGGTATTGTACATATGTTTACTGGAACTAGGGAAGGGAAGAGGAACATCAAAATAGAGAGACAAAGGGTAAAAAGTGAACCCATCCAACAGGAATACTTACAAAACAATATGCTGTAATCCAACTCTACAACTCCTGGGCTGGAGGGAGGGAACTGGGGAGGAGGGGAGGAGGAAAAAATGAGAGAAGGAGGTAACAGTTTTGATAATAAATGTACTCACCCCTCTGTACATAATTTGAGAATAAATAAATAAATGAATAAAGATGTTAAAAAAGGAACAAAGCTAAGCAAGGGTAAGGGGTCCAGAGTTCAAGCTGTATGTAGTTGCTGTTAAACATATTGAGACCTATCTCAAAAATAACTGGAGCAAAATATGTTCTTGATCAGTCTTCTCCTCCCCTTTTCCTCCTTCACAAAGCAGTTTCAACAGATTGCACTCTTCTAGACATGTACACAAAGTACTAGCACCATATTCACTTTCCTTCTTTTTTCCACCTCCATCACCTTTCCTTCCCAATATGCTCAGCTTAAAAAAGACCAGTCTTCTATTCATATCATTCATTAGTAAGATATTCTTCATTACTTCATGTTAAGTTCTCAAAGGGCTTTTACCATATATTCACACCTTGTACTTTAATATTATTACCCCCTCTTTTTTACTCTCTAGTTTCCACTAACCCCTACTTACCCTACCATTATTCAGTAGATTTCATTGAATTTTGTTAGACCACCTTATAAAATATTGACACAACTAGAAATGACTTAAACTAAGGAATAGTTACTAATTCTGGGGATATTTTAAATGCACAGTGATTGTCATGAAAATAGGAAATTTAAGCACAAATGTATGTCTATATTTTAAAAATCAATTCAATATCAAATTAAGTTGGCTCAATGAAACAACTAGTGCTGGTGGCTTAATCTTGAGATCTTAGCTGCTCAGTAGCCTGAGATTTAAGGAATGCTGTTCAAAGGCAGCAAAGACAAAGAAGTCCATGAAAAGCTTATATCCAATTTATCACCAGAAAACCAGAGGTGCTGCTGAGGCTCAAAGTGATAAAGCACCAGCCTTGAGAAAAGGAGTTCAGGGACCGTGCCCAGGATTTCAGTTCAAGCCCTAGAATTTGGACAATAAACATTATATAGAAAGCTATCATTAGTACACTACACAAAAATAAAATATGCATAAATGGGTTATTATTGATGGGTTAAATAGTTAATAACTGAGTGGGTAAAAGATATGATAAATAGTCATTTGTGCTTATTATGTCTGGTAAATTACGCTGGTCAATATTTCTTGTCACAAGTGTTAATACTTATATTCATTATTAAGGTAAACTACCTCTAATACAAGAGATGAACAAAACAGCATTAAAAAGTGATAGTTTATACTAAAAATGTGGCTTTTGTAAAATATAATTGTATGATCTCTAAGTAATTTTATATAGGGGTTGCCATTCAACAAAGGAATTTACCAACACAATGCATCTTGGTTGCTTTTTATTGACACAACATATTGAAGGAATTCTGCTAATAAAAATTTCTAGAATGAATTCTGCTAATAAAAATGTCCAGATATTGCAAAACTGTATGGTGTAAGTGAACTGAACACCTCAGGGGGGTAAAGGAGGAGGGGGAAGGGGGGTATGAGGGACAAGGTAACAAACAGTACAAGAAATGTATCCAATGCCTAATGTATGAAACTGTAACCTCTCTGTACATCAGTTTTATAATAAAAACTTTTAAAAAAATGTCCAGATACATAATATTCAAAATATCTCAATGGCAGTGAAAAATCATTTTTCTCTCAGTGAATTCTCTATCTAGTATTAACTTCTGGATAGCTCTCTTCATTGTCTCATTTCTCAGACTGTAGATAACAGGGTTGAGTGTTTGAGGAATTACTGTGTAAAAGATAGATAGTAAAAGATCTAAGGTAGTTGAAGAGTCTGAAGTTGGTTTGAGATATGCCCACATGCCGGTGGAGAGGAAAATTGAGAAACACAGAGGTGTGGCAGGCAGGTGGAGAAGACCTTAGATCGGCCTTCAGCAGAGGGGATTCTTAGAACTGTGGAGAATATGTGGATGTAGGAAAAGCCAATGGAGATGAAACAGGCTGAGGCTGCCACAGTCATGAGAATATTTACTCCAACGACTGCAAGGTAATCATTGGAGCAGGAGAGCTTCATGATTTGAGGGACATCACAGAAGAACTGGTGAATTACTTTGGCTTTACAGAATGTAATAGAAAATGTGGCAGTTATGTACATTATTCCTGAGATGCCTCCACTTACCCATACAGCTGTCACAGCACTCCGACATTTTCTGAGGTCCATGATGAGCTCATAATGCAATGGGTAACAAATGGCTACATAGCGGTCATAAGACATCACCGTGAGAATGGCTACCTCAGCCCAGGCCAAAGCCATGAAGAAGAAAATCTGGAGCATGCACTGAGCATAGGAAATATAGCCGTTGCCCGTGAGGGAATTGTCAATGGACTAGGGGACGGTGACAGAGAAGAAGGAGGCATCTAGAAGGGAAAGTTGCTTCAGGAAGTAATACATGGGAGACTGGAGCTGCTCCTCCAGTGTTGTGATGGTGATAGTGATGAAGTTGCTTGTCAAGGCCAAAAGGAATATCACCAAGAACAGGAAAGCTTGTAAGAGCTGCAGATGAGGATTCTCAGAAAATCCCACCAGGAGGAATCCACTTCCTTTGGTTCCATTGGTCTGAATCATTTGGAAAATGGAATTTGTATTAGCACCTGGAAAATTTAATCATATGTGAAATCCAGTCAAAGAAGCTTAAATAAGATATCCATTTGGTAACCACCATTTATTTCTGCAGCTCCTTATCATTAACCTGTCATTTATTTTTTCAGTCATTGGGTTTGAACTCTGGACCTGGGCATGTCCCTGAGCTCATGTCTAGCCCTCTACCACTTGAACTATAGTGCTATTTCCAGTTTTTTTGGTGGTAAATTGGAGATAAGTGTCTCATTGCCTTTTCTGTCTAGGCTGGCTTTGAAGCCAGATTCTCAGATCTCTGCCTCCTGAGTAGCTAGGATTACAGGTGTAATCCTGTAAGCTGGCTTCAACCTGTTATTTTTAAAAAATAGTTATTATATATTACTACCTCCACCATCACTACCACCACCGCCACTACTACTACTACTACTTCTATTGGTATTGCTATTTTATTGTTCTTATTTATTTTTTTTTATGTGTCTCTTTTGTGGCTTGAATTTAAAGCCTGGCACTGTCACTAAACTATTGGGCTCAAGACTATTGTTTTACCACACAAGCCACAGTTGTATTTCCAAATTTAAGGTGTTTAATTGGAGATAAAAGTCTCATGGACTTTCCTGCCTGAGCTAACATGTTACCATGATCCTCACATCTCAGACTTCTGAGTAGCTAGGATTCCAGGTGTGAGCTGTTGCTGCCTGGCTTTGAATTTATACATTAAACAACACATAGCGACTTTTGATTAAAAAGTATAATTTAATTGAACTTATGCACAGTAACTGGTGGCAGGGATTCTTTGAAGAGCTTGGACAATTCTTTACTTAGATAAACAAATAAATAACAATATTTCTTAATTTAAACATTTTCAATTTATTGCCCATCAATGTAATAAATATACATTAAATAATAGGAGTTGTAAAACATGTTCATTTCCAGTTATCTGTGCTTGTCTAGTTAAAATTAACAATCTTGATTCCGCAATCTAATTTGAAGCTTGTTACCTTCTTCCTCATTCAAGATTTGAAACTTACCTCTTGTCCTCTAGATGTACAAGTAGCTATGGATTGTCATGACAACATCTGACATTTCTGTATTAATTACATAGACATTAACAACATGTTTACCTGGAGAACAGGGTTGGTTGAAGCTTTTTAGGAGAGGTATTGGGTGGCATTTTTTAAAAAAACATGCTAAATGAGGAAAAGGAATCATTTTCTTTCTCTCTGATATTGGGATGACTGAAATTTCCATATGAAGACAGAGTGGATTGGCAAACATGCGATTCTGTTGCCCATAGCTCAAGGTTGTAAAAATTTAAAGGACACACGAACTGTCTAGAGAATTGTGAAGATTCAGGGTGCATGCGCACACTCACAAGTTCCCATGCAGAAGGTCTCAGGTGGGAGCTGGGGAGGAAGCTGAGCGCCTGCCAGGCTCTCAGGTGCTGCCTGGGCTGCTTGTCTGAGCTCCACAGGAGAAGATCACTTTGGCAGCTGAGTTGTGCACTTCTGAAAGTCTCACAGGAAAATTTAGATGGCTTTAAAGTAGCAGAGCCTCTAAGTTCGGGCCTCCAAGAAACCTAGTTGTCAGTGTTCATCTTCATGTTTAACCTTGAGGTCTGGGTATTGGATCTCAGATTTTGGTCAGCTATTTCAGTCATTCATTATGATATTGAACGTAATAAATACATGTTGTCAGAGTTCCTAAAATACATGTAACAGTACTGCTTGAAAAACTCACAAAGTGGTCCTGGCTATTAAAACATATCTGATATCTGTAACAATGCTTATTAATGGCATTTTGTATACTTGAGGTTTTTCCTTAAACTCTAAACTAGAGAGAGAAAATTAGCAGGGAAAATTGTTTTGGTTTCAAGATTTTTTTCCAGAAATTTCTTTCTAAAGTTATTATAAAATGTATATTGGTTTAAATATGATTTATTCAATTGTTACTCATATAAGGGTTTTCTCACGTATTATTTTGTACTATTTTAGGGAAGGCATATGAGCTTCTGTGATATCATATAGGCATTAACTGAGGTTGTCCAAGTTTGAATCCTTGTTCTGTAATTTACTTTTCTTTTTGGAAAAAAACCCATTTTTTTCCTGTTTAGGAAATGGTTGCGGTATAGCTCAATAAAGCTATTAAAATATTTTAAATATTTCAATAGCCTCAACAAAGTTATGCCTCAATCATTTTCTTTCTAATGTTTTATTTATTTATTTTTAGTTTTGAGATAGATCCTTGCAAAACTTCTCCTGGATTGGATTGAACTCTGGATTCTCTTGCCCAAGTAGCTTGGATTAGCAGTGTGCACTACCATAACGTGCTTGCTTCTCTTTACTCTTTTTGGAAGAGACGTGTATGTGTGTGTGTATGTGTGTGTGTGAGAGAGAGAGAGAGATAGAGATGGAGAGAGAGAGAGAGAGAGATTCCTGTGGCTTGAACTCAGGGCCTGACCTCTGTTTCTGAGCTTCTGTCTAGAAGCGCTTTTTCTCAAGGTTAGCCATCTACTAATTGAGCCACGGCTGCTCTTCTGGAGATAAGAGTCTCAATGACTTTCTTGGAGATAAAAGTCTCAGTGTCTTTCTTGCTTAGCTCGCTTTGAATCATGAGTCTCAGATCTCAGCCTCCTGAGTAGGAGAAGAGATGTGAGCAACTGGGCACCCAGCTTTGGAAGAGATTTTAATAGTTACCTCCATCCTATGTACATTTTATTTATCTGAAAAATGAAAATATTCATTTAATGGGTTTACAGAATAATTTATTAGATACAAATAAGTAATGATCACTGCCATCTCTTAATATTTTACCACATGAAATTTTCTAGTAAATGAAAATGACAACACAATAGGTAACTAAAGCAAATTAAGTAGAAAAAGTATGAATCCATAACATTTTTATTACCTGACAAAAGCTCCTAATACTTCAGATAATGTAATAAAATATTTTCAAAATCTTTATGCAGACACTCACCAAAATTCTTGTTGCTAAAATGGATAGAGATCTTAAATAAGTTGAGATTTTTTTTTTAGCATTTTCATCATTTGGATGTAATTTTGGTTGTACTGGGGTTGGAACCCAGGGTCTTGTACATTCCAGACAGATGCTTTAGCATGTTGCAGCTCAGCCACAATGCTTTTACTTTTCCTCCTCCACAAAACAATTGCAATTGATTTCACCATTGTATACATGTACATAAAGTACTAACACCATATTCTCCTTCCTTCTTTCACCACCTCCATTCACATTTCCTTCCCAATATTACTCATCCCAAGGAAGATCTATCTTCCATTCACATCATTCATTCTCAAGTTATTCATTATTTCATGTTAATTTCTCAAAGGGTGTTTACGATATTATCATAAACTCTTTTTTTTTTTTTTTTTTTTTTTTTTGGCCAGTCCTGGGCCTTGGACTCAGGGCCTGAGCACTGTCCCTGGCTTCTTCCCGCTCAAGGCTAGCACTCTGCCACTTGAGCCACAGCGCCGCTTCTGGCCGTTTTCTGTATATGTGGTGCTGGGGAATCGAACCTAGGGCCTCGTGTATCCGAGGCAGGCACTCTTGCCACTAGGCTATATCCCCAGCCCTATCATAAACTCTTGTATCTTGTACTTTAATAAGAATTACCCCCGTTATTACTCTAGTTTCTACTACCCCTTTCCTTGATATTATTCAATGTTTATCAATGAGTTTCATTAGGCCACCTTACAAAATATTGACACCACTAGGAATAACATCAACAAACGTCCTAGGGAGTGGGCGCCGGCCGACTGCCCTAGGCCCCGCTTCCCTGGAACATAGTACACGCATCCGCCTCCGCTCGCAAATTGTCACCTAGAAATCCTGGGCGGGGGGGTTCCTGGCCCTGACTGCTGCTGCCGCCGCCCCTTGTGCCCTCCGCTCTTTTCTACCGAGCAGCCGCTATGGCGGGATTCCTGAGGGATGCGTAAAGCCACATGCCCAGGGCTCATACACGCGCCCATCTCCCCGGGCAGCAAAAATCCCTCGGCCCTTGGCCTGAATATCCCAAAAGTCCAATATGGTCTCTTAGAACACAGATTGATTCTGTCCCACCGTCTTAGCTGCCCGATGGGGGAACCAAAACGCCCCAAAGCACCCACTCCAATTTCGCGAGGGCTACTAATAGCTCTGGACTTTGCTTGTGGGCTTCCCTCCCTGCCCCATGTTTGGGCCACCATTTTGCCGGGCTAAGCTCTATCTCCTTCTGTGTAGAGATCCTGGGCCTATCTGCCTCTTCCGTGTGGTCCCCTATTGCTCTCACGCATATCCTCTGGCCAGTAGGAATTGACTGAAGTCCATGTGTAGCCTCGGTCAGCGTGTGGTTGTGGGAAGCCCTCCTCCCCCCATACCCGCCAAGGAAGCAAGGGAAGCGTAGGCATCCAGAGAAGCTTCTATGAGCATTCTGGTTCATTCAAGGGAGGGGCTAACAGTCTTATAGCAGTAATGACAGGTAAAGGAGAGATTGGACAGATGCTAATGATAGGCTAATGGGCGTGTCCATCACGGTGATGTCACTGAACTTCCCGCAGAGGCAGAGACCTCTTGGCTCCGCCTCTGTGTCAGCATACTCCATCAGGACACATGTGCTTGCCACGTGTGTACTGGGGGCTGGTTTGACTTCTCTTCCCGCAGAACCCAGAAGGAAGTGGGAGTGGCTAGAGCCATCCCAGGTCTTAAAGGCATAGCCATCCCCATACAGTATGCATGTACATAAAGTACTAGCACCATATTCTCCTTCCTTCTTTCACCACCTCCATTCACATTTCCCTCCCAATATTACTCATCCCAAGGACGATCTATCTTCCATTCACATCATTCATTCTCAAGTTAATCATTATTTCATGTTAATTTCTCAAAGGGTTTTTACGATATTATCATAAACTCTTGTATCTTGTACTTCAATAAGAATGACCCCCATTATTACTCTAGTTTCTACTACCCCTTTCCCTGATATTATTCAATGTTTATCAATGAGTTTCATTAGGCCACCTTACAAAATATTGACACCACTTGGAATAACATCAACTAAGGAATAGTAATTAATCCTGGAAGTATTTTAAAATGCATATGACATGAAATACAGGATTTTATATCACAAATGTACTTTTAAAATCAAAGCGTGAGCAGGACCTATTTGATACTTTGATGATGACAAATACTATTAGATAATTGCATAAGAAACAAAATTTGAAAGTTGACATGTAGGTTACTTAAAATTTAGAAATAAAATAGGAAATCTTTAAATAAGTAGAAGAAATACTGGAATAAAAGATTGACTGAAAGCAAAATTGAAGAAAAATTGAGGGGGTTTAAAATGTTCACAGGATAAAAAATTTAAATGTTCATGACAGCACAAACATTTCTATCAAAAGAGTTAATGCTCTTTTTACGTCTTTAGTCCACTTGTTGAGGACTGTTGGTTCTTTGTGGTTTTGTTTTGGAGGAATTTAATTTTTGAGTTCTCCATATATTTTAGATATGAGGCTTTTGTCCGTTGTATGGCTGGTAAAAATCTTTTCCCAATCTGTGGGCTTTCTGTTTATCTTTCAAGCTATGCCTTTGTCATGCAGAAGCTCTGCATTTTGATACAGTCCATTTGTCCATCCTTTCTTTGCTTTGAAGCATTTCTGGGTCTTTGTTAAGGAAGTTACATCCTGTCACAAGGAGCCCAAGTGTTTCTCCTACTCCTTCTTTTAGTGTTTTCAGGGTGTCTGTTTTGATTTCGAGGTCTTTGATCCATTTGGACTTGATTTTGGTGCAGGGTGATATATAAAGATCTAGTCTTAGTTTGTGGCACCAGTGGTGTGGTGTGGAACCAGTTTTGCCAGCACCATTCGTTAAAGAGGCTTTCTTCCATCCTATTTTTTAGCTCCTTTATCAAAGATTAAGTGGTCATAATTCCGTGGGTTCATTTCTGGGTCTTCAATTCTGTTCCATTAGTCTTCAAGCCTGTTTCGGTGCCAATACCAAGCTGATTTTATTACTATAGCTTTATAATACAGCTTGAAGTTGGGTATTGTAATTCCTCCAACACTGTTTTTTCTGCTTAGGATTGTTTTTGATATTCTGGGTATTTTATTGTTCCATATGACTTTCTGGATTGCTTCCTTTATTTCATTAAAAAGTAGTGTTGGGATATTAATGGGTATTGCATTGAATTTGTAGATAGCCTTTGGCAATATTGCCATTTTGATTATATTAATCCTCCCAATCCAGAAGCATGGGAGGTTTTTCCATTTCCTTATTTCTGCCTTAATTTCCTTTTTCATGTTTTTAAAGTTCTCATCATGGAGGTCTTTCACTTCTTTGGTTAAGGTTATACCTACGTATGGAAATGAGAATGGAGAAGAGACATATGAAAAAGTGCTCTACATCACTGGCCATAAAAGAAATGCAAATCAAACAACATTGAGATTCCACCTCATCCTTGTAAGAATGTCCTGTATCAAGAAAACTAACAATAATAAATGTTGGAGCGGATGTGGTCAAAAGGGAACCCTACTTCATTGTTGGTGGGAATGTGAATTGGTTCAGCCACTCTGGAAAAAGGTACGGAGATTCCTCAGAAGGCTAAACATAGAGCTCCCCTATGACCCAGCAGCCCTACTTTTGGGGCATCTACCCAAAAGACCACACACTAAAGCCACCAGCACAACAATATTCATCGCAGCACAATTTGTCATAGCTAAAATATGGAACCAAGCCAGATGCCCCTCAGTAGATGAATGGATCAGGAAAATGTGGTACATATACACAATGGAATTTTATGGCTCTATCAGAAAGAATGACATTGCCCATTCATAAGGAAATGGAAGGACTTGGAAAAAATTATACTAAGTGAAGTGAGCCAGAGCCAAAGAACCATGAGCTCTATGATCTTCCTCATAGAGAATAAATAGCACAGGTTTAGGCTAGTCACAGGAGAGGATCACAAGAGCCTAATATCTATGCCCTTATGAATGCATAAGATGATGCAAAGTGAAATGAACTCCATGTTATGTGATATATTACTGTTGTAATTACTTTCAACATGCCATGTGAAACTGTAGCTTCTACTGTTGATGATCCTCTTGTATCCCCTTCCTGTGGTTGTACCTGCACTCTCACTGTATCTTATCTGAGTACATTGGAAACTGTATATACTGGTATTAGAACTAGGGAAGTGAAAGGGAATAGCAAAATTGAGAGACAAAGGATAAAAAGACAAATGACTACAAAAGCAATACTTGCAAAACCATTACCAACTGAACAACTCATGGGGTGGGAAGGAAAGGGGAAGGGGGGAGGGGGAATGAGGGAGGAGGTAACAAACAGTACAAGAAATGTACCCTAGGCCTAACATATGAAACTGTAACCTCTCTGTACATCACTTTGACAATAAATAAGAAAAAATCCCAAAAGAGTTAATGCTGTCAATGCATAACTGTAGCAATTAATAACATTTTGAATGAAAATAGATTAAAATACAGCTAACAGGGCACAAAATAAATTGTGAAACTTTAGGCCGGTGCGGCGGGCGGCAACCCCGTCCAGCGAGGAAAGACGACCACCACACGAGGATCCTTCTCAATCGCACTTTATTGAGGAGCTGCTTGGTTGAGGGAGAGCTGAAGCGAGGGGCGCCAACAGCCAAAAACGCCTGCTTATATACAGTTGGGTGAGCATGGGTCGTTCCCTGATTGGTCTGTGACCGGTTGCTACTAGCAACCGCCACGGGATTGGCTGGGACTAGAACCCGCGCATGCGCGGGGTTTAGGCGGGTAAGTCCGTTAGGCTTTGCCGTTTATGGAGTTGTTTACCAGTAAGGCTGCAAGTAAGTAGGCGCCATCTTGTAATGGTGTTGTTGCCGGCTTCCCGCAGGCCGGTATGTTTTATTATTTTTTATTCTGGTAGTGCTTCAGCCATACCTCTACTTCCAGCTTTTTGCTGATTAATTGGCTATGATAGCCTCAGTATCGTTTCTATTTTTGTTAGCTTCAGACTAGATGCTTTTATCTCAGCCTCCTCAGTAGCTAGGACTGTGGACATGAGCCACCAGTTCCCGCTGCTGCATGTTTTCAAAAATTAGTTGTTAAAGCCCAGTACATTTCCAGAATAAATAGAGAATACATAGGCTTGGCAGTATGGGTTACACATTCTAATGGACTTAGTCTCTTCCTTAAAAAAATATTTATTGCAAAGGGGTTACAGTTACATAAGTAAGGTACACTTCTTTTTGAATACAGTAACCCTTCCCTTTTTTTCTCCTGCTTCCCACTATGCGATGTACTCCCCTGCCCCGAGTCGTAAAGTTCATTTTCAACATAGTGTCTAGTGAGTAGCATTGTTGCACTAGTCCATCCTTTGTCCTGCTGTTTCTGTGATTCCCTTTCCCTTCTGTGGACCAGATAAACATATATACAAGTCAAAGGGTGCAGAAAACTCAAAGAAAAAAGAGAAATAATTGCAAACTGTACATAATAAAAGCCTCTTGTTTCCAGTTCTTGGGGTTCACTTTGATACACTTTGTTGTATATAGTTATACGCACTTGGTGATTGGGCTTTTGTGATGTTTTGCAAAGAATATCATGGACATATTTAGTTATTACAAATGAGGGAAACCATGCTACCTACCTTTCTTTGGGCCTAGTTTGCTTCACTTAAGCTTCTTCTTCTTCTTTTCTTACTCAGAAACCCCCTTAGCTAATCCTTTTGAGATTTTCACTTATACATTTCGAATGATTACTGATGTCAAGGAACAATCTGATATTTACTATAGCAAATGAGAGTAACAGAAGATAAGAAAGTTCCTTTATGGAATAAGATTGGCCTTCTACTTAAGTCATGCAAGAATCAATGACTTCATGTTACTTAAGAATTAAAAAAAAACAACACCTAAATAGATCCAATCCTGGAGGTATCCCCCTAAAATTCTAGTTATTTAGGTGATAAAAAAATGTTTGTTATGGTTCAAGGACAGCTTGGATTCCATTTAAATATGTATGTGAAGGCATACTCTAATCCTAATTATGTAGGAGTTTTAGGGAGGAGGATCACAGTCTGAGGTTGACTCACTTAAAATGCAAAACCAGTTGGGGCACAGTTCAAGTTTTAGAGAGCTTTTCTAGCAAGTATGAATCCCTGAGTTAGAACCTTCAAACCATAAAAAAAAAACCAAACCTAAACAAGAATAATCAAAATAAAATCAGGTATAGGAATTAAGGTATTTGTTATCTAATTCAATAGGCTCAATTAAACAACAGATTAATGAAAGCAATATTTTAAATTGTGTAGAGCTGGGTTGCCTAGCTACTCAGGAGAGTGAGATCTGAGGATATGGATTCAAGGCCAACCTGGGCAAGAAAGTCCATGAGTCTCTCTCTCTTTTTTTTAAGGAGTGTTATCTCAGATGTAATTCATTTATTTATTCTTTTGTTTTTATTTTTTTAAGTTTTTAAAAAAAATTATTTATTAATTGAACACAAGTTTTTTGACAAGTTGTTGTGCAAAAAGGGTATAGTTACATAATAGGGCAGTGTGTACATTTCTTGTGATATCTTACACCCTGTTTTTCTTTCCCTTCCCTAGGTCAGGTAGACATATATACAATACACAATGTATCAAGAACATATATAGTATCCACGTGGCTAAGCCTAAGAAAATTCGCCTAGGGCTTTAAATGTAATGTCGGTATTAAACAATATGTTGGCAGTAGCCTTATATGAACGTACATACATAGTTTTGGGCTATTGTATTCCACTGAGAAGTCAATTTTTGACCTTTATATGTTGAGTAGTTGTTTGGTTTTAGTTACCTACTGTTGGGTCGCTGCCCCAAACCTGTGGAAAATACCATTTGACAAGCAGTTTTTGGTTTCACAGACCTGGTCTCTACTGTCTCTCCATCACCCTTTCTTAAGAGTCATACATCAGGGAGATCATGCCCCTTTGTTTTCTGTGTTCTAGGCTTGTCTCGCTCAACATTATTTGTTCATGTTCTGACCATTTCCCTGCGAATAACAATATTTCACCATTCCTAATCGCTATGTAGTATTCCATTGTGTATAGGTACCATATTTATTGGATCCATTCATCTGTGGAGGGGCATCTGGGTTGTTTCCATATTTTGGCTATTGTGAATTGTGCAGCGATAAACATGGAAGTACAAATGTCTTTTTGATATCTTGGGACCTGCTGTTCAGGATAGACTCCTAGGACTGGTATGGCTGGGTCATAGGGTAGGTCTATGTTGAGCTTTTTGAGGAACCTCCATACTGTTCTCCAAAGTGGTTGTACTAATTTGCACTCCCACCAACAATGGAGAAGGGTTCCTCTTTCTCTGCACCCCCTCCAGCATTTGTTGTTGCCTGAGTTCAGAGAATAGGCCATTCTAACTGGAGTGAGGTGGTATCTCAGGGTGGTTTTTATTTGCATTTCCTTTACTACCAGGGATGTTGAACATTTCCTCATATGTTTCTTTGCCATTTTTATCTCTTCTCTTGTGAAGTCTCTCTTTAGCTCCTTTGCCCATTTCCTAAGTGGTTTATTGGGCTTGGAGGGGCTTAGTTTTTTGAGTTTCTGTAGATGACAGATATAAGGCCTTTGTCTGTTGCTGTGCTGGTAAAGATCCTTTCCCATATCGTTGGCTGTCTTTCTATTTTGGTGGCTATGTCCTTAGCTGTGCAGAAACTTTTTAATTTGTAGTAGTCCAATTTGTCAAGTCTCTCCCCTATTTGTTGTGCCCCTGGGACTCTATTCAGGAAGTTCCTTCCTGTGCCTATAAGTTCTAGCATCTTTCCTACTCTGTCCTTCAGTAGTTTCAAGGATTCAGGTCTGATATTGAGGTCCTTGATCCATTTTGAATTGATCTTGGTGCATGGTGATAGGCTTGGGTCTCCTTTGAGTTTTCTGCATATGGCTGCCCAGTTCTCCCAGCACCAGTAGTTGAAGAGGATATGTTTATTCCATTGTATGTCTTTAGCTCCTTTGTCGAATATCAGCTGACTGTAAGAGTGAGTTTTATTTCTGGATCTTCAATTCTAATCCTTTGGTCTTCTGATCTGTTTTTATACCAATACCAGGCTGTTTTTGTTATGATGGCCTTGTAGTAGAGCTTGAAGTCTGGTATTGTGATACCTACTGCACTGCTTTTGTTGCCTAGAATTGCTTTGGCTATTCTAGGTCTTTTGCTGTTCCATATGAATTTATGGATTGCTTTTTCTATTTCAGTGAAGAATGTGACTGGGATTTTGATAGGGATTGCATTGAATTTGTATAACAATTTGGGCAATATGGCCATTTTCACTATATTGATTCTGCCTACCCATGAGCATGGGAGGTCTTTCCATCTCCTTGTGTCTTCTTTGATTTCCCTTATTAGATTTTTATAGTTTTCATTAAATAGGTCCGTCACGTTCTTGGTTAAGTTGATCCCTAGGTATTTGATTCTTATTTAGCTATTGTAAATGGAATTGTTTCCATAATTTCCTTTTCTGTTTGTATACTGCTGGTGTACAGAAAAGCTGCTGACTTTTGTGGATTGATTTGTATCCTGCTACTTTGCCAAATTGGTTTATTAGGTGTAGGAGTTTGGGCACCGAGTTTTTTGGGTCCTTCAGATATAAGATCATGTCGTCTGCGAATAGGGATAACTTGATTTCTTCCTTTCCGATGTGGATCTCTTTGATGTCCTCCTCTTGCCTTATGCCTATGGCTAGGGATTCCAGCACTATGTTGAAAAGAAGTGGGGAGAGTGGGCATCCTTGTGTTGTTCTTGAGTTTAGGGGGGATGATTTAAGTTTCTCTCCATTTCATATGATGTTAGCAGTTGGTCTGTTGTATATGGCTTTTATTGTTTTGAGGAATGTTCCATCTATTCCTGTTCTTTCCAGAGCTTTTAATAAGTATGGGTGTTGTATTTTGTCAAAGGCTTTTTGGGCATCGACTGAGATAACGATGTGATTCTTTATTCTGTTTATGTGGTGAATTACATTGATTGATTTACAGATGTTGAACCATCCTTGTGACTGTGGGATGAAGCCTACTTGGTCATGATGTATAATTTTCTTGAACAGTTTCTGGAGCTTTGCATCTGTGTTCTTTAGTGACATTGGTTTGTAGTTCTCTTTTTTTGTTGGGTCTTTGCCTGGTTTGGGAATGAGTATGATATTAGCTCCATAGAGTGAGTTTGGGATTTCTCCCTCTATTTCTATTTCGCAGAAGAGTTTGAGTATTGGTATTAGCTCCTCACTAAAGGTTTTATAGAATTCGTTGGTGAATCCATCTGGGCCTGGGCTTTTCTTTGTTGGGAGGTTCTTGATTACCCCCTGTATCTCACTGTAAATTATTGGTTTGTTTAGTTGATTTATTTCTTCTTGGTTCAGTTTGGGCAGTTTATACTTCTCTAAGAATTGATCCATTTTTGTAAAATTATTGTTTTTTACTGAGTAGAGGTTCTGGAAATATCTCCTTATGATTGTTTGAATATCGTGTATACTTGTTGTAATTTTTCTGGTTGAGTTCCTGGTTTTACGTATATGAGTCTCTTCTCTTCTTTTTTTTTTTTTTTTTTTTGTAAGTCTTGCGAGGGGTCAATTTTATTTATTTTCTCAAAGAACAAGCTTTTAGTCTTATTTATTTGTTGAATGGTCTTTCTATTTTCAATCAGATTTATCTCTTCTTTAATCTTTGTGATCTCTCTCCTCCTAGTCATTTTAGATTCGATCATTTCTTGTTTCTCCATTTGTTTTACTTTCATCGTGAGGTTATTCACCTGCTCTGCTTCCATTCTTTTAATGTGAGTGCTGAGGGCAATGATCTTGCCCCTCAGTACTGCCTTAGTGGTGTCCCATAGGTTTCTTTGTGATGTATTTTCATTGTCATTGTGGCTTATGAATTTGTTGATTTCATCTTTAATTTGGTCTGTGGCCCAAGTATTGGATAACAGTGTGGGGTTTAGCCTCCAAGAATGTGTATAGACTCTGTGGTATCCTTTGTTGTTGAGGGTTACCTTTAATCCACTGTGATCAGATATAATACATGGGATGACGTCAATACTTTTGTATTTGCTGATGTTCTTTGTGTGGGCTATGACATGGTCTATTTTGCAGTATGATCCATGGGCTTCTGAGAAGAAGGTGTATTGGGTCTCTGTAGGGTGGAAGATTCTGTATTGATCTGTCAGATCCATTTGGTATATGGTGTTACTTAGGTCCTCAGCTCCCTTGCTGATCCTCTGGGTGTTGGATCTGTCTCTTGGAGAGAGTGGGGTATTAAAGTCTCCCACTATGATTGTGTTTGGGTCTATCTTGTTTTGTAGTTTTGTGAGAATTTGCTTGACATATGTAGGGCCTCTTTTGTTCGGTGAGTATACATTTATCACCGTGATGTCTTGATTCTGGAGTTTTCCTTGTATTAAAATGTAGTGTCCTTCTTTGTCTTTTTGAGTTGATTTTAATGAAAAGTCCAGCTTGTCTGATATCAGGATGGCTACACCTGCCATTTTGGTAGGTGCGTTTGCTTGGTAGATCTTGCTCCATCCTTTCATTCGGAGCCTGTTTTTGTCCCTTGCTGTAAGGTGGGTCTCTTGTAGACAGCAGATGTCAACTTTTTGTTTGCGGATCCATTCTGCCAGTCTGCTCCTCTTTATCAGAGTGTTTATACCGTTTATATTCAAAGAGATCAAGGATAAGAGTGTTTGTTCTCCTTCCATTTTCTTGTTGGGCTGTTTTTCCTCTTTTCTTTTTTCTTGTCGTTAGTGAGCTGCTCTTTCTATTGGGCTCTGTCTATTGTAGTTTCTTTCTGTTTCTGTCTGTGTGTCTTGTAAGATTTCTGTTGGGTGGGATTCCCCTCTTAGAATTCGCTGTAGGGCTGGTTTTTTATTCACATATTCCTTTAGATTCTCTTTTGTATGGAAAGATCTGCTTTTCTCCTCGAATGTGAACTCCAACTTCACTGGATACTTTATCCTAGGTTGCATGTTGTTGGCTTGTAGAACTTGGATGGTGTTCTTCCACTCTCTTAGTGCTTGGTAGGTTTGTGTGGAGAGGTCTGCTGTTATTTGGATCCTCTTCCCATTGTAGAAAATTTCTTTCTTCGCTTTGGCTGCATTTAAACTTTGCTCTTCATTCTTGAGATCTGAAGTCTTGAATATTATGTGTCTTGGCTTGGCTTTTCTGGGGTCTGGCCTGCCAGGTGTCCTATAGGCTTCGGTTACCTGGATGGGGTCCCTTGTGAGATAGGGGAAGTTTTCTGCAATAAGTTTATTGAAAATATGATGAAGCCCTCTGCTCTAGTATTCAGCTCCTTCTTCTATTCCAATTATGCGCAGATTATATCTCTTGTCTTTGTCCACTAGCTCCTGTATTAGTCTGCCCTGAAGCTTCACCGTTTCTTGTAGTGTGGTAATTTTCTGGTTCTTCTCGGCTGCGTCATCATCCAAGAGAGAGATTCTCAATTCCATATGGTCAGTTCTTTGTGCTGTGGATTCAATTGCGGAGTTTATGGATGTCAGAGAGCTATTTATGGTTGCCAGATGAGCTCTGATCGTGGAAATTTCTTCCTTTAAAGAGTTGCATTTTAAATCCATTTTTTAATGCATTTCACTTCTCATGATGTTAAGGTCTTCCTTAAAGGAAGTGTGCATTGTATCCATTTTTGCTTCCATTTCTTTCTTGGCTTCCTGGATGTCCTTCAAGGCTTCCACTCTAAACTCCTGGAATTGTTTTCTGAATTCATTTCTTATGCTTTCCATCATTTCTGTTAACATAGCCTCAGTTGCTTTTTTATTCTCCATCTCCTCTTCAGTTGTGCTGCTTTTTAGAGCTGGCAAGTTGGCTTGCCCTTTGATGAACTGTGTTATATTTCTTTGTGATTTGCGCATCTGGAGATCTGTGGATGGGTTCCCTGTTTTGGCTTTGTGGTGTTTCCTGCTGGTCCATCAGTGGGAGCCTTGTGTCCTGGTGTCCTGGCTCTGGGTTTGGGTTTGGCTGTTGAACCTTGCTTCCTAATGGGTGAGTGTGACCTTCTCGGTTGTTGCTGAGGTGGTCACTCTCCCTGCACTTGGGGGGCGGTAGGTTCTGTGTCTTTCTCTGCAGGACAGTGTCCTGCTGCTGTGTTGTGCTGACCGTAGCGTGCCCCTGGTGGGGGTTTGCTGGTCGCTGATTCAGCATGGCGTGGAGGCTTATCTCTTCTTTGGTTCTTTTTTCCACTCTGTATCTTGGTCAGAGGAGCTCACCTTTCAGGCGGATTGCCCTCCTGTGTGGACCGCTCCGGGCCGGTGTTGTTGAGGGGCGGCCCACCCACTTGTGCGAAATGCGCCTAACTGAGTAGGAACGGCTCCTGGAGAGCTCTGGCCTCCTGTGCAGGCCCGCCTACCAGTGCGGGTGTTGTCGGTGGGTGCCCCGCCCACCTGTGTGCTGTGTGCCCACTACAACAGGTGCTGCTGAAGTGGCCCCACCCACCTGAGCGGGGTATGCCTACCAGATCGAGCCCCGGGTTGTTGGGTTGTGCTTGCGCCCTCCCACGAGTCCACTGTGGGGGGCGGTATGTGTGGGGCCCAGTGGGATCAACTGTCTGGGTGGGGGTTAGTGCCCTGAGACTGCGCCTCCACTGTGAGGGGGCGCGTGATCAGGCCCAGATGTCTCTGCTGGGCTGGTTTTGCTGACCAGCACCTGTGATTTTAGTAGAAAAAGCCCGCAAGGAGCAGGCGCCTCGGGTAGGTCTTGCACTGCCTGGGGTCCCCGGGCCCCTGTTGGGAAGGGGGCGGGGCCAGTGTGGCCAGTTCAGGCTCCTTTGCTGTCTTGGCGTTGCTCCACCCTTCCCCTTTTAGCTCCCAGGGCCTGATGGGACCTTCCTGCCTGATTTGGGGGTTCTGTGTTCCCTTGGGGTGGGGAGGAAGAGGGAGGGAGATCTAGTTTCTTTGTAGGGTTTGGGTCTCTGATAGGTGGTCTCCCTTTGAGGAAGGGGTAATGGAGGACTCACTGGTCCTGGATTGTGTGTGTGTCCCACGCCACCGTTGGTCCATCGGGGGTGGAGTGCTGTGGTGTGGTAAAAGGTTGTGGTGGCGTCCCCGGCTCTCCCCTTCTGAGCTGCTAGGTTTCCCCGCCGCTCACGTCTGTTCCCGGCCGTGTGGACCCGAACTTCCCATTGCCGCTGTCGCCGTGTATCTTAGTCCGCGCTCTCCCTGGGGTCCGTGGAGTCTTGCTGTCTGGACTCTGCGCTCCTGTTGTGAGTTTTCTGCAGTCGGTCTGCCGTTCGCTGGGTCCCCGTTCCCAGCCTGGCCCTGTTGGGGCAGGGTTGGCTGGTGGGGGGAGGTTGCCCCGGAGATTCTCCGGCTCCGTACAGGTTACAGGCTATTCTTTTTTTACTCCTTTTTCTTTCCTGTGTTTCTCTACTGCTTCTGGCTGCTGGTATTGCTGGGTTCTTAATGGGGTGTTGGGTGCTGATGCTCCCAGCTCTCTATTCAGTTGGAGTGAGTCGGGGTGCCTCCCTACTGTGGTGGCACCATCTTCCTCCCTTTTTTAAGTTTTTATTGACAAACTGAGTTACAGAGAAGTTACAGTTTCATACATTAGGCATTGGATACATTTCTTGTACTGTTTGTTATCTCGTCCTTCATTGCCCCTCCCCCCTTCGCCCTTTCCCAGCCCCCCCCATGAGTTGTTCAGTTTATTTACACCAAATAGATTGCAAGTATTGCTTTGGTATTTTTTTGTCTTTTTTTACCCTGTGTCTCTTGATTTTGGTATTCCCTTTTAATTTCCTAGTTCTAATACCAGTATACACGGTTTCCAATATACTCAGATAAGATGGTGTAGGTACAACCACAGGAAGGTGATACAAGAAGATCAACAATAATAAAAGCTACAGTTACACATGGCATGTTGAAAGTTTTATCACTGTGATATAACCATTGTTTCCATAACATGGAGTTCATTTCACTTAGCATCATCTTATGTGTTCATAAGGGTATAGCTATTGGGCTCTTGTGATCCTCTGCTGTGACTTGCCTAAACCTGTGCTAATTATTCCCTATAATAGAGACCATAGAGTCTATGGTTCTTTGGGTCTGGCTCACTTCACTTAGTATAACTTTTCCCAAGTCCTTCAATTTCCTTATAAATGACGCAATATCATTCTGATACAGGCATAAAATTCCATTGTGTAGATGTACCACATTTTCCTGATTCATTCGTCTACTGAGGGGCATCTGGGTTGGTTCCAGATTCTAGCTATGACAAATTGTGCTGCGATGAACATAGTTGTGTTGGTGGCTTTAGTGTGTTCTTACTTGTGGTCTTTTGAATAGATACCCAAAACTTGGGCTGCTGGGTCATAGGGGAGTTCTATGTTTAGCCTTCTGAGGAATCTGCATATCACTTGCCAGAGTGACTGAACCAGTTTACATTCCCACCAGCAATGTAGTAGGGTTCCCTTTTGGCCACATCCGCTCCAATAATTATTATTGATAGTTTTCTTGATATAGGAAATTCTTACTGGGGTGAGATGGAATATCAATGTTGTTTTGATTTGCATTTTTTTATGGCTAGTGATGTAGAGCACTTTTTCATATGTCTCTTGGCCATTCTCATTTCCTCATCAGAGAAATCTCTTTTTAAGTCTTTAGCCCACTTGATGAAGGGCTATTGGTTCTTTGCGGTTTTGTTTTGGAGGAAGGTATTTTTTTTAGTTCTGCATATATTTTAGATATGAGGCCATTGTCCGGTGTATGGCCAGTAAAGATCTTCTCCCAAACTCTGGGCTTACTGTTTATCTTGTGAACTATGTCCTTTTCCGTGCAGAAGCTCTGAAGTTTGATGTAGTCCCATTTGTCCAACCTTTCTTTGATTTGTAGCCTTTCTGGGTCTTTATTAAGTAAGTTCCGTCCTGCACCAAGGAGCCCAAGTGTTTCTCCTACTCCTTCCTTTAGTGTTTTCAGGGTGTCTGTTTTGATTTCGAGGTCTTTAATTCATTTGGAATTGATTTTGGTGCAGGGTGATATATAAGGATCTAGTTTTATTTTGTTGCATGTGTTGAGCCAGTTTTTCCAGCACCATTTATTAAAGAAGCTATCTTTCTTCCAAGCTATTGTTTTAGCTCCTTTATCAAAGATTAAGTAGTCTTCAGGTCTGTTCTGGTGCCAATACCAGGCTGTTTTTATTACTATAGCTTTATAATACAACCTGAAGTTGGGTATTGTAATTCCCCCAGCACTGTTCTTTCTGCTTAGGATTGCTTTTGCTATTCTAGATCTTTTATTGTTCCATATGAATTTCTGGATTGCTTCCTCTATTTCATCAAAAAATGGTGTTGGGATATTAATGGGTATTGCATTGAACTTGTAGATAGCCTTTGGCAATATTGCCATTTTGATTATATTAATCCTTCCAATCCAGAAGCATGGGAGGTTTTTCCATTTCCTTAGTTCTGACTTAATTTCGTTTTTCAAGGTTTTAAATTTCTCCTCAAAGAGGTCCTTCGTTTCTTTGGTTAAGGTTATTCCTAGGTATTTTAGGTTTTGGGGAGATATTGCAAAAGGAGTTGCTTTCCTGATTTCAGCCTCGGTGTTCGGGTCGTTAGCATAGAGAAAGGCCGTTGATTTTTGAAGGTTTATTTTATATCCTGCAACTTTGCCAAAGTTTTGGATCAACTCTAGTAGCTTGGGGGTAGAATCTATGGGATTCTTTAGGTATAGGATCATGTCATCTGCGAAGAGAGAAAGTTTAACTTCATCTTTTCCTATTTGGATCCTCTTTATATTTTCTTCTTGCCTAATTGCTCTGGCTAGGAATTCTAGTACTATGTTGAAGAGCAGGGGAGAGAGTGGACATCCCTGCCTTGTTCCTGATTTTAAAGGGAATGGCTTTAATTTTTCACCATTTAGAGTTATGTTTGCTGTTGGGTTGTGATAAAGTGCCTTGATTATACTCAGGAATGTTCCCTGGAATCCCAGTTTATCCAGGGCTTTTAGCATAAATGGGTGCTTGATTTTTCCGCATCGAGTGATATAACCATGTGGTTTGTTACCTGGCTCCGATTGATGTGGTGGCTTACATTAATTGACTTGCGTATATTGAACCAACTTTGCATCCCTGGGATGAATCCAGTTTGATCGTGGTGTATGATTTTTTTGATGACCTGTTGAAGTTTATTGGCCAGAATTTTGTTGAGAATGTTTGTGTCTATGTTCGTCAGGGAAATCGGTCTATAGTTCTCTTTCCGTGCTGAGTCCCTGCCTGGTTGTGTGGTGAGGGTTATACTGGCTTCATAGAACGTGTCTGGTAGTGAACATTCTCTTTCAATTTTATTGAAGAGTTTGAGAAATATTTTTGTGAGTTCTGTTTTGAAGGCCTTGTATAATTCTGCTGTGAATCTGTCTGGACGTGGGCTTTTCTTGGATGGGAGATCACTCATTGCTGTTTCTATTCCAATACTGGATATGGGCCTGTTTAGAAGGTTTAAATCTTTATGGTTGAGTTTGGGGATAGGAATTTTTCCTAGGAAATCATCCATTTCTTCCAAGTTCTCGAATTTGTTGGCATAAAGCTTTGCAACATATTCCCTTATTTTGTTCTGAATTTTGGTTGTTTCTGTGGTGATGTTACCTGTTTCATCTCTGATCTTGTTTATTTGAGTGTGCTGCCTTCGATTTTTGGTCAGGTTTGCTAGGGGTCTATCTTTTTGTTTTTTTCAAAGAACCAAATCTTTGTTTTGTCGATTCTTTCGATGGTTTTTCTTTTTGTCTCTAATTGATTTAATTCTGATTTGATTTTAATTATTTGCTTCTGTCTATTGAGTTGTTCTTGTCTTTCGAGGAAATTCAGGTGCTTCCTTAAGTTATTGAGTTGCTCTTTCTCCAGTTTGTTGGTGTACGCACTCAGAGATATAAATTTTCCTCTGAGTACTGCCTTTGCTGTGTCCCAAAGGAGCTGGTACTTTGTGTCCTCATCTTGGTTGAATTCCATGAACATTTGAATATCCATTTTAATTTCTTCAATGACCCACTGATGGTTCAGCAGTGTGTTGTTTAGTCTTCATGAATTGTAGGATTTTCTGTGGTCGCTGTCTGAGTTGAGCTCTAATTTTATTCCATTGTGGTTTGAGAGAATGCAGGGAATGGTCTTGATATTTCTAAATTTGTACAGATTTTCTTTGTGCCCTAAGATGTGATCTATTTTGGAGAATGTTCCATGTGCTGCTGAGAAGAATGTGTATTCTGTTGTTGCTGGGTGGAATATTCTGTAGATATCGATTAAGTCTAGTTGGTCTATGCAATTATTTAGTTCTGTGGTTTCTTTGTTCAGTTTTTGGCATGTTGATCTGTCCAGAGGTGATAGTGGAGTTTTAAAGTCCCCAACTATCAATGTGTTTGGGTCTATGAGTGTTTTTAGAGTCACTAGTGTTTCTTTAATGTAGTTGGGTGCTCTGGTATTTGGTGTGTAGATATTTAGGATGGTTATATCTTCCTGTAGGAGAGATCCCTTTATAAGTATGTAGTAACCTTCTTTGTCTCTTCTTACCTTTTTAATTTGAAGTCAATTTTGTCTGATACTAGGATTGCCTATCCTTCTGGATATTTGGGAAGTTCTCAGCTAATAATCTGTTAATAAGGTTGCCTATCCCATTAACTTCCTTCTCCAGGTTTTTTTTTTTTTTAATTTTTATTATCAAGCTGGTGTACAGAGAGGTTACAGTTTCATACGTTAGGCATTGGATACATTTCTTGTACTGTTTGTTATCTTGTCCCTCATACCACCCTCCCTCCTCCCCTTTTCCCTCCCCCCCCCCCGGAGGCGTTCAATTCACTTACACCAAACAGTTTTGCAAGTATTGCTTTTGTAGTTGTTTATCTTTTTTTATCCTGTGTCTCTCAAGTTTGGTATTCCCTTTTATTTTCCTACTTCTAATACCAGTATACACGATTTCCAATATACTCAGATAAGATTACAGATGTAGGTACAACCACAGGAAGGTGATACAAGAACATCATCAATAATAGAAGCTACAGATACACATGGGACGTTGAAAGTAGTTACAACTGTGATATAACAATTGTTTCCATAACATGGAGTTCATTTCACTTAGCATCATCTTATGTGTTCATAAGGGTGTAGCTATTGGGCCTTATGATGTTCTGCTATGACTTGCCTAAATGTGTACTAATTATTCCCAATAAGGGATTCCATAGATTCCATGTTTCTTTGGGTCTGGCTCACTTCACTTAGTATAATTTTTTCCAAGTCCTTCCATTTTCTTACAAATGGGACAATGCCATTCTTTCTGATAGAGGCATAAAATTCCATTGTGTATATGTACCACATTTTCCTGATCCATTAGTCTAATGAGGGGCATCTGGGTTGGTTCCAGATTCTCGCTATGACAAATTGTGCTGCGATGAACTTTGTTGTGCTGGTGGCATTACTGTGATTTTGTTTGTGGTCTTTTGGATAGATACCCAAAAGTGGGGCTGCTGGGTCATAGGGGAGTTCTATATTTAGCCTTCTGAGGAATCTCCATACTGCTTGCCAGAGTGTCTGAACCAGTTTACATTCCCACCAACAATGAAGTAGGGTTCTCTTTTGGCCACATCCCTCCAACAATTGTTATCTTCTCCAGGTTTTTTTTTTTTTTTTCTTTTATGGCCAGTCCTAGTCCTTGGACTCAGGGCCTGAGCACCGTCCCTGGCTTCTTCCCCCTCAAGGCTAGCACTCTGCCACCTGAGCCACAGCACCCCTTCTGGCCGTTTTCCATATATGTGGTGCTGGGGAATCGAACTCAGAGCTTGATGTGTAGGAGGCAAGCGTTCTTGCCACTAGGCCATATTCCCAGCCCCCTTCTCCAGTTTTCCCTCAATACCTAATTTCGTTAAATTGGGCTTCCTGATTGTGTCTTGAAGCTCCTGGATCTGTTTAGTCAGTTCAATTGGTTTTGTATTGATTTTTGATCTTTCTCCATAGATTCTAGGGAATCTTCAGCTCCTGAGATTCGATCCTCCGCTTCAGTTAGTTGGGACTATAGGCTAGCTACTTGATTCCAAATCTCTTTTCCTTCTGACTGGACTTTCCTGATGATCTCCATGTCCTTGCTATACTTATCTGTTAGGTCCTGCATGGACTTCTTTACTTCATTTACTTCATTGATTTGATTTTGAGTGCTGTCTCTCAAATCTTTTATCTGGGTAACTATCTTTTCATTTGACTCTTGAAGTTCAGTTATCTTTCCATTTGTGGATGCCATGAAATTCTTCATTAGTTTCTGCTTTGCCTCCTCACGCTCTATAATAGTTGACTGAAAAGATACAAACTTTTCATTTATCATTTTTATCATTATACTTTGTAGAGCATTTTGAGGGTTCTCTTTTATGTCTTTGATTGACTGCTCTGCTTCCTGCTAGTTTTGAGTGGGAGATGAGACTCCATTGTTTGCCATCTTTCTTGTGTTTCTTCTGCCCATTTGGATTGGAAATGCCAATATATAAGCACCTGTGAGCACCATTTAAGACCCAAAGCAGACCTTACCAAGTACTTTTGTGTAAACCTTAGAAGTTCACAATTATATACAGATACCTTGTATACTTGTATATAAAATTAGATTTGGTGTTCCTAAAGAATACAATTTTGATTTAACAACCACCCTTGAGCCCTGTATTCAGTAGTTACTTATTTACTATTACAACCCTTTGAGCAATTTTTGTTCTTATATTAAGTTCTTTTTGGACTGTGTAGCTTTATCTTTGACCCCCTTTGATTCACTCTGTTTGAGCAGAGATACCCTCTATCCAATAACCAGGGGTCAATGGAATTGGAGGTCCCGGAAGTAAGTCAGGAGGGTAAGTTAGAGATAGTAAAGAGAATAAAGTGTATGGGGGGGGGGTGGTGATGATTTGGTTTAGTTTCAGTGATGTGGAAATGTGGAGAAGAGTAGAATCAGTAGAATGAACAAGGTTAAAATGATAGTCAATGGAGAGTTAGCAGAAAATAGCAGAAGTGTTATTCTTAGGAAGGTAAATTTTTAAAGAAAAAGAATGTGAAGAGAGATATAAAGAAAAAATACTGGAAGACAAATTCACAAAACAGAGAAAATTTATTTAAAACAAAGAAAAAAAAACAGTAAAATGAACCCCCCCCCAAAAAACTTGATAAAACAAACAGGTAAAAATGGAGAACCAAAAAACCAATGATGTTTCAGAAATGAAAAAAAAAACACCAAAAAGAACAAAAAACCAAAAAACTTAAAAAATGTTTTGAAAAGAGAAAAAAAATGGACCCCTCCTTGTTTTGGTGGGCATTTTACAGTCTCTGGTTTCCTTGCGATGGTCTGCAGTCTATTTTGCTGCTTGGCTGGTTTGACTTGCTTTCAGTTTGCAGGGGGTGGATCTGTTCTGACCTTCCTCCCCTGTTAGTGAAATCCTGGGGCTCTATGGTTCACACAGCTAGCAGGTAGGCCTTGGATGTCCACTGTAGATGGGGTATGTGAACATTCTTGGGAACCGTGGCTCCTCCTGTCTGATGTGGGGCCGCTGCCTTTAACGCCTGGCTTTGAATAGGCTGTGGACTCAGCAGGGAGTGGTGCCTCTGGCCTGGTTTACCAGGCTGAGACACTTGCCTGGGGGAGGTTCCTCCCTCCTGGGCATGGCAGATCCTGGGCGGAGCTGGCTATGGAATTCAGCTCCATTTGGAGCTGGTAATTGGGCTTCCTATGTGACGGGACCATTTATCTGTCTTGGGAACTTTTTGTTCTCCCTTCTGGCTGCTCTGTTCTGCCAGTAGCTGCGTGTCGCTTTCAGTTTTAATTTAGAAATTCTGGTGGGCAGAGTGGGGGACCTCTAAGCTGAGTTCACAGGAGTGTGTGCCACACCCCAGGATGAGCCTCGAACAGGGCAGGGGGTGTTCTCCTGCACGGAGTTGCCTCTCACTGATTGGTCCCTCTTGCACTTTTCAAAGATGGCCGCTTTGTCCTCACTTTCCCCGGGCACGCTTTAGTTCCAGTCTGGTCGGGCCCTATGCCAGTGTCATAGCTGGTGCTTTGCTCTGGCGGTAGGAGAAGGGTTACCTTAAAAAAACTACCCTACAGGCGGGAGTGAGAATGTCTTTCATGGGGTACTCTCACTTCCTCTTGGATTTTGGCCTGTCTATGCTCAGCCTGCGATCCGCATATGTTTGCCGCCATCTGGAGGATTTCTCCCTGCTCGTCGCTGGTGTGGTTTAGGTGTGCGGAGTGCGGGACGCTGTGCTGGTGCCAGCACTGGAGTGGTGGCGGATTGCTGCCTGGAGCTCAAATCTGTGTTTTCAGGCCAGAAATGTCTATTTTTCCTTCCTGGCCAGAATCCCTATACTGTTATAGCTTACTTGGGCTGTTTTTCTAGGAGTAAAAGTTTCTCTGGGATGGCAAAATTGCGATGTTGGAGGGAGCTCAGCTATGGCTCTACTGCTCCTCCGCCGTCTTCCCATGAGTCTCTTATCTCCAAATAACCACTAGAAAATTGGAAGGGTGCTGTGGATCACAGTGATAGCGTCGATAAAAATTTCTCAAAGAGAACTCCTAGGCTTTGTCACAGTTCAAGCCCTAGAACTGGCACAATAAAAATAGTATAAAAAGATATCATTGATACAATTCATAAAGGAAATGGATATATTTGTATGTTATTGTAGATGGATTAGTTAACAACTAAGTGGATAAAAGATAGGATATATAGTCATTTGTACTTATGTCTCTTATATTAAGCATGTGAATGTTTCTTGCCACAGTTTTTAAGCCTCATATTCATTTTTATGTACAACTATCTTTAACACGAGAGGAACTATATATATATATATATATGTATATATATATTCCATATATATGGAAGAAATAGTATATACTACAAAATATTGCTTTATTAAAATATTTTTATTATCTTTAAGCAATTATACAAAGGAGTTGCCATTCAACAAAGGAGTGTATGACTACAATGAATTTCAATAGCTTTTCAGTAACACTACATGTTGAAGGAATTCTGATAAAACTTCCTTGTACATAATATTGGGGAGTCATTAATGGCACCACAAAACATTTATTTCTCAGTGAATTTTTTCATCCAGTTTTAACCTCTGTATAGCTCTCTTCATGGTCTCATTTCTCAGACTATAGATAACAGGGTTGAGTGTTGGGGGAATTACTGTGTAAAAGACAGATAGCAAAAGATCTAAGGCAGTTGAAGAGTCTGAAGTTGGTTTGAGGTATGCACAGATGCCTGTGGAGAGAAAAAATGAAACAACAAAAAGATGTGGCAGGCAGGTGGAGAAGACCTTAGATCGGCCTTCAGCAGAGGGGATTCTTAGAACTGTGCAGAATATGTGGATGTAGGAGAAGGCAATGGAGATGAAACAGGCTAAGGCTGCTACAACTATGAACACAATCACTCCAATGACTGCAAGGTAATCATTGGAGCAGGAGAGCTTGATCAATTGGGGGATATCACAGAAGAACTGGTGAATTACTTTGGCTCTACAGAATGTGATAGAAAATGTGGCAACTGTGTACAAAGTTCCTGTGATGCCTCCAGTTACCCATACAGCTATCACAGCTCTCTTACAGTTTCTGGGATCCATGATGAAGTCATAATGCAAGGGGAAGCAGATGGCTACATAGCGGTCATAAGACATCACTGTGAGATTGGACAACTCAGCCCAGGCCAAAGACGTGAAGAAGAAAACCTGGAGCACACACTGAGCATAGGAAATGTAGCCATTGCCCGTGAGGGAATTGTCAATGGACTGGGGGACAGTAACAGAGATGAAGGAGGCATCCAGAATGGAAAGTTGCTTCAGGAAGTAATACATGGGAGACTGGAGCTGCTCATCCAGTGTTGTGATGGTGATAATGGTGAAGTTACCTACTAACGCCATTAGGTATATCACCATGAAGAAGAAAGCATGTAAGATCTGCAGTTCACGATGGTCAGAAAACCCCATGAGGAGGAATCCAGTCACTGTGGTTCTATTTGTCTTCATCATTTTGAAAATATAAATTGTAACAGCAGCTGGAATCTTAAAAGATAAGGGAAATGCAGTAGAATTATAATAAAATAAATTACATGTTTTCATCATTGTTTATTCCAATTGTTAATGTTGTAAGCAATTGTTATTTACTACCTTGTTATTTATTTGATGTGGATAATCCAATGGTGACAAATGCATATTTTTAGTATATATGGAGTATTCAATTTATAGTATAAACTAAGAGTAACTTTTGAGTATAAATGTGGTCATTCCACTTTTGCCTTTAAGGGAAAATGTGTGTTTGCTCCTTGAGAAACACTACTCCACTTACAGAGGAAATCCATTGACTTGATTGAAAGTATCAACAGAAATACTTCAGTGAGTGTTTGGTGACAGATTTCTGAGCATTGGATGGGTTATGTGTTTGTGAGTAGCATATGTGCTTTTTTAGTATTTAAGAATTAGCTACCGATAACTAATGCTTCTTTACTTCCTAGCAAACAATATGATAATTTTCTTGAGACGTTTCATTATTTTGGAACCATGGTTTAAAATCGACTATATAATTACCCTTTTAATTATAGTGTTAGTAGCTTGATATTTCACTAAAATCCAGAGCCAAATTGCAAACACGCTACATTCTACTTTCAATTTTGTTTCCCAGTTGATTGTATTACATATCTTTTTCAATGTTAATTTTAAATGCTCTTTATTTTCACTTCAGATGAAACAATCAAATTGGCATTCGTTGTGCAGTATAAAGGATCTTAAAAAGCAGCTATTTCTTTAAATTTCTTTTTATCTTTATGTCTTTTATTTCAGTTGCTCTGTGATAGTTTTAAAAGTCAACAGAAAATATTCAAATTCCCACTAAACCTTTTTAGGAAGAGACTGGAGATACAAAGCAACTGACATTTCAGAGAAGGGAAGCCTTTTAATTCCTTATGCAGGACTTTGATCTTTATAAAATGGAAATACCCATTTGATCTTCTGTCACTAGCTGCTATATTAGCACTTAAGAATTAATTAGAAATTAATCTCATGTTATCATATAGTCTTCCTTGCTAGGTAATGTGTAAAATTTGCTATATCAATCTTTATAATGTTTGTTCTAAACCATATGAAATCTCACCTGATAGCTTTTTGTGGCTCAACGAATCATCCTTAAAAAGTGATATCTACCAAATAGAAGCCATCAAGTATTTCTTAAATGGCAGGGTATAAGTACCTTATTCAATTAAAAACTACAACAGCAACAACAACAACAACAACAAAAAGTGATATCTATGGGAGTGTTAAACGATATGGGGATTCTACTTTGATTACTGACATAACTGAGAGATCATGGGTTTTTTTGGGGGGGGGGTTGGTCATCTTATTCCTGCCTCTCCTATTGACAGTGGAGAATCATTCTGCTTCTCCCTCATCTTTGCTCTTTTGGAGAAATAACTTAGCATCTGAGTACCACTTTTCTAGATCATAGTAACTGGGAGATTCGACTACCTTCAGATTGCAATACAAATGGTTGTTAAGTTTACTAAAAGTTTTGAATTATTGTCTTAGTTGGTACACTTAGAGACATCTTGACTCATTCTATGAATATGAATCACAGATTTATTCTATGTAGCGTGTTCTCAAATTTACTGATTTGCATTCAAATATTAAACCAGAATGAGAAAATATGGAGCGTTAGAGTTCAGGTTAGCATTCTAATATAATTTTTGTTTCTAGGGTCTACATTTTATTTTATTTTACTTTATTTTATAACAATGGGCCTTGAATCTGGATTCATGTAACTTCTAATCAAGGGCCTTATTATTGAGATAAGCTCTGAGCACTTGCCTTTCCATTTTGGTTTTGCAATAGGATCTTTCTCACCTTGTCCAGGATGGACTAGAACTGGTAGTCTTTTTATTTCTGTCACAGAACTAAGTAGTTAAACAGAAAATGACCGTTACACATTGCTCCAAGTTCTACTTTTTGCCTATCATCTTTTCTTCAACTTTGTAAGATGATAAACAGAATTATTTTCCATGTTTTATTTTTATTTTATGCTGCCAAATTTATACATGCAGTATCAATAGACAAGTAATTAAACAGAAATTTTGAGTGTTTGTTTGTATAGGGCGGGTCTCATGCCAGACTGAATCTATGACAATATAGATTCACTCCACAATATAATTCAATATAATTCACTCCACAATGCATTTTTATCTAGTTCCTAACAGGTAACTTCAATATTTGAGTATCTGGGTGATGGTGGCTCACACCAGTAATCCTAGATACTGAGGAAGCTAAAATCTGAGGATCATGGTTCAAAGACAGCCTGGGCAAGAAATTCTATGAGCTGAAAGTGGAGGAATTGATCAAGTGGTAGAGTGCTAGTATTGATCACAAAAACTTAAAAGCTCAGGGACAGTGCCCAGATGCTGAGTTCAAGCCTCTTGACAGATCCCACCCCCCCAAATTTAATATTCGAATCTGTATTTTAATAGCTTAAAAATATGTATCAGAATTCTTATTTAAAAGGACTGAGGTATGAACGCTAGGCCTTTGCGTTTGCTCATTTGCTGCTTATTTATATCCAAAATTCATCAATACTAATAAAAAGCATCAAAGAACATAGGAGGGGAGCCATAATTACATTCCATGTATGTCAAGCTAAAGTTTTGTCCCCCAACTAACATCAGAGATGTTAAACAAGTTTTTTATAAATGTTTCACATATATAATCACATAATTATATGCCTTTTTTCAACTTACAGGTTTTCCACATACAGCCTGTTACTTTCAATACATTTATATGAACAAAATATGTAGACTTCATTAATATGCTCACTATACGAGGAAAGGTTATTTCATTGTTTATTTACTTTTTTCCTTATTTTTTATTTTTTAAATATTTTTTTCTTATTTATTGTCAAAGTGATGTACAGAGACGTTACAGTTTCATACGTTAGGCATTGGATACATTTCTTGTAAATTTGTGGTTTTCCTTTTCCAAATTCAACATGAAGTATGTTAGTTTTTCATAAAACCTTTCCCTGTATCCTTGCTTCCAAATTGGAAAACTCACCACAAGTTTCTTTAGTCTGTTAGCAGACATCCAAGATGATCATGAGCTTGCTTCTGACGTTTCTCCTCTCTAAGCTCACATATTTAAACAAACATGTTATATTTTTCCCTAGAGAAAAAGTTTATTCAGATTTTTTATTTTTTGAGGACAAGAATATTTTTGGAAATGGATCTTTGAACTAAATGACAAAAATATTCTGCAACTCTACCACCTGGGAATGGAGAGAAAATTAAGATCTCCACACAAATGAGAAATAGTTTGGTAGCCTGTAGTGGCTCTCAGAGTGCACATCATATGTAAATTGCCTGGAGAGCTTGTTAAAGGTCAGGTATCAGTGTGCCACATTTCTGATGCAAAAGCTCTCAGGAGACAACCAGAAAGTCGAATGCCTGCCAAAAACCTAGATGCTGCTGGAAATGGTCTGAGAACAAGTGGAAAACACTGTTAATTCATGCATTTCTGAAAGACAAATACACTTATTTCTCCCTAAATAAATGAATCTATAATTTCAGGCCTGTTATAAAACTGGAAATTAATGCTGTTTTTCCATGACACTGGATTTATATGTTGGATCTCAGATTGGAGAAGTTAGGTTGGTCATCATTATGATGGCATAGGATAGTGAAAAATGTGATAGTACATGATCTGTGATATAATGAATGAAAATGATATGTGATATAGTGATTAAAACATAATGAAATACTGTTAAAGGAGCAAGTGTTCAGTATCAGCACCTGAAAAAATCACAGGGTGACCCCAAACACTGAAAGAGGGGGAGGAATGGAAAGGGGGGGGATGGAGGGGGGCACGAGGGACAAGGTAACAAACAGTACAAGAAATGTGTCCAACGCCTAACGTATGAAAGTGTAAGCTCTCTGTACATCAGTTTGATAATAAAAATTTGAAAAAAAATATTTGCAACAACTTTCTAAGTTACTGGAAATAAATCTATTCTCTTGGTAATTTCTGAGTCCTCTTCCTACTTTCACAGGCATTGTTTATTTCCGTACTGAATCTTATCATCTGAAAATAGGACTAATGTGATTTCTTTCTTTCCTGATTGTATCCCATTTCTTTCTCTTGCCTTATTGATTGAGTTCAGAATTCAAACACTGTGTTCAATAAGAATGCAGAAGTGGGTGTATTTGTTTCCTTTCTCACCTCAAAGGAAATGACTTCATTTTCTCCCCCATTTAGCACTATGTTAGGTTGAGCACCTTTTTATTTAAAGGCACACTCTTTCTATTTTTAGGTTCTAAACGGATTTTATTGTGAAGTGATATTGAATTTTGTCAAAGGCTTTGTTAGCATTTATTGAGATGATCATATGATTTTTTTTCCTATTTATGTGCTATGTTACATTTTTGAATTGGCATATGCTGAACTCTGCTTACATACATGGAATGAAAGAAACAATATGTGTGTATGGTATTTTATTATTCTATTTTTGAATTAGCTTATTTTGATAATATGGTTATCTATGGTATTTCCATACAGGCACACAGTGCATTTTGAAAAAAAATTAGAATTTACATGGATGTCCTTCAGCTTAAGGTATGGAGTTTTGAGTCCTACCTAGAAATTGAGAGACACAGGGTAAAAAAAGACAAACAACCACAAAAGCAATACTTGTAAAACTGTTTGGTGAAAGTGAACTGAACACCTCAGGGGGGAAAAGGGAAAGGGGGTGAAGGGAGGGAGTTATGAGGGACAAGGTAACAAACAGTACAAGAAATGTATCCAAAGCCTAATGTATGAAACTGTAACCTCTCTGTACATCAGTTAGATAATAAAAAATTGAAAAAAAAAAAGCATCTAGGGCAAAGCTTCTCTTTTTTTTTTTTTTTTTGGCCAGTCCTTGGCCTTGGACTCATGGCCTGAGCACTGTCCCTGGCTTCTTCCCGCTCAAGGCTAGCACTCTGCCACTTGAGCCACAGTGCCACTTCTGGCCGTTTTCTCTATATGTGGTGCTGGGGAATCGAACCTAGGGCCTCTTTTATCCGAGGCAGGCACTCTTGCCACTAGGCTATATCCCCAGCCCAAAGCTTCTCTTAAGACATTCCTAATATACCCCTTCATCCTTTAAGATGCTGTCAGAAGGAAGAGATCAGGAAGGAAGACCTAGACTTTGAACTGTAAGTCCTACTTGGCAGAAATACATGCAGTGTTCACCTTCTTGAGGTCATGTGCTCTGTGTTCCATTTCCACAGCGACTTCTAAGGAATAGGACTGATTCCCTACCATGGAGGGTGGACCATTGCACAAGTTCTCCAGTGCTTAAAGTTCTTAGAAGGTATGTATCAGATTTCTTTCTCTTCTCTTTTCTCTTTTCTGTCTTCTCTCTCCTATCTCCTCTCCTCTCCTTCCCTCCTCCTCCTCCTCTCTCTCTCTCTCTCTCTCTCTCTCTCTCTCTCTCTCTCTCTCTGTCCTGGGGCTTGAACTCTGGGCCTGAGAACCTGAGAACCATCCCTGAGATTCTTTTCTCAAGTCTAGCACTGTACCACTTGAGCCACAGTGCCACTTCTGGCTTTTTCAGTATATGTGGTGCTGAAGAATCAAACCCTGGGCTTCATGTATGCTAGGTAGGAACTCTACCTTTAGGCCACATTCCCAGCCTCTGTCCCTCTTCTCTTGTGGTCATCTCCAACCCTGGCACTATATGTGTTCATATGCTCTCTGACTTACTGTTTTGTCCTCATTACAATTCAGTGTAATTCTCCACTGTGATTCAATATGGAAAAACATGCTATCGTTCATGACAAGGCCTCACTCTATACCTGTTTGAGATATTAGAAGTCATCAATTGTCTTTTTCCTGCTTGTCTTGCGGGACAAGTCACTGTCACACCTAACCCCCAATATGAGTATAAGGCACGTGGATTATATGGGTTTATTTTGTAGAAAGATTGCTAGTTTCTTCACTAGCAATTCCAGGGCTGCTACTACCATCCTTTCTTTTTTTGGATTTGCATAACCCTCTTGATCAAGGATTAAGAATTATTTTTCAGCCTCCTTTTCATTGTGTCTGTTTCTCTTGGCTTTATGGATGTCCTGTCACTTCTTTTCTTTTCTTTTCTTTTCTTTTTTTTTTGTTTTTGGCCAATCCTTGGCTTTGCACTCAGGGTCTGAGCACTGCCCCTGGCTTCTTTTTGCTCAAGGCTAGCATTCTGCCACTTGAGCCACAGTGCCACTTCTGGCTGTTTTCTATATATGGAGTGCTGAGGAATCAAACCCAGGGCTTCATGTATTTGAGGCAAGCACTCTTGCCACTAAGCCCTATTCCCAGCCCCACTTCTTTTTTAATTCCAACATCCCTCCTCTCTTTTTGTCTTTGGAATAAATTGTATCCTATATGTTCATATGTTTTCATTTTAGCTTTAGTATCCAAATAGGAGGGAAATAATCTACTTTTGTTTTGCTGAACTTGGCTTATTTTGCTAGCTCAGACACAAAGTTCTCAAGGCCTTACTTTGACCTATAAGAAGCTGAGTTAATAGTTGTTCACATCTATGAGAATGTGCAAACAGCAGGATCATGGTCCATGTCAGGTTAACTTACCTTATAGAGCTGGCATAAAAATAAAAGATATGAAGATAATGGACAGTAAGAGATATGGAAAAATTGTTTGGTTTTTCAAAACTTGGCACTCTAATTCTCATAAAGACTTCAGTACAATAAAACCTTTGAATGTTTAAATTAGGATAAGTAATATAGAAAATATATATGTGTGTTTAATCATTACACATTTGAAAATATTAGGAATAGTAAAGTATTGAAAACCTCAACACTTACTAATGTATGTATTTAGCTAGTGTTTGTGTTTCTGGCACCTAGTAGGACATCAACCACTCAATAGTTTCTTTTGGAATATTTGAAAACCAAAATAATAAAAATCCTGTGATCCGCAAAGTGACATGGCCACACCTAGCTGACATATACATGAATAGTTTCATATTTTGGGAAACAATATGGCCAAGTTGAAGAGACAGTTGAAACAGTTGGTACAATTTGAGAAACTAGCCTCATACATTTGCTGGAATTCAGAAGGGGTGAGCTCTAAGTTTTACCATGAATTATAAGCATAACACACTGAAAATAACCACTCCATGTTGCATTGTTAAGGGCTTATTTTCTTATAAATTTTATTGAGTCTTATGGCTTCAAGAGAAATATAATAGTTCAATTGTGTTGATGAACTTAGTAATGACATATAAATTTGTACTAATAGGTAAAATTGATATTTAAAAGACAAAACATTTTAAGTGGACATTTGAAATTAGAAGACTTTTGTAAAAATTTTGAGTTCTTTATGGGTTGAGTTGTTGGTAAATATTTTGACTTTATTTTCTTGTTTTTCTTGTAATATTGCACATTCATGGGTTTTCAGATTGTATTGTGGTTGTTCATATGTCCATGTGTGGACACTTGGTTGCATGTACATGTATTTGGAAGATTAGAAAGTATAGGATCCATGTGAAAGAGTCACAATTGTTAACTTTTCTTACTATAACACAACAAGATGGTTTCACTGTCTTAAGTAAAGAAATGCCATTTGGTGTAAACCAATTGTACAATTCTTCGGGGGGAGGAGAAAGGGGAGGAGGGGGGAATGAGGGAGGAAGTAACAAGTAGAACAAGAAATGTACTCAATGCCTTTCATTTGAATCTGTAACCCCTCTGTATCACACTTTGACAATAAAGAAAAAAAAGAAATGTAATGAAGTGTTCATATGATAAAAATGTACATATCATTGATCTATTGAAAAAAGTTACTGCTTTCTATGATCATTAAATGATGAAGAAATTGCAATTGCTAAAGGACTACATGCGTATACTATGTAAACACACTAACAACACAAGAGATAAGCTTTGTTCCCAGTGAAATAGCTACCCAACAGTAACTTCGCTAAAGCTTCCTTTAGTGCCTCATTTTTCAGGCTGTAGATAATTGGATTGAGTGTTGGAGGAATTACTGCATAAAAAATGGATAACATAAGGTCCAAAGCAGTTGGAGAATCTGAAGTTGGTTTGAAGTAGGCACAGATGGCTGTGGAGAGGAAAAATGAGACGACAAAAAGGTGGGGTAGGCAGGTGGAGAAGACCTTAGATCGGCCTTCAGCAGAGGGGATTCTTAGGACTGTGGAGAATAGGTGGATGTAGGAGAAGGCAATGGAGATGAAACAGCCTAAGGCCACCAGAGACACAAATGCAGCCACTCCAAAGAATGCAAGGTAATCATTGGAGCAGGAGGACTTAAGTAATTGGGGAATGTCACAGAAAAACTGGTGGATGATTTTGGCCCCACAGAATGTGATAGAAAATGTGGCAGTTGTGTACATAATTCCTGAGATGCCTCCACTTACCCATACAGCTGTCACAGCTCTCTTACACTTTCTGGGATCCATGATGAGCTCATAGTGCAGTGGGTAGCAAATGGCTACATAGCGGTCATAAGACATCACCGTGAGAATGGCCAACTCAGCCGAGCCCAAAGACGTGAAGAAGAAAACCTGGAGCACGCACTGAGCATAGGAAATATAACCATTTCCCGTGAGGGAATTGTCAATGGACTGGGGGACGGTAACAGAGATGAAGGAGGCATCCAGAAGGGAAAGTTGCTTCAGGAAGAAATACATTGGAGATTGGAGATGCTCGTCCAGTGTTGTGATGGTAATAATGGTGAAGTTGCTTGTCAAGGCCAAAAGGTACATGACCAAGAACAGGAAAGCTTGTAAGAGCTGCAGATGAGGATTCTCAGAAAACCCCGTGAGGAGGAATCCATTCTTTTCAGTTTTATTTGTAATCATACTGAAAATAAAAAGTGTGCAGCACCTAGAAAATGAAAGGTTATGGTAAATTTAAAAATACTGAAAGCTATTGTTTATTTTTATATCATCATTTATTTTAATAAGTGATCGTTAAGGAATTGTTATTTCTCTGCTAGATTTTGGAATTACTGTAGTATTTAGTATTAAAGCATGAGTAATTTGAACCTTGTTTATTCCTGAATCCTACCTAGCCATCAATATGGTCATCATTTTGAAAGGCTTATTTTGGATGTAGGGGACAAATGTGTAGAGTCAATGCTGTTCCCATTACTGTTTTATTTAATTGATGTCCTATTGCAATCAACATTAAAAATATGTTGAAATCTGAGTGCTGGTTGTGTCTTACACATTGTAAGTTTAGCTACTCAGCAGGCAAGATCTGAGGACCGTGGTTTGAAGCCAGCCTGGGCAGAAAAGTCTGAGAGATTCTTAACTCTAATTAACCACCATAAAAGCTAGAAGTGTAGCTATGGCTCAAGTGATAGAGTGCTAGCCTTGAAATATATCTCAGGGTTCAGGGACAGAACCTAGGCTCTAAGTTTAAGTCTCAGAAGTAGCTGTGTATGCACACACACCCACACACACCCACATCTGAAAAGTGCTAAAAATTGCAAACATTCATTGTCTCATTTTATTATGTTACATATTTTGGTATCAAGTAACTTCTACTTGATCACTTTATTTCCCTGTTCTTAATATAAGTTTTATCTGATGACATAATCAATTTTTTTTACCATTTATTACAGTAAAGATACTTGTAGTGAAAATATAGCTAATTTAAATGGTGCTCAAGTGTGAGAAAATCAAATACACAGTATACAACTTGAGAAAGAGACTACGAGTATACTTGATTTATATTTCAGAGAAGAGAGAAAACATTTTTTCCTTTATGATCCAGAAT
This sequence comes from Perognathus longimembris pacificus, assembly GCF_023159225.1. Classification (NCBI taxonomy): domain Eukaryota; kingdom Metazoa; phylum Chordata; class Mammalia; order Rodentia; family Heteromyidae; genus Perognathus; species Perognathus longimembris. The sequence continues at coordinate 15,345,092 of NC_063166.1, forward strand.
TTTAACTATTGTGCCATAGAAATTAGCAAAAATTCACCCCTCACTGCACTGTAGATAGGTATATTGTGTGTGGGGAGTCATTAATAACAACTCCCACACATTTGCATATTTTTACTTCCATTGAAGAATTAAGTCAACAGCTGAAAAAAAAGCCTGCTGTGATAGTAGTTTGAAATTTTCCAACATTCCAAACGATGTGAAATGTTGTGAGATTTTGTGTGTGTGTGTGTGTGTGTGTGTGTGAGAGAGAGAGAGAGAGAGAGAGAGAGAGAGAGAAAGAGAGGCAGAGAGAGAGTCTTATTCTGAGAAATGATACTTAGGAGAATTGTAAACTTTGAAGTCAATGTGCTTCTCCATTACTTACCAGTATATGAACTACTTTTGCCCTCTACTTCCAATCTCTTTCCTTGCCTCTCTCCCATCTTCTCTTTTGTGAAGAATAACGTTACAATATAAACATTCCTTTTCTTTTGAATGTTCCACGTGCAACGTTCTCCTTTTTATTTCATCCCCGCCCCTCTTTGGTTTATCCTCTGTTGTCAGTTGTTTTTATTTTGGTACTCTGTGGCTTGTATAAACCTTCCTTCTCTTTGCCTGTCAGACGTCAGTGGCTTCATATTGCAACACATGTGGCAACTAAATTAACTTCAAATTTTCTAAATTTTGCTTTAACTGCCACACCTAAAAGCCTCTTGATAGTTATTCCACAAATATGAATCACAAGTTGAATCTAACTCGAATATCATGAGACTTGATATTTCCTCAGGCCACATATCACAACTTTCCATGTGCTTCATTTTTGTGACATTTTTCCTTGAAATCTTTAAATTGTACAAAGCATCATTATCAATTTTTATTCACTTAATATTTTAATTTGCCAATTGATAAAAATGGCCATCAAGAAACAGTAAATAAAATATTGATATTTTGAGCACTTTTAAAAGACAGTGTGATAGATTTCATCAAAATATAGATTTAAATTCACAAAACTAGTGTAATCTTCTTTTAGTCTTTTTAGTCTCCCTTTCATGGGAAATATGAATTGCAGAAAATTTATATAACAAAATCAAGATATACATTCAAACACTTAGCTTCAGTAATTCATATCACTTTCTCCTACCTAAGACCTATTAACATAAAAAAGCTACTGTGGAACTTTGGGGGAATGCTACAATGCCATTAGCAAACATCTCTCTAGAGATTTGTTTCTTTTACTGATATTAGTGATTGTTTGGAGGAGTGTTACTCTTTATTTGTAGAACAACATGATATATTAGCCTTTTCCATTTTCCTGGTTTTCCTCCAATGGTCCCTAATCGTAATCTGTTTGTATGAACTAACCATATCGACTTTTTAAATGGCCACATTTTCTATAAGGCCAGCTCCCTTCCTTGTTAAAATGAATAGTGCTGCTTTGGTTAATTCAACTTGAAGAATTGAATACTTAGTCAGCATTGCCATAATCCTTTACCTCTTCCTTTATCCCAGTTTGGAAAATGTACCACAGTATTCTTGATGAATGGGTAAATCATGAGAGAAACTAATACCAATTCAGATATATATTCTCACAGGGATTTTTTAAACCCATATTATTTCCCTTGAGAAAGAGTTTGTTTTTTTAAGGGAGGAGGCTTTGATACAAAATTTTAAATTGAATGATGAAAGTATTCTGCCTCTCTATGGAGTTGGAACCATTAAAATTTCCACACTAATTGGGCCTGGCTTAGAAGGCTGTGTAGGTAGAGGTTTTTCTGTCTATAAATCTATGGCTATCAAACTTTAGAAGACATATGAATTGCAGGGAGAGCTTATTAAAAACAGGGATCTGCATATTCTGAAATTTGGTTTCAGAAGGTCTCATGTATTTTTATTATGTTACCTCTTCTGTCTTATTTGGCTGACGTTGGCCAGCTTGATTTTCTTTCTTATTAAGGCTTTCCTAAAAAGAAGATAACTTGACAGGAACAAAGTATAAACATTGAAACTTGATCCATAAGAATGTCTGCAAATATAGATAAGTTTCCAGTGAAAGAGGCTGACAGTAAAAGCTGGGACATATATATATATATATTTATATATATATTATTTTATAATATATAATATTTTATATTATATATTTTTTATTATATATAATATGATATTATATATATTTATATTAATATATTTATATTATATATTTATATTTATATACGGGTGTGTGTGTGGTGTGTGTGGTGTGTGTGTGTTCATAAGATTTCACAACAAGACAAAACAAATCACTCAAACATTATGATCACCTCAGACACAGTTTTGATGGGGTAGGGCTTGAGTTTATAGTCACTCTTCAGTCAGAAACCTCAGAAACAAACGGACATAACACAAAATAACAAATAGACAAAACACGGTGGATGCACACTTTTTCAACAATTACAAGTGAACACATTGCAGACATTGTAGCATAGGGAGAATTTAACTCAATCAGGGTTAGATGTAGAGCTGGAATTATAATTTTTTAAGGCAAGCATAAAAATAGCTTTGTAACTTTGGGGTGTTTGAGTGTGGACACTAAAACAATCATAAAGGAAAAAAATCAATAATCTGGAGTGCATCACAATGAAAGGCATTTTGATAGAAAATATCAGACAAATGAATCAATCTTCCTATATATACTTGCAGACACAGAGATATTCATTTATGTACGTGTAACATTTTTTTTGAAAAACCTCATTTAAAAATGAGCAAAATCCCCTGGTGCTGGTGGTTTACACCTGTAATCCTAGTTGCTCAGGAGGTTAAGATCCGAGTACCTTGGTACAAATCCAGCCTGAGTAAGAAAATCCATGAGACTCTTGTCTCCAATTCAACATCCCTTCCCTATCCCCCCAAACACACCCAGACCTGGAAGAGAAGCTGTGCCTCACAGTGGTAGAAGACAAGCCTTGAGCAAAAAAGCATTCTGGACAGCATTCAGGGCTTGAGTTCAAACCCAGGACCTACAGAAAAAAAGAACAAAATCTTTGAATATACTGCTACGAGTAAAAATACATGAACGACTAAACATTTTAAAAAAAGAATCACACACAGTGAAGTGATATGTCCACTAAACACACTTTCTTTCTAGAAGCCTTTATGCATCAATGGGTGGAACTACCTAATATAAAGTTTTCAGTAAGGGAAAAGAAGATGCTGGATGGTTATCTCAGTCAGTAGTGAAGTATTTTTATTTTATAGTTGATATGCATACACAAAACCCCACATTTTGGAGGCAAAGCATTTTCAAAGAGAGATATATAAAGGAGATGGAATGCAGAAAAAACAACAACAAAGAAACACTGGTTTGATGTATTCAGCAGACGGTTGGGTGTTGTCTTTTGATCCAACTATCCAATCTATATCTTTTGATGAGAGAATCAAGTTAATTAATATTAGGTGTGGTATCATGTTTTCCCCCTAGATGATTTGTTTCTTCCTCCATGTTCATCTGCTCATCTGGTAGAGTCTGTTTTCTCTACCTATTCATGTTAATGTTGATGTTCTATATGAAAGATGTCTTTAAGTATCTTCTGTAGTTTTAGTTATTTTGCATGGAATATCTATTTGCTCTTAGGTTGTGAATGAAAACGAGGATGGATACAATATTCTGCATTAGCAATTGTTTGCCTTCAGTGATTGAAATAATGCTAAATAAAGTAAGTCAGGCCCAGAGAGACAAAGGATGCATGTTTTCTCTCATACCTAGAAGCTAGATCTAGTTAATAAATATCCAAGCAAACACATACAGGATAGTATCCATGTGTACACAAACATAATAGTCAAAGTATAATATTTGCAAAGGAAAATTAAACAATGAATTGATGGTTCACCAAAATACCAGGAAATTAGTCCTTGAAAGGGATGGGGGTGAGTCAGGGAAAGGGTCAGGCAAATGAAGAGAGAAAGGAGAGTGGGAGAATGCAGTCATAACATTCAATGCATATCCTATAAAACTGGGAAAATTGAGGGAGAGGGACTGGGTCAGGAGGAATGGGAGAATGATGAAAGGGTTGATATCAATCAAGGTTTATTGTATTTATAAACTGACTTGTTAAATAGCTCAATGGTACCAATTAAGATAATAAAAATATAATTAAAATAGGTGTGATTTCTTATGTATTAGTTTACTAAATGTGGAGCAAAATTTTAATCATTTAGTCTCAGTTTTCTAAAGAATACTTGCCTCAAAGGTCTATAATTAGTAAATTAACACAATGTAACATTCAAAGGTAGCTATTGTTGTCATCTGTATAACAGTTGCTGGATTTCCTTAAAAAAGATCACAGACTACACCTAAGAAAATGCCAGATATCAATGGCTCATGCCTGTAATCCTAGCTACTCAGGAGGCTAAGATTTGAGGATTGCGGTTCAATGGCTCAAATCCGGGTCGCAATCCTCAGATCTCAGCCTTCTGAGTACCTGGGATTACAGGTATGAGCCACCAAGCGATTCAAAGATAGCCCAGACAGGAAAGGCCATAAGACTCTTATTTCCAATTAACTACTAGAAAGTGGTGATGTGGTTCAGGTGGTAGAGCTCTAGCCTTGAGTTGAAGAGCTCAGGGACATCACCCAGGCCAAGAGTTCAAGCTCCACCACTGACAAAGGAAATAAAAAGGAGATGGAGGAAGAAAACTGCTAGTTTGAATTGCACCTTTACTACTTTATATTTGTAAACTTCATGAAAATTAATTTCCTCCAAATTTAGTGTCATCATTAGTAGAAAGGGAACAATATAGCAGAAAAGTTATTTGCTGGGATTTAGAAAATAATGAATATAAAGCACTTGTCCATTTATTATAGGCAGAATACATTGTGCAACTCACTATTCTAATATTTAATATGGGAGATATGTATATAAGTATCATATATAAAATAAGTATATGTATCATATATAAGAATCTTTGAAGTCCACTGGAAATTACATATATACAGTACTGCTTTGCTATCGCATAAATATAGTTGACTTAACTGATGTCAGTTTGGGATGCATTTGTTAAATCCAACTATAAATACATTGGTCATGCCACAAGCCAATTACTTTTCCTTTATTTCACAGATATTTAAAAAAAAGATGTACTAAAATAATACTTGGCTTGAAGGAATGGAAAAAAGCCATTATCCTTAGAAGCAAGTTTTTTTTTTGAAAAATTATATCTTGAGACTAACATAAAAATTAGAAAAGTTTGCTGGGCACTGGTGGCTCACATCTCTAATCCTAGCTACTCTGGAGACTGAGATTTGAGGATCACAGTTCCAAGCCAGCCAGGGTAGGGAAGTCCACAAAACTCTTATCTCCAATTAGCCACCAGAAAAACCGAATTGGAGCTGTGGCTCAAGTGATAGTGTACCAGCTTTGAGCACAAAAGTTGAGAGACAGGACCCAGGCACTGTGTTCAAGTCCCACAACCAACCCCCTCCCTCCCTGTCTACCACATAGAAGAGTTGGAATGGAGTTCTGGAAAGAAATAAGACTCAACCTTTGCCCAATCTGAAACATAGTAAACAGGGCCATTTTATTAGAGTTTAAATAGGGATTTTAAATACTTTTCTCTGAGAAAATTCTTCTTTAGACAGCACCTTTCTCAGCGCTGCCTTCCTGGCTTCGTTTCGCAAGCTGTAGACGACTGGATTGAGTGTGGGAGGGATCACAGTGTAGAATACGGCGAACATGAGGTCCATAGCGGATGGGGAGTCAGAAGGAGGCCTCAGAAACTCAAAGCCTGCGGTTGAGAGGAAGAAGGTGACCACGAATAAGTGTGGGAGGCAAGTGGCAAAGACCTTGGTATGGCCCTCGGCGGATGGGATTTTCATCACGGCTGAGAAGATGCGAACATAGGAGAGCATGATGGAGAGGAGACAGAGAAACGCCATGGAGGTTGTGAAGGCAGCCATGGCAAGTTCATGGACGAATTCATAGGAACAGGCTAGCTTCAGCATCTGAGGAACGTCACAGAAGAACTGGTGAATCACACGCTCCCCACAAAGAAGAATAGAAAAGTTCACAGCCGTGTGTGCTAGCCCGGAGAGACCTCCAGCACTCCACGCAGCCATCACCGCCCGGCTGCAGGCCTTTGGGTTCATAATGGTCTCATAGTGCAGTGGTTGACAGATGGCTGCATACCGGTCGTAAGACATCACAGTGAGGATGGCCACTTCTGACGACGCCAGGGCAATGAAGAAGAACACCTACAGAACACACTGACCAAGAGAAATGTAACCGTTGCCCATCAGTGAGTTTGCAATGGACTGGGGGACTGTGACAGAGATGCAGCAGAGGTCCAAGAGAGAAAGATGCTTCAAGAAGTAATACATGGGAGAATGCAAACGAGGATCCAAGGTAATTATGGTGATGATGAGAAGGTTGCCTGTTCAAGCCAGCAGGTATATTACCATAAAGAGCAGTGCATATAAAATCTGAAGCCTTCAATCATCAGAAAACCCCATGAGGAGGAATCCTGTCTCTGAGGTCAAGTTGATCATAGTTACTGATGATTCAAAGCTTACTTCCGTGTAAGAAGCCAAAGAAGAACAAGAAAATAATATGTGGTGTTTACGATAACTATTTGTCAATTATCATGGTTTCCTTAGCCTAGAGTTACTGATATTAGGATAAAATCATCAACATTGTGGTTAATCTTGAGTGGTGGGAAAACATATTAGCAAAAAGAATTAGCAATTCAGAACTCAAAATTTGAAGTGTGGTCAACAAGTCTTTAGCATTTTATTTTGAAGCATAGTTTCAGTTGTCAGTGCTGGAAAACTTGATTGAAAAGATGGAAGTGATTTTTTTCTTTCAATAAATCTTTGAAAATGATACTGATACATAATCATCATCATATATATGGTATTTTGGTATTGGAATGATGTGCCAAGCTTCATGCATTAAGTGTCTCAAAAGAAGTTACTCATAGGATCTCAGAAATGGATATAGGAAAAACCTACAGGCAAATATAGGAGAGGTGTCATATTAAAGCACTGTCATATATTTCTCATTTTTTCCATACTCTTTGTCTTATACATAAGTTAATCAGATTTGGAGAGAGGAAGGGGAAGCACAAAAATGGTGGGACAAAGGGTGAACCAATTCAACAGTGAAACCCACTAGACACTCTGTTGGAAATGAACTATGTAATTTGAAAGGAGGAAAGTTGGGAAGGAAAGAACTGAGAGAAAAGGTGGGAGGGGGTGACACTGTTCAAAAGAAAATGTTCTCATTGCTTGATTATATAACTGTAACCGCTCTGTACATCACTTTGGCAATTATTTTTTTTAAAGATTATGTTTGGTTGGTTGGAATGAACTCTCAAGAGCAACCTTGAAGAGCAAAACGTATCTTAAAATTTTAAGATCACACTGTACTCCACAAATATGTGTAATTATTAGGTGTCCATTACAAATCAAATAAGAATAATTTTTTTTAATAGTAACAGGACACCAAGCATTTAATCCTGACCTATGATCTTTCAGAGATCTGGTGAATAAGAATACATTGTCTCCACAGAATACCACTTAATTTTCAAATATTGAGAAGGACGTAGAGCTATATTTTCATTAAATTCATTTCTTAAATATAACCATCTAATAGATTAAAAACAATCCTACATGCTGGATATAACTTAATTGCTGAAGGAGTTATTTTTGAAATGCACTATTATCGTAGAATTTTAGTGTGACTGTTGTCAGAATTATTTTAAGTGGTTTTTGCTTACTTATTTGTTTGTTTATTTGTTGATGATACTGAGATTTGAGCTCAGGACCTCATATTTTCTACTACTTGAATCATGTCCTCAGCATATTTAAAAAAATGGACACTTTGAAAGGTAAATTAGTATTACTGCCATTAATTTTCTCAAACTTAGTGAAACTATATTTTTCATGTCTGAAACATCATGTTTCCTGCAACCTTGACAAGGAATCTAATATACAGGAATGAAATAATAGTTACTGAATGGAGTAAACAAGTGTGGTTACAAATCTATATGAACCAAACATAAAGCTATCAAGCTACATGAGTTACTCCATCAGATATTGTAGTCTGTTCTGTTTACTAATCCTTAAGCCTTGGGAAGAAAGGTTAAAAACAAACCACTTTAACAGGTATCTTATCATTTTTCCTATAATTTATTTTGAGGAAATCATTGAAACGAACTTAAGGAGATATATTTTTCTACAAAGAATAGTCTTAGGGCTAGATGAGGCCTAAGTTCATAAACTCTAGCCCCTGTCTCCAATTAACTCAGTATGGCAACAGGGTTGGGAGAGAGAGAGGGCTTTTTTTTCTCTCACTTTTCTTAATTTTGTGGCATGTACAATGAATGCTTGATTGCATTCTACTCCTTATCCCCCCCTTCATTCATCTACGCCTCTCCCCTTGAATCCCCCTTGGATGTACCCATTTCCCAGTGCTGATTCTGCTGGTCTTTGACCTAATCTTGCAAAACATTTATACTATCTGAGATCTGCATCGAATCTATTATACTTCAGTTATACTTATAGCTCAAAAAATTAAACCCTCAAAATTAAATCCATAAAGAAACAACAACCCAACTGATAAATGGGCTACTGACTTAAAGACTTATCAGAAGAAGTGAAAATGGACAATAGACACATGAAGAAATGTTCAATATCTCTCACCATAAAGGAAATACAAATCAAAACAACACGGAGATTCTACCTCATCCCAGTTAGAATAGCCACAATCAAGAAAACAGAAACAAATGCTGGTAAGCATGCAGCCAAAAGGGAACTCTAATGCACTGTTGGTGGGCTAGAAAACTCTGGAAAACAGTATGGAGATTCCTCAAAAAACTAAATATAGAAGTACCCTGTGATTCAGCAATTCCACTCTTGGGCATTTAGCCCATAAAACATAAACAAGGTTACAGAAAGCCACCAGCACAACCATTTTCATTGCAGCATCACCATAGCCAAGATATGGAATCAGCCCAGATGTCCCACAATGGATGAATGCATGAAGAGAAGTAGTATATATACACAATGAAATTTTACTCATTCATTGGAAAGAATGATATTTACCATTTGTAAGGTAATAAAAATACTTGAGTTATATTATGTGAAGTAAGCCAGACCCAGAGAAACAAAAGTTGCACGTTTTCCCTCATTTGTGGTAAATAGAATGTACCTATAAGTAAACATGTTGGGTGATATGCAAGTGTCTATAAAACTTTTTTTCTGAACTTCGTCCTCCTATTTTTGAACTCTCATATGTCAAAACTATTTTCTTGAAAACACATGTACTTTCAGTAATCCAGCTCTTCTAATATGCTTTATAAACTTCTCTGAAGAAATTAAAATTGTTACTGAAATCTTCTCTCAACAGTTTTCTCCTTGTTTCTTGGGAGGAGGCTTTGCCATTCACTTCAATGAGCAAACATAGATCAGTCCCTCAATTTCCTACTTAGAGACAAAAGAAATTACTACTACTACTACCTCTCTCTCTCTCTCTCTCGCACTTGCTCTTTGTCTTTATGTGTATGTGTGTATACATGTGTGTATAAAAAATGCCATGTCAAACTACATTATTAATCATATTCATTGACTGAGATTTTTTAATGGTGTTAATATGCATAATATATAAGTATATATTATTCAGTATATAGAATATACTTCTCATTCACTTAAAAGACATAGAGAACCCCTTGTTTCACACTTAGTACATATTTAGTCTCCATTATTTTTATGCTGTAGTTCCACACATGTATGAATCTTTGTAACCCCTTCCTTTTCTCAAATATATAACATTATTCTGACATTTTTCTTTTCAACCACCTCTGTTCTATTGGCTCTACACCCCTTGCTATTGTATGTTTTCTTTTTTTTCTCCAATTTTTATTATCAAACTGATGTATAGAGAGGTTACAGTTTCATCAGGTAGGCATTGGATACATTTCTTGTACTGTTTGTTACCTTGTCCCTCATACCCCCCTACCCCCTCCCCCTTACCCTTTCCCTCCCTGTGGTGTTCAGTTCACTTAGACCAAACAGTTTTGCAACTATTGCTTTTGTAGTTGTTTTTCCTTTTTTACCCTGTGTCTCTCAATTTTGGTATTCCCTTTCAATTTCCTAGTTCCAATACCAGTATACACAGTTTCAAATATACTCAGATAAGATTACAGAGATAGTGTAGGTACAACCACAGGAAGGTTATACAAGAACATCATCAATAATAGAAGCTACAGATACACATGTGACATTGAAAGTAGTTACAACAGTGATATAACAATTGTTGCCATAACATGGAGTTCATTTCACTTAGCATCATCTTAGGTGTTCATAAGGGTATAGCTATTGGTCCTTGTGATGCTCTGCTATGACTTGCCTAAATCTGTACTAATTATTCCCAATAAGGGAGACCATAGAGTCCATGTTTCTTTGGGTCTGGCTCACTTCACTTAGTATAATTTTTTCCAAGTCCTTCCATTTCCTTACAAATGGGACAATGTCATTCTTTCTGATAGAGGCATAAAATTCCATTGTGTATATGTACCACATTTTCCTGATCCATTCGTCTACTGAGGGGCATCTGGGTTGGTTCCAGATTCTCGCTATGACAAATTGTGCTGCGATGAACATTGTTGTGCTGGTGGCTTTAGTGTGTTCTTGTTTGTGGTCTTTTGGGTAACTACCCAAAAGTGGGGCTGCTGGGTCATAGGGGAGTTCTATATTTAGCCTTCTGAGGAATCTCCATACTGCTTGCCAGAGTGTCTGAACCAGTTTACATTCCCACCAACAATGAAGTAGGGTTCCCTTTTGGCCACATCCCCTCCAACAATTGTTATTGTTAGTTTTCTTGATATATGACATTCTTACTGGGGTGAGATGGAATCTCAATATTGTTTTGATTTGCATTTCTTTTATGGCCAGTGATGTAGAGCACTTTTTCATATGTCTCTTGGCCATTCTCATTTCCTCATCAGAGAAGTCTCTTTGTAAGTCGTTAGCCCACTTGATGAGGGGCTATTAGTTCTTTGCGATTTTGTTTTGGAAGAGGGTAATTTTTTAGTTCTACATATATTTTAGATATGAGGCCTTTTTCCGTTGAATGGCCAGTAAAGATCTTCTCCCAGTCTGTGGGCTTTCTGTTTATCTGCATGCTATGTCCTTTGCCATGCAGAAGCTCTGCAGTTTGATGCAGTCCCATTTGTCCAAACTTTCTTTGATTTGTAGCCTTTCTGGGTCTTTGTTAAGGAAGTTCCATCCTGTGCCAAGGAGCCCAAGTGTTTCTCCTACTACTTCCTTTAGTGTTTTCATGGTGTCTATTTTGATTTCTAGGTCTTTAATCCATTTGGAATTGATTTTGGTGCAGGGTGATATATAAGGATCTAGTTTTAGTTTGTTGCATGTGTTGAGCCCGTTTTGCCAGCACCATTTGTTAAGGAGGCTATCTTTCTACCATACTATTGTTTTAGCTCCTTTATCAAAGATTAAGTAGGCGTAGTTTTGTGGGTTCATTTCTGGGTCTTCAATTCTGTTCCATTGGTCTTCAGGCCTGTTCCGGTGCCAATACCAAGCTGATTTTATTACTATAGCTTTATAATACAGCTTGAAGTTGGGTATTGTAATTCCTCCAGCACTGTTCTTTCTGCTTAGGATTGTTTTTGCTATTCTAGATCTTCTATTGTTCCATATGAATTTCTGGATTGCTTCCTCTATTTCACCAAAAAATGGTGTTAGGATATTTATGGGTATTGCATTGAATTTGTAGATAGCCTTTGGCAATATTGCCATTTTGATTATATTAATCCTTCCAATCCAGGAGCATGGGAGGTTTTTCCATTTCCTTCGTTCTGACTTAATTTCGTTTTTCAAGGTTTTAAAGTTCTCCCCAAAGAGGTCTTTCATTTCTTTGGTTAAGGTTATTCTTAGGTATTTTAGGTTTTTGGGGGATATTGCAAATGGAGTTGCTTTCCTGATTTCAGCCTCGGTGTTCGGCTCGTTAGCATAGAGAAAGGCCGTTGATTTTTGAAGGTTTATTTTATATCCTGCAACTTTGCCAAAGTTTTGGATCAGCTCTAGTAGCTTGGGGGTAGAGTCTATGGGATTCTTTAGGTATAGGATCATGTCATCTGCGAAGAGAGAAAGTTGAACTTCATCTTTTCCTACTTGGATCCCCTTTATATTTTCTTCTTGCCTAATTGCTCTGGCTAGGAATTCTAGTACTATGTTGAAGAGCAGGAGAGAGAGTGGACATCCCTGCCTTGTTCCTGATTTTAAAGGGAATGGCTTTAATTTTTCCCCATTTACAGTTATGCTTGCTGTTGGTTTGTCATAAACTGCCTTGATTATATTCAGGAATGTTCCCTGCAATCCCAGTTTTTCCAGGGCTTTTAGCATAAATGGGTGCTGGATTTAATCGAACGCTTTTTCCGCATCCAGAGATAAAACCATGTGGTTCTTTACCTTGCTCTGGTTGATGTGGTGGATTGCATTAATTGACTTGCATATATTAAACCAACTTTGCATCCCTGGAATGAATCCAGTTTGATTGTGGTGTATGATTTTTTTTGATAACCTGTTGAAGTCGATTAGTCAGAATTTTGTTGAGAATTTTTGCGTCTATGTTCATCAGGGAAATCGGTCTGTAGTCCTCTTTCCGTGATGAGTCGCTGCCTGGTATTGGGATGAGGGTTATACTGGCTTCATAGAATGAGTCTGGTAGTGAACCTTCTCTTTCAGTTTCATTGAAGAGTTTGAGAAATATTGGTATGAGTTCTGTCTTGAAGGCCTTGTAGAATTCTGTAGTGAATCCGTCTGGATCTGGGCTCTTCTTGGATGGGAGATCATTTATTGCCATTTCTATTTCAATACTGGATATGGGTCTGTTTAGAAGGTTTAAATCTTCATGTTTAAGTTTGGGGATATGAATTTTTTCTAGGAAATCATCCATTTCTTCCAAGTTCTCGTATTTTTTGGTATAAATTTTTGCAAAATAGTCCCTTATTATTTTCTGAATTTCGGTTATTTCTGTGGTGCTGTTACTTGTTTCATCTGTCATCTTGTTTATTTGAGTGTGCTGCCTTCGTTTCTTGGTCAGGTTTGCCAGGGGTCTGTCTATCTTGTTGATGTTTTCAAAGAACCAACTCTTTGTTTTGTTGATTCTTTCGATGGTTTTTTCATCTCTAATTGATTTAATCTGATTTGATTTTAATTATTTGCTTCCATCTATTGACTTGGAGTTTGGCTTGTTGTTCTCTCTCAAGGAAATTAAGGTGCTTACATAGGAAAGTAATTTTTAAAGAAAGAGAACGCAAAGAGAGAAATAAAGTAAAAATAGTGGAGGACAGGTGCACAAAAAAGAGAAAAGTTATTTAAAAAATAAAAAAATAATAAAAAGGAAAAAAACCAGAAAAGGAACAACCCAGACAAACAGAAAAGAAAAAAACTTGATAAAACAAACAGGTAAAAATGGAAAACAAACAAAACTATAAAAAACCATTTCAGAAGTGAAAAAACATGTTTGAAAAGAAGAAAGAAAAATGGAGTCCTCCTTGTTTGGGAGGTCTTTCCCCAGTCTCTGGTTTCCTTGCGATGGTCTGCAGTCTATTTTCCTGATTGGCTGGGTTTGACTTGATTTCAGTTTGCAGGGGGTGGTTCTGTTCTGACCCTTCACCCCTGTTGGTGCAATCCTGGGTCTCTATGGTTCGCACAGCGTGCAGGCAGGCCTTGGGCGTCCTCTGTAGATGGGGACTTGAGCAGTCTCAGGAACTGTGGCTCCTCTGTCTGCTGTGGGGCCGCTGCCTTTGATGCCTGGCTTTGAATAGGCTGTGGACTCACCAGGGCGGGGCGCCTCTGGCCCGTTTTACCCGGCTGAGAGTTGCTTGCATGGGGAAGGCTCCTCCCTACTGGGCGGGGTGGCCTCCTTGGTGGAGGAGGCTATGGAATGCAGCTCCATTTCGGGCTGGGAATTGGGCTTCCTCTGTGTCGGGACCTTTTAACTTTCTCAGGAACTGTTTGTTCCCCCCTGTGGTGTTTCCGTCCGACCAGGAGCTGCTCGCCGCTTTTGCTTTAAATTTATAAATTCCAGTGGGCAGGGCGAGGTACCTCTGGCTAAGCTGCAGCCCAGGACACGCCTCCCGCCTGGGCAGGGGTCGTTCTCCTGGGCAGAGCTCGCGGTCACTGTTTGGTCCCTCTTGTCCTTTTCAAAGATGGCTCCTTTGACCTCGCTTTCCCCAGGCCTGATTTAGTTCCAATCTGGTCTGACCCTATGCCAGTGGCGAAGATGGCGCTTTGCTCTGGTGGTGGGGGAAGGGCTGCCTTCCAGTAGCTGCTCTGTGGGCGCGAGTGAGAATATGTTTCGTGGGGTACTCACGCTTTCTCTGTGATTTCAGGTCGTCCGTGCTCAGCCGCCGTCTGGAGTATTTCTCCCTGGTCTATGCTGTGTGTTTTAGCTGCGCGGCTTGCGGGTTGCTGTGCCGGGTGCTGTGCCGGCGCCGGCACTGGTGTGACGGCGGGTCGCTGCCCGGAGCTCACATCTGTGTTTTCAGATGAGCAAAGTCGATTTTTCCTTCCTGGCCAGAATCCCTGTACTGTTAGAACTTACTCTGGCTGTCTTTCTAGGAGTAAATTTTCTATGGAGTGAGAAAACTGCGATGTCGGAGGGAGCTCAGCTAGTGCTCTGCAGCTCCTCCACTGTCTTCCCGGAAGTTCTCTGTATGTTTTCTTTTCTTTGTGATTGTCCTTTCTTAGTCTCTGTATCCAGGTCCTTTTCTTATTAAACAAAGCTGGTACTTTAGGTAAACATTTTGAGTTCCAAGCATGTGATTTTATTGGGCTCTCCCTCAAGGAATGGCCTCAGTGGAAAGTCACTAATTAATAATGTGGTTTTATAAATCCTTACAATTATGTGTTTCATGTAGGGAAAATGAGTATTGTCCATAACTTGTTTTCTTGTGATTAAATTCACAGATTTCTGCAGTAAGTAGTATTTTTTTCTTCTTTATTGTCAAAGTACAGAGGGGTTACAGTTTCATATGTAAAGCAAGTACATTTCTTATCCAACTGATTACCTCCTACCTCATTTCCCCCCCTCCCCAGTTCCCACCTCCCCTCACAAGGAGTATTTTTAAAAATTTGCTTTGGAGGAAAATGTTTTGAGAGAACCCAGGGATTTGTGAGCTTTTGGATCAGTACTAGTAGCTTGTGGGTAGAGTCTATGGGATTCTTTAGGTATAGGATCATGTCATCTGCGAAGAGAGAAAGTTTAACTTCATCTTTTCCTATTTGTATCCCCTTTATATTTTCTTCTTGCCTAATTGCTCTGGCTAGGAATTCTAGTACTATGCTGAAAAGCAGGGGAGAGAGTGGACATCCCTGCCTCGTTCCTGATTTTAAAGGGAATGGCTATAGTTTTTCACCACTTAGAGTTATGCTTGCTGTTGGCTTGTCATAAACTGCCTTGATGATTATATTCAGGAATGTTCCCTGGAATTACTGGAAATACTGAGATTATTTTAATGGTGTTAAAGTGCATAATATATAAATATATTATTTAGTATATAGAATATACTTCTCATTCACTTAAAAGACATAGAGAACCCCTTGTTTCACACTTAGTACATATTTAATCTCCATTCTTTTTATTGCTGTAGTTCCACACATCTATGATTCTCTGCAACCCCTTCCTTTTCTCAAATATATAACATTATTCTGACATTTTTTCTTTTAGAACACCTCTGTTCTTTTGTCTCTACACCCCTTGCTATTGTATGTTTTCTTTTCTTTGTAATTGTCCTTTCTTAGTCTCTGTATCCAGGTCCTTTTCTGATCATCTGCTGAAAATCGTCTCCAAACCACCCCCCCAACCTTTATTTTGTCAATTTTTTTTTCTGAAATGAGTCCAATTAACGGAGGTAGCTAATCCAGCTTTCTTCATGTTTTCTTAGTTCACTAAATGTATGGTAGTTAAAGCACTACCACTGTTTATATTTTGATCATGACTCATCTTTTCTCCCAACTATCTCTTTGTCACTGCTACCTGTTCCTAAGAAGGCACGCTACCTCTGTCTTCTGTATACCCAATTAAATGTCAATCTTTTGTCTGTTAATTATGTTTTACACTTATTAACTCTTGTCATTTGTAGATTAGCTCAAACTTTCATCTCTGGAAACATTTCATTCTTCAGCTATATGTAACTCCAATCCAACTTCCATGCTAATGCTAGAATGATGAATGATACAAGTCACATCTTACAAAATCATTCATTTTATTTCTTAATCTTCTGGTTGACTTTATTATAAAATGATGTCCAAAAATAAATCCTAGGATACTAAACAGAATCTTGCACAAGGTGTTATAATACTACCTCTCCAGGACTATCTCTCATTGTGACTTCTTCTATTCCATGTAATATGCCATGTTTAATAATGAGGAATTAATGAGAATAATCTAAATGAATAAATAATATTATAAGGCTGCTATTGGTTTTAAACAATGATACTATTTCTTTTGCTTAGAATTTCTCCTGTTAGATGCCCTACTCATTTTCTTGCCAAATATTTCATTGTCTTTCAAAAGTAATATTATTTCTTCTCACTTAAAATTTCCTAACATAAATTGCGAGCCCAAAAAGAACTGAACTCAGATTGTACTGGAAATCAGATTGTATCCATTAAGATTTTTTATAATTTATTTAACTTTATTATTCTCCCTTTTTGTGTATATTTTCCAGCCTACTTAAACTATTGTTAATTTTATAAAGAGGAATTCCATATCTCACTTAGAATTTTATAGCTGATTGGCATAGTCACTGACATTAAACAGGCATTATTTAACTATTAGATGAAGTTCAAAAAATGTAAAGATATTTAACTCACCAATATTGATCTTAGAAGAAACAGATCTCAGTGCTTGAGATTGAGTATGTTTTCTAGAATCTAGCAGTGAAATTTTTATGTAAGGATAGGACCAAGGTGTTTTCATAGGGAGCATAGATCAGGGACAGTTTAACTAGGCCCATGATACCTACAATGAAGCCAGAGCTGCCCAGGCACTAGGGAACAACTTATTAAACAAAGCTGGTGCTTTAGGTAAATATTTTGAGTTCCAAGCATGTGATTTTATTGGGCTCTCCCTCAAGGAATGGCCTCAGTGGAAAGTCACTAATTAATAATGTGGTTTTATAAATCCTTACAGTTATGTGTTTCATGTAGGGAAAATGAAGGAAATTCACAGATTTCTGTAATGAGTAGCATTTTTTCTTCTTTATTGTTAAAGTACACAGGGGTTACAGTTTCATATGTAAGGCAAGTACATTTCTTATCCAACGTGTTACCTCCTACCTCATTTCCCCCCCTCCTTCATCCCCAGTTTCCATCTCCCCCCACAAGGAGTATTTTTAAAAATTTGCTTTGGAGGAAAATGTTTTGAGAGAACCCAGGGATTTGTGACCTTCATAATAGTGTCCATCAGAGTCACAATCCTGCCTGTGTTATTTTACTTAATAATTTCAGTTTAATTGGCCATCAATTGAAATAATGCATGCTTTTATAGGCCTATATAACAAGAGATGATATTTGGTAAAATTATTTGTTTACAAGAACTCATACAATCATAGAATCAAAGAATCTTAGAATTAAACATGCAGAGATCTAAGCTATATATAAACACTGTATTTCTAAAAAAATAAAGTGGAAAAAATTGCCTTTATGCATAACTTGTATTAAAAGACAAATGGATTCAAAGCATAGTCTATGGTTATGGAAAAGACATTATTGTATTATGATAAGAACCCTCAATAGGAGATCAAGTCTTAGCAATGAAAACAATTAAATTTTTAAAAGTCATCTAGACACTTGATTACCAAAAATTGAATATAGACCTACACTTTCATCCTTTACATTTGTTTTAGTCCATTTTGAGTTTATGTGATAAGCAATGGGAGACAAGTCTAGATTTGCAGATCATAGAGGTAAGTGTGGTAAGCCAGATACAGAAAGGCACATATGGCCTCACACTAGTGGAATTTCAAAAATCTTATGATGTGAGGAGTAGAATTTTGATTGCTAGAGGGTGTGAAGTGTAGATGAAAAAAGATTACGAATGGGTACTAAGTTATAGTTAGAAGTAAGAATTTATTACATAATAGGGTGACTATAAATAGAAATCACCTGCTGTATATCTTAGGAGTTATAATATTTGTAATCCCAGGAAAAAAGAGAAAGAGGAGATGATTATTTGAAGCCAAATTAGAGAAAAGGTTAATGAGATCACATTCTTCCCATCCCCAAAGCTGGGCATGGTGGTATATGCCTATAATCTTACATAGGTAGTAAGCACGGGTAGGAGGATTTCAGTCTGACACTAGCCACAGAAAAACATGTGACAACTTTTTTCCTCCCACAAAAAAAGGCATGTGAAAGGGGTCTTAAGTGGTAGATTACTTACTTAATAAGCCTGAGATCCTAAGCTTAAGTCTTGCCACCAAAAGAAATGGTAAGTATTTGAGGAGGCATTTATTTAAACATCAGAATCTGTACAAGCATCAAACATTACCTAACCTTTTGTTTTTATGCATTAGTCAACATTTAAATTTAAAAATGGTTTTAAAAATTGGGCTCAATGGTAAAGTATTCCTGCAATAAGAGCCCTGTGTTTGATCAGTTTCACTAGGGAAACAGTCAGACAGAAAGACAGACACAGAGAGAGACAGAGAGACAAAGAGACAGAAAGACGGGATTATAAAGGCATGAATGACTTTCTGGATTCTTAATTCTGTTTCATTTTGGGGCATTTTTTTTAAAATGCCAGTGTCACAGTTTTAGTGACTCCTGTTTTGTATTAGATTTGAAAGGCGGGGCATGCAATGCCTTCAGCTTTATTCTTTTTGTTGAGGATTGCTCTGGCTATTCAGGTTCATTGTGAATTTTAGGATTTTTTTCTCTTACTGTGAAGAATGTGACTGATATTTTGACAAGAATTGTTGTTTTGTGTAGTATGGGAACTTAGCAATATTTATTTTCTTTGACCAATATTCTACAGTATTTATTGTGGAATTCTTACATCCCTTTTGTTAAATGTATTCTGAGATATATTTATATATTATATGTAATTTTTAATTTTATTTCATTATAAATGTATTATATATTATGTAAGTATTATATACACTGTGCTATTAAGAATTGGTTACCATTTATCTATTCAAAACAGCTGTATGTTGATGCATAGGAAAGCTATTGATTATTTTATGTTATCTTTGCAGATTCATTGAATTCTTCATTAGTTCTAACAATTTTTGGAGGATTCTATATGATTTTCAATAAATATGACAATTTCATCTGCAAGCATGTATAATTTGACTTCCTTCTATCTAATTGAATGCTGAATTTTTGCTTTCTTTTATTTTCATAGTAGAAACGTTTCCTTATATTGACCTGGGCATGGAATTTTTTGATAAGATTAGAAGACATACAGATAAAGAAAGCAAAAATATGCAAATGATATTATGTAAAGTAAGTTCTTTCAGACATAAAACTATAACACTTCTGCACAGCAAAGAAAGCATTCAGCAAAATTAGGAGACAAACTACAAAGTGAGACTGTAAGAGAATAGTTTATTCCCTAAATACTGGCCTGTGGCAGAGATGATGCATGGCGGGAGGAAGGCTGAAGCACAGCCTGCCCATTCCTTATCTAGGGCAGGGCCGGGGAGGTGTGGCTAGGTGGATTCAGATGTGACCTCAGATGTAGGGATCTGATGGATCCCTATGTGGGGGGGGGGTGGTTCCTGACCCCCTTCTCCCCCAATCTTCCGGGGGAGAATGTGTCGGGCCTCTGAGCACCCTTTCCCCTTCATCTCCCGGGGACATGCCTGAGCCATTACCAGACTGCTCTAAGCTGGAGTGGGATGCTGAAGTCCCCTTCATCACCAGCCCCTAGTGACTAAGGAAGAAGACTTCAGGGAAACACCACGATGGTGGAATGCATCTCAGCCCCCAGAGGGCGGGCCAGAGAAATTTATTACAATGACAAAAGCGGAAGGGGAAGGACTTGTTGTGACTGACTTATTGGCTGACTGGGCTGCCCCTCAAGTGATGTCATGGGACTTCCTTTGTGGGCTGGACAACCCTATCATGGTGGCATGCACGTGTTCGCCTCCTGAGGGGCGGGAGGCTTCTTTTCTGGTTGAGGCTGGACGGTGGGAGGGACTCCCTCCCACACTGTCCCAGAGCTGGGGGAAGGGCAGTGTCTCGCTCTTGGCGACCTTCCTCCACCAAGGCCAAAACAGTCCCCAACACTCAGAGAAGGGGAAGTAACTGCTTTCAGATGTGGCAGTTACCTAGGTAACTTGCAGTTACTGGGCAGAGACTGAAAATGGGTGGGGGCATCGCATGGAGCCCTTGTGGTGGCAGACCTTCCACAGACCTATTTGATAACTTTTCACTGGAGATAGGGTTAATATGTTAACTGTATACTGAAGTGAAAAGATTTTTTTTTCTTTTTGTCAGTCCTGAGGCTTGAACTCAGGGCCTGAGCTTCTTTTGCTCAAAGCTATTACTCTACCATTTGAGCCACAGTGCCAATTCTGGCCTTTTCTGCTTATGTGGTAAATACTGAGCAATCGAACCCAGGGCTTCATGTATGCTAGGAAAGCATTCTACCACTTGGCCACATCCCTAATCCAAGCGAAAAGACTTTAATAACAGAAAAGGTGGAGTAGCTTGAAATGAGCAAAGCAACAAGTACAACCAAAAATGTTCAAGATAACAAATCAATCAGAGACTTGCCGATTGAGAGGATGGTGAAATGTTGTTCATGTTTTTCCATGTTTATTCTAATATAAAATAATAGTTTCAATATTCGTTTCCTTTGAATTTGGTCTGGGCTTCTAAGGTTAAGGTTAATACAAGAATGTGCAGCATTTTGTTTTGTGTTTTTTTTTTTTTTTTGGCCAGTCCTGGGCCTTGGACTCAGGGCCTGAGCACTGTCCTTGGCTTCTTCCCACTCAAGGCTAGCACTCTGCCACCTGAGCCACAGCACCCCTTCTGGCCATTTTTCCATATATGTGGTGCTGGGGAATGGAACTGAGAGCTTCATGTGTAGGAGGCAAGTGCTCTTGCCACTAGGCCATATTCCCAGCCCTTGTTTTGTGTTTTAAAACACACTGTGACTGAAAACTGCACTGCTTGAATAGAATAAATCAGTACAGAAATATGTTTTATTAATTCATATTAGGATATATTTTATATCCTATTGATATGAGTCCCAAGAGGGAATGAGTCATGTATTAGCAGACACACCGTGATAACAAAAACCACAATGCTTAGAGTACTTTTTCAGATTATACTAAAATTGAGGAAATGGAAACTTTTTCCTTTGTATAAACTAGGATTTGCAAAAATATTTCCAGAGGTCTTTTCTTGATACTTCAGCTTCATCTCTCTTACCATTTGGAGCCACAAAGAAGAATTAATGCTCCATGGGCTTCACTGATGGAAAATAACCTTTGCAATGATTGGATGCAGGACAGGAAATGGTTACAAGAATCTTTAGGAAAAGCGTTGGCTGCTCCAAGTCCAGTTGGGCCTATTTATCAAACACTTAGTATGTCCATAATGTGGTACTAAGGAGAGCATACAGACACAGATATTATATGGTTTGAGAAGGACTTGTGTTGAAGGATGTGCTATTCTGGTGAGACATTCAAAATAGGATCCATTTGAGGAAATGAAAGCTCATGTGGCTGGGATTAATTCGTGTCAGAAGAAGAAGTAAAGTTTCAGAAATAGTTGAATAATCTGAGGAAAAGCCCAAGTTACATTTATGTCTGGGGAGAAATGGAGAAGTTCATTTGAAATATTTTGTGTGTCATAATTGCAACTTGATAGAGCACTTCATTGGGGGAGATATTTTAAACATGCTTTGTACTAGATTATATTTTCAATATTTGAAATCCCAATATTTCATAATTTTTGGCAGTTTTGAACTCAGGTAAATAATTAGTATTTCATTCACATACTCATTAGAATATAATCTCAGAATTCATACCATTAACATATTTATTTATTTCCCCAAATTAAAAATTCTAATAAAACACCCTTGAGGGTATTAAAATTTTTCATATTTTTCAAAACTTCCAGGCATACATTATGAAGAAACTGCAATCCATTACTTTGGAATAACTACAGAGAACTAAAATAAATAAGTGATTAGATACACTTACAGACCATTTTAACTCTGGGAAGTAATATTTCTAAAAGAAATTTTAGGGACGCGTATTAAAAGTGTGATAATAATTCGTAGCTAGTGCTTATTTGTGGTTTTATAAACCACCAAAGAGAAACTTATTAAGAATGATATATTATTATTGATATTTTCCTTTTGGGACACAGGTACAGGTTTTTATATATATTTTTATTATCAAACTGAATTACAGAGAATTTACACTTTCATACATTAGGCATTTGATACATTTCTTGTACTGTTACCTCATCTCTCATTTCCCCTTCTCCCCTCCTTCTTTCCCTTCCCCCTCCCCCCCATGAGTTGTTCAGTTTTTCAGTTCATTTTCCTCAAACAGTTTGTAAGTATTGCTTTTGTAGTTGTTTGTCTTTTTTTTACCCTGTGTCTCTCGATTTTGGTATTCCCTTCCAATTTCCTGGTTCTAATACCAGTACACACTATTTCCAATATACTCAGATAAGATACAGAGGTAGTGTAGTTACAACCACAGGAAGGTGATACAGGAATATCATCAATAATAGAGGCTACAGTTACATATGGCACTTTGATTCACTATAACAGAGAAATAATCAAAAGCAAATTCAAATATAATCTAGTTTGTCTTCCCACATTCACACACACACAGACACACATACACATACATACACATAAAACTTTTAGTTAAGGCAAATGTCAATATGTACATTTGGCAACAAGACAACTATAATCAAAGGAAACAAACTTTTGTTCCATGAAGACACACAACTCGTACACCAGTCTGGACTATGTAGATGGGGCATTTATGATGAGTATGATGTTGACATTTCATTTCAGATGATGATACTGACTTTTTCTAAGCTGATTTTCTCTCGTCTGGCAACATTAGGCTAATATGGATATTATTTCCACTGGTTTATGGCAAAGGGCTATAAAACTTTCCACTGAGGGGGAAGGGATATGGCATGCTCTTAAGTGGAAAAGTGTTGTCTAGATGTTGCCAAGTGTTGCTTGCTTTTTGTTGGTCCACTCGTGGACTTCGTGCCAATGGAAGCTTGGTTTCCTCAACAATTCCATATCCAACATTTTTCTTTGAAGGGTAAATGCATTCATCCATCTTTACAGATATCATCGTGTCTTCACCCAAAACGCCTTAGTCAGTGCTCTTCTCAGGGCAGCCTTCACATCCTTGTTTCTCAACGTATAGATAAATGGGTTGAGGGTAGGTGTGACAATGCCATAGAAGAGAGCCATGATCTTACCCCTGTCATGTTGGGGATTATTATGGCCTGGGAAAGGCTGCCCTTCCACCAGCCTTGGGACAATGGAAGTCCCTCCCACCTTCTGGCCTCCACCCCTTGGGAGGTGAACACGTGCGTGCCACCATGATGGGGTTGTCCCACCCACAAAGGGAAGTTTTGTGATGTCACTTGATGAACGTGGTCCCTAGCCTATGACTGACCCTTTGGCCAGCCCCCTTTCTTTCCCGCCATTACTTCTATATAAGTGCCCTTCCATATTAAAGTCTTTGAGACGCTTCCCACCACCGCAGCGTGTCCCTGATGCCTTCCTTTTCGCCTCCGCCCTTGGTAACATGTGGGGGGACTGGGGGGATGGGAAGCATCAGCAAACCTTCCTCAACTTAGCGCTTGCCCATGTGAGCACGCCTTTGGCCTTCCGCTGGCGGAGGGCCAGGCTGAGTGCTCTTTCATAGAGTTTGTGGTTACCATTCTCCCCGTGGGGGGAGAAAGGGATCGTCCAGATCCCAACACTGTCATGAGAATGACTAGAGGGAGGTTGGACATACATACTAATGGCTGTAAAGTAGAAAAGGAAGAACACAAGTAAATGTGAAGCCCAGGTATTAAAGGCCTTCCAGCGACTCTCAGCAGAGCAGATTTTCATCACTGCCTGACCAATAAACACATACCTAAAGATGTCAGTTATTTTTTCAAGAGCTTGGAAGGTTCTTTAATTACATAAATATACAAATACCCACATTTCTTAATTAATAGGTTTTCAATTCATGTCCCATGTGTGTAATAAATGTACATAAATCAAATAATAGGGTTTGTAAAACTTGCTCATTTTCAGTGATTTATACTCCTTCTCATGTTAAAATTAGAAGTCTTGGTTCTCTAATGCAATTTGAAGACTGTAAGTCTTGTCGTAATTCCCATAGTCTTTCCTCCTTCCTCATTCAAGATTTGAAAACTCACCGCTTGTCTTCTAGGTGTGTAAGTAACTATGGAAGGTTGTCATAACATCTGACATCTCTTCTAGAATCACACAGACTTTAACAACATTGTTTTCCCAGAGAACAGGGCCACGTAAGGCTATTCAGGGAAGGTATAAGGTGGCGTCTTTCCAAACACATACAGGCTAAATGAAAAAAAAGAAATCATTTTCTCATTTCATCTGACAGCTGAAACTGGGATCGTTGAAATTTCCATATGAAGACAGAGTGGATTGGTAAACATGCGATTCTGTTGCCTGTCCGCTCAAGGTTGTGAAAATTTAAAGGACCTATGAACTGTCTAGAGAATTTTGAAGATTCAGGGCGCATGCGCACACTCACAAGTTCCCATGCAGAAGGTCTCAGGTGGAGCTGGGGAGGAAGCCGAGCGCCTGCCAGGGTCTCAGGTGCAGCCTGGGCTGCGGGTCTGAGCTCCACATGAGAAGCAGCACCTTGCCAGCTGAGTCGTGCACTTCTGAAAGGAAAACTTACATGAGTTCTTTATTCTTCTTAATATTATTCATTATTTGTTTATGCGTATATAAATGTATCACTTGTCATCATTACGTACCAAATTACAGGAGGTACATGGACTTCTGTGTTAATTATGAAGGCATTAAACTCAGGTTGACCATGTTTGAATCCTGGTTCTAAATTTACTTTTAACTTTTTGGCCAAAACTTTGATGCTTGCCTAGAAAATGGTTGAGGCATAGTTCATAAAAGGTATTTAAAAAGGTTTTAAGATCTTACATCAATAGCCACAACAATGCTGTGCCTCAACTAGCTCTTTCGTGTTGTGTTTTTATTTTTTTTTTTCAATTTTGAGATAGAAACTTGCAAAACCTTTTTCTGGACTGGATTGAACTGCTTCAACCTCACAAGTAGCTTGGGTTGGAAGTATGCACTAGCAATGCCATGCTTTTCTTTAGTCTTTTTGGATGAGACATTTTACGTGTGTGTGCCAGTCCTGTGGCTTTAACTCAGGGCCTGCTTTCTTTCTCTGAGCTTCTGTCCTTGAGATTTTTTTGCTCGAGGCTAGTGCTCTACCACTTGAACCACAGCCCACCTGTGGCTCTTTGGTGGTGAATTGGAGATAAGAATCTCACTGATTTTTCTATTTGAGTTGGCTTTGAACTATATCGTCAAGTCTCAGCCTCCTAAGGAGCTAGGAATACATATGTTACCTCACCTTTATGTATCTCAGATTCGTTTGAAAAATTAAAATATTAATGTAAATGGCTTTACAGGATAACTAAAAACTTAGGACCTTATTAATAAGTTATGATCTTTGATGTTTTATTTAAAATACTACCACACAAAGTTTTCTTGCAAATGAAAAAGACAAATTAATTTGCAACAACATATGCACTTAAAGATATAGTAAGGAACGAGTTGCACAGTTTGAATTGCCTACTACCTAAAGCAAATTAAATAGGAACAGTATGAATTGATAACATTTTTAGTATCTGAGAAAAGCTACCAGAACTTCAGTCAACATAATAAGATATTTTCTATATGTCTGTGTTGACATCCATAATATATTTTTCTGGTAAAACTAAAGCATATTTAAACAATTTGGGAGTTTTCATATTTGCATAAATGGGAAGAGTTAGTGTATTTTTGGTTGAACTGAGGTTTGAACTCATGGTCTTGTATTTTCTAGACAGGTACTTAGCCACAACCCTTTTGTTTCTTTTGAGATATTGTCTATGTTTATGCCTGGCTTCACCTGTACCATGATCCTCCTGTTTATATTTTCCCAGAGCTGAGTGATAAGTATACCCTATTATGTTCAGGTTTTTATTGATGGAGATGTGGTTTTGAGGACGTTTTGCATAGACTGGCCTTGAACTTCCATTTTCCTCTTCTGCACTTCTCAATTGGCTTAGATCATGGAGGCATAAGCCATAGAATGGAAATTTAAAGTATTTTTTAATTTATAAAGGTATTTTATTAAGGATCCCTTAAGGTTTTGCTGGAGGAGAATGGAGCTAATGATCAAACTAAAGGACCAATGCCTTCTGTTTTTTTTTTTTTTTAATCAGTCATGGGGCTTGAAATCTGGGTTTGGACATTGTCCTTGACCTATTCAGCTCAAGACTAGTGCTCTACCACTTGAGTCACAGTGCCAGGAAGGTCAAAGTTTTAAAGGTATCAATTCTCCTCAAATTGGTCTGTAAATTCAGTCTGATGGCTATTAAAGTTCAACAGGTCTTGGTGTTGCAGAGTTGATAAAAATGATTGTATAATAATAAAAAGCACATATAACCATAAGTCACAACCTAAAGACTAAAGCTAGAGAATGTACCCATCACCAATAGCTAGGATGATTAATTAGTATATTAGCATAGAATAAATTACCTAGACCAGGACATATATGCACACTGCTATAGGATTTAGGATAACTGAGCCACTATGGGGATGTGGCCCTCTCTCCACAGTCTTTCAATGAAATGTTCTGGACCATTAAATAGTTCCTTGGTTTGGATCTTGTTCTCTCCTGCTACTCATGAAAATGATTCCAAGTGTACTTAGAGTGAAGTGTGAGATGCTCAATAAAACTTCCTGAAAATTTATTGGAAAACACATACATCACAATGGAATAACAAGCACTGATTTATTTAGCACAAAAATACATTACCAAAAAGGTGAAGATCACTGTGTAATGTTTTATTAAAGTTGACATCATTATAATTCAAAATACTTGTTGAATTTGAGATATTTTTGAATTTTTTGAGTGTGCTTTGAATGTCTTTTGTATTCTAAAACTAATGAGCTGGGGGAAAACTATTGAACGGGCACTGATGGCTCATGACTACAATTTTTTTCTACAGAGAAAGTTGAGATCTGAAGATCAAAGTTTGAAGCTAGCCTAGAGGGAGAAATCTGTGACCAGAAGAAAGCAGGCATTGAAACATGGCTAAGTTTTCAGAGATAGAGAAAGCACTGGCTCTGTATTATGGGTTATACATTCTTAGGAGGCTCCCACCGGTGTACGGACACAATCCTTTCTGCTTTCTCAGCTCCTTTTCTCACTCAGAAAACCCCTTAGCTAATCCTTCTGAGCTTCCCACTTACTTACACATTTTGAATGATTAATGATCTCAAGGAAAGATCTGATATTTGCTAAAATGAATGAGGGCTTTCAAATGGAATCCTTGAGAGTAACACAAGATAAGAAATTTACTTTATGGACCAAAGATTGGCTGCCTACTTAAACCATGCAAGAATCAACAACATCATATTATTTAAAGAGAGAAAATCCAAATAGACCTAATCATGGAGATGTAACCTGGCAATGCTAGTTACTTGGCAGGTGGGAAAAAACCATGTTTATCATGGTTCAAGGACATCCTGGTAAGAGCTAGTGAGACATTCCCCATTTCAACATGGATGTGACAGCATGCTACTGTTAATCCTAATTATTTAGGAGGCTTAGGTAGGAGGATCACAGTCTGAGGTTGACACACTTAAAATGCCAGACCCTGTTGTAAATTTAACTAAATCAAAACCAATGGGGCACCATTCAAGTTGTAGAGAGCTTTTCTAGCAAATCTAAATCCCTTAGTTAAAACCTCAGTAACACCAAAAAATTAATACCTCAATAAAAGTATTCAAAATAAGACCAGGTGTAGGTGTTAATATACTTGTGATCTAATTCAGTAGGCTAAAAGCACAACAGGTCAATGAAGGCAATATTTCAAAAATTGTGTAGAGCTGGGTGCCAGTTGCATAATCCTGATCTTAGTCTTAGCTGCTCAGGAGGCTGAGATTTGGGGATTATGTTTCAGAGCCAGCCCAGGCAAGAAAGTCCCTGAGGCTCTTATCTCCAATTAACCACCAGAAAAATGGAAGTGGTGCTGTGACTCAAAGTCACAGTGTGATAGCCTTGGTTGAAAAAGCTCAGGGACAGCACCCAGGCAGTAAGTTCAAGCCCCAGGACTGGGGCAATAAATATTGTATAGAAAGCTATAATTAGTATACAAATCCAAAAGGAGACATATTTAAATGTTATTGTACATTGATTAAAAAGTTAATAATAGAACCGTAGCCTCTATTGTTGATGATGCTCTTGTATCCCCTTCTTCTGGTTGTACCCGCAGTATCACTGTATCTTATCTGAGTACACTGGAAACTGTATATACTGGTATTAGAACTAGGGAAGTGAAAGGGCGTATCAAAATTGAGAGACAAAGGATAAAATGACAAACAACGCCAAAAGCAATACTTGCAAAACCATTTGATGTAAACCAACTGAACAACTCATGGGGAAGGAGGGAGAGACAGAAGATGGGGAAGTGAGGGAAGAGGTAACAAACAGTACAACAATTGTACCCAAGGCCTAACTTATGAAACTGTAACCTCTCTGTACATCACTTTGACAATAAATAATAAAAATAAAAAAATAAGTAAATTTTAAAAAAGTAAAAAAAGTTAATAACTGAGTGAATAAAAGGTATGATATACAATTATTTGTACTTACATTTAGTATAATATACCATTTATTGCCATGATTGTTAAAGGTCATACTCATACTTAAAGAAAATGTTCTAATACAAAAGATGAACATTAGGAAGAGATAGTATATACTACTAAAGTATCATTTTAAAAATATCTTTTTATAATCTCTAAGTAATTGTACACATTTTTCCCATTCAACAAAGGAGCTTATGAATGCAATGCATCTTGGTTGCTTTATATTGATACCACATGTTGAAGAAATTCCACTAATAAAATTTTCTAAAGTGTAATAATAGATATCTATTAATTGCATGAAAAGTACATTTATTTGTCAGTGGTTTTTCTATTCAACATTAGCTTCTGTATAGCTCTTTTCATGATCTCATTCCTCAGACTGTAGATAACAGGGTTGAGTGTTGGAGGAATTACTGTGTAAAAGATAGATAGTAAAAGATCTAAAGCAGTTGAGTAGTCTGAAGTTGGTTTGAGATATGCACAGATGCCTGTGGAGAGGAAAAATGAGACAACGAAGAGGTGTGGCAGGCAGGTGGAGAAGACCTTAGATCGGCCTTCTGCAGAGGGGATTCTTAGAACTGTGGAGAATATGTGGATGTAGGAGAAGGCGATGGAGATAAAACAGGCTAAGGCTGCCACAGTCATTAGAATATTTGCTCCAATGACTGCTAGGTAATCATTGGAGCAAGAGAGCTTCATGATTTGAGGGACATCACAGAAGAACTGGTGGATTACTTTGGCATTACAAAATGTAATAGAAAATGTGGCAGTTGTGTACATGATTCCTGTGATGCCTCCACTTACCCACACAGCTGTCACAGCTCTCTTACACTTTCTGAGGTCCATAATGAGCTCATAGTGCAGTGGGTAGCAAATGGCTACATAGCGGTCATAAGACATCACCGTGAGAATGGCCACCTCACCCCAGGCCAAAGACGTGAAGAAGAAAACCTGGAGCATGCACTGAGCATAGGAAATACAGCCATTGCCCGTGAGGGGATTGTTAATGGACTGGGGGACGGTGACAGAGATGAAGCAGGCATCCAGAAGTGAAAGTTGTTTCAAGAAGTAATACATGGGAGACTGGAGCTGTTCATCTAGTGTTGTGATGGTGATAATGATGAAGTTGCTTGTTAAGGCCAAAAGGTACATCACCAAGAACAGGAAAGCTTGTAAGAGCTGCAGATCAGGATTCTCAGAAAACCCCATGAGGAGAAATCCACTTACTTTGGTTCTGTTTGTCAGAACCATTTGGAAAATACAAATTGTATTAGGGCCTGGAAAATTTAATCATCTGTGAAATTCAAAGAAGCTTAAATAAGCACCTATTTTGTAATCACTGTTTAGTTCTATAGTTCCTGATAAGTAATCTCTCCTTTTTGAAATGTAGTATTTATTATGTTGCTGCTACTACTAGTAGTACTATAATTAATTTATAGTTTTGGGTTTGTGTGTCCCTTCTGGGGGTGAACTGAAGGCCTGAGTGCTGTCACTAAACTATTGTATTCAATAGTAGTGTTTTACCACTTGAGCTACTGTTCTGCTTCCAACTTTGTGATATTTAAATGGAGATAAGAGTCTCAAGGACTTTTCTGTCTGAGCTTGGTTGGAATCATGATCCTCAGATGTCAGGCTCCAGAGTAGCTAGGATCAGTTCCTGCCTTTGAATATTTTTTTTTTAAGACTTGTTTTTTACCATAAATAATTTAAGTAATATTCAGTAAAGTTTTTTCTCTATTACCTACATGTGTCAAAGATTGTTTGAAGAGCTTTGACAATTATTTACTTAAATAAACTCATAAATACCAGTATTTTTTAGTTTAAGGATTTCTAACTCATTCCTCACTAGTATAGTAAAACATATAAATTAAATAGTGAGTTGTAGAATGTGCTCATTTTCAGTGATCTATGCTTCTTCTCATGTTAAAATTAACAATATTGAATCCCCAAACTATTTTAAAGACTGTTAATCTTGTCATAATACTCACAGTCTTTCATTTTTCCTTGTTCAAGATTTGAAAACTCACCGCTTGTCTTCTAGGTGTACAGTTAGGTATGGAAGGTCATAACATCCTCTGACATTTCTTCTAGAATCACACAAACCTTAAACTCCTTATTTTCTTGGAGAACAGGGTCAGTGAGGCTTTTAGGGGGAGGTAAAGGGTGACATTTTTCCAAACACATACATGCCAAATGAGAGAAAGAAATCATTTTCTCTCTCTCTGTGGCAGGTGAAATTGTGATCATTGAAATTTCCTTATGAAGACAGAGTGGATTGGCAAACATGCGATTCTGTTGCCTGTAGCTCAAGGTTGTGAAACTTAAAGGACCTATGAACTGTCTAGAGAATTGTGAAGATTCAGGGCGCATGCGCACACTCACAAGTTCCCATGCAGAAGGTCTCAGGTGGAGCTGGAGAGGAAGCTGAGCGCCTGCCAGCCTCTCAGGTGCAGCCTGGGCTGCGGGTCTGAGCTCCACATGAGAAGCAGCACTTTGCCAGCTGAGTGGTGCACTTTGGAAAGTCCAACAGGAAAACTTGAATGAGTTTCAAGTAACTGTGTCTAGGTGGAACCTCCTAGAAACTTAGATGTCTGTGGTCATCTTTATGTTTAACCTTGAGGCTAGGGTATTGAATCTCAGATTTCAGCTATTTCAGTCTTTCATTATGATAGTGAAGGTAATAAATATGTTTTCTGAGAGTTCCCAGAAATCATCTAATTGTACTCCTTGAAAAACTCACAAGGTGATCCTGGAGATTAAAACATATAATGATATTTCTCTAACCATGCTCATAAATTTTGCATTTTCTAGTTTTGACATTTTTCCTTAAATTCCATCCAGGAGAGATAGGTTTAGTAGTGGAAAATGTTATTGATTTCTAGTATTCACACATATCTTTTAAAAATTATTGTGAAATTTTTATTGGTCTTAATGTTATTTGTTAAAGTGTTATACAGGTAA